>NC_135545.1:14463109-15907484 GCF_045843805.1 Urocitellus parryii | reverse complement strand
TCAGGCCCATCACTTCGCTTTCGCAGAGACCTGTGAATGAAAGCTGGCTTTTGGATAGAAAATCTTCAGAGCACATTTCCAGAATTTTCCAGAATTTAGGAGACATCTGAAGATTCCAAGCAAGGTCACACTGGGGGCCTTCCACTACTCATATATAGAGAGACATCATTTCTATGGCTTCTAGCAGGTAATTTTGTAGAGGAAATTCATGAAGAAAACTATAAGCCCCTGATATCTACAGATTAGGCATTCATAGAATCAACCATCCTGGTATTTAAAACATTCAAAACATTGAATCTGTCCTGAAACATGTAAGGACTGATTTATTTTTATTATTCCTTAACAGATATAGTATAACAATTACTTCCATAACAGTTATCTTATATTGGGCATTATAAGTAATATGAGATTAATTTAAAGTATACAGGAGGAGGTACGTAGGTCCTATGCAAATATGACACCACTTTATTTAAAGGATTGAGCATCCATGGATTTTGGTATCCAAGGAGGTCCAGGAACCAATTCTCCAGAGATACCAAGTAGAGACAATATACACTATAGTTCTAAGTATTATTGCTAATTCTCAATACAGGATAGTTTATACACATAAAAGGAAATTTTTTTTTTTTTTTTTTGAGCTGGAATTGTGGCTCAGTGGCAGAGCCCTTGCCTAGCATGTGTGAGGCACTGGGTTTGATTCTCAGCATCACACATAATAGATAAAGGTTTGTTGATAACAAAAAAAAATTTAAAAAAAGGAAATTTTTTCTTGAGTTTGTAATTCTAGAGACTGCAAAACTCAGAAGAAGGATAATACACTAATCGCCAGGGAAATGTAAAGTCACCATGAAATATCACCTCACCCCAGTAAGCATGGCTACTATAAAAAATACTAAAAATAACAAATGTTGGTGAGTGAGGATATGGAAAAAAGGGAATCCTTGCACATTGCTGATGGGAATGTAAAAGAGTGCAGACATTATGGAAAACATTTTGGAGGTTCCTCAAATAATTAAAAATAGAACAACCATATGATCCAGTATTCCTACCAGAGGGTATATATCCAAAGGAAATGAAATTAGTATGTCATAGAAACACTCGTGCTCCTATGTTCATTGCAGCATTATTTACCATAGCCAAGATATAGAGTCAATCTAAATGTTCATCATCTAATAAATGGGTAAATAATACATACATATGCACAGTGAAATATTATTCAATCATAAAAATTTAAATCCTCTCACTTGCAACAACATGGATGGAACTGGAGATCATATATTAAGTGAAATAATCCGTGCACAGAAAGATTACTTGCATGATCTTACACACATGGCATTTTAAAAAGCTGATCTCATAGAAATTGAGAATACAGAGGTGGTCACTAGAAGATTGGGAGTGGGAAGGGACAGGAAAATATTGACTAATGGGCTCTGAGTTATAGTTAGATAGGAGCAGAAGTTCTGGTGTGACTTTATTATTTATTTATTTTTTAATATTTATTTTTTAGTTTTCAGTGGACACAACATCTTTGTTTGTATGTGGTGCTGAGGATCGAACCCGGGCCGCAGGCATGCCAGGCGAGCACGCTACCGCTTGAGTCACATCCCCAGCCCCCTCTGGTGTGACTTTAGATAACAATAATGTACTGTAGATTTCAAAAAGATTAAAAAAAAGGATTTTAAAAGTTTTCACCATGAAGAAATGATGTATACTTAAAAGAAAAATATGCTTAATATGTTTTAACCTTTGTGTAAAGCAAACATGTATCAAAACATAACATGGTACCTCATTGATATATACAATTTGCAAGTTCTGTGTATCAATTAATAAAATAATATGCCAGGTACAGTGGTGCATGCCTGTAACCCCAGAAGCTCAGGAGGCAGAGGCAATAGGATTGTGACTTCAAGGCCAGCATCAGCAAAAAGCAAGGTGCTAAAGCAACTCAGTGAGACCCTGTTTCTAAATAGAATACAAAATAAGGCTGGGGGTGTGACTCAGTGATCGAGAGCCTCTGAGTTCAATTCCTAGTACTAATATATATATATATATATATATATATATATATATATATATATATATACACACACACACACACACACACACACACACTCACACACACACACAGACACGTGTGTGTGTGTGTGTGTGTGTAGTCAAAAAATAGGGATAATAAAGATGATTAAATGTTTAGTACTTCAAGACATGAGCCCAAGTATTTTGAATGAAGAAGAAACAAGACCTATAACTTTGCATTGTCAACTAATTAAACCATCTCAGCCTGGTGGGCATCCTTAGTCTCCCAAAGACCTATTAAAAACTAAGAAAGTTAAGATTTTTCCCCTTCATTATGATCCACCCTGACCTCATTTTTAGATCATTTCAACTTTTTCTTCTCAGTTACAATCTTTCCTCCAAATCTGGATCCTAAAAGGATTTGTAAATGCCACTGTCCAGCTTCAACAACTAGAGGTAAAGGAAATATTGTAAGGAAATGCTGATTTTTTCCCATCTTCTTATTTGTCAGATTTTGTCAGCTTTTGTTGTTGTTGTTGTTATTATTATTATTACTGAATTTCTCTTTTTATATCTAGTGAATCCAAGCAGGGTTGTCAGACTTTGAAGGAGGCTCTGGTTTAGATCATGTGGCCTCTTATCAGCCATGAAATTTAAGAGGGATTAGATTTATCTAGACTTTCTCAGTTCTCCTTGTAAGTATATATCTGTGTGTGATGGAGAGATCAGAAAAGGGAAAAAGTCATAGTAACTCACATCATTTGGGGAGCTCTAGGGTGTATCTCAGCTCATGTCCTTGTTTTCCTCCCCCTAGTTCTGGCCTCTGTGGATTCTACTCCCCTGGCAAACAAACCCCAAGGAGGACTTACCATTTCTTGAATTACTAAATCATGGCCCGGGTAAGTTACTGCTTATTTCTCTTTCTGGAAATATTACAATGTTCAGATCCTGTGAACATTTCTTTTCTGAAACTTCCCACCTATCAAAGCCACATCCAGGAACTTTCTCCTAGTTCTAAATTCAGTGAGGGATGAAGCTAAATATCACAATGCTATGAAACCTCTTTTCCCAATCATTGTGTATTCGAACAAATCCTTTAGTATCTCCTATATGTGTCAGTCTTCTGCTAAAAGCTGTGATGACACAGAAATGAAGTTGCTCACAGGAGATATTTTACCATCCCTTCTGAGTTGATGAGAGAAGATAGGTCTATTTAACCACTTGTAGGAAAATTATGAACTTTTCTATTCTTGAGTTTTCCAAGTATATAAGATTTGCTGTTGTTTGGCTTCATCCTCAGTATGTGGGGAGGCACACTAGGGGCTGGGGTTGTGGCTCAGTGGTAAAGTGCTTGCCTAGTATGCACGAGGCACTAGGTTCAATTTTCAGTACCATATTAAAAAAATAAAGATATTGTGTCCACTTACAACTAAAAAATAAATATTAAAAAAAAAGAGTTGCACACTAATGGCCAGGTGCAGTGGCACACACCTATAATGCCAGCAGCAAGGGAGGCTGAGACAGGAGGATCATGAGTTCAAGCCTAGCCTCAGCAACTTAGCAAGGCTTCCACAACTTAGTGAGACCCTGTGTTAAAATAAAAAATAAGGATTGGGGATGTGGCTCAAGCGGTAGCGCGCTCGCCTGGCATGCGTGCGGCCCGGGTTCGATCCTCAGCACCACATACCAACAAAGATGTTTTGTCTGCCAACTAAAAAATAAATAAAAAAAATAAAAAATAAAAAATAAATAAATTAAAGATATTGTGTCCACCTCAAACTAAAAAATAAATATTTAAAAAATAAATATTTAAAAAATAAATAAAAAATAAAAAGGGGCTGGGAATGTGACTCAGCTATAAAGGGCCCCTGCATTCAATCCCCAGTACCGAATCTGTCATGCCAGGCATGGTGTAATCCCAGTAGCTCAGGAGACTAAGGCAGGAGGCAGGAGGATCACAAGTTCAAAGCCAGCCTCAGCAATTTAGCAAGGCCCTAAGTAACTTAGCAGGACACTGTCAAAATAAAAAATAAAATAAAGCTGTGGTGCCATGGTTAAATGCCCCATGAGGGTTCAATCCCTGGTTAAAAAAGATTAAAAAATTGTAACAAGGAAAAATTATTAATAATTGTCATATATTCTGATTTTGAATATAAACAGAAGAAATTCTTTAACTGGACTCAGAACCTTTTCTTTTTCTTTTTTGTACTAGAGGTTGATCCCAGGGTGCTTAACCACTGAGCTACATTTCCAGCCATTTTTATTTTTATTTATTTATTTTGGTACCAGGGATTGAACTTAGGGGCTCTCAACCACTGAGCCACATCCCCAGCCCTATCTCACTAAGTTGTTTAGAACCTTGCTTTTTTGAAGCTGGCTTTGAACTCTCAATCTTTGTGCTTTAGCCTCCTGAGCCACTGGGATTACAGGCATGTGCCACTTCACCCAGCCTTCCAGTCCTTTTTTTATTTTACTTTGAGACAGGGTCTTGTTCAATTGCTTAGGACCTCGTTAAGTTGCTGAATCTGGCTTTGAACTCATGACCTCCTTCCTCAGCCTTCCAAGCCTCTGGGATTACAGATCCCTAAGAGAATAGAGAGGTTTTTGTTGTTGTTGTTGTTGTTTGTTTGTTGTTTTTATTTTTAATCTATTATTTAAGGAGGGGGGATAGAAGAACTCATGTTTTTGAGAACTTATGATGCAGACATATAACAGGCAGTTGCTTTATTTATATACAGTATAACATTTACTTGAGGCTCAGTTATCATTTAATAGGAAACCCCCAAAACACACCTGTTTAGATTATTGAGGTATACCAGTGTGTAAGAGGCTTATCTGTAGCAACAGGATTTTTTAGAAATACCTTTATTTATTTGTTTATGTGCTCTACCAATGAGCTACAACCCCAGCCTTGTAGTAGCAACAGGATTCTTCAGGACTAGGTAGGTACTCCGCTTCAGGCACACTCATTTCCAAACTGGGTGTATTAACAACTTTCCAGCTTTCAAGACTCTTTCTTCGCCATCATAGTCCATTTCCTGCAAGATTTTTTTTCGTATCAATTATATGACAAACAATGTTTGTCATTTCAGGGATCAGTGATGTTCAGTGATGTATCTATAGTCTTCTCACAGGAAGAGTGGGAATACTTGGACTTGGAACAGAGGGACTTATACAAAGATGTGATGCTGGAAAACTATAGCAACTTTGTCTCACTAGGTAAGGTTCTCTACCTTTATATTAAGTGTCTTCTGTTAACATCAGCTTTTTCCTCTGAAAATTTCAAGAATTATCTTTCAAGCTGGATGTAGTGGTGCATGCCTGATGACTTGAGAGGCTGAGGCAAAAATCTTAAGTTTGAGGCCAGCCTCAGCAATTTAGCAAGAATCTGCTCAAAATAAAACAAAAAAGAGTTGGGCTGTATCTCAGAGGCAGAGCACTTATCTAACATGCATAAGGCTCAGATTTAATCTCTGGGTTTAAACCCTAGTACCAAAAAAAAAAAAAGAGAAGACTGTCTTTCAAGAAACTAATTTAGGGGCTGGGGTTATAGCTCAGTGGTAGAGTTCTTGTCTCACTCACGTGAAGCACTGTGTTCTATCATCAGCACTGCATAAAAATAAATAAATAAAGATATTGTGTCCAAAAACTAACTGAATTTCTTCTGGTTTTTTTTAATTTAAAATTTTAATTTAATTTTTAGTTGTTGATGGGTCTTTATTTTATTCATTTATTTATAATTGATGTTGAGAATTGAACCCAGTGCCTGGCTTGATAGGCAAGTGCTCTACCACTGAGCCAAAACCCCAGCCCTCCTCCCTGTTTTTAAAGGAAAGGTTTCAGTTTATTTAATTGGAAGTGAGCATCTTCATTAAGTATATTCATCTTCCCTATCATTTTTGTTTTTTAATTAAAAAAATTTTTTTACATTAGATGGACACAATACCTTTATTTTATTTATTTATTTGTGTGGTGCTGAGGATCGAACCCAGGGCCTCATACTGCTAGGCAAGCACTCTTATACTGAGCCACAGCCCGAGCCCTGATCCCCAGCTCTTTCTATGTTTTGAGACAGGGTTTTCTGTTGCCCAGGCTGGGCTGACACTTGTGATCCTCCTTCCTCAGCCTCCCAAGAGACTGAGATTACAGGAATATGCTATGCTTGGCTTCCCTGTCCTTCAAATCTAGGTGATTTATAGACTTATCAGTGTCAACGAAAATATTTCACTTTGTTTTTGAACTCAGAATTGCTTTAGATATTTTATTAATATACCTGTAAGAAGAATAACTAGACCCTGTGTCTTGATTTTTCTCTATCAAAAGAAAACATAATTTACATAGTGGTAAATTGGATCACCAAGATTTATTTACAGGGGCCGGGGATGTGGCTCAAGCAGTAGCGCTCTCGCCTGGCATGCATGTGGCCGGGGTTCGATCCTTAGCACCATATACAAACAAAGATGTTGTGTCCGCCGAAAACTAAGAAATAAATATTAAAAAAATTCTCTCTCTCTCTTTAAAAAAAAATATTTAAGATATTTCAAGGTAACTCAAGATATTTCAAGATAATTCAAGATAACTCATTCCTTTTATAAATAAACATTCAGTTTTACCTACTTTTATGACTGAAAATTAAAAATCTAAGAACTTTGCAATTAATGTTGTATGAATATCCTAATAAATCACAATTAATGTCTCCTAGGAAGCTTCTTGTTTTCTTCTCAGCAAAATAACAATAACTGATGACTAATATTTAGGTCTAAATATATATTCATGTAAAATTCACAATAATTCTGTAAGGAGGTGGTATTAACACTAATTTATTTTATTTAAATATTTATTTTTGTTGTAGTTGGACACAATACCTTTATTTACTCACTTATCTTATGTGGTGCTGAGGATTGAAGCCAGGGCCTCCCACGCACTAGGCGAGCCACAACTCCAGCCCCAATAACACTAATTTATAATAAGGAAAAAGAAATGTAGAAGTAACATGCCCAGGGTCACACAGCTGGGAGGTGAAAGAGGCAGGATTTGAACCGTGTGATCTATGATCTCAGTCATTGATTTCCTCTGAAGAAGGAACATATATATGAATACAGATTTTTTTTTTTTTTTTTAGAGAGAGTGGGGGGGGGGACAGAGAGAGAGAGAGAGAGAGAGAATTTTTTTAATATTTATTTATTTTTTTTTCTTAGTTTTCGGCGGACACAACATCTTTGTTTGTATGTGGTGCTGAGGATCGAACCCGGGCTGCACACACTCTAGGCGAGCGCGCTACCGCTTGAGCCACATCCCCAGCCCCATGAATACAGATTTTTAAAAGATCTTTTCCCTCCCTCTGTAATCTCTATTAATTTTATAACCTTAATGTGATTTTTTTTGTTTTGATACCGGTGAATGAACTCAGGGGCACTTGACTACTGAGCCAGAACCTCAGCCCTGTTTGTGTAATTTATTAGAGACAGGATCTCACTGAGTTGCTTAGTGCCTCGCTAAATTGCTGAGGCTGTCTTTGAACTCACCATCCTCCTGTCTCAGCCTCCTGAGCCACTGGTATTACAGGTATTCAACACTGCGTCTGGATTAATGTGATTTTTTAAAAAAATTTTTTTGTAGTTGTAGATGGATAGAATGTCTTTATTTTATTTGTATATGGTGCTAAGGATCGAACTCAGTGTCTCACACATGCTAGGCAACTGTTCTGCCACTGAGCTACAGCCTCAGCTTGTGAATCAGGCTCTTGGTTGCATGCAAGGGAAGCACACTACCAACTGAGCTATATTCCCAGCCCCCCACCAATTACCATTTTAACCTGTAGTTTATTACACATTTAACCAGGATAAACCAAAGTAATTTTGAATTTACATTTTATTTCCATATCACTTTGTTTCCTTTCTTCTAAGCAGGGTGTTTCATTTCTAAACCAGATGTGATTTCCTTATTGGAACAAGGAAAAGATCCCTGGAAAATTATGAAGAAAGGAAAAAGACAATATTCAGGTAAGTGAGGACCAGTTACTGTGGGAAGGCAACCCGCTAGATGGGAAGGAGGCACACCCTTTTGTGATGTTGTTTAAAGCCTTCTTTAAATGTCTAATGCCCAAGGAAAAATGCCTGAGACCTGGGGAGAGAATTAAGGTCAAAGCTGGGGATACTAAAAGAACTATTTCTTTATCCACTTACCACTCTTTTTCTGTTCTTTCAGTTTTTCTTGTGTCCTCACTACTGACAGCCATTCTATATTTTGAATCTGTTTCTTTCTTCTTTTACATTAATGGATGGGTAGGTGGATAGATAGATAATCTCTGAGCTGGGCACTATTATAGGTGCTGTCAATACTTTGGTAAACAAAACCAATAAAGTCCTTGTCCCTGTGGAGTTTACCTGGTAATAAGAGAAACCTAGTTACTATAATTAAATAGAAATATAATGTCAGCATAACCCACTTGACTCAAATGTATGAAATATGATATGTCAAGAGCTTTGTAATGTTTTGAACAACTAATAAAAAAAGAAGGAAAAAAAGAAATGACAGCTATAAAGAGATTGCTGTGAAGAAAAGTAAGCAGAGTAAGAGGCTAGAGAATGATATGGGATGAAAGCTATTTTATTTTATTTAAATTTTTTTTTGTAGTTGTAGATGGACAGAATGCCTTTATTTTATTTGTTAATTTTTATGTGGTGCTGAGGATCAAACCTGGTGCCTCACGCATGCTAGGCAAGCGCTTTACTGTGCTTCAGCCCCAGCCTCATGAAAGGCTATTTTAGTTATGATGAAGAAAACTTTTTTCAACTTTTCTCATTAATTTGTGAAAATATATATGCTTGCTGTTATAATATTATGTTTTATCAGCAACTAAAGTTTCATGTGAATTACACTAGAAGATAGACCCCAGATTACAGAATATCATTCTTATTTTCTTTAATTTATCTACCTTCAAATTAAGAAGAAACTTAAATGTAATAGACTATAGGGACAATAATCCCTTGGTTTAGCTTCTACCTCTGACCTATTTTCATCTCTCATTATACCTTTTGTTAAAAAAGATTCCTTAAAATTTTGTGTAGAGATACATATTATGTATTTTGTTCTCTGTATATTCAGGTCTGACTGAGAAGAATTGTTTTAGGCTAATAGCTCTAATTTTGTAATAATAAGGTAATTTTAGTGCCTACATTATTTCCTTTCTACCAAAGAAAAAGTACCCTGCCCCCCATCGTAACCTATTTTCTTATTCAAATTCAGGTAGTAAAATGACATTTACAAGTGTTAACATTCAAAGAAAATGAAATGCAGAGATTTCAAGTGAATAAGTTATCAGTTTAGTCAGAAAGCATTTAGCCCAAATAATAATTGTCTCACAGACATCTTAAATGAGTACGTTCTTTTTTCTTTCCTTCCCCTTTCCTTTTCTGTTCTACCTTTAAGTAAGTTTTATTGAAGTATTGCATGCATACGGAAAATTGGACAAACGAGAGAATTTTTTTTTTTTTAATTTTTTAATATTTATTTTTTAGTTCTCGGCGGACACAACATCTTTGTTGGTATGTGGTGCTGAGGATCGAACCCGGGCCGCACGCATGCCAGGCGAGCGCGCTACGGCCTGAGCCACATCCCCAGGCCCCGAGAATTTTTTTTAATGTTTATTTTTTAGGTGTAGATGGACACAACACAATACTTTAATTTTATGTGGTGCTGGGGATCGAACCCGGGCCTTGCCTGTGCTAGGCGAGTGCTCTACTGCTGAGCCACAATCCCAGCCTCAAGAGAAGGTTTTTTTGAGGAGCTGATATTTGAGGAAAGACATAAAGTAAGGGTTTAAGCCATAAAATTTTCTGAGAGAAGATCATTCTGAGCAGATGGAAATGGTCTGGGTAAGAAGTCAGCCTTTTGTATTTGAGGAATGACATGAAGGCCATTGTGGTCAGAGAAGGAGAAAGAAGAGTAACAAGAGATATGAAATCTGTGTTAGGAAAAGATCAGATAATGTAATCAGAAAAATCAGAAGCCATTGTTTGTATTATAAAATGATCCCTCTGATTGAGTGCAAAAGCCTGAGGGATCAGTATAGAGCCAGTTTCAGTTGTTCAGACTAGACATAATGATTGTTTGGATAAGACTGACAATGATAAGAAGTACTAAGAAGCTGTTAGAAACCAGGTGCGGTGGTGCATGCCTATAATCCCAGCAGCTTGGGAGGCTGAGGCAGTAGAATCCTGAGTTCAAAGCCAGCCTCAGCAAAAGCGAGGTGCTAAGCAACTCATAAGACCCTATCTCTAAATAAAAAATACAGAATAGGGCTGGGGATGTAGCTCAGTTGAGTGCCCTAAGTTCAATCTTTGGTGTATTCACCCCACCAATAAAAAGAAAACTGTTAGAGACTAGCATGTAGAAGGTACTGCCAGGGCTGCAGTTGTAGTTCAGTAGTAAAGCACTTCCCTAGCACACATGAGGCACCAAGTTTGATCCTCAGCACCACATAAAAATAAATAAAATAAAGGTATTGTGTCCATATATATATATATATACACACACACACACACACACACACACACACACATACACACACACACACACACACACACACACACACACATATACTGATTATGCTATTGGGTTGGGCATGTGGGTGCATGCCTGAATCCCAGCTACATGGAAATCTGAGACAGGAAGATTGCAAGATTGAGGCTAATTGGGGTAATTTAGCAAGACTCTGTGTCAAAATAAAAAGAGCTGGGAATATAGTTCAGTGATGGAGTACTTTAGGTTCAATCTTTAGAACCATGAAAAAGCCAGGTGTGGTGGCCACACCTGTAGTCCAAGCAGCTCTGGAGACTGAGGCAGGAGGATCTCAAGTTCAAAGCCAGCTTCAGCAATGGTGAGGCGCTTAGCAACTCAGTGAGACCATGTCTCTAAATAAAATACAAAAAAGGGCTGGGGATTGCCTCAGTGGTTAGTAGCCCCTGGGTTCAATCTCCCATACCACCCCCCCAAAAAAAAGAACCCTGAAAAAAACAAAAAGAATATGCTACTGAGATTACAAGTGGAGTAAGTAGTAAAGAGTGGAGAGAAAGGGCCGGGCAGGATGGCACACAACCTATAATCCCAGCAACTCGGGATGCTGAGGCAGGGAGATCATGAGTTCAAAACCAGCTTCATCAATTTAGTGAGGCCCTAAGCAACTGAGCAAGACCTTGTCTCAAAATAAAATATAAAAAAGGGGACTGGGGGGGGCTGGGGTTGTGGCTCAGTGGTAGAGTGCTCACTTAGCATGCATGAGGCATTGAGTTCCATCCTCAGTACCACATAAAATAAAGATATTGTGTCCACCTATAATTTAAAAATAAATATTAAAAAAAGGGGACTGGGGATGTAGTTCAGTGGGTAAGTACCCCTGGCTCAATCCCCAGTAACAAAAAGTGGAGAGGGAGAATAAGGTATTTGCTTAAAAAAAGCTGGTTGAACAGAAGCACAATTTATCTAAGAGGGGAAGATAAGGAAAAGCAGCTTGAAAGGTTGACATTGACAGTTTCTGATTTTGTATATTTTAACTTTTTCACTTTGAGACGTTGAATAGGTCATTGAAAATGTCCATCTGGAGCCAGGAAAGATTACAGCTGGATATATATTTGAGCATCTTTACTTTTATGATTAGAATTAAATCCATGGATCTGGATGTGATTACTTAGGAAGGATGCAGATAGAAGAAAGGAGATAAAAACAATCCTAAGAACTAATTCATGGGAGAACTTAGACCTTTGAAGGCAGAGACAACAGAGGAGATAGAGAAGGAATATTCACTCACTGAGAGAAAATAAATAAAAACAATAGTAAATGTTTCAAGTTGGAGGAAGTAGAGTGAGAACTGAGAAATGATCTCAGGTTCTAGTAAGATGGCGAATACTGATGACCTTGTAAATATTTATTTCAGGATGAAAACTTGATTGGAGTGAGTTGATGAGAGAGATATAGGGGAGGCAGTTAGGAGAATGTATGTAAGATGACTCTTTGAGGTCATGGCCCCAGCTGCCAGGCTCTGGTTCTAGGCAGCTGCCCTGAAAGTTCCCCCATCCCATTATGTCCTCAAGCTGACACCGAATCCTTTGTCATCCTGTTTGGACATGCTTTTTGGCTGGGCGACAGCTTGTCCTCCTCCCTGCCTCCCAAATGTAGACTTTGCCTTGGCCACTTTGTCCTCTTGGTTTAGGAGCTTGAGCCAGGGAGAATGGTGTGCATTCCTTGTATTGTCATTCCTATTCTTCTCTAGAGCTATACATATACCCTATGATTTCCCCTTTTGTTAGTCGCATATGGCCTAGAAAAGCTGTACAAGAATCCAATGATTAAAAAAAAAAGGCAAAGTTGACTGTAAGGATACTGACAGAAATGGATTACCAACAAAAGACCAACAGGAATCAGTGATAAAAAGAAAGACTAATGCAATTTTCTCAAAGAATCTCAATTGTTTTTAAAATGGACCTGAAGCACCTTCTTTGTAATTGACTCTGAAACTAGAATTTTGCCTAGAGAGTTTATTTATCTGATATTTACTGGGAAATACATTGTACTTATACTTAAAATGTACTTAGTTATGGGGGTGGAGTTGTGGCTCAGTGATAGAGTGCTTGCCTGGCACATGTGAGGCACTGGGTTCAAGTCTTAGCACCACATAAAATAATAAATAAAGGTATTGTGTCCATCCACAACTAAAAAAATTTTTTTAAATGTACTTAGTTAAAGGCTAAAGTTGTGGTGCTAAGAAATATGTTGATAGTTAACATTGAGGATATGGATTATAAGCAGTGTATTTGATGATATATTACAGCATATTTGTGTGCTCATGCAAATGATTCAATAGAGGAAATTAATGCAATGGAGAGAGGCATGATTGTGGTAACAATGTCCTTAGGCTGGGGTAGAGGGGAAGAAGGCGATATAGTTATGTTTATAGGTAAATTGGTCATAATATAATTGTGTATATGGGTAAGTTACATTTTAATTTCTTGCCTAAGAATTTCACAAGAACTGCAATAAGATATAAATATGATTTCCTGTCTCAAAAAATCACTAGTATGGGGCTGGGACTGTGGCTCAGTGATAGAGCACTTGCCTAGCACATGCGAAGCCTTGGGTTTGATCCTCAGCACCAGAGGAAAAATAAATAAAATAAAGGTATTGTGCCCAACTACAAGTAAAAAATAAATATTTTTTTAAAAATCACTAATATGTTTCCAGAAAATATTGAAATAGTCTTGCCTATGAGAGAAAGAAAGAGACCTGAGTAAGAGGAGGAAAGAAGGAAACCAGTTGAATATTTATGAAATGAATGAGTAATAAACTTAAGGGGAAATTGAGTAAATAAAATTCTTCAGTAACTTTGCCATAATGTAGAGACAAAAAAATAACACATAGCCATGTGAAGGAGTAAATGGGTAGTACAGAGAATACTGCATAGATAAGGATATGCAACCACCTTCTTCCATTTATTTATTTAGCTGAGCAAGCTTGAATGAATGAAGAGAGAATTTAATCATTACAGGAAAGTATGAGAGACTAGGGGCAGATAAATCTATCCAGAATAACTATATAACTATGGGAATAAAGTGAGTAAAATTATGTGTTATGGATTCATTACTTAATAGAGAGTAAATTAGGATTCTCTCTGCTCTTGAGGAGATTGATTGGTAAAAATAAGAAAAATAGGACTGGGGCTAAAGGCCACTGGTAATGCAATTGCCTGTCATGTATAAGGCAAAATTTAGTGAGTATATGTGTCAAAAAGTAGGATATGTTATAAAGGCAAGAAATAAAGAATGACAGCATAGACTTAGGTACTAAGTAGGGTAGATCTCAAAGGAAGTGACTTTTTTTTTTTTAAAGAGAGTGAGAGAGGAGAGAGAGTGAGAGAGAGAGAATTTTTAATATTTATTTTTTAGTTCTCTGCGGACACAACATCTTTGTTGGTATTTGGTGCTGAGGATCGAACCCGGGCCGCACGCATGCCAGGCGAGCGCGCTACCGCTTGAGCCACATCCCCAGCCCCAGGAAGTAACTTTTAATCTAAGAGCTTAGGACGAGAAGGAGCCAGCCATGCAAAGAGCTCCATCAGGAAATTTGTGGGAGATGGAGCAGACTGTGCAAATTCCTGAGAGATGAAAGGAAGTTGGGAGATTTCGTAATGTCCAAAAGGAAGCCTTTCCAGGTAGCAATAAAGGGAACAGAGGTTTAAGATATATGTAGGTAAATGGCCTTGTTAACCACAATGAACTTAATTTTAATTTTAAGAATAAAGAGACATTTTTGAAAAGAAAAAATTAAGTATGGATTCCTAATGTTTCATCTCTTTCAGAATCATTGTGTGGAGAATAGTAAATATTCCTCTGGGAATATAGAATCTGATGCACGTGGTTTTGGTGGTATTTAAGCCTCAGTATTTGTAATAAGCTCCCCAGGAATTCTGATTCACACTTCAACTTGAAAATCACTGGCTTAAATGCTTAACCATTAGTCTTCCTGTCTTATTTGAACTCTCATTTTCCTGGTGTTCCTTTTTGCCTTTTTTGCTTTTTTTTCCCCATATTATTTAGAATTTGAGTATTACTTTTGTCTTGTTTCCACTGTCGAAACTTTACTTCTTTTTTTTAAATACTTTTTTTTAAGTTGTAGTTGGATACAATGCCTTTATTTTTATTTATTTTTATATGGTGCTGAGGATCGAACCCAGTGCCTCACCCATGCTAGGTGAGCACTCTACCACTGAGCCAAAGTCCCAGCTCCAAAACTTTACTTCTTTTAGAAAGAGAAAACAGTATGTGTGTGCTTTTGTTTGTTCTTTTAGATTTGGAGACCAGGTGTGAGACCAAGAAGTTATCTTCAGAAAATGACATTTATGAAATAAATTTATCCCAGTGGAAGCTAATGGAAAGAATTAAAAACCATGGCCTTAAGGGCCTCATTTTAAAAAATGACTGGGAATCCAAAAGAAAATTTGAAGGACAAGAGGGACCTCAAGAGGGATACTTCAGTCAAGTGAAACTCACATCTGAAAAAGTATCCTCTTATCAGAAGCGCACATCTGTGACTCCACGTCAGAGAATTCAATTAGTGGAGAAACCCTATGAATGTAAGGAATGTGGGAAGGCTTTTAAAGTACGACAGCAACTTACTTTTCATCACAGAATTCATACTGGTGAAAAACCCTATGAATGTAAGGAATGTGGGATGACCTTTAGACAAACTGCACACCTCACTAGACATCAGAGACTTCATTCTGGAGAAAAACTCTATGAATGCAAGGATTGTGGGGAAGCTTTCATGTGTGGCCCAGATCTTCGAGTACATCAGAAAATTCATATTGGTGAGAAGCCCTATGAATGTAAAGAATGTGGGAAAGCCTTCAGAGTTCGAGGACAACTTACTCTCCATCAGAGGATTCATACTGGTGAGAAACCCTATGTATGTAAAGAATGTGGGAAGGCCTTTAGACAGTATGCACACCTTACTCGACATCAAAAGCTTAATATTGCTGACAGACTGTATGAATGTAAAGAATGTGGGAAGGACTTTTTGTGTGGCTCTGGACTTAGAGTACATCACAAACTTCATACTGGTGAGAAACCCTATGAATGTAAGGAATGTGGGAAGGCTTTTAGAGTGAGACAGCAACTAACACTCCATCAGAGAATTCATACTGGTGAGAAACCCTATGAGTGTAAGGAATGTGGAAAAACCTTTAGTCGTGGTTATCATCTTATTCTCCATCATAGAATTCATACTGGTGAAAAACCTTACGAATGTAAGGAATGCTGGAAGGCCTTTAGTCGTTACTCACAACTTATTTCACATCAGAGTATTCATATTGGTGTTAAACCCTATGATTGTAAGGAATGTGGAAAAGCCTTTAGACTACTTTCACAACTTACACAACATCAGAGTATTCATATTGGTGAGAAACCCTATAAATGTAAGGAATGTGGGAAAGCCTTTAGATTGCGCCAAAAACTTACTCTACATCAAAGCATTCACACTGGTGAAAAACCCTTTGAGTGTAAGGAATGTAGGAAGGCCTTTAGACTCAATTCATCTCTTATCCAACATTTGAGAATTCATTCTGGTGAGAAACCCTATGAATGTAAAGAATGTAAGAAGGCCTTTAGACAACATTCACACCTTACCCATCATCTGAAAATTCATAATGTAAAAATGTAAGAAAATCTTATCAGTACTATGTTGTAGAACATTCTATGAATGTAATAATCTCTTTTGCTTCCTACATGTAGCTGTTTTATGTTTTATACCATTAAAAGGCTATGTTGATATGTTCTACCATCACTTCAGCACATTTGTTGTAACTGATCCTATTAACATAACAATGTGGGAAAGATACTTATCTCTATCCCATCACTTTTTTCTTTTGGTTATATTGAAGAAAACATAACTGCTCTGGGCGGAAATTTCTTCTTTGTAAAATGATGGTATAAAACTGTAGCAAAAATGGCTGCAAATTCTTGACATTGTTCTCATTAACAGATGGAGTCCATATTTCCTCCCTTAAATATGGGCAGAATCTGTGACTGCTTTGTCCAGTAGAACATAGTAGAAGTACTTCTGTGCAGTTTCTGGGTCCATGCTTTACTGTTAAGTTTACTTCATCTCTTAAAACACTTTCTCAAGCTCTGAACTGTCATGTAACAAAGTCTAGCAAATGGAGAAGCCCTGAGATTATATATACAGGGAGAGATACCTGATGAATCCAGTCTTCCAGACATGCCCTTTAAGACACCAGATATTTGAGTGAAAGAGTTTTTGATCCTCTAGACCAGCTGATCACCACTGAGTAACCTCAACTGACACCATGTGGAATAGAAGACTCAACCAGCTAAGTCCCTGCCCAACTCCTGATGCATAATCATAAAAGAATTTAAAAATTGGCTGTTGTTTTAAGCCACTATATTTTGTTTTATCATTATTCTTAATATTACTCTTTTGAGAATTCTCTTGAAAGACTATTCTCAGTGGTTAAGCACTCCTGGGTTCAATCCCTGGTATCAAAAAAAAAAAAAAAAGACTATAGAAGTAATGAATATAAATATGCCTTCTACCAACATTTATCCCTTATTCTTGTTAAAATACTGAAAATGAGAAATTATTTTTCAGTTTATTAATAAAACAGGTATTCTGCAATCTACATTCTCAGGTCTTAGTTAATATTTAATTAAAGGCTAACAAAAGATAACATAAAAGGAAGCTATTTGTAAATTTAAACTCACCTGTATTATAACTCCTGCATTTTTTGCCCCATTGGAGATGAGTTTTTTTGCCACGTTCTGCAGGCTGGTGTCCAAACTGCTGAGCTCAAGTGATCCCGGACTCCCAAGTACTGATTTACAATTGTGTGCCACCACGCCTGCCTACATTGTTTGTTTAGTCACTCCTTTGTAACTTAAAAAAAAAAAAAAAAAGCTACATAGGCTAGTTCGACTCCCTTCATATTGGCTTCTGTGTCCTTTTTTTTTTTTTTTTTATACCACTGTAGCCTTTGATTGCTTTTTTTCCCTAACCAAATGCATTGATCAGCTATGGAGCACACTAGTGCATTATTGATAAATAAAGGGAAAGACTGGAACATTTAAATCTTTCCTTACCTTTATGAACTGCATTTCAAAACAACCAAAAGTTGATGAAGGATAGTTTATTAATAGAGAATTCTAGCTGGTAAAGATCAAAGGAGTGATAGAATTTGAAAATTATGCTTATTTATAAAATAATGGGTCTTGGTGGAGATATCCATGGATACAAGACCATGGGTAAAGGATTGATAGAAAGCTTATGATTGGTGGTGCTGAATGGCAGCACCCACTAATCTACATTAACATTTCTAAATTAGATCAGCCAGGCTATGCCTTTCTAGATGTGATACAATCAATATATAAAGTATCTCCTGTGAAATATCCCTCTCCCCTAAAAATTTGCTTCAGAATTACAACTTAGTCTCTGAATCTAATTACCCATTTATAGGAAACATGGAGAACTAAGGAACAGATTAGTGACACAAAGAAGCAAATAAGGAAATCCACAATTTGAAAAGTTTCCTGAATTAATGGTCTAATTTCTTAACCAAAATACATATCAAGAACAAAAAGAACCATAATCCTATGTCAAGAATAATAGACATATCAAGTACAGTGTATGGAACATATTGGTATCCTTGTGTTTTAACATTTTAATGTACTTGGGATTTGTTTTAATTAGGCATGGTGATAGACATAAAAATTATGGTCTTGAAGAAAGAAGTTTATTCTCAGATCCCTAAAAACAGGTATTCTATTATCTGAAAGGAGGCCTGGCTTGCATGTAGGGCCATATGGGGAAGCACCCAAAGACTTGGGTAAAAGCAGAAATAGAGAGGATAATGCAAGCCCCAAGGCATTTATTAGTGATTTGTTGTTTATTGTTATTTGGGGGGAAGGACTGGGTAAGGCAGGCTAGACACTTGAGTAAGTTTAGGGTGGATAGTTTGATAATTTTGGCAGATTCTGTGCTACAGAGGTGATTGCTAGTTGTTCAGTACCTGGCCCTAGGGTAATTTAGGGCTGGGGAGTTTTGATGTGGTATGTGAGTTTGATAAAGCATGGTTGGGAATGTGGGCTCTGGATTGTTTGGTTTGTATATCAAAGATCTACTCACAGGGGAACTATTGCTATCTATGCATTAGCTAGTCTTGGGAGGAGTCTTCAGGATCAAGGCCTGAACTGCCAGAGCATTAAGGGTACAGAAAATGTAGTCAGTCCAATCCTGATTTGGACAAATTAGTGACAATTTTTTTATATATTGTGTAAATATAACCATGGATTATGTATTAAATGATACTAAGCAATTGTTCATTATGTTATGCATTATGTTGGCATTATGGGTGTGTGTATAAGTATGTGCTAGAGATCTATACTGAAGTATTGAAGGGTAAAATTATGTCATGCCCTATGATTTGCTTTAAAATGTAGTCATGCATCACATAATGATTTTTCAGTCAACAGTGGGCCACAGGGCTGGGCCTGTAGCTCAGTGGCAGAGCATTTGCCTCGCATGTGTGAGGCACTTGGTTCGATCCTTAGCACCACATGAAAACAAACAAATAAAATAAAGGCGTTCTGTCCATCTACCAACAAAATAAAAAAAAAAAAAGTTGACCATATGTTCAACATTGATCCCATAAGATATTATCACCTA
Source organism: Urocitellus parryii (assembly GCF_045843805.1). Lineage (NCBI taxonomy): Eukaryota > Metazoa > Chordata > Mammalia > Rodentia > Sciuridae > Urocitellus > Urocitellus parryii. The sequence continues at coordinate 15,888,239 of NC_135545.1, read as the reverse complement.
TTATCTTAATGTCATTAATGTAATGTCATTAATGACATTAATGTAATATCATTACCCATCTTAGGTGTCAAAGTAGACTCTGTGATGTTTGCATAACAATGAAATCACCTAAAGATGCATTCCTTAGAAAGTATCTCTGTAAGTAACTGAAAATATGTGGGAGGAATAGATGAAACAAGATTGGCAAAATGTTGCTGTGTTGTATCTTCATAATAGACACACAGGGTTCATTGTGCTATTTTTACTATCTTTACATATATATGAAAATTTCCATAATAAAAATTTTAAGGTAGAGAATCAAATCTGAATGTTAAAATATTTAGAGATGAATAATAATGTGTTGCCTACAAATGAAAATTTGTGGGAAATCACCAAAGCGCTACTAACAGAAAACCCCAAACAATGCATTTAGAAAACCTGGATTAAGTGGGGGGGAAAAAAAAAAAGAAAACCTGGATTGAGGAACCAGTGTTTGTCTTGTTCACCATCCTTTTCCCATACCTATAATGACTGTCACGTAACAGGCAGTTGATATGTAATGGAAAAAAATAAGCATTAACTTAAGCTAGAAGATTAAAATAAGAAAGAAAAAAACACTAAGATGTTTGTTACAGTGCATATCTGGAATGTTCCCCAAAGGCTCATGTGTTGAAGACTTGATCCCTAGCTGGTGGCAGTATTGGGAGATGGCAGAAACTTTAGGAGGTGGGGCTCAATTGGAGGAAGGAGGTGACTGGTGGCATGTCCTTGAAGGGTAAATATTGTTGTCTTGGCCTCTTTCTTCTTCACTGCTGCCATGAGGTAAGCAGCTTTGCTCCGCTAATGTTCCCTGCCATGACGTACTGCTTCATTACAGGCTCAGAAACAATGGAGCTACCCAGCTGAAACCATGAACCACACTAAATCTTTCCTTTGAGTTGATTTCCTCAGGTATGTCGTCACAGTGATGAAAAGCTAATGGATACAATAAGTAGTAGGAAGTAATTTATATGATAAAAGAAATAAATGGAACGACTAAAGTCTAAAGTAGTAGACTCTAACCAAGGGTGTTCTCTTTGCAGAGATAATTAATACAGAATTGGCAGTTATTGAGGGGGGAAAAGATAAATCAGTTACAGCTTTATGTATGAGAAAGGTGAATAGCTAAATATATCAAGGAGATTTAAAAATTTTAAGTTATATGTTAACACATACATATAGTTGCATATGTATAAACAAACAGAGAATGAGTTATCCTAAGAAACCTAAATTATCAAAATTGGCTCAAGATATTACAGAAACCCTGAACAGATCTATAGATGAAGGAAGGAAATGAAATGTGGTTATGATCTTATTTTTTAAAAAAAGAATTAATAGTTTTTCAGGTAATAAATATTTTAAAGAACTAATAATCTCTAGATTATTCTATAATGCAAATATCCCAATAATAAAAATAGATGAGAGGGCTGGGGTTATAGCTCATTGGTAGAGCACTCACTAGCCTAGCACATTCGAGGCCCTGGGTTTGATCCTCAGCATCACATAAAATAAAGGTATTGTATCCAACTACAATAAAAATAAGTATTTAACAACAACAACAAAAGATAAGAATACCATCTCAAAAGAAAAATCTAGACCTATTTTACATAAGATACATGCAGACTATATTAATAAAGTATCAGTAAATTAAATGCAATATCTATTAAAATAATTATAAAACATAAAATAATCTTGCCAGAAATACATAGGGCTCTGACCTTTGTGATTTAATTATGTATTTAGATTTTTTAGGGTTTTTTTTTTTTTGTGTGTGTGTGTGTGTGTATATGTGATGCTAGGGATTGAACCCAGGGCCTTGTGTATGTAAAGCAAGCACTCTACCAACTGAGCTATATCCCCAGACCCTAGATTTTTTTTATTTCTAACTTGAACAATTTAACAATGTTGGACAAAAGACATGACCCAGCTCCATTATTTTTTTTAATCGTAGGCAACAGATATTATCCCTTTATTTATTTATTTTTAATGTGTTGCTAAGGATTGAACCCAGTGCCTCACACATACTAGGCAAAAACTCTACCAAATGAGTTAAACCCCAACCCTCCAACGTTTTTTTTACATTATTTTCCTAACTATTTTCATTTATCTGAACTTCATCAGCTTTGCTCACACTTGTAATTCCAGCAAGGAGACCTCCTCGCAAGTTCAAGACCAGACTCAGCAATTTATACATATGAAAACATAGAAATTCAACATGAAAATTTATTGGCCTAGTCTGCTTTGTGCTGCTATAAGAGAATACTGTGGACTGTAATTTGCAATGAATAGGAATTTATTGGCTAATGGTACTGGAGGTTGAAAAGGCCAAGATTGAGGGGCTGGCATCTAATGAGAGCCTTCATCCCATGGTGGAAGGATAAATTGAGGATGAGAGAGAGCAAGAGGGGTAAGCTTTCTCTTTTATAATAAGAAACCCACTTCTATAACAAACCCATTCTCATGATAATCCTCTCATGAAGGTAGAGGCCTCAGTGGCAAAACACTTGCCTAGCTATGCAAAGCTCTGGGTTCAATCCCCAGTACTGGGGGTGGGGAGAGAAAGAAGAGGAACCCATTTCTGCAATAAATAACCCACTTCCAAAATGATTACATTAATCCATTCATGAAGACAGAGGCCTTATGACATATTCATCTCTTCCAGGTCCCACCTCTTAAGAGTGTCCCACTGGGGATAAAGTTTTCCAACACATGAACTTTGGGGTGCACATTCAACCTTAGCACCTTCTACAAATTAAAATGAATATTGTCACAACTCTTTATTTTCAACCAAATCTCTGATGCCACAAAGATATACCTTAAGATTTGTACTTCCAAGTCTATTTTGCTCTGATAGGGCAGTTGTCGCTAATCAATCATTCATCATCTGGAATAATACATCTTTACCACTCAGGATTTCAAATTGTTTGTATTCATAAAGAGTAAAATTAACACAAAATATCTTAAGTAAAATTACTGATATAAGAATAAAATTAGTTTTTGCTTATAGATGGATGTTTGATAACAATTTGTAACAATCTGTAACAATTTCATGTTAACAGAGGTTTCTTGGAGACAGCACATTTACTGAAATTTTCTGAAAATATAGTACTTAATAGTATTTGAAGAAAATGTTTTTGTTAAAACAAGCATAGGAGCTCTGCATACCATATTTTGGGGGCAGGAATCACATTAAGTGCCTATAAAAAGATTCACAGACTGTTTCATTTTATCTAAACCAAAAACATCTCAGACTTCATATAGAACTCTTACGTATTCCAGATGTTCTTGGGCAGATGTTGCCATTACCAGAAGTACTTCAAGGATTGAAATGTCTCCATTATGGCAGATCTATGGTTGTATGGCAAAGAAAGCAATTAACATGCTATGTACCCAGCTGCTTGCATTTTTAAAACTTAAAATGGTGCTTTTTTAGGGGATTAAAGGCATGACTCAATGGTAGATCCCTTGCCCAACATGCATGTGGCCCTGAGGTTTGATATCCAGCACTCCACAGTCTATACAAGGTGCTTTTTCAATGGAATAGAAAACCCATAGGCCCTGTCTGTATATGTATTTAAACCTTTTATTGATAAATATTCTTATTATATACAGTTTTTCACTGAAAAATGCCTTACTGAATATCTCTGTTTCTTGCTATACATGAGAGTTTTTCTAAGGTGCTTATCAAAAAGCGAGATTACTTTCTCACAATTTATGTTCACTTTCACCCTTGCCGGATATTGCTACAGAAGTAGAGTAGCATTGTGGTAAATTTATAATGCCTTTAACTAGTGAAGCAATTCCTTATATCCATGTCTGGTATGAGTTTTAATATTTTCTTGATTAATAATGAGTTAAGCATCTGTAAACATCTGTTTCGTGACTAAACAACTTGCTAATTCACATCTTGCCCATTTAAAAAAAAATTCATGTAAGATTTGTGATATTCTTATCCAGATAGTAATCCTTTACGTGTTATAAGTGATGGATTTAACTGTCTTCCAGGTTATGGCTTATATCTGTATTTATGGTGATTTTGTCAAGTTAAAATTTAAATATGAATGCAATAATAATTTTCATTATCACAAAAGATTTTCAAAGGTCTAATCTTTTAATTTTATGTTTTACTAGACTCTTAGTTTTCTAAACAGTTTTGTTAACTGCAAATAGATATAATTTTGGTTTTTCCTGAATATGTATAGCAATTATTTTATTAATCTTATAATAGAACCTTCAGAAAAGGTTTAGTGGGATTATTGATGATAGCAGGCATCTAATTATTTCTCCAAATTTAATGGAAATCACTTAGTGTAATGTTTACTCTAGGTTTAAATAGACTGTTTGTCTCAGTTGTTTCTTGAAGACCCTACTTAACTTCTGTTATTAGAAATGCCAATGGAATAGTGTCAGATGCCATTTTGGCACAATGATGTTTTTCTCCTTGAATTTATTAATGTGATCTGTGGTCATTAAGGCGGTATGGTATTACTGAAGAATGAAAAAAACAGAACAATGGATCAAAATGAAGAACCCTAAAAAAGGCCCAACATATATATGTGTGGTCATCTGATTTATAATAAAAGTTCCTCTGCAATGTAGTTGGGAAATGGTGATCTTTTCAATAAGGAGCATTGGGTCAGTCACATATCCATATGAATGGAAAAATTACTTTTTTTTTTTTTTAATTACCAGGATTGAACCCAGGGGCATTTAACCACTGAGCCACATCCCCAGCACCCCCCACCCCCGTTTTTTTTTTTTTTTTTTTTTTTTTAGATAGGTCCTTGCTGAAGCTGCTCTCAAACTTGTGATCCTCCTGTCTTGGCCTCCTCCACTGTGCCTGGCAAAAAATTACTCTTGACTCTTACTTCACACTGCACACAAACAATTCGAGATGTATAAATGATCAAATTCTAAAAAGTAAAACAAATTCTTTAGAGGAAAACAATATCTTTATAGAATTGAGGTTGCAAAGATTTCTTTTTTTTTAATAGCAAATGAGGACATTTAAAAAAAAAAAAAACTTTTAATTTTCTTTTTATGTGGTGCTGAGAATCGAACCCAGGGCCTCACATGTACAAGGCAAGCATGTAGTCACTGAGCCACAATCCCAGTCCCCAAAGATTTCTTAAAGGAGCTAAGAAAGCACTAACCAGAAATAAAAAAAGTGGTAAATTTTACCATATTAAGTTTTAAGAATCTATTTTTATCCAAAAACACGATTAAGAATATAGAAGAACAAAACACAAAGTGGGAGAATGTTCATAATGTATTTGAATAAAGATTCATCCAGAATATATAAAGAACCCCTATAGATCAATAGATAGCATAATCAAATAGGAAATGGGGGGAACAGCAAATAAGCACTTCAAACAAAAAGGTGCTCAAATTTTTTTATCAAGGAAACAGAAAAATTACAACCACAATGAGATATCACTACATACCTAACAGATTCACCAATGAATAAATGTGTACAAAGTGCTTACGTACAATGCATGCCTACACAGTATGCCACAGAATGTTCTAGCCTCTAACAATACTGAATATTAAAGACAAAATCCTCAAGCCTGGCATGGTGACACACATTTGTAATCCCAGTGACTGGAGACTGAGGCAGGATGATTCCAAGTTTGAGGACAGCTTCAGCAATTTAGCAAGGCCCAAAGAAACTTAGACCCTCTCTAAAAATCACCAACATCCACAAAAAAAGACTCCCAATCTCTATGAAAATACAGGAAGCAAGTAGCCAGTAAGTACGTAGCTAATCAAGAAAACTTCATATACTTAAGTGATACAATATTAATTCCAAGCAGACTCTGTTAAATAAGAATATCTATTGTAATTCCTACAATAGATACATAGAAATATAGCTGAAAAGCAAATACAAAAAATGTATTAGAAAAAAATTGATTAACTCCCTCAAAAAAGGCAGGAAAGGAGAAGTAGTGGATTTTAAAATGGGACAAATAGAAATCAACAAAAAAGCAAACATGAACCCAGACAAGTTAATGATCAATGTGAATGGTCCAGAGATTGTCATACTGGATTTTTTTTTTTTTAAGTCAAACTCAACCACATACTGCCTGCAAGAGATGTTTTATTGTTGTTGTTGTTGTTGTTTGTGTGAGAGTGTGTGTGGTGCTGGGGATTGAACTCAGGGCATTGTGCATAAGAGGAAAGCACTCTATCAACTGAGCTACATACCTCCCCAGCCCCCAAGAGATGCATTTTAAATGTAAAATAACAAATAAGTTCAAGGAAAAAAGATGGAATAAGGTATGCCATCCAAATAGTAAGTACAAGAAAACTGGCCTGGTTGTACTAGTATTAGACAAAATTGGTATTAAGAGATAAAAGGAATGACAGCAGGGTCAATTCATTAAAATGACACACAAATGTGTATACACCAAGTAATAAAGATTCAAAATACATGAAGCAAAAGCTGAACAAACTAAAGGGAGAAACAGATGAATCTACAATAGTGGTTTGAAATTTCAAAACTCCAAATCAGACCCAAGACGTGGAGCTTGCAGTACCTGACCTCGCCTCTGACGCGAAGTTGGGTCAGGTAGAGAGTAGGGAGCAGTAGTCGCTGGTGGTGGGAGAAGGAGGCAGCCATGAGTCACTTATAAACTGCGCTCAAGCAGGACCCGAAGCTGAAATGCCAGGAGGGTGAGCGAGTAGGGTGCTTTCATGGGCCTCTTTGTGAAGCATAGTGTGTTAAGGTTGCCATAAAGGACAAACAAGTGAAATACTTACACATTACAGCGGTTGGAATAAAAATTGGGATGAATGGGTTCCAACGAGCAGAGTTCTCAAGTACGTGGACACCGATCTGCAGAAACAGCGAGAACCCCAAAAAGTCAATGGGGGCAGTATGCAAGGGGAAAGTGAAAGGGGGGGGTCCAGGAAAGAAGACATCTAGTCTGTAACAGAAAAAGTTGAGGTGAAAACAAAAAAGAAAAAACAGAAAACACCTGGAAATGGAGATGGTGGCAGTAATTAGTGCGACACCTCCGCCTCCTTGGAAGAAAGGGGCCCCAGGTAGATCCTACTGTTGAAAATGAAGAAACATTTATGAACAGAGTTGAAGCTAAAGTAAAGATTCCTGAAGAGCTAAAACCACGGCTTGTTGATGACTGGGACTTAATTACCTGACCAAATAGCTCCTTTATCTTCCTGCAAAGAAGAATGTGGATTCTATTCTAGATACTATGCAATTTAAAAGAAATCTCGGGGAAATAGATAATAAGTATGCTATTAATGAATTGTGTCAGGAATAAAAAGAATACTTCAATGGGCACCCCACTGCTCTACAAATTCAAGAGACCACACCATGCTGAGATTCTTGTAGATCATCCTGATGCACCCATGTCTCAGGTATATGGAGCGCCATATCTACTGAGATTATTTGTAGGAATTGGAGCAATATTGGCCTATACACCTCTGGATGAGAAGAGCCTTGCTTTATTACTGAATTATCTTCACGATTTCCTCAAGTACCTGACAAAGAATTCTGCAACTTTGTGTAGTGCCAGCAATTATGAAGTAGCCCCTCCTGAGTACCATGGGAAAGCAGTGTGAGGAGATGCTCTTCATTCACTTGTGTCTGGATCTCTGAAAACACATTTTTGTTCTTGGTCCTTTGAAGATGTTGGTGATTAACAGAATTTTTTTTAACTGTTTGAATTTTTAAAATATTTTCAGTTGTGGATGGACACAATAACTTTATTTTATTTATTTACTTATATGTGGTGCTGAGGATGGAACTCAGGGCCTCGCCATATGCTAGGTGCGTGCTCTTCTACTAAGCCACAATCCCAGCCCCCAAAGCTGCTCTTGAATGCTGGTGATTCTATTCCTTTGACACTACACACTTTTATGTTAATGCTATATGATAAAATATTCTGATTCCTAGTACCAAAGTTTCAATTCAGTGTGTATAACTGAATACACTCATCCATTTTTGCTCCCCACCCCTTTTTAATAGTGCTTAAAGACCCATCCTTTGCAAGTTAGCCATATTGTTCCTTAGGTATTATATCTTTGCCCACTAAACAATAATGACAACACATCAAAATTTGTGGAATATAGTTAAAGTAGTACTTTAGAAGAAAAGTTATAGACTTTGGAAGCTTAGATTAAAATATTTTAAATCAATTATACCTGTTTGCTAAGAAGCTACAAAGAATAAATTAAGTAGAATGAAAGGCTGAAGAGCAGAGATGACATACTGAAGTAGACATATACAAGTATACAACAGAGAAAATAAAAATTTAGTTTCTTAAAAAGGCTAATAAATTAGTAAAAACCTGAACAAGTTAATAGAGAAAAAATAGCCAAGCACAGTGAGGGGAACCCATAATCCCAGCTACTCAGGAGGTCTCCTGGGCCCAGGAGTTGGAGACCAGCCAGGGCAACATGGCATGACCCTCAGAGAGAGAGAGAGAGAGAGAGAGAGAATACATGAATTATCTAGAGTGGAAGAGGGAACATCATTAATAATTTTTTGCAGACATTCAAAGGTCATCATAAACATAATAAATTCAATATAAATGAAAAAACAAATTTCCTGAGAATACAACTTAAGAGAATGTATACAAATTGAAATCTAAAAGCCCTATATCTTTTAAAGAAATTCAGTTCTTAACTGGGCAAGGTGGCACACACCTGTAATCCCAGCTACTCAGGAGGTGGGCCAGCCCGAGCAATTAGTGAGATTATGTCTCAAAATTAAAAAAAAAAAAAAAACATTAAAATAAAAAATTCAATCCCCAGCCCATAAAAAAAGAAAAAAAAATGTCAAGGCTCCTTAGTGAGGGGTGTAAAGAATTCAGAATGAGGGCTGGGGTTGTGGCTCAGTGGTAGAGTGCTCGCCAAGCACGTGCAAGGCCCTGGGTTCGATCCTCAGCACCACATATAAAATAAATAAATAAAGGAATTGTGTCAACTACAGTTAAAAAATACTTTAAAATAAAATAATAAAAAATTAAAAAATATTTTAAAAATTCAGTATAGAGTTTCAAAATGCCTCAAAACTTAGTCAAAACAAAAAGGAAGGGTCTGGGGTCATAGCTCAGTGGTAGAACAATTGCCTAGCATGTGTGAGGCATTAGGTTGGATTGTCAGCACCACATATAAATAAAGGTCCACCAACAACTAAAAAAATTTCTTAAAAAAAGGAAGGAAATATGGAGAAACTAAGTTCTTTGTATTAAAGGTTTTTTTAACCTTTAATTAATTTACTTATCTTTATGTGGTGCTGAGGATCAAACCCAATGCCTCACACGTGCTAGGCAAGTGCTCTACCACTGAGTTACAACCCAGCCCCTTTTTATTGTTTTTGTTTTGTTTTGATGGAGTGTTGCTTTCCTCCCATAAACTCAATGATAAACATGTAAATAGTAGTTTGTTTTGAATTTTAAAAAATTTTTACAAAAAATCTTAAGGAGCTCAGAATTTTCTTTTGTCTCCTACTTCATATTCATTTATTATTTGCAAATCGAGGCTTAATAAGATCAGCCTAGACATTTTCAAGTATCTGCTAAAACCATATTCTTAAGAACTCAATCTTCCATCTATTAATAATGTATTAACAATCTAGGATCGGGAGGATGCCATCATGTACTCCCTGGAGGGCTCATCTGTATCTTTCCCCAAGGAACCCAGGCCAGGACAAGCTCAATAACTCCTCTGAGAAAGATCTCGCAACACATTCTCTCTAATGTTCACTTTTCAAATCTCCTCATCGGAAAGACAACAATTGTAAATATATGTGCTTAAGAGAGCTTGAAAATATTTTAGCAAAACCTGACAGAACGAAACGGAAAATACACAGCCTCTTTAGGTAACTAGCAGAACTATGATTTTAAAAATCAGTAAGAATAAATATCTAGCACCGAGAGTGTTGCTTGGTGGAAAGACCCTGAGGCTCGACCCCAGACATCCCCAAACAAACAAATAATAAAATGGCAACGGCAACCATTTTAACATAACAGAACAGGAACTCTCACAATGGTAGTGTGCGACAGAGTGCTTGAGTGCTGACCCTTCTGGGAGCTGGAGCAACCTTTCAAGTCATGTAGATTTTGCTGGGCTTTGCGAGTATTTTTTTTTTTTTTTTTTGTAGTTGCAGATGGACAGAATGCCTTTCTTTAATTTTTATGTGGTGCTGAGGATCGAACCCAGTGCCTCACGCATGCTAGGCAAGCGCTTTGCCACTGAGCTACAGCCCCCGCTCTTTGCGGGTATTTTTATTGGGGTGTCTGATATATAGCCCCGCCCCGCAGGAGTATATATACTGAACACACTGTACATATGTTAAGTGTCTGCAGGTAGCTGAGTTTTTCTAACCCTGGAAGGGAAAGAATACAAACTCCTACGCTCGTGGAGAGCGCCTGGTCCTTCGGCTAGCTGGCCAGCCAGTTCTTCCCGACCCCCAGGAGCTGCGCTGGTCCCCACCTCCCGCCCCCACCTCCCTCCCCCACGCTTGCGCACTCTGTGCAGCTGGTAGGACTGGAGCCGGACTTTCCCCACGGCGGACTACATTTCCCACAAGCCCCCACGCGGTTTCCTTCCGGCTTCCCTGCTGCTGTCGGCTGGGAGAGGTGAGTTGGTCGCGTGCACTAAGGAAATGGGCGCGGGGGCGGCGCGGGGGCGGCGCGGACTTCTGTGTGAGTCGGGTTGCCGTGACTCTGGAGTTTTGTGACGCTGCCTGGGCACCAGGTGCCCTACTGCGCCCTCTGCCCTCCAGCTTCTGGGCCCACAGGCCCGGAATGGCTCCGAGTTAGGTATCTGAACCCCAGAGTGAAGGCCCCCAAACAAAAAGACGCAATCCTGAGAACTGCTGTACAGCCCCGGAGCGCCGCGTTGACGGCGTTCCCTCCCTAGGAAGTCCGTGAACTCAGACAGATTGCAGTTTAGCTTTGGTGTACTGTGGCCTTTCTCAGTCTAGGCTGATCTTCATTTCCAGCGGCTTATGTGTGTGGAAGATGGTGGGAGTAGCAGTGGCTGCGGAGTTGGGTCCTGAGTCAGGGCTCCGAGGCCGGGCTCCGAGAAAGGCTCGATGTTTTGATTCTCATCTCTTTCCCAATCCTGATGGTCTTTAGGAAAGCGGAGGGAATGGTCGAAGTATTGTTGTTCATATATAAAAACATCAATATTAATTTGTGTTTCTTCTTTCATTAAATGTTATTTTAATTTTTTCCAGGCATGGGATATTTTGCTTCCATCTTCTGGGAAAGAGCAAAATCCGAACGGACGGGGGCGGGGCGGAGGCGCAGGGAGAGCGGCTGCCTTGTCATGATCAGACTAGGAAAGAAGAGACAGCTAAAGCAAAATTAATAGAAAACATTATTTCCCCCTAGGTCATACCACAGTTGTTAAATACCATAAATACTCCCTCTTTAAAAGATTATAACTTTCTTATGAATCATGCTCCAAGTTGCTTTATTTTTATTTTTTTCCTGTGCGGCGTGGGGAATAGACAGAGGTTTATTTAGGAAGATTACATTCAAGGAAGAATGGGAAAATTCGGGCTGTGTGAGAAGCAGCTCTGACTTGGGCCAGGGGTTGCTTTGGTATTTTTATTTTGTAACTGTAAATACCAATTCCAGCCACCTCATATTAACACTCAGGCTAGCACTCAATCTCCCAAGTAATCTCTGTTCTAATTTCATTTTAGAAACAGCAGCCATTCTAGATCCCCACTGCCCTTAGATCCTCTTTAGAATCCTTTAATGAGGTCTGGGGTAGAGCAGTTGCTTTCCATGCGTGAGGCCGAGTGCTATCCCCAGCATCACAAAACAACACAACTATTAAAACCTCTTAGACAGTGCTTGATACAGTTAATTTAACTGTTACTCTTCTGTTGTAATTCTGTATTTTTCTTCATGGTCTAGGTCCAAAACTTACAAGTATTTTGCTACATTTGCTTTTATATATCCACATTTCCTCCTTTTGTAAATTGTTGATAATCTAGAATTGCCTATAAAGGTGATGCTTTGTAGTTTATTAATTAGCATAATAAAAAAGAGCAAGGCTAGGAAGCCTATTTTTTATTGAGAGAGAAAAGAGCCAAAAAGAGTTTCTTTAATTATTATAGAGAAAAGGATATGTGGATTCTTTATCTTAAAACATATAGCTGACTTTCATTAAATACTTTTTAATGAAACAACTTTAAGTGCTTTATTTGATTTGATATGTGTTACTTAGTCCACATAAGGTCAAAGATAGAAACTATTCCAGGCATAATGTGGCAAGCCTTGTAATCACAGTGTCCTAGGAGGCTGAGGCAAGAGAATTGTGAATTCAAATCCAGCCTCAGCAATTTAGAAAGGCATAGCAACTCATCCAGACAATATAATACAAAATAGGGCTGGGGATGTGGCTCAGGTGTGTGTGGGGGTGCCAGGGTTGTGGCTCAGTGGTTAAGTACCCGAGGAGTTCAATCCCAGCTACAAAAACAAACAAACAAAAAACCCCCCTATAATTATCACCATTTTATTTAGAGGGACACGAAAATATTGAAAAGTAACAGATAACATGATTAATAACTATTAGAGCTGAGGTTTTTATCCTGGGGGGGGTCTGACAGCAAAGCATGTTAGTAATAGTATACCAGTATACCAAATCTCATCATTATGTATACTTAAAAAAAAATACTTCCTGCTTTAGTAATCCATCACCATATGGGGAAAAATACCAGTTTTGATGATAAAAAAAGTTACGATCAAGGTATGTTCAGATAATACTGAAGCTATGACATTGCCATGGTGGTAAATGTATTTTTTACTGAAAAATATATGTCTTACAGTTTTTATTTATGTACTTTTAGAGAAAGGGTCTGGCTATGTTGCCCAGGCTGGTCTCCAAGTCTTGGATTCAAGTGATCCTCCCACCTCAGCCTCCTGATTGATTGGGACGGAGGCCAGCTTACAATTTTTATTTTGCCTATGTTAAAAATGTGCAGGATGGGCTGGGGCTATAGTTCATTGGCAGAACACTTGCCTAGCATGTGTGAGGCACTGGGTTCAATCCTTAGCACCACAATAAAATAAATAAATAAAATAATTAAAAAGAATTAAAAAAAAAAAGGACAAGAAGCTTCAGCAGATGTCGTAGGACTTCATAGGCATCTTAGCCTATAAAGGACTGGTTCAGAAGCAAAATAAGCCCATTTGTCAGAAAAATGAGAAAGGAGGCAGCCTTATGTTATGTTGTACTATAGAGCTCTTGAATTTACTCCTCCTGTCTTAGAATTTGTATCCTTTGACCACCCGCCCCAGCAATGCCCTCTACCTTCATCCATATAATAACAAATGACAGGATTTTTTTTTCTTTTTGTAGTACTGAGCATTGAACCCAGGGGTACTCTACCACTGAATGGAGGGGCGGTGGCAGTACCAGGGATTGAACTCAGGGGCACTTGGCCACTGAGCCACATCCTCAGCCCTATTTTGTATTTTATTTAGAAACACTGACTTGCTTAGTGCCTTGCTTTTGCTGAGGCTGGCTTTGAACTCTCAATCCTGCCTCAGCCTTCTGAGCCACTGGGATTACAGGAATAAGCCACCACCCCCAACCATCCCCAACCCTTTTATTTTTATTTTTTAATGTTTTTATTGTCGATAGATCTTTATTTATTTAAATGCGGTGCTGAGGATCGAACCCAGTGCCTCACACATGCTAGGCAAGTACTCTACCACTGAGCCACAACCGCAGGCCCCTTTTATTTTTTATTTTGAGACAGGGTCTCACTGATTTGCTGACGTTGGCCTCAAAATTTCAGTCTTCCTGCTTCAGCCTCCCAAGTAGCTGGAATTACAGATGTAATTACAGTTGTTACCATACCTAGCAAGATATCCTCTTTACGGCTGAATGTTATTCCATTGTGTATATATATCACATTTAAAAATCCATTCATCTGTTGATGGACACATAGGTTGATTCCATATAGTGGCTTTTGTAAAGAATGCTATAATAAACATAGGAGTATGGCTACTGCTTCAAAATGCCAGTGTCTTTTCACTATATCCTCTTAGTATGATGACTTTTGGTTCTATTTTTAATTTTTAGTGGTGTCTCCATACTGCTTTCCATAATGAATGTTCCAGTTTATTTTGCCACCAGTGTGAGGGTTCTTTTTCTCTACATCCTCTCCAGTACTTCTTATCTATTATATTTTTGTGAGGTGAGAATCTTTATATATATATTTCTTTTTTTTTTTTTTTTTTTTTTGGGTACCAGGGATTGAACTCAAGGGCCATCGATCATTGAGCTATGGCTCCCTATTTTGGATTTTATTTAGAGTCAGGATCTCACTGAGTTGCTTAGTGCCTCACTTTTGCTGAGGCTGACTTTGAACTCGTGATCCTCCTGCTCAGGCTCCCGAGCTGTAGTTGGACCAATACCTTCATTTATCCATTTATTTTATGTGGTGCTGAGGATCAAGCCTAGTGCCTCCCACGTGCTAGGTGAGGGCTTTACTACTGAGCTAAAACCCCAGCCCTTGTTTGGTCATTTATATATTTTCTTTTGAGAAATGTCTGTTCATGTCTTTGCTCATTTTAAAATTTAATTGTATGTTTTCTTGCTATTGAGTCGTTTGAGATCCCAGTATATTGGATATTAACACCTTATTGGATGTACAGTTTGCAAATATTTTCTCCCATTCTGTAGGTTATCTCTTTTAAAATTTTTTTTTATAGTTGTAGATGGACAGCATGCCTTTATTTTATTTGTTTATTTAATGTGGTGTTGAGGATCAAACGTGTGTCTATTAGGCCCATTTGGTCTAGAGCATAGGTTAAAGCAGATGTTTCCTTATTGATTTTCTTCCTGTCCATTTCTGAGAGCAGGATTTTGAAGTCCTCCACTACTGTAGTCCTCCACTCCCTTCAGATCTGTCAATATTTGCTTTATATATTTAGGTACTCTGATGTTGGTTGCATATATGTTTATAATTGTTACATCCTCTTGCTAAATTAACTATTTTATCACTGTATGCTGACATTCTCTGTCTTTTTGCCATTTTTATTTTGTTTTATTTTATTTCATTTGTATGAAATATCTTTTTCCATGCCTTTATTTTCAGTTTATAAGGGTTCTTGCAAGTTAAGTAAATCTCTTTAGGCAGTATATAGTAGCATTTTGTTTTTTTAATAACTTCATCCATTGTGTGTCTTTTGATTTCTCTCTTTTGCTAGCTTCCTTTGTGATTAAGTCATTTTCCTCTAGTGGTATATTTTAATTCCTTGTTTTTTATATTTTGAATATCTACTCTAAGTTCTTCTTTTGTGGTTACCATGAAGCTTATTTTAAAAAAAAATCCTACAGCAGGTTATTTTAAGCTGATAACAACTTACCTTTAATCACAAAACAATCCCCCAAATCTTCACTTTTACTCTGATCCTCCCATTTTGAATTTTTGATGTTATAATTTAATGTTTTTACTGCATATCCCTGAAAATTATTGTAGCTCTTATTATTTTAATATCTTTCTTTTAACCTTCATGCTAAAGATATGATTTACATACCACCATTACAGTTTTGGAGTATTCTGAGTTTGACCTTTTTAACCAGTGAATTTTATAGTTTCAGATGTGATAAATTCCTCCAGCTTTTTTGTTTGGTACTGGGGATTGAACCCAGGAGTGCTTAACCACTGAACCCCATCCCCAGCCATTTTTGTATTTTATTTAGAGACAAGGTCTCATTAAGTTGCTTAGGGCCTCACTAAGTTGCTGAGGCTGGCTTTGACTCACCATCCTCCTGCCTAGGCACAGCCTCCTGAGCTGCTGGGACTACAGGCATGTGTCACTGCGCCTGGCTTTCCCTGAGCTTGTTTGTCTGGGAAAGACTTTATCTTGCTCTCAATTCTGAGGGATACCTATGGTGAGCATAGTGTTACTGGTTTATAGGGTTTTTTCCTTTAGCACTTTGAATATATCATCAAATTCTCTCCTGGCATGTAAGGTTTTGCTGAGAAGTCTGCTACTAGCCATATTGGAACTCCCTTATATATTATTTGCTTCTTTTTTCCTGCTGCTTTCAGTCTCCTCTCTTTGTCTTTCATTTTTGATAGTTTGATTATAGTGTTTATGGTAGTCTTGTCTGGGTTGAATCTGGTTGGTTAATTTTGACCTTCCTATCCTAAGGTATTTACAGTTTCTTCAGGTTTGGAAAGTTTTTCTGCTACTATTTCCTTTCCCCTTCTTTCTTTCATTTTTTTTCTTTTTGTTTTGGGGTACTGGGCATTGAACCGAGGGCCTTACACATTCTGACCATACTCTACCGCTGAGCTATGCCCCCATCCCTATTACTTTTTGAAGTAAGTTTTCTACTTAGTTCTCTCCTCCTTTAATTTCTTTGACTAAAACATTTGCTCTTCTGCTGTTGTCCTATAAACTCTGTAAAGCTTTCTTTGTTCCTTTTCATTTTTCTTCTTTATCCTGTAGTTATACATTTTCAAATAACCTGTCTTTGAGTTCACAGATTCTTTCTGCTTCTTGATTAGTTCTCAGGTTGGTGCTCCTTTGTTCTATATTTTATTTCCTCCATTTTATTTTTCAGTTCCAGGATTTCTTCTTTTTAATCATTTCAAACTCTATATTAAATTTCTCCTTTTGGTCACTTATTGTTCTTTTGTTTCATTATTGTTTCATTGGTCGATTTGTCTCTTTTCATTTTCTTGAAGTTTGGTGTGCTTCCTTAAAACAGTTAATTTGAATTCTTTGTTAGGCATAACATCTATGTCCATTTCTTTAGGGTCAGTCATTGGTTCTTTATTTTGACACATTGGTAATGTCCTGTTTCCTTGGTTGTTCTTGATTCTTATTTCCTTCTGTCAGTGTCTGCATTTGAAGAAGTAGGTACTTATTCTAGTCTGGAGAGATAGCCCTTCAATAGTTAGCCCATCTGGAGATTTGGTGTGTCTGTTATGATCTCAGCCTCAGCCACTACAGTGGGCATGGAGCTTGGATGTGCCAGAAGCCTGGATCTTCTGTGCCTGGCCCAGTGTTGGATTACGCCAGAAGCTACTCTGCTTGTAGCGGCATTGCCCACAACTGAAGCTTCGGGCTACGGTGCTAGCACTATGCCGGGGTACACTAGAAGTCTGGAGCCTGCTGTGGCTGTCATGGCACTGTGGCTTTCTTGAAGTGAAAGGTCACTGAGTCCTGCCTGCTGCTGAGGGGTGTGCAGAGTCTGGGCCCACTGATGTTGTGCTGATGGTGGTACAGGCTGAAGATCATGTCCACCCGGTAAGCCTGAAACCATTGCTGGTTTTATTGTAGTTGGATTCCAAGGCAAAGTTCAGTGCTTTTTTTTTTTTTTTCTTTCCCTCAGGGGGATAATATCTCTCTGTGCCATATTACTTGGAGTTGGGGAAGAGGAAACACAAGTTATGTAAAACTATCCTTGCTACCCTGTTCATTGTGTCTTTTCTTATTGTTATGCTACAACCAATTATGGTGATTTAGCTCATGGTTTCCTAGCGCATGTGAAAGTATTTTTATTTGTATATAGTTGTTCTAATTGATGTTTCTGTAGATTGCTAGAGAGATATTCTGGGCCATCTTGTGAACTGAAGTTTTGTGGGGTTTTTTCCTTTCTTTCTTTCTTTTTTCTTTTCTTTTTTTTAGGGAAATGTTCATGCTCAGACTTCTCTGAGTGAAGTAGAAAACCTGTCCATCAGAACCCAAAACCAAAGTTGAAAGAGAACTTGCATTTTAGTTAGAGAATGTGCATTCAAAACAAACATCTTCCACTTGATTGGTTTGACTTCTGAGCAAAAGTATGCTGAAAGGCAAAAACTACATTATGTCATGATACTGAGGATTAATTTACAAATATTTATGAAGTACCCATCACATAGATTCTCAATGAAAAAATGATGTTGACTAATTGTAGGAATAATGATTCTTCACCTCCCCAGTCTGGATACTTAAACAGGATGTCCTGATTGGGAAACTGGAGTGATGAGTTGTCCTTGCTAGGGAAAAGAAGTGCAGTTTTAAAATGGAAGCAGTTGCCAGGTTCAATCTGTGTGATTTTTTTAGTCTTTTCTCTTTAGGAAGTTCTAGTCCAGTTTTGGGACCAGATTTACATTGCTGAATGGAGATCAGAAATCCTCCTGTAGAAGTATCTGGACTTCTATACCAAATCCATCATCATTCATTTGGATTTTTTCAAGGCTTATGTTTCTTCAAACTCCCCATATTCTCCTCTAGTTTTGTGTGGCTGTGGGGTATGTCTGGGTATAGTATAGGAAGTTGTTGGAAGTTGGAATGGAAGAAAAAAATGTTCATATTAAAATAAGTTATTTGGAACTATCTTGCCTTTAATTCCACATAAATATTAAAGTTTAAATTTTAAGGTAGTTTTATGAAATATTTTATTAATATATGCAATGAATGAGCATTTAATTTTTTGTTTATGTGAATCATTCATTAATGTTCCTTCTTTTCTGGTAGTTCACATTTTTATTTTAATAAATATTATTTTGGATTAAGTAACTAAAAAAAAGTAAGTTATTTGGTCTGGTCTTACAGCTCCTTTTTCTTCTTCTAGCTCTGGTTTGTTTTGACTCTGGAGTTCTCCAACAGAAATATTGAAAAGGACTAAACCAATTCTTGCCGTTCTAAAACCATGGCCCATGTAAGTTAATGTTTTTCTTTCCTTTTTGAAACATCAAATTTCCATATTATTTCTAGAGTGATCAGTCTAGATCAATTTCTAGATCATCTGTACATATTCATTTCTTTTTCTGAATCTTCTGATTTAACAGAACTCCATCCAAGAACCTGCTCCAATTTCTCTCATTCCTGAGAGGACTGGGGACAGAGAACCCATCCATGCCTTCCCTTCTTCACTAGTGTTGACCATCACCCATCTTCAGAACCTTCTGTCAAAAGCAAAAGTGGAATGCCTTGAGAAAATATAGTACTTTCTCTGCAGAATGTCCCTCTTTTTAACATTTTCCATTGGAATGACTTTTGATTTTAATTCTTAAACTTCAGAAAAAAATGTATTTCCCTTAATACAGTGATTTTTGATCTAGCTTTATATAGAAAAACTTATGTCCCTGGTTTGTGGCATTTTCAAAAAGTAAGGATGTTTCATGGAATTTAGCATATAAACAGAGAAGCATACAAATCTTAAGTGTTGAGCTGAATGAATTTTCTTAAATTGAGTACATTTATGGTTCCAGATCAAGAAAGGAGTATTACTAGCACCTCAGATGCCCCTCTTTCAGTCACTCCTTATATAACCACTGTCCTGACTTTGAACATCGCAAAGTAGTTTTGCTTATATTTAGAACTATAAATGGAGTCATATAGTTCATTGGTATTTTTTAAAATACTAATCTTTTAAAACAAAAACACTTCCTGGAAGAGTCTAGTTGTATTCCACATGTAATTGCTAGACCACCAGAATCACCTATAGATGTTTTAAAATATATGTGTCATTAAAGGAAATGTGTATATCTGATGCTGCTGGTGGTAAAGTAGGCACCTGAGCATCAGATGAATGTGGGTCATTCCTACTATTATGTCCTTGTTGGAAATTTTTTTCATAGTGTATTGCACATGTTAAGCCCTTGGTTTTTTCCTAGCATAAAATGAGGGTTTTTTTAAAATTTATTTTTTAGTTGTAATTGGACACAATACCTTTATTTCACTTATTTATTTTTATGTGGTGCTGAGGAACGAACCCAAGGTCTTGCACATGTGAGGCGAGTGCTCTACCGCTGAGCCTCAACCTCAGCCCATAAAATTAGTTTTTTAAAGGTTGGAAACAATTGAAAATTGTGGAGAAAGATGCAAAGCAAATGAGAAATATTAATTTAGTAAAAATTTCTAAAGATGATGTATAAGCTCTGACCCACTATTTATTACAATTCTGTGTTGGAGGAAAATCTTGTGAAGCTAATTGGAAGGTTGAAATTAACATATAATGTATTATTAATCTCTAATTTAAAATGATGGAAAAATAGATAACTGGTTAATAATATATTAGAATGTCTGATTTTTAGGAATGGATTACTGATAGTGTTTTGAATATTCCTTGAATATCTATGGTTTGATGAAAGACATAATTTGTACCTATTTGATTTTTTATGGGAAAAACTCTAAACTCCTCCACTGAGCTGAATTTTTAAAGTATATAAGATAGGATTTAAGCATTGACTGATCTCAATTTCTGTATGTGTTGAAATGTTTTAAGATTGGATGGGTTGGATAGGGATGTAATTGAGACCTTACATGGTAGAACCTAAAATGTCGTGTACTGTCTTTTTTCTTTTCTTTTTCTTTTTTTGGTGGTAGTGCTAGGGATTGAACCCATGGCATGGAGCATGGAAGGCAAGTGCTCTACCACTGAGCTACACCCTAGCTCCAGCCCTGCATGTGCTGTCTTGACATCTTTGTCAAGTCTTCAAAGGTTTAACCATGAATGCCCTGCTCACACCAGATATGCCCGTTTAACCAGCGGAAAAGTCTTCCTTCCTAGCTAGTTCCTCTATCAGCTGGACAAGTTATAACCCTTGTTGTCCTCAGATTTCCCCCCCCTGGCTGCCCATGGAAGTATTCAGACAAGCCAGTCACATTCTCCTATGGAACCAGAGAACACCTCATCCTCTTTAAAAGCCTAGCTTCCTCCCACTGCCCCTGTTCTCTTTATTTCTGAATGTAACCCCTGTGGCCCTCTATGAAGTGTGACATCTTCCCTCAGACTATGAGTATATATGAATAATAAATTGCTGTCAGTCTCATCTGTCTAGCCTCTGCTTGTTTGTCTATCTAGTGCTTTTTTAGGGTAGATCACCTCTCACCACTAGGGTGAGTGGATGGTGAATGAAACAGGGCTGCAAATAGAAAGATCAAGAATCATTTCTGATGACTTTCTCTGGAAAGAATAATGTCAGGAACAAAGTCATTGAGTATTTTTATAGGATGTGCTGATCTAGATCAGAATTTTTCAACATTGGGACTATTGACATTTTGAGGCAAGAGAATCCTTTATTTTAAAGGATTATTCTGTATATTGTAGGTTGTCTTACAATATTCCTGGCATTTACCCACTGAGTGTCAGTAACATCACATCCCTTCCTCTGAGTTGTGACAAAAAAAAAATCTCCAGATATATGTGTGTGTGTGTGTGTGTGTGTGTGTGTATGTATTATTTATTTATTTTTTAGTTGTAGTTAGACACAATGCCTTTATTTCACTTATTTATTTTTTATGTGGTGCTGAGGATCAAACCCAGGGTCTTGCATCTTCAAGGCGAGCACTCTACCACTGAGCCACAACCCCAGCCCTATCTTTTTTTTTTTAAGTATTTATTTTTTAGTTATAGGTGATCACAATGTCTTTATTTTACTTTATGTGTTGCTGAGAATCGAACCCATGCCTCATGCGTGCTAGGTAAGCACTCTACCTCTGAGCCAAAACCCCAGCCCTGACCAGATGTCTTTTGGGTAACAAAATCACTCCTGGGGGGGGGGCTGGGGTTGTGGCTCAGTGGTAGAGTGCTCACCTAGCACATGCAAGGCCCTGGGTTCGATCCTCAGCACCACCTAAAAATAAATAAATAAAGGTATTGTGTCCAACTAAAAAATAAATATTTTTTTTAAAAAAATCACTCCTTGTTGAAAACCACCAGTCTGTAGTGTTCTCTTTACCATATCTTTATGATTCAGAATTCTGTAACTCAGGAACAAAAAAGATGCTCAGTGAGAGCTGATAGTAAAGAATAAGAAGGTTATTCAAATTCATAAATATTAGATGTTATAGATAATAAAAGAGAAGACTTTTGAGATTACATTGAATTCAAACATCTGAATTTTAAAAGGAGAACCAAATATGTTCAAAATGAGGACTACTATGTAACAAATTTTGAAAAGTTTACTTAAGAATTGGTTGGAACATGGGAAAAGGTTTAATAAAATCTGACTTCGTGTGAACTTGAGGCTTCTTAGGGGTTTTAAAGTACATTTGGGAGAAATTCTGTCAATTTTTTTTCATAACTATTAAAGGGATAAGAGGGTAGAAGACCTCATTCATATTTCTTTAGAATTTATAGTGGAAGCAGAAGGCTTGTGTGCATAACTTAAAGATTTTTTTGGGTTATTTGTTCATTTCCAGATTTTTGGATAAAAATTTAATCTTTTCTGTAGCCACAGCATTATTCAAGAACATATAGACACTGCTTTAGAGATGCTAATTTTCTTGCTGTCCCCTACTTACATCATAAGTTTTCAGCCTTGTGCTATGTACATGCTATGTAGTTCTCACTGTACCATGTAATCATGAGTCTTTTCTCTTTTCATTTAAAGATTACTTAATCTATTTCCACAAGTAATCCATGAGTTTATATTTCAGGGTTCAGTGACATTCAGGGATGTGGCCATAGACTTTTCACAGGAAGAATGGGAATTCCTGGACTCTGCTCAGAGGGACTTATATAGGGACGTAATGTGGGAGAACTACAACAACTTCCTCTCACTAGGTAAGAGTATCCCAAAGGAAATTAACTTTTTTTACTCTCTATTTCAGGACATATTTTGAAAATCTAGCTATATTTTTTACTGTCTGTTTTTAAAAAGAATGGTTTAGGATTTGTTAAATTGGAAATGAGCCCCTTCATTTAACATGAAATCATTCTCAGCCTGCTGTGTTTTTCACACTTTCTTCAGACTCTATTTCTTGGTTTCCTTAGTATTCCAGGAGCTGAATTTGAATATGGCAGAATATTGCCCAAGAAACCAGATTTCACATTGTATGTGAGCTCAGAGTTGACATAGTTGCTTCATGTTCCTTTCTAATCTTTCTGCATGGAGGATATTCAGATGTAGGGCTTCTGAGATTCCCTAAAACTCAAAGCTTCTAAGTTTCCCTAAAACTCAAAGGAGTTGAGAAAGAAAGACAGGAAAAGAGAAATGTTCCTTGCATCTGTTTGCATTTAGGCATTATTGAGTACCATTTTTATTTATAGTTAACGGTAAAGTTATATAACCAAATCTGAATGTAAGAACTTTTAGGTTTATAATTTCACTTGACATTTTTCTTTTAAGCAGGACCTTCTGTTTCTAAACCAGATATGATTACCTTATTGGATGAAGAAGGAATGGTTGTGAAGGAAAGAATAAAAAGATCTTGCCCTGGTGAGTAAGAACTGAGCAGATATGGAGAAATCGTTACTGCAGGTGATAGCTAAGCTGGCTAGGCTGGTAACACACTCTCCCCCAACCCCAGGGGCGCTTAACCACTGAACCACATCCCCAGCCCTTTTTTGTATTTTATTTAGAGACAGGGTCTCACTGAGTTGCTAAGTGCCTCACTTTTGCTGAGGCTGGCTTTGAACTCACATCCTCCTCCTTCAGCCTCTCAAGCCTCTGGGATTACAGGCGTGCGCCACCACACCCGACTTGGTGGCACACTCTTGAGAATTTGTTGGGCATATCTTCAAAAGCCCACAGCCTGTGAGGGAAAAGCTTGAGACCTGAAGCAAATTAAGATCTTTATAAAGCAACTTTGTATTGACCTTGATTACACTATTCCTAATCTCCCTTATTTCCTCTCACTTCAAAGAGAAGAGCTGTTCTCAGTAAGGAAAAAACTGAAAAGAACCAAAAGAATAATATATATAAGGGCAGAAATCAACAAAATGAAAAAGTATAGAAATTTAATAAAGCCAAAGTTGATTTCTTGAGAAGATCAACAAAGATAAACACCTGGAGAACATAAATTACTAATATCAGGAATGAAAAAGGGGTTTTTCACTCACATCTTATAGCTATTAAAAGAATAAGAAGAGCCAAGAGCTGGGTGTGGTGGCACATGCCTGTAATCCCAGCAGCTCAGGAGACTGAGGCAGGAGGATTGTGAGTTCAAAGCCAACCTCAACAACTTAATGAGGCCATAAGCAACTTAGTGAGATCCTGTCTCTAAATAAAATATAAAAAGGGCTGGGAGGCCTGGGGTTGTGGCTCAGTGATAGAGCGCTTGCCTAGCAGGTGTGAGGCACTGGGTTCAATCCGAAGCACCACATAGAAATAAATAAATAAAATAAAGTAATTGTGTCCATCTATAACTAAAGTCAATTTTTTTTTTTTTAAATAAAAAAGGGCTGGGAATGTGGTTCAGTGGTTAAGCGCTCTTGGGTTCAATCCCTCGTACCAAAAAAAAAAAAGAATAAGAAGATAATTCCATGAATAACTTTATGCCAGTAAGTTTGATAGCTTGAATGAAATGGAAGATTCCTTGAAAAATACAGCTTACCAGAACTGACATCATAAAAAAGAAAACTAATAACCTTATGTTTATTTAAAGTAATTGAATTTGTTGTCAGAATTCTTTCCACAAAGAGAATGCCAGACCCAGATTGCTTTACTGGTATATTCTATTAATATTTAAGGAAGAAATAACAGCGTTGTTATATAAATATCCTCAGAAAAGAAACACTTCTCAACTCACTTTATTAGGCCAACATAACTTGACAAAGAAATTATTAAAAAAAATTGTACATTCATATTCTCAAGTACATACGTGTAAAATTCTTAACAAAACTTTAGCAAATCAAATCCAGCAATATGTAAAAATGTTGATCAGGACTGGGGTTGTGGCTTAGCGGTAGAGTGCTCGCCTCACACGTGTGAGACCCTAGGTTCGATCCTCGGCACCCCATACAAAAATAAACAAGTGAAATAAAGGTGTTGTGTCCAACAACTAAAAAATTTTAAAAAAAATGTTGATCAAGTGGACCTTATCCATACTTAATTAATGCAAGCTTGGTTTTTAACATTCAGAAATTTTCTGTGTAATTTCACCATTTTAAAAGGAAAACGAGAGAGATTATATGTTCATCTCTATAGATATAAATATATCATGTGGGGCTGGGGCTGTAGCTCAACAGCAGAGCACTTGCCTAGCATGCATGAGGCACTGGATTTGATCCTCAGCACCACATAAAAATAAAGAAATAAAATAAAGGCATTCTGTCCATCTACAACTACAAAAAAATTAAAAATAAATAAATATACCATATGACAGAATTCAACATCCAGATCTGATAAAAACTCTCGGCAAACTAGAAATTAAAGGGAACTCCCTTGACCTGATAAAAGGCATCTGGTAAAAAAAAAAAAAATACTATATTATAAACTTCATGATACTTGATTGAAGAATTTCTACATAGGATTGGATATAAGGCAAAGATACTCACTCCTCCCACATCTATTTAACATTAAATTGGAAATTTAAATTTAATTCTGGCCAATGGAATAAAATAAGGAAAGTTAAAAGATATAAAAATGACCTTAAGTACATATATGAAGACATGAATGGTGTGAATATACTTTATATACAAACAGAGATATGAAAAATTGAGCTTTATATGTGTGATATGAATTATAATGCATTCTGCTGTCATATATAACAAATTAGAATAAAAATAAATAAATAAATAAAAGATACAAAAATGAAGAAGTAAAGGTCTATATTTGGAGATGGCACAATTGTATACATGAAGAATCCTAAGAAATCAAAACAACAACTGTGGGCGGCTCAGTGGAGAGCACTTGCCTAGCATGTGTGAGGCTCAGCCTCACTAAAAATAAATAAAATAAATATATCGTGTCCATCTATACATTAAAAAAAAAAAAAGGAAAAACAATGGTAAAAAACAACTGTTTAGGCTGGGCACCGTGGCACACGCCTATAATCCTAGTGACTGGAGAGGTTAAGACAGGAGTATCAAGAGTTCAAAGCCAGCCTCAGCAATGGCGAGGTGCTAAACAACTCAGTGAGACCCTGTGTCTAAATTGAATACAAACATCAGCTGGGGATGTGGTTCAGTTTAATCCCCTGTACCAAAAAAAAAAAAAGAGAGGAAAAAAAATAATGACAGTGATTCAACCACCTGACTAAAAGAAAAAAAAAATTATTCAGAGTATTAAATGAAGATCATAGTAACATCATAGGGTTCAAAGTTAGTTTTATATAGTAGGAGCAAGAAAACAAATTAGAAAATTAAATAACACAATCAATAATAGCATCAAAATCCATAAAATACTTTGATAAAATGTGCAAGACCCCTGCATAGAAAACTATGCGACAGTGTTAAGAAAAATTAAAGAAGGCCTAAATAAATGGAACTCAGCATTGCAAAAGTTCAATACAATTTTAACCATAACCCTAGCCGGCTTCTTTGGGTTGGAAATTAACAAGCTGATTCTATTTTTATGGTACTAGGTATCAAACTCAGGGGTGCTCTACCACTGAGCTACATCTTTATCCCTTTTTATTTTTTAGTTTTTGAGACGGGATCTGGCTAACTTGCTCAGGCTAGGCTTGAACTTTCAATCCCCCTATTTTAGCTTCCTGAGTTGCTGAGATTACAGGTGTGTGCCACCTCACTCAGCAGCCAGCTGATTCTAAACATATTTGGAAATACAGAGGACTTACTTAGCATGTTTGAAAGTAATCTAGAAAGGTGGAAGAACTTATATAGAACTTAAATTATATGGGCTGGGGTTGTGGCTCAGTGGTAGTGCACTTGTCTAGCATGTGTGAGGCACTGGGTTTTGATCCTCAGCACCACATAAAAATAAATAAGTAAAATAAAGGTATTGTGTCCCTCTACAACTAAAAAATTATTTTAACAAAAGAACTTAAATGATATGACTTTAAGATACTCCAAAATTTATTATAAAACTACAATAATCAAGACATTGTAATCAAGACTTTGCCATAAGGATAACGAACAAAACAGGAACCCTAGAATTAGACCTCCACCCCCTGACACACGTACACTTAAGAAGCCCATTTATTTATTCATTTAAAATATTTTTATTAGTGATAGATGGACACAATATCTTTGTTTTATTTGTTCATTTTTATGTAGTGCTGAGGATCAAACCAAGTGCCTCACACATGCTAGGCAAGTGCTCTACCACTGAGCTACAGCCCCAGCCCAAGATTTCATTTTTGAGAGTCATTAAATAAAGAAATCAATCATTATATTGGTATATAATTTTGATAAAATAGGAGTTTTCTAGTTCTAGGAGAAAACAAATTGTTATTCCTCCTCAAAGAACATCGATAAAAATATAATCCAGTTTACTTGCCATCTCTTATGCTTCTGGGATCTCTTGGGGGAGATCCACTTGTCCTGTTTCCTCAGAAAAGTTCATCACCCAAAACAGTGGCAGCACTTCCTCTAGCAGGTCCTAACATATTACAGCATAGGAGTGGTTTTATAGCCTGACCTCTGTGGCTGTCTCGGTAAGACATCCTCCAGACCTTCTATTATGGAGTCAGCTAGTGACACCCTGATAAATAAGGACTGAGCCATCTAATTTCAATGAGACTGACCTGGATTTAGGGGTCAATAGTCCAAGTTTATCAGTGGTAGCTATATCTTTGTGAGTACAACACCCCAACAAAAATTTCTCACCAGTCCTTGTTAAGTATACCTAAAAGCCAATTACATATTTGTATTCAAAATATAATGTTACTCCTTAATTCAAATTATTGTATTAGTATTATATTTCATCAAGCCATACACACACACACACATATATAAAATGCATTTTTATCATTTTTTCGGGGGAGGGATACCAAGAATTGAACTCAGGGGCACTTAACCATTAAGCCACATCCCCAGACTTATTTTGTATTTTATTTACAGACGGAGTCTCACTGGGTTGCTTAGGGCCTTACTTTTGCTGAGTCTGGCTTTGCACTCACTATCCTCCTGCCTCAGTCTCCCAAGCTGCTGGGATTACAGGCACATGCCACTGTGCTGGGCCACTTATATCTTTGACCAGCAGGCTTTGTCTAGTCTCAATAGTAATATGGTGACTAAAGAAAATCATTGCTAGTTGATTTTTGGAAAGAAGTATGTATGGACAAAGAGCAAAAATTCTTTCAAATTCATAAATATTTTAGAACAAAAATAAAGAGATAGGATGTGGGTGACTTAGGGCAAGTACTTTACATCTGTTTTAAAAAATAGATTTCATTTTCTAGAGCAGTTTTAGGTTCGCAATAAAATTGAACAGAAGGCACAGAGATTTCCATATATCCCCTGAGAACTGCATTCCTTTTTTATAAGTTGATTTCATGAGAATTGACATCTTTTTTGATTAGATATTTTTTGTGATAATATTTTTTGAATACTTTTAAAAGTCTGATTGATAATGAATATAAATAATTCATAATTCACCCTATCTGGTGGCCAGTTCTTGGAATGTTAACAAAAGCATATAGTTGTGGAACTATACAGTTTCAGAATGATTCCAGGTTTTCTTTTTAATATTTTTTTCTAGTTGTCAATGGACCTTTTTTTATTTATTTATATGTGGTACTGAGAATCGAACATGCTAGTCAAGTGCTCTGCCGCTGAGCAACAACCCCAGCCTGATTCTAGAATTTCTTTATAACACCAGTGTTTCCTAAGTTAAGCCTAACTTTTGAGCTAATAAATAAATTATTATCATGATAATGAAGTAACCATATATTCCTTTTTAAAAAAATATTAGGTATTCTTTATTTATTTTTTCCTGGGAATTGAACCCAGGGGCACTTTACCAATGAGCCACATCCCAGCCCTTTTTATTTTTTGAGACAAGATCTCACTAGGTTGTTCATAGCCTCACTAAGTTGTGAGACTGGCTTTAAACCTGTGATCCCCTTGCCTCAGCCTCCAGAGCCACTAGGATTCCAGGCTGTGCCACTGCACCTAGCTAGTACTTTTAAATATGAAGAATCACTACTGAATTAATGTCATATATCTTATAGAAATAATCATAATGATTTTTGTTTTAAAAGTAATTAATGACAAAATAATTATAGTACATTTCCTAGAATTGAACTACCCCTGCATTCTAGAATAAGCCAACTTAATTATGATAAACTTACTTTCAGTGTGCTATAGGAATTTTTATTTTTTTGTACCAGGGATTGAACCCAAGGGTACTTAACCACTGAGCCATATCCCCAGCCCTTTTATTTTTATTGTGAGACATAGTCTCACTAGGTTGCTTATAGCCTCCCTAAGTTGCTGAGACTGGCTTTGAATCTGCAATCCTAGAGATGAGATTTGTTTTTTTTTTTTTTTTTTTTGAGGGGGGTTCACAAAAGTGATTTTGGCATATAGCTTTCCTTTATTAGGATTTGACTTCATTTTTATACTCACTTAGAAATAATTTGGATTTTATTATTTTTCGGAATAGGCCCTTTCTCATGACTTTCTCAATGCTTTCTTAGAAAATTACCCTTTATTGAGATTGTAAGTCCTCTGTGATTTTCAGAATATCAAATCTGTTTTGGTAGTTATTTGCTAATATCAAGAACTGAAATTTAAATGGCTGGGGTTATAGCTCAGGGGTAGCACGCTTGCCTAGCATGTGTGAGGCACTGGGTTCGATTCTCAGCACCACAAATAAATAAATAAATAAATAAATAAATGTCCATCAATAACTACACATTTAAAAAAAGAAGAAGAACTGAAAGGTGTGCCACTTTACCCTGCTTGCAAGCTAACACGTTAGTCTGCCACTGTATCAAGATGCTGGCAAAAGACTCAGTTGCACTTAGTGACTCAGTGAGAACCTGTCTCTAAATAAAATACAAAACGGGCAGGGGATGTGACTCAGTGGTCCAGTACCCCTGAGTTCAACCCCTGGTACCCAAAAACTTACAAATAAACAAAACCTCTTTATAGCTTAAATAAGTCTCTAGATGATTCTTAGCCACACTTAAATCAGGGCTCCACTGATTTGACTTGTTTCCCTAATCACTAGCCACACCTCCTGCACTCCTGGGCTCTGTTCTCTTGTGTCCTTTGTCTTTTGTCAAAATGTACAAGAATTCAACCTGTTCTATGATATAAATTCACTTAGTAGTGATCAGGAATAATAGCAGTATCATGCAGAAGATAATTCACAGGTAATTCTCCTACTTAAATGGGGATACACATGTAGAGATTTAGAAGATTCAGCGTGAAAGGCAAAAGCCTTCAACTTGACAGAGTCTTGCTAAGTTGCTTAGGGCCTCACTAGTTGGCCTTGAACTTGAAGTCCCCCTGCCTCAGCCTCCCAAGTTGCTGGGATTACATGCATGCACTACCACACTCAGCAAGTCAGGCTGCATTTCACCCTACTCCTACCTCAGGGGCTTTTCCTCTTCTTTCCCTCTCTTTCTTTCCCTCCCTCCCTCCCTCCCTCCCTCCCTCGCTTGTTCCCTCCCTCCCTCCCTTCCTTCCTTCCTTCCTTCCTTCCTTCCTTCCTTCCTTCCTTCCTTCCTTCCTTCCTTCCTTCCTTCTTTCCTTCCATTCCCTCCCTGTACTGCCCAGGTTGGCCTTAATGGAGCTGGGACTATAGGCACATACCACAGTGCCCAACTCAGAGCTTTATTTTCACACATGCAGTGCCTCAGCACTTTGACATCCAGTGTTTCTGTTTTGCTTTTATGCATTCCAGTGTTCGTAAAGTGGGCTTCAACCATAGTGATCTGTCTTTTGGATTATCCCTTGAGATATGAACTATTTGTTAGTATTCTCCTAATAAAATTGTATAGAGCTGAGTGGTCTGCTCCAATCCATTTCCTTATAAACTCAGTTACTTTTAGTGCACAGTTTTGTTGAAGATGAACATACATTTGCTTTATGTTTTCTTTCAGATTTGGAGTCCAGATACAGGACCAATACTTCATCTCCAGAAAAGGACATTTATGAAATATATTCGTTACAGTGGGAGATAATGGAAAGAATTAAAAGCTATACCCTTCAGGACTCCATTTTTAGAAATGATTGGGAATGTAAAAGCAAGATTGAGGGACAAAAAGAACCACAGGAGGGTTATTTTGGGCAGGTGAAAATTACCTCTGAAAAAACGACCACGTACAAAAAGAATAATTTTCTTGCTGAGTATCAAAGAATTCATAATGGAGAAAAATTATATGAATGTAAGGAGTGTAGGAAGACCTTTATTCGTCGCTCAACACTTAGTCAACACCTACGAATTCATACTGGTGAGAAACCTTATAAATGTAAAGAATGTGGACAGGCCTTTAGACAACGTGCACACCTTATTCGACATCACAAACTTCATACTGGTGAGAAACCCTATGAGTGTAAGGAATGTGGGAAGGCCTTTACTGTGCTCCAAGAACTCACTCAACATCAGAGACTTCATACTGGTGAAAAACCTTACGAATGTAAGGAATGTGGAAAGGCCTTCAGAGTACATCAGCAACTGGCCCGGCATCAGAGAATTCACACTGGTGAGAAACCCTATGAATGTAAGGAGTGTGGGAAGACCTTCAGACAGTGTACACACCTCACTAGACATCAGAGACTTCACACTGCCGAGAAGCTTTATGAATGCAAGGAATGTGGGAAAGCCTTTGTATGTGGCCCAGACCTTAGAGTACATCAGAAAATTCATTTTGGTGAAAAACCCTATGCATGTAAGGACTGTGGGAAGGCCTTTAGAATATGCCAACAACTTACTGTTCATCAGAGTATTCATACTGGTGAGAAACCCTATGAATGTAAGGAATGTGGAAAGACTTTCAGATTAAGGCAGCAACTTGTTCGCCATCAGAGAATTCATACTCGTGAGAAACCCTATGAATGTATGGAATGTTGGAAGACCTTTAGTAGTTACTCCCAACTTATTTCACATCAGAGCATTCATATTGGTGAGAGACCCTATGAATGTGAGGAATGTGGGAAGGCTTTCAGACTGCTGTCCCAACTCACCCAACATCAGAGTATTCATACTGGTGAGAAGCCCTATGAATGTAAGGAATGCAGAAAGCCTTTTAGACTGCTCTCACAACTCACTCAGCATCAGAGTATTCACACTGGAGAGAAACCTTATGAATGTAAGGATTGTGGTAAGGCTTTCAGACTTTATTCATTTCTTACTCAACACCAGAGAATTCACACTGGGGAGAAGCCCTACAAATGTAAGGAATGTAAGAAGGCCTTCAGACAACATTCACACCTTACTCAACATCAGAAGATTCATAATGGAATTTAATACAAGAAAGCTTTCAAAGGTGCATTTTGTTACAAAACACCAGTAAATCCATTTTTGAGAAAATACACTTACAACTAAATGTAAGAAATTTTCTATTAGGGAAGGAATGTGTTGCTTTGAGCCTTCCATCACCCTTCCAACATTGTTTATCTTCAGCAAATTCCTTTGAGAGAATAATTTAATGAATATAGGAAAATATTTAGCTTTATCTGTCATCTCCATTTTGCCACTTTACTACCATTGTGATATTGAACAAGATACTAAACCTTTGTGCTCATTTTTAAAATTATGATAGTAGTACTTATTTATTGCTGTGTGATAAATTACTAGAAAACATAGTAGCTTAAAATAATATACATAGGTTATTTCACAGTTTCTATGGATCAGGAATCCAGGCATGACTTAGTTGAGTCCTTATAGTTACAAGGTTACAAAGTTTCAGCCAAGACTAAGGATCCATATCCAAGCTAACAATGCTTGAATTCATTTTCTTGAGGGCTCTTGATGGAGAGCCTCAGTTTCTAGTTGACTACTGGCTGAAGCTGACTGCAGTTCCTTGCTACAGCGGCCTCTTCACATGACTACTTCATCAAAGTGTGCAAGCCAAGAAGGCAAGTACTAGCAAGAGGGAAATGTGTTAGCAATATAGACATGATGCATCTTGTGTTATCTAATTGTGGCAGTTACATCTTATCGCCTTTGCTACCTTTTACTGATAGAAGTAAATACTAGACCAGCCCACACTCAAGAAAAGGGGATTACTTGAGAGTGAATACCAGGAGACAGGGACCATTGGGAGCCAATTAAGAGTCAGCCAGTCACACTGTGTAATATATCATTGTAAGGATTAAGTAGTTAATACTTAGAAGAGTAGCCAGTCACATAGCATGTATTCTGTAAATACTGTCTATAATTGATATTAACATCATTAGTATTAGTGAATTCTTATGGAAGATTCTATAGGAGTAATAAGTATAGAAATGCCTCCTGTTACATCTCTGCACTTAATAAAATGAAAATAATTTATTCTAGTAAAATCTAGGAGATTATAGTGAATATCAGAAGTTCTTCATCACTTGATCTGCATCAGAAATTTCATGCCGAAAAGAACTGTATGAATTTATCACAATCTTTTCTGATCCTTTAAAAAAGGAAATGGCTTAGAATCCTTGTTGTCTGACCAGAATTCAAGATATATCACAAACTCTCAAAAAAGATGGCATAGAAGAAACTAACCAGTTGGGAAATTAAATGTATGTGTATGTGTGTGTGTGTAAAACATTTATATATAAAAGAAAATACCATTATAGTCAGTTTGCTTTTTGATGCTTAAATTGTCCCATCTTCAATTAGTTTTTCAAATTGGGTATTTTGCCAGGTATAGTGGTGCATGCCTGTAATCTCAACAACTTGGGAGGCTGAGGCAGGAGGATCATAAGTTTGAGGCCAGCCTCAGCAACACAAAAAGGGCGTTTTGAGATAGCCCCACAAATAGTAGTTTGATAGTTTATGACTTGGTTGTGATTATACGGTTTGTCAGCTGTGCAAGATGCTATGACACGATCATCATTCTTAAAATCATTAAATTGTGAACCAAATTTCAGCATCACCAAAAATTCATCAAATTCAAGTGGGTATTGTTTTAACTTAAAAAGTCTAATCAATAAATTCAAAAAGAATGATAGGATTAGAAAAAACCATCATTTCCTAGACTTTAATGGAATAATGGACCTGAAAACAGTGTTTCATGGATAAAAAGACTTTTAGTTGAAAGACTTTATAGTGGATTTATCATACTGACCACTTCTGAATCCTTTGACCAATTTTAGCCTTAGTCAAAATGGGACTGTCACACAATGTCCACCTCCTGGTGAAATCCAATAGGTAGTACATACCACTACCTGTGAGGCCTTCTTGCCAAAACAGTGAACTGAAGGAATCATACTTTTGAATCAAGTTCTTTAAACCAAGATTTGGGGAATGAATGAATAAAGTCAGAGTCACCACAAGGAAGCCACCAATGAGATTCAGAATGTGTAAAATTCTACAGAATAAATGCCCTGATTTTGTCCACTAATGAGAGGCATGAAAAACAAAGAGGAGCAACCCTTAATAATAGAGTAGGATTAAGAGTCACATCACTAAATTCAATGCGTGGGAATTGCTTGAATCTGGTTTGACCAAAATATTAAAAAGAGTTTTTGAAGACAGTGAAGGAATCATGGACATGGACTGAATGTTAGATATATTAACTTTGTTAGGGATAATGTCATGTGGTTACTAATAAAATATCCTATGTGTTAGACATATTTACATATTTCTGATATTATAAGATACATAGATTTACATTGAAATATTCCAGCAAAAGAAAGAATGGCAAAATGTTGGTAATCATTGAAGTGCAAAGATTTGTTTATGGTGACTTATTGTTTTAATATTTACACTTTTGTATGTATTTAACATTTCAGTAATAAAATATTTAAAATCAAAATTGGGATTATGAACTATTTAGAAGTTAATGATGAGATGCTTGCACATCTAGCATTTCACATATCACCAAAGTTTTATTCATTGAGCAAATAATGCCGTTTGATGTAGTAAAGTTTCATTTGTGGGCCCATCTTCATCATCTTCACTTATGCAAAGTGAACAACACAGGGTCAGTCACATGGATAAGTGTCATGAAGGAATGAATAAAGCATCCATCTATGTAAAGAAACAGAAACACTGGAATAAAACCAGCACAAGTAAAGGGAAACCAAGTACAGTAAAAAGTAGAAATTAAGAAAATAGAGGACTTGATACAGTATTAATGACTAGATTTTTGCAGGTCTAATCCAAGAAAAGAAACGAAAGATAATACTCATAGAGCATTAATGATGTTAAAGGTGACACAACTACAGAAAAAAATTAATAAGGAAGTGGATGTGGTTGCACATACCTGTAAATCCAGCTACTTGAGGGGCTGAGGCAGGAGGATTGCAAGTTCAAGGCCACCCTCGGCAAGTTAGTGAGATCCTGTCTCAAAATAAGAAAGGGCTGAGGATGTAGGTCAGTGTTAAGAGTGCTTGCTTATCATGCCCAAGGCCCTGGGTTCAATGCCTGCACAGAAATATTCATTTCAATTTCAAAATGTGTAAAAATATAGAAGGATTACATTTTTCTCTAAAAATGTGTTACAATTGACTTGATACAGTAGAACCCAATACAGTGTGTGTGTGTGTGTGTGTGTGTGTGTGTGTGTGTGTCTGAGCTCCCCTTTTTTGTTCTCTTTTTTTTTTTTTTTGAACTTTTTTTTTTTTTATTGGTCGTTCATAACATTACATAGTTCTTAATACATCATATTACACGGTTTGATTCAAGTGGATTATGAACTTTTACCCCGTATACAAATTGCTGTATCACATCAGTTACCCTTCCATTGATTGACATATTGCCTTTCTAGTGTCTGATGCATTCTGCTGTCTGTCCTATTCTCTACTATCCCCCCTCCCCTCCCCTCCCCTCCCCTCCCCTTTTTTCTCTCTACCCCTTCTACTGTAAATCATTTCTTCCATTTGTATTATCTTGTCTTACCCCTCCTTTCCTCTTATATGACATTTTGTATAACCCTGAGGATCGCCTTCCATTTCCATGCAATTTCCCTTCTCACTCCCTTTCCCTCCCACCTCTCATCCCTGTTTAATGTAAATATTCTTCTCAAGCTCTTCGTCCCTACCCTGTCCTTGTTTACTCCCCTTATATCAAAGGAGTCATTTGGTATTTGTTTTTTAAAGATTGACTAGCTTCACTTAGCATAATCTGCTCTAATGCCATCCATTTCCCTCCAAATTCTATGATTTTGTCATTTTTTTAATGCAGAGTAATACTCCATAGTGTATAAATGCCACATTTTTTTTATCCATTCATCTATTGAAGGGCATCTAGGCTGGTTCCACAGTCTTGCTATCGTGAATTGAGCTGCTATGAACATCGATGTAGCAGTGTCCCTGTAGCATGCTCTTGTTAGGGCTTTAGGGAATAGACCGAGAAGGGGAATAGCTGGGTCAAATGGTGGTTCCATTCCCAGCTTTCGGAGAAATCTCCATACTGCTTTCCAAATTGGCTGCACCAATTTGCAGTCCCACCAGCAATGAACAAGAGTGCCCTTTTCCCCGCATCCTCTCCAGCACTTATTGTTGTTTGACTTTCTAATGGCTGCCAATCTTACTGGGGTGAGATGGTATCTTAGGGTAGTTTTGATTTGCATTTCTCTGACTGCTAGCGATGGTGAGCATTTTTTCATGTACTTATTGATTGATTGTATGTCCTCCTCTGAGAAGTGTCTGTTCAGGTCCTTGGCCCATTTATTGATTGGGTTATTTGTTATCTTATTGTCTAATTTTTTGAGTTCTTTGTATATTCTGGTTATTAGGGCTCTATCTGAAGTGTGTGGAGTAAAGATTTGTTCCCAGGATGTAGGCTCCCTGTTTATCTCTCTTATTGTTTCTTTTGCTGAGAAAAAACTTTTTAGTTTGAGTAAGTCCCATTTGTTGATTCTATTTGTTAACTCTAGCGCTATGGGTGTCCTATTGAGGAATTTGGAGCCCGAATCCCACAGCGTGTAGATCATAACCAACTTTTTCTTCTATCAGATGCCGTGTCTCTGATTTAATATCAAGCTCCTTGATCCATTTTGAGTTAACTTTTGTGCACAGCGAGAGATAGGGATTCAGATTCATTTTGGTGCAAATGGATTTCCAGTTTTCCCAGCACCATTTGTTGAAGATGCTATCTTTCCTCCATTGCATGCTTTTAGCCCCTTTATCAAATATAAGATAGTTGTAGTTTTGTGGATTGGTTACTGTGTCCTCTATTCTGTACCATTGGTCCACCCGCCTGTTTTGGTACCAGTACCATGCTGTTTTTGTTACTATTGCTCTGTAGTAGAGTTTGAAGTCTGGTATCGCTATACCGCCTGATTCACACTTCCTGCTTAGTATTGTTTTTGCTATTCTGGGTCTTTTATTATTCCATATGAATTTCATGATTCTTTTATCTATTTCTACAAGATATGCTGTTGGGATTTTGATTGGCATTGCATTGAACTTATAGAGAACTTTTGGTAATATCGCCATTTTGATGATGTTAGTTCTGCCTATCCATGAGCAGGGTATATTTTTCCATCTTCTAAGGTCTTCTTCTATGTCTTTCTTTAGGGTTCTGTAATTTTCATTGTATAAATCTTTCACCTCTTTTGTTAGGTTGATTCCCAAGTATTTTATTTTTGGGGGGGATATTGTGAATGGAGTAGTTGTCCTCATTTCCGTTTCAGAGGATTTGTCGTTGATATACAGGAATGTCTTTGATTTATGCGTGTTGATCTTGTATCCTGCCACTTTGCTGAATTCATTTATTAGCTCTAATAGCTTCTTTGTAGACCCTTTTGGGTCTGCTAGGTATAGAATCATATCATCTGCAAATAGTGATAATTTAAGTTCTTCTTTTCCTATTTTTATGCCTTTAATTTCTTTTGTCTGTCTAATTGCTCTGGCCAGTGTTTCGAGGACTATGTTGAACAGAAGTGGTGAGAGAGGGCATCCCTGTCTTGTACCAGATCTTAGAGGGAATGCCTTCAATTTTTCTCCATTCAGAATGATGCTGGCCTGTGGCTTATCATAGATTGCTTTTACAATGTTGAGGTATGATCCTGTTATCCCTAATTTTTCTAGCGTTTTGAACATAAAGGGATGCTGTACTTTGTCAAATGCTTTTTCTGCATCTATTGAGATGATCATATGGTTCTTATTTTTAAGTCTATTGATGTGGTGAATAACATTTATTGATTTCCGTATATTAAACCAGCCTTGCATCCCAGGGATGAATCCTACTTGATCATGATGTATAATTTTTTTGATATGTATTTGAATCCGATTCACCAGAATTTTATTGAGGATTTTTGTGTCAAGGTTCATTAGAGATATTGGTCTGTAGTTTTCCTTCTTTGAAGTGTCTTTGTCTGGTTTCGGAATCAGGGTGATGTTGGCCTCGTAGAATGAATTTGGAAGTTCTCCCTCTTTTTCTATTTCCTGAAATAGCTTGAAAAGTATTGGTGTTAGTTCCTCTTTAAAGGTTTTGTAAAACTCTGCTGTATACCCATCCGGTCCTGGGCTTTTCTTAGTTGGTAGTCTTTTGATGGTTTCTTCTATTTCCTCTATTGTTATTGGTCTGTTTAGGTTGTCTATATCCTCCTGGCTCAATCTGGGCAGATCATAGGACTCAAGGAATTTATCTATGCCTTCACTATCTTCTATTTTATTGGAGTATAAGGATTCAAAGTAATTTCTGATTATCTTCTGTATTTCTGAAGTGTCTGTTGTGATATTGCCTTTTTCATCCCGTATGCTAGTAATTTGGGTTCTCTCTCTTCTTCTCTTCGTTAGCATGGCTAAGGGTCTGTCAATTTTATTTATTTTTTCAAAGAACCAGCTTTTAGTTTTGTCAATTTTTTCAATTGTTTCTTTTGTTTCAATTTCATTAATTTCAGCTCTGATTTTAATTATTTCTTGCCTTCTACTTCTTTTGCTGTTGTTTTGCTCTTCTTTTTCTAGGATTTTGAGATGAAGTATGAGATCATTTATTTGTTGGTTTTTTCTTTTTTTGAGGAATGAACTCCAAGCAATGAATTTTCCTCTTAGAACTGCTTTCAATGTGTCCCATAGATTCCAATATGTTGTGTCTGTGTTTTCATTTAACTCTAGGAATTTTTTAATTTCCTCCTTGATGTCTTCTAAAACCCATTGATCACTCAGCAACCTATTGTTCATTCTCCAGGTGATGCTTGATTTTTCCTTTCTTCTTTTATCATTGATTTTCAGTTTCATTCCATTATGATCGGATAAGATGCATGGTATTATCTCTACCCCTTTGTATTGTCTAAGAGTTGCCCTGTGACATAGTATATGGTCTATTTTTGAGAAGGTTCCATGTGCTGCTGAGAAAAAAGTGTAGCTACTTGATGTTGGGTGGTATAGTCTATATATGTCAATTAAGTCTAGGTTGTTAATTGTGTTATTGAGTTCTATAGTTTCCTTATTTAACTTTTGTTTGGAAGATCTGTCCAGTGGTGAGAGAGGTGTGTTGAAGTCTCCCATGATTATTGTATGATGGTCTATTAGACTCTTGAACTTGAGAAGAGTTTGCTTGATGAACACAGCTGCACCATTATTTGGGGCATATATATTTATGATTGTTATGTCTTGTTGGTGTATGATTCCCTTGAGCAGTATGAAGTGTCCTTCTATATCCCTTTTGATTAGCTTTGGCTTGAAATCTATTTTATTAGATATGAGTATGGACACTCCTGCTTGTTTCCGCAGTCCATATGAGTGATATGATTTTTCCCAACCTTTCACCTTCAGTCTATGTATATCTTTTCCTATCAAATGCGTCTCCTGTAGACAGCATATTGTTGGGTCTTGTTTTTTGATCCATTCTACTAGCCTGTGTCTCTTAATTGGTGAGTTTAAGCCATTAACATTTAGGGTTATTATTGAGATATGGTTTGTTCTTCTATCCATATTTGTTTATTGATGTTACTAAACCTGATTTGTTATCCTCTTTGACTAGTTTCCCCCCTTTACTGTCCTACCTCCCATTGTTGGTTTTCAATGTTATTTTCCATTTCCTCTTCCTGTAATGTTTTGCCAAGGATTTTTTGAAGAGATGGTTTTCTAGCTGCGAATTCTTTTAACTTTTGTTTATTGTGGAAGGTTTTAATTTCATCTTCTAACCTGAAGCTTAATTTCGCCGGATACACGATTCTTGGTTGGAGCCCATTGTCTTTCAGTGTTTGAAATATGTTATTCCAGGATCTTCTAGCTTTGAGAGTCTGTGTTGAGAGATCAGCTGTTATCCTGATTGGTTTACCCCTGAATGTAATCTGCTTTCTTTCTCTTGCAGCTTTTAAAATTCTCTCCTTATTCTGTATGTTGGACATCTTCATTATAATGTGTCTAGGTGTGGATCTCTTATGATTTTGCACATTCGGCGTCCTGTAGGCTTCTAGGATTTGGGATTCTGTCTCATTCTTCAATTCTGGGAAGTTTTCTCGTATTATTTCACTGAATAGACTGTTCATTCCTTTGGAATGGAGCTCTGTGCCTTCCTGTATCCCAATGACTCTTAAATTTGGTCTTTTGATATTGTCCCATAATTCTTGGATGTTCTGCTCATGGTTTCTTAGCAGACTTGCTGAGCTGTCTATGTTCTTTTCCAGTTGAAATACTTTGTCTTCATTGTCTGATGTTCTCTCTTCTAAGTGATCTACTCTGCTGGTAGTATTCTCAATTGAGTTTTTAAGTTGGTTTATTGTTTCCTGCATTTCTAGAATTTCTATTTGTTTGTTTTTTATTACCTCTATCTCCCTGTGAAATTGATCTTTTACTTCCTGGATTTGTTTGTCAATGTGATATTTCATTGTCTGATTTTGCTGTCTCATGTCTTCCTTGAGACTCCAGATCATCTGAAGCATATATATCCTGAACTCTTTATCTGATATTCCATCTGTTGCAGCTATTACCTCTTCTAAAGTTGAGTTGACCTGCATTGCTTGTGGTCCTTTCTTTCCTTGTCTTTTCATACTGCTCGCGTTTCTTTCTGCTTGGTGCAACTGTTGTGTTTTTGAAATTTACCCCCTATTTATTTATGTTGCTCTTGTATACTTGAAAAGTCTCCCTTGCAGGTGCGGGCGGCGGCTGTGCCCCTACTCCAATTGGGGTGACGTGTCTACCACGCTGGCGGCTCTCTGGGCCTGTTCCGGGAGTGGAAGGCGGCTCTGCTCTGTCCCTATTCCAATTGGGGTGTCGTGACTACCATGCTGGCAGGTCGCTGGGCCTGTTCTGGGTGTGGGCGGTGGGCTTGGCTGGCGGGATTCCACCTAATGGCAGTCCCTAACCTCCCTGCTTGCTAATTAATGGCTTCTCTGAGGCGCCACGCCTTTTGTAGCTGCGGGGCAGGCCGCGCCAATCAGTTGGCCTGGATCTCCCGGATCCTGCTGCAGGCTGTTGGGATCCCTGGCACTCTATCACTTTGATTTTTTCTGCTTGCCCCTCCCCCAGCGCTGGCTAGCCAGGTTTCGTTTTGGCTGCTACTGGGAGGAGGGGTTGGAGGTCAGGTGTCTCTAGTTTCCCCCTAGTCTTTATGGAGGTTCAGCTTGATACTCCCTCTCCCGGCAAGCCTAGGAGAGATTTTATGTGAATTCCCGCTGTCTGGGGGGTGAGCTGAATGACACCGACCTGTTTTGATGTTGCACTCTGAAGGAGAGTGGCGGTGTATCCTTCAGCTTTCCCGGATGGTGGCCGCTGACTCTGTTCTCTTTTTTTAAGAACAAAAAAAATCTGATAACTGTATAGCTAAAAGCTTTAGGGAACAGATAATCCTTAATAAATTTTTAACAATTCTGTACAGCTAAAATAATCCTGATAATAAAACTAGACAAAGATTATCTAGCTCCTAAAAAGCAAAATCTAGACCAGCTTCATTAATGAAGATTGTATTCTTCACAACTCTGATATTCATTATAATACCAGTCTTCATTAATATGTTAGTGAGTTTCCTTTCCCAAGCACCAGATGTCTCTAGACCTGTGATTAACACAATATACAGCCCAAACCCCCAATGTTCTTCACGTGTTTTGTTTCAGGGAATACTAATTCTCAATGATATTTGAAAATATTTTCTTGGGAAAGTATGCAAATGAGCAAGTCAAAGAAACAAAACAAAATCTCCTACTTCGGGGGATTCCAAGTACATGTAATCAACTTTTCAAATGATGTGGAAAAGAAAATTTATTTGAGTGTATCTAAAATTTATTTCATTGGGAATTCTCACTTCCAATATCTGTTAAGACCTTTGGTATATGAACACTTTGGTAGAGGCTACCCTAACCACAGGGATGTCATTTCAGACATGGGAATGACTGTATTGCAGGGGGTGAGGTGGAGAACTTTTCTTTGCAGCTCTCATCATACTCTACAGAACAGAAAAGATCACAGCCTCGTCCTGGACATGTATGTATGAAACAGGCTCAACTATGTGGTTATACTGTCATTAGGATGTAAATAATTTTTCATTGTAATAAAATCCTATATTGAATACTATTTTGCCTAGTTTTTGGTTCTCTTAGAGTCTACAGTCTCTGCAAGGTGTTATCTAGAGGTGAGGTTGATTATTATAGACTGTATATACTTCCAGCTTCACCATCTATTGCCAGCTTTTTACTCCACTGTACCAATTTTGAATCTCTTCAGTCACTGAATCTGAGTTCATATTTTCCTATATTTTCTATGGGTTTCAGCATTTATTTTCCTGATTACAGATAAGTTCAAACATCTTTTAATGTATGTTTCCTTTACTGTGTTTTTTTTTATTTGTGTGCTTGCTTTATTTCTTTTAGATTACTTATCTCATTGATTTTCGGGATGCTTAAAATATTCCAGGTATTGATCATTGTAAATATTAAACATTTATAAACGTTGGATGTATTTCTCTTAAGATACTTGTTAGTTATAAATCTGTAATGGTGTTTATTATTTTACTAATGTTGTAAATTTATATTCTTCATTTTAAACCTTACTAAATACTTCTTTCTTTTAGTGTTTTATGTTTTCTGCCATGTCATCATGAATCTTCAACTAGAAATAAGCCCTCTCAACATTTAATATATTTACACACCTGATTGCAGCAGCTGAAATCTTCAGAATAAAGTTGAGTATTGGTGGGAATAGCAGTCATTTCCGTCATTTACTCAATTACTGGAAATCACACATTCTTTAAACATTAGCATCATGCATCTTCTTAATTTAG
Organism: Urocitellus parryii; assembly: GCF_045843805.1. Classification (NCBI taxonomy): domain Eukaryota; kingdom Metazoa; phylum Chordata; class Mammalia; order Rodentia; family Sciuridae; genus Urocitellus; species Urocitellus parryii. The sequence goes on along the minus strand of NC_135545.1, from coordinate 15,845,326 downwards.
AGTAAATACTCTTTGTCATGCATAGTTTTGATCAGTCCCTATTTTATTTAATGCCTACTAGATTTTTTAAATATTTATTTTTTAGTTGTAGTTGAACACATACCTTTATTCTACCTATTTATTTATTTATATTTATTTTTTAGTTGTAGTTGAATACAATACCTTTATTTCACTTATTTATTTCTATGTGGTGCTAAAGATCGAACCCAGGGCCTCTCATGTGCTAGGCAAACGTTCTACTGCTGAGCCACATTCCCAGCTCCTAGATTTTTTAAAAAACATTTTTGTTTTAGTTGTAGATGGACGTGATACTTTTATTTTTTATTTGTTTATTTTTATGTGGTTCCGGGGATCAAATCCAGTGCCTCAACCTTGCTGGGTAAGCATTCTACCACTGAGCCACAACCCTGGACTAGATTTTATCAGAAACTATTTCATCATCTGTTGATGTGAACATATTTTTCTCTTTTAATTTTTCTTTTTCTTTCTTTTTTATTTAATTCATTTATTTATTTGGGCAGAACTAGGATTAAATCCCAGGATGCTGCACCATGAGTGATATTACCAGCCCTTTATTTTATTTTTTATTTTGAGACAGAGTCTCAGTAAATTGCTGAGGCTGGTCTCAAACTTGTGCTTCTCCTGCCTCAGCCTGCCAACTAGCAGGGATTACAGGTGTGTGCTGCCACACGCAGCTTCTCCTTTAATTTTATGATGTAATCAATTACACCGATTTCTTCACTTTAAACCACCCTTAGAAGGTAGCCCACATATCTGTAGTGTGTTTTTTTTAATTTAAAACATTGCTGGGAGCTGGGCACCAGTAATCCCAGTGGCTCAGGAGGCTGTGACAGCAGGATCTCAAGTTTGAGGCCAGCAAGGCCTTAAGCAACTTAGTGAGACCCTGTCTCAAAAATAAAAAATAAAAAGGGCTGGGGATGTAGCTCAGTGCCCATGGGTTTAATCCCAAGTACCAAAAGCAAAACAAAACATTGCTGGGGGACTGGGGCTTTAGCTCAGTGGTAGAGTGCATGTTTAGTATGCACAAAGCCCTGAATTCAATCTTCAGTGCACACACACACACACACAAATGCTGTATTCTTTTTTTAATATAAGTTATACTCCATTTATATACATTTATATTATTTATTTTTATGTGGTGCTGAGGATCGAACCTAGTGCTCACATGTGCTAATCGAGTGCTCTACCACTGAGTCACAACATTAGCACCCCTAAATGCTGGTATTCTTAAAGTGCATTTCCCTTTGTATATATGTATACAGCTTTTAAGTGGGAACCAAGATAAAATGAAGAACCAATTTACCTTTAAGCTCAAAATATAATTAAAAAATTTTTCTCTTGCCTAACACTTTTACTTTACTTCTCCATTTACTTTACTTCTCCAAAGAATAGTATGTCCTTTAATAAATATAAAAATTATAAAGTGGGGTTAAGGCTTGGTGGTAATAATCTCACACGAGTGAGGCACTGGGTTTGATCCTTAGCGCCACATAAAAATAAAGGCATTTATTTGTTTACAACTAAATGTCTACAACTAGAAGAATATTTTTAAAAATTGTAGAGACATTAAAAAGGAGAAACCATGGGGCTGGGGATATAGCTCAGTTGGTACAGTGCTTGTCTCACTTGCACAAGGCCCTGAGTTCAAACCCCAGCACCACAAAAAGAAAAAAGAGAAACCAATCATACTGCATCTAAACTATCCTGACCCTTAGTTACTTTCTAATTTGTGGCCACATTCATAAGTATCTGGCATTAAAGATTTCACTGCAATAAAATGTTATTTTATTTTTCTTATATAGGGCTATGGCAGAACAATTACCAAATGAGGACATATTTTTCTATAATTTTATTCATGGAAATTTTATATTTTCAAATGTTATTACTATTTAAGAAATTTAAAAATGAGCATCTTCAAGCAAGATGTTTTCCTGGAGGTCAAAGCAAGAAAACCTTGTCTACAAGGTTAGTTTCATTGATAGCATGCAATAGTATTATTGCTTTTGAGTGTTTTTTCCTTAAAAATGCAAAAAAAATACACCTGTTTATGATAAAAACTTTGAAGTGAAACTAAAGGGTCCAAGATGAAATGTAAAGCTCTGTGGCACTTGAAACCTTCCATAAGTCACATTCCGAAAAGCCACTGTTAAAAATTGTTTCTTAGGTTTAAGCTGGGGTTGTGGCTCAGTGGTAGAGTGCTCACCTAGCATGTGCAAGGCCCTGGGTTCAATCCTCAGCATCACATAAAAATAAATAGATAAAATACAGATTTTGTGTCCAACTACAACTAAAAAGTAAATATTTTTTTAAAAAAAGTTTCTTAGGTTCTCTCTATGAGAAAGTATTGGTATCTCTATCCCTGTCAGTCATTCTGTCTAAACAACATGGATGAATACACCTCATTACTGTTTTGAGGTGGGGAAATGGGGTCTCACTCAGTTGCCCCGGCTGGTCTTGAACTCGTGGATGCAAGTGACCCTCGTTCCTCAGGTGTCTGCCGGGACTACTGACTGAAGCATCTGCACCTGGCTTACTTACTTCATTTCTTTAAAAAGTGTCATGGTTTTCTGCTGCACAAATGAATCATGTACTTAATCTTCTGCTCAGAGAATTTTTGTTTATTTACTCACTTTTTAAATTTTAGACATATTTTAGAGGTAGAATTGACAATTCAAATTATATGTGCACTTTCAATACAGAGATATATGAAATAATTGAGTTTTCTAATAAGATATATGCACTACCATTAACCTTGTGTGGGAATACCAAGCACTTTTACTAACCAGGTATTAATCCTAGTTTTTTAAGTCTTGTCAGATGAAAACAATTTCATTTTATTTGCTTTTATTTATGAGTGAGCATGAGTTTTTATTATGTACTTTCAGCAAAATATTTGCTTATTTAAAAAGTTAGATGATTGTTTTTTTCTGTTGATTAGAAAGGAATTTAGATTTTTTTCTGTATGCATTGCTGGTATTTATTTCTCACTGTGTTATTGGTCCTTCCAACTGTTGTTATCTTTAGAATTCTGGGTTCCTACCTTTTCAGTCTCAGTGTTATAACCATGCCTAATTCGTCACTGTTTTTCTTATATTGTCTTCACAGTTTTGTATACCAATGATCCACGTAAAATGCATTTGATGTTCAGGATTGAGGTTGGGATTCATGTGTGCTTTTTCCTAATACATTATCATTCTCCTAATGATTGGTGGGGGAATAATTTACCTTTTCTTCACTCATTTGAAATATCACACTCGTTTTAATGAATTTATTTTGATTTATGTTTGGACACTGATCCCTTTCTATGGCGTCTCAGACATATGCAGTTACTAAACTGTTTTGTGCTGTGTTTTCAGAGTAATGTTTAATATCTGTAGGACATGCCCCCATCACTATTATTTTTAAGTACATGATTCCTGGGTTGTCTCTTCTGAATTTTTTGTACTTTTTAAATTTTAAATCAGCTATCAAGTTTGAAAGCTATACAAGAAAATCCTGTTGTAAGTTAATGGATTAATTAAGAAGATTTTATCTTTTTAACATATATACACACATGTATGCATAGTAATATATATATATATATATACACAGACACACATACATGTATATATACATATACACATATGTATATATATTTTTTGGTTTAGCACTAGGGATTGAATCCACTAGTACTAAACAAAAAAATATTTTACCACTGAGCCAAATCCCAGCCCTTTTAAAATTTTTTATTTTGAGTCAGGGTCTCACTAAGTTGTTTAGGTGGTGAAGGCATTCCTGTACCCGCTGTTTGACAGGGTCACAGCGTGCATGGGGGATGCTGCAGCAGGGCCACACCATCTGGAAACCAGAACCATGGGGAATGTTAAGTGTTTTGTTTATGATCCTCATGATACAGATAACAGGGCATATGTCAATCAATAATAAAAGTACATATTGCCTGAGATTGCAGGAAAATTCCCAGAATGAGACTAAGGGTACAATTAAGACATGCCCTGAGGTGTTTCAATATCTCTCAGGATGCAAACAATAGTGTTGTTCCTCAAGCCTAAGCTACAGGAAACGTTTATCCCATGGTTAACAATTTATACACCCCCCACCAGTTCTAAAGCCACAACCTGTGCAACAGCCTAGCTACAGAAAAACAATCGCTGTGCCAACAGTACAAGGACCACTGTATGTAGGTTACTTAATTAAAGGAAGATTATGATGTCCCCCTCGAGGACAAGAGGCTAATAAAAATACATTTCCCACCAAACAGAACCTCCTTTGCCTTATACAGGAATTTATGATGAGAATGGAAAACACACAGCTAATATTAATGGCAAATGGGTTGAGGTGCAGAGCCTGCCCTTTAGTTAAAATTACAAAGACGTAAGACTTGGTGTGCCTTGACCAAGGATCAAGGAAACTCTTTAAGAAAGCAGTTAAATAGGTTATATGAAAAAAAGGAAATTACCCTGGAAATTAAAAATAGAATAATGTAAAATTAACATAGATATATTTTAGAGGCACTTCAGAGTAATAGGCTCTCACTATTTTAAGTGTGTTTTATGGACTTTAGATTAGAAGTAAGAAAGCTTACCAATAATAGGTATGCTTTAAAGTTAAAAGTTAATGAAATAATTATAGGTATGTTTTAAAGTTAAAAGTGAATAATAGGTCAGGAGACACGTAGTAGAGTTGCATAGTCTAGCACCTAGTGATGGAAGTAAAAATGTAAAAGTTTAAGCATGATTGGCAAAGGTTACAGGAAAATATTTTAAACAATGTACTCAATATCTTAGGTAATCTATATGTCAGAAAAGACCGTAACTTTTGAAAATTATGTAAATCAAAGAAGTTTCAGCTTTGAAGCTATCCATTAACCGCCTCAAAAAATACCTACAAAAATAAAGTCCCCTCTAGGGGCAGCAAATCCTTCTGAAGGATGCTCCTAACTTGCAGCCTGTTGTCCGTCCTATCTCTCTTCTTTGCTGATGCCACTCATCCTTCAGGACCCCTGGATCCCTGCTGGGGCCTTACTTAATTGCTGAAGCTAATCATAAATTTGCAATCATCCTGTCTCAGCCTCCCAGATTGCAGGGATTACAGGCGTGCACCATCATGCCCAGCTGGGATATATATATTTTAAAACCTCAAACTGAACTTGAAAGATGAAAATTACAGTGACTGAGATTTTTTTAAAATTACTGGATAGAAGAAAATATTAGTGAACTTGAAAACATAGCAAGAAAAACTAGGGGCTGAGGCTGTAGCTCAGTGGTAGAGCGCTTGCCTTGCACATGTGAGACACTTGGGTTTGATCCTCAGCACCACAAAAATAAATAAATAAAATAAAGGTATGCTGTCCATCTACAAGTACAAAAATTAAAAAATAAAAGAATCAGTAAATTGGATAGTATCAAACTAAAAAGCTTCTTCACAGAAAAAGAAACAAGAATGCGAAGAGAGAGCCTACAGAATGGTAGAAAATCCTTGCCACCTGCACCTCAGATAGAGCATTAATCTCCAGGATATTTAAAGAATTAAAAAAAAACTTAACACCAAAACCACAAATAACCAAATCAATAAATGGGTAAAGTCGAACAGGCACAGAAGAGAAATAAGATTGATCAACAAATATGTGAAAAAATGTTGAACATCTCTAGCAATTAGAGAAATGCAAATTAAAACTACACTGAGATTTCATCTCACTCTAGTCAGAATGGCAATTATCAAGAATACAAGTAACAATAAATGTTGGAGAGTACATGGGGGAAAAGTTACATTCATACATTGCTGGTGGGACTGCAAATTGGTACAACCACTCTGGAAAGCAATATGGAGAGTCCTCAGAAAACTTGGAATGGAACCACCATTTGACCCAGTTATCCCACTCCTCAGTATATACCCAAAGGACTTAAAATCAGCATACTATAGTGATATGGCCACATCAAGGTTTATAGCAGCTCAATTCACAATAGCTAACTATGGAACCAACAGATGCATGGATAAAGAAAATGTGGCATATACACAATGGAATTTTACTCAGCCATAAAGAAGAATGAAATGGGCTGGGATCATGGCTCAGTGGTAGAGTGCTTGCCTCACATGTGTGAGGCACTGGGTTTGGTTCTCAGCACCATCAGCAACTAAAAAAAAAAATTAAAAAAGAATGAAATTATGGCATTGGCCAGTAAGTGGATGGAACTGGACAGTATCATGCTAAGTGAAATAAATCAATCCCCCCAAAAACAAAGGCCATATGGGGATGCTAACACACAATAGGCAGGGGGGAGGGAAGAATAGAAGTTCACTAGATTAGACAAAGGGGAATGAAGGGAAGGGAGGGGGAATGGGAATAGGAAAGACAGTAGAATTAATCAGACATAACTTTCCTATGTCTATATATAAATACATGATCAATGTAACTCCACATCATGTACAACCACAGGAATGGGAAGTTATAGTCCACGTATGCAAAATACGCTCTACTGTCAGGTAGGGTAAAAATAACAGAATTAAAAATAGTATTCTGGGACTGGGGTTGTGGCTCAGTGGTAGAGCACTTGCCTTGCATGTGTGAGGCACTGGTTTTGATCCTCAGTACCACAAAAAATAAAGGTATTGTGTCCATTTACAACTAAAAATTTTTTAAATAGTATTCTGAGCACAATAGCTTAAATGAGAAATTTATTAGTGGGATTCAATGGAAGATTTGAGGGTCGAAGAAACTATTGGTAAACTTGGAGATCAGAAACTTGAAATTACCCATTCTGAGAAGCAGAGAAAACAAATGATGCCAAATAACTAGAGCCTCAGGAATCTGTGAGATATCATCCGTTGGAACAAAATATGCTTTATATCACAGAAGTCGAAGAACTAGAAGACCAATAAGACCAGAAAATTCCATGAGCTTGGGTCCATTGCTGTACGTCATTTGTTGTGAAGTGAGTTCCTAGGTCAGAAGCAGCCCTGGGGACAACCATGACAGTCCACAGATGGGAGTTCTAACAGAAGCACTGATATGCAGAAGAGGCACATTCATAACCAGATCCTCTGTTCCAGGAACCCTGGAACACTGCTCCTTCCATGATGAAAGCAGCCTAATGTAAATCTGCCACTAGGTAGCTGGCTGCCCGCCTGGGAACAGTGCTACATCAGGGACTTCATCTCTGAAGTTGGCACTCAGAGTGGCTGTAGCCAGGTTGGTCTTGGTGAATGGAAATCCATGCTGCGCTGAGCTCAGGCATAACCTCCATCCCTGCCATGTGGTCACTTTGTTCATGACACATTTGATGATGAGAGGATGGCTGGAGAAAGAGGCTGATGGGTATCTACATAACAGGTCATCCTGTTAGTTGATTATCAAAATACTCCTCCACCGAGGTCACCTTTTGATGAGTATTCACATAGGATATGAATATCTTCATGTTTTTTGCCCATGTATAGAGGTCTGTCCACCTGCCTCTTCCCCAGACATCCTTGTCACCAATTTTCTAACTGTATAAGTTCCAAGACCCTGACCATCCAGCCAAACCCTGGCCACAGCCCATGAACTGGTATATAATCTCACATTTGGCCATTTCTTCTTCTAAGCAAAATGAACCAGGAGCACTGCTCAAAGTCCTGCTGACTGGGAGAATTTCCCTCCACCACCGTCTTTCAGGGATCCCCAGAAATGGATCCTAGTGCTACGTCTGTCCACTTGCAGTGGTGCCTGCTTTTTGTGGCTAACCCAGGCCCACATGTCCTGTCAACCGACTGTAGGAAACTTCCCATGAGGCCACGGATGCAGGCTGGGAGAGAGAAGGCAGCACAGCAGGAGTGAGGACCTGGATATTTGGGTCATTTCTGCATGTAACTTCTTCATGTAACAGAACGTGCCTTCATGGCCACTAGCACCTCAAATACCATTGGATCTGCTGGATCATGTGGCCCAAGTGGTGGGGCAGCTAGCAAGGCAACCTGGGCCTGCCACACAGCCTTCACTTGTTTTGGCTTCTGCTCAGAACTAGCAGCCTTTTCGGATCACTTGGTAAATGGACCAATAAGTCCCAGAATAGAATGAATGTATTACCTCAACTTCCAAGGAGGCCAAATGGTCACTGCACCTATTTTTTTTTGTTTTGTTTTTTTTGCAGGAGGGTCAGCTGCAACAACTTATCCTTCACTTTATTTATTATTTTTTATTTGGTTCCAGGGCTTGAACCCAGGACTGCTGAGCCACTGAGCCACATCCCCTCCCCAGCCCTTTTTATTTTTTACTTTGAGACAGGGTCTTGCTGAGTTGCATAAGGCCTTGCTGAGTTGCTGAGGCTGACTTTGAACTTGTGATTCTCCTGTTTCCGTTTCCCAAGCCACTGGGATGACAGGTGTGTGCCACGATGCCCAGCTTATCCTTTACTTTATTTCTTTATTGATTGATTTTATTTGTACTAGGGTATCATTCATGGGAGGTATAGACTCCATAGAACAGACTTCAGAAACAATCAGAGCTATTTGATTTACAAGTCTCTAGCTTTGTAGTAGTTGTCTTCAGTTACTTAAATGAAACCCAGTATTTTTCTCTACAAAATACTGATGGCACCATCTAGAATATAGGAGCTGCCATATTACAGTAGCTATTATTATGGTATTAAAATGGCCAAAAGTGGTACTTAGAGACCAGTGGATTTAAATGTTATTCAGTAAATATTAAAATGGAATTCTACATGTCTGGAGTATCAGCTTCAGTGTAGAGATTTTTTTCTTTACTGTTTTACAATAAACATTTTCTGCCCACGTTTTAATTGGCACATTTTAGTTATACACACACACACACACACACACACACACACACACACAATAGAACAATACTATTTGGTTGATATCATTTCCCAGCACTTTTCATTTCCCTTTCTTCCCCCAACTCTCTGGTCCCTCTCCTCTATTTTACGTCACTCCCTTTGTTTTTTTTTTAATTTGTTTTGGTTGTTGATAGACCTTTATTTATATGCAGTGCTGAGAATCAAACCCAGTGCCTCACACATGCCAGGAAAGTGAGTGACCGCTGAGCCCCAGCCCCAGTTCCTCTCCTTTTGATTTTTTAAAAAAAATTCTAATTTGTTCTAATTAGTTATAGATGACAGTAGAATGCATTTTGACACATTGTACACAAATGGAGCACAATTTTTCATTCCTCTGGCTGTACATGGTGCAGAGTCACTCCAGTAGTGTGATCATACATGTGTCTAGGGTGATAGTGTCTGTCTCCTCCTACCTTCCTCTCCACCCCTCCCCCACCCCTCCCCCCACCTCCCTCAGCACAATCCAATAGCCTTCACGTTAAAAGGACTATTTTGATATATACCATGGCATTGGACTCTTGGAAATTCCACTGAGTAGGTCCCTGAATTCCGTCAGATTTATTTTCTACCTTCTGACATGCAAGTCTCTTACCAATAAGTATAGAGTAGTTGCTTCTTGCTCACTAGGTCCAATCTGCAACAATGTCATTAGAGTAATGAACTTGTCTGAAATCACAGAAGGAAAATGTGACCAAGATGCCTGTGAACTAACTTGTGCATAGGGCCAGAGAGTTCACATACCCCGAGGCAGGACAGTGAAGGTGTACCGCCAACTTGCCAGCTGAAAGCAACTGCCTCTGGTGGGCCTAGGGACAGATGAAGAGAAAAATATCATTTTCCAGATCAATAGCTGCATTCCAGACACTAGGGGATGTGTTATTTACTCATGCAATGGAACCATTTCTGGCACAGCACCTGCATTTGGAATCACCCTTTGGACAAGCGTACAATCATCCACGGTCATTCTGCAAAATCCACCTGCCTTCTGCACAGGCTGGGTAGGTGAGCTGAAGGGGAGCGTGGTGGAAATCGCCACCCCACGTGATTCTAGTGCTCAAGGGTGGCACTAACCTCTGCCACCACTCCAGAGAAGCAGTATTGCTTTGGTTTACTCTCATTCTAGGTAGAAGTCATTCTAGTGGCTTCCACTGGACCTTCCCCAAGATAACAGTTCTCCCTCCACGGATTGGGAAATCAGTGTAAGTGCTCTACTGAGTATATTGAACTAAGCCTTCAAGAACTATTGAAATAGTCAAGATGGGCTCAGGGAGCCACTGTGAGGTGGATCTGAGCTAAACTCCACTGATCACCTGAATTCTATGAGCCTCTATTCTAATAGTGACATTTTAGGGAGAATTAGTATTAGTTTAGAGCCAGTATGCAGTAATCCCTAAAAGGTCTGATTTTCTTCCTTTTTCGAAATGTACAGAATACTTTGAATGAAGTCAGGGGAATGAGTCCCTTTAAGGAAGTCCCCAGATGTGGGTGTGGTGGTGTACACCTGTAATCCCAGTGACTCTGGAGTAGATGCTGAGGCAGGAGGTTTACAAGTTCAAAGCCAGCCTTATCAACTTAGGCGGTAGGCTACTTAGTGAGACCCTGTCCCAAAATAAAAAATAGAGGGGCTGGGGATATAGCTCAGCTGGTAGAGTGCTTGCCTCAAATGCACAAGGCCCTGGGTTCAATTCCCCAGCACCACCAAAAAAAAAAAAAAAAAAAGGGCCAGGGATTGGCTCAGTGATTAAACACCCCTGGGTGCAATTTCTGGAACTAAAAAAAAAAAAAGGAAGGAAGTCCCTAGTATGCTGCCAAATATTTATACTTGGTAATCTTTCTTCTAGGCTTCCTCACTTGGATTGACAATCAACCTCTTACCAAGGTTGCACATTGGGGAAAAGAAAAACATTGTGAACTGACTCCTCTACAAGTTGACTTGATCCATTGAGGGACTGAGACTCTGATTTTATGATTTAGGTTTGTTTTCTTGACCTGGGTTTTTCTGCTTGTACAGATCAAGTAAGAATTTGGTGAGCTTCCTATTTATTCCATGGTGAGGTGCACTAGTCCACGTTCTAGGCCTCTGAGAGTCAAACTGTTCTGACTGCTGCTTTGGCTCTGAGTCCAATAGGGTAGTATGTGCACCTGCTTTTGCTGATTGAGTGAAGCTGAACACTGTAGCTTAGCAACACAGATACTGTACTGTACTGGTTGCTTACCCTTGTGGTCATGTGGCTGTTGCCATCCAATATTGCAAGAGAATATCACAAACAGCATACCACTAGACCAAAAAAAAAAAAAAAAGACCAAAATTCCAAGTGCAGTTTCTACTGAATGTGCATCGCCTTTGCACCATTTGTGGAACTGGAAACTCAGAAGTGGAACCACCGTGAGTCAGGGACCACCTGGCTTCCATTGCTATCATGTTTCCCAAATCAGTGCCAGCAGTTTGGACTCCAAGTTCTGTCCTACAGAGAAGAACATTCAGAGACTTCAAGCATTGCTGGGCCTTGCCTTATAAAGATGTTTGTCCCAGAAAGATGTCTTCTGACCCTCAGAGGAGGGTGAGTAGGGCTGACGTGACAAATTCACTCTAACATTCCAATCTCCTGAAGCCTTTGAATCCTTTCCCCTATAGAAAACCCACGCAGATGTGGCATTTCCAGCTGGACAGGGTCCTCTCTAACTCCCTGAGTGCTACCATTAAAGACAGCCTCTAGGGGGCTGGGGATGTGGCTCAAGCGGTAGCGCACTCGCCTGGCATGCGTGGGTTCGATCCTCAGCACCACATACCAACAAAGATGCTGTGTCCGCAAAAAAAAAAAAAAAAAAAAAATTAATATTCTCTCTCTCGTGCTCTCTCTCTTAAAAAAAAAAGACAGACTCTACTTCCTGGTCCTTATCAATAAATTTTGTCTCATCTAACTTTATGTCCTTTCACCACTCTCCCACCCCCTTCATAGCCTTCCCTATGTACATGTCCCCAGACTTCTGTCAAATTTTTTAAATCATGTGCTTCTCTCGGTATATAATACATGTCTTCATGAGCCACACTTACACATCACCTGTAGGGTTCTAGAAGCAAAGAGGGGTGTGAGAGGGAGTCCTGAGAAGAACTGAGAGTATCTTGTAAGGTAACTGCCTCAAGGGAGGCTTAGACAGCACAGGGTTAACGTCCTCGAATGGGTGTGGAGGCTGTTTTTTTTGGCAAAGATGACCCATCAGTAGGTGCTCAATGACCCCAGCTCTATCAGGGACTTCCCAGTCGTCCTCATTCAAACTTTGGGAACCCCATTCCTTCCGATCAGTGCCCTCACTTCCACAGTAGACACCCTAGGAAGTGGGAAATTCAATTTGCATGGGGATTCAGCCACTTCTGGGATACAATTCTGGGTTTGGCTTTCAGGAATCTCAGCCCCGTATCTATAAAAGACAAGGCGGGTCGTTTACGTGGTGTGTGAGCTGGGAATTCAAATCCCTAGCTCAAGCTTTTCCATCCTCACCTTATCCAGTGACACTAGAAGTAACCAGCTGTCGCGTTCCTCATGACTAAAACACTCAGGGTCACTCCAGGGGAACTGAGCTGCATCAAATAGCCACACAAGAGACAGAGATGCCTTTTTCTCTGGGTCCTGTGAGGGTTCCTCTGACCTTAAGGGTCCATGGAAATAGGAGGGGGGAGGGAGGGGGAGAGAGAGAGAGAGAGAGAGAGAGAGAGAGAGAGAGAGAGAGAGAGAGAAAGAGAGGTGCTGAACCCTTTCATTGAGGACATGCCATTCAAATGAGGCAAGGGGTCAGGTTTCAGGGGGTTGAGTCTAGCTTTGTGATGTCCACTGTCAGCTGGTTAACTGACATCTAGGGAGGCCACACCCAAAGGCAAAACAAGAGCAGGGGACACACAAAGGGCGTTTCCATTCTATCCCAAACAGGACAAGGGGGTAGGATTACAAAGGAACAGGTGAGTGAAGCTCAACCCCAGGGGTGTCACGCCTTTCAATTCCTGGGCTAGGACAACGCCCAAGTCATCATGAAATGTAGTGATTGGTCAGAGCCTCTTGCTTCAGGACTGGAAGGCGTGGGTCATTCAGAGTGGCTCCCCACTACCAGCTGATCTTGAACCTGCTCTAATATTTAGAAACTAGTCATCTAGCCCAGATGCAAAGCACAAGTTAGGTTTTTTTTTTTTTTTTTTTTTTTTTTTTTTTTTTTTTTTTTAGTGTTTTCTGTTCTTTGGTTTTTTGGGTGCTAGGGATCAAACTCAGAACCTCACGCAGTGGACATTTTAGCAAGTCTGGGTAATAGTGTGACTCTGCCTTTGTTGCTCACCATGGCGGTGATGTGCAGTGAGGCAAATTTATAGCAGATGGAGAGCTGCATGGGAGGGTAACTTCAGGAAGAGTTTCTCTGCCTATTTACACATGGGGCAAATACTTTTCTCCACTCACCATTCTGTGTTCTGACTGATTTCCTGTCTGATACAGAAACCTGTCGGGGACCCCGACTCCTCCTGTCCAGTGGGAGAAGCGGGAAAAGCACACTCCAACCAGGACGAGCCAAGAAAGGTAAAGGACAATCACACATGCCAGGGAGAACAGTCAACGCAGGATCTCCTTTAATAAGGAAGCACACACAGCTTATATACTGCACAGGAGCCAATCAGGATAAAGGTCAGAGGGGTGCAGCAAGTTCACGTGTACACCACCCCATAAGGGAAGGCACAAGCTGTCCATGAGGGGGGAAGAGTCCTGGACCTATCCTGAGGTGGTCCGCCTCCTCCGTCACCACCCACAGCACCTCCTCCTGGCAGATCACCAGGAGCCATCCCAGCCACGTGTGCAGCCCCAAGACCAGGAAGCAGGCAGCACGCCCTACAGAAACCAACCCCTAGATCTTTTGCCATTTGTATTGATGTTTCTATCATCAAAATTTATTGATTTTTCCATCAAAATTGATTATTAAATGAGGTAAGTAATGAATATACAGAAACCAGTAAATAATCAGTTTCTGTTTTTATGCAAAGTTCTCCATAAAGATAGGTATAAGATAAAGTTACAGCTGTTCTTTCATTCAGTAATTAGAATCTAGTAGGGCAACTAAGTCATAGACAAAATAACACATATGGAACATTGTACTCCTTAGTTTTGACAAAAATGTTCCAAGATATCATGTACATGAATACCCAGTTCCTTGCCTTGTGTTTGATTAGGACTATCCAATATTCCTTGTGGATTTAGTTTTGGAAAAGTTAAGCATTTATGTAATTTTTGTATTTATTTAATTTAACCATATACCTAAAGTTATATAAGGTACTGGCATGAATCAGGACCCAAATTAGGTGTGTGTTTCACGGTTTAATCCCTGAACCACATCCTGTGTTATTTTTCTTTCTTTCATTCATTTTTTTTTTTTTAGACTGGGCCTCTCTAAGTTGCTGAGGCTGGTTTTGAACTTGTGATCCTCCTACCTCAGCTTCCCAAGCTGCTGGGTTTACAGGCATCATCACTGTGCCTGGCTCATGTAATTATATTTTGTTTAAGTCTCTTTTAATTTATTATTATTTTTTCAAGAGACAGGGTCTCCCTATGTTCCCTGGCTGGCTTTGAACTCTTCACCTCAAGCAATCCTCTGCCTCAGTCTCCTGAGTAGCTGGGACTATAGGCACCTGCCACCATGCCCAGTTTCTTTCTTTCTTTAATTTTTTTTACAGCAGATATAGACATTCATTTTATAATAATAAAATTACAGATATATTCATTAAACTTGAGGTGAGGTGGGAAGAGAGGGGAAAGCACATTCAGAAATGAGTTCTCAAAAAAAAAAAAACAAAACTCCCTTAACCAGCACCCAAGAGAAATGACATGGACACCATGCTCCCAGCTGGCAGAGGCCTGAGATGACCCCTGTGGTGTCCCTGCCTAGCCCTCTCCTGTCCCCCTTTCTGTTTTTACTCTTATTTCTCAGGTGGCAACTGGAACCAGGAATTATCACCTGTAAGTTATTCAGTTGGAAGTTGTATCCTTAAGTCAGGAAGGGGAAGAGTAGGAGTAGCTGCCTTGGGTGGGGCAGGAGGATGGGGTTGGAGGGCTGCAAACAACCCAAAGGAAGGCATCCCACTCCTGTCCCAAACCATTTCTTCATAAGTTAACACTTATTTCTTGTGGGAGGCCATCCTTGCCCGTGATTTTTCCCCACCCTTCTGGGTCTGAGGGCTTGTCCGTGTGGAGGTATGTCTGAATGCTACCCTGAAGACCCAGTCGTCGCCCCTGACCTTGGGACACTGCCCCCCTTAATCTTCATTGGATGGGATTTTCCCCAGAATTTTTTGTTCCCCAACAAAAGTCCACTCCCTGGTGTGTTCTCCCTCTCTCGCTGGCCTCTTCAGTAAACCTCGCTACTCTAATAGGTAGCTGGAGGCTGGGGGGTAGGAGAAGCCATCCTGGAGCCGGTTTAAAGGTAATTACAGTCTGTTTCTTTAATTCAAACTCCCTTCGGATTTCACATGGAGACGAACCTTCACCTATGAAGCCTGTGCTGGCTGCAGGCTAAATATTTCTTAGCTCAAAAAAATAGGGCAAAACTATAACGGAGTTGTGCAAGGCCAGTCCTTGAAAACCGAACAGGAGGACCCAAGAGATTTATTCTACCCTTCACTGCCTCCTTACCTCTGATCTTCCCCTGTCCATGCTACAGGTGAAAAGCTCCACCAGCATCAAGGTGTAATTTACCTGTTAGGATCTTTATTCTTTTGGGTTCTAAGATATTAGTTCTTTTTATCCAGCTCATCATTTATTGTGCTTGATGTTGAGGGTAAAGGGAAAGGAGGGCAGAAAATACCAAATTAAAAAAAGGAAAAAAGAAAACCTTGGGGCTGGGTTGTAGTTCAGTCAGTGGTAGAGCACTCGCCTAGCACATGCGCGGCCCTGGGTTCCATCCTCAGCATCACATAAAAATGAATAAATTTTAAAAAAAGTATTGTTGGGGCTGGGAATGTGGCTCAGCGGTAGAGTGCTCGCCTAGGGACCCAGGTTCGACCCTCAGCACCACATAAAAATGAAAGCATTGTGTTGTGTCCATCTACATCTAAAAAATAAATATTAAAATAAAATAAAATAAAAAGTATTGTGTCCAACTACAACTAATAAATAGATATAGATATAGATATATTGTTAAACCAGGACGAAAAGAAAAGACCACTGACTCCAATTAAAATCAAATTAAAGCAAGCTTATTATTTCGACTGGCTGGGCTGCCTCTCCCACCCCAAACCACAGGAACAAGACAGCCCCACAGCTTTCTTGCAGCCCAGCTTTATATCCCAGAAAGTTACACAAAGGGGGTTACAGATAACAAAAAAAGGCTAGTTTACATTTTTGCTGGCCCTGACATCAGAATTTATGAAGGTCATTAGAGCCTCAGAGAGGGTTGTTATCTGGCCAAGGAAGGCCAAAATTTGTGAGGCGCCACTAAAGTTTCAGAGAGGGCTGCTCTCTGGTCAGAGAGCCAGGCAGGGGTGAGTTCAAGGCACGGGCAGGCATTCCAAGCAGGTTCAGAATTTGCAGTCATTTATAATAAAGCCAAAATTAGCTTTTCATGGCTTTGTGGTGAGATGGCTCCCAATTTTAAGAGGGAATCAGGCTGGGTCTATCAATATATAGATAGATAAACATAGATAGATATAGATATGGATATAGATATGAGAAAACCTCATATATCTATCTATGTCTATAAAGATATTGAACGCAGGCTCAAGCTAACACTGAACAAGTTCCTTGTGGTACAATAACATGGTTTTATAACTATTAAATGGTGTTTTAGTAACTGTCACATTTGAGGTTTTTATGTGTTTATTCTGCCTCTTGTGTGTGTGTGTGTGTGTGTGTGTGTGTGTGTGTGTGAGAGAGAGAGAGAGAGAGAGAGAGAGAGAGAAAGAGAGATATTCCAGGGAGTTTTATTTGAATATGTTCAACAATTGACTTAGTCTGATCCAGATGATGCTGAAATAGTGATCACTCTGGGTGTTGTACTTCTCTAGACAACTGGGATGCTGAAAATGAACAGCTTGTCAAGAATCAGAAGGGTGATTTCATTTAAAGCAGCACAGTTTCTTTATAATATTACTCAGCCTTAAAGAAGAATGAAATTGTGGCATTTGCCAGTAAATGGATGGAGCTGGGGAATATCATACTAAGAAGAATAAGCGAATCCCAAAGAACCAAAGGCCAAATATTTTCTCTGGTACCTGCTGCTAATCCACAGTAAGTGTGGGAGTGGGCTAGGAAAGAGTAGGTATGTCATGGTTTGGATTAGACAGAGGGAGTGAAGGGAGGGGAGGGGGTGGGGCAGGAAGCACAGTAGAATGGGTGGGACACGATGACCACATGCGCATATATGACCACACACAACCGGTGGGATTCTACATCATGTAGGACCAGAAGGAGAAGTTTCACTCCATTGATGTATGATGTGTCACAATGCATTCTAGTTCCATGTGTAATTAATTAGAAAAAATTAACAGACAACAACCAGGAACCCGGAACCAACACAAGTCCTGGGCCACATGGAGAGAGCCAGCTTCAGGGGGTCAAGCACACCTTCCACCAGAGAGACCGCTGACAGGTGCGTGGCGGCATTCTTGTCATTAGGGAAAGGGCCACATCCAGGTAGGCTTTGATGGATGGCCTGACTTCTGTGCAGCTTGGACGACAGAATTGTCCACTCTGAAGCAGATGGTGATAGAGGGAAGGGCCAGGGACACTGAAGGCTGCCAGGGACAGCAGCTGATCAGTGTGGTGCCAAAGACAAACCTATCTTCCTCGCGTCTTGCCAGAAAATCAGATGAAGCTCGGCACGAGGGGCTGCAGCTCCTGGCCCCCAGGGCCGGGCCGGCTGGTGGGGTCCAGTCGCTGCCAGGCACAGGCGGATCCGTCCTGGAGGACGCTAGGCAGTGACCAGCCGCTGACTCTGCCGGATCAAGGGCGGACGAGAGGGAGGGGGACTAGAACAATCCGGCAGCAGGCTCTCCGAAGTCCCTTCACTAGGCCGGCTCCAAGGACAGACCTGGACAGACTGACAGCCGAGCGCAGCGAAAGGGGGAGCGTGCGAGCGTCCGTGTACCCCCAGTTTCTCTGTAACTTCCTTTGTTCGTTCCTTTCCTTTCCTTGGGAACAAGGGTTTGGACCCAGGGGGCTTAACCACTGAGCCACATCCCCAGCCTTTTAAAAATTTATTATTAAAAAAAATTTTGAAACATAGTTTTACTAAGTTGCTTACGGCCTGGCAGAGCTGCTGGGGCTGGCCTTGAACTTGCAACCCTCCTGTCTCAGCCTCCCGAGTGGCTGAGATTACAGACAGGTGACACTGAGTCTTTTCATTGAATATTTACAATGAATATTTTACCACTTCAGATAGAATGTAGAATTCTTGACGTCATAGAGTGCGTTACCCTTCTCCCTTTGTTATCAATATTACACCCACATGCATTGAAAACCCATGGGGAAATATTTTAAGTTTACTTTCAACACACATAATTTATTAATTTAAGGAGACAAGATAGTCTTACGTTTACCATTTCTGTTGTTCTTCAGATTTTGTTTTTTCTTAACTTTTTTTTCTGATTTTTCTGAGTAATCCATAAAGCCACATTACATTTAGTCGTCACATCTCCTTAGATTCTACTTGGATGTGACAGTTTTTTGGACTTTTCTTGTTTTTGATGACCTTGCCAGATTTAAGACTTACTGGTCAGGCATTTTGTAGACTGAATCTCAATTATGATTTGCCTGATGTTTTTCCTCTTGATTAGACTAAGCTTATAGGTTTAGAAAAGAAGGTCACAAATGTCACTTTTATCACATCAGATCAAAGTATGTACAATATGACTTATCACTGTTGATGTCAATATCCTTGGCCCTCTGTCTGAGATAGTGTTTGTCATTTTCTCCACTGTCAATTTACTCTTATTGCTTCTTCTCCTATATATATATATATATACATATATATATATATATTCAGTTTCCAGTGATTTTGTTTGTTTGTTCTAATCAGTTATACATGACAGTAGAAAGCTCTTCGATTCATTGTACATAAATGGAGAATTTTTCACTTCTCTGGTTGTGCATGAAGTAGAGTCACACCATTTGTGTAATCATACATGTACCTAGGGGTAATGATGTCCATCTCATTTCACCATCTTTCCTACCCCTTTGCCCCCTCCCTGCTCCCCTTTGCCAATCCAAATTTCCTCTACTTATCTCAAAGTAGCCCCCATATGGATTAACATCCATTTATTAGACAAAACATTCGACCCCTGGTTTTTTGAGATTGGCTTGTTTCACTTAGCATGATATTCTCCAACTTCATCCATTTATCTGCAAATGAAATAATTTTATTCTTTTAATGCTGAGTAATATTCCATTGTGTGTGTGTGTGTGTGTATCTCACAGTTTCTTTATCCATTTATCTATTGAAGGGCATCTAGGTTACTTCCACAGTTTAGCTATTATGAATTGTGCTGCTATAAACATTGATGTGGCTGTGTCCCTGTAGTATGCTGTTTTTAAGTCTTCAGGGTATAGACCGAGGAGTGGGATAGCTGGGTCAAATGGTGGTTCCATTCCAAATTTTCTAAGGAATCTCCATACTGCTTTCCAGATTGGTTGCACCAATTTGCAGTCCTATTATGAGCGTGACTTCCCCCCACATTTTCACAAACACTTGTTACTTGTATTCTTAATAATTGCCGTTCTGACTAGAGCGAGATGAAATCTTGTAGTTGATTTGCATTTCTCTAGTGAACGTTTTTTCATATATTTGTTAATTGATTGTATTTTTCATCTAAAAAATGTTCAGCTCCTTAGCCCATTTATTGTGTTGTTTCTTTATCTGGTGTTCATTTTTTTTGAATTCTTTATATATCCTGGAGATTAGTACTCTGACATTCGTGTGGCAAAAATTTGCTCCCAAAATGTAGGCTCTTTCTTCACCTCATTGATTCTTTTGCCGAGAAGCTTTTTAGTTTGAACCCATCCCATTTATTGATTTTATTTCTTGCACTTTTGGAGTCTTGTTAAGGAAGCTGGGGCCTGATCTGACATGATAACTTTTTATTCTATTAGGTGTAGGGTCTCTGATCTAATGCCTAGGTCTTTGATCTACTTTGAGTTTTGTGCATAGTGAGATAGTTTAGTTTAATTTTGCTGCATATGGACTTCCAGTTTTCTGAGCACTATTTGTTGAAGAGGCTGTCTTTTCTCCAGTATGTTTTTGGTGTCTTTGTTTAGTATGAAATAACTATTTATATGGGTTTGTGTCTTCTAATTCTCTACCATTGGTCTACATGTCTATTTAGGTGCAAATACCATACTGTTTTGGTTACTATAGCTTTGTTATACTATATATTTTGTCACTTATTTATATCTGGATGGACTTATTGATGATAGTTTCACACTTTGGATTATAATTTAATAGTGTTGTTTATTTTGACCTTTGGGAGCTATTTCAGCTGGCCCCTGTATTCCTTTGGCACGACCCTATCATTGTGTGAATGTTTGTGCTTTTAAAAGCATTTGACTTTCAGGCACTGTAAAATGGTCTATGTATATTTCCTGCTCCAGTCCTTGAACCAGCCATTTATCCAAGAATCTTGATTCTTTTTATTTTTGGGGCAATGCTGAGGAATGAACCCAGGGCCTCATGCATGCCAGGCAAGTAAGTGCTCTACCACTGAGCCACATCTCCAATCCCTGGTTCCTTTTATTGGGGAAATATATTAGAAAATGAGTGGGTTCTAGGTGGTCTTAGTGATTCCAGGTGTCATTGCTTTGAGTTTCAAGTGATAGAATAAAACTACAGATGTAAATACATACAAATATTTCTATATGCAATCATCTATAACTATATTCAACTAAATACCACACTGATGTCTCCTTAGCTCTAATCTATTACCATATGGGTCACTCTAAATTACCCTTGCTTATCTACTTCCTGCACTAACTTTGAGAAAGCTGGTTCCTACCACCGATCATTCAAGTAGATCAATTACATAGGGATTTCAGAATGATTAGCTCTCAATTCCTTAGGAAACACCTTTTTTTTTTAATAGAGGAAATTAACAATGGGGATTTGTCCTGAGAAATATGTTGTCAGGTGATCTTGTATTAATATAGTGTACTTATACAAATTAAGATGACTGATTTCACTAGGAAATATAACTTTAGTTGAACCATCATCATGTATGTAGCCTGTTGACCAAAATGACTCTACTTCAAGTATTTTGTCTCATCTGCTTTTTAAAATACTTATACTTTAGTTGTAGTTGGACACAATATCTTTATTTTTATGTGGTGGTGAGGATCGAACCCAGGGCCTTGCACATGTTAGGCAAGTGCTCTACCACTGAGCCACAATCCCAGCCTTCGTCTGCTTTTTATTCCTATTACACATTATAACTTGAAATTGTCTGTCAGTCCTTGGGTGTTCTATTTTGCTTATATTCTTTTTGTTTCCATTTTAGTTTGAGAAGTAAACATATTTTCTAGCTTACTTATCCTTTCCTAGAGTATGTTCACTCTTTGATGAGCTCATCAAAGGCATTCATTTTTGTTATAGATCATAACTTTTCCATCCCTCTGCTTATTACATCTGCTAATGCATACTGTTTTTTCCACTAGAGCCTTTTACAGTTATTTTAAATTCCTCGTTTGATAATCTTAACATCTGCCTGTGCCACATAGACTTTGTGTTGTTGTGTGTGCATTTTTTTTTTGGTTCAAAGTGTTAGTAATGGAAACTGAGGCAAACAGGCCTCCAGCGTTAGGATTTACGTTGATTTGAGCAGGAGCTGTGCCGCAGTCTGGCTGGGCACAAATAACTGAGCCGCCACAAATGTCAAACCTAATTAATCTAGGACATCTCATCCCCATAAATTTATAGGAAGATGATCCAATACATATGGCTGTATAGTTCCTTCACATCCTTCGGGATCCTTCCAATCTAATACCATTGCACTTCTATGGGGATTAGTTGCCACTCCTAGGCCTTGAAGCATTTGAGTGGCCTGTTGTAATGGCCAATGTTTCAGCCATTCTTGACGAGATATGATGCTCAGGTCTGCACCTGTGTCCAGTAGCCCATTAAATTCATATCCTTGAATATTTAGTTTTAGCATTGGGTGAGAATCTAAATTTAAACAGAGCATAGCCCAATCTACACCTGTGGAGCCTAATCCCCTGGAACCTCTTTCTATAGTACTACTGGAAAATTTATCATGCAGGCTGGGTATTATTAAGAACTGTGCTATTCTATCTCCTGGTGAAAAACTACTGATATACCTCTTGGAGAACTAGCTATAATTTTTATTTCATCTTCATAATCGGAATCAATTACCCCAGGACTTATCATAAGTGCTGCAGGCTGCTCGCCGGCCGCGCGGGCTGGCTGAGCTCCGCTCCTGCCGCTGCTGTCGTCGAGCACCGCCTGCCGCACTCCTGCTGGGCTGTCAGTGCACGCCGGCTTGCAATCTTGCAACCCGGTTGGGCACAAAAACACAAGCCAGTCAAACTGAAACAAAGTTTTATTTTGTGAGAGGCCGTGTGCGTCCCCTAACAAGTGGGTCCACCCACGTGTGTTGTACCTGAGCCGGGGGGGACTCCACTTCCCCCGGAACACCCTCCTACCATACTTTCCCAACCAATGGGAACTCTCCCATTACAAGAGTGACATGAGTAACCTGAGTCCCGAAACGGGCCCAGGTAAACAGCAGGAGTCCAATTACCATATGAATGTAACTTAACATAATCATAATCTGAATGGCTGGCTGGCAGTCACTAAACCCAAAGGTGCCTGTATCAATATTTTTGCTGTGGCTCCTAGCATCTGCCCCCTTCTGTTTAATTAAACAACAGGCAATGAGGCTAGGGACCGTGCCTGTTAGGTATGTCCAATTCACATATGGTTCTTACCCGTCATGGGAAAACTGACCTTATTGCGTCAGTCTCCTGGCTTAGGTTGATACCACTGTAACCGAATCATACCCGTCACTGACTACCGGTCCAGTATATAGCCATACCTGTGGAGTAGGCCTATGCACCAGTGGGGGGGTGAGGTTCTTGCCTCACCTCTGTTGGCCCCCAAATTTAACCTTGGTGCCAGTGGGGGGGTGAGGTTCTTGCCTCACCTCTGTTGGCCCCCAAATTCAGACCATCACTAGCAGAAGGGAGAAAGACACAGAATTGCCACGACACCAAGCCAATTGACGGCTCCTTTGGAAACACTGGTGACACATCGGCTAAGATATTTAGCACTACCAGTTCGCTGTATCAACAAATAGAGCACAATGCATACAGGTGATACATAGTCCAGGCAAGTTGTGTAAGCAGTTCAAAGTGGAGGAGTCTATCAATATGTCCATTTCCTCCCAAAGTAAACTAAGTCCTTGATTGAGCAGTCTTATTGAGTTATATTGATTGATGTATCAGTTTATACAGTTTACTGTGATAGCTATCATAAAAGTTGTAGTTTGGTTTTATCTTAGTCTTCACCGGCACTGGGATGGAGATGGGAATTATGGCCATGTTGCTAAAAAAACATTATCCTGAACAGAATTATTAAATATAATGAAAAGGAAAGGTGAAAGTAAACAAACAGATCTGTTAACCACCTTAAAAAGAAAATTTATAACAGCTGTTTACCTAATGTATATTAAACCATATAAGTCACGTGACTTAAAATTTTTTTTTTTGGATCCTTTATATCTATTTATACATGAGTGCTCCTTATAAATGAAATATGGACATACACACATACAGACATACAACACAAAACAGTGCATACATAACATAGAACATATAAGACAATAGTAAATAAAGGCCTTGTAGCTATAGCTAGGTGAAATCTCCATTGGAATGTATAAAAACTTTACAGTTAAAAAATAAAACACAGTCAAAAAATAAAACTGATCAGAAAAACATTAACCTAGGTTTGTATGAGCTCAAAAAATAAAGTAAAATAAAATAAAATAAAATAAAATAGAACTTTATGATGTGGAAAAAATGCAAATAATAAAATAGATATTGAAAAAGGCACCGTGGTAAATCACTGTCGCAGATGTAAGAATAGCCAGGCTGGAACTCTGGATATCAGCTGTTATGGATTTGAGTCAAATCATCTTCTTTTTCTGTAGAAATTGTTTTAGTTAATCTCTCTGGAATCCAAATTGGTTGCTGTTCCTCCTGTGGAAAAACACAGACGGAGCCCCGACTCCAGACTATTACTGGGTCCGGACCTTTCCATTGTCCTGTTAGAATATCTTTCCAAAGTACCTTAGGCTTATGTACATTTTTTGGATACATATGTCTTTCCGCAGCACTAAGTCCTGATGAATCCAAATTTAGAAAGTTTAGAGTAAAAAGGGTTATTTTAAGTTTATCTTTGGGGGATATATACCCCTTACTAATTCCCTCCTTTTGTTTTAATAAGTACATTTTTATAGTTTGATGAGCTCTTTCAACTATGCCTTGTCCCTGTGGGTTGTATGGGATTCCTGTTATATGAGTAATGCCAAATGATGAGCAAAATTGTTTAAAAGACTTGGAGGTGTAACCAGGACCGTTATCAGTTTTTAACTGTTTAGGAACACCCACAGTGGCAAAATTTTGTAAGCAATGAGCTATAACATCTTTAGTTTTTTCTCCGGGATGAAGGGAACCCATCAAAAATCCAGAAGAAGTATCAACTGTAACATGTAAATATTTTAATTTTCCAAATTCTGGCAAGTGTGTGACGTCCATCTGCCAAATATGGTTAGGTATCAGTCCTCTAGGATTGACTCCAAGATTAACTTGTGGCAAAAATGTCACACAATTTTGACATTGTTTTATTATATGTCTGGCTTGTTCTTTAGTTATTTTAAAACGTTTTTGTAAAGTATTAGCATTGACATGGAACCTTTTATGAAAATTTATAGCTTCTTCTATTGTGGAGAAAATATGTATGTCATGTGTAGATTTATCTGCTAGTTCATTACCCAAACTAAGGGCTCCAGGCAATCCTGTATGTGCTCTGATATGTCCTATAAAGAATGGATCCTGGGCTGGGGATGTGGCTCAAGTGGTAGCGCGCTCACCTGGCATGCGTGCGGCCCGGGTTCGATCCTCAGCACCACATACAGACAAAGATGCTGTGTCCGCCAAATACTGAAAAATAAATATTAAAAAAAAAAAAAGAATGGATCCTTTCTATCCCAGATTAGACTTTGTATAGCAGAAAACAAAGAGAAAACAGTAGAGGAAGGAGAAATCCTACCAGCATCTTCAAGAGATACAATAGCATTAACTACATACTGACTATCAGAAAATAAATTAAATGTAGAATCTTTGAACATCATAAAAGCTTGCAATCCTGCATTGAGCTCTACCTTTTGAGCTGATTG
Source organism: Urocitellus parryii (assembly GCF_045843805.1). Taxonomy (NCBI): domain Eukaryota; kingdom Metazoa; phylum Chordata; class Mammalia; order Rodentia; family Sciuridae; genus Urocitellus; species Urocitellus parryii. The sequence goes on along the minus strand of NC_135545.1, from coordinate 15,820,054 downwards.
TTTGGGTACTAAAAATGTAAAAGTTTGATCAGGAGTAACTACTGCTGCTGTACCATTGTTTGACCCATCAGTGAATATATTTGGAGCATTTATGATAGGGGTTTTTCTTGTCATTTTTGGAAAAACTACAGGATGCTTAGACCAAAAAGACAACAAAGGATTAGATGGCAAGTGATTATCAAATGCAACACTAGATTTACACATGATTATTGCCCAAGTATTTAACTCATTAGCTAACTCATCAATTTGATCCATAGTATATGGAATAATAATTTTATTGGGAGAAATCCCAAACACTCCTTTTGCTGCTTTTATTCCTTTGAGTATTAATTGCCCTACAGCCTCAGGATATCTAGTAAGAATAGTATTAGGAGAATAAGATAAATGTATCCATAATAATGGACCTTCTTGCCAAAATACCCCTGTAGGAATATTTTTTGTCGGTAGTACAATAAATAATAAAGGCAAACTTATATCAATTCTATCCAAATGCATATTTTCCATATGTTTCAATGATTTTTAATGCCTTTCTAGCTTCAGGCGTTAACATGCGGGGTGAATTTGGATCTGACGGACCTTTTAGAATATCAAATAAAGGTCCTAATTCTCCTGTTGGTATGCCTAGATAAGGCCTTATCCAATTTATATCTCCCAATAACTTTTGAAAGTCATTAAGTGATTTGAGTTGATCTACTCGTATTTGAATTTTTGGTGGATGGACCATGGTTGAGGATAATAGAACTCCTAAATAATTAATTGGAAGATTTAATTGTACTTTATCTATTGCTATCTCTAGATTATAATTTTTTAATAAGTTTATAAGCGTGGCATAACATTCTAGCAATGTGTTTTTATCTTTATGTGCCATTAATACATCATCCATATAGTGAAATATCTGTAGTTCAGGATTTTGATTTCTAAGTGGCTGGATTGCTTTATCAACATAAATTTGGCACAAAGTTGGGCTATTAGCCATCCCTTGAGGGAGTACTTTCCATTCATATCTCTGATCAGGACCTTCATGATTCAGTGCAGGGATAGTAAATGCAAAATGTGGACTATCCTCGGGATGAATTGGAATTGAGAAGAAACAATCTTTAATATCTATAGCTAGAACATGCCAGGTTTTTGGTAGAGCAGACAATTGGGGAATCCCTGATTGAGCAGGTCCCATAATAACCATCTCATTATTAATGGCTCTTAAATCTTGTAATAATCTCCATTTACCAGATTTCTTTTTAATGACAAAAATGGGAGTATTATAGGGAGATACGGAAGGTTGTATATGTCCTTCCGCTAATTGCTGTTTGACCAGATCATGGGCTACTTGTATCTTTTCTTTAGTTAGGGGCCACTGAGGAACCCACACTGGTCTTTCTGATTTCCAAGTAATTTTGATTGTCTCAGTGGCCCTTTTTGAAAACCCAATCCATGTTTATTTATTTCTTGATCTATTTGAATTGGTGCTGTTATATCTCGTTCTTGATCTTTAATCTCTTTTCTTTTCTAAAGCCTTGTTTTGCCCTAGTAGTGGGCGTGTTAGGATTGACGTTATTTGTTAATGTCAATCCTAATTGATCTAGGACGTCTCGTTCCCATAAATTTATGGGGAGATGGTCCAATACATAGGGCTGTATAGTTCCTTCACATCCTTCAGAATCTTTCCAATCTAATACCATTGCACTTCTATGGGGATTAGTCGCCACTCCTAGGCCTCTAAGCGTTTGTGTGGCTTGTTGCAATGGCCAATGCTTAGGCCATTCCTGGCGAGATATGATGCTGAGGTCAGCGCCTGTGTCCAGCAGTCCATTAAAATCATGTCCTTGAATATTTAATTTTAGCATAGGGCGAGAATCTAAATTTAAAGATAGCATAGCCCAATCTACACCTGTGGAGCCTAATCCCTTGGAACCTCTTTCTACATTACAACTGGAAAATTTATCATGTAGGCTTGGTATTATTAATAACTGTGCTATTCTATCTCCTGATGAAATTACTGATATACCTCTTGGAGAACTAGCTATGATTTTTATTTCTCCCTCATAATCGGGATCAATTACCCCAGGACTTATCATAAGTCCTTTAAGTGTAGAAGAACTGCGTCCTAATAATAAGCCTACTGTTCCCTGGGGAAGAGGTGCTTTTACTCTTGTGGGAATGATTTGAACTCCCATCTCTGGAGTTAATACTGCTCTGGCAGAGGCACAGATGTGCAACCCTGCGCTCCCTCTAGTCTGTCTGATGAGGGATCTAATGGATAATGCGTCCTGGGCACCACCTTGATGGTGCTGTTGGGTTCCTCCATTGCCCCGTATATTTGTGGTTTTGGGCCCTGGGGCATTGGGCCCTCCAATTCGTTTTTTGGCAACAGGGCCTGATACCTTTCTCCATGATATCGTGGGTAGACACTTGGTCTTTGTCCATTTTTTGATAACGGAATACCCTCTATGGTGGTTTGAGAACGGCATTCATTAGCCCAATGTCTCCCTCTATGGCATCGTGGGCAAATACCCGGGATTCTACTCCTTTGATACCTAGCTTTGTTAAACCCTCCTCCTATGGGGCAATTTCTTTTGAAATGTCCTTCTTGATTGCAATTATAGCATGTTTTTGGCTTGGTATCTAAAGCCTGTTTTACTTCAGCTGCCATGACTTGTCCTTGTTCATTAATGTCTCTACATAATTTAATATATGTGTTTAAATCTTCATGTTTCCATGGTCTAATGACCTCTTTGCAGCAACGATTTGCTTGGTCATAAGCCAGTTGTTTTATAAATGGAATTGCCTGTTCTGTATTTTCAAATGTCTTAGAGGCTGTTTCAATAAGTCTAGCTACAAAGTCAGCGTAGGGCTCATTAACTCCTTGTATTATCTTAGATAGTTGACCTTGTAAATCCCCTTGTCCCTTCAAAGTTTTCCATGCCTTAATGGCATCTATAGCGATTTGAGCGTATACGCCAGGATCATATTCGATCTGTTGCCTCTGACTTTCGTACGGTCCTCTCCCTAAAAGCATTTGTAAATTTCTTTCAGGGTAACCTGCTGCTGCATTTCGCGTAGCTGTCTCCTTGCAAAATTCCTCATTGGCAATTTTCCATAATAAATATTGTCCTCCATTTAGCACAGAGTGACACACGTTAGCCCAATCTGCTGGTGTTAAGTCCCAGCTGGTAATAGATTCGACCATACTGACTGTGAAGGGAGCGTCCGGGCCGTAGGTTGCTACAGCTTCCTTTAATTGCTTTATTATTTTGAAATCTAAGGCACGGTAAGTTCGTTGTCTTTCTTCTCCCCGCTCAACTACAGGGCATGCTAACTTTTGGGGTCCTGCCTCAGGATTCCGATCATCATCTATGGAGGCAGGTAAAGCTGTTGGTTGAATTACACCCTCTGGTGGTGGAACGGAGTTAGTAGCAGCCTCCCTATCTGACGACCGTTTTTTCCCTGAGCTTGCCTTCTTCAAATTTTCTTCTGTCTGACTAGCTTGAGAGACCTTTTGTTTTGCTTGACCTAATATGTTTTCTGCCATCGCCTGGACCTCTAACAATTTACTTAACAGTTTTTCGGTTTGTTTTTTACTAGATTCTAATCTACTATAAAGGTAACGGAACCCAATAAGATAGGATAGAAGAAAGCCAAAACAGAATGAAACAGAAACGGAGAGGAGGAAAATGATTATATCAATTTTCTCTCTCTCAGGGCCGAATAACTTCAAACCTTGAGCCAACCATTTTTCCCAATTCTCCTGAAAAAATTGTAAGGCTAGAGAGCCTGAAATAAAAGCAGAATAAATCAAAACAGGAATACCCATTCTGTCGCCTTTCCTTAGGGGCGAGCGATATTACTCACCTTTAAATTTTGGGTGTTCCCCGTACGGGCCACCAAAATGCTGCAGGCTGCTCGCCGGCTGCGCGGGCTGGCTGAGCTCCGCTCCTGCCGCTGCTGTCGTCGAGCACCGCCTGCCGCACTCCTGCTGGGCTGTCAGTGCACGCCGGCTTGCAATCTTGCAACCCGGTTGGGCACAAAAACACAAGCCAGTCAAACTGAAACAAAGTTTTATTTTGTGAGAGGCCGTGTGCGTCCCCTAACAAGTGGGTCCACCCACGTGTGTTGTACCTGAGCCGGGGGGGACTCCACTTCCCCCGGAACACCCTCCTACCATACTTTCCCAACCAATGGGAACTCTCCCATTACAAGAGTGACATGAGTAACCTGAGTCCCGAAACGGGCCCAGGTAAACAGCAGGAGTCCAATTACCATATGAATGTAACTTAACATAATCATAATCTGAATGGCTGGCTGGCAGTCACTAAACCCAAAGGTGCCTGTATCAATATTTTTGCTGTGGCTCCTAGCACATAAGTCCTTTTAGAATAGAAGAACTGCGTCCCAATAATAAACCTACTGTTTTTTGGGGAAGACGTCCTTTTACCCCTGTGGGAATGATTTGAACTCCCATCTCTGGAGTTAGTACTGCTCTGGCAGAGGTGCAGATGTCCAACCCTGCGCTCCCTCTGGTTTGTCTGATGAGAGATCTAATGGATAATGTGTCCTGGGCACTACTCTGATGGTGTCGCTGGGTTCCTCCCATGCCCCGTATATTTGTGGTCGTAGGCCCCAGAGCATTGGGCCCCTTTGTCCGTTTTTTGGCAATGGAGCCTGATGCTTTTCTCCACAATATTGTGGGTAAAAATCTGGTCCTTGTCTGTTTTTTGATAACGGAGTACCCTCTATGGTGTTGGAGAATGGCATTCATTAGCCCATTGTCTCCCTCTACATCATCATGGGCAAATACCCAGTATTCTACTCCTTTGATACCTATCTTTGTTAAACCCTCCTCCTATGGGGCAACTCCTTTTAAAATGTCCTGTTTGTTCACAATTGTAGCACATTTTCGGCCTGGCATCTAAAGCCTGTTGTACTGCAGCTATCAAGACTTGCCCTTGTTCATTAATGTCTCTACATAATTTAATATATGTGTTTAAATCTTCATGTTTCCATGGCCTAATGGCCTGCTTGAAGAAACGATTTGCTTGCTCATAAGCCAGTTGTTTTATTAATTGCATTGCTTGCTCTGTATTCCCAAAAACTCTGGCAGCTGTTTGAATAAGCCTATCTACAAATTCAGCGTAAGGTTTATTAGCTCTTTGTATTACCTTAGATAATTGACCTTGTAAATCTCCATGTCCTTGTAAAGTCTTCCATGCCCTAACTGCATCTGCAGCAATTTGTGAGTATATAGCAGGATCATATGCAATATGTTGCAGCTGACCCTGATAAGGTCCTTTTCCTAACAACATATCTAGATTTCTCTGAGGATAACTGGCTGCTGCATTTCGCCTAGCCGTCTCCATGCAAAATTCCTCATTGGCAACCTTCCATAACAAATATTGCCCTCCATTAAGCACAGCTTTACACATGCTAGCTCAGTCTGCTGGTGTCATGTCCAAGTTGGTAATGGATTCGACCATGCTTACAGTGAAGGGTGCTTGGGGACCATAGGTTGTTACAGTCTCCTTTAACTGCTTCACTGTTTTGAAATCTAAAGCATGGTGAATTCGCTGCCCTCCTGCCTGCTCAAGTACAGGGCATGCTAATATTTGAGGTCCTGTCTCAGGATCCCATCTTTCAACTACAGAGGTTGAGGGCCACTCAGCTATCTCCATAGATGGAGCTGTTGGTTGAATTACGCCCTCTGGTGACACAACGGTGTTAGTAGCAGTGTCCTGTTGTAGCTTCCCCCGATAGCTGTTTCTCCTCTGAGCTTTCTTCCTTTAAATTTTCTTCCTCTATCTGACTGCTTGAGAGACCTTCTCTTTTGCTTGATCTACCATGTTTTCTATCATAGTCTGAACCTCTAACAATTTACTTAACACTCTTTCAGTTTGTTTTTTACTAATTTCTGGTCCCATATTTCTACTATAAAGAACACAAAACTGAAACAGAATGAAACCAAAACGGAACAAAAATGCATTGTATCAAATTTCCTATTTTCTTGAAATGTATATTCGTGATCTATTTCTATCTCTATCTCAGGGGCGAACAACTTCAAACCTTGAGCCAACCATTTTCCCCAGTTTGAGAAAGTTCTAGGGACAGGCAACTTGAAATAAAAACAAAATAAATCAAAACAAGAACACATTGTTTTTTGAAGTGGTCACCCATTCTCTCGCTCTTCCTCAGGGGCGAGCAATTTCACTTACCTCCAAGCTTCAGGAGTTCCCCGCACGGGCCACCAAATGCCGCAGTCTGGCTGGGCACAAATAACCGAGCTGCCACAAAGCCTTGTAGATTCAAACAGCAACTCTTTATTTCCCAACTCTCACCGGCACTGTACACACCACACGGGAACACACTCCCTCCACCGGGCTCCATCCAATCTCCCCAACAGCGAGACCCCCCCCCCCCAGAACTGCACGGGAACACCAAAGTAGCAGGCGCCTGAGGCAGCAAGAGCTGCCCTATTGCCCGACAGTAAAGGTCAAATATACAATTCAATCAATCCAGCATCACAGCAATTATATATAGCTTAATTCAAATCATCACCTCAATGGTTCACTGGAGTCACCTTTCAACCATTCCCTCTGGCAAATGCCAGGCGTCATTCTGACTGGGCCGTGGCTCTCAACAGAGCTGGGTTGTTTGTTTGCTATAGCTATATGTGCCAGACGTTCCTCCAGTGTTTTTCCTCTTGATTTTTGGCATTCCCAAGTACTCCCTAAAAGTCTGTTATGCTGTAGTCCAGCCCTTTGAGGTGTAATCCACAACAATCAGAAATCAAGGACAAGGAAGCTGGAAGATTAACAAGGACTGGAAAGAAGAAATAATCTATCTTTGTTCTCTCTTGCCTGCTATCTTAAACCCTTCATTCCCCTGCTATCCTCTACTGTCCCCATTAACATGCTTGCTTTCTCCACTGGAATCAAAGGGTGGAGTCTGCTCACAATTTCATCCAGGGTGAGAAAAAGTATTTGCCCCATCAAATAAACCTCATGGGACAATGCAAAGCAAGAATGAAGTTGCCTGATCATCCCCCAGTCATGGTTACTTATTATAATTCATGTATTTTTATGGGAACTGTGATGCAGCTGGCAGTTGGTATATGCAATCTGGATTCCACTAGGCACTACCTGCATCTTGGAGGTGGAGGAAGTGAGCACAATGGACGTTGGAGGTGCACAGATGGCATCCGTGGTAGTGGCAGTGTCTAGTGCTTCCATACTAAGTGATGAGCAGTGGTGGTAGCAGCAGGGTTAGATGCTTGTCCTTGAAGTGCTGTAGTGTAATTGGGCACGTATCCTGCTTTTTTCCCCCTTCCTGAGGGTGGACAGCCCAAAAGTATGGTTCCTTGGCTCTACTGAACATTCTTCACATTTAAAAATTCTTTATTAAATCCCTTACTGCTTAAAAAACAGAATGAATTGTTATTGACAACTTTTTTCTATCAGTAAGGGGAGAATGAAAAAATTGGATAAAAATGCAGGAAAGAATTAGACTAGTTCCTTTTCAGTCAATAAAGAAAATGACAGAATGATATACTACCATCTATGTTACTTAGAACCCCCTAATACTATGGGTTGGTCTTCCAGATTCAAGGTGTACTAAGTTATTGCCTCTGCAGACACAAGGTGGATGACTCCAGAAGGGAAAAAGAAGACTCCACATTTTTTTTTCCTGAAATGATTTATTTATAAAATTTTAATCAAAAAAGAAAAACAACATGCTTACTATGTGTTAGTTACACAGGTGCTATTTTTTCCCCTTGTTATTTAGGCAGGAAGATTTTAAGGCATAAAATAGAAGAAAAATTGGAAAAACATTTGCAGTGAAAGAAGACAATTCAGGAATAAATCCAGAAAACTAGCATACAGCAAAAAGATATTTAAAATGGATGAGCAAACTACACCCTATAGACCAAATGTATTTTTCTTTCCTTTTGGTGCTGGACTTCGCACATGCTGGGCAAATACTCTATCACTGAACCACAAGCCTAAGCCCTGTTACCTGATTTTAAAATATTAAGTTTTATTGGAACACAGCTGTGTCCTCTACCTCCAAGTCAGGATTTCTCAACCTTAGCACTAGCATTACTGACACGATGGGCCAGATAATTTAATTGTGGAGGCTGGACTATGTATTACAGGGTGATGAGCAGGATCCCTGTCACTAGATACTAGTAGCAACCCCCTTTACAGCAACAGACAAAAGTGTCTGTGGGTGTTGCCATTATCACCCTGAGGATGTGGGCAGAGGAAGCAGAACCGCCCTGGTGAGAACCACTGGCTTATGCATCCCGTGCTCCCAGGCTACAGAGGCAGTGTGCAGACATGCCCACAAAGCCTGATGCCTGCTCTCTCTAGCCCTTAACTCCTTTTTGCAATAAACAAAGGCAAAGAATACACTAGACTAAAAAAAAAAAAAAAAAAAAAAAAAAACCCCAAAAAAACCCCAAAACAAATACCAAACAGCAAAGCATGTGACAATATAAGCTCCTCAGTCAACTTTCTACAAATTAGTTTAAAAACTGACTTCAATTTTAAAAAAGAAAATAGATAAAAACAAGCAATTCAAAGAAACAAAACTCAAATGACCCTTAGGCAAGGTAGATGCTCAACCTCATTAGCAGTTAAAACACAAAGGCACTTTTTTGAACGTTACAACTTCAGTTGAGTAAATGTTCAGTTGTGATTAAAATAGAAAAGGAACATACATTTCTGTTGAGATTAATGGCCAAGTTTAAGACAATAAGGCACTAATTACTACATTTAAAATATACTACATTGTTAAGGCAAGGAATCCAACCAGTGGGAACAAAAGCACCAACATGCAACAATACATGTGCAGTAAAAATGTTTATCATATGATTACTTATAAGTAATAAACCTGAACTTTCATTAGTGGGAGAATGGCCTGTATATACCATGGTTTGTCTGTTATGTGAAAATTTAAAACTAGATCTGTAGGTATTGACTAAAAGGATGTTCGCAGTCTACAACCATGTGAGGAGACTGCACTTCAACGTGTGCACACAATCTCAAACCACTCTCCTCACCCAAAAAAATCTGGATGTGGGTAAGCTTCCTGAGTATGGAGAAAATATTTTAAGCACACACATTAGGCTTTGGTTTTCAGCACTTAAGAGACTCTGTGGATACGATTTTGTTTAAACAAACAAACAATAACAAAAATTCTCTGTGGTATACAAAGTTTCAGATGAAACATGATATATAAACTTTAACTTTCAAAACTTGACAAGAGAAATATGTGTACAAGAGCAGAAAATGAAAGAGAACTTTCAATTTTTTTATGACTCAAAAAAAGTTAAAATTGTAATGAAATAGTTCTATCACTTATCTTTGATTTTATTAATTTAATTCCTCTAATGGGCATGAACTCTCAGAAAATATAGAAGTTTTAAGAATAGACTCATGAGGGGCTGGGGATGTAGCTCAGTTGGTAGGGCGCTTGCCTAGCATGCAAAAGGCCCCAGGTTCAATCCCCAGCACTACCCCCCCCAAAAATAATAAATTTAAAAAAAGATGAAATCAATGTATCAGTGCAGGTAAAATTTAGTAATCATATTTCTCTAATAAAAGTGAATTTTTTGTTATAAATGGCCCTTTAATGAGTTGACTAATAATATCTAAGTAAGTTTATCTATCAAATAATACACATTTATATTTAACTTATTTAGGATATGTATTATTTTTCTATAGTGTGGGGCAGAAGTGGATTGTTTTTATTCTAAATGTTGTGAAAATTTATAGGACCAAGAGGTAGTAAGTGGACACCTGCAAGTTGACTGTGTGCTGTAACTAGTGTTAAGTTCTTATATTAGTGTGTAATAGTTCTTAATGTCTAGTTTCCAATGTGTCAACACTATATTTATACATTATATTCTTTGACAATTGAATAAGTCAGGTCATGAACATTATGGCTAATGTTTAATAAGCTGCTTGGTCTGACCTGCTATTTAACTGGAATACTTAAACCATAAGTATAATAGATTGGTTTTCTTTGGTACCAGGGATTGAACCCAGGGCTGCTTTACTACTGACCCACATCCCCAGCCCCTTCTGCCCCACTTTTTTTTTTTAAAAGTCTGAGACACGAAGTTACTTAGTGCATCACTAAGATGCAAAAACTGTTTGTAAACTTGCAATCCTCCTGCCTCAGCCTCTAGAGTCACTGGGATTATAAGCAGGTGCCACTGCACCCAGCACAATGGATTATTTTTTCATAGCTGATTTGATTTTGGATGGTGTCCTTTTCCAAATTTGGTAAAAAGGTTACAATGGCTTCATAGCTTTGACTTTTTTGTATTTTTAAGAATTAAAGACTTTTATCTGTAAGATAATTTGGTGCTAGAGGCATTATGCACCGTAGCTCTTTAAACAGTTTCTTTTTGGTTTTTACTTTATTCAGGGCAATAATAATTTCCCAGGATTTCCAAAATACTATAAAAATATTTACTATAAAATGCTAAATGTATACAAATATTTCCTATATCTTACTAAATTAAAGCTGGATATATGTATATACTTCAATAATGTTTAAGAAAATATTTAATAAAATAATGCTTTTCTATGTCAGCTATTCCATAAAAAGCTACTCTTTCTCTACTAAAGTTGAATAAATATGTATGTGTATATATATGAAAAAACAATTTAAATGTTAATTTCCCAGGACTCAGATTAACTGAGAATAAAGTTAAAACATAGTTTCTTATTCACTCAAGACCAGGGAAAGGGCAGTTCTGAATCATTTCCTCAGATCTACTGTTAAGAACACAGATAAACTCAATGTGTCTTCTGCACCTAGCTCAGCCTCTTGACCCTTCCTGATTACAAAATGGCCACAATTCCCTGTATCACACAACCATACAGATATATGTTCTGTAGTTGAGAAGACCATCTCCTTGTATTTTGTTAGGAAAAAAATTTAACTGAAGTCCACCTGCAGAGTTTGGTCAGGTATTCTGTGGCCAGGAACATTATACATATGATCAGTTTGCAAAGCAAACTAGAAGCAGCACCTGGTATTTATAGACTTAGGTGATTGGTAACCAATCCTGCCAAAGGGAGAATGGCAGAGGAACATCAATGAATAGGCAAAACTAACCAATAGTATCTGATAATACAGCCTTATTTCTGTGAAATCTCCATTTTTGTAACTATATAATTTTTCATGATTCTTGAGCTTTTTCTTTGAAGGATGAAATACTTTTAATTTCAGGAAAAGTTGTTCAAGTTTTTTTTCCCCTTGAATTAATTTTGTAAGTGTTTCTCTACACACTGGAGTCAAATCCTATTTATTCCCTTCATCAAATATTGACTGGGGGGCAGGGGGCCTGGGGTTGTGGTTCAGTGGTAGATCGCTTGCCTAGCATGTCAGAGTCACTGGGTTGGATTCTCAGCACTGCATATAAATAAAGATTCATTGACAACCGAAAAGATTTTTTTTTAAAAATATATATATACGGAACTTACTAGAAACAGGCAATGTCTAAGTCTGAATGAATCCTGACCCTTCGTGTTCCTGTTTTCTACACATACTACACATACTAAGGGAAGTTAGTTTTTCTTTCATTGGTATTTAGCAAATTCTCATGGCCATTCATTCCTAATGGTAATCTGCCTTAGTTTTCTTCTCTTTTGGTGATGGGGATTGAACCCGGGGCCTCATGCATGCTAGACAAATAAATGCTCTGCAACTGGGCTATACCCCAGCCCCTTAATTTTCTTAATATAAAAACTATTTATACAGCTATTTTTAATATTTCCTAAGTGGAAACTTGGCTTTTGGCTAGAGCACTGTTATTTTCTAATTCTCTATAATAGAGAGGATAGTTTTTTTGTTTTTGGTGGGGAGGTGGGGGCAGAGGTTTTTTTAAAAAAATAATTTTAATCCTCTCCCTAACCTCACAGCAACCCACCTTTCTCCTACTGTCTCTCTCCCCCAGGTTTCTTTACATTATAAATCCCCAGATGAGGTAAAATGACAAACTATGAATGAAAACTTTACATTTTTCTCCAGGAAGAATTATCTAACATTTAATAAAGAAAAATAAATAATGCAAGATGTCACTGAATATAAGGACTCTATGATCTCTAAAAATACGCAATGGTGAAGAGACAATGAAGAAAAGTAATAATAAAAGCAGCTCTCATTTGGCACTTTTCTTTTGCCTCAGCCCTCAGTGTTGCTGGGATTACAGGTATGTGCACTGAACTGAGCTCATTTGGTGAACTTTCAATACTAGCTAGACATTGCTGGAAAGGATATATGTGTATTTAATCCTCACCATGCAAGTAAGACATAAGTACTGGTATTATTAATTTGCAAATGAGAAAATTTAAATGTAGTTGTTTGCCCTTACAAAATGAGTTATAATGGTGAGGGCAAATAAAAATTAATCACTGGTTAAATACCCTTCCAGTGATTTGGTTCAGGTGAATTTTACAGAATTGGCTAGCAAATATTTAACAAAATTTAAGTGGGATGGAAGAATATGCTGCATTTTTAATGCTAATGTAGCCTTTCTCAAACATCAATTATCAGATGCATAAAGTAAATTGCTGTCCAACATACATGGCATTTATATTATGAATTCTTTGATTTCCCCAAAGGCCCAAGGCCCTGATGTTGGGAAATACCCTAATAATTAATTTATCTGACACCTTCCTGAGCTTCTCCCTGTTATGAATTCCCTGAGGTTGACTTGGTTCTAAGCAGCAAAAAGGCATTCCCAGTTTCCTTATGTTTATAGAATTTCCCAGTTTTCACAATTGAATTCTGATGTCTAATAAATTCTGACACAAACAACCCCTTTCCAATTTCTAACATTTATAAAGTTTCCCGTCAGTCACAGCTGTTATTTAAATAAGAGTCTTTTAGGCATATATCCATAGTATCTGATATTCAGTTAAGTCGCTAACCTCAAATGTTTCCTCACATTCCTTCAATCATAGGCTTAAAAAAAAAAGTATGAAATTTTATGAGGTCAATCAAATTCTGAGCCTTCATTCGCTTCTCTGTCCTATATGAATTCTCTGATGTTGAGTAAGGTGTGAGCCACGAATAAAGGCCTTCCCACATTGCTTACATTCATAAGGCTTCTCACCAGTATGAATTTTCTGGTGTCGACTAAGTTCTGAGCCTCGACCAAAGGCCTTTCCACATTCCTTACACTCATAAGGTTTTTCACCACTATGGCTTCTCTCATGGTGAGTAAGTTCTGACCTTCGAATAAAAGCCTTCCCACATTCCTTACATTTATGGGGTCTCTCACCAGTGTGAACTTTCTGATGTCTAGCCAGTTCTGTGCTACAGGTAAAGGCCTTTCCACATTCCTTACACTTATAGGGTTTTTCACCAGCGTGAGCTCTCTGATGTCGAGTAAGTTCTGAGCCACGACGAAAGGCATTCCCGCACTGTTTACATTTATAGGGCTTCTCACCAGTATGAACACTCTGATGTCGAAGAAGATGTGAATCAGAAATAAAACCTTTCCCACATTCTTTACATTTATGAGGTTTCTCACCAGTATGAATCATTTGATGTAGATTCAATTGTGAGGCACAACTATATACTTTCCCACATTCTTTACATTCATAGCGTCTTTCACCAGTATGAATTAACTGATGAAGACTAAGCTGTGTGTCATAACGGAAAGCTTTCCCACATTCCTTACATTTATGGGGTTTCTCACCAGTATGGATTCTCTGATGTCGAAAAAGATGTGAGGGGCGGGTAAAGGCTTTCCCACATTCCTTACATTCAAAGAACTTTTCATCAGTGTGAACTCTCTGATGAAGATTAAGTTGTGCAACAGATGGAAAAGCCTTCCCACACTCCTTACACTTGTAGGGTTTCTCACCTATATGCATCTTTTGATGTTGACTAAGCTGTGACTTAGAATGAAAGGCTTTCCCACATTCTTTACACTTATGAGATTTCTCACCAGAATGAGTGCTCTGAGGTTGAGTAACCTCAGAGCCATGACTAACGGCACTTTTCTTATTTTCATCGCTTTTTTTGCTTTCATGAAGTTTCTCATGTTTAATCAAGTCTGATCTACTCTTAAAGATTTCCCCACATTCTCCACATTCAAAGTCTTTTTCCTTATTATGAATTCTTTCGTTTTGAACAGGATGTGACTGGCTCCCAGAAGCTTTCTTACATTTCTGACATTCACAGGATTTTTCTCCAGTATGAGCTCTATGATATTCTCCAGGGGCTATGCATTCAACTGCAGGGGGCCGTTTTTTAGTGGGTATTTTGGCTTGTTTGACTTGTACCTCTTTATGCCCCTGCTGTCTCTCCAAGTGGCATTTGATTTCTCTGCTATCTCTGACCCTGTTGAATTCAAGGTTGGAACGTGTACGTTTTTTTGTTATCTGCTGATGTAATGATTTAATTTCATAACTGTTCTCTCGAGATAAAGTCTTGGTTTTTCTTCTGGACTCCCAATCTATAAGATAACAAGAAAGAAAGCAGAAGAGGTTTTCAAATTTCAGGAGAAAGTAAGTTCCTAAGTAGTGTGGGAGTGAATATTAATGGGTATGGGGTTTCATTTTGAGGAAATGAAAATATTCCACTCTAAATATACTAAAAACTACTCAATTGTACACTTTAAGTGAAAAGAGTTTTATGATAGGAGAATTATATTTCAATAAAGCTGTTTCTAAAACACAGGAGAAAAACAGACCTAAAGTGCATATAAAATGATTTTTATAGGGGAAGGATGAGGGTACTTCCTGTCTGAAATGGGAGGGAAATGATAGAATAGCAAGAGAATGGGAAGTGGAGTAATAATAACTTGGAGCCTGTGTCGGAATATTTTTAGTTTCTCCCCAGATCTCATGCCTTTTGTTGGTAGAAAGCTTTTCTACCAAAATCTCAGAAGTGTGGCCTTTTCTCAAGCAGACTGGCTGAGGACTGCCATGTTGTCTTCAGTATAGTTCTTTATCACTCACCTGAATACCATTCTTTTGCCTTCTTCCTCTTAACCATCCAGGGCTCCTTCCCCTGCTCCAATAAGGAGATCACACTTGGCTTAGTTTCAGAAAGTCCTGCTCAAGGAAAAAAAGGGAAAAGGTTATGTTGAGGTGTCAAAATCAAAATCAGTTCATGATTATCAAGAAGAGCCTATAGATTAAGAATCAGAAGGAGAAATGAAGGTCAGAGGAATGGGGAAGATAAATGTGCCCAAGGGAGAAGCCCGATACAAAATTCACAAGGAACAAACCATTCTTTGTTGAGTAAGAATCATAAATTTAGCCAGGTATTTCAAAAACATTCACTTAAAAACTCATAATAAATGACATAAAAATTCCAGAAGACTAATTCTGAATTTTGATTGGTAAACTTACCTAGTGAGGTCAAATTGTTGTAATTCTCCAACATTACATCTTTGTATAGATTCTTCTGTTCAGAGTGCAAACATTCCCACTCCTTCTGAGAGAAGTAAATGGCTAAATCTTTGAACTGAAAATACAAACAAATATACTCTCTGTGAAATTAGTGGACAAAATCTTAAGGCAATATAAGAGAAAGCAATTCAGTAGGGCACTCCATTGGACCAGGCTGTACTGGATGCTTCCACATAGATGGGTCAGTGTGGAAACGGGAGATCAGAGACAAATGCCCTCAAAGGTCTTGGGCATGCCTGCTGCTGCAGATGTAACCACTGGAATTTTTGTTATGCACCCAGGTCTGGGAGTAGACAAAGTCTAGGTAAGTGTTGTTTCCCAATTACATGAATCTGCAGAAGAAAGTAAACAGCAGTCTCTGTGTTTGGCATACCTCTCATTTTTCTTCTCCATTCTCCCACTCAAGGAAAAAAAAGAAAATCTGAATTACACCAAAATATCTTATAAAAATCTCTCTGAAAATGGATGGAACTTAATAATTTCTTTAAAACTCGGGCTACATACCTGTAATCCTAGTGACTCAGGAGGCTGAGGCAGAAGTTCAAAGCCAGCCTCAGCAACTAAGCAAGACCCTAAGCAACTCAGTGAGACCCTGTCTCAAAGGGCTAGATGTAGTTCAGAGCTTAAGCCTCCCTGAGTTCAATTTCCAGCACTCCTCTCTCCAGGTCTCCCCACTCCAAAAAACAAAACAAAACAAAACAAAAAACTGCAAGCACAAAAAAAGCAACAACATAAAACTAACCCAGGCTCAACAAAACCAAATAAAACCAACAAAACCTTAAGCCCCCAAACCTAGAATAGTAAATCCAAATCACTTCTATTTTTCGTTTTCTTCCTGTGGTGCTGAGGACTGAACTCAGGGGCTCTCTGAACACTGAGCTATATCCCTAGCCCCCCCCCCTTTTTTTAACTTAAGACAGGGTCTCACTAAGTTGCAGAAGTAGGCCTTGAACTTGTGGTTCTCCTGCCTCAGCCTCCTGAGTAGTTTGGATTACAGGTGTGCCTGGCCGTAATCACTTTTCCATGTCACTGCAAATTCTTAAACAGACATCATTTTTACTGGTTGCATAACAGCCCACCTTACATACTCAATATTTTTTATTGTTGGGCACTAGTTAGAGAAGTTCCCTAGGATCCTTTTGGAGTTAAGAGTTAAGTTATTTTTTCTCAACAATTTATACAAACAGCTAACCTGTCTCTAACTATAATTTTCCTTATTCCTAGGATACCAAAATGGATGGAGAGAGATTCAGACTCAAAACAATGTGACCAAAGGTGAAAACACACTACACAAGTTCAAAACGGACCCACGTATTAGTATCCAACTGGCAGAAATCTCCTTATAAATGTTCCATAACTCCACAACTGCATTTCTATCATATTCAGTCCTTAAAATCCAAGGGAGCAGTCCAGTGTGATGGCGAATGCCTATAATCCAAGCAGCTCAGGAGGCTGAGGCAGGTTCAGCAATTTAGTGAGGTGGTGAGCAACCTAATGAGACCCTGTCTCACAATAAAAAATAAAAGGGCTGGCTGGGTCAGTGGCTAAGTGCCTCTGGGTTAAGTTCTTGGTATCAAAGAGTAAATAAAAAATAATAAATAAATAAATAAATAAATAAAATCCAGGGAGCTAGAGATATTGGCAGATACCAAGACAGGCTGTCTGTGACAGGGACAGGGAGAGAACACATCCTTCTGATCATTATACTCCAATGCTAGGCTTAATGTTCCAGTAAATACAGAATGTATTTTTGAATAAAAATAGAATGAACATAAAAGAGTAAGAGTTTATCCTGAAAGAAATAGGAACTCAATGAGCAAAATAAAGGAAGTGACAGGACCAAACTATTTTACTGGTGAAGAGTAAAAGGGGCAGGGAGCATAATTAGGAGATCAGTACACTGTATCTCCTACAAAGTCTGATCTGAAACAAGACAGCACAGTGAGGCAATAAGGCGTGAACTCATAAGAAGGAAAGAGAAAAAAACAAACAAACAAACAATGAGACCTGGTATCTCACTGGACATTGGAAAAACCAGGAGGCAGGAGTTGGGGGAACCCCAGGCTGGCAGAGTTAAGGGTACATCATTTAGATGTATTTCTTTATCATCATATTCCCTAAACCTCATAGATCACATTATACTAAGGAAATTATGAAGAAAACCCATGGTCACACAGATAGTAAATAGCAGAAATATGATCACAGTATACAACCTCCCTTTAGTATCAACTAAGGGCAATTACTGCTTTGAGGAAAGGAAGAAATAGGTGGAGAAATGGACAATCAAGGGTTGAAGAGCAGGGGGACAGAAACTCCCTCCCCACCCAGAGTGTGTGGACAATGGAGAGGGAGCCCTCTTCTGACTCCTTAGGAAGGTTCTGGCATAGATGAGAATAGAAAGACAAACTCAACAAATTCTCACAGAATTCTGAAAAGTCAAAATGAACGGAAGAAACAGATTAATCGAGATTAGAAATAACATTCTGTAAGTGAAAAAAATTCTTGAAGACTAACTGACAAGATTAATGAAGAGCCACATACATAGACATATCCAGGAAAAATAACTCTGATTTCACATCCTACAAGAACCATGCTTTTCTCTAAAAGTAATTACTCTAAAGCCATAGGGGGGCAAAATCTAAATAAACACTTCAAATTAGGAATTTTTACAGCCAACATTCTCTGGTTATAGATTACATGGTTTATCTTAAAGATTACTCTGAACAAAAGAAAAAAGTACTTTAGGAAAATACCAGTGACTTTCTATTTTTGTGGTAGTTGAAAGGCCTACCAGCATGACAGAAGGAAAACAATATAAGTAACAGGTTGATTCATCAAGTATATTTTGAAACCTCTGAATGTAAAATAAAACAGTTTGTGAAAAAAATATTTCTAGACAGCTTATAAATGACAAATAAATATGCAAAACATGTAACTGTGTTTAAAATAAACCCGAAAAAGAAAGGTAACATAAGATTTTTGCAAAAATTTCAAGATCTTTGAAAAGTGGGCAAAGAAAATCAGAAGGCAATTTAGAAATCTTGGCTCTACTATTTATCAACTATGTAACTTTTAGATCTATTTTCTCATTTGCCAATTTAGTATAATAACCTATTTCACCAAATCTGAGATGTCACTGACAACACAGCCACCATTGCTTTATACACTAGGAAAAAAGGGAAAGCAAGCAGGCCAGCTATCAGTAAAACTATGACTTGCCAATTTGTTTCAGAGGATTATTATGTGGATTAAACAAAATCACATATGGAAAAAACTTCAAACTACAGCAGCTAAAAGTAAGTGCTCAATAAGTTAGTTGCTTCTACTAGTGGTATGATCTTACTCTGAAAATAATCATATTCTCAAGTATGCAGATAAAAAATAATTTAAAAATATTTATACTGACTCTAGATGGTGTTTCCATAGGTGGCTCTGATACTAAAGATCTTGAAATTTTTGCAAAAATTTTATGTTACCTAAATTGTTAGAAAGAATGCAATTAAGTTATTTCTATCTTGATAAGCGAGCATACAGCTATTCCAGTTATTACAAATTTATAAGCCAAAAGGGCTATTTTGGTGACCCTAGAGGGGACAACAAAAAAAACTAGTGAGACTAATGTGAATAAACTTATTGTATTCTTCAACTTCCCTGCAAAATAACTGAGGCAGTTCATTGTCAACAGGGTTCTGGGAATGAACAAAATCCAGGGAAATGGAAATTCTGGGTCACATAAGATAATTTGTGCAAAGGAAACATGCTGGGGGCTAGCTTAGGAAAACTGCTCCATAAATATGGCTTCTTCCCTCTTTTTCTTTCTCTGTCTCATTACTATAAATCTGGACAGATTCCTGAAACAGAACAGGTCCCCCAAACCAAGAAGTCCTTCTCAAGAAGAAAGTGGCAAATACAACTTTACCTCCACCATGGCTCCAGATGTGTAATTCTCTCCTCTTCTGAGTTCTTAGAGAAAGAAAAAGGGAAAAGGGTTAAGAAACCAAGAGACAAGCCTTTGTTCCTAGAACCCAGAGAAGACCTGGTCACAATACCCCCTGACTCTACAGGCACTGAGAGGGAGACCAAAGAAGACCAAAAGTTTTATTTATCAGTTTCATTTATGATTTTTTTTTTGGGGGGGGGGTACCAGGGATTGAACTTAGGGGCACTCAAACACTGAGTCATAACCCCAGCCTATTTTGTATTTTATTTAAATGAGACAGGGTCTCACTGAGTTGCTTAGCATCTTGCTTTTGCTGAGGCTGGCTTTGCACTTGTAATCCTCCTGTCTCAGCCTCCCCAGCTACTGGGATTTTAGGTGTGTACCACTGCACCTGGCTCATTTATGATTATAGATACAAATATTCCAAATAAAAGGCGGATTTCAATAATATAGTACAAAATTTATACAATGAATTATGTAAAAGATTTTCTAGTTGAAGAGCATTAAGAAATCCAATGGCTTAATGGTTAAGCGCCCCTGGGTTCAATCTCCAGTACCAAAAAAGGGAGTGGGGGAATCTAATGACAAAATGCCTTGCATGAACAAATTAAAGGAACAAAAAGTTCACGTATCAAATGATGCGAATACGATGAGTGGCAGATGAAATAATGGTCTTGTCTCCAAATGGCAAGTTTTAATCCCAAGAACCTATATTTAGGTTATCTTACATGGTGAAAGAGACTTTGCAGATATATTTCAATAAGGGTCTTTTCAGATGGGAAGATTATCTGGAATTACCTGAGTAGGCCCAAGAAAGGTCCTTGTAAGAGGAAGGCAGAAGGGACAGAGTCAGAGAGAAATGACAAGAGAAATGAAGGTTAGAATGATGTGCTTTTAAGATGTAGGAAGGGACTAGAATAAAGAATACAGGCAGCTTCTAGAAGGGGAAAAAAAGCAAGGAAATAGACTCTCCCATAGATCCTAGAAAAGAATGCAGCTCTGCCCATACTTTGATTATAGTCCTAGCACTTATTTTTTTTCAGATTTCTAATCCTGTCTCTGGATAAGGAAACCCCTCAGAGCAGGAAGAGGATAGCATGACCTGCCATTCATTAGAAAGCCATGTTCTTGACAAGTTAGTCCTTCCCCCTTATTTATTGAGCTCTTCCCTCTTTGCCACTAGGATATAAAAACTTTTTATTTTTTAAAATTTATTTTTTTAGATGTTATGGACCTTTATTTTGTTTATTTATATGCTGTGCTGAGAATCAAACCAGGGCCTCACACATGCTAGGCAAGTGCTCTTACCACTGAGCCACAACCCCAGCCCCAACTTATATATTTCTAGACCTGAAACTTTCCTACAGAAACAGTTTAAGAAATTAGTTCACTAGGGCTGGGGTTGTGGCTTAGTGGTAAAGCGCTTGCCTAGCATGTGCGAGGCCCTGGGTTCAATCCTCAGCACCACATAAAAATAAATAAATATATTGTGTCCAACTAAAAAAAAAAAAAAAAAAAAAAGGGAAATTGGTTCACTAGTTGTCTTGTTCTTAGTGGGGTTTTTGGCTGCATCCCCAAGTAGTTCAGTGCCTTCCATATTTACTTATCCTATGTGATAAAGTGGAGTCCTCTTGTAGTCAATTTACTTCAAAAACTTTAAATATCCATAAGCACTGAAAGAATAACACTAAGAACCCTTATGCATGCCTGTTACCTAGATTCACCAATAATGATTTGCCACTTCTGATTCTCTGACTCTACCATTTCGATTTAAGTATCATGTTACTTCACTACCAACATGTCTAAACATATCTCCTAAGAAAAAGTTATTTTCTTAACAAACACTAACTACAACAATATCTCATACACATATCACTAAACAAATAACAAACATACTGCAAACCACAAAATAGTGTACATACATCATTACATGCATTAAGTATATGCCCTGTGTACCTCTTAACAACTCCATGATCCTCCCAAAGGAAATTAACAATAATTCCACAATTCAAGCACATTCAAATTCCCCCCAAATATCTTAAGTAAAATTTTCTGTATTAAATACAATGCATGAACTTTGATTGGGCACTGCATTTAATGTTAAGTCTCTCTAAACCTACAACATAAAAATACATAAAGATATCGTGTCCAATTTATTTATTTATTGTTTGTGAAAAATGGAATCATGTCATTTCGTGTCTAATGATACTAAATCTGATCATTTGGTTAAAGTGGTAATGGTTAGGTAATACAACACCATTGCAAACAGATATTCATTTTCAAGTTATTGAGATTTTCCATCATGCCCAGTGTTCTGTTCATTATTTGGAAAGAAAGGTGTGCATTTTTATTATGAAAATTATGATCTACCAAGGAAGCAAGAGCATTGAGGAGATATAAGTCACTGATGCTTTTGGCTGATAGCAATCTGCCCTACCTTATGAGTTGAGAATCAGGAGAGCTTAAGGGTGAAGATGAATGATGGTGGGCCTCCCTCAAGAGTAGATAAGGAGGCTTTTCTACCTATAATCAGTTCTTATAATTTTTATCAGTTTGAGCTCAATTAGAAAACAAAAATCACAGAAAAATTTAAGCAGATTTTAATACAAGGAAATATTAATGATAGGAAAGTAACCATAAGGACATAAAAAGTACTTTAGGGTTCTTTAAAAAAAATTTTTAGTTGTAGATGGACACAATACCTTTATTTTATTTTATGTGGTGCTGAGGATCGAACCCAGGGCCTCCTGCATGTGAGGGGAGCACACTACCACTGAGCTACAACCCCAGCCCTATAAAGGGTTCTTTATGGTTGAGGGAGAATACCCAAAGAAGGACAAACCTACCCCCAAGGGTAGGTTTCAGACCTCACTGGAGAAGCTGTGATTGTGGCCTACTGGATAGTGGAGAAGTCTGCTCTGACGCCAGGTACTCAAAGTGAGTCTGAGTGGTATAAGGCCTGCGGTCGATGCCTAGCATCAACATCAGGGGGTTGGTGTGCCACAGTGGCATGAAATCTGAAACACACAGTATCTTATAAAGTAGGCTTCAGCAAGGTGGTTACCTGCAGCATCCAAAGCCAGGAAGAGAACCCCCCGTACCTCCTTCAGTGACCCTCTCATTCTCTTTCTTGACAAAAGTTAACTCACTGTAAAGGATAAGTGCTTAGGGTCTAAACCATTTTCACAGAGCAGACATTAAAGGCTGAACTTGGAGGAAATAAATTAATAACTGGCACAGTCCACCCCTTTGGCTACTCAGTTCCTACACATCCTTTTTCACATACACTGAAGTTTCCTTACAACAAAACAACTCCACATTTCTACTTAGTAAAGTATAGCTATTGAGGTGAGAAAATGCACAGTCCCAATAACTGGCAACATTACTAGCTGATTAACTGCTGTTATCAATTACTTTTTTTTTGGTGGGGGGTGGGGGATGGGGGACTGGGGATTGAACTCAGGGGCAGTTGGATACAATACCTTTATTTATTTATTTTTATGTGGTGCTGAGACTCGAACCCAGTGCCTTGCATGTGCTAGGTAAACGCTTTATCACTGAGCCACAAACCCAGCGCCCCCAGCCTATTTTGTATTTTATTTACAGACTGGGTCTCACTGAGTTGCTCAGTATCTCACTTTTTCTGAGGCTGGTTTGAACTCACAATCCTCCTATCTCAGCCTCCTGAGTCACTGGGATTACAGGTGTGGGCCACAGCACCCAGCTAAATTACTTCTTAAAGTTACAACCTCACTACATAATCTTTTTATTTTTAATATTTTTTAGTTGTCAATGGACCTTTATTTTATTTATTTATATGTGGTGCTGATAATCCAGTGCCTCACACATGCTAGGCAAGCACTCTACCACTAAGCCACAACCCTACCCCTGAATATTCTTTTATCTAGAGAATAAATTAAAGTGTATTGTCTTATTTTAGATTCCAAAAAATGTATATATAAAATAAAAATGAAAGACAAAAATGTGTCTAGTATAAAAATAAACACACTCATATCATGAGAAAATATGCAAAAATTATTGTCGTTATGTCTGTAATTCGCTATGAGGTTACAGCTCATGTCTATGGCTTCCTCCTCGAACAACCTACTCTATACTTCCACTGCCTTTAATAATAACCTCAGATCCTCTGGATTATTTACCTATTAAGGTGACCATTCGTGGTTTGATTCTTCAATAATTCTGCCATTTTTCTTTTTATTGCTGTAATTTTTCCATTAGCCTTCACTAGTAGGCATAAAAGTACTGAGAGGAATGTCAGACAATCACCAGGGTTCCAGATATAGCCCTCTTTACCTTCACTGAACAGCAACAATCCTATTACTCATTGGGAAGTAGGATCAATCACTCTAGCCATTAGGTTTATCTCCATCCCCTCACCCCAAATTCTGTGATATGCTCTAGCAAATTCATTGAAACTCAGGAGGGGCTGTGTAAATTCCAATTTACAGCTGGTTGATCAGAACCATAGGGAAAATCACCTGGAGTTTGCTTGGCATCTAAACTGGGGAGTAGCGTCAGAATTGAATTTTACTGGAGAACACTCAGTAGTTTCTGCTGCTACATAAATAGTTGGTATGTGGAGACAAATCCTATTCTACCTCTAACACTGGAGGCCTCATTTACCCCGTGGGTTATGCCTTATCGTCTGCTGCTAGCTCAATTACTTCTGTCTTATTTTCTGCCTTTAGCATTTGTTTCTTTAAGGAACTCCTAAGCAACGCAGAAATCAAGCCTCTACTTTGGATACCAGGAGATCTTTAGAAAGTTATTGTATGCCAGACAATAAAAAAATAACATTTCACAAAGGTTCAGAAACTAATATTACAAATTTGTGTGTGATTTGGGCCTCTCCAATGCATGAAAGGGTACCACTAATATAGTAAGGAATAACTTTGAAACAGAGCACCAGTCTCAATATAGCCCTCTGCCAAGGTCATTTCACAGGAACTATATTAGAAGTATTTTGTAAAATGGCTCCTTGTGTTGCTCTCAGATGTTAAATTTAGTAAACAGCAGCTGGTTACATGGGAACACTAAAATATCTTTAGGACACTGTCATTAATTATGCCCCAGAAATAGCTGCTGAGGCTTTTGCCCAATGCTGGGTACAGTTGACATTATCAGTTCAAATTTCCATGGTGGCCAATATTTCCATAGCTTGCAAAGCTAATTACCCAGTTAATCCTATCCTAGGTATCTAAGATAAATGAAAACACTTTTTTAAAAAAATTTAATTTTTAGCTGTTGATAGATCTGTATGTTTTTTAATTTATATGTGGTGCTGAGAATCAAACCCAGTGCCTCACACATGCCAGGCAAGTGGGCTAGCGCTGAGCCACAGCCCATGCCCCTGAAAACACATCTTTATAAAGACTTGAACACAAATGTACATGGTAGTTTTATTCTAGTAGCTCCCAAAATGGAAACTACCCAGATATTCATCAACAGATGACTGGATAAACAAATCGTGCTACTGTTGCTTACTAATAAAAATCTGAGACATACGATAAGATGGATTAAAAATTAGAATATCTGAGCAAATGAAGCCAGAGATCAAACTCGCTGTATGATTCAGTTTATACAAAGTTCTAGGACAGGCAAAACTAATATATGGAGATAAAAGTTAAAAGTAGTGACTTTTGAATGGGATGGTAGTCATTACGAGGGAAGGAACCAAGGGAAATTTCTGGGGAAATAGAAATATTCTAATTATTGATCTGGGTAGTAGATACATAGATGTGTGTGTGTGTATGTGTGTGTGTATATATATAAATTTAGTTAGCAAGATGCACACAAGGTTTTTAGCCAGGTGCAGTGGGGCATGCCTGTAAATCCCAGTAACTCGGGAGACTGAAGCAGGAATATCAAAGTATCACAGTTCAAAGCCAGCCTTCATGAGACTCTGTCTCCAAAAAAAAAAAAAAAGGACTGGGGAAGTGGCTCAGTGGTTAAATGCCCCAGGGTTTGATTCCTGGTGCAAAAAAAAAAAAAAAAAGAAAAGAAAAAAAAGAAGAGGAAAAAGATTTTTATACATCATGTAAATGCTTCAAATTTTTAAAAAGGAAAATGGCAAAAGTAAACAAGAATTTAGTCATGAAGGAAGCAAGTGTGCTGAGGTTGTAGCTCAGTGGTAGAGCGCTTACATGGCATGTGTGAGGCACTGGATTTGATCCTCAGTACCAAACAAAAATAAATAAATAAACTGAAGGTATTGTGCCCATCTATAATTACAAATATTAAAAAAAAGGAAGCAAGTGGGTGATAAAGTATAAGACAGGTTGCTATTGCTAGAGAAAAGGAGAGAAATGATGAAAGGCAAACAGCCTGATATCCAAACTAATCGAGGGCCTACAAATATATTTCAGACTAAAAATATAGAGTATTTAGAAGTTCTGGTCTCTCTAGTTTGGCAGATAAAGAGTTTGGAACTTGTTACTCTCTCCAACAATTAAAAAATTGAAAAAGCAACATCTTGATACATCAGGACAAGGAAGGTCACAGGGCAATCTGCTGCCCCAAGTTCAAGAGGCAGATAGACAGATATGAGAATCACAACAGAGCAAAACCACAGAAATCCAAAATAGGGTAGAAAAACCTAAACCATAATAGATGAATTACTAGAGGTTTGGACAACTTTTGAGTGGTAAAAACTCCAAAGGAACCAGTCTCAGGAGACCTTCACACTTTTGAGATATATGTCCAGGAGACCAACCAGGTTCTTACAGTAAAGATCAGAGAAAAATCCCAGAATGCATCCGGCGGAAGGAAAGGAAAAGCTGTCCTATTGAAATACAGAGAAGTCCTTTCTTAACAAGGCTTGCCCTGAGATAACTATTACACCAGAGTCTAACCTACTGGGATTTTATTGAAGCCACACCAATTGGGGTAAGGGAAATAGCCAATTCTGATTCACTGTAGTCTTCCTGTCCCACCTAATGGGGGATGGGGGGGTGTAAAAATGAAGAAACATTGGTGAAGTTCACAGTCTGGGGACACTAGTTCACAGAAACATCAAGACCAAATAACAGAATCAGAGGTAACTAACCCCACCAACTTAAACTACTACATCAATATAGATCTACTTATCTAGTTCCTTTTACAAGTGCAAAATGTTCAGTTTAAAAAAAACAGGAGGCAGCGCTGGGGTTGTAGCTCAGGGGTAGATCACTTGCCTAGCATGTGTGAGGCACTGGGTTTGAACCTTATCACCAGATAAAAATAAATAAAACAAAGGTATTGTGTCCGACTACAACTAGCAAAACAAAACAAAACCAAAAAATCCACAGCATAGTAAAAAGCAAAATACTCAGTTTGCAGAGGTAGAGCAAGGGAAAGAACCAAAATCAGATATGGCAAGAATGTTGTGATTATCAGAGTAGGATTTTAAAATAATTATGAATGAAATACTAAAGGTTCTAGTGAAAAAAATATAAAACATGCAAGAAAAGATGGACAATGTAAGCTGAAAGATGGAAGTTCTAAGTATAAAAAGAAAATGCTACGAATAGTAAATAGTACAACAAATGAATAATGCCTTTTTTTAGAGAGAGAGAGAGAGAGAGAGAATTTTTAACATTTATTTTTTAGTTTTCGGCAGACACAACATCTTTGTATGTGGTGGTGAGGATCGAACCCGGGCCGCACGCATGCCAGGAGAGCGCGCTACCGCTTGAGCCACATCCCCAGCCCTCAAGGATATTTTAATAGGAATTTCTACAAAACTTAAAACCAAACCAGAAGAAAGACTGAAAAATAAGGAACGGTATATTCAAGAACTAAATGACAATTACAAAAGATTTAACAACCAACAGAAATTGAATCAATAATTAATAATGTTGTAAAACAGAAAGTACTAGGCTAAGATGGCTTCACTGCTGAATTCTAGCAAATCAGGCAGAACTTATACTAATTCTTTGTTTTTATTAGTTGCTCAAGACAATACAATGATATTGACATATCATACATTTGATTCAAATGGGGTATGAATTCTTATTTTTCCATGCCCAGAAGAGGGGAATACTTCCTCATACTTCCTCTCATTTTATGAGACCAGCATTACCCTAATAACCAATTACCAAAATAAGGACAAACACATTATAAGAAACAAAAAACAGCTAAAAAGACCTCTCGCTCTCTCTCTCCTCCCTCCCTCCCTCCCTCCCTCTCTCTCTCTCTCATGAATATACATGCAAAAATCCTTAACAAAAATTGGTAAATAAAAATTTAACAACACAGAAAAAGAATCATGCACAACAACCAAGTAGGATATGTAAGGCTGGTTGGACTTTTGAAAAATCCATTTGAAAAACTCCAATATACAAACATGATTTAAAGAAAAGAAAAAACAAAACTCAGAAACTAGGAATCTAAAGGGATTTCCTCAAGTTGATAAAGAACATATTTGAAACCAAACCAAAAAACTAGGCAGCTAACATAATGTTGAGAAATATAAATATTCCTGCTAAGATAAGGAGTATGGCAAGGATATCCTCTCTTCACACTTCTTTTAAACATCATACTGGAAATTCTATCTAATGTAATAAGAAATGTGTACAGATTGATAAAGAAAATTCTTTGTTAGCAGATGGAATGGTTGTCTATGTAGAAAATGTGCAAGACTCAATTTAAAAAAACTGCTAGAACTAATAAGCAATTATAAGAAGGTAAATATATAAAAGCCAATCAATCACTTTACAACAATGAGCAAGTGAAACTTAAAATTTAAATTATAATAACCATGTACACATAGCACCACCCCAAAATGGAATACTAAAGCATAAACCTAATATGTACAAACATGAGAAAAAATGAAATTGATCATTTTTTAAGTTGTAATTAACACAATGCCTTTATTTTATTTATTTATTTTTATATGGTGCTGAGGATGGAACTCAGTGCCTCAAATGTAAAAGGTGAGTGCTCCGCTGAGCCACAACCCCAGCCCAGTAAAACTGATTTAAGAAATCAAAGAGAAGCTCAATAAATGGAGAGAGAATCCATGTTCAAGATGCTTCCTTGCTTTGTGTCCTTCATTCCTACAATGTGACTGAATGAGTAATAACTTCCCACTTCCAGGATCTTGGTCTCTGATTTCCACATTTCAACCTGGCTTAGCATATCCAGTCTCCATTCAACTTCTGTCAAAAGAGCTTTTCAACAGGCCCAGTACAGAGCAACAGAACTGGGGATTCCCTCTTACTAAAGATCTTAGATGCACTGTCTCTGGCTCTTAAATCTACAAGTTTAAGAACCATCAAGTTTTCTTCAAAACAAAAATAAGTAAAATTTTTTAATGCTCATTATATGAAATTCTAAGAAAAAGGCCAGTGCAACGTGATTTTAATGGGAACAAACCCATCCTTTTTTTTCGAAAAAACCTACACTCCCTAGTAATCCTTGGGACAGAGTGAATTTAAGAGAATTTCAGCTACATGTGGTGGCACACACCTGTAATCTCAGTGACTCAGTAGGCTGAGGCAGGAGGATCGAAAGTTCAAAGCCAGCCTCAGATACTTAGTGAGGCCCTAAGCAATTTAGTGAGACCTTGACTCAAAAACAAAAGCAAAAACCTTTGAAAAGGTTAGAATGCACACTTCCATCAGAAATTCACTGAAGGGTCTAGGGCTGTGGCTCAGTGGTAAAGTGGTTACCTAGTATGTGTGAGGCACTCACTGGGTTCGATCCTCAGCATAAAGATCCTTATCATAAAGATAAGAATAGCAGCCATTTTGAAGTCAAACAACAACAAGTGCTGGTGAGGATGGGGGGGGGGAATGGTACACTCATACATTGCTGGTGAGAATGCAAATTGGTGCAGCCAATTTGGAAAGGAGTATGGATATATTCCTTGGAAAACTGGGAATGGAACCACCATTTGACCCAGCTATTCCTCTTCTCGGACTATTCTCAAAGGACCTAAAAACAGCATACTACAGGGACACAGCCACTTCAATGTTTATAGCAGCACAATTCACAATAGCTTGACTGTGGAGACAACCTAGATGTCCTTCAATGGATGAATGGATAAAAAAAAAAATGTGGCATTTATACACAATGGAATATTACTCAGCACTAAAAAACAACAAGATCATGGCATTTGCAGGGAAATGGATGGCATTAGAGCAGATTATGCTAAATGAAGTTAGCCAATCCCCCCCCCCCAAAACAAATGCCGAATGTCTTCTCTGATATAAGGGAGGTGACTCAAAATGGGGTAGGGAGGAAGAGCATGAGAAGAAAATTACCTCTAGATAGGGAAGAGAGGTGGGAGGGAAAGGGAGGGAAAAGGGGAATTGCATGGAAAAGGGAAGGAGACCCCCTTTGTTACATACAATTCAAGTATGACGATGTGAGGGGAAAAAAAAAGAAGTGGGTCACATTAGATTGGGTAGAGAGTAGTGATGGAGGGGAGGGATGAGGAAGGGAGGAATGGAAGGATAGCAGAATAAAATAGGCATTATTATTGCTGTGGGTTTATACGTGATTGCATGACCAATGTAATTCTGCAACCTGTACACTCAGGAAAATGAGAAATTATATCCCATCTGATTCAAATGTTTGATTATGTCAAGATTATTGATCAACTGTCATGTGTAACTAATTAAAACAAAACAAAATAAAAAAGATAAATAACTAAACATATTGTGTTCATCTACAAATAAAAAAAGTTAAAAAAATTTACTGGAAAAACTATGATAGTTATTTTCAGATATATCGTTTTTTTAAAAAAAAAATGAGGATAGAACCCAGTGCTTCAAATATGCCAGGCAAGTACCACTGAGCCACAACCCCAGCTTATATTTTAAACATGAGTTTTAGAAGTGGATGCTTGTTTTTCATTTTTTCTGAGTTGATTTTTTAAAGACATTCAATCAAGTTTTAGGACATTATTTGGACTTGAGAACAATAAGGAGTGTGGTCCTACTGGGAAGAAATGAAAATACAAGATCCACGTCTCTCTGCTTTGTCTCTGGTTTTGCTGGCAGGTGTATCTAGCTTATATTAAATTACAACCTTTAAATTATATACATGCTCATAACTGGTCCATTGGGGTCCACATTTAGTCATATAGCTGGTTGATGTGTGGGAGCGTGATATTATCACATATTTTTTAACACTCTTTTCTGGACCCCTCCTGAGAGGAGAATTATATTTCTTGCCTATTGACATTAGTCTCAACAATGTTACTTGAACTATCCAGTGAAAGGTAAAAGTGACATGTTCAGAGCAGAAGTTCTCAGAGCTTCAAGAACTGCTACATAGCTTCTCTCTCTCTCTTTGCCTGCTGCAATGAGACTGTCATGTTGCTTCTTCATACTAGGTCCTGAAATAAAGATGTGTATGGCAAACATTTTTCCTTATTTCTTATTTTTTTTCTATAGGGTGTCATTTGATGAATGGGCATTTTGAATAGACAAATGTGCTATTAATTCTTAAATCAACTCCTTTCGTGTTTTATTAACAAATATTTCCCTACTTTAAAGTCAAAAGACATACAACTAATATATGTTTGAAGTTTTACTTTCAGCATTAAAATCCTTCGTCTGAATGGAGTTGATTTTTGTGTTTTGTAGGAGGCATGAATTTATTTTCATCTTTTTGCCAAATAAAGTTTTTTTCTTGCTCCAACCATTCAATTGTCCTTCCTTTCCCCACTGACCTGATGTCCTATTTCCATGTGTAGTGGGTTGAATGGTTGTCCCCCAAAAGATACATTCCTATCCTAATCTCTGGAACCTACAAATGCGATCTTATTTGGAAACAAGGACTTTGCAGCTGCAATAAGGCTCTCAAGATGAGATCATTCTGAATTATCTGAGTGATCCCTAAATTCAATCACATTGTCTTATACAAGAGACATTCAGAAGGGAGACACATAAAGAGAAGGCCATGTGGCCAGGGAGGCTGAGATTGGAACAATTTGGCCATATGCCAAGGAAAAAGTGGAGCCAATTGAAAGTGGAAGAGAGAAAGAATCTCATCTATGGCCTCTGGAGGCAGCACAGTCTTGATGACACCTTGATTTCGGACTTCTGGCCTCTCTTCCTGTGAGAGAATAAATTTCTGCTATTTAAAAGCCAACAAGGTTTTAGTAATTTGTTATAGCAGCCCCAAGAAACTAACACATCCTCATATACCAGAATTCCATATAAGTGAGGAATAGTATCTGGGTTCCTTTTTCCATTCCACAGGTCAACTTGCCTATCCTTGTGACAATATCATACATTCTCAATGATTTCTATATATAGTATTATCAGGGAAACTTTACTTGGCTTTGAAGTAGCTTGTGGTGAATGGTAACCCAAGGGAAGTAAAAAGAAATCTAAAATCACTCAAAAGGCCCAGACGGCTTCATTAGTCAATTCATCAAAACACATGGAACAGCAATTTTATATGAACTCTCAAGAAATAGAAAAAAATTAACAATTCCCAACTCAATAAGATCAGAATAGCCTTGACACCAAAAACCTGATAAGAACATTGAAAAAAATTTTAAAAAGAGAGAAAGAGGGGTGGGGTTGTGGCTCAAGTGATAGAGCACTTATCTAGCATCTGTGAAGCACAAGGTTTGATCCTCTACACCACAAAAAAATAAAATAAAGGTATTGTGTTCAACTACAACTAAATTAAAAAAAATATATATATATATATATAGAGAGAGGGAAAAAGAAAATTAGAGGCAGTTATCTCTCATGAATAACAATATAAAAATCTAAGCAAAAAATAATCAACAGAACCCACTAATATATAAAAAGATAAGTATTATAATATTTTATTCCAGAAATGAAAGAAGAACTTAATATTCAAAAATCAATGCAATTTACCACATTCACAAGTAAAGGAGAAAATCTATCATACTTCAACAGACTAAAAACTCATCTGATAAAACTCAAAACCTATTCCTGATATAAACTCTAAACCAGAAGTAGAAGAAAATGTCCTTAAATTGATAAAGGATATATATATTTAATAGTAAAATACTGAACAATTTCCCACTAAGTCAAGAAAAGTTTCAAGTCACTGATATGCCTAATAATTGCTTGATCAGTCTACTAGCTAAAAGAATGACAGACACCAATGACTTCAACACTGCTCACCTATAAAACTTGGTAGAGTTCACGACTTTCTCCTCGTTAAAACATTTTCTTCACTTTGCTTCCAGAACATTACCTTCCCTGGGTTTCTGCCCTAATTTCCTGGCTTCACTTTCTCTTTTGCTGGTTCCTCTTTATTTCTTCAACCTACAAATGTAGAGCTCCTCCCCAGATCAGTCCTTAGAAGTCTGGAACAGAATTCCAGTCTCATGGTTTGAGTATAATCAATATTCAAAAAAAAAAATCATGGCATTTGCAGGTAAATAAATGGTGTTGGAGAAAATAATGCATAAGTGAAGTTAGCCAGTCCCCAAAAACCAAATGCTGAATGTTTTTTTCTGATATAAGGTGACTGACCCATAATGGGGAAGGGAGGGGGAACATGGGAGGAACAGAGTAGGGCATAGGGGTGGGAGGGAAAGGGAGAGGGTGGAGGTTAGCAATGATGGTGGAATGTGATAGGCATCATTATCCAAAGTACATGTATGAAGATATGAATTGATGTGAACCTACTTTATATACAGAGATATGAAAAATTGGGTTCTATATGTATAATAAGAATTGTAAAGCCTTCCACATTACAAAAATAAAATTTTAAAAATAAAAAAGAAAATCATTTTTTAAAAAATCCATTAAATATATATATAAAGACACCCCCCCCAAAAAAAAAATTTCTAACAACTGGGCCGGGGTTGTGGCTAAGTGGTAGAGAGTTTGCCTGGCATGTGTGAGGCACTGAGTTCGATCCCCAGTACCACATAAAAATAAAGACAAATAAAATAAAGGTATTGTGTCCATCTACAACTAAAGAAAATATATTTTAAAAAATAGGGCTGGGGGTGTGGCTCAGTGGTCAAGTGTCCCTGAGTTCAATCCCTGGTACTCCCCCCACCCCAAATTCCAACAGCTGATACAAGTATAACTCTAGTTACATCTCTCCTCCAGGTTCCAGATCTCAGCACCACAAAATCCAGTTGTCTACTGGATTTAGCTATGCAGACCATCAAACATGTTCTTCACATAGGTCTTCCACTTTGACAAATGGAAATTTTCAAGTTAATCAGGCCAAAAATCTTGATATAATTCTTGATTTTTCTTTTTCTAACTTACCATTTCAAGTCTATCACACAATCTTTATAGCTCTCTGTTTAAAAATCCTAGGGACTACCTGTCAATAAACCAACCATGACCACTCACTCACAGGGTCTTTGAACTTTCTCTTTTGTACAGCTCAATGTTCTATATCTAAATTTTGAAATGTCTCTTTCCCTCACTACCTTCAGATCTTTTCTCAAATGTCATCTAGTTCTATTTCCAGTAAAGGCAGACTGGGTATATGTCACAGTAATTCACACAAATACAATTAACTCTGGAAAAGATACACATTGTTATTATTTTTGCAGTATTAAAGATGAAACCCAGTAAATACTAAGCATGTGCTTAGTATTGGATCCTTAGAAGTGCGGTAGCTAAAATTGAGTGGAAAGCCATAATTGACAAGTTTGAGGTTGTGAAAGATAGTTGAAAAATGAGGAGTTAACTTCTAGAAAGGACACACGAAACAGTTTCAGAGCACTATAAGGAGGAGGAGATAAAATGACTAAAGTGATGGGAGATTTTACAACCCTCCCATCACTGACTGATCAAGCAGACAAAAGTTATTAGGCATGCAGGTAATTTTAACAACGAAATTAACCTATTAAAGAAGATCTAGACATACTGTCTTTCCTGTGCATTTGGTTTTATATACAAGAAATAATTTCTGATCCAAAGTCATGAAACTTTTATTTGTTATTTTTGTTTTCTTCTAAGAGTTTCAGTTTTACTCTATTTACTCAGAGGAGAAAGTAAAAATCTGTATATTAATTTTGCTAAAATCTTTGCTGATGCTTGAACCTCATGTTTAGGGAAAAACCAAAGAGTTCAGGGAAATCAAAAGCTAAAAGACTGGGGGTGGGGGGAGACGATTTCAGTTACTGCCAACGCCAGGGGAGACAGACTGGATTTTAAATGTAGACAAGCTAACTAGCTCCTTAGGACAAAAATCAATACTCTTCCAAGAAATAAGACAAAATCCAGGGATAATACAACATATTAATCACAACGTCCATTACACAATCAAAATTACAGGAAGAATATGCAAGAGTCACGAGGAAACAATAGAAATTGACTGTAAGACAAAACAGATACTAGAATTACAAGGCTCTTCTGTGTGAAAATATAACAACATTTACCACTTTAACCGTTTTTACATACATAACTCAGTAGCATCAAGTACATTCACAACACCAACATTTACAGAATTTTTTCCTCATATCTTTTCCACCCTTTAAACAATAGCTTTCCATATCCCCCTAGCCCTAACCCTGGCTAACATCTATTCTACTTCATCAGGTTTCCTATTCTAGGTATTTCAAATAAGTGGAATCATATGAACTTTGCCCTTTTATGCCTGGCTTACTTCACTTATTATAACGTTTTCAAAATTCATCTATTTTTTATACCAAAATTTCAATCATTTTGCTGAATAATATTCCATTGCTTGTATGAACTGAATTGTTTTCATTCATTCATCTGCTAACAGACACTTGGGTTATTTTTACCTCTTGACTGTCGTGACTAATATACACTGGAGTTTTAAGTGTCCATTTGAGACCCTGCTTTCAGTTCTTTTGGGTGTACTTCTAAAAGCAGAATTGCAGGACCATAAGGTCATTCTGTTTAACTTTTTTGAGAAACCACCAAACTCTTTCCTATAACAGTTGCATCATCTTAAATTCTCATCTGCATTGCACAAGAGTACTATTTTCATTTCCTCACCAAAACTTACTGTTGTTTATCATAAGCATCCTAATAAGTGTCAGGGTATCTCATTATGGTTTTATTATCATTCCATAATGACTAATGATGTTGAGAACTTTTTTCAAGGACAAATGTCTATAAAAGGCATTTGCTCATTTTTAAATTTGTTTTTTGTTGTTGAGTTGTAAGAGTTCTTCAGCTATTACGGTTATTAAACCCTTATTAGATAGATGACTTGCAAATATGCTTTCCTACTCTTTAGGCTACTTTTTTCACTATTTTGTTTTTGATGCATGCAAGTTTTTAATTTAGATGAAATCCAACATGTCCACTTTTTCTTTTGTTTCCTGTGCATCTGGTTTTATATACAAGAAATAATTTCTGATCCAAAGTCATGAAACTTTTATTTAAGTTATTTCTGTTTTCTTCTAAGAGTTTCAGGTTTTTTTAAAAATTTTTTTTAATATTTATTTTTTAGTTCTCGGCGGACACAACATCTTTGTTGGTATGTGGTGCTGAGGATCGAACCCGGGCCGCACGCATGCCAGGCGAGCACGTTACCGCTTGAGCCACATCCCCAGCCCTAAGAGTTTCAGTTTTACTCTATCATTAGGTCTATTATTCAGTGTTAATTTTTATATATGGTATAAAGAATCCAACTTCAATGTTTTGTATGTGGATATTGAGTTTTCCCAGCACCCATTTGTTGAAGACTGCCCTTTACCCAGTAAATGATCCTGGTATCCAAGTCAAAGATCTTTTACCTCACCTTTACCATTATGATGCTGGGTTCTTCATATGTAACCTTTCTAAGATTGACAGTTTTCCTTCTAGTTTTTTAGAGTTTTTAAAATAAAAGGGATTGAATTTTGGCAAATCTTCTTTGGGGGGAGGGGATCAACTGAAATGATCATGTCCTTTTCCATTTAGTCGATTAATGTGGTATATCACAATTGGTATGACGAACCATCTTTGCATTCCTGAAATAAATCTCATATGTTCAGAGTGTATGACTCTTTTAAATATGCTACTGAATTCACTTTTCTAGTACTTAGTTGGGGATTCCTGCACCAATATTCAAAAAGGATGTTAGCCTGCAGTTCTCTTGTAGCTGTCTTTCTGGCTTTGCTATCAGGGTAATACTGATCTCAGGAAATGAGTTAGGAAGTATTTCTTCCTCTTCTATTTTTGGGAAGATTTTGAGGACTGATGTCTGCTGCCTTTATGTCTTGTAAACTCTGGGGGAGAATGGACATTTTCAGTATCATGTGTCCTAACTCTTTTCTCCTGAATTTTACTGAGGATGGCAACCATTCATTTATGACATTTCAAAAACTATTTCTGGAAGGTATATATTCCTTGTGTGTGTAGACATTTCTTTGTGAAGAAACCCTGACAAAGGTCTTCACAAAGGTCTTCCTTAAATGTCTGGTTCTAAGAAAATTTTTATTTCTACTTCACTTGGAAGGATGTTTTCACTAGACTGAGAATTTTTTTTTTCAGAGATTGATGTGTTTCATTCCTCTCTTTTGCATACATGGTTTCTGGAGAGAAGTCCAATGTAATTATTTTTTCTATTGCAAAGATGCTTTTCCCCACCTCTGCCTTCTTTCAAGGTTTACCCTTTGTCTTTGGTTTTCTGTAGATTTAAATATTCATGTGTAGATTTTTTTTTTTGTAATCTGCTTGTTCTTTGAACCTCTCTCTTTTTTCTTCTGATATTTCAATGACAAGTATGTTATTCCTTTTGTAACTGGGTCATAGTTCAAATATATTCTGTTCTAGATTAATCATATTATTTTCTTTTCATTTCAGCTTGGGACACATCTTCAAGCCTACTGATTGTTTCCTTGGCTGTGTTCAGTCACTTAAAAAGTCCATCAAAATTATTATTTTTTTCCTAGCATTTCCTTTTGATCCTTGGTTTCCATCTTTTTCTAACATTAACCATCTACTTTGCATATTATCTACATTTTCCACTGGTGTCCTTAACATTTTCATCATAGTTACCCTTCAATTTCCTATCTAAATGCAAAATTTGTGTCATATTTAAATCTGGTTCTGATGCTTGCCTTGGGTATTCAAACTATTTTTTCTTTCTTTTAAACATGACTTATAAATCAGGTAGTATAAACTGAGGTAAGCAGGCTTAGTATGAGACTTTGCATTTATTTAGCCAGTAATTGGACTGCGTTTACTTTTGCAGTAGATACAAGAGGTTTCAGTTTTTTCTAGTGTCCTTGGTTCTCCCACCTACTCAATTATCTTTGGGATTTCTTAAGATCTCCTTCTGAAATAGAGATTATCTTGTAGCTCTTTCAGATATAATCCACTGTTATTATACAGAAAGCCCTGTTTATGTGGTGGTGGGGAAGCACTGTATATCTTATAAATAAATCGTATCTTTTAGGGAGCCTGAGCCCCTAAGATGTAATCTTCGGAAGGGTTTTTTTGGGGGGTGGGCGGGGTACCACGGGGATTGAACTCAGGGACACTCAATCACTGAGTCAAATCCCCAGCCCCCGCTTTTTTATTTTATTTAGGGACAGGGTCTCCCTGAGTTGCTTAGTGCCTTGCCATTGTTGAGGCTGGCTTTGAACTTGTGATCCTCCTGCCTCAGCCTCCTGAGCTGCAGGGATTAAAGGTATGCCACTGTGTCTGGCTTCAGATGCATTTTTAAGTCTTTTTCACCTTTAGCTAGACAGAAAGGCTAGAAAGGTTGGTATTGGCTAAGTGCCCTTCTCTCAAGTAGACAAGGTCTGGTAATAAGAACATGTTGAGTCTATTTCATAAAGGTCACTTTCTCTCTCTTCCCCTTTGCCACAGAGGAATTTGTCTCAGACCCCTCCCTTGAGAATACTCATGAAAGTGTGGAGGTCCCTTTAAGGCTGGGCCCCTGAAATTTCTTGCACCCAAGCCACTTCAACTTTCAGCAATTCATCAAAATAATTGTTCTTAACAATTTATGACTCCAGTGATTTTTGTTCTAAATAAGCAGATCTTGGCTGTTATGATCTGCATTTTCTTTTGTCTCCAGAATTCAGAGTAGCAATCTACCCTGTGACCTCAATTCTTTCACAGATCTAAGAAAAAAGTGATCTCTATCCACCATTATAAGGACAAGGAAAACTTCCAAGTCCTTTAAATATCAGCTGAAATCAGAAATCTTGAATTTTTATATAGACATTCAAAGTTTAATTAACAAAACAAACAAAACCTCCATTATTGATAGCCTCTTTCACATCTCTACCATCCATGAATACTCATTGACTTGCATCATTTACTAGCTGGGTGCTATGTATCTTTGTGACTTCTTGGCTAGCTCTGCAGTTATATCTGGCCACATTACTAAGTTCTAGTCATTAGAGTGTGAAGGAAAATACTGTATACATTTCAACACTTGTCCCTTAAAGTCAATCAATATGCCTTTTTGCCCGCCCAGCATCCCCACCATGTACCTGGCTCCCTGAGATGTGTAATTAAGAGCCAAAAGAAGAATAAGATTACCACACTTGATGGAAAATAACAAAGTGGATCCATACCAGTCCTGGATTGCCTAACTACAGACTATTAAATGAAACAAAAAAAAAGTTATCTTAAGATATGAATTTTGGTTCTCTTCTATCCTACAAAAATCTGTATATCAAAACATTAGCCTTAACTTTAAAAAGATATTTTAAGTCAAACCCAAAGGATTTAAGTTAACCCTTTAAGTTAAACCATTAAGTTAAATCCTTTAAATCACATAATACTGGTTTCTAGTATACCATTTTTTAACCCTGTATGTCAGTTTTGTTCTTCTTCACTGTCAATGTTTATTTCTATTTACCCACATATTTAATACTTCCTTTAGCCATTATTTCTTTGGGGTTCTCAAGCTCTTCCTTTGGGATTACATTATCATCAACAGCATGCCAATACATTCCTTTAGTACTTCACATACTTTTTAAAGTTAACATTTGTTTGGTTTTGGTACTGGGGATTGAACCCAGAAACTCACATATGCTAAGTAAGTACTTTATTACTGAACTACACCCCCAGTACTTAAAAAAAATTGTGCCTGGCTCAAGTTGCATTTTTGAAGACACTTAGCCAGGTGTCAAAATCCGAATTCTTTAAAGACTCTTTTCAGGGTCCCTGATATAAAAACTGTTTTCATAGTAATACTATGAATCATTTTTTTTCACTCTCAATCTCTCACGTATACACAGGAGGTCCATAGTCTATGTAAATGTGACATTACTACAGAAAGAATACAGAAGCAGATAAGAGCTTGGTATACTGGGATACACCTGTAATCCCAGTGGCTAGGTAGACTGAGTCAGGAGGATCACAAGTTCAAGACCAGCCTCAGCAACTTGGTGAGAATCAGTCTCAAAAAGGACTGGAGATGTAGGTCAATGGTAAACTGCCCTTGGGTTGAATTCCCAATACTAAAAACAAAACAAAAAAACTCCACAGATAGGAGAACCTGGCTATCTTCCATGAAGTAATTAAAGATATCCCTAAAATTATATAATATACATATGCCACTATTATTATTTTTAGAAAACTTATTTTTTACAAAATATATTATTCATATGTAAAGAGTGTATTAGTTTTAAAATTAAAAATATTTTCAAAAAAACCTCCTAATTTGAGAACTGACATTGCAAATGGCTGCACTGTGTTAGGTTAGGTTCCTTGGCAACAGAATCTGAGATGGAAAATTAGGGTAAGGAATACTGGAGAAAGCTCTTGGGAATATGACTGATAAAGAAATAAGGGAAACAGAACTGGGTGGAAGAAGAGGAAATTGAACTGTGACGCAACTGCAATTCCTTAGAGAGCTCTAAACCTGGGATGACTCTTCAGAGTTGTCCTAAATTGAGGCAAAAAGGGCCAGGCTGTCCTCAGGGACACAGTATAACCTTGCATAAAGCAGCTCCCTTTATCCAACAATTTCTGTACTCAGCCAGCTGCTCATCATAAAAACAAGCATTATCCTTTTTCTTTCTTCTTCATCTTTCACATGAGCAAATTCTATGAAATCACCTCCAAACTCTCAACTCTACCAATTTCTATTGCTGTATCTGTAGTCTAAGCCATTATTAATTTTTTATTTGTTGTGTTCCAAGGTGATTCACAGAAACTGGTCCTTATAAATTTAGTATCTAGATATTCTCCATGTTTATCTAGGTAAAGAGGGATTTGCCATGATTTGATTAATAGTATCCTAAGCTGTTCTCTCACTTATATTATTATTTCTATCCCTCAAGAAGGGGGAAAACGTATTTATAGAGATGAGATGATTTGCTTGCTGACATATATCAGCAAACACTATTCTTAGACTTCAGGTTCAGTTTAAGGAATTAAGCTAAGAAAGTCTTTTGAACCTCAATTAGAATTTTAAAATTTTCTGTTGACTTGAAAGTTTTTTAAAGAAAAGAACAGAGAATTTAAAGCACACAAAGTATGGTCCACCAAAAGAAAAAAGAAAAGAAATATGGAGAAAATCATGGAAAAATGAAACACACACACACACACAAAACACAATATCTTGCAACTGAAAACATTTACATGGCTTTTTTTGTAAATGCATGAAATTTGGAAACTATTTTTTTATTCAGAAACAATCTAGATATTAGCTATGCTGACAAAACTAAATTTAGTATAAAGCCTATTAAATAAAAGACCATTAAAGAAAATGGCAATACTCATTTAGACAAAGTTTTACAAACTATTATTGTTACTTTCATAAAAATAAGTCCCTTTACTTTATGACACACTGTCTCTCTTCAAAAATAGCTAATAACAGAATTTGTAGTCATGTTTTACTTTACAAATTATGATTTACCTTTGTGAAACCAACTTCAAATGGAATTGATGTTTAAACATAAAAGCTAAAGATCCATTGTGACCAACACCCTCAATTCTTATCTCCTTTTTAAAAAAGGCATTAGTGGTTTTGTGTATATCAAATAAGACAATAGAGACAGCATAATAAAAAGTTATCTTAAGTAGGGCTGGTCCACATTGTTGGAGCATGAGAGCCTTTTAAAGGAACTCAATTATTACAGTTCAGAATCTAGCACTACCATGGCTTCTAACTAAAATTCAATAGGGCATATGTAAGTCAAGAGCTGAAGAAGGATTGGTATGTTAAGACTCAGCAATACTAAGCAATTTTATAAAATTGCTTATGACCACCTCAAGGAAATAAAAAGTCTTTCGCATTTTACAATATCAAAATAGTTAACAATATTACTACCTATGCAGGTTGTGTAGAAAAATGTAAAGAACAGTAAAACTGCAAAGTCAAGTTTTTAGAAAAAATCTTACTGATTTTGTTAGCTATGAACCTACAAAATCTGTTGTCAAATAATGATAGACACACTAAATGGGTAGCTAATGTGTGTACTAATGTGTGTAGACCCGTTATCCCCTAAAATAGTAAATAAAAACACATTTCATTTGTAATACTAGCATCTGACTTTCAAAAAAAAATTTTTTTTGCAGTTGTAGATGAACAGCATTCCTTTAATTTGTGTTTTTTTTTTTAAACATGGTGGTTAAGGATTGAACCCAGTGCCTTACATGTGCTAGGCAAGCACTCTGCCACTGAACTACAGCCCGAGCCCATAAATTTTTAAGAATTAAATGTTTATTTGAATCTAGAACATTATTAATTCAAAGGTGAGTCCAAACTTCAGATATATATTTAAAAATCGATAGTACTAATAAAGTATGCTAAGTTCATACTATATAGCAAACACTACTAAGTACTAATTTTCTGAAGAGATTTTAAAAAATATATATTTTCTAGGTGGACACAATATCTTTATTTTACATTTATGTGGTGCTGAGATTGAACCAAGTGCCTCGTGCATGCTAGGTGAACACTCTACAACTAAGCCACAACCCCAGGCCCCTTTCTGAAGATATTTTTGATAAAATAGTTCATCATCTGATAGGACACATGAATACATTTCTTCTTATGGGCAAAGGTTTCCCATGGCCTCTTAATGCTTGAGAAATAACTAGAAAACACTAGTAAAACAAGTCATTCATATTAACATTATGTATCACCAAAATTTAAGATTTATTTTATATGCTACTGTCTTTTGTAAAGCATAAAAATTACATGTAAAGCTAAAGGCCCCTTTCAATTAACACCCAATCCCAATCCCAATCTCCTCCAGAGAGAACACTATCAATAATTTGGCATGTATTTTTCTAATTCATTGTAAATAGTTTACATACATACGTATTTCAATAATAAAACAGTTCTGTTCTCTGTAAATGATTTCATTGCAGTGTACATGAATACTATACAATATGTTTGATCTCTATCTTCACTTTTCCACTCAACATTGTTCCAAATAACTATCCGTGTTACACATAATAGATCTAATTGATTTTAACTTCTATACACTATTCTATCAGTTGAATATATATCACATTTATTCATCCATTAACCCACTCACTGATGCACATTTAGATTGTTTAAAATTAATGTGTGTATATTTCTTATGTATCATTTGTTTCTATAGGCTGTATTCAAGAAGTGCAAATGCAAGAATCTGTCCAAAAAAAGAGCTTGCTTGCCTCAGAGTTATAGAAATCTTGTATTTGACTTTTTTCATTTCAGTGTTCAAATCCTTTGGAATACTGTTTCTTTATAAGATTGTGTATAATTTTATTTCCCTCCATATGGAGAGCAAAATATTCCACAAATTGTTACTGACCAAGCCATTACTTCCCTACTAATTCATGATCTCATGTCTAATACACACGGAGTCATATATGCATTCACGGATGTGTTTTTAGATACTCTATTCTTTAAAACTTGTTTATGAACCTACTAATGCACTAATACAACACACTTTAATTTTATATATTTAGTATATGGTGAGGCTGGTTTCCTCTGTTCTTTCTCAAAACTGTCTCATAGACTTTATCTCACATGAATTTTGAAATCATTTGGTAAAGATTCCAGAAAATTATTGTTAGGTTGTTTAGAACTGCATTCAGTCTAGATTTTTAGGAGAATTGAGAATTTTATGATACTGGATTTATCCATCTATATACTGGTATTTCTCCCCATTTTACTCAAGTCTTAGGCTCTCCAACAAAGTTTTACTTTTTTCAAAAAGGTACTGTTCATTTTCATTTTTCTGAGCTTAGATCAAGAGATTTTAATATGTGAAGCCTTTCTTCATTTAGTATTGGGGGCGTTTCTCACCTGTATGACCCCTCTTATGTATAGAAAGTGATGCTCTTTGAGAAAATGCTTTCCCACATTCATTACATTCAAATGGTTTCTCCCCAGTATGACTTCTCATATGTATGATAAGTAATGAACATTGGGAGAAGGCTTTTCCACATTTACTACATTCATAGGGTTTCTCCCCTGTATGACTTCTCACATGAAGGGTAAGGGAGGATATCCGAGAGAAGGCTTTACCACATTCATTACATTTAAATGGTTTCTCTCCAGTATGGATTTTTTCATGTTCAAGGAGATTTTGTCTCTGACTGAAGGCTTTTCCACACTGGTTACAATGATAAGGTTTCTCTCCAGTATGAATTTTCTCATGTTCAGTGAGATTTGATTTCTGACTAAAGGCTTTTCCACACACTGTACAAGCATAGGGTTTTTCACCAGTATGAATTCGCTGGTGTCTAATGAGGTTTGACATCTGAATAAAAGCTT
Source organism: Urocitellus parryii (assembly GCF_045843805.1). Taxonomy (NCBI): domain Eukaryota; kingdom Metazoa; phylum Chordata; class Mammalia; order Rodentia; family Sciuridae; genus Urocitellus; species Urocitellus parryii. The sequence continues at coordinate 15,776,068 of NC_135545.1, read as the reverse complement.
TCCCGCATTCATTGCATTCATAAGGCTTCTCTCCAGTATGAATTTTCTGGTGTGTAATAAGATTTTCTTTCCGGCTGAAGGCTTTTCCACATTCATTACATTCATAGGGTTTCTCAGCTGTATGATTTCTCATATGTACAGTAAGAGAAGAACTCTGAGAGAAGGCTTTCCCACATTCACTACATACATAGGGTTTCTCACCTGTATGACTCCTCATATGTATAATAAATACTGAGCACTGAGAGAAAGCTTTTCCACATTTATTACATTTATAGGGCTTCTCCCCTGTGTGACTTCTCATATGTAGAGTAACAGATGACATTCGAGAAAAAGCTCTACCACATTCATTACATGCATAAGGTTTCTCCCCAGTATGAATTTTTTCATGCTCAATAAGATTCTGCTTCTGGCTGAAGGATTTCCCACATTCCTTACATTCATAGGGTTTTTCTCCAGTGTGAATTCTCTCATGTTCAATGAGATTTGATTTCTGACTGAAGGCTTTCCAACAATCCTTACATGCATAAGGTTTCTCTCCAGTATGAATTCTTTGGTGTCTAATGAGGTTTGACATTTGAATGAAAGCTTTTCCACATTCATTACACTTATATGGTTTTTCTCCAGTATGAATTTTCTGATGTGTGATAAGATTTTCCTTCCTGCTGAAGGCTTTTCCACATTCCTTACATTCATAAGGTTTTTCTCCAGCATGAATTCTCTCATGTCTGATGAGGTCAAATTTCTGACTGAAGTCTTGTCCACACTGATTACACTTAAAGGGGGTTACAACATAGGATGAGCAATGATAAAAAGGTTTGTCATACTCATTACATTCATAATTTTTCTCTCTTACACAGCCTTTCTCATAACTAAGTAAATCTAAATTTTGTTCCAAACCCTTAACAAGTGAGTCACATTCATAGAAGCTTTGTCTTGAAGTAACAATATCTGAACTCAGAGGAAATATTTTTGCAACTTTTTTACATTCAATGACTTTTTCCTTAATCACAGTTTTCTTGGAGATGGATGTGACTTTCCTCACAAGTGTTTCCTGCTGCTTCTTGATCTGTTCATCAACTTCCCAAACTTCTAAAATGGAGGACCAAAAATTATTACTTGTGAATTTTTCTACCACTATACTATTAATAACATTTTATAAATTTGTTAATGTGGGGTTTAATTTTTGTTGTTGGCCTTAGTCAATCAATATGAAATAAATTTAAAGTGTAATGTCCCTAGTTCTGAGATTTGACAAGTAAACTACTATAGACAACATTTTGGAGCAAAAACTGACATATACAGACCCAAGTAGCATTGACTGATTTTTAAGAATGTCCTTGTACAATGAAGTAATCAGCAAAATAAGCTGAATTAAAATGAAAAGTATAACACATAGGTGACTCAACAGGGAGTCAACTAAAGGATAAAATGAACATTTCGGTTAAACACAGTAGACTGAATACATCCTTATTTCTTCTCCTTTCTAAGATTCTTTCCAAAAAGAATAAAGGGCCAAACTTATAAGACAAAGGAAATAGGAGTGCTGACATAGGTAAAAAAGAGATTTCAACAAAACAGTGTAAGATGAAAGGCATACATGGTACTATTAACTGGACATCACATCTAAAGATTAGCTAAAGTATTATGAAGATGTAAATGTTAAAGGCCTAAAATGATTTGGCAACAAAACATTGGAGAAGTTTAAGAATTAGAGGATTCAAGTACTCAAAATATAGGGATAAACAGGAACAAGGCAAGAACATGTTTTTTCTCACCATCACTTTTCAACATCACATGGGAAGTTCTAGCTAAGAATTAAGACAAAGACAGGAAATAAAAGGTGTGTAGACTGAGAAGGAAGAAACAATATTAACAGTCTTTGTTCACAGATGTGTGATCATCTATGTAGAAAATCTGAAACCATCAACAAAACATTTGCTGGAATTAATAATTACAGGAAGATTGCAAAATATAAGGTCAACATACAAAAATGAATTGCCTATACGAGCAACAAACAAATGGAATCTGAAATTAAAAATCTATTACCATTTACATTACAAAATAGGCATATATCTAACAACAAAATGTATAAAATATGAAGAAAACTACAAAACTCTGATGAATAAATTCAAAGAAGAAATGAATAAATGGATATTTCATGCTCATAGATAGAAGACCAGATATTTCAAGATGTTATTTCTTCCCAACTTGATCTATAGGTTCAATATGATCCCATTCTGCAAACTATTTTGTGTATACAGACAAATTAATTATGAAGTTTATGTGAAGGAAAAAGACCCAGAATAGACAATACAATACTGAAGAAGAGTGGAGGACTGACAAAGAAGCAAAGGCAATACAATGGAGCAAAGACAGTCCTTATAACAAATGGGACTGGACCAAATGGACATCTGCATACAAATCAATCTAGACATAGATCTTACACCCTTCACAAAAATCAACTCAAAATGGATCATAGATCTAAGAGTAAAATACCAAAGTATAAAACTTTGAGAAGATAATACAGGAAAAAAATCTGGGTGATCTAAGGTTATTATGGTGATGATAAACCCCAAAGGCAAGACCCAATGAAAGAAAAAACTAATAATGTGGACTTCACTAAAATTTAACTTCTGCTTTGCAAAAGACATTATCAAGAAAACTAAAAAATAAGTCACAGACTGGGAAAAAATGTATGCATAACACACATGTGAGAAAGGACTGTTAGCCAACATAATAACCAAGATTTCTTAAAACTCAACATTCAGAAAGCAAACAATCTGATTAAAAAATAGGCAAAAGACCTGAACAGACATCTTAACAGTGAAGATGGCAAAAAGGCACAAGAAAACACTCAAAATCATATCAATAGGAAATTAATTTCAAATTAAAAGAACAATAAGACAGCATTACATACCTATTAGAATGGCCAAAATCCAAAACACTGGCAACACCAAAGGCTGACAAGGATGTGGATCAACAGGTACTCTCATTCACTGTTGGTGGGAATGCAAGATGATGTGGCTACTTTTCAGGGCAGTTTGGTAGTTTCTTACAAAATGAAACATATTCTTACCATGATTCAGCAACCACATTCCTTGGTATCTACTCCAGTGAGTTGAAAACTTATGTCCATACAAAAACCTATATAAGGATTTTTAAGTAGCTTTATTCGTAACTGCCAAAATTTGAAGCTGTTCTTTAGTAGGTGAATGGATAAACTGATAAATCTACACAATGGAATATTTGTCAATGCTAAAAAGAGATAAGCTATCAAGTCACAAAAAGACATGGAAGATTCCATGCATTTTCCTAAATCAAAGAATCCAATCTGAAAAGACCATCTATCAAATGATTCCAAACATACTGGTAAAATCACAGAGATGGAAGAATATCAGTGACTGCCAGGGATTACAGGAGAGGGAAGAATGAATTAGAGGAACACACAGAATTTTTAGTGCAGTAAAACCATTCTCTATGATGCTATAATAGGTATGTCATTACATATTCATCAAAATCCACAGAATATAAAATACCAAAAGTAAACATAAACTATGGAGATTTGGTGGTAATGACTGTCAATGCAAAATCATTGGTGAAAGACCTGAACAGATCTTCTTTACCAAAGAATATATAAAAATGGTAAATAAGCACATGAAAACATGCTCAACACTTGTCTTAGGAAATTAGCTGCAAATTAAAACAACGAGACACTACAACACACCTAATACAATGGCCAAAATCAAAATCACTGTCAATGGTTGTAATAAATATACCACTTTGGTGAATGATGATGACAGTAGAGGAGGTGTTAGGAGAACAGGTGGTTTATGGAAACTATTTTCTGTATTTTGTGAATCTAAAACTGATCTAAAAAATAAAGTTTATTAATTTTTAAAAACAGGGTGATCTAAGGTTATGGTGATGATAACCTTAAAGAGCTGGGCTTGGTGGCACATATGTGAAATCCCCACCACTCAGCAGGCTGAGGAAGGAGGACTGCATAGTTTGAGGCCAGCCACAGCAACTTAGGAAGCCCTAGGCAACTTAGAGAGACCTTGTCTCAAAATAAAAATTAAAAAAGGCTGGGGATGTGGTTCAGTGATTAAGCACCTCTGGGTTCAATCCCTGGTATCAATCAACCAACCAATCACAGGTAGGATAAAAGCAGAACTGAAAAGAAATGGATTATGAATCCACTTAGGTAATATATATCCCAACCTCCTATTGTCTTTCCATTTTGCAAAGGCTAAGAAAGTTCAAATAAAGATGTAGGGTACTCATATGATCGAGACTTGCCACATATCCATATAACATCTTAATTCAAAACTAATTTACGAAAGAGAATGGGCATTTTGCTTATGCCAAGTGGCAAGGTTCCAACAGTATAGAAGGTCTTTCCTAGTTCAACTACAAGCACTGTCTTGATTAGAGTGGGAGAAGGAATTCTCTCAGCATCTCACTTCTGTACACCTTTGAGACTCATTCCTAGAAACTTGTAGCCTGTGTCTTCATTCCTCCTACAGATTGTGTAAGCCATTTTAGTATTTTCATATAAGTTCCTTCCGTGTGTGTGTGTGTGTGGCATTAAAGCTGAACTCTGGGGTACTCTACCACTGAGCAATCACATCCCAGATCTTTATTTTTAATTTTAAGGCAGCGTCTCCTAAGTTCTGAGGCTGGCCTTGAACTTTCTTCCTGCCCCAGTCTCCTGAGGAGCTAGGATTATAGACATATACTACCACACCAAGTTAAATTCCTTCCTTCTAAAATTAGCAGCTGTACACTTTTTTTTTTTTCTTTGAGGGAGGTTTACCAGGGATAATTAACCAAGGGGTAATTTACCACTGAGCTATATGCCCAGTCCTTTTTATTTTTTAGATAAAGCCTAACTTGCTTACATTGGCCTCAAACCTGTTATCCCTGTCTTGGCCTTCCAAGTGGCTAGGATATTCTTTTCTCTGTAATTGGATCTTGATCAATACATCACCTCCCAATTTACACAGGAAGTTGCCATTTCTCTAAAACCCAAGCAGGAAAAGAATTTTCTAGAGAAAATGAACCAAATAGGTTCTAGACTTAGAAACAACTAAAGCAGATATCTCATGTTAGCAAAAAAGTATGATATGTATGATTATATGACTTGTGTAACATTATGTACAACCAGACAAATGAAATTACACTCCATTTGTGTATGTGTCAAAATGCATTCTACTGTCATGTGTAACTAATTAGAACAAATTAAAAATATATTTTTTAAAAGTATGAATTACATGAATGTTTATATGCTGAATAGTAACTCTCCAATCCCTTTTTGTTGCTTACAAGTTGGCATGTAACATGGGAATATTTAAAAAATAAAAGAATTGTAGACATCAGCATTTAGGACTTCATACAAGATTTTAACTGTCTGATTCAAGCATGCTGCAGAACAATCTATCATTCAAATACAAAAAAGTACCTTTGTTAATTAATAGTTCTTTAAATTTCCCTTTATCCCTTCACGCATCAAAGTAAGGTAAACTAACAATACTAATAGATTTCATATTTAAATAAGGTTTCAAGAGCATTGTTCAAATTAAAAATACATAGAAAACCAAGCAAACTGAAAATAAAGAAAATGATAACTCTAGGAATGACTAAGTTATGTAAGGACACATAATAAATATATATTTAGGGGCTGATGTTGTGGCTCAGTGGTAGAGCACTTGCCTAGCATACGTTAGGCTGAGTTCGATCCTCAGCATCACATAAAAACAAATAAATAAAATAAAGATGTACTGTGTCCATCTACAACTAAAACTTTTTGAAAAAATAAAAATATATTTAGCTCAGAAATGACATGTCAACAGTCACAACAATGTAAGCAGTGAAAATCAAATCAACCCAAAACTATAATATACCTATGTTCAGAGAAAAAGAAAAAGAAGTAGTGACAGCATTGTTAAGAGTATAAAAACTCACCTTCCATTTATATTAATTGATAAAAATTGGAAAATTACCAATCAGAAACATATTCAAAGAAGTCTGGTTTACAGTTACCCCTAAAATACTGATTTCTCCTTTGCCTTATTTTCATTGGTTTTGGAATTATTCCTTCATTCTTTAAACACACACACACAAATATCATGTTTACATATATGCACATATATGTATGTATACACACACATAAATATATATATTTCCATCCATTTTTAACATAAAAGATAATGTACCTTTTGTCATGTCATTGTATTGCACATTGCTTTTTTCCACATACATACAGTAGTCCCTTTTTGCGCTCAGTTTCACTTTTCACAGACTTCACTTTTGGTCAACCACAATCAAAAAATGTTAAATGGAAAATTCCAGAAAAAAATAATTCATACATTTTAAATTGTGTGCCATTTTGAGTAGCATGACAAAATTCTGAGATACACCACCTAACTCCATCCTGCTCTGGATGTAATATTTTCCCAGAATACTCATGTTGCATTTGTGACCTGCCTGTCGGTCACTAAGTAGCCTCTCAATTATGAGACCAACTATAGTGGTACCACAGTGTTTGTGTTCAAATATATCCTTTATTTATTTAATAATGGCCTCAAAGCACAGAAGTTGGCAATTTTATTACAGTATATTGTTCTATTTTATATGATAATTCAGTACTAATGAGCAAGTATAATGCTCAAGATTATATGTGATTTCCCATGACAGAAGCAGGAGTTCTGAGAGAAATAGTACTGTCCTGCCTGGACCAGGACATTTATAACACTGGTCAAAGAATCCTATGGCTAAAGGTAAGCTAACCTGTGTACTAAAATAAAATATTAAAATTTTATTTATATATGTTTATTAAAGTGTTCAAATTAAAAGTTTTTTAAATTTCTAAATATGAATTTATAATGGTTTAACTTGACAAACTTCAGCAAATTCTAGTGTGCCAATCACTATTCTAAAAGATTTTAAAGGGAAAGAGTATCATTTCTCTTTCCTGTCCTGTAAAAACATTAATTCAGGTAAACAGATGATGAGAGCATCTTCCTTTAGGGGGGAATTTTAGCTAATAAACCAGAAGGAATCTCTAATAAAATAATGATCTGAGCAATGGTGATCCATTATTGCTGCTAAAATTTTTAAGTAAAAAGTTGATGGCTATCATTAAAAGAGACCAATTCTGAATGACAGCACACGAATCCACTGGTCAATCTCAATATTTCTAAAATGGGACAAATGAATAACAAAATAAAATACACACAGGACCACATATGAAGTATTGCTGCCCAAGAACTGATCTAATAGAGCCAAATTATAGGAAAAATAGAATGAAAGAATGTGTCAAACAGCATGAGGAGGTAAACTGCCAAATCCAGAGTAAGACGCAGAGGTTAGCAAATTATTAGTATCTTGCTTTTGTATAACCCATGAAATAAAATTGTTTTTTGCATTTTTAAAGTGTTGTTAAAAGAAAGGCGGGCATTGGGAGAGAATGAGAAAGAATATGCAATATAGACCTTATGTGGCCCAAAAAGTCTATATAGTAATATATTCTTCTTGGCAGGGATATGTTCTAAGACCTCCACTAGATGCCTGAGACTGCAGATAGCACTGAACCTTATGTGTACTATGTTTCTCCTATACATGCCTATAATAAATTTTTATAAATGAGGGACAGGAGATAAACAATAATAAAAATGAAATAATTTTAATAATATACTGTTAAAATACCTTATGTACTAGATCTTTTCACTTACAAAAGCAATTTAAAAATTCTCTTTGGAATATCCAAATTGCCAGCATCATTACTCTGGTGCCTTGGTACCATAACTAAGTAAAAGAAAGGTTATTTGATGGGGGCTGGGGATATGGCTTAAGTGATAGTGCGCTCGCCAGGCATGCCTGCGGCCCAGGTTCGAGCCTCAGCACCACATACAAAGATGTTGTGTCTGCCGAAAACTAAAAAATAAATATTAAAAAATTCTCTCTCTCTCTCTCTCTCTCTTTAAAAAAAAAAAAGGTTATTTGAAGACAAGCACTATGATATTGTGATCATCCATCTGATGACTAAGAAGGCTACTAAGTGACTAACAGGCAGATAGTGTACATAGCCTGGTTACACTGAACAAAGTAATAATTCACTTCCAATGTGGGGATGGCACAGCTTTGAACTCTATTCAGAATGGTGTACAATTTAAAACTTAGGCATTGTTTATTTCTGGACTTATCCCACTGAATATTTTTGTCCGTAGGTAATTGAAATAGCAAAAAGTGAAACTGTGGAAGGGAGTGATTGCTGTATATTTTCTGGCCCTTTAATGAGAAAAGCTGCTGACATTTAGAATAGCAATAAATTGGTTTCTACCCAAATAAGAGAGTGGGGGAAAACAGGTTTAGGGGAAGTGTGGACTAAAACAAAAGTGAGCAATAATCCCCCAAATGCAATGTATGAACCTTTTTAAATCTTGATTCTAATAAACCAATCATAAAAAGATATTCTTGTGATGATCAAGAAAACATGAACAGAGATTAGGCCTCAGAAATTATTATTAACAATATTAACATTGTTAGGTGTGATGGTAATACTTTTAAAAATCTTATCTACTGGCATGGAATCCCACTTAAGGGAGAAATGTGAAACACTTTGGCAATGAAACAAAGCTGGATGCAATGGCGTGCACACCAGTTGTTCCAGCTACTTAGCGGGGCTGAGGCAAAAAGATTCCTTCAGCACACAAGTTAGAGATCAGCTTGAGAACATAGTAAAACCCCCAACTCAAAAACAAAACAGAGGGTTGGGGGACAGAGGTTATAGATGAAACAAGTTTGGCATTATCTTATTACTTTTGATTAGGTCACCTATCACATTATCCTCACAAGTCTTTTTTTCATTCTGCATACCACAGTAAATTAATGTAGGTAAATCTTTAAATATAATAATAAAAATCTATCCAAATACAGTTCTATCACAATCAACTCATGAATCATTTTCAGGAATAAAGCACAGGCTTTTCTCTTGGTAATTTAAGTATTATTGGACATCAAAATGGGGAAACATATAAGAGAGAGTACATGTTTTCAGAATCAAATATCCTGGTAGAGAGGAAATAGAATGTTAGTTTAGAGTTAGGCAAGATAGAAGACCATTTATTGGAAACTAAGTTCAACATTTAATAACTGCTAGAACCTGGAAAGGTAAGAGCACTCATAATTAAAAGCAAAGATGTGAAGAGGTCCACAATTTTGGAAATATAAAAGATACATATTCTAATACTGTCATTATTGGAGTTAAAAAATGAGTTAATGAGAAGAATACAGATGCATCATGAAGGTACAGAGAGGAAAAAAGGCCAATTTGAACTGTTTTGGGAGACGTGATGTGACTCAAAAAGGAGTTATGGACTCTTCATAAAAAAAAAAAAAGACAGAAATAAACAATGAACAGAAACCAAGAAAAAAAATATTAATCCTTTAGAGAGGATTAAAGAAGAAAGATAATTCCAAAAAGGGTGAGCCACAGAATCAAATATAGCATGGAGGATGTTTTATTTCAATATGGTGTAATTAAACATCTCCATCTCCTCTCTACTCTGCAGACATTAAGAAGCAGAAAATATATTTTCTTTTTCTTTTTTTTTGAGAGAGAGAGAGAGAGAGAAAGAAAGAATTTTAATATTTATTTTTCAGTTTTCGGCAAACACAACATCTTTGTTTGTATGTGGTGCTGAGGATCGAACCCAGGCCGCACGCATGCCAGGCGAGCGCGCTACAGCTTGAGCCACATCCCCAGCCCCAGAAAATGTATTTTCAATAAAACTAAAAGGCAGCTAAAGTTGGACATGGTACACACACCTATAATCCCAGCAACTCAGGAAGCTGAGATAGGAGGATCACAAGTTCAAAGCCGGCCTCAGCAATGGTGAGGTGCCAGGCAACAGAGTGAGATCCTGTCTCTAAATAAAAAACAAAAATAGGGCTGAGGATATCACTCAGTGGTTGGGTGTCACTGAGTTCAATCCCTGATACCAAAAACAAGCAAGCAAGCAAGTAAATAAATAAATAAATAAATAGAACTGGGGGTGTAGCTAATGGTAGAGTGCCACTAGGTTCCATTTCCAGCACTCCCTTCTCCCCAAAAAGGGGCAGATAAATTCCAGTTCCAGAATACAGGAACAGAGAATAGACTAGTTGAGGTAGAGAAGAAACCCAGAGATAGTGGCTGTTGTTTCTTATCTTAGGACGGTAAGTGCAGGAGACAGAGTTCTCAAAAAACAGAGGTACAGCCTTTGTAACAATGAGATCCAGTTATACTGACTGCAACACAATGAATCCAACTGGCCCTGACAAATGTTAGGGAAGGCAGAATTTGAATAAGGAGATGCAAGTAAACTTTATACCTGCATAGGAGGATAGAAGAGACACCGAGTTCTAAAGGAAGCATGAAACAATAATCTCTCTTTGATCTGTGGGAAAGGGTAAACCAACACTCATCACAAAACATTGTATGATAAGGACGGCAGTGTGAGATAAAGTGGCTTGCTACTAGCTCAGAGCAATTTCTCCAATAATTTTCCATATTATCCTTCTATAAATAGTAGATGCAGGAGAAAGTACCCTCATTTAATGATGAACAAAAGGACTCAGCATCAAGTCTAAACAATGATGCTGTAAGAAACAAAAAACATAATCCATAAGTTGAAAGGAAAAATTAATCCTGACTGATCAATACGAAGACACAGACTCATAAAATTCTAAAATTTCAAGAAAAACAAAACAAACCTATGAATATGCAAGGGGGGAAAAAAGTGGTATTTTACAGGAAATTATCACACTGCTTCTCCAAGCAACATTAAAATGTGGGGAGCAAGAAAATTCTCTAACATTGTCAGGGAACCACGTATTGGAGAAAAAAGCATGGTACAAGATATACCATAGGGCATGGAGACGCATACTTGTAATCCCAGCAACTCCAGAGACTGAGGCAGGACTGCAAGATCTAGGCCAACCTCAACAACTTAGTGAAGCCCTAAGTAACTTAGCCACACCACTTCTCAAAATAAAAATAAAGAGGAAAGGCTAGGGACGTAAGTCGATGGCAAAACACCCCTGGATTCAATCTCTAATACCACAAAAAATAAATAAATAAATAGAAATTTCCAATTATCAATCAAAAATTAAAAAGGTATTTTCTTATGTTAAAAATCTCAGGAACTCTATTTCTTTATTTGTTTTTGCAGCGCTGGGAATTGAACCTAAGACCTTATGCATGCCAGGCAAGCACTCTACCACTAAGTCGCATACCTGGCCCTCAGAAACTCCAGGTCCATGAGGGAAGGACTTTGTTTTATATACTGTTTCTTGTCCATGCCCAGAATAGTTATTTCATCCTTAATGTCACTACTATAAATATGGTTTCCTTTCTTTTGTATCTTCTTGGCTAAAGCATATATAAAAGCTACCAATTTTTGTTAATTTGATATCTTACCACATAACTGGATTCTCTATTTGTTGCACTTTCTCAGTTGTTTCTCTTTTTCCTAATAAATACAATCCTATCATCTGTAAATAAAGATGGTTTTATAACTTTCTTTTCAATTCTTAAATAGAGCTTCTTGTTCTCTTGTCTAACACATAGGTAAGCTTAAAGAGAAATGTACCACGCTATAAAAGCAAAAACTTTCAAAGCTCCCCTTCTGAATGACACAAAAGTAGATATATACAAACACACAACAGTTTTGTAGAGAAAACTTCATTATAAAGATGGCAAAAAGTCAACGTGCTGAAAGTTAATTCATATATCTAGCATAAGCTCATTAAAATTCTACAGGTTTATATCAGGAAACACAAGTTAAGTCTAAAACTACTCATATGGTACAATAATCCATCAAGAATAGCCTGGAGAGCTGGGAACAGTGGCATATGCCTATAATCCTAGTGGCTGGGGAGGGTGAAGCAGGAGGATTCCATGTTCAAAGCCAACCTCAGCAACTCAGCAAGGCTCTGAGCAACTTAGTGAGACCCTGTCTCAAAATAAAAAACAAAAAACAGCTGGGGATGTGGCTCAGTGGTTCAGTGCCCCTGGGTTTAATCCCTCATACCAAAAACAAAAACAAAAAACAGACTAGCCAGGACAACACTCAAAAATGAACTGTATACAACTGATGAAAGGAAGGGACTAAGTGCTAAGGATAAGGAAATTTACTTTTCAATATATCTTTTGGATTATTTTTATTTTTTAACCAAGCATATACTATACTATCAAAAATTAAATTAAATTTCTATTCCTGTAAAGCAGGAATAGAAAACTTCATTTTAAAGATGGTAAAAAGTTAATGTGCTGAAAGTTAATCCTGTGGGATTTCTAAACTACAAATATATTTCTAAACCATGGGATTATAAGGATTATGAATTTTAGTGGGAAATATAACAACTGTTACAAAACACAACTTTTAAGCTCTTCAAAATGGAAAGAAGAAACTAAAGAAATCTAATTGTGGGATAAACATGTTTTAAAAATACTATACATCCACAAAATACTGAATGCATAAGAAAACAAAATGACGAACATAAAGGAGAGAGAGTCCAAGGACCACAGACGACAACAATCCTGAAAGGAAGTTGAAAATGAATTAGGGAAGTTTGGTATCCTGAAATCAGACGGGACTACTAACCCTGGTCCTCTGAAATTTGAAAAAGGGAAGACAGTGCCCAATATGGGAAAAATAATACCCAGAAGTGTCACAACAATGCAAGGCGCTCATACTATTTGTCACTCTAGACAACAGGGACCTTTAGAAAAATCTTGGAAAATGTATAACAGTAGCAACCATTCGATGAACAAATGTCATGTGGCTTTCTCACTTAGGTCTACTTTTAACTTATTCACCTGGAGAATGCCTCCAAAACATTTCTTCTTCTATCACCCATGGCTCCTCTTCTTGTTCCAACTTGAAAATCACATCTGGTTTGGTGACTTGAAAACCTATCATGTGAAACAGCAAAGAGAGTGGATGTTACTGCTGGAGACAACCATATAATGTCTTGGGCTGAGTCTTGAGGGCTTAAAAAGGATGAGAGCTTTCAGAATGACATAAAGTATTTTTTAAAAATATCTTTATTTATTTTTACATGGTGCTGAGGATCGAACCCAAGGCTTCACACGTGCTAGGTGAGCGCTCTACAACTGAGCCACAACCCCAGCCCCAACAAAGTATTTGTAAATCAGTCTTTACCCTGACCATCTTGGCACAAAAATATCATGTAAAGAAAGGGAGGGCTAGGCTCACCTGGCAAACTCATGTCTCCACAAGTTTTAGAAAGGGAAAGGAATTCTGTGTTAACTATAAAACTACCCTTACCCACTATGACAAGGTTGCTATAGTTCTCCAGCATCACATCCCGGTACAAGTTCCTCTCAGCAGGTTTCATTTGCTGCCATTCCTCCTGGGTGAGGTCCACAGCCACATCTTTAAATGTCACTGGTTCCTATAAAAATACAATCCTAATTAATTAGAAGCAACAGAAACTAAGGGATGTTGTCAAGATAAGTAGAAATCATTTAGTATCCTGGGGTCAGAGATCATTAAAACCTGTTAATTAGGACTTTATATATTAGGACCTGTTAATTAGGACTTTATATATTAGGACCTGTATTATATGATGAGGAGACTGCACTACATTAGAAATATCCTGTAGTAGTATGTCAATTACTGAATCAGCAAACATTAATTCATCACAAGCCAGATGATGAAACTATGGAGTCAGAAAGACGATGACTTTTATTGGGCTGTGACAGAGATAAAAATGTTGGACCTAACTCACAGGTATCTGTCTCAGAATCTGCCCAGATAGTTGTGTGATCTAGTAGCAGAGGAAAAATAAGAGAAACAGGCAGGATGGAGGACGAGAGGCATAAAAATTTGAATATGCAGTTTGAAATACCTATCAAACTTCCAGTTGGAGAAGTCCTATGCAGTGAGACATACGAAGAAAGAGGTAAGAGTATATTAGCCACCAACTCAAAACTGGGAGCCAAATCCATGGCTGACAGATGTGAGTGGTAATAAAGAACAAGTACTGTGAGCAATAGGGCCAAGAACAGACCCAACAGCTAATAGCAAACAGACTGACTCAGGTTTTTATTTTATTTACAATTAAAGTACAGAACTAAAACTATGATAATGTATAACATAAGCCAAGAAACAAATGAAAAACTTCTGGAAAAATATGTGATTTGATCACAAAACTCTAGTCATTCCTTCCCATTTAATATCCAGAAAAGAAAAGTCTTTTATCTGCAAAGGCTCTGAGAAAGAAAAACAGCCACATATTCCATACTTAAAGTAATTTATTCAAGAAATAGTATAAATGGGATGAGACAAAATAGGAAGTATAAATTGAAATCATCAAAGGCTGAATTGCAATGAATGCTTCTGAGAAACTCTCTATGATGTTGTGGAAGAGTTGGGATTCTAGTCCAAGCAAGGTAGCTGCAAGAGCCATAGGTTCTTACCCATCTTACTATAATTCTCCAAATCAATAGGAAGAGTCGCAGAACCCCATGAATATTCAAGATGGACAAATGGACACACAAGAACTCCTACACCTGAAGGACCCCTTTACTGCTGAGGTTTCACTGAAGCACAGGAATCACCAATAACAGGAGGAAAAATATACCACAAAAAGATCAAAAGCTAATAACAGTGGCTAACAATCTTGATTTCACAGGGTTAGGGTCAGATGAAGCAGTAAGAAGGAAGAATGCAAAAACAAGCAAACAAACAAACAACAACAACAACAAAATGACAAAATCAACTAGATGTAGAAAAATAGCCTTTGGTACAAAGGTTTCACTAATTACTCTATGAACAAAAGCAAACATGGGCCAGGTAATCCCAGCAGCTCAGGAGGTTGAGGTAGGAGGATTGCAAATTCAAAGCTGCCTCGGTAACTTAGTGAGGCGCTAAAAACTTATCCAGACCCTGTCTCAAAACAAATAAAACACATAAAAAAGGGCTAGGGATGTGGCTCAGTGGCTGAGTACTCTAGATTCGATCTCTAGCACCAAAAAACAAAGACAACAACAACAAAGAATACTTTTGCTGTTACTGCCCAATACTGGACTAACCAAACTAGTAAAAGCAAAACAAACAAACAAAAAACCCACTCATAAAACCTAGTTTTAAAGATTTTAGTTAGAGCCTGGTATAGGAGTGCACACCTATAATCTCAGCAATTTGGGAGGCTAAGGCAGAAGAATCACAAGTTTGAGACCAGACTGGCTAACACAGTGAAATCCAGTCTCAAAAAGAAAAAAAAAATTAAGATTTTAGGTAAAGAGTAAGGGAATCATTAAAATAAATAGAGCAAATAACTGTTAGTGTATAAGAAGTAATAAATGTAAAAACAAATTAATTTTAATCTTTTTATTATCTTTTATTTTTCTTGTATCAGGGATTGAACCCTGGGACACTTTTACAACTGAGTCACATCTCCAGCCCTTTTTATCTTTTGAGGTAGGATCTCGTGAAGGTGCTTAGGACCTCAGTAAATTGCTGAGGCTAGCCTTGAACTTGTGATCCTCTTTCCTCAGCCTCCAAAGTTGCTGGGGTTATAGGCATGCACCACTGCATCTGGCAATTTTACACTTTAAAAAGCCATTTAAAAAAGTAAAAATTGTGTGTATGTGTGTGTGTGTGTGTCTCCATTTCCAAAAACTGATACCTTGACTTCTCTTTGTTTTTCTCTTCAGTGGTATTGGGTTTAAACTCAGGGCCTATACATGCTGGAAAGCACTCTACCACTGAGTTCCATTCTTAGTTCCCTTTTTTCTTTAAAAAAAAATTTTTTTTTTTTTTACTTGTAGATGGACACAATGTCTTTATTTATTTTTATGTGGTCCTGAGGATTGAACCCAGTGCCTCACACGTGTGAGGCAAGCACTCTACCACTGAGCTACAGCCTCAGCCCCATGTTTAGCCTCTTTTAAAATTTTATTTTGAGATAAGATCTCACTAAGTTGATGAGGCTGGCCTTGAACTTATAAATCTCCTGGCTTCAGCCTCTAAGTAGTTAGGATGACAGGTGTGTGCAATCATTTCCAGTTAAAACTTAGACAAACATTTGTCAAGCCTAATCATGAAAAAAATAATATAATCATTCAAACTTAGATTTTTTAAAAAATATGCACTAAAAGACAGACTGGTAAGTTTTTAAGTTATGATAAGAGTTCTATTTCCTAGATAGCAGTGAGAAATATCCATGGACTGGTTCCCTAGTGAAACAAGCATAACTGGTAAGAAAACAATTTTTTTTTAATTAAAATTTCTGTATCTGTCCTTAGGCAAATATTTGTTGAAGAGAATCTACTAAAACTGGATAACAACTGTGATAATCCACTGGTAAAGAGACCAATATCCTTAATAAGAACAAATGCAAAAATTTTCAACAATTTTATTGAAAATTGTAATTTGCTAGTATTTACTAGCAAAATAAGTCTAACATTACATGAAAAGGATTATACACCCTGATGAAGTAGAATTATCCCAGGGATGCAGATGGATCAACATTCTGTTAAGCAATTAACATATCACTTTAAGAGAATAAAGGAGCTCCATTTGTGTACAATGAATCAAAATGCATTCTGCTATCATGTACAACTAATTAGAACAAATAAAAAAATAAACATTTGTAGTAATCAAAAAAGAGATAAAGGATTAAAAACTGTATGAATGACCTCAATAGATGCAAAAAAAAAGCATGGTATAATTAGATATTCTTTCATGATAAAACCCCTCAAAAATTAAGTATTGAAGACAGTACCTCAAAAAGATAAGGGTTATACATGACAAACAGAGTGCATCATACTGAATGGAAAAAAACAAATTATTTCTCTTAAGATCAGGAACAAGAAAAGGATATCACCTTTCACCAATCTTATTTAACATAGTATTAGAAATATCAGCCATAGCAATAAGAGAAAAAAATGAATGGGCATCTAAGTACAATGGGGACGTGAAATTATCTATTTACAGATAACATAAACACAACATCAGTTATTTTTACTCAATAATGATGAAACTACCAAGAAAGTAATCAGGAAAGCAACCCTATTCACAATAGTTAAAATTAAAACTCACACTCACACACACCCTATGAATCAATTTTACCAAGGAAATGAACAATCTCTACAATAAAAATTACAAAATACTTATGAAAGAAAATGAAGGGAATAGAAAAAAGTAGAAAGACATGCTACATTCATGGATTGAAGAAATTAATACTGTTTTGTTCTGTTCTAGTGCTAGGGATTGAACCCATGGCCTTATATGTGCAAAGCATTTGCTCTACTGCTGGGCTATGACCGAATTAATATTGTGAAAGTATCCATACTACCTAAAGAAATCTACAGATTCAATGGAATTACAATCAAAATATTAATACAAAACACCCCTAATAACCAAAGCAATACTAAACAAAAAGAACAAAGCTAGATGCACTGTTAACACGTGACTTCTTTACAACAGTAACCAAAATAGCATAGTACTGACATAAAATCAAACAGAAAAATGAACAGAACAGAGAATCCAGAAAAAATTCATATATTTACAGTCGATTAATTTTCAACAAAGGTAGAAAGAACTTACCCATGAAAGGTAAGACTCTCTTCAATAAATGATACTGGAAAAATGGACATCCACATGCTTTAGAAGAAAGAAATGAAACATTTCTCTCTCACCATATACAAAAATCAACTCAAAATGGTTGAAAGACTTTAATATAAGGTCCAAAACTATGAAACTATGAGAAGAAAGCACATAGAAATACTTCAAAACATTGGTCTCAATAAAGATTTTTGGATGTGATCCTAACAGCACAACCAACAAAAGCAAAAATTAACAAGTAGGATTACTTCAAACTAAAAAACTTCTGTACTGCAAAAGAAACAATCAACAAAGTGCATAAACAAACTACAGAATGAGAGAAAATATTTGTAGACTATCTATATGACAATGGATTAAGTCGCAGGATATACAGGAACCGAACCCAATGGCAAAAACCAAATAATCCAATTAACAATTCAATTTCCTTTTCAGGAAAATGACGTTAAAAAGACATTTCTCAAGGACATACAAATAGCCAACAAGTGTATGAAAATAATGTTCAACACCACTAATTATCAGGAAATGCAAATCATGATCACAATTAGGTTATCATCTCACCCTAGTATGAATGGCTAAAATTTTTAAAAAAGACAAACAATAATGCCACTAAAGATATGGCCAGAGAAAGGGGAAATCTCACACCCTCACATGCTGTTGGTAGAAATGTAAATTACTACAGCCATTATGGAAAACAGTTTGGAGGTTCCTCAAAAAACTAGAAACAGAATTACCCTATGAGCCCAATAAGCCTTCTACTGGTAATAAATCCAAAGGAAATGAAGTCGCTATGTTGAAGATTACTTACATTTATCGCAGCACTGTTCACAATAGCCAAGATATGGAATCAACCCAGATGCCCATCAACAGATGAATGCATAAAAATAAAAATGTGTTGTGCAGGTTGTGACACAACTCTAAGTTAAAGAAGCTAAATTTCTGGTGAGTATGGCCAAAAGGACAAGGGCTCCTTTCCTCTAAGTCACCACTCAGGCTGGAAGCTGTACATAAGGGCTGGCAGGATTAGAAGACTGAAATCTTTACCCCAGATTAATTTTAGGCCAGAGATGATATACAAAATAGGCAAGCCAAAAAGGTCAGAGACTATTACCCTCACCCAGCATTCAAGGTGGTGGCTCAAAGATTTTGTCCAGGAAGAGACGCAATCCACAAGAAGAAAAAAAAAAAAAAAAAACCTCTCCTCAAAAGAAATTAATTTATTTGCAATACAGTATGCCAGGAAGTTCTAACTTGAGGATGAACTGGGAGAAAAATGGAGAATTTTGTGGCAATTAAGAGAGGTAGGATGTTCTTTTTAATTAAGAACAATAAGAAAAAGCACAGGTCAAGTTACCAGAGAGAACCAGTGGGGGAAAAAACACTGAACAGCCCTCTGGAGGTCAAAACAAACTGGCCTCAAAAACTACTCCTGCCTGAATTTAATTGGATCAAACTGTGAAACAATTCATGCTCAAGGCATTGTCAAAAACAATAGACCAGTGAGCTCAACAATTAATGGAGCCTAAGATCTAATGTGATACCAAACAAGGCAGGCAGCACAAAAGAGATCAAGAAAAGGACAAAAGATGCTTGAAACAACCGTCATCCTAGAGTGATTTTATGTCTGAAGCTTATGCCCTCTGAACACTGACACAGAAGGCTTCATACCACAGGGAAAATACACTTTACTAAAACCATCAAGGCAAATACTAAATAAAAAAAAAAAGAGGGGGGAGGAAAACAGTAGCCAAAGTTGCTATAATATGTAATCCACCTAGTTCAGTTTAACAAAAAACTGATAGGCAAGTAATCAAAAAAGAGAAATTCATAGGAAAACAAACAACAAATACCAGAAAAAAGAAACTACCTATGAGAGGTCCCATATAATTTAACCCACTAAGATTTCAAAGCTTCCATTACAGACTCAGAAATCTTAGTGGTGCATGCCTGTAATACCAGTGGCTCAGGAGAATAAGAGGAGGATTGCAAGTTCAAGGCCAGACTCAGCAAATAAGCAAGGGCCTAAGCAAATTACTGATACCTAAGCAACCCTGTCTCAAAATAAAAAATAAAAAGGGCTGTGGATATAGCACAGTGGTGCTATTGAACCCCCTGGGGGTTCAATCAGTAGGACAAGTAAAAAAGAAAGAAAGGAAGGAGGGAAAAAAAGGTATGTAGGTATGATGACAATATCTCATCAAATTAAGACTAGCAATGAAGAAACAAATTATAAAGAGCCAGAAAGAAATTATGAAATACAATAACCAAATTAAGTAATTCACTGAATAGGCTAGTCCTCAGCAACATTGTCGTGGAAACAGTATCTTAACTCCTAGTTCCTGGTATTGCCTGATAGGAAACATTGTTGATCTTTGTCTTGGCCATTATACTCATTGGCATATTTCTGTGCTGTGGCATTTCTTGCTGCATCAATCTGGTTCCAGTACTAATGAATTCTTGTTTCTCTTATAGACCACCTATCACTCGAATGGCCCTCCAGCCTATTACTTCTCAATTGGACTTTTAGCATGGACCACTCGATAGACCCGATATTTTTAAGGGGGACTCCAAACTGCTTGCCCCACACCGTCCCTTTTCAGCCTGAAGAAGCCAGAAAGATCATCTTCGTCCCCCTTCCTCACAGCAGTAAGGAGTTCCCAAATTAGAGGGGGAATGAAGCCAGATTTAAAGTTAGGTAGTCAGTGTAGTTAGATAAATCGGAGTCTAATACCGAGTGAAATCTAAAATGGAGGCCATGCTAAAAATGATTCCAGGAAACACAGGACAACTCGTGGTAATCGGAAGGCAGTATGCTCCACTGACAGAGATGAAAAATGAGACTCCCCAATAATTATGATTCATTACTTTTAAGATTAAAAGTAGTCAGAAAAAAGGAGTGGGGAATGAAAGGGTAAAGTTTCTAAACTGGAAAGCTTGAATGTAAAAGATTAGGTATTATTAAGTTCCTCTGTTACACCCAGATTCCTGAGATAGTTAAGACAACACCCTACTGGCCATTTAGCCTAGGGCCCTGTGCAGTTCCTCACAGGGCCCAAACCAATCAATTTGAATTTATAACCCGCTTACGAATGACCAATCACCCTCGCCCGCCAATGAATGTGCCAATCACGTCTCAGAGTTGTTGTTCAATTTCCCAGCGCCTCATGATGATTTGTTCTGATGTATGCAAAGACTCCCGCCCTCTCCAAAAAGTGTACTTAAGCTCTGTTTGACCTTTGCTCTGGGCTCTGAGCTGCGCTCCCTTCTTGAGTGGGCACAGAGTCCCAGCGCGCTGGAATGGATCCCCAATAAATCCCCTTTTGCCAAAAAAAAAAAAAAAAAAAAAGGAAATACAAAATAGCAAAAGAAAAAAAAAATCAAGGGTTGGTGATGTATCTCAGTGGCAGAGCACTTAAGTGTCTAGCACAAGCAAGACCCCAAGTTTTATGAGAGGTCCCATATAATTTAACCCACTAAGATTTTAAAGCAGGGGCTGGGGATGTGGCTCAAGCGGTAGCGGGCTCGCCTGGCATGCGTGCGGCCCGGGTTCGATCCTCAGCACCACATACAAACGAAGATGTTGTGTCCGCCGAATACTAAAAAATAAATATTAAAAAAAAAAAAGATTTTAAAGCTTCTGTTACAGACAAAGAAATCTTAGTGGCACATGCCTGTAATACCAGTGGCTCAGGAGGATAAGCAGGAGGATTGCAAGTTCAAGGACAGACTCAGCAACTAAGCAAGGGCCTAAACAACTTACTGACACCTAAGCAACCGTGTCTCAAAATAAAAATTAAAAATATAATCTACCTAGTTCATTGCAAGCTTAAAGAATGATTGATAAGTACCATAATGTAAAGAAAAAGAGAAAAATAATAAGGAATTCCTTAAGTAAAGCTTCAGAAAAATGTGAAACATCATTAAGTACACCAATATATAAATGAGGAAAGTACCAGAAAAATTTCAAAAAATTAGTAGGTAAACATTTCCCAAATTTGATGAAAAAAATTAATCTACACATTTGAGGAGCGCAATGATCTTCAAATAAAATAAATTCAGATATATCGCAGTAAAATGCTGAACACCAGAGACAAAATGAAAAATCTTGAAAGTAAAAGTATAACGTAGGGACTGGGGTTGTGGCTCAGTGGTAAGAGTGTTTGCCTAGCATGTGTAAGGCACTGGGTTCGATTCTCAGCACTGCATATAAATAAATAATATAAAGGTCCATTGAGAACTAAAAAATATTTTTTTAAATGTTATACTGGAATAAGCTTATTCCAAATCCATGGTAAATGAGGTCAATATAACAAATGACCTAAATATATACTTGCTCTCCTCTCTTTTGTTAGATTAACAGATGTAATATTATGGCACTAACAATTTTTAATAATAGGCTAAGTTTATTATATATCACAATAATAGCACAAAATGGGAGAACAGGAAATAGAGAATAGAACTGCAGGAGAGTAACATTTGTGTATTTAGTATCAGTTAAATGTAAATCTGAATTCTAATAAAATGCATCATATAGCTCTCAAGCAAACACTAAGAAAATACAGTGAAAAAAATCATTAAATTTTACACTAGTAAATGTTTGCTTGATGAAAATAAAAGCACTAAGGAGAAACAGGAAAGACATGAGACAAAGGAAATAAAGAAATGGTAGACATAAACCAAATGATTTATTTCAGTGTCAATATTGATTATGAATGGATTAACTAAAGCTTAAAAAAAAAAAAGCAGGGCTGGGGTTGTGGCTTAGCGGTAGAGCACTCGCCTAGCACGTGCAAGGCCCTGGGTTTGATCCTCAGCACCACATAAAAGTAAATAAATAAAGGTATTGTGTCCAACTACAATTAAAAAAATAAATATTAAAAAAAGCAGAGATTATCAGACTGGACAGAAAAACAATGCTAAACAACAGACTGAAAAAATGATACATCATGTGAAAAATAATAAGAAAGCTGGACAGGCTATCCTTACATTAGAAAGTAACAGAATTTATAACAAAAACTGTTATAGAGATTGAAGGTACTTTAAAATGACAAAAGGGTCAGTCTGGCAGAAAATGTAACAATTATAAGGTAATATAGCCAGTGGTGCACACCTGTAATTCCAGCAACTCGGGAGGCTGAGGCAGGAGGATCACAAGTTCAAAGGCAGCCTTAGCTTTAGAGAGGCCCTGAGCAACTTAGCAAGACCCTGTCTCAAAATAAAAATAAAAAGAGCTGGGATATGGCTCCTTGGTTAAGGATTCCTGGGTGCAATCTCTAGCACCTATAAATGAATAAATAAATATATCTGGGTTGGGTTGTGGCTCAAGTGGTAGCACGCTTGCCTGGCATGCGTGCGGCCTGGGTTTGATCCTCAGCACCACATACAAACAAAGATGTTGTGTCCGCCGATACCTAAAAAAAAAATATTAAAAAAAAATTCTCTCTGTCTCTCTCTCTTTAAAAAAAAAAAAAAAAAAATATATATATATATATATATATATATATATATATATATATATATATATATATATATAAAACAGTCTCAAAACACAAACTGACACATTGGAGAAACCATCAATTGAACAATAGTTGTTAGAGATTTCAAACATCATCTTCCAAAATAGATAGAACAACTTGCAAGCAGATTGTTGGCAAGGAAATGGAAGACTTGAATAACACTATACCCCTGTAGACACAACAGACATCTAAAGAACACATCAGCCATAACAGTGAAATACAAATTCTTCTCAAGTAGGATCAACTAAATTTGTCTCTGTGGATGAAATTCCTCAACTGATTCTTTTTTTAATATTTTTTTTTAGTTGTAGATGGACACAATACCTTTATTTAATTAATTTATTTTTATGTGATGCTGTATATCGAACCTAGTGCTTCACACATGCAAGGCGAGCACTCTACCACTGAGCCACAACACCAACCCCTTAAATTAATTGTTAAGTTGAGTAATTTGTCCCTACCTTGTAAGGTCAAATTCCAGGAGACAAAAGTGTGGGTTTTTGTTTTTTTTTTTTTTTTTTAAGTTGTAGTTGGACCCAATACCTTTATTTCATTCATTTATTTTTATGCGGCGCTGAGGATCAAACCTAGGGCCCCGAGCATGCTAGGCGAGCACTCTACCACTGAGCCACAATCCAAGCCCCAAAGGTGCAGGGTTTTGATATTGCAGACAGTGATAGCCCATTAACAAGCTATTGTTTATTTTGAAATCACTGGTGATCACTTTGCCCAAACTTTGCTGCCTCTGGTGCAATAATGTGTATTTCACTCTGGTTTTGCCATTCTGTCCAACTTATGAGCTGCATTTAACAATATTCAGTCTTTCCTAGGTTTCCAACATGCTCAAGTTAACCATAATAATCCCAACTTCTATTTCTTGTCACCTCTTGGTGTACAACAAACCAACACCAAATCCACCTGGAACAAACATAAAGCTAGGTGTAAGTCCATGATAAAAATTCATGCTAGACTCAAATTTGGTTCCTTTATGTGGCACAAATAATCTGGAAAGCTTTTAATTCTCTTCTCCTGTATGTATCAGAACATTACCTAGTAAAATATTTTGACTTTTGGTTTTGGTATGTTTTAGTACAAATATCCAGGAACAAATTCCTCATTTGAATTTATCTTAGAGATAAATTTTCAATTAATTCCTCAAGTGCATATAAAACTCCAAGACAGACAATACTTTGGGCTATAAATGAAGACACAACACATCAAAAAGGACTGAAACTGTACAAAGTATTCTCTTTGGTCACAAAGGATAAAAATTAATGAGTAACAGAAAGAAATTTGTGAAATTCACAAATACGTGAGATTAAACAATACTTCCCCCACTGCCCAGTGGTTTTTTATTGTTTCCCAGGCTGGTCTTGAACTTCTGGGCTCAAGTGATCTTCCCACCTCAGGCTCCTGAGTAAATGGAATACAGGCATGCACCACCATGCTCAGTATTGTTTCAACAATAACCAATGAGCAAAAACACACACACACACGGAAATTACAAAATATTTGAGATAAATGAAAACAAAGACAACATAAAAATATTTTATTTTCTCCCTTCTAATGTGGATGCCTTTTATCTTATCTGTTTGCATAGTTGCTGTCTAAAACCTGCACTACAATGCTGAATAGAAGTGGAAGAGTGGACATGTCTATTTTGTTCCTGACCTTAAGGAGAAAGCATCTGTTGTTACATTTATTACGATGCATCATTTTGTATTAAAAAAAAACTATTAGAATATACAAGTTCAGCAAGGTTGCAAAATGCAAGATAAATATAAAGAAGTCTGGATACTTTGCATTTCTAGACACTTGCAGAAAATATCCAAAAAGAAAATTAAGAAAGTGATACCATTTACAATAGCATCAAAAGAATACTTAGGAAAAACTTTTAACAAAATAAGTAAAATTATTACTGAAATTTAAAAAAATCTAAGTAAATAAAGACATCTCATGTTCATGCATGATAAAGACTATGGTCAAGGGGCTGGGGCTGGGGCTGGGGCTGAGCGGTAGAGCGCTCGCCTAGCGTGTGCGAGGCCCTGTGTTTGATACTCAGCACCACATAAAAATAAATAAATAAAACAAAGGTATTGTGTCCAACTACAACTAAAACATTTAAAATTTTTAAAACATTTAAAATTTAAAAGTGTTGTCAAAATGACAACACTTCCATGGTCAAGACGATAATACATCCAAATTGATCTACACATTCAATGTAATCCACGACATACCAACTTTTTTTGCAGAAATGAACAGGCAGATTCTAAAATTCATATAAAACTGCAAGGGACCCTGAATAGCCAACATAATTTTTTTTCTTTTTTTCCAGTACTGGGAATCGAACCAGAATCTCATGCATGCCATGCAAGTCTTGCTCTATCAGTCCCTTCTTAAAATATTGTATTTTGACACAGGTTCTTGCTAAATTGCCCAGATTGGCCTCAACCTTGTGATCCTCCTGGCTCAGACTCCCAACAAGATGAGATTACAGCATTTGCCAATATGTTAGGCCAGCTAAAACAATTTTGCACAAAGATCTATATTGTCCGATTTCGAAACTTACTACAAAGCTACAGTAATCAAGACATTGTGGTACTACCATAAGAATAGACATAATAGATCAATGGAATAGAACTCAGATACCAGAAATAAGCCTCACATTTATAGTCAACAAATTTTTGACCACAGTGACAGGACAATTCACTAAAAAAAGAAAGTTTTTTGCACAAATTTTGCTGAGAAAATGGATTGTTTACATGCAAAACAAAAAATATAAATCACTACAATTTACACATATAAAAGTTAAATGAAAGACCTACATATAAAAGCTAAAAATATTTCTTCAGGGATCTGGGCACAGTGGCGCACGCCCATGATCCAAGTGGCTCGGGAGGCTCAGACAGGATAAAAGCAAGTTCAAAGCCAGCCTCAGCAATAGCGAGGCGCTAAGTAACTCAGTGAGACCCTGTCTCTAAATAAAACAAAAATATAGGGCTGGGGA
This sequence comes from Urocitellus parryii, assembly GCF_045843805.1. NCBI lineage: Eukaryota > Metazoa > Chordata > Mammalia > Rodentia > Sciuridae > Urocitellus > Urocitellus parryii. The sequence goes on along the minus strand of NC_135545.1, from coordinate 15,749,909 downwards.
TGTGGCTCAGTGGCCAAGTGCCCTTGAGTTCAGTCCCCAGTATTCTGCCCCGGCTCAAAAAGGTAGATCTTTTTTTTTTTTTTTAATGAGGTAATCCTTTTTTTTATAAAGTTAGGTTCATTTTGATACTTTACTTTTTAGTTATATTGGACACAACACTTTTGCTTTATTTTTACCATATAAAGTATTTTTAAAAAGATGAAAAGACAACCCACAGGATAGCAGAAAAAAGTTAAAAATTATTTATCTCATGAAAATTGTAGCTAATATTAGAGACCTCTTACAAAGTCAATATTAATTAAAAAAAAAAACAACACTAATTTAAAAGTGGGCCAAAGTTCTAAATAGACAGTTCTTCAAAAATATATACAAGTAAGCTAGGGCTGGGGCTCAGTGGCAGAGTGCTTGCCTAGCATGTATGAGGCACTGGGTTTGATCCTTAGAACCACATACAAAAACCACACACACACACACACACACACACACACACACAGAGCAAATAAGCACTAAACAATGCTTGATATCACTAGGCACTAAGTATATGCAAATCAAAATCACAATAAGCTGTTACTTCATACCCATTAGGATAGTCATAGTCAAAAGAATATAAAATAATAAATGATGACAAGAATAAAACCCTCACACACTGCTGGTATGAATGTAAAATGGTACAAGTGCTGTGGAAAATAGCAGAATGATTTCCTTAAACGATTAAACATACAGCTACCACTGATCCAACAATTCCATTCCTATGTTACAAACCTGAGAAAACTGAACATATTGCATCCACATAAAAATTTTACATAGATGTTCGTGGCGGCTGTATTTATAATAGCCAAATGACTCTAATATCCATTAACAAACAAATTAACAAACTGTGGTATATCTAAACAATGGAATATTATTCAGAAATTAAAAAATGAAGTGCAAATAAAGTGACAGAATGATGAACTCAGAAAACTTAAGCTAAGTTTAAGAAATCACAAGTCCATGTATTATGAGACTCCATTTATATAAAGTGTCCAGAATAGGCAAATCCATAAAGTATATTTGTAACCTGCCTTGAGGGAAATAAAAAAGTGATGGCTAAGAGATACAGGCTTTCTTTTTAAGGTGATGATGATGTTCATTTACCCTCCCCCTGTTTTAGGGGGATAAGTTCCATTGTTTTTCTTATTTACAAATGATGCAAAGAGTGTCCATGATTGTATGTTTTCTAAGTCACTAAGTCAAGATTTGAACTCAAGTCTGTCTCTAAGATCAGAGAACTACTGGACTAAGAGGATGAGCTGTAGGATCATATGTTCATAAGAAATGTGTGTTTCATGATGACAAAGTATTATCTGAAGAAAGGGCAGTGAAGTAGGAAATATACAAGTATGTGAGCATCTTCCAGGGCAGAAGGAAAAAAAAAATCAAGAGCAGAGGAAATCAGGTAATATTTAGAGACAATGAAGAACAATTCATCTTCTATGACCATAAAATAGATGTAACCCTGCGCCTAACAGAGGAAATGTAGGCTCAAATCTTCATCACATTGGATTAAGCCCTGACTTCCTTAACAAGACTCCAAAAATGGAAGAAATAAAAATCAAGAATTAGGGCTGGGTCTGTGGCTCAGTGGTAGAATGCTCACCTAGCATGCATGAGGCACTAGGTTCGATCCTCAGCACCACATAAAAATAAAGATATTGTGACCATATATAACTAAAAAAATAAATATTAAAAAAATTCAATAATTAATAAATGGGATGGATTCAAACTAAAAAGCTTCTTCTAAGCAAAAGAATCAATGAGGTGAAGAGAGAGCCTACATTTTGGGAGCAAACTTTTGCCACACATGTGTCATAGCACTAATCAGAGCACTAACGTGTGTGCGTGTGCGTGCGTGTGTGTATATATGTATATATACACACACGCACGCATGCACGCACACGCACACACACAGACGCACACACACACTTATGTATCTAGCTCCTGGAGAACTCAAAAAACTTAACACCAAAAAAACAAACAACCCAATACATAAATGGGCTAAGGAGCTGAACAGACACTTCTCAAAAGAAGTCACATATTCAATAAACAAATATATGAAAAAATGTTCAACATCTCTAGTAATTAGAGAAATGCAAATCAAAACTACTCTACCTCACACCAGTTAGAATGACAGTTATCAAGAATACAGACAACTGGGCTGGGGCTGTAGCTCAATGGCAGAGCACTTCTCTAGCGTGCATGAGGCACTGGATTTGATCCTCAGCACTACATAAAAACAAATAAAATAAAAGCATATAATCTACAATTATAAAAAAAATTTTTTTAAATATAGACAACAATAAATGTTGACGAGGATGTGGGGGGAAAAAGCACACTCATACATTGCTGGTGGGATGCAAATTTGTATAACCAATCTGGAAAGCAGTATGGAGATTCCTTAGAAATTCCTTAGGAATTCCAAGACTCCTTGGAATGGAACCACCATTTGACCCAGGTATCCCACTCCTTGATCTATACCCAAAGGACTTCAAATCAGCATACTATAGTGACACAGCCACATCAATGTTTATAGCAGCTCAATTCACAATAGCTAAACTGTGGAAGCAACCTAGATTCCCTTCAATAGATGAATGGATAAAGAAACTGTGGTATACATCTTAAAAGAGAATAAAATTTGGCATTTGCAGGTAAGTGGATGGAGTTGGAGAATATCATGCTAAGTGAAGTAAGCCAATCCCCCAAAACCAAAGGCTGAATGTTCTATCAAATAAGTGGATGCTGATCCTTAGGGTGGGGGGGCCAACTTTGGGCAAAGGGGAGGGAGGGGTGGAGAGGTGAGGGGGAATAGGGGCAGGAAAAATGATGGAATGAGATGGACATCATTACCCTAGGTACATGTATGACTGCACATATGGTTCGACACTAATTGTGTACAACCAGAGAAATGAAAAGTTGTGCTGCAATTGTGTACAATGAATCAAAATGCATTCTGCAGTCATATACACCTAATTAAAATAAATTAATAAAAAATGTAGAAAACTACAAATATGAGTGAGAAATACAAGATGTTGCCATAGAACATTAATATAATTTAACTCGTACCAAAAATTCAAACTGAAGAAAACATGTAAGTAGGATGATTTTAAAAACACAAGTTCCATTTATTCTTCTAGCTGATTTCTTATTGTTGTTTGCTTTTGTAGTGCTGGGGACCAAACTCTGGGTCTTACGCATGCTAAGTAATTTTAATTTTTGATCATTGATCAATATGTTTTAAACACTGAGCTTAAACAATGCAATTATGGAAGAGACTTTGTGTCCCATTTTGCTTTGCCTCTTCAAATCACATTCAAATTTGAACCCAACTTGAATTATTCTGTAGGTACTTATTTCTTCAAAGACATGACCCCTGGGCTGAGGTTATAGGTCAGTGGTAGAGCATTTACCTTGCATGTGTGAAGCCCTGGGTTCGATCCTCAGCACCACATAAAAATAAATAAATAAGTAAAACAAAGATATTGTGTCCATTTACAACTAAAATATATATATATATATATATATATATATATCATATATATAACATATATACCATATATGTATTATATATATATATATTTTTTTTTTTTTTAAAAGAGATACGTCCCCATTTCCCCACTGGATCTGATTTACTATCTGTATTTTTCCTCACTTATTTTCACTGACTTAATTTTTTCCATCTTACTGGTACAGTAACCTATTTCAACTGCACTCCAAAATAATGCAGGAAACAAACACTTAAAACTTACAAGAGACCTGCTTGTATTCTTTTCTTCTGCAGAAAGGGCAGAATCCTGAGAACACCAAGCTGAGGAAAAAAACAAAATAGATTTTCTTCAGAGTTTCAGACAAAGGAATATGAAAATTTTTAGTACCAGGTGACCATAAGATCTCCTACAGATGAATGATCCTCAGAGCCATGAGAAATGTAACACCATAAAGCTATGGACACAGAATTGTATGTGGATAACTAATTTCATCATATAGGGTCTAATAAAGATTTCTTAAAAAAAAAAAAATTTATTTATTTTTATGTGGTGCTCAGGATTGAACCCAGGGCCTTGCACATGCTAGGCAAGCGCTCTACTACTGAGCCACAACCCCAGCCCTGATGAAGCTTTCTTAACGGCTAAGGATAGATAAGGTGTCCAATGAATTTACTAACAATATAGTATTTCTCAAAAATTCTGACATTCTTAAAGCCAATAGGAAATTAACCTTAAGTATATAATATATGCCACAAAGATTTAATGATTAGGATGGTCTTTAAGTTTACTCTTAAAGAATTTAGAAAAAAGACATTAATGAGATATTAGTTATAGGTACTGAGGAACATTCATATGATGGAGGAAATGTAGTCATGATTCTAATTTCATTTTATAATAACTTGATGTTTCTTCACCCTAAAACATTCAAGGCCTCTGTGTGGGGAGCCATTCTTACACGTGACTGGGCGACTCCCGGTTTGGGTCTGAGGCGTTCTGGCTGTGTCGGAACTTTCCCGGCCCTCTCCTGATGAAAGAACCCGTCCGTGTGGGGGTGTGACTGACCACTGTCCCTGGCCTTGGAGTGCGGCGCCCCCTCAACCTTCATTGGATGGAATTCTCCCCTGAAGTTCTTGTTCCCCAATAAAAGGCTACTCCCTGGTGTGCTCTCTCTCTCTCCTGCTAGCCCTGAGTAATCCTTGCTGCCCTGCCCGGCGGTTAGAGGTGGGAACCAGAGAGGGGAGCCGTCTCGGACCTGGTCATAGAAATAAGGTAACTGCGTCTGTGTGTTTTATTTCGATCTCTGCTAGCTAACTTTTATGCCAAGAACCTCATTAATGAAGCCATTGCGCTGGCTGCATGGTGGACCTCTGATTAAAAATGGAAGATTGAATACATGTACTTATTTCTGTTATCTCCCAAACCCAATCAAAATGTTAGTTAAAGCAACAAAGAATCTAAAATTTACAAAGACAAATAAAATAGTAGACTTCAATGGGTACGAGATCTTAATAAAACTCTGGAAGCTAGAGAGCAGACATTTGAATGTTATCTAAACAAGAGAGAGCTAATGTTTAAGTGAGGGTTGAGGGGGATGATAGGAGAGCCATCACATTATCCTAAAAAGGATCAGAAATGGGAGGTGGTATTAGGTAGTTCTGCAGACAGAAGTTTGAAAATAGGGATGAAAAACAGGGAACTGAAATGTAAGGCATTATAAAAAAGGTGTTAAACTTCATATTGTCTTCTTTAACCCTATATTACATGGTAACAATTCCTTTTACACTAACAAAAAGAAGAAAAAAAAACCTAAGAATTTTTTTCTCTTATATAAATGAATTGGACAGGCTCTGGATTATCAGCATATCAGATTCAGATAAAGACAGGGCTGAAGCAATATAGAAAAAGAGAAATGAAAGTTCTCAGGCAATGCCCCTCCACACATTTTTTTCCTTTGACTCTTCAAAAGCAGGAGTTCTGGCTTATATTCCTCAAGCAAATCTAGGAGTTCTTGCTGGAGTAACTGACTAGCCCAACAGAAAATGCCTACAGATTCTGATACATGGTCAATCTCTAGGACCATACGAGAAAGAAAGGCAAGAAGAGTGTGTTGGAATGGGGCTAACATGGAAAGGATTAGGTAGAGAAAGAGAACTAAATTATTATGTACATTGTCAAAAATCAATTGAAAACATAAAATATGAGAAACCAGACATTAGCTATATAAGGATGTTATTTAAAAAAAAAAAGATGGGGGCTGGGGTTGTGGCTCAGTGGTAGAGCAGTCACCTACCAGGTGCAAGGCCCTTGGGTTTGATCCTCAGCTCCACATATAAATAAGTAAATTAAATAAAGGTATTGTTTCAACTAAAAAAAAAAAGATGATGAATATCCAAAAATATGTTCGAAGCAGTTGGCTTTGGGGAGTGGCAACAGGAATAAGGAGAAACAGAATAGAAAACATTTATAGTATTTAAAAAAATACTATTTTAAGGGGCTGGGGTTGTGGCTCAGTGGTAGAGCTCTTTCCTGGCATGTGTGAGGCATCAAGATCGATTTTCAGGGAGGGGAGGGGGGATAGTAGAGAATAGGACAGACAGCAGAATACATCAGACACTAGAAAGGAAATTTGTCAATCAATGGAAGGGTAACTGATGTGATACAGCAATCTGTATACGGGGTAAAATTGGGAGTTCATAACCCACTTGAATCAAACTGTGAAATATGATGTATTAAGAACTATGTAATGTTTTGAACGACCAACAATAAAAAAAAAATTAAAAAAAAAAAAAAAGATAGATTTTCAGCACCACTTTTAATTAAAAAAAATAAAGGTCCATCGAAAACTAAAAATATATATATATATATGTTTAAAAAACTACTATTTTAAAATAGATTTAAAAAACAGCATTTAAAAATATATTTAAATGTATCCTCTAGGAAAAACAGAAATAACATTTTATAATTTTATCTAAATTTTTTTTAAAAAATGAATTTAAAAAAAAACATATATTTTCCCTGCAGAGTCAATAATACCCATGTGAACTTTCTTGTAAACAGTACTGAATATACTCTTTTAACTCTACTCATCTTACCTCTCCTTTCCATCATCTGGGTCAAACGTGCCATTGTCCCACATCTATTATTGATGACCACTGAAGGTTGAGATATTCAGACCTTGCCCACTCTGGAAAAAATGGTCAAGTAGTCTGCAGGTGCAGCAACTCAAGGGTTATCTTTTTTCAAGATCTCTCCAGCTTTCTGGGAAACTTTCAAGTCAAGAGATCTCTTTCCACGATTTCTGTTCCTCAGGCTTCTTTTTATTCACACCATAGATCTGTCTTATCCTTGTGGAATCAAACCTGTGGGCTTAAGACATAAATCTAATTACCTACTGTCTTCTCACTGTATTCCTGTGGTAAGCAGGCTCCAGAATGTTTCCCAATGATCACTGTCTTCTGGAACTCAAACCAAACCCCTCCTACACCAAAGAGGATTGAGATGACAGTGTGTGACTTCCGAGACTTGATCATAAAATACTTTGGGGCTTCCATCTTACACATTTTAAGATCATGCATTTTAAGCAAAGACAGGTGTCCATACTATGAAGTCAGGCAAGGCATCCTGCCAACAGCTAACACTAATTTGACAACCATTTTGGAAGCAGATCCTCCAACCCAAGTCTAGTTTTCTGAGGCCTGCAGCCCTGCTGTCATTGTGACTTCAACTTTGTATGAGATATCAAAGCCAAAATAACCAGCAAGTCACATTTCACAGAAATAATGAGCTAACATTATGGTTGTTTATGCCTCAAAGTGTTTAAGTAAATTTATTGCATAGTAATAGATTAACATAGCCCTAACCACTTATCTTCCTTGCTTCACACTCCCTACAGTCACTGAATAGAGGTAATGGATGCAGAATGCAGCAGATGTCGAGAGGAAAACTCAAAAGACTCACCAACTGAAGCTGAACCAAATATTCAACAGAGACACCAAGAGTCTAGAGACAAAGTGATGTTCACATATTTGCTCCTCAAATACTCTCTAAAAAGTATAAAGGCATAGACTTGATAAAGTGACAGATATAAAAATGAGTTAAAAAATACTCAAGATTTGCAATAGCCCCATATTTGGACCAAGAGAGAGCTGGTCCAGTAATTCTATTCTCTGAGTTACCTTGGCAACTGAGGTCAAGAAGTTGTAATTTAGAATTCTCCTTTGAAATGAGAATTATACCTGTGTCACAAAGATACTGAACAATTACAATAAGTTTTGAGAAGGGCTATGCTTGACATAGACTTCTTTATTTGTTTATTTTAGTTGTTGGTGGATCTTTATTTATTTAGAATCTAATCTAGTGCCTCACACATGCTAGGCAAGTCCTCTACCACTGAGCTAAAACCCCAGCCCAATTGACATAGACTTCTTATACCCCTCACATGGTTACTATTTTTCATGACAATTATTATCTTCTAAAAATACTATGTAATTTATTTATCACATACACAATCCATTTATCCCCTCCCCAATAAAAACTCTATGAAAAAAAATTTTTTTTCCTGGTTTTACCATTGACAAGTATTGTTCAGAAAGTGTGTTGATATAAGTCATAGTGAAAAACAGTATGGCAATCAAAACATTAAAAGCAGAATTATTATATGACCAAACAATTCTTCTCAAGTATACACACAGGATAATTGAAAGCAGGGACTTAATTCTAAGTTCATACACTCATATTTAGAGTACCATTATTTGCAACACTCAATATAAGCAGCCCAAGTATTCGTTAATGGATGAATAAACATTATATACAAAAAGAAGAAAAATATTATTCAGCTTTAAAAAGGAAGGAAATTTTGATACACACTAACAAAGACAAATGTTAAGAACACTGTTAAGGGGTTGGGGTTGTGGTTCAGTGGTAGAGTGCCTGCCTGGCATGTGTAAGGCCCAAGGTTCAATCCTCAGCATCACATATAAATACATAATAGAAAGCTCCATTGACAGTGCTGGGGTTGTAGCTCAATCGAAGAGCATTTGCCTAGCATGTGTGAGGCATTGGGTTCGATTCTCAGTACCACATACAAATTAATAAAAGTCCATCAACAACTAAAAAACATTAAAAAAAAAATCCATCGAACACTAAAAAATATTTTTAAAAAAAGAAAAGAAGAAAAAGAAGAACACTGTTAACTATATATTAAGTTAAGCCAGGACAAATGTGTTATGGTTCTTCTAAAATTAGGTTATCTATAATTGTAAAATTCATAGAGACAAAAAGTAAAATGGTGGTTGCCAGGACTGGAGTAAGGCAAAACAAGAAGTCATTGCTAATGAGTACCAAGTTTCTGTTTTGCAAGATGAAAAGAGTTCTGGGAATGAACAGTGATGATGAAAGCATAACAGTGTAAATGTACTCAATGCTAATGAACTGTAAAATAAAGTTCAGACAGTAAATTCTGTGTTTTACTACAATTTAAAAATAAATATATATACATACATGTATCAAATGAAATATGTAGTTGGTGACTTAAAACTAGGAGAAAGTAATATATTAGACATGAATAAGATAAAAGGATGCGTAGTTTGGAGTTCAAGTGTTTGAAAATCTTACTTGAGTTTGGGTTTTATTAGGCATGTATATTAAAAATTCAAGGATAAGAGCAGAAATTAAACCAGCGGAGAGAGAAAGGGATAAACCTGCACAATAAAGAATAGAAAAAATAGAAAATAAAAAAAATTTTATCACTAATTTTAATAAATGTAACTACTTATACTCACCCATTAAAATAACAAACAGGATAAAAGGATTAAAAGCTCAGCAATGTGCTCCTCACAAGAAACCTGAAACAAAGACATAAAGGATTGAAAATGGAAATTCCTGACAAACACAATAACAAAATCTGAAAAGGATTATCATCAGTCAAGAGAACCTGGGCTAAAAGGCATTTGCCAGAATAAAGAAGTATGTTTCTCACTGTGGCAGATTGGAATCCTAGTCCTAATTCTTCAACCCTAACAGGGTTATTATACATTCACATTACTTGCCCGGTAACTATCCCATTTCTAGTTATGCTTTATGGTTGTTAACTGATGTTAAGCTAAGCCACCTGACTTACTTTATTTGGCTAATGAAATATCAGTATATTTGGGAGCAGATATTTTAAGGGTATCTGTATGATCCGTTCTATGCTCTGGAAATCCATCCCGGATTGAAAGTGCCCTAGTAACCACTGTTCTTTTAAGCCTGAGCCCCAGAAAGAATAAATGCACGCAGATATGAATTCTTCCTATGGCTCTGCCACTCAACCAAAACGCAGCCTCGATCTGCTGAATATAGTAAACCAAATAACCTGAATAAGAAAATAAACGCTACCTACGGTATGCTGCTGAGGTTAAGGGTGGGTTTTTAAGCAATATTAAACCAAGACAGGAATGGGGGTGTAACTAAGTAGCAGCGCGCTTGCCTAGCATGCGTGAGAGACCCTTGGTTCCTTCACCAGAACCACAAAATAAAACCAAATAAAAAATAAATGAATGCACATAATAAAGGATGCAAGCCATACGATGATGTTGGCAAACCTGGGAAAGATCATCACGGAAAACTTGAAAGCTACATAACGGTCAAGAATTGTGGGGGAGGGGTGGTAAAGGAAACAAAAGGCAGGGGGTCAACGTACAGAAAGGCCCGCTAGAAAACACAGAATTGTATTTCAAACGTACTTGTCAACTATGTCAAAACACAACAGAGAAAACTAGCCCAAGACAGACCAGAACCACTACACATCGAAGTCGCACTTCGCCAGGCTTTTACACACCACACCACACCGCACCCTTAACCGCAATCACACACAACCACAAACATACACCATAATCACCAAACATAATAACCACACACCTTCGATAATCATAAACACTCGCTAATTCTCACATTTTTTTCGTCCCAACGACTCGAACCACTCCAACGACCCACGAGTAGTTCCAGCGCACTGCCGCTACTTCCCACCTCCGCTAGCCCGGCCACTCCCGGCCCCCTCAGGGCCTCCGCCCCGTCAGCCGCCCGCGGCCGGTCCAAACCGGACGGTCGGAGCCCCGCCCTCACCTCCCAAGGCGGGCACTCGCAGCTCCACAGACCCGGGACAGCCGGAGGCGCAGCCAGCGCGCGGTTTCTAAGAGACCGAGTGAAGCCCACGCGCAAGCAGGTCAGGGACAGGCTCAGGTGAGCCGAAGGAGCTCTCCGTGACCGCTAGGTTCCAAGCAAAACTCCTCCCAGAAGGCCACGCGGTCCAACTCAACTTCCGTCCAGGACGCTGCCCGCATTTCCAGTGCCCAGGAGGGGTTAGCCAGGTCCGCTGGGAAGGGGCAGTGCAGCGCGCCACGCTATGGCTAAGTACCAGCGGTGAAACTGCTCTGGATTGGGGGAGTTGCCGGCGCAGTCATTTCGGGTGGGCCCACGCTGGGCCCTGAGAGGAATCGACGTGGACACCTGCTCTGGACTACATTTCCCAGAAGGCCTGGTGGCCTCTCGCTCTTCCCGCGAACTCGAGTGTTTCGTGCAGCCTGGCGGGACCGTTAGATCCGGCGGGACAAGCGCCTGAGGTCCGCTGGGTCAGAAGCTGGAGCCTTGGGGCTGTGCGGGCAGAGCGCACTGGACACGGGAGTTTGTGGGATTGTCTGGATACATTATGACACTGCGGCTTTATGTATGGACATGAGATGGCTGGTCGTTGTGAAGTTATGGCTTTAGTATGACCGTCCCTTAATGGATGAGACACTGTGTATTAGTATGGGGCTCCTGTCTCCTTTATGACTGTGACTCCAGAACTCTAGCCCCAGGAAACCTTTCTGACGTTAGGTTCTAGCCCAGGACAGCAGTGAACTTGCACAGGATGCCCCATTTTCCTCCGATCGCCATACCCTGTGTGTGGTGGGTAACGACTTTGGAGCTGATAATGACCTCTAATCTAACTAACTAGGGTACTAGGAAAAACCTGCTATCTTAGAGTTACTTTTCTTCTACCATTTCTACCTTTCTCCAGGTGAGCCACCCAAGAAGAAAAGGAAAGAATGCATGATGAATTTCGACAAGTAATATCCGGGATATAGTAGGGTTTCTTTTATAGTTTCCTTTCTCTGAAAATTCTTGTTTAATAAAAATGTTTCCATGGGAGCTGGGGTTGTGGCTCAGTGGCAGAGCCTAGCAAAAGCAAGGTCCTGGGTTTGATCCTCAGCACCACATAAAAATAAATAAAATAAAGGTATTGTGTCCAACTACAATTAAAAAATAAATATTTAGGAAAAAATGACACCTATAATCCCAGTGACTTGGATCGCAAGTTCGAGGTGCACCTCAACAACTTAGCCAGACCCTGTCTCAAAATTTGAATGAATAAATAAAATTAAAAGAGCTGGGGGTGTAGGTGAATGGTAAAGCACCCTCCCCCTTCAACCACAGTACCTCAAAAACAAAAATAAAAAAGATACATCATTTGAATATAGATCCTTATAATGTCCCCATTGGAGAAAAAGGATGGGTATGCCTGGTATTAGAGCCTAATAAGCCAGGCGGGGTGGGCACACCTGTAATCTCAGCCTCTTAGGGGGCTGCATGAGGCAGGAGGATGGCGAGTTCAAAGTCAGCCTCAGCAATTTAGCAAGGCATTTAGCAACTCAGTGAGACCCTGTCTCTAAATAAAAAAATTTTAAACAAAGGCTAGGGATGTAGTTCAGTGGTTAAGCACCCCTGGGATCAAACCATGGTACCAAAAGAAAAAAAAAAGCCGAATACTCTCGATATACCTAATGTTCACTTCTGCTTGCTGAATTCTTATAAGTATAATATTTATTATTTTAAAATAAAAGCATGAGCTGGGCATGGTGGCACAGGCCTGTCATCCCAGCGGCCTGGGAGGCTGAGGCAGGAGGATTATGATTTCAAAGCTAGCCTCAGCAATTTAGCAAGGCCATGAGTAAATTAGGGAGAACCTATCTCAAAAAATAAAAAATGCTGGGCATGTAGCTCAGTAGTTAAGCATCACTGCATTCAATCCCTGGTACTATTAAAAAAAAGTAAATAAAAAGCATGATTATTTTAGAGACTTCAAAAACACAGAATTACAAGAAAAAAATTTGATCACTTAACTAGTATTAATATTTAAATGTGTATTTTTTTGCCAATGTCAAATTATATTTCATTCATTTTTTTTCAGTACTGGGGGTTGAATCCAAGTCCTCCTGAGCATAAGGCAAGCAGTGTACCACTGAGGTACATCCCCAGCCCTCATTTACATTTTATAGTATACATTTTCACTACAGAGTGTAGTGGTCTTGGAATATCATTTTTCACAGACATTTCTTTGTATGAAAGAATTGAGGTTTCTACTTTGCATTAACTCAGTTGTATCAGATTTTTAGATATTTATACATATACATGCAAGTTTAAATTTGTATTTCCATAGTTGTTAATGAGGTTAATCACCATTCCATATGTTTATATTAGGGTTTGTTTTGTGATATGTTTCTTCAAATTTTCTACATTTTTTCCTCTTAGAATAACTTTTATTTATAGTAAGCTTTTATTATATTATATGTCCATACTATTTGGATTGTTCTGTCACTTTAACGTGGTTTTATGAACAGAATTTCTAATTTTAAAAAAGTTGAGTTTATCATTTTTTTCCTTTAAGGTTAATGTTTTTTGTATCTTGTTAAGAACTCCTTCCCTGTCCCAGGTTCATATAAATATTCTCCTATAATTATCCTAAAAGCTGTAAGTTTTGCTTTCCCATTTAGATGTTCAATCCATTTTTAACTGACTTTTGTATATGCTGTAAGGATGGGGTCAGATTTTTTTCCCCCTTTAATTAATAATTTTCTCAGTACCATGTTTAGGAAAATCCATTGTGTTCTCACTGGTCTGCAAAGATATCTTGTGTCCATATGTATATGGGTGTATTATAAGCTCATTATTCTATTCCATTGGTCTATTTGTACATCCTTGTGCTAATCTTGATTACCTGAGCTCCTCTTATAAGGTAATCTGTCTTTTCTTCCTCTGGCTGTTTTTAAGGATTTTCTCTCTGTTTTTTGTTTTCTGTAATTTAGTGTAATATATCTAAGTGCATTCTTTTTTATGTATCTGCTTGGAATTTGTAGGCATTTTTAAATTTGTGGATAGGTATCTATTATTAGTACAGAAAAATTCCCAGTCACTGTCTCTTCAGAGATTGCCCCTGCTTCATTTTCTAACCTTTCCTTTCTTTATCAGGTTCTAGTGAAACATAGGTTAGATCTCATTCTTCTCTTTTTGTCTCTTGATCTCTTCTTGGTTTTAAGAGTTGACAATTCAAAGGTGGTACTAATCTTTGTGCAGTGTCATATGCCTGTAATCCCAGTGGCTCAGAAGGCTGAGGCAGGAGGATTGCAAGTTCAAAGCAGCCAACACTCTTTAAGACTCCATCTCAAAATAAAAAATAAAAAGGGCTGGAGATGTAGCTTAGTGGTAAAGCACCCCTGGGTTCAATCACTGTACCAAAAAGTAAAAATAAAAAAGTGAACAAAAGAAGCTTACCTCATCTCAAGTAGGGTTGGAATGACAGGCAACTAATGTCTTTTATCAAGTGATAGTAAAAACATTTCTAATACTGAAAGTATTAAATACTTTTAATACTTATAACCTTGGAGAACCTACTAAATCCTAAGGCTATCCATTCACAATATGATTCTCTAATCTGAAAATTAGAAGGTAAAAGGGTAGAGAACTCAGAATAGGGACAGTGTTTTTCCAAGGTATCCATTTTGAACACTGAGTGGGTCTACTCCATTTTTAAAATAAGTATATTTGGCATAGATGCAAAGAAAACTAGGGTAAGAATAAGTCTTTCCAAATCTATTCAGCTTAAGTATCTGTTTCCTCTCCTACCAGCCTATAATTACACTCACCTTTTAAAACATTTTTTTAAATCTTTATTTTATTTATTTATTTTTATGTGGTGCTGAGGATCAAACTCAGGGCCTTGCACATGCTAGGCGAGTGCTCTACTGCTGAGCCACAATCCCAGCCCTAAAACTTTTTTTTTAATTTATTTTTTTAGGTACTAGGGACCAAACTAGGGCCTTGTATATGCTAAATGTATTCTACCACTAAGCCACATCGCCAGCCCTATACTTAACCATTTCTGCAGTGAAAATTATTGCCTAATATTAATGGGAATGCATTAGGGAAATAATGTACCATAATAAAAAATGAAATGTAAAAGGAATAAAATGAATTCTGTTTTTGTGAACTCACCTAATATTTAATCAGGGAATATTTGAAACATTCCCAGTAAAATAAGAAAGGGAGGGCTGGGGATGTGGCTCAAGCGGTAGCGCGCCTGCCTGGCATGCGTGCGGCCCGGGTTCGATCCTCAGCACCACATACCAACAAAGATGTTGTGTCCGCCGAGAACTTAAATAAATAAATAAATAAATAAATAAAAGAAAGGGAAAATAAAGAATATATACCTTTACAGATATTATATAATGTTGTTTAGAGGTATTAACCAAAGCATTTAGACAAGAGAAAATTTTGGTTACATATTAGTAAAGAAGATGTGAGATTATCACTTTTTGCAAATAATATACCTATACCTAGAAACCAAAAGTGTTCATAACCAGGACTTTGAAATAAGAAGGATTTACTGGGTTTGGTTACATTTGTAATACTTGAGAGACTGAGGAAGGAGGATCATAAATTTGAGGCCAGCCTAAGCAATTTAGTAGAACCCTTTCTCAAAATAAAACTTAGAAAGGGCTGGGAATGTGGTTCAGTGGCAGAGCACCCCTGGGTTCAATCCCTAGTACAGGGGAAAAAATAGGAAGAAAGAAAGACTCCATATGAAGCATTTCCCCCCTCATCATTTCTACTCTCAACCCTCCCTATGGGCTAGTTTTTTAATTGTTTTCCTAGATGAAAACCTAAGTAGTTCTATAATCATTTTGATCATTCTTTTTGGTATTCTTTGATAGTTTTCAGTCACAAGAACAGTCTCATTTGATTAATTACAACCACTGGTTCAGCTTAATAATCTTTAAATTTCATGCAAAGCCTCCTGCATACAACTTGATGCTTGCAGTGTGTAAAGGGGGACATATAAACCTTCTTCATTTCCTAATCCTGACTTTCTCTTTATCCTGCCCAATAGGCAGTCTTTGAATCCTATGAGATTAGAAAAGGGATAGGCAAGAAGAGATAAGGAGACAGAAAAGACTTTGTTGAAAGACTGGTTTTGTGTTGGTTTCTCTTGTTTTGATGGATATTCAATACTGACTCTTTTTTGTGGGGTACTTTTATGAATTTCTTTGAGAAATCCCTTTTGGGAATCTCTAATTTCATTTCCTGTGATGTGGCAGCATATCTCCTTGAAATGGCTACTTGGAATACTTGGCATGGACCTTGGTAGTTTGTGATCCCCTCCTTTGTGGAGGTCACTTTGTTCCTTCATTGGGTCCAAGAAGAATAGGTACCAATTTTTATGATATATAAACTCCAGAGAGTCCAGCAGAAATTCTCCCCCAAAATATCACCATTCTACTTTGGAATCTTTAAGTTCCCCTTATTTGGCCTAAAGTGAAGCAACAATACCCTCATTGCTCCTATGGTATGGAAATGTCTGATCTTTTCCAAACAACAATAAATTATTGACACCAGCTTATGTATTACAATTCAGTTCAATTCTTTTTTTAAAATATTTTGAACATACTACCTTTATTTTTATGTGGTGCTGAGGATCGAACCTAATGCCCTGCATGTGCCAGGTGAGTGCTCCACCGCTGAGCCACAACCCCGGCCCTCAATTCTTACGCTAACTACCTGGAGTTAATACAAAACCAGAGGTTAAGGAACTTAGTCTCACAGAATTGCCCCTACTTTAGGTGTCTCTAAGGCACTGTACTTCTTTGCAGCCAACCACACAATCTGAGGGGTTCCCATAACCCTTCCTTAGGTTCAAATAATTCACCATAACAACATTTTGGTCAATGATAAACCACATGTCTAATGGGTTTTTACATAAAATTAAATGAAGCAGAAAAGTCTTATTGCCCATTATTTTTACTATACCTTTTTCTGTTTAGATACAAAAATGTTTATCACTATGTTAAAATTGCCTACAATATCCAGAAAAGTAACATGGTATTCAGGTCTATAGCCTAGGAGTAATAGACTACACCATATATCCTAGGTTTGCAGTGGCTATCCCATCTAGGTTTATGCAAATGTACTCTATGATGTTGGCACAATACTGAAATCACCAATGACACAAATCTCAGAATGTATCCTTGTTACTAAGCAATGCATGATTTTACTTTTGATTACAGTTTTATTATAAAGGATGCAACTAAGAAACTGCAAAATGGTAGATATGAATAGTATGAGGTATAGGGAGAGGGGTGTACATTTGAATAGGATCTTAAGGATTTTGCCTAACAAAATGTCTGGAATGAAAGATTTGTTTATTAGTATTTATATTGTGAAAATTTCTGCCACTATAAAATTATAAAGTTAAATAATTTATATTTTTAAGAAACAATTCTTATAGTAGTCATAAAAGAACTATGTTTTCAGGCTGGGGATGTGGCTCAAGTGTGAGCACGCTCGCCTGGCATGCGTGCAGCCCGGGTTCAATCCTCACCACCACATACAAACAAAGATGTTGTGTCCACCGAAAACTGAAAAATAAACACTAAAAAACTCTCTCTCTCTCTCTCTCTCTCTCTCTCTCTCTCTCTCTCTCTCTCAAAAAATAAAAAAAGAACTATGTTTTCAAGAAATTTAATTTATGCTATTGGCTAAGATAGTGATATTTTAACTTCATATTTAACTAATTGTACTTTTTAAAGTTTCAAGAAATGTTAAAAGACAGGAAAATGGTCATTGTCCCAGTACCCATTCTCCTTGTGGCTACCCTCAACTCTTGCTGTTTCTCTTGGCATTTTTCCTATATTTTTGTGTTATTTTTCTAGTGGCCTCCTGCCAGATTTTCCTATTCAACAGTCCTTATTTCCTGTCCCTGCAATAGAGTTATATCATTGTTTCTTTTTAAATCATCATTATCCATGTGATTAGGATCTTGCAACTATTGTTAATCTAAGCCAAGTCATAAGCTACTAAGACCTTAGATTCTTTCTAGTTTAATTTTCATTTTTCTTAGCATACATTGCCTTGTTTTTTCATTTTCCGGAGTCCATGTACCTGTCACTATTTTTTTTTCCAAACCCTCTAGCATTGTTGTCAGTTATCTGTAAATATTTTCCACATGAACAAACATATTTTCCCCTGGAGACCTCCTTCCCTTAAGAGTCTGCTTTCCTTCTCTTCCTGGATGTTATTTTCCAGGGCTGCTACCAGGAACTTGCCTTTTACAATTATATTGGGAATTCATACATGGTTCTCATTGTTAGTTTTCCTGATTCTAAATATAATACCATTTCTTTTTCCTGTGTACTTCCTAGTTTTGATGGAGCACAGACCACTAGTTTCCTAAGAGTTATATCAGAGATAATATCATCATTCCCTGCAGTTCTAGAATTGTTTTGATTTAATCTTCACATTGGCTTAGTGACTTGACTGGTTATAGATTTCTGAGCCAGAATTTGGGTTTTTTTTTTCTAATAGTGAAAGAATTGCTTTGTTCTCTTCTAATTTCAAACAGTGCTCTTGAGAATTCCATTGCCATTCTGATCCCTGAAAAGTTTTTGTGATCCATGTTTTCTTCATGGAAGCTTTTTAGAAAGTTCTGCCCCCCCCCCCCCCCCCCGCCGATATCCTGAAATTTTACTCTAACATGTACTGTTTTTCAAAGTCCATCACATTTTTTCCCTCTTGGAACTTAAAGAAAAGGAAAGAGGGGAAGGCACTTACTCATTGAGCTGGTTGCTTTTTAATTCATATCACTGGGAAAGTCCGCCATGGTTGTCCATTTCTAGGAGATAAGATTCCAGCCTCTTCCATTGCTCTATCTCTTCCTGCAGAGCCTTTTACTACCTCCACTATCATTTCTCTTGAGTAGTTTGTTTATTGTTTCAGGGGTCAATGATGTTCACAGATGTGTCCAGAGACTTACTTCTCTCAGGAGAAGGGAATGCCTGGACTCTGTTCAGATGAACTTAGATAAAGAAGTGATGTTGGAGGGGCTGGGGATGTGGCTCAAGTGGTAACGCGCTTGCCTGGCATGCGCAGGGCACTGGGTTTCATTCCCTGCACCACATAAAATAAACATGTTGTGTCCACCGAAAAACTGAAAAATATTTTAAAAATTCTCTCTCTCTCTCTCTCTCTCTCTCTCTCTCTCTCTCTCTCTCTCCTCTCTTTAAAAAAAAAGTGATGTTGGAGAATTTCAGAAACCTGGTTTCAGTGGGTGAGAATAACTACCCCACCCCCAAATTCATAATCCATCCTTGGGCAAATGAATATTTCACTTCAGGTAACCTGCTGAATTTATGCTCTCTGTTCCCCAAGGAATGGTTTGAGTTGAAATGGAATGGAAGAATTGAAAATGGGCAGCTCCAATGGGCTGTGGCTGAAGCTTCATCTTCTCCATCTTCCTCTGGTCCTTCCTGTAGTGACATCTCTTCCTTGACCGCCAAGGGACTGGATCTGATTCCTGGGACATCCACAGGATAACCATGTCCCATATCTTTTCTTGTGAGCAGCACTTTCCAATTCTAAGCCAGCTGTGATCCCCTTATTAGAACAAGGAAAAGAGTCCTGGATGATTGACAGAAAGCTGACCAGAGGTGAGATGATAAGACAGGAACAGGGCCACAAGAGACATTCCCTCTAGAGATTTTATCAGGAAGCTCCCCTCAGAGGGCAAAACCTCCCCTCTGCTATGTGAGCTCTCATGCTTTTTTTCTCTTATACTTTCTCCCCAATCCATGAGAGTAAATACCTTTCTTTATTTCCAAAACAGTTATCATTTTATATTTAAAATTTTTTTCTTTTTAAGATATGCTGTATTTCAAATTCTATAATAGAAGAATCTTTTGGAAAATACATATGTAAATGTGTGTATATTTTCTTTTTCTTTTTTTTTTTAAGAGAGAGTGAGAGAGGAGAGAGAGAGAGAGAGAGAGAATTTTTTTAATATTTATTTTTTAGTTCTCGGCGGACACAACATCTTTGTTTGTATGTGGTGCTGAGGATCGAACCCGGGTCGCACGCATACAAGGCGAGCGCGCTACCGCTTGAGCCACATCCCCAACCCTATTTTATTTTTCTTGTACTGGTTTTCATTTTATCTATTTTCTAATTAACTTCTTTGAACAGCTTGTCCTGAGTTTAATAGTTCATTCTTTCATTTAAAAAAGTAGAGAGCACCTTTCTTTTTTGAAAATATTTTTTAGTTGTCATGGACCTTTATTTTATTTATTTATATGCATTGCTGAGAATCAAACCCAGTGCCTCATACATGCTAGGCAAATGCTCTACCACTGAGCCACTACTCCAGCCCCACCTTTCTTACTTTAAAAAAAAAAATTCAAGTATTAACCACCCCTAGAGACAAGAATAGAATATAATTAGCACCTCAGAATCCCTCTATAATTTGTTAGACCAACTCACAGAACTCATGACAGCACTCTTCTTTGTTTTAGTTGTTGATGGACCTTTATTTTATTCATTTATTTATATGTAGTGTTGAAAAATCAAACCTAGTACCTCACACATATGAGGCAAATACTGTACCCCAGCCTGTGACAGCACTGTTCTTATGATTACTGTTTTATATAAAGATACAGAAGAACAGCTAAATGATATATAGGGCAAGGTCTGGGGGGTGAGTAAGAATAACTACCAAGGTCTGGGCAGGGGTGGGGGCGGTTCTAGGCACAGGAGATTCTATCTTCATGGAATAAAAGTATGCCACCCTCCTGGTCACCAACTAGGAAATTCTCCCAAGCCTCATCATGAGTTTTTTATTGGAGTTTCATTACATAGCTATGACTGATTAACTCCCTGGCTACATGATTGAATTCAATTTCCAATCATTCTTAGTGGTCAGGTGTTGGGCTAGGGCTGAAAGTTCCAACCATCTAATCACGGACTTGTCTTTCTTGGCAAATTCCTTCCTTGAAATTATTTGTGGATCTATCATGAATCACATAATTTTTATAAACTCAAATATAATCAAAAGGGATTTGTAAGTAATGAATGTCACTCTTACCTGGTAATTCCAAGGGGGTTTGAAGCTCTGAACTAAGAACCCAGAACAAAACCCAGGTATTTTCTTTACTGGTCTTTATCATAATGCAAATTGGCTGGGCACCATAGCTGACACCTATAATCCCAGTGACTCAAGAGAGTGAGGCAGGAGGATCACAAGTTTGAGGCTAGCTTCAGCAATTTAGTGAGACTGTCTCAAAATAAAAAATAAAAAGGCCTGGAGAGAGGCTAGGGTTGTGGCTCAGTGGTAGATCACTTGCCTTGCATGTGAGACCCTGGATTCAATCCTCAGCACCATATAAAAAATAAATGAATAAAGGTATTGTATCCATCTACAAATAAAAATATTTTTTAAAAGATGGGCTGGGGGGCTGGGGATGTGGCTCAAGCGGTAGCACGCTCGCCTGGCATGCGTGCGGCCCGGGTTCGATTCTCAGCACCACATACAAACAACGATGTTGTGTCCGCCGAGAACTAAAAAAATAAATAAATATTTAAAAAAAAAAAAAAGAAAGATGGGCTGGGGATGTAGTTCAATGGTAAAGCACCTCTGGGTTAAATCCCCAATACCAAAAACAAAACAAAAACCCAAGTGGGTATAATTTATGTTAATCCTTTGTTTTTAGTTCAGAACCCATGCCCATAGCTATATGTGATGTTCCTGAGTCCATATTCTCTCTCGTTCCATTTTCTGATTTCCTATGAGTGTAGAGAAGTATAATCATCTTTCTGTTGTGGAATAGGAGAGGGGATCTTGTAATAAACTAATAAAATCCTTCATTTCATGCCTTAGCTTTCAGTATTTTCTGTTCACCTCATTGTGTGAAGTGGCAGATGCTTTCAATTCTTCATCTATAGAGAACTACACCCTGAGTCAGTATTATGGAAATAATCCATTATAGGCTTAGAATTTGATTATGTGTACAGAGTCACTTATTACTCATCCATTGGCTTTTTAGCTTCCAAGTTTTATTTGCTGCTGCCTCTTTTCCAGTATCCTTTGTCTTAGTGGAGTTTTTCTTGACCTTTGTTAAACTTTTACTATAGATTCATGAGTAAGCAATGATAAACTCTATATATACAATCTGCCAATTTTTAAACAAATTATGCCCCTTTTAATTTAAAATAGTATGGTCAACCTTCATTATTCACAGTTTCCATATTGCAAATTCACTTACTCAAAATCAATACAGAGCTCTCATGGTCATATACAGAATGGCAAAAAAAATTAAGTCTTCCAATACATATTTATTCCAATTGATATTTTAAAAGGCCCTGCTCTGACTTCTTATTTTTTTTAAAGAGAGAGAGAGAGAGAGAGAGAGAGAGAGAGAGAGAGAGAATGAGAATTCTTTAATAGTCATTTTCTAGTTTTTGGTGGACACAACATCTTTGTTTTATATGTGGTGCTGAGGATCGAACCCAGGCCGCACGCATGCTAGGCGAGCGCGCTACCGCTTGAGCCACATCCCCAGCCCCTGACTTATTATTTTAATTCTCATATTATAAAAATAATCCTTTGCACATTTTCTTTCTGTTGGTGAATTCACTGTTTAAAGTGGCAGGCAAGTACTTGGGGTGTAACCCTGTGGTAAAGAGCCTGGTTAGCATGTGCAAGGCCTTGGGTTCAAACCCAAGTACCGCACAAACAAATAAAATGCCCCTTAAGCATAGTGCTGTGTCATCTAATGTTCCTAAATGCAAGAGGTAGAAGCATTTGCCTAGCATGTGTGAAGCACTCGGTTCCATTCTCTGCACCATATATAAATAAATAAAATGAAGGTCCACTGACAACTAAAAAATATTAAGAAAACAAAGATGGTTGATGTGCCTTAAGGAGAAAATCTCTGTGTTAGAGAAGCATGGTATAAAGTAAGCACTCAGTATTGATAGTAATTATTATGGAAGAATGTCATGGCAAATGGGCAAATGAAGTGGCTTGTAGACATCAAAGTAATGCTGGTTCCACTATCTCAAACCAAATACATGCCCCTTTTCTTCCAGCTCCCCAGATGGTCATTGGCCAAATTTAGGTAATTACTTCTTGGAACCCTTCTTCTAATTATTGTACTCTAGACCAGCATGAGTTATAGTACTGTTGGTCATGCATTCAGCAGTAATCAACAAAAGTAAAGTGTCTTTAAATAGAAGTATATGTAAAACAAGATTGTACATGCTCAGCTGATGAAAGCAACAGTTCAGTATTATATAATTCACTTTTTATGATGAGTTTAAAGAACATAATTACTATGAATAATGAGTTGATCATATGGGTTTTTTAAAACTTCCAAGAATAGTACATATAAAAATCATTTATTGTCTCAGTAATTCAATAAATTATTTATTCAGCTTCTTATATTTTAGGCATTTTGCCAAAACATACAATGTTGAGTATCATATCCATTGGTAAAAATAATTGACACTTTTGACTTCACTGGACCTTATGTGTGTGTGTGTGTGTGTGTGTGTGTGTGTGTATATATATCATTTAAAATAAGTGCTATTAAAGAAAAAGCAGAATGAACTAAGGTCTAATATCTGTAAGACATAATTTTAGATCAGGTATGACCTCACTAAAGAGATGCTACTTGAGCAGAGGCCTAAAGGGTAAGCAGCAATTAACAGCCAGTGATGATATGGAGGGTGCAGTATGCTAGACAAAGAGATTTTTGGTAGGACAAGGCTAGACAAAATATCATTCCAGGTGCTGAATGGATTAGATCAATAGAACATAATGGGGAGACTTAGGAGATCCCTATAGTGATTTAAGAAAGGTGATGCTGGTCTAGAAGACTCAAAAATTTTGTCGGAACATAAAACTGAAGCTCACCTTCTCATATGTTGACATGGCATTCTGCTCCTCACAGGGTATATTTCATCTTCTCTTACTCTCTTTAGTCACTGCTATGAATTAAGGATCCATTCCTCCTTTTAAGGTCAACATGCCTGAATTCCAAGGGAAATTATTTCCAGTGAAACTGCAATTCATATTGTGTCCTATCTGTAGATGAGATTTGCCTGTCTCCTATTCCTGACAGTTTCATTCAGCATCTTAGACTTGTTACAAACTGTCTTCCCAATGTGAATTCGCCAACAGTATACTTCTTCATATTTATTGATCCCCCACACCTGCATTTGTACATTTCAACCCACTTATCCTAATAGCCCTTTCATTTAGGTCTGAAAATTATCTACAAATTATAAAACAAAGTATGGTATTCGGCATTTGTGACCATATGTTTATATATGCATAGGTATGATTAAAATCACTACAGTATGGAGGATAGCCCTGAGCATTGTGTATTGAAGGTGATTCTGATCACAGCAAAATTTGAGGAAGCCATCTGCTTCCCTAATCACCTCCTCAGCTTCTATTATTATCTGACCTTAGTGTTTGTGCTTTTCTGTGTTTTACAAATTGCTTAGCCATATTTGAGAACCATATAAGTATCTTTGCTGGGTGTTATTTTCAATTTAATCTTCCCTTTTTTAATATTTATTTTTTAGTTTTAGGTGGACATAATATCTTTATTTTATTTTTATGTGGTGCCGAGAATCAAACCCCAAACATATTAGGTGAACGTGCTACCACTTGAGCCACATCCCCAGCCCCTCCCTTTTTAAAAAGAAATTTAACTTCTGAATAGAATGAATATATGTACATTTTTATTTTCTTTAAGATCTAGAATCAGTATGACCAAAATATTATCTCTAAAAAAGAAACATTTCAGTCAGGTAATACTTTACCATGAAGATATGCCTCCATTTATTCATCCGACTTTTCTTATTCCACATCAAAAAACTATTAGCAAAGAGAAGCCCTGTGAATTTGTGATATGTGGGAAGACTTTTAATCAGAACTCAGAATTTATTCAACATCAGAGAAAAATGTATGAATGTAAGGAGTGTGGGAAATCCTTCAGTCGTGGCTCACTTGTTACTCAACATCAGAAGATTCACATTGGTGAAAAACCATATGAGTGAAGGAATATGGAAAAGCCTTTAATTATTGCTCAAACCTTAATGATCATCAGAGAACTCACACTAGTGAGAAACCTTATGAATGTAAAGTATGTGGGAAAGCCTTTACAAAAAGTTCACAATTTTTCCCTCATCTGAGAATTCATACCGGTAAGAAACCTTATGAGTGTAAGGAGTGTGGAAAGGCCTTTTCTCAACACTTAAGACTTATTCAGCATCACAGAATGCACACTGGTGAGAAACCTTACGAGTGTAAGGAATGAGGAAAGTGTTGAGGCCTTCAGCAGCGCCTCAACACTTACTAACCATCACAGAATCATGCTGGTGAGAAGTTCTATGCATGTAAAGAATGTGGAAAGGCCTTTATTCAGAGCTCAGAATTTATTCAACATCAGACAATCCATACAGATGAAAAACTATGTGAATATAACAAGTGTGGAAAGGCCTTTAATAAAGGCTCAAACCTTTCTAGACATCAGAGAATGCACACTAGTGAGAACCTTATGATTGTAAGGAACGTGGAAAGGCTTTTGTTAGTCACTCAGACCTTATTCGCCATGAGGGAATTCATACTGGGTAAATGATAAGAAAGTAAGACCCTTTTGTGAACATTTATTTTTTTTAAAACATGTAATGAAAATAAACCAGGAATGAAGGTTCCCTGTGTATTAAGTTTTCCAGATACTGTAACAAAGAATCAAGAAAAATTTGGTACCTTAAAACAAAGGAATTTATTCCCTCACAGTTTTGAAGCCTGGACATCCAGAATCAAAGTTGGGGTTATAAGGACTTACAAAGGTTATGTGAATAACTCTGAAGGAAAATATGTTTTATGCCTTTCTCTTGACATCCCGTGGTTTACAGGTGCATCTCTACTCTGCCTCCATCTTTTGCAGTCTCTCTACGTATCTCTGAATTTTCTCTAACATAGACACTAGTCATATTGTATGTCACCTAATGTATGATCCCATCATGAGTTGATTACATTTGTAAAAATCCTATTTCATTGTGAGATCACATTCACAGGTACCAGGGGTTAAGACATCACTATATTTTGGGGGGTGGGGGGACATAGTTCAACCTATAACACCTTGTGAAAGTATTTTGTCTAATGTATTTATAATTTCCTTTTATAACCTTCTGAATAAAATTTATTTTAAAGTATAAATTTAAGGTCTAAATTTAACCTCCCTTCTCCCTGACCAAAAAAAAAATTATCTCCCAAACTGCTTGGCTTATTCAGTGTTCTTTCCTCATTTTTCCCTCCTTAATTTGTTTATATTACCTTATGTTTTAGGGACATCTTTTTATTGCTGTGACCTATAGATCTGTGCTTCCAATACTGCACTGTAAGTTGTGTTACATAGACTCTTAACTCTTGAAAAAACTATTTTTGAAAGCAGTTCATTTTCTTTACTTTTTGGAACCAGAGCCTCACACATGCTAAACGAGTGCTCAACCACTGAGCTACATCCCTAGCCCCCACCTTTTTTTGAGACATAGTCTCAATAAGTTGCCCAGGCTGGCCTTCAACTGACCATCCTCCTTGCCCCAGCCTCTTGAAGAGCAGGAATTAACAGTAATGTACACGTCACCCAGAATTGATTTCTTATTGTTTTTTTAAGAAGTTGAGGAAAACAGGAATACAAAGAAACATATAAAGACTATTTCAATGCTATTTTAATCCTGCTGACCAGAGATGACTGCTTTCAAATTATTACAACAGATCTTTCCAAACTTATAAAGTGTAATCATAACCCTGGTGCAGTGGTGCACAGCAGCCCAGGGGGCTGAGGCAGGAGCATCATGAGTTCAAAGGCAACCTCATTTATTTAGTGAGGGCCTAAGAAATTAGTGAGACTCTATTTCTAAATAAAATACAAAAATAGGGGATGGGGATGTGCCTCAGTGGTTAAGTGCCCCTGAGTTCAATCCTTGGTACCAAAAACAAAAAACAAAAAACAAAAACAGTGCAGGGCGGGGCTGTAGCTCAGTGGCAGAGTGCATGTATAAGGCATTGGTTTTGATCCTTAGCACCATATAAAAATAAACAAAGGCAATCTGTCCATCTGCAACTACAAAAAATTTTTTTAAGTGCAATAATAATATGCATTGTATATCATAATTTTCTTTTATCATGCCAGAATGTACCATGGGAGTCCGGTTTGGTGGTGCAAGCCTGAAATCTCAGCACATCGGGATGCTAAGGCAAAAGAGCGGAGCATGGTGATGCACACCTGTAATCTCAATGGCTCTGGAGGCTGAGGCAGGAGGATTGTGAGTTCAAAGCTAGCCTCAGCAAAAGCGAGGCACTAAGCAACTCAGTGAGACTCCGTCTCTAAATAAGATACAAAATAGGGCTGGGGATGTGGCTCAGTTGCTGTGTGTCCCTGGAGTCAATCCCTGGTACTCCCCCGCCCGAAAAAAAAGGATACTAAGACAGAAAGATCACAAGTTTGAGGCCAGCCTCAGCAACGTAATGAGATACTGTCTCAAAATTGAAAATAAAAAGGGGGGGATATAGCTCAGTAGTACAGTATACCACTAGTACCCACTCAATCCCCAGGGATTGAACTCCAGCATATGGGAGTGGTGTTCAATAGCTGATACCCCCCAAATCAAAATATACCATGATTACTATTTCATCTTTATCATTATTTTTAATGCTGTTATAATGTCTGGCTGTCAACTTGTGACAACTATTATGATGTCAAATAACTACTGACAAACATGGTATACACTGAAGCTTTTCAATTATAAAAGTTGTCCTCTAAATACAACTGTAATGCTTTTTAAAAAAATTTATATTTAAATGTGGAAATAATGAACATTTTTCCCTATAAAATCTTGCCAGTACATTTCTAATCCTTGTTGTAATCATGTTATCAGTTTGTTTTTTCTTCCAGAATTTTTTTTTAAAATGTATTTATTTTTTAGTTTTTAGGTAGACACAATAACTTTTTTTTTTTTTTGTGGTATTGAGGATCGAACCCAGCACCCTGCGCATGCCAGGCAAGCGGGCTACCACTATAGCCACATCCCCAGCCCCACCTTCCAGAATTTTACTGTATGTACATACATGTATATATGTGTATATATGTAAATACTTATAGAGAAATGCAATTGCTTTATAATTTTCTATATAAATGTGTATGGATATATACTAATATTGTGTGTGTTGGGTTACTCAGAAGTAAATGAATTAAGAAATGAAGTGTTGGGACTGTTTCTAATATGTAATAATATCTAATGAAAGTTATCCAACACCGATGTTAGTAGCTTTTATTGCTATTATTGTTTGTGGAAAGGATTTTAACAATGCTATATACCATGGTTTATATCAGAGAATTCATGATGAAAATTTTAGAAAAGCTATTCATTATTTTGTAGAAAAGATGCCACTGATTCAGGAAACAGCTGTCTGTTGCTATTCTCTCAATCAACATGGTGGCATTCATAAAAAAAGAGTGGCACCATGCAACCAGTCTTGGTGGATTGGGAGCCACTGTTTTCAAAGAAGTGCTGGAAAGGCTGATTCCCCTGTGTGGGGCAGAAACCAGAAAAGCCATGGACTGGGCATGAGGCAGGTTTCTAGCATTGGGTCTCCCATGTGCTGGAGTTTGGAAAGAACATTGATAATGTTTTGGAATCATTTTTTAAAAACTTTAGTTATAGATGGACATAATACCTTTATTTTATTCATTTATTTTTATGTGGTGCTGAAGATTGTGCCTCACACATGCTAGGCAAGCACTACCACTGAACCACAACCCCAGCCCTGGGATAATTTCTTGATTCAGTAGGAATACATCTCCCTTGATGTGGTCTCCAACATTCCAGGCACATTCCCTGTCTTAGGGTATTTGCATTTGCTGTTCCCTCAGCCTGGAACAATTTTTCCCCAAACAGTTGCATCATTAGATCCCTCACTTCCATCAGGTCTATATGCAAAGGTCACATTTGAAGACTTTCCTGGTTACTGTATATAAAATCTCATTCCCCTATTATTTAATATTCCCTTGTTTTATTTATTTTTTGCCCTTTTCTTGGTACTAGAGATTGAACTCAACCACTGAATCACATCCCCAGTTCTTTTTCCTTCTTCCTTTTTTTTTTTTTTTTTGTATTTTATTTAGAGACACGGTCTCACTGAATTGCTTAGTACCTCACTATTGCTGAGGCTGGCTTTGAACTCATGATCTCCTGCCTCAGCCTCCTGAGCCTCTGGAATTAGACGTGCGCCACCATGCCCAGCTTATTTTTTTGGTCTTGATAATTAATGTTTCCCTTCTGTTTTCTACTCTCCAGATCCTAAAAGAGTGCCTCAATCATAAAAAGCACTCAGTATGTATTTATGTATAAATGAATATATTAATTCTATTTAGTGGAAAATTTGCACCAAGTGTGTCTGAATGTACAGTCATGAAGCCCAGCAGATACATGTTTCCCTGAGAGGGTAGTAGGGTCTAAGATGACCCCCACTGATCTCAGCTGACTGGTAGTCTGAAAATGGAAATTACTTACAGAAGTAGAGTATAATGGTGATTCAGAGGCTGGAGGGTGGGGAAAGAGATGTTGGTTAAAGGGGACAAGTTTCAGTTAGGATGAATAAGTTCTGGAGATCTGTCAGACAGTGTGGTGACTAGAGTTAATGTATACTTAGAAACTGCTAATAGATTAGATCTTGATTGTGCTCACCACACAAGATGAGGTGATGGATATATTAATAAACATGATTTATTATGTCACAATGTATACACATTTCAAAACACTGTTCACTGTATATAATTTGTCAATTATACCTTAATAAAACCTGGGGAAGAGGTGGGATGTGATGCACTGAGGATGTATCACTTCTGTGGTATTATGATTTGAATATGAGGTATCCTATATATAGGAGACACTGTGGCAATGATCAGAGGTGAAATGATTATATTATGACAACAGTAGCCTAATTGGTGGATTAAACTATTGATGAATTAATAATCTGAAAGGACTTCTGCACAGGTTGGTTTTTGGCAGGTGGGGCATGGCTGAAGGAAATGCCTTTGGGGGTTTATATTTTATCCCTGATGCCTCCATCTCCCTCCTTCCTGGTTACCATGAGCTGAGCAGCCTTCCTCTGCCATTCCTTTCTGCCATGATGTTCTGCCTCACCTCTGGCTCAGAGCAATGGAGTCAACTGACCATTGATTGCAACCGAGAAATGGTAAGCCAAAATAAACTCATATTCTTAAGTTGTTCTTATTAAGTATTTTGGTCGTAGCAACAAAAAGACAACTATTAATGTGGTATATAATGTATAACCTTAATATAATAAACTCACATTGAGAAAGACGCCACAAAATAATTGGCCAGTATTCTTCAAAAAATATCTAAGTTATGAGACAAGACAATACTGAGGAACAGTTACATGTTGAAGAATAAAGAGAAGTAGCAAGTAATGTGGGACCCTGGACTGGATGTCGATCTAGACAACATTTGAATTTAAGTAAGGACTAAAGGTTAATTATGATTATTATATTAATGTTAATTTCCTTTTTCAGAAATTAAACTGTGGCTATATGTTAATATAGAAGAAACTGGGTAAAAACTAAGAATTGTTTTATTTGGTGCCAAGCATTGAACTCAGGGGCAATTAACCACTGATCCACATCCTCTGACCTTTTTATTTTTTATTTTGAGATGGCCTCACAAAGTTGCTGAGGCTGGCTTTGAATTTGCAATCCTCCTGTCTTAGCCTCCTCAGTTATTGGGATCATAGGCATGTGCCACTGTGCCCAGATTATAAGAATTATTTTGTAATGTTTTTATAAAAGCCAAATTATTTTAAAATAATATTTTAATGTTTTTAGTCATCAATGGGCATTTATTTATATGCAGTGCTGAGAATCGAACCCAGTGTCTCACACATGCTAGGCAAGTGCTCTACCACTGCACTACAACCCCATTCCTAAAAATAAATTTTAAAAAAAGACATTACTTGGGGGTTTCTCAAAGCCTTTCTTTTGCTCTTCAGATCTGCACCTTTCCTTTTATCCTCATGATGTCCCCAGGATTGAGTATGAGGAAAGGGAATAGATCATGCCAATGTGCCATCTTGTCAGAAAATAGAAACATTTTCAATGCTTCATGTATTTAGAAATGTCTTTCCTCTTTATTTTGTTTTTCAAATTACAAATGCAATATATGTTAACAAGTAATATAAAACAAAGATATACAATGAAATAAGTACTTATATTCCCCTTCTCCACCAAGGTAACCAATGCTAACAACTTGGTTGTCTATCCTTTCACAATTCCTTGTTCATGTAAACATATACATGCATATATACATATAGGGGAGGTTATTTTTTATTTATTTTTGACAGTGCTGGGGATCAAACCCAGGGTCTTGCACATGCTAGGCAAACACTCTACCACTGAGCTACATCCCAACTCAGATTTTTACTATAAAAATAGAATCTCATACACTATGCAGTTTGTCCAGTTCACTTAACAATATACCATAAACATCTCTACATATGAGAGTTCTAGCTCCCTTTCCCTATTCCTATACCCAAATTTCTTATTCACACATTTGAGATATACTTGGTTCGGTCATTTACATGGTTTTCCTTTTGTGTCCCTTTTCCCCCTCCTCTTTCTCCTCCTGATTCGCCATAAGCTGCGTGCATTACCCACCCCACAACCAATGCAGTCTTCCATAATTTTTTCCATGCATATAAAATCGTACATAAACATACATGGATACATGTTTATCCTTTAAAAACAACTAGAGACATTTTTTATTCATTTACAAAAGGGTCATATTTTATATACTCTGTATCTATCCAGCTTTTTTTTTAACTGAACATTGTGTAATTCCATTCAAGTCCACTAGCATAGTTTTAATTTGTCCTCTTTATTGCTTGCATAAACATTCTATGGGATGGATATTCCTTCACTCAATTTCTCCACCAATAGGCATTTATATTGACCCTAGTGATTTTTTTTTGTCATGAGGAACAATTTTAAAATAAATGTTCACTATTCTTTGTGTATTGGAGCCACTCCTGGCTCTTTTAATGTTTTTATTTTGAGACAAGGTCACCTTGAACTTGAGAGCCTCCTGCCTTGGCCTCCCAAGTCACTGGGATTACAGACACCACTGCACCTGGATGGGACTTTTACTTCTAAGAAGATTCTCCAAATTGACAAAAGTATTTTAAATTTTAGAAGATATTACCATATTGTTTTTCAAAAAAGCAATTTGAACTGCTTTTTGAAATTTAAGTTTCAAAAAAAACTATATTAAGAACAATCTTTGTTCTGAAAGCCAAAAGCAATCTTGAATAGTATTATCTCATTCCAACTTTAACCTATATTTCCTAAAAATGATTGAAGCTAAACATTTTTAAAAATCTTTTAGTTGTTTTTATTTTAATTTATTTATTTTTATGTAGTGCTGAGGATCGAACCCAGTGTCTTGCATGTGCTAGGCAAGGACTCTACTGCTGAGCCACAACCCAAGTCCCAAAGCAAGCATTTTTTGATAGTTCATTAGCTACTATTCTCACAAGTGTATTTAATATTCTTGGCCATGTCAATTTGAAAAATCCTTTCTCCCTAATTACCTCTGAAAATATTTCCCCCAATTAATTACCTATTGATTTTGTAGGCCACATCTTTACTATTTATTTCATTAAATGCAGTGCTGGAGAATTGAACCCAGCACCTCACATAAGCACTCTACCACTGAGCCACCACCCCAGCCCTTTTTAAATGGCTTTTAAGTGTCCTATGTTGGTAAAATTAATCTTTCTGAACTGCTAGATTATGTGGTCTCTGACTTATTTTAAGTGTTTTTTTAAAAATATTAAATCTAAACCCACCTGGAATTTGCTTTTGGATATTATTTGTGCTATTGATCCAACTTTTTATTTTTCCAAATTAAAAGCCAATCATGCCATAATTCTTTTTAAAAAACTAGTTTCCCCTGCTGTGATTTGAGAATATATGTTTCTATACATGAAAACTCATATACACCAAGGTCTACTAAATTTTCTATTCTGTTCTATGGATATATTTTATTTATCTGTTCCCTTGCCAATAGTATAGTAATTTCATTAGCATGATTTCATGTTGGCTTCTCGTAACTGGGGTGCCATATTCTTTTTTCATATGGTTGTTCTCTAGATTCTCAGGCTTTTATTTTTCATATTAAATTTAAGATCATTTCACACATAAGTAAAAAATCATTTAAGGCAATTCTAAAAGAACATATAGTTAATAGGTATTATATTGTTAGTAGACAGAAAAGCTCTTAATTTCTGTCATCCTACATTCTTAGAAAATTACCTTAAATTAAAACAAATAAAATCTCTTTAATTATTGGTATCCAACCATATCATCAGCAATCAGGGATAGCTTTACCTTTTCTATTGTTTATATTAAATATTTTTCTTTTCTATTGCCATCACTGAAATCTCCAAGACAACATTAAACTACTGATTTTAAAAATATGACTTCAGCTTAACATATACTATGAGACTTTGTTAAAGAAATCCTTTTAAGTGGTTACTCTTGATTACAATTTAATTTATAGGATATAAGATTAAATGCCTTTTTTTAGAATTTTTTAGTTGTAGATGGACATAATACCTTTATTTTGTTTATTTATGTTTATATGGTACTGAGGATCAAACCTCACATGCAAGGCAAGCGCTCTACCACTGAGCTACAACCCAGCCCCTTAAATGCCTTTTATCATCTATTGATAGTTAAGAGTCTTCTCTTTATTAACCTTATTGATATATTTCCCAGTACTGAACTGGCTCTACATTCTTGGGATAACTCTTACAAGGTCATCATATTATATCATTCTTTAGGTATATTATAGCTGAATTCTATTTGCTGTAATTTTATTATTTCTATATTCATGAGTAAAACCAATAAGGAGTTTTCTCTTTTCCAATTATATCGACTTCATAAAATAAACTGGATTATACAATCATCTATGGATTGAATTATTGTAAAAACACTGGTAATGCTTTCTTTAGAAGAGTGGACAGAATTAATCATGAAGTTATTTGGGCCTGAAGCAGTCTTTGATTATAAGTCCTTAATCACATTACCAAATTCTTCAATGGTACTTGTTATATCAAGTTTTCTATTCTTTCTTTCCTTCCTTCCTTCCTTCCTTCCTTCCTTCCTTCCTTCCTTCCTTCCTTCCTTTCTTTCTTTCTTTCTTTCTTTCTTTCTTTCTTTCTTTCTTTCTTTCTTTCTTTCTTTCTTTCTTTCGCACCAGGGATTGAACCAGGGGTGCTTAATCACTGACCCAAATCCCTAGCCCATTTTATTTATTTAGAGACAGGGCCTCATTAAGTTGCTGAGGCTGGCTTTGAACTCTCGATCCTCTTGCTTCAGCCTCCCAATTGCTGGAATTACAGGTGTGTACCCATGCCTAGCTACAAGTTTCTATTTCATATTGCAATTTATATAACATATAGTTTGCTAGAGAGGATCCATTTCCTTTATTTTAAAAACATTTTTATTTAGAGTTATACAAGAAACTTTTTATTACTCTTTTAATCATGTCTATATCTGTGGTTATATCTCTTTTCATTCAGATCAGGCAATCATACAGGGAGGCAAATCTTGAAAAGTATGGATTTCAAGTCCATTTCTTTTCTTATAAGGACAACATGGCAACTCAAAGAAACAGATGTTTTTAAAACACTGGAATGATGGAAAACTTGGAGTACAATGTCCAGGACAATCACAAGGAAAGGTATGGGGGAAGAAAAGTGGATGCTGCATCAATTTGCAATAAAAAAGAAATTCCACTTAATTGATTTCTGTGTAAAATATTTCTGAATTCTAAGACCTGTACAAAAGGTGTCTCTTATGCTAGGTGTGGTGGCACATGCCTGCAATCCAAGCAACTCTGGAGGCTTAAGCAGGAGGTCAAACTCAGCAATTTAGCAAGACCCTGTCTCAAAAAAAAAAAAAAAAGTAATCCTTCTAAGTTGCTGAAAGATATTTTTAATTAGTACCAAGAAAATAAAGTGTCCATTATAACAGGGCAACACTTGTTTTGGTCAAATATTGTACTGAGTAATGAACTTTACAAGTGTTTTGTTTATACAATGTCAGGAAGGTAAACTATTCCTTAGCTTTCATTTTCAACATAAACAATCACACTTTCAGTAGAGTTTGTAATTGACATCAAAATACATTAAAAACACTGCTTTATTATTCAGAAAAGGGGTCAATAACAACTGCTTTGCCATTTATATTTATTACAAACAAGGCAGAGAAAATGCAGCTGGTGTAATATATTAAGAGTTCTCAAAATAGTTGGGCTGTAGTGTTATTATTTTTTAAATTGTTAACACAATAAAAGATACTTAAAGTGATATTTAAAGTGGAAAAGTTTGGTAAATGGCACTCTAATAGACTGTGACATAGGGTTTGACAGTCATGATTTATATTAAATTCACATTTACAATGCTAAAATACAAATAGTTATTATGCAGCTAGCTGAGGAATATACCATAT
The DNA here is from genome assembly GCF_045843805.1 of Urocitellus parryii. Classification (NCBI taxonomy): domain Eukaryota; kingdom Metazoa; phylum Chordata; class Mammalia; order Rodentia; family Sciuridae; genus Urocitellus; species Urocitellus parryii. Next base: position 15,714,664 of record NC_135545.1, on the reverse strand, counting down.
ATACTTCTAAGTCTCTTTGCATACATTTGTGTTCTGCTTGCATTCTATCTAATAAATCCTTAAACTTTTCTCTGCCAGAGTAACCATGTGTATATATCATAAAGTATTTTCTCTAACCTTTTCTATATGTTCATTATCAAATTGGAGCATGGTTTCCCTTGTAATAAAACTCTTTTTGTCCAAATTCATTAAATTGGTAAATTTCTCCTACAGTTGAATTCCTCCAAACCCAATGAAGCTCTGTGTCTTGCTCAAGGCTTTCCCACAATTATTAAATTTTCATTCCTATAGGCATTCTTCCTAGCATGAATTTTCTGATGTCTACTGAGGTTTGGCTTCTGATAGAAAGCTTTGCCACACTCATTACAACCATAGGGTTTTTCTCCTGTGTGAGTCCTCCAGTGTTTATTGAGGCATGACTTCTGGCTGAAACATTTTCCACATTCTCTGCAACGATAGGGTCTTTCCCCTGTGTGCATTTTTCGATGTACATTGAGATATGATTTCTCACCAAATGACTTGCCACATTCACTGCACACAAAGGGTCTCTCTCCTGTATGTGTTCTCTGATGTTCTGTGCGATGTGACTTCTGGGTAAAGGCTTTACCACAAAAAAAGCATTCAAAGGGTCTTACCCCAGTGTGAATTCTCTGATGCTTAATAAGTGTTGACTTATGTGAAAAGGCTTTCCCACAGTCAGTGCATCCATAAGGCTTCTCCCCCGTGTGACTTCTCTGATGCCTAATGAATTCAGACTTGTAGCAGAAGGCTTTCCCACACTCACTGCAGACATGGGGTTTCTCTGTAGGTGGAACCCTCTTTGGTCTGTACATAAGAGAATTGGTTGTTGCTGGTTTATACATAACTGCTGGATTACAGCTGAGAGCTTTCTCACACAGACGGCAACCCCAGGGCTTTTCTCCATTAGATCTTCTATCATGGTCTGTACGCTGTACCAATTTCTCATATCCATAACATCCATCTTGCTTTTTTGCATAGTTTTTCTTACAACAAATCAAGTCTAAATTATGGTTCAAACTCTTTCCACAAGAATCCCAGTTATTAGGGTTTTGAATTGAAGAAAAAAGATCAGTGCTCAAAAGTGGTATTTTCTCAAACTTATTACATTCATGGGGTTTTCCTGTGGGCAGTGTTTTCTTGCTGATGAATGCACCTTGCCCCAAAAGCACATCTTGCCGTCTATTCCTCTGGATATTAACTGACCAAAAGTCTTCTGTAGAAAGTACAAGTGAATCATCCCTTATAAATGTCTGTACTTTCTATGATCTGGAATAAAACTTTAGAAATGCCCTCAAAATTTAAAGGATTCACAGTACTTGAAGAGAGAGAATGTATGATAACTGAAGAACACAATACAAGGGAGAAGAGTTCTAGGAGTGGTGAAGATTAGGAACCCTAGCACAAATAGAGGGGAGTACATGCAGAGAAATAATTCCAAAGAAGGTGGGATGATGCACAGCAGGGGTTGGCAATGAGGGCTTTTGTTTTGTTTTGCTTGTTTGTTTTCTGCTGTACTGGGGATTAAACCTGTTACACTCTACCACTGAGCCATATCCTCATCCCTTTTTGTCTTTTACTTTGTTGAGACAATGTCTCCATAAATTGCCCAGGCTGGCCTTGACCTTGTAATCCTCCTGCCTCAGCCTCCTGAGTAGCTGTGTTATAAATATATTGGTGGCAATCTTGTTCTTTAAGAGCCAGACAGTGAACATTTTAGGCTTTGTGGACCATAGGGTCTTTGTCACAACTAGTCAATTCTCCCATTGTAGCAGAAAAATACAAACAATATGTAAACATATGACTCTGTCTGTGTTTCAATAAAACTTTATTCACAAAAATAGATGGCTGATCTGTAGGCCATGGTTTTCTGAACCCTGCTATAGAAATACAGTTAAATGTTGTACAGAACCTTGCCATTCAACACAAGGGTCTTTAAGGGGCACCTTTGGCCTTATTTGGGGGCTTGCTAGATATGCCTGTCTCAGACCTTACCCCAAATCTGCCGAATCAGAATTTATTATTATTTTTAAAATTTTTTTTTAGTTGTAGATGGACATGATACCTTTATTTATATGTAGTACTGAGGATCAAACCCAGGGCTTCACATATGCAAGGTGAGCACTCTACCACTGAGCCACAATCCTAGCCCTAGAATTTATTTTAGCAAAATGCCTAAACGATTAACATGTCAGAGTCTGACAAGCATGGATACAGAAGTTATCAGAGTTTATCCTGACAGGCTAGCTAACTATAAATAGCAAGGTGCACTAAGGATACTGTATTTTAGTAATCTGTTTCTTCCCTAATCTTATGAATTTTATTTTTATGTGTAAAAAATGGGTATTCAACACTGCTTAAGAAGTCCATGGCACAAAAGCAATTAAGAACCCCTGACTTAAGGGCACACAGGCATGAGATAAACTGGACGTGATTTTAGGAGATGTCAGTGAAAAGTGGGGAGAAAGCCATTTCTATAGAAAGAAAAAAACCAGCGTATGTGGGAAGAACAATCAGAGTGGTAGAAGAGGGAGACTCTAAATGGACACACACAGGCAACGGTCTGGGATGAAATACAAGGTGAAGCTGAGTGCTGCGGTGCACGCCTATAATCCCAGCTCCTTGGAAGACTGAGGCAGGATTTCAAGTTTGAGGTCAGTCTAGGCAATCTGGCAAGACTCTATCTTTATAAAAATTTTTGGTTAAGTACCCCTGGATTCAATCTCTAGTATATATATTAAAACATACACACATACACAAAAGGAGGAAGAGGAGGAGAAGAATGAGGAGGAGGAGGAGGAGGAGGAGGGAGGAAAGCAAGCAAGGCGTGAGAAACAGCAAGGACAAATAATGATGACCTTAGTTTTTTACATACAAAGAACAGGGTAAGTGGGCACTCCTGTGGAAATGATCTACAGACTGGTAAAATGGGAGCTGGATGGCACAAGGGTACAAAAGGCAAAGGAACCAGTTATGAGCATTGTGTGGTCTCAGAATGGATGAGTTCTTTAAAGTGACATGACTAGGAAGAGAACGAACTTATGAAAACCAGGAAAGGCAGCCCCTTGGAAGAAGGCTGGATGTAGAGAATACAGAGCACTTAGAAAGCAAAGCTGATAAGGTATATTTTTTGTGGGATTTGCAGTTATAAAATTCTCAAAAGAGGGAGAAGAAGAGTTGATAGCCAGGTCATCTTGGTTTCAGGAAGATGAATGGGCAGTTCAATGAAGCAGAAATACACCCCAGAGGATACCAAGTGTAGAGGTCAGGAGTAGTGGTTCTAGAACCTGATGACCTGGATTCCAATTCTTGTTCTGTCCCTTACTTATATGTTCTCTTATTGTTCCTTATTTGTAAATGGGGTTCACAGGTGTTGTAAGGGTTCAATCAGTCAATCCATGTGAAGTGCTCAGAGCAGACCACAGCACATGGAGAACACAGGCTGCCACCCAATAATTCTAATGCTGTGCTGCTACTGCAACCCTGCAACCCGGATGGGAGTAGTTAGAAAATATTTTGATGGGAAATATTAAAATTATTAATTTTTTAGTTTATATAATATTTAATTCAATTGTGTGGTTAACGACAGCAAAATATAAGTGGCATAAAGAGATCTAGGAACAGAACAGAGGTCCCATTCGGGGCCTATTCAGGGATTGTCTCTTGCAAAACCCATACTTATTTGTTTTGATTTTTTTTCTTTTTCTTTCTTTCTTTTTTTTTTTTTTTTTTTTGGTACTGGGGATGGAACCCAGCAGCTTTGCTGCTGCATTACATCCTGAGTCATTTTTATTTATTTATTTTTAGGGCCTCACTAAGTTGCTAAGGCTGGCCTCGATCTTGCTATCCTCTTGCCTCAGCCTCCCAAGTTGCTGGGATTACAGGCTATGTACCACTGGTGCTGGGCTAACCTCCCCTACTCTTGTGGAGAAGCAGTACTTCAGAGGCATCCCTAAAAGTGGGTCACCAAGGGGCTGGGTCTGTAGCTCAGCAGCAGAGTGCTTGCCTAGCATGCATAAGGCACTGGGTTCGATCCTCAGCACCATGTAAAAAATAAACATATAAAATAAAGGCATTGTGTTCATCTACAACTACAAACAATTAAAAAAAAAGTGGGTCACCAGGGCTGGGATTATAGCTCAGTAGTAAAGTGCTTGCCTAGCACATGTGAGGCACTGGGTTCAATCCACATAAAAAAACTAAATAAACAAAGTTACTGTTTCCATCTACAACTGAAAAAAAAGAAAGAAAAAAGAAAAAAATGGGTCACCAACCCTCAATGTACCATGGGTATTGTTGGGATATTTTACATTTAGAAAATTCTGAGGGTTAATTGTGAGTGGTTAAAATGGGCCCAGTTTGCTGGGTGTGTTAGTGTACTCCTGTAATCCCAGTGACACAGGAGGCTGAAGCAGGAGGATGGAAAGTTTGAGACCTGCCTTAGCTTTAGCAAGGCCCTAAGGACTTAGCAAGACCCTGTCTCAAAATAAAACAAACAAAAAAGGGGTTAGACGTGTGGTTGAGTGGTTAAGTGCCCCTGGGTTCAATAACCAGTACCAAAAAAAAAAAAAAAAGAGGGCCCAGCTTATCCCATGTGGAGTTCCCTGCTTCCTCCTCTGCAATCCCATACTCTTCCATCTATAGGAGTAGTTCAAGAAGTAAGGAAATGAGGGGTACTAGACTGTGGATACAGCAGGCAGATCCAAGGCATTTCATTGAGAAAGTGTTAGAACAGAGAGCAGGAATGCAAGAATCATAGAATTATTTGTAAGAACGCCAGAATGTTCACGACACATGATGGGTACATGACCTCAAGAGATAGACCAAGGATTCTGGATGAAGGGAGACGGACCAAGCACATAAGGGCAGAGCTGAGATTTAAAGTAGAGGCAGGAGGAACACACCCAGATATAATGTGGGGACACATGGAGGTCAAAGTGTCATCAAGAAGGTTGAAGTGATCAGAAAAATGTCAGGCAATACCCTAAACAAAACTTTAAAGGTGCCGGCTTCCCATGGTACCCCTTCTGCTAGAGTTATCGCACTTACCCTGACAATGGCAGCCCGGGCACACTGCCTCACAAATCCATGGTGCTTCTTCCTGCTCCAGCCTGAGGATCACATCTGGTTTGGTGCCTTCGTAACCTGTTCCAGGAAGATAACCCAGGCTTTGGGCTGAGCTCCTTGGTCTTCAGAGTTCCTCAAGCAGCTTTGAATGCTGCACAACAAATGCTCTTGGGAGGGAACTGTATACTCATCCAGAATCAATGGAATTAGTAATCCAGGATGATCAAAACTCAGGCCAAATCCACTGAGGCAACACAGCACAAGGGTTAGAAATGCATTCTGTAGCCAAGCTGCTGGGATCAAATTCTGGCTCCACTGTGTTCCTGGGGGGTGACTCTGGGCAAATCAGTGCACTTCTCTGTGCCTCGGTTTCCATTTATGCAAAATAATGGTACTTAAAAGTACCTACACCTTATAAAGTTTTTAAAAAAGCAATCAATCAACAAGTACATGAAAAAATGCTCACCATCTCTAGCAGTCAGAGAAATGCAAATCAAAACCACCCTAAGATACCATCTCACTCCAGTAAGATTGGCAGCCACTATGAAGTCAAACAACAACAAGTGCTGGCGAGGATGTGGAGAAAAGGGTACTCTTGTACATTGCTGGTGGGACTGCAAATTGGTGCGGCCAATTTGGAAAGCAGTTTGGAGATTCCTGGGAAAGCTGGGAATGGAACCACCATTTGACCCTGCTATTGCCCTTCTCGGACTATTCCCTGAAGACCTTAAAAGAGCATGCTACAGGGATGCTGCCACATCGATGTTCATAGCAGCACAATTCACAATAGCTAGACTGTGGAACCAACCCAGATGCCCTTCAATAGATGAATGGATAAAAAAAAGTGGCATCTATACACAATGGAGTACTATGCAGCAATAAAAAATGACAAAATCATAGAATTTGCAGGGAAATGGATGGCACTAGAGCAGATTATGCTTAGTGACGCTAGTCAATCCCTAAAAAACAAATACCAAATGTCTTCTTTGATATAATGAGAGCAACTATGAACAGAGCAGGGAGGAAGAGCAGGAAGAAAAGATTAACATTAAACAGAGACATGAGATGGGAGGGAAAGGGAGAGAAAAGGGAAATTGCATGGAAATGAAGGGAGACCCTCATTGCTATACAATATTACATATAAGAGGTTGTGAGGGGAATGGGAAAATTAACAAGGAGAGAAATGAATTACAATAGATGGGGTAGAGAGAGAAGATGGGAGGGAAGGGGAGGGGGGATAGTAGGGGATAGGAAAGGTAGCAGAATACAACAATTACTAATTGGGCATTATGTAAAATTGTGGATGTGTAACCGACGTGATTCTGCAATCTGCATTTGGAGTAAAATTGGGAGTTCATAACCCACTTCAATCTAATGTATGAAATATGATATGTCATGAGCTTTGTAATGTTGTGAACAACCAATAAAAGAAAAAAAAAAGAAAAAAAAAAAGGTTTATTTCCAATCTTTTCTTGCTCTCTGACTTTAGGCTATAGTGTGATGGGTACAGCTAACATTTTTTAAAAATCCAACATTCTGGCTTTCAATGCCACTGTACTATGTAGATAAAGAAATACTGTGGAAAAGTTAAAATATAATGTTTAAGAAGCTGACTAAATCTATATGCTTTTAAAATGCTAGTATTTGGGTATTTTCTGTAGGGATAGTTCCACTGAAGTTATTTTCAGAACTGTCCTCTGGTATTGACTACTAGAAGGTCAAGAAGCACTTCTACTGTAATTACAAAATGGTATCCTGCCAGGTCTGGTGGCACATGCCTATAATCCCAGCAACTCAGGAGGCTGAGGCAGGAGGTCAGCCTTGGTAACTGAGCAAGTCATGTATACTCTGAATTGTATAATGAAGCTGTTCTTACCCACTGAGACCAGGTTACTGTAGGTCTCCAGCATTACATCCCGATATAGGGCCCTCTGAGCAGGATTCAGCCGGCGCCACTCCTCTTGGGTAAAGCCCACAACCACATCTTTGAATGACACAGGTCTCTGCTGAAGCTGAAATGACAGTAAGTTATGTGGAAAACTGTTGGTGGCGGTGGATGTTATTGACTTATACTTCTCACAGGTCACAGCTTATCAAGGCCATCTACCTAGGATGTCCTTTACATTCCTACCTTTGTGCTATATTTGGTGGCAAAGATAAAAATCATGTTGGAAGCCACCCGCCCATTGTCATTCATACTTTGAGTCAACAACCCACATGTGTGGCCTAGTGCTGGCTGGTGGGAACACAGTGATGGATGATTCCTGACCTCATGGGGCTACTGTCCGGCACAGGGAGAACAATCTGTAGAATCATCAGCATGGAAGTGTCATGACAGCTGTAATGGCAGGACACCTATGCTATAGCATGCAGAGAAGGAACTTTTCCGGGTCTGATTAGGCTTCAGAGCTCAGGGCTGTGTGGACTTGAGTCTTCTCTACAGGATGATGAAGAGCACCCTTTGCAGGGAGCTGTGTGAACAAAGGCACGGAGGCAAAACAGTGATTTTAAAGGTGGCAAGTTACTCAGAGATACGGGCAAAGTACACAAAGGCCTTTGAGTGATGAGATGATGGATAAATGTGTGCACAAAGCACATCTGGGAGGCCACGGATGAGTGACATGGTGTGATATAACTCTAAGCAGACTGGAAAGTTAAGGTGCATATTATATTCCTAGAGTAACCACTAGAATCATAATGCAAACAGGTATAGCTGAAATAAAGTGGAGTTCTAAAAGATGTTTAATGAGTCCATACAAAAACACACAAAAAAAAAAAAAAGAAAAGAAAAGAAAAAAGAGAGAGAGGAAGAAGAATTAGAAGAAGAGGAGGAGGAGGGGAAATAGAAATAGAAGATGTATAACCCTATAATCCCAGTGACTCAGGAAGCTGAGGCAGGATAATCGCAAGTTCGAAGCCAGCATCAGCAATTTAGCCAGACCATGTCTCAAAAAATAAAATGGGGGTGGGTTGGGGTTGTAGCTCAGTGGTAGAGCACTTGCCTAGCATGCATGAGGCACTGAGTTTGATCCCCAGCACCACATAAAAATAAAACAAATGAAATAAAGGTATTAAAAAAAGAGTATTTAAAAAAACTAAAATGGACTGGGAATGTGGTTCAATGGCTAAGCACCCCTAGGTTCAGTCCTAAGTATCACAAAAAAAAAGTAGGTAGGAAGATTATGTTCTGGGGTACTACTGCATTAGCAGGGTAACTATAGTTAATAAAAATGTACAGTATAGTCAAAACAGCTAGAAGAAGGTTTTTGAACACTTTAACCACCAAAAAATGATAAACATATGAGGCAATGTGTACTTTGCTCTTCCTGAGTCAACTTTGTTTTAAGAGAGTTGGTCTCTTGTTGCTCATTTTAGGTGGACATCTAACATTATGTATGTGGATTACAAATGACAGGGATTTAGAACTTCCTATGACTCTGACAACAATAGCAACACCATTGGGGAGCAAAGGACTCCAGAGTTTTTGCATGGGAAACACTAATGAACCTCTACATTAAACTTATTTATGCATTTATTATTGGTAAGAACTCTACCATATTACTGCTTCTCATACCTTGGGTGCAAGGATCACCCAGAGCCATTTAAAAACAGATTCCCAGGATCACCCACAGAAAACCCTCTCCAGGAAGTCTGGGGTGAGGCCTGCCATTCTGCATTTCTAACAGCCTTCCAAGGAGGTACACCCTGGCCACTCTATAAGCAGCAGTATTGTTCTGCCTCAGCCTCTCAGGAAAATGTCTTCATAAAGAAGTACCTTGAAAAGCTAGCTTTCCCCTAGAGATATACATGTGCTTTTTCCTCAGGAGTAATGCAAACCAAGGGCTAATTTGTCTTTGCCTTTTTGTTGAACTCCAAGGAAGATCACAGTTACTGACCTCTTCTTGGATTCTTTACTTTGTACATCTGTATTCCAAACAAGAAATGTTCCTTGCATTGGTGCTCATAATATCAAACTTGAAAACTACCTGAATGTCCATTAAACGGGAGACTAGCTAAGTCAGTCATACCCCATGTATTCTCTATGAAGCATTATATACTTGGTTAAAAAAAAGTTGTTCTAAGTATTAATACTATGGGTATAGCAGTATGTTTAATTGTCTTTCTATCATGTTTACGTGTAGAAAGGGGGCTGTGGTATTTCACCCAAATCCTCCTTAAAGACTGGATGCTGCAGGCTCGAAACCTTTCTGAGATTTATCTTTGGCCAGTGGGAACTTCCTACCACAGTTCAGGTATATATCCCAGCTCTACAGTTTCTTTTTGTTTGTTTGGTAGTACTGGGGATTGAACCCAGGACCTTGAGCATGTCAGACAAGTGCTCTACTACCGAACTACATCCCCAGACCTTTCTTTTTTATTTTATTTTATTTTTTAATTTTTTAGACAGGGTCTTGCTCAGTTGCAGGGGCTGGCCTCAAACTCCCACCTCTACTGGTACTACAGGTGTACTACCATGCCCAGCTACCACCATGTTGTAAGATCAGCTCAGGCCTCTGTTTAGAACTCCCTCTGCCTGATCCTGCTTTCTTCACTGCCTCAGGGGAATTCCAAGATCCCCCTCAATAAACCCTCTGTGTTAAAATATCCATCTCCAAATCTGTTTTCCTGAGAATCATCCCATGACAAAGTGTCTATGCTTATAATGGGTACATTGTTTTCTATAACACTTTCCCCAAGAAGGGAAATTTGGCCACTTATTGTCACACTCACCTGGTACTCAATCATTTTCTGCTGTTCTTGGAAAAAGAGTGGAGACCTGTGAAGGTAGAGACGGGGAGGAAGAGGATGGAGGAAGAACAGAAAACAGCTGTGAGGATGGGATCTGTCTTGGAACTTGCAAATTCCCTATGTAAATCTTCTGTGTTTTAAATCACTGTGGTAAAAAAATAAAATGGCTACCGTTCAAGTCAGAATGGGAACACATAAAACAGACCTTTTAAGGGGGAAAAGCTTCTACTAAAAAATAAGTAGAAGTTTAAAAAAAAACCCTTAAAAATTAAATAATTAGATCTAAATGTATTCTGAACAAGGGATAACTTATAAAAATATTAAAAAGAACTCTGCCATGTGACCAGCGTGAGCTTTGTAAAAGAAGGTTCGATGCATAAGAAATTGCTAGTGAGTTTTAAATTAAAGAGTCAGACTCTCATTACTTTAACACAGCTCGGCTTCTCCTAGCTCCCGCCACCAGCCACCTAATGTGGTGGTGAGGTTTACAGCAGAGACTAGCGAGAGAGGGAGCGCATGCCAGAGAGTGAGCTTTTATTGGGGAACTAAAAATTCAAGGGAAAATCCCATCGGATGAAGGTTAAGGGGGGCAGCATCCCAAGGTCAGGGCAGGCCATTGGGTCTTCAGGTCAGTCCAGGCACACCTCTGCACGGACAAGTCCTCGGACCTGGGAAAGGTGTGGGGTGGCTTTAACATGTCTAAGCACCTCTCACCCAGCCAGGGAGGTAACTCAAATCACATGCGAGCATGGCCTCCCACAAAGAACTCAAAGAAAAACAAACTAACTGTAAACAGTAAAATATACTCAAAATATGGTCCTAAATAATTAATGGAAGCTACACCTTGTTATTCATTTAGTAGATTATTAAATGTGATCGTAAAAATAATTTTAAGGGGCTGGGGTTGTGGCTCAGTGTTAGAGCACTTGCCTAGTATGAGTGAGGCACTGGGTTTAATCCTCAGCACCACATAAAAATAAAAAATAAAGGTTATTTTGTCCACCTACAACTAAAAATCAAAATTTTTTTTTACTTTATTTTCAGTGCTGGGGATTGAACCCAGGGCTCTGTGCATGCAAGGCAAGCACTCTACCAACTGAGCTGTATCCCCAGCCCAAAAAAAACAAATATTTTTAAAATATAGTTTAAAAAATTAATTTTCAGGGGCTGGGTTTGTGGCTCAGTGGTAGAGCGTTCGCCTTGCACATGTAAGGTCCTGGGTTCGATCCTCAGAACCACATAAAAATAAATAAATAAAATAAACCTGTTATGTCCAACTAAAAAAATATATTAAAAAATAATAGGGGCTAGGGTTGTGGCTCAGTTGTAGAGCACTCGCCTAGCATGCACAAAGCTCTGGGTTCAATCCTCAGCGCCACATAAATGTAAAATAAAGATATTGTGTCCACCTAAAACTAAAAAAATAAATATTTAAAATAATAATAATAATTATTATTATTATTATTTTCAAAGCCAGGTGCAGTGGCATACATCTATAGTCCCAGGTACTCAGGGGGCTGACACAGGAGGATCACTTGAGTCCAGGAATAAAAGTCCAGCCTGGGCAATATAGTAAGACCCCCAACCGGAAAACAAAAATAAAAACAAAAAAACAATTTTAAACATAAAACAACTATGTTGTTTTTAATCCAGATGTATAAGAAATACTATGACTTGACAAATTTTAAAAGAAAATGGCAAATTATAGTTTAAGAGAATAAACAAATATTTTCTGATGAACCTGAATGTTTAATTTTAGAACTGTGCTAAAACCACCAATGTAATAAGGTCTAAGTTTTCAAATTAGGTTTTTGTAGCCATTCTTACTGAAATGATCTGGGATGATGTCACCTCAAGTAGAAAAGCCTAATGTTCCCAGCTAGTATCCAAATTATGACCTCTACTACTAATTTTCAAAAAATAGAAATGGAGCTCCTTAGAAAATGGCTGATTACACATCTGGAACAAAGAATACAAGATATACCTCCACAATTTTGAGCATCAAAAAGCAAGGATACTACCTCAGTGGGTGGGTCATGGCAAGGGACACAGGAGCTAGCCATAAGAGACTCCAGCCATACAAGAATGAGTGTTAAGACTGGTCATATCTACTGAAGCTAAACATATGAATATCTTATGGTCTTTCATATGAATGCACATGTCACAGAATTTTAGCCTGTAAAAACTATGAATTTGTAGTGATATTTAAAAATCACAACATTAAATCACAATATTTTTTTAAAAAAAAAGAGCCCTGGGATTGATCACTACACAAAAGGAAGGTGGGGAGGGATGGAAGAAAGAAGAGAGACTAAAGTGTCAATTAAAGGCAGCATGTGATCCTGATTGGATCCTGGAACAAAAAAAGAAAAGTAGCTATAAAACGACATTATTAGCTGACATGTGAATATAGACTGTCTTACACAACAGCCTTAAATCAATGTTAACTGCCTGGTTCTGAAAACTGCTGGCTGTGTGAATATTCTCATTCTTAGGAAATACACACTAAGGTATTTATGGGTAAAGGAGCATCATGTCTACAACTTAACTAAAATAGTTGAGGTAAAAAAGGATAAGAATTATATATACATATACTCACACACACACATCAAAAAACAGTCACATGGGCTGAGGTTGTGGCTCAGTGATAGAGCGCTTGCCTCATACACGTGAGGCACTGAGTTCGATCCTCAGCACCGCATAAAAATAAAATAAATATATTGTGTTCACCTACAACTAAAGCAATATTAAAAAAAAACACAGTCACATATCATAGAGAACATATGACACACATATCTCTCTCTCTCTCATACACACACACACACACACACACACACACAAGCATACATATAGCTTTATCTAGATGAATCTATATGAAGGATACGTATGAGCCCTATACGTAAAAGATACATAAGTAATATTCTTTAAAGTTTTCCAAATAAAAATTTCCAAATAAAAATAATTTTTAAAAAAATTACAGACAGTAGGTCCACAGATCCTGCTACTACCATCATTCTGAGGTTTCAGGGATTTTTCTGCCACTGGTTCAAGACAGAATTAATTCCCCATACTCCCTGAGGCCAAGTGAAGTGGCACAAATGACAAGTGGCCACATACCATCCCCTACGATGATAGAATGAAAAGCTAGACAGATGTGCCTCTGAAAGAACACGCCTATCACATCTACAATGTGACCATGGCCTTCTCTGACTCTCCCTCACTCTTAGTCTCCCTGGATCTTGGGGTCAACTCTTCTCCCATAATTTAGCCACAGAGGTTCCATGGAAGAAGGAAAAGAATAACATCCTTACGTTGGTTCTTGCTTCTAGCTCAGGGATGATGCTGTTTCCTTATACCTGGCAGACTTTGCTCTGGCAAGAAGTCTGGGTTTGCTGCGTGTGATGGCACACATCTGTAATTCCAGTGGCTTGGAAGGATAAGGCAAGTTCAAAGCCAGTTTTTGCTAAGCAACTCAGCGAGACCCTGTCTCTAAATAAAATATGAAAATGGACTGGGAATGTGGCTCAGTGGTTAAGTGCTCATAGGTTAAATCCCAAGTACAAAAAATAAATAAAGAAGTCAGCCAATCGCAGTTGCTTGGGAGGCTGAGACAGGAGTATTGCAAGTTCAAAGCCAGCCTCAGAAAGGTGAGGCACTAAGCAACTCAGTGAGATCCTGTCTCTAAATAAAATACAAAATAGGGTTTGGGATGTGGCTCAGTGGTTCAGTGCCCCTGAGTTCAATCCCTGGTACCCACACACACACACCAAAAAAAAAAAAGTCTTGGACCTTGTTGACCCCTTCATAAGAGGATTTTTGTTCCAAATTTCCTGTTCCTAGACCAGATGGGATCTTTTACTTGGCCTGCCAACCCCTGACAGTTTCATCTCACAGCATTCACTCACCCTTAGCTGCAGACACTGGTGGGGTCTTCTGCAGAGGTGGATGAATTTCTGTGGCCCTGAGGGCTGGCAGGAGCTGGATAGCCCTACTGTCCAGCAAGATGGCAGGATCCAAACATCTGCAGGACACCTGGGAACCTGAAAATAAGCCGATCCCTTGGTGAGTATCAGCCAAGTCTCCCTCCCCAAATATTCCCTGGGCCTCAAGAGGAAAGCCTGCAGAGACCTGTGGAGAACACAACTGACAATAAGAAAGATGGCTTGAGTATGTCTGAAGCATTGGCAAGACCACTCCCATCTCAGGCTCGAGGGTGTAAAAATATAAATTCCTTTGCGAAAGGCTGTACAAAGGACCCTAGGAAGTTGTTCTACCATGCTCAGCCATACAGGTACTCAACTATCACTAGCTTCAGAGGCTGCTGAAGCCATGGTCCCTGGGGGCTGGGCTACTACTAGAGATGGTGGCAGACCTTGGTGCCAACCATGTGGTGCTGGTTCTGCAGCAATGCAGAATGCTGGAGTGTAGGGGGCCAGGCAGGCTGTAGCAGGCTTGAAGTCCCTGTAGACAGCCCCTGTAGAGATGTGAGAAGGAAGCCAAAGTTGCAGTAGAGACCCCCCCAAGATTAAAAAATGCCAGACATTCCAAATGTGGAATGTCTACTGAGGAAAGCTGCAGGAACCAAGCAGAAACAAGCCAAAAGAGAGGCCAAGTGGACTGCAGCTAGAAAAGCCATAGGGTGGAGCTACACAAGCCCTTTGGACAGAGAACATCACCATGCTACATGCTCCAGATGCCAGACATGAACCACAGGACTTGTTTGCCCAACTGAATTTTGGTCTTGCTTTCGTCCCATCCCTTCTTTCTATGCCCCTATTTCTCCCGTGTGGAATGGAGCTGTTTACTCTCTACCTTTATATATTGCATATTTGTAACTTGCTTTTACAGGGGTTCATGCTGAAAGTTTGCCTTGAGTCTCAGAGGAGACTTTGGACTTGGACTTTTTGGGCAATCTTGGAGCTGTTGATACTATGGGGATTCTTGGAAATGGACTAAATGTATTTTGCCTTGTGAGATAGGCATGAGCTTTTGGGCGCCACAGCTGGATTGTTATGGTTTAGATATGAGTTGACCCCCCAAAGCTCATGTGAGACAACGCAAGAAGGCTTAGAGGTAAAATGATTGGGTTATCAGAGCCGTCACCCAATCAGTGCATTAATCCTTTGGTAGGGATTAGCTGGATGGTGACTATAAGCAGGTAGAGTGTGGCTAGAGGAGGCCAGGTCATTGGGAGGTAGGTGTGCCTCTGGGGTTTATATTTTGTCACGGTGAGGACAGCTCTCTCTCTGCTTCCTGATGCCATGTTCCCATCTGTTTTCCTCCACCACATTATTCAGCCATGATGTTCTGCCTCACCTCTGGCTCCAAAGAATGGAGTCAGCTGTCTATGGACTAAACCTCTGAAACTGTGAGTCCTAAAATAAAGTTTTACTCTCTTAAAAAAAAAGAAAAAAGAAGAATATAGAACCAGGCATGGTAGCACATGCCTATAATCCCAGTAACTCCAAAGGCTGAGGCAAGAGGATCGAAAGTTTGAGGCCATCTCAGCAATTTAACAAGGTCCTGAGCAACTTAATGAGACCTTGACTCAAAATTAAAACCTAAGAGGGCTGGGCATGGAACTCAGCAGTTAAAACTTCATTTTGAAACCAAGAAATCCCCGGTTTCAAAAAAGTGAGCAAAAAAGAACATAATAGATTGTTTATGAGAGGCAAGTGAACAATGTATGAGAAAAATGTCTTTTTTTCTCATTGTAAGTCAAAGAAGGGAAAAATAAGAAATAAGTGATGAGGAAACTGAGACACAGAGTGACTAAGTAGCTCCTGCAGTGTCACACACCAATAAATATTAGAGATTGCACTTGAACCCAGGCTCTCTGGCGCCTGACAGCCTGTTTCTGTTTCTACACATAAGGAAATAGGCCCCCTAACTCCAGCATTCTGCATTGATGCAGAACCAGCACCACATGGTTGGCACCAAGGTCTGCGACCATCTCTAGTAGTAGCCCAGCCCCCAGGGACCATGGCTTCAGCAGCCTCTGAAGCTAGTGATAGTTGAGTACCTGTGTCGCTGGGCATGGTAGAACAACTTCCTAGGGTCCTCTGTACAGCCTCTTCGCAAAGGAATTTATATTTTTACACCCTCGAGCCTGAGATGGGAGTGGTCTTGCCAATGCTTCAGACATACTCAAGCCATCTTTCTTATTGTCTCTGGGCAGTCTTTAGTATTTCTTTAGTAGCTATAATACATTTAACCACCACATTCCTTAGCTCCAGTTTTACTGACACTTTTCTGCCCAAATTCAGGTTTTATTTATTTATTTTTTTTTTTAAAGAGAGAGTGAGAGAGGAGAGAGAGAGAGAATTTTTTAATATTTATTCTTTAGTTCTCGGCGGACACAACATCTTTGTTGGTATGTGGTGCTGAGGATCGAACCCGGGCCGCACGCATGCCAGGCGAGCGCGCTACCGCTTGAGCCACATCCCCAGCCCCCCAAATTCAGGTTTTAAAAATCTTTCTTGCTTTGCTTTCTGCTCCTGACTTAACACAATTAACTTGGCTTTATAAAAGCCACCTAATCGATTAGTATAAGGGAAAAGAATGAAGGTACAAGGAACTTCATCTTAGTTCTACTTGTAAAAATAAAATATTGGAAGTAATAAAAATGTCCTAGAAATTGAAGAATGAGCTGACTGATAATGATAAACCACAGGATGGAACGGGCATTAGAAATAATAATTGAAGGCTGGGGATAGAGCTCAGTGGTAGCATGCTTGCTTAGATGTGCAAAGCCCTGAGATGCAATACCTAGCACTCAAACAACAAATAATGACAATAACAATAATAATGAGGATGACATAAAATCTGGGTGTAGTAGTAAATACCTATAGTCCCAGCTCCTCAGAAGGCTCAAGTAGGAGAATCACTTAAACCCTAGAGTTTGAGACCAGCCTGGGAAACAAATCAAGATTTTGTCTCAAAACAAAACAAGGGCTGGGGATGTGGCTCTAGTGGTAGTGTGCTTGCCTGGCATGCAAAAGGCACTGGGTTCGAGCCTCAGCACCACATAAAAATAAAATAAAGATATTGTGCCCACCTAAAACTAGAAAATAAATTTTAAAAAAACTAAGAAAGAAAAAAATAAATAAATAAAAATGGAGAAGTGTGAAGGTACAAGGAACTACTCATTGACTTGGAAGAGCATTTGTGATATACACTGATGTATAAATTATAACTGTGTGATTTTTTTAAAAATTATGTAAGTCTAAATCTATGAAGATATGGATTGCTGTTTTTTTTCTGAGTGAAGGAATTGAAAGGAACTTTCCTTTTTGATGCTTTATTTTTTTACTTTATCAATATCCTCATGTTTATATATTTATTTGAATATATACTAATATCAATAGTAATAATAGTAAAAATCATGATAAATCAAAATAAGCAGTTTCACAGAGGAATGCAACTGTTCTTAGGAAAGAACAAATAAAACTGTGATGCATTGAATAAAACATTATTGAAACTTAGAAGGTAGAAATAGAAAAAAATAAACTGGGCTTGTATTTATTAGGCCCTGACCTCAAATAAGGCACTAAGTTATTTCCACATACTGACTCATTCAATCCTCACACTCTCCTCTACTCCATTTACAGACAGGACATAGTGCCCTGCAGAGGTGAAGTAATTAGGCAGCACTGAGATTCAGATCCACTGCAGATCATGTGCTTTTAGTTTCTCGGTTTTGCTGTCTCTCCAAGTGAAGATAGGTTTCTCTTCTTCTTCTTCTTTTCTTATTTTTAGTTGCTGATGGACATAACACTTTTTTAATTTATTTGTCATGTGGTAATGAGAGTCGAACCCAGTGCCTAACATGCTAGACAAGCACCCTACAGCTGAGCCACAACCCCAGGCCCTAGGTTTCTCTTCTTCTTCCTTCTTCTTCTTTTAATATTTTAGTTGTAGATGGACACAATACCTTTATTTTATTTGTTTATTTTTATGTAGTGAGAGGGATCAAACCCAGTGCCTCGCACATGCTAGGCAAGCGCTCTACTACTGAGCCACAACCCCAGCCCTAATAGTTTATTTTGAGACAGGGTCTCACTAAGTTGCCAAAGTTGGGTTTGAACTTGCCCAGCCTCCTGAGTACCTAGGATTATAGGCATGTGCCACCTGGCTACATCTCCTATTTTATTGCAAAAAGGACATATTACTATATTCATACAAATAAATGCAGAGAAGATAAAGGATAATAAATGTAGAAGGAATTATGTAACTACAAAATCACCATTTGGCAACCATAATAATAGTAATTAATTCATTCCAGAATCATTATGGATTCTTGCCTAACACTAGTGGAAGAAACTTTGAGCTTATTTACATGGTCTCAAATGATCTCTCCACAAGTTAGTTATTAATATAATTTTACAGTGGAGAAGTCTAATGGACATAACCTTAACCAGGTGATTAAAGTTAACATCACCATTAATGTGACAAACCGATGATATCGTGTACTTGATGGAGTACATTGAAAAGGATATAACGTTACTTTTGTGTTATTCTTGTCAGAGATGTACAACATGACTCTCAATAAGAGGAAAATCAGAAAAATTCAAATTGAGGTACATTCTATAAAAATAACTGGTCTCTACTCCTTATAAATGTTACGGTAAAAAATGATAAGATATAATCATGAGGGGCTGAGGATGTGGCTCAAGCGATAGCTTGATATGTACAATTATAATGTGTCAATTTAAAATGTTAATATTTAAATTTTAACATTTATGCTTTCAACAATTTTATTGTGATCATGTCAGAAAATGTCCTTGTATTTTTAAATTTGTACATGGACACAATGCCTTTACTTTATTTGTTTTTATGTGGTGCTGAGAATGGAACCCAGTGCCTCACTGGTAGGCAAGCTCTCTACCACTGAGCCCCAGCCCCAGCCCTGTCCTTGTATTTAAGGAGCCATAAGGGTAAAGGATCATGTCTACAAATTACTATCACATGTGTCATTAAACAAATGTGCACATATATACAGAGAAATAGAAATTATTTGCACACATAGCAAAATGTTAACAGAATCAAAATGAAAGATATAACAGCAATTTTTGTTCTATTTTGTAACTTTTCTAAGTCTGAAATTATTTTAAAACAGAAGTAAACAAAACAAAAAACCCCTTGTTTGTAGAAAATGAACAAGACAGAAGGGAAGACCTGTGAGTTGAAGGAAGAGGTTCACTTTTTCTCAGATACATCAGTTGAATGTGAGAGACAGAAGCTTGTTCTCTGCCTCAAAGTAAATGTACCATCTTCCTGAATCCCTGCACAACAGTCTCCCCAAACATGCAGCATTTTTTGAGTCCTTATGCCTTGGACCCAGGCCAGAAACCCCTTTGAGATCTGTTTTCCATTTGCTTTGCTCAGGTCTCTGCATAGAATGGTCAGTCCCTAAGAGATAAAGGATTTTGAAATTCCAGACTATCTGTTGAGAAGAGGCTTCCCTCACTTGTCAATTTGTTGTACTTGTTAACTTCACTGATAGGATCTTGGCCCGCAAATCCACCCCAAACTCTAAGGGTCCACTTCATTGTGCAAGTTTTTGGCTTGTGGAGAGAATAACTTAAAACAGGCAATCTTAGGGGCTAAGGTTATGGCTCAGCGGTAGAGCGCTCGTCAAGCACATGCAAGGCACTGAGTTCGACCCTCAGCACCACATAAAAATAAATAAATAAAATGAAAGTATTGTGTCCAATGACAATTTATACACACACACACACACACACACACAGATATATATATATATATATATATATATATATTTTTTTTTTTTTTTTTAAAGAAAAATGGGCAATCTTACGTGGCCAAGCCAGGATCTCAGGTTAGAATTTTATCCTGGTGTTCGGCTTCAGATTATATGATTCAATTTGAATCATATCACATTCAAATTATATGAATATATGATTTAATTCAAATTAAAAAATAGGCAAAAATAATCTATCAATCCCCTTATGAGGAAAAATAGGTAATATACCCTAATAGATACAACCAAAGGAAATGAAATCACTATGTCAAACAGACAATTATACTTCCATGTTTATTGTAGCACTACTCACAATAGCCAATATTTAGAATAAACCTAAATGTCCAACAGATGAATGCATAAAGAAAATGTGGTACTTATATACACAATGGAATACTATTTATTCACAACAAAAGGATCAAATCCTGTCAGCTGTGATAACATGGATGGACCTGGAGCATATTATGTTAAGCAAAATAAGCCAGATACAGAAAGACAAATACTATATGATTTCACTCATATGAGGAATGTAAAGAAGTTGATGTCAAGCCAGGCAGGGTAGTAAATGCCTATAATCCCAGTGGCTTGGGAGGCTGAGGCAGGAGGATCATATGTTCAAAGCCAGCTACAGCAACTCAGCAAGACTGTAAGTAGTTTTGTGAGGACCGGTCTCAAAATAAAAAATAACCCTGGTGCAGTGGAGCACACCTGTAATCCTAGCAGCTCTGGAGGCTGAGGCAAGAGGATCATGAGTTCAAAGTCAGCCTAAGCAACTTAGCAAGGCCCTAAGCAACTCAGCAAGGTCCTGTATCCAAATAAACTACAAAAAAGTGATGGGGATGTGGCTCAGTGATTAGGTGCCCCTGGGTTCAATCTCTAGTACCAAAAAAAAAAAAAAAAAAGGAGAGAGAGACAGAGAGAGAAGTTGTTGATTTCATGGAAGTAGAGAATAGAATAGTGATTATAGTGATTACCAGAGACTGAAGAGGGTCAAAGGAAGGGAAAGATAGGGAGAGGCTGGTTGATGGGTACAAAGGTAAGAGTAGACAGGAGGCTGGGCGTGATAGCACACACCTGTAATCCCAGTGACTCGGGAGGCTGAGGTAAGAGGATTTCCAAGTTCTAGGCCAGCAACTTAGTGAGGCCCTGAGTAACTTAGTGAGACCCTGTCTCAAAATAATAAATAAATAAAGGGCTGGGAATATAGCTCATAGTTAAGCACCCCTAGGTTAAATCCCCAGTACAAAAAAAAAGAAAGAAAGAAAGAAAAGCAAAAAGTAGAGAGAAAGAATATGTTTTGGTGTACTACTGCATAGCAGGGTGTCTATAGTTAACAATAATGTATTATATATTCAAAATAGCTAGAAGAGGGGCTGAGGTTGTGGCTCAGTGGTAGAACGCTTGCCTTGTATGCATGAGGCCCTGGGTTTGATCCTCAACACCACATAAAAATAAATAAAGATAAAAACATTGTGTCCATCTACAAAAAAAAAAAAATGCTAGAAGAAAGCTTTTGAAAGCTTGCACCACAAAATAATGACAAATATATAAGGCAATTTATACTTTCCCTGATTTTATCATTATACAATGTATACATGTATTGAAACCTCACACTATACTCCATAAGTATGTACAATTATAATGTGTCAATTTAAAAAAAATAGCCAGGCATGGTGCCACACACTTGTAATCCCAGCAATTTAGGAGGCTGAGGCAGGAGGATTGCAAATTCGAGGCTAGCCTTGGCAATTTAGTGAGGCCCTAAGCAATTTAGTGAGACCCTATCTCAAGATAAAAAATAAAAAGGGCTGGGGATGTGGCTCCTTGGTTAAGTATCCCTGGGTTCAATCCCTAGTACACCCCCCCCCCTCAAAAAGAAAAGCAACTAAAATTAATCCATTGTTTTAGATACCAGAATACCTCTGGGTAGCCTTGGGCACTGACTAGTAAAAAAGGCTTTAAGAAATAATATATATACATAAATATATACATGTATATATATATGCATTTATTTTTTTTATTGGGAGGGGGTACCGTTGATTGAGCTCAGGGGCACTTGACCACTGAGCCACATCCTCAGTCCTATTTTGCATTTTATTTAGAGACAGGGTCTCACTGAGTTGCTTAGGGTTTCGCTAAGTTGCTGAGGCTAGCTTTGAACTCTCGATCCTCCTGCCTCAGCTTCCCAAGCCACTGGGATTACAGGTGTGAACCACTGCGCCCAGCTGAAATAACATATATCTTGATCTAGGTTGTGGCTACATGATTCTGTAATATAAAAATTCATTAACCTGTACCCTTAAAATAAGCATACCTGATATATGTAAGTTATATCTCCGTTTTTTAAAATAAATATTTAATTACCTGGATGAATGTCTATTTTAGAAATGAAATATTCTAGATTGAAACTTAAAAAGTTTGTTCAAACAGAGCTATATCTTGCTTCTATTCTATTCTATTCCCCCAGTGAGAGTTCAGTTAAATTAGAATTCAAAATAGGTCAAGTTAGCTTGTGATGTAAGAAGTTGGGAGAAAGGTTCCCATTGGCTGGGTGACTAGAAGGGAGCATCATGAGGACCTTCGGGGTGCTATAATACTGTTTTCTGATCTGACTGTATTAATGACCAGTGCTCCCTTCGTGACAATTCATTAAGCTGTATATTTATGTTAATTTTTGCATGCATCTTAAATCTCAATAAAAGGTTTATGTTACCATTATTTGCTCCCAAATGTAATACTGAGCACAGTGTAGGTAATAAGGGAATTTGCTTGGAGAACAACGAAATACCTGAACACCTTTTTCTGGCTTATGACTTCAGCTTACAAAACAACTACTTATCTTTTATTCTGTGCAACTTAAAAATACTCTCTGACCTTAAAATTAAAAATTTGTCCTGTATATTACCTGCCTTAGCTTTTGGCTTCCTCTATTTCTTAAGATATTATAAGCATTGTGTGTTGTCTAAAGATAACATAAGGACTGAAAAATTTTAAAATCAATTAAAATATTGTTTCAGCAATGCACCTTTTCATTAGGTTAAAATCTCTTTATTTCTATTTTATTTGTAATCTTGTCTCAGCCATCTTAGTGACTATTAGTTCAATTTTAACTTAATAAACAACATTTTCTAATAGTAGCTTTAAATTCTCTTTTTATCTTTATTGAATTGCTCTACCAGTACTCATAAGGAACTGATTCATGGAGGTCAAATGTGCCATCCCTAAAAAATACATGACAAGATGAAATGACTCTTAGAACACAGTGAATTCCAGATCTAGTTTCTTTTCCTGCGATAATTTGTTTTTTTAATTATTCTTTTTTATCGTAGATGGAAACAATATATTTTATTTATTTTTATGTGGAGCTAAGGATTGAACCCAGAGCCTCACATGTGCTAAGCAAGTGCTCTACTCCTGAGCTACAACCCCAGTCCCTGTGATAATTTATTTTTAAGATGAATCTAGATAAAAGCATTTTCCAATCTCAGTTTGCTCTTTCAGCCAAATCTTACATTATTAGTTTAGATACTTACTCAGTAAATTCTTTGTTGTCTAACCACAGGCGCGGTCACACCCATCTTGGTTGCGTCCAAGTAAGAAACCAGGCATACTGTGAGATGCTGTCACAGATGGACATGTCATTATTTTTCCCAGAAAGAACACTAAAGAAATAATTAAAAGAAATATGCATCAAATTCCTGACAAGAGCAAAAGAAGCCATATCTTTAATGACATGTTACTTTAGTTAAAGTTTAGCACTTGATTTCTTTTAAAGCATTTTTATCGTGGGTAACTTTTTAAGATGGAAGTTTCAAAAGAGTTTTTAGGTGGGCCAACAAGAGGGATCTGATGCAACTGGCTGCTCAGCAGAGCAGTGTCACAAGGGTGAAATGTTTTCCCATTATGCAGGGTGGCAGCCTCAAATTCTTAATTCTCCTGTCCCCTACCTCTGAATTTCACAGGCCTCCTCATCACCAAACCCCATAAGCGTCCTAATCATTGACATAACATGTTCCCACTCATGGGCCCCCATTCTCTGATCCCCAGAGATTCTTGCAGTTACTGATATTCCCATATGTCCAAATCTGACCACAAAACTGTGGTCAGAGACTACAAAGTTCACTGATACAATCCGTTTGCCAAACAGCAAATTACACAGATCCCAATTATGAGCCCACACTGACCTCGATATTCCAATGACCCAGGATCAATAGCTGACCTCCACAGTCCCACCCCTTTGAACAACTCAGAGTCCCAATCACTGACCCCCGCTGATTACTCTTCATTCTCTGATCTACAAAAGTTCAATCATTAACACCATCAGATCCCCCAGTGATGATGTAAAGTCTGAATCACTGATGGTCCGAAGCCCTAATGCTCTCCAAATCAATGCCTTCTAAGAGCCCCAGTTGGCCCCAGACCCATAAAAAACATTATAACTGACCACGCATCCTGCCAATCAAGACACTTCAAAGAACCTTCGTTTATTAATTCCAATACATTCGCAGAACATCTTCACAGAGCCCATGACACTGACTCCTACAAACCTCCATCCCCCACTACGGCTCCCCCCCAAGAGACTCGGAACCCAATCACAGCACCCCTCAGTCCCTTCGACATTGACCCTTACAGGTACCCATAACTGATCCAGTTAGGCCACCGTAGTCCCCGGTCACCATACTAGACATACTTGACTGTTTCTCACACTGACCATTCCCTTTTATCCTGGATCGGCGCCTTTAACCTACAATCGCCCTACCATACACCCTCACGGTGGTAAAAGCTCTTCCCATCCCTAGTGACCCGTGCGCAGCCTCAGTCGCGACTTAAGAGATTGTCAGCCGCCACCTGGTAACCTTCCAGAGAACAGGATTCTGGGGTTTCAAAGCTTTAACGGGAGGCACGATGGCGGCGCCGGCATGATGAACACTGGATGGGGGCGGCCATTTTTAAAACTCTACCGTACAACGTATGACTAAACTCTGCTAGACCAGAGGATGCGGCTCTAATGGAGAGAGGAACCAAGTGCCCCTGGGTCTCTAAACACAGAAGTCGCCCCTGCTTTGAGACAAAGACACTCAAGCCTCCTGTGACCAATATGGCGGGGCTCGGATCTCGAACCTGAACATTCTTTGTCTCCATTAGCTGGGACAATGAAGATGACCGCACA
The DNA here is from genome assembly GCF_045843805.1 of Urocitellus parryii. NCBI lineage: Eukaryota > Metazoa > Chordata > Mammalia > Rodentia > Sciuridae > Urocitellus > Urocitellus parryii. The sequence continues at coordinate 15,689,897 of NC_135545.1, read as the reverse complement.
TTTTTATCATTTCTCCCGTGCAACGAGTGCGGCCGTCTTTTAGGAGGAGCTCTCCTACAGCAAGATAAAACTTCCGGGGCCAGCCTTAAGACTTAGAGAGCAGCGAAGTGACTGGTTCTCAGCAAGTCTGAGGTGTTCTGAGGAAAGGGCGTGGCTTCACAGAGTGGGCGGGGCGGGTTAGAAGTTCTTAGCCAGTTATTGGGGGGGAAATGTTGAAAGTGCAGTCTTTATCTTAGGTGGTTTGCCTCAGAACCCGACCTGAGACAAGAATGTAAAAGCAAGCAGTTAATTTGATAGGTAGAGATGGGAAGATGAGACAGGGAGGAGGAAAATCAGTAGAATGCTTCAATGAGCACATTGCCCGTGAGCGATGTCTGTGTTCTGGAGAACCCAGAGTGGTTGTGTAGAAATCACCTCCACGTTGTCCCACCCAGGGTCGAGGAAGCCGAGACGTTTATACGCCATCTCCCCTTCCTTCTTTTTTCGAGCTACATTACAGGCGTTAAAGGTCCAGATGTTCCAGCCTGCTTCATGGGCTGTTCTCGGGAAGGGTTTGTAGGTGCATTTATTAAGACGCCCTGCATCTGGAAATGGTGAGCACCCCAGGGAAGAGCTCGGGTATGGACAGCATTCTCTAGAGTCCTTCCTTGAATACCGTATAAAGTGGGCATTGGAATATCTCTAGAAATAGTTGCTTTGCAAAAAAGGCAAGAACATTCAGGGGTGTGTTGGGTTTTTTTTTTGGGGGGGGGGGGCGTTACCAGGGATTGAACTAAGGGGCACTGGACCACGAGCCACATCCCCAGCCCTATTTTGTATTTTATTTAGAAACAGGGGCTCACTGCTTAGTGCCTTGCTTTCGCTGAGGCTAACTTTGAATTCATGATCCTCCTGCCTCCCAGGCCGCTGAGATTTGATTTGCTACTGCGCTCAGTAAAAATAGGTTTAAAAAAAAAAATCCTAATTTCAACTGGTCATCATAGCAATGGGGGTACAACCTCCAAAATGGTTTCCAATGATTCCCACCTCCTAGTATTCACCCACTGTGTACACACCACTCACCATGCCAGGGTTGGTCTGTGAGATACAATACAATACTATACAAACTAATACAATCACGGTTTAGATTAGGTTATAAAAGACATTTTGGCTTGTCTTGAAGTGTTCTCAATACAACCCAAATAACTTACTCTGAAGAAGTTAAGTTGCTGTTTTGGTCAGTTTTGTGTAGCTGTGACCAAAAGACCTGACAAGAACAATTTAGAGGAGGAAAAGTTTTCTGAGTGCTCATGGTTTCAGAGATCTCAGTCCATAATCCACTTACTCTATGGCTCTGGGCCCAAGGTGAAGCAGAACATCAAAAGGGCTGTAGGGGCTGAAGTTGTGGCTCAGCAGTAGAGCACTCACCTAGCACATCCAAGGCTCTGGGTTCGATCCTCAGCACCACATAAAATAAATAGGTAAAATAAAGGTATTGTGTCCAACTACAAATATATACACACATACATACATACATATACATGCTACATAGGAAAGCAGCTCAGGTCATGGTAGCAGGAAGAAGAGAGAGAGAGCTCTGCCCACCTGGGACAAAATAAAAACCCCCAAAGCATGCCCAATTCCTCCATCCACATTCTACCTGCATATGTTTACTACCCCGTTAAGCCTAATCAATGAATTAATCCACTGATTAGGTCACAACTCTCTTAAACCAATCATTTCACCCCTGAATGTTCTTGCATTTTTGTTTCACACATGAGCTTTTGGGGAATACCAAGCCATATCCAAACCATAACAGTTGCTATGTCATGAGAACACTGGAAAACCTGTGGAGAGGCCCATGTAACAAGGACTAGACTTCCAGCCAACAGCTTGGAGGAAGGAGGCCTTCAAGTGGATCATCTTTGCAGCAGATTTTTCCTTCCCAATGAATTCTTGAGACGACTGCAGGCCTACCCAATAGTTTGACTGCAATTGTCTGAAAGTCGGTCAAAACCATCCATCCCAGCAGCTCAGTGGTGGAGTGCCTGCATACATAAAGCCCTAGGTTCCATTCCCAACACCACAAAAAACAAAACAATCAAACCCCCACCCAGCTATAGCAGTAACATTATACCTGACTCTAAATTTATGTTTGTTGGTTTAAGCTTGTGAGCTTGGTATAATTTGTTATGCATCAATACATAACTTCAATGCTGTGGTAAAGATATTATCATTTACATTTCCGAATTCCTTAAACAAGTTTCTAAACTTGTGAGATTGTCTTATCAAAATGAAATCATTAGCATTTTCCTCTTATTTTACCAAAATTGAATTATTAGCAGTTTCCTCTTCTTCCACATGATAGAAAAATTAAAGACCTACCTGGACACAGTAGGGTATGCTTGTAATCCTAGCAAATCGGGAGACTAATTCAGGAGAATCACAAGTCCAAGGCCAGCCTGAGCAACTTAGCAAGACCCTGTTTCAAAATAAAAAAGAAAAAGGGCTTAGAGTGTAACTCAGTGGTAAAATGTCCCTGGATTCAATCCTCCCACCAAAACACACACACAAACAAACAACAACAACAAAAACACAAAGCCCGTGGCTGTGCTTGTCTTTTAAATTTTAACAGAGATGCCAGCGTGGTGGCACATGCATGTAATCCCAGGGGCTTGGGAGACTGAGTCAGGGGGATTGTGAGTTCAAAGCCAGCCTCAGCTAAAGCAAGGCACTAAGCAACTCGGTGAGACCCTGTCTCTAAATAAAATACAAAATAGGGCTGGGGATGTGGTTCAGTGGTTGAGTGCCCCTGAGTTCAATCCAAGTATCAAAAAAAAAAAAAAAAAAAAAAAAAAGAAAGAAAGAAAGAAAAGAAATATTATTTCAAACAACACAAGGCTCTTAAGTTCTTTGTTAATTTTTTTTTCTGGTTTATAAAGTACTTATTAATGCCTGGCCTGTTACTGGCTCACCCATTTTAAAGGCTGCTCTCATTCTAGGATAGTTTGATGAAATAGTCACAATTGGTAAACTGTCAGTCATGAAGGTAGAGGGAAGGAGAACTTTGGAGGATCCTTTGCTGGAAATTAAATGCACTGCCTCAGAATCTACATATATATCATTTCCTCTCATTACTCATTGGTTACATGGCCACCTACCATGACAGTAGAAATACAGTCCAGAAAAGGGACAACTGGAAATATTAAAAACTGCCAACATTAAAGACTGCTACAAACACTGTGAGAATATTTATAATAATCAACTTACAAAAACTGCAGAGTGAGGTGACCTGTCTGTAATCACTCAGCTATAAGTAAGGCAACAAGAATCAGAGACAGATATGTCTGCTGTGTTAGTTTTCTTTTACTGTTATAAACACCTGAGATAAATCAACTTTTTAAAAGGTTTATTTTGCTCCGTTTTGGAGTTTTCAGTTCATGATTAATTGGCCCATTGCTTTGGCAACACTTTATGGAAACGTTGAGTGGTAAAACTGTTCATGTCATGGCCAGTTGGGAAAAAGAGGAAGAGGAAGAGACAGGATCCCACAGTCTCATTTTAGGGCAATGCCTCCAAGAACCCACAGACCTCTGACAGCCCCCACCTCATTAAGGTTCTACCACCTTCCATATCCCAATGGGCAGCATGGGCTGGGAAGAAAGCCTTTAACACATAGGCTTTTGGGGGAACATTCCAGATATGAACTGTAGCATCTGTGTTAGACAAAGGTAAAGGATCATACTATTATTAAAATTGATTTAAAAATCTCAATATATCTAAGACACTGAATTAATGAGCAAAGAAGGGACTGAGAACTCCAATAAAAGCAGAGTACTCAGGGAGCTGAAGTCTGGATGGGGAAAGAGAATGCCTGGATAAAGGACAGGAGTAAAAGAAGGGTGTTTATAAAATAGTCTATGGTGTATGATCCCATTTATGACATGCTCAAGAATAGACAAAACTTAGGGCTGGGGTTGTGGCTCAGTGGTAGAGTGCTTGCCTAGCATGTGTGAGGCACTGGGTTCAATTCTCAGCACCACATTATAAACAAATAAATGAATAAACGTAGCTAATAAAAATTTTTTAAAAATAAAAAAGGATAGACAAAACTATTGAATTAAAAAACAGAAAGTGGGGCTGGGGTTGTGGCTCAGTTGTAGAGTGTTTGCCTAGCATGCATTGGGCACTGGGTTCAATCATCAGCACCACATAAAAATAAAATATATTGTGTCCACCTAAAACTAAAAAATAAATTTAAAAAATATTTTTAAAAAAGCAGTCAACTTGAGGGGCTATTGACTCAGAAGGGAAGGGGGAATTGTGTGAAGAAAATATTCTACCTTGTTTAAGATGGCAGTTTCATGCATCTATATATTGTCAAGACTTATCAGAGTGAACATTTATGATTTGTGCATTTATCATATGTAAATTATACACTCATTTTTAAATGAAAATATGAAAATTTCTGAGTATTGAGTGATGATGTGGTCCCAAAACAAAGAAGGGGATGAGGGAAGTGATAGGCTTTATCACAGTCCGTGGAAAGATGGACACTGTCAAGTGCTCATCACTTCAGCACTTATGCTTATGATAGTGCCCTCTTTAGGCAGAGGGACTTGAGAAAGGAGCCCTCTGGGCAGACTTAGTTCCAAGGATTTGTGGCTTCCAAATTAAAGGTTGCGGGCTAACCCAGCCTGCACGGACTTCTTTCTTGCTTCCTTAGCCTGATGTGTATAGGTCCAAACCTATAGAATAGATGTGGTGACCCTGGATATTGTCATCATTTAAAGGGTACAGGAGATAGTAAAGGCTGGTGGCCAGACACTGGAAATCACTTGAGACATCCCTGTAGATCCTAGACATTAATGTGAACTTTTCCATGTAGTTTTAGTTCATAAGCATGTCCTTAAGTCACTCTTCTTTTCTCCGTCATTGTATAGGTTCTGCAGTTAGGTAACACGTTATCATAAGGGAAAGTGAACAATAAAATCAAGAGTATCTTCCTTGACCTCTGGCACATCTCTTCTAAAAATGAGTACCTCCTGAGATTTTTGTCTGGAGGCAGAGGTGTTGCAATCTGTCAGGACAGGTTGCCCCTGAGGATTAGGGAGGAGCTTCCTATTCCTACCTGTCCTAGGCAGCACCTGATTAACCAGGCCTTTAAAAATATAAAAATGACTCATGGAGCAGAGCCTTAGGGATCAGAGCAGCCCTCAGGAATATAGGCAGTCTTGTCCTCCCTGTCCCAAGGCAGACTCCTGCGGGAGATACCCTGGAAACCCTCAAGGCGGGCCTCAGACGGCCATCTGGTGTGGCCAGGACTCCACACACAGCTTCTTCAGCCTAGCAGCCTAAGAAGGTTCCTGCTGCCCAACCCCTCAGACGCACATCTCTAGGCAACATCATGGTCACTGTGACGCAAGCGCAGGGTCAAGCACGCGCAGGCGCAGTGGCAGGGCCTGTTGAACTCAGGGAGCTGGTTTTCAGCAGGCTGCCACCAGGCAGGTGGAGGTGTAGTACTGTGGTACCCAGGGCGGGTCCTCTGCCTCGCTCCCCTCGGAATGCAATCCGCAATCCGCCAGACCTCTGGGTTGCTGCGGCCCGGTCGTGGCAGTTTCACGTGAGGTGGGCACGCCTGAAACCAGTCTGTGGATCTGATTCTACAATGGATGGAAATGGTGTCTTGGATGATACTGGATTGGAGAATGGGGCCCGTACAATTGAGAAGATTCCCGAGTCCCCGATTGAAATTGTTAACTGAGAACTCGTTGACTCTGAGTCCAGTGCATCACTTGGAGATGGGCCTGGGCCGCCCTGGCCCTGGCCTCAAACCCTAGGGGCCCCTGTATCTGAGAATAGTCTTCCGTGAAATGAAATGGTGCATGGGTACAAACAGAAATGCAAGGTACCGCAGTGATTCACGGGCAGGTGCATTGGCAACCCAGAGAGGGAGTGGGAGTGTGCTTCTGGGGCAGCTTTTGGTCCTTCCAAGACTTAAGGTGGCACCAAGGCCCGCTTTCCACTGGCAGTTAGGACAATCTCCTGCCCCAAGAAGCCTCATGAAAAGAAACTATACCTGGAACCACAGGAGGAGTTGTGCTGAAGGCCACGCTAAGGTCTGAGAAAAGAAGAGATTCTCGCACTACGGGCCACCAGACCTCTATCCCATTTCTTGGTGAAAACAGGGGACCTGAAAGTTTCTTAACGTGTAAGCAGTCACATGCAAGGAAACAGGAACTGGGTATCACTACAGAATGAAAAGTGCCGAGGAAATGGCAAGTCTGAGGATGGCTGCATTTGAATGAATCTTCAGATTCTAGAACATTGTTAAATGAATGGACTCTGAGATCAAGGTTCACCTTCACACAGAAGGTATGGAACCCAGAACACTGAGGTCATTTTGTTTGTTTCTGAGACAGAGTTCTGGCTGCTTTGCTCAGGCTGGCCTCCAACCCATGATCCTCCTGCCTCAGCCTCTCCTGTAGCTGGGCAGGACTCCACACCACTGCTCAGTAAGATCATCTTAATAATGATGTTATTTAGAAATATATGTTGATAGGGCCTGGGGCTGTAGCTCAGTGGTAGAGTGCTTGCCTGAACACGTGAGGCACTGGGTTCAGCCTCAGCACCACATAAAGATAAAGGCATGCTGTCCAACCACAACTACAAAAAAAAAGACAAAGAAGAGAAAGAAATAAATATATGTGGATAAAGAAACACTAATGAAACTTATCCCCAAGGATTTTGTCCTATAATTGGGAAATCTTATTTGTTCATAACACAAATTAAGGACCATCAAAGATATTATTATAGCTATATATTATTCTGTTGTACTGGTGTAGCAAATTTCCCATTCTCCCTTGCTAAGTGCAGCCCTATGACTAAATGAAATGTCATCATAAGTGATATATGTAAATTTTCTTTTTTTTCTCTTGGTACTAGGGAGTGAACCCCAGGGGTACTTTAGCACTGAGTCACATCCTCAGCATCCCCCACTTTTTTAACATGCTAGGCGAGCTCTCTACCACTGAACTACAACCCCAGCCCTATTTTTTGAGATAGGGTCTCACTGATTTGTTGAGGGCCTCACTAAATTGCTGAGGCGGACATGAACTTGCAATCCTCCTGTCTCAGCCTCCAAAGTCATTGAGATTAAAACCACCATACCTAGCTGTAAATTTTTAAGTAATTTCCAGTCTTCTCTGCTTATAGCCACGTATATACCCATGTTAAACCCCATGTTTATAGCAGCATAATTCACAATAGCCAAACTATGGAATGAGCCTAGGTGTCTGTCAGTGGATGACTAGAGAAAGAAAATGTGGTGTAACTAAAAAGAATAAAAAAAGAAAATGTGGTATATTTACACAACAGCGTTTTATTTAGTCATAAAGAATGAAATTATGGGGCTAGGGTTGTAGCTCAGTGGTAGAGCGCTCGCCTCACATGTGTGAGGCACTGGGTTTGATTCTCAGCACTGAGTATAAACAAATAAATAAAGGTCCATTAATAACTAATAAAATACTTTTAAAAAGAATGAAATTATGTCATATACAGGAAAATAGATGGAACTTGAGAACATTGTTAAATTTAAAAAAGCCAAACTCAAAATGTCGAGTCATTTTATCTCTTATGTGGAAGCTAGAGTGGGAAAAAAGAAAAGGTTCTGTGCGTGTGTGTAGGGAGATCTCAGGAAAATCAAAGGCAGATCAGTACAGGAAAGAAGGACTGGGGAAGGAGAGGAAAAGGGAAAATACTGAGGAATGATATTGGCTAAATTATATAGTTATTATCGTGTACTTGTACCAATCAATATATAACAACAAATTCCACCATTATATATAAAAATATGGAAAAAAACCCTTTTCATACAGCCTTATAGCTAGATGGACAACTTGACTGGATATGAAATCCTTGGTCCTCTTGATAGTCTGTTATTCAGGTATTAGTTTTAGAGCCTCTCAAAGTAAGTGGTAGTTAATTCCTTTAATATCATTAATTGCTTCTTTTTCCATTTAACTTGTACATAAAAATATGGAAAATGTTAGGACTGTTAAATGTTATCCAAAAATCTGGATATTAGCATGGTACAGTGGCCCACACCTGTAATCCCAGCAGCTTGAGAGGTTGAGGCAAGATTGTGAGTTCAAAGCCAACCTCAGCAAAAGCGAGGTGCTAATAAGCAACTCAGTGAGACCCTGTCTCTAAATAAAATACAAAAATAGGGCTGGGGATGTGGCTTAGTAATTGAGTGCCCCTGAATTCAATCTCCGGTCCCCACTACCCCACCCAAAATCTGGATATTGATTATAACTCCAGTGACTAAATGAATTTAGGCATACCTCTTCTAATCCAGAGTTACTGTGTGTCTTTATTCTTATATGAGACCTATTTACTATCTGAAGTGAATTTCAGTCTCTACCCCAAGCTTCTACTGTAAAGGCCTCATTACCATTTCCCTTCCAGTTTCCTTTCATCACTGTCCAAATATTTTATAAAATATTAGTATGACTACCATTAAGTACTGCTAGGAATTAGTATGTATTATGACTCCATGTACAAAGATAAAATCATCTCAGAAAACTGAGTTCAGAAAGGATGGTAATTAGTGCATCGCAGTCCTAGACATTTAAGCTGGCATAAAAGGAAATTAATAAGTCATTGTGCATACAAAATGGGCAATGTTTTAATGTTTTTAATTTTAAACATTAAAATGATGATGGAAAAGCTAATTAGGCTTAAAAAGCCCTTAGGCTTTTATAAAAGCCTTAGAATTTATAAAAAGTCTCAATCAGGGAAGAAGTCTCCAAATTTTCAACAGTGGTTGTCTCTGGGAATTCATTATATGTGAACTTCTTTTTGAAGAAAATGGTGAATATAGGAACACCACAGACATGACTGAGGCATAGTAAAGAGATAGTTGATAAAAGCATACATCACTTACTCTTTATTTTTATTATGAAATAAATAGAAAGATACAGAGAATAAGAACCCACCCATACACCCACAACCAGCTTTATCAGATTTTAAGAATTGACTATTTGCTTATTTTAAAAAAGAAATAAATGATTAAAGAGATTTCCCATTGTATTCTTTCTCCAATTTCATTTTCCTTCTGCCTTAGAGATCACTTGTTTCAGGTTTGATTATGTCCATGAATGCATTTAATATTTGGCTATGGAAAATATAAGTAACATTGATTTACATACTTTCACCCTTTATATAAATATGTGGTACTCTATCATACAAAATACTCTCTAGCTCAATTTCATTAATATTATTTTTGAGATTTATCCATGTTGATAGTAATACTATCCATCTTAATTTGCATTGTAATGTATATTCAGCACAATGACTAATTGCTTTCAACTTTTCATTTTCACAAACAGTGCTTCAGAGGGCCTTCATGTGTATCTCCCTGAGACATAAGGAGCCTCAGAGGAAATGCTGGGTCAAAGATTAAATCCTCACCTTTATTAGATAATGCCAAATTGGGCTAAATACAAAAACTTCCAACAGCATTGTATGAATCTTCTTAAATCTCCATATCTTTCCAGTACTTGACACTGTGATGCTTTTGCCAATGTGATTTAAAATAGTTCACTGTGGTTTCATTTTGCCATATCCCTTACTAGTAATGATGTATAGGGTCAATTTTTTAAGTATTCCCCAAATCCTTTCTCTGCTGGTGCGAACCATCAATAACATATGGAAAGTTTTCACAAATATGTTAGATACAATAATTTTCTTGCTGTTCTTAAGAATTTACACTTCAGCTAGGTGCAATGGTGCACTTTTGTAATCCCAGTGACTTGGGAGACTGAGGCAGGAGGATCGCGAGTTCAAAGCCAACTTCAGCAATTTAGTGAGGTCCCAAACAAATTAGTGTGTTCAAAATAAAGAATAAAAAGGGCTGGGGATATGGCTCAACAGTTACCTGGATTCAATCCCTAGTACCAAAAAAAAAAAAAGTTTTACATTTCATAAGCCAATTTCAGAACAACTTGTGAAATTAAAGGGCAAGAGTCCATTAAGAGCAACTCACTTTATTAGGTTCAGTCTCTTCAGCCTAGGCAATATCCTCAATTTATTTTCTTTTATTCGTTAGTTTTCTGGGGTTAAGAAAATCTATTGTTTTAGGGCTGGGGCTGTAGCTCAGTGGTAGAACACCCACCAAGCATGGGTTCGATCCTCAGCACCACATAAAAATAAATAAAGATATTGTGTCCACCTACAACTGAAAAAAAATTTTAAAAAAAGAAAATCTAGGGCTGGGGTTGTGGCTCAGCAGTAGAGAACTCATCTCGCATGTGAGGGACCCTAGGTTTGATCCTCAGCACCACATACAAAAATAAACAAGTGAAATAAAGGTGTTGTGTCCAACTACAACTAAAAAATAAATATTAAAAAAGAAAAAACTATTTATATTTAAGTAGTAATTTAATTGTTTCAGCCTCTGGAATTTAACTCCATTGAGCACATGGTTTTCTATTGTTCATGGTTGTCTTCTCATGCCTCAAATAGTGTCTAGCAAAGACCACTTGATAGTCATTGAATGAATGAAAGCATATATTATCTATATTAGCCTACTGTTTTATGCCTTTGATTACCTTTCTATTTTGATTTCAATTTTGAAATCCACAAACGTTACATTTTTTTGTATAAGACAACTTATGTTTTCAAAATTACCTGAATTCACCCATACAATTAGTTGGGGTTGATGCTTTTTTTATGGCACCTATGAATTTTTTTAAGTTAATAGTGATCATTTCTATTATTTCCTTGACCTAAATTTAAGTTCTGTATTCTTCCCAGTGAATCCTTATTTTCTTTATTTTATTGGTTTATACAAGCCATTCTCTTTAGAAACTTTCTAAAATTGGTTATAATAGTTCTACTACCTGTGTCTATATTGATTATTCACTCAGAATATAAAGACTGTCTTATGTTCTAAAATTTTTGTTTTTCCAATTTTGGTCTGATGTTTCCCAGGGATGCTATTTACCTTGTCCACTAATGAATATTGTCTTAAGTCTGAGGAGTGAATGAGTTAATGTATGTTGAGTATGTATAACAGTGCTTAGTGCATAGTAGGCACCCAATACATATTAGGTTATCTGCTATTGTTGACATTCTATGTGAAGTATTTTACATGCAAATTCCTCACTTAATAGGCAACAATTTACAACAGACACAATTTCATTTAATACATTTCTACAATATAGTATCTTTTGTCATCCCTATTCGAAAATCCTGATGTTTAGATAATTCAAACAAGTTGTTCAAAGTCACACAATGCCATTAGTAGTGATTTTCCAGAATCCAAGTTCTTAGTCCTGGGAAGTACCTAATGCCTAGAAGAGACTGGAATAAAATAAGGCTATGTGGAATGTAAGAACCAGATAATGGAGAGCCTCATTGACAATTTTAAAGGTGATGACAATTTTAAAGGAGATTGAATTTATAAGACTTGTTGATTGGTTGGATTGGGTGGTTAGTTTAAAAACAATAGCTAGCAAAAAACAGTTTTTTAAAAATATTTTTTTAGATGTTGATGGACCTTTATTTTATTCATTTATTTATATGCAGTGCTGAGAATCGAACCTAGGGCATCACACATGTTAGGCAAGTACTCTACCCTTGAGCCACAACTCCAGCCCTGCAAAAAACAGTTTTAACTAGAGATATGTTAATTCTTAAATTTTAAAACTTCAGTTTGGGTGCATTATGGAAAATTAATTTAAGGGTGGCAAAAAAAGAATACCAGAAGGCCCATTAGAAAGCTGTAACACTGATCTATGTGAGATGAATCTTAGATTTAAGGTAACAATATTAAAAATAAGGAGTAAAAGTTCCAGAAATATTTAGGAGATTGAATTTATAAGACTTGGTGATTGGTTGGATTGGGTGGTGAGAGGGATTCCCCAATGTGAATTCTCTGATGATGAGCAAGGTGTGCATGTTGCCTGAAGGTTTTCTTGCATTCTTTACATTCATAGGGTCTCTCTCCAGTATGAATTCTTTGATGTTGGGCAAGAGATCCACAGTAACTAAAAGCCTTTCCACAAACATTACATTCATAAGGTTTTTCTCCAGTATGAACTCTCTGATGTTGAGTAAGGGATGAGTCATTGCTGAAAGCCTTCCCACATTTAATACACTCATAGGGTTTCTCTCCAGTATGAACTCTTTGATGTTGAGCAAGGTAGGCAATCTGGCTGAATGCTTTCCTACATTCCTGACATTTATAAGGTTTTTCTCCTGTATGAATTCTCTGATGTTGAGCAAGGTGTGAATTCTGGCTGAAGGCTTTCCCACATTCCTTACATTCATAAGGTCTTTCTCCAGTATGTATTCTCTGATGTACAGTAAGGTATGCACGAAGGCTAAATGCTTTCCCACAAACATTACATTCATAAGGTTTCTCTCCAGTATGAACTCTCTGGTGTTGAGCAATGGATGATCTATTGCTAAATGCTTTCCCACATTCAATACATTCATAAGGTTTCTCTCCAGTATGAACTCTCTGGTGTTGAGCAAGATAGGCAAACTGGCTGAAGGCTTTCCTACATACCTTACATTCATAAGGTTTTTCTCCAGTATGAACTCTCAGATGTTGAACTAGATGTGCATTCTGGCTGAAGGCTTTCCTACATTCCTTGCATTCATAGGGTTTTTCTCCAGTATGAATCCTGTGATGTTGAACAAGGTTTGATCTCTGACTGAAGGCTTTCCCACATTCCACACATTTATAGGGTTTCTCTCCAGTATGAATTCTTTGATGAAGAGTAAGGGATGAGCTTTGGCTAAAGACTTTTTCACAATCATTACATTTCAAAAGTTTCTTCTCTGCATAGACACTCTTGGGTTTAGTACCCACTAAACTGTTTTTTAAGATTTTCTTATATGTTTCATGTTTATATACTTTCTCTTCTTTGGGGATTATCTGTTGTGTATGAAGCAGGGTGTTCTGATGGAAACTTCCCCAAGATTTGTTATATTCTTCTTTTCTCTCATCAATAAAGGCTTCTTCATAAGGGATTTTCTCTTTCTTGAAACATGCCTTCTGATTTCCTGGTTGCCTTTCAAGAGGGCCTTCACATTTACAGTCTTCTCTCAAACTGGAGTACTCTAACCCAAAGCTTGTAAGTTTTTCCATTATATTCTGGGATGATTGTTCTTCATAAAGTTCCTGCTTTGGCATTAATTCTTTAGTCTCATACATAGATTCCCAGCCTGAAAAAATAATAAGAAAAAAATGTCTCTTCTATTCTGTGCCAGAAAGATCATTTCTTAAATTACATTCATAAAGTTAACCATGTTATCTGGTTACATATCTGTAATCCCGGTGACTTGAGAGAGGCTGAGCCAGGAGGATTGTCAGTTCAGAGCCAGCCTCAGAAACTTAGTGAGGCCCTAAGCAACTTACTTAGACCCTATCTCAAAATAAAAAATAAAAAAAGGGCTGGGGATGTGGCTCAGTAGTTAAGCCCGTCTGAGTTCAATCCCTGGTACTGAAATAAAGTTAACCATGTGAATTTTATAGCAAAGAAACCAAAAAAAAATCAGCTTTCATAGTTTTGAAGTGGTCAAGAAGAGAAAGTGAAATAAGTTGAAATAATTGAAATAATAAATAAATTTAGAAACCTGAGGAGGAATGATTAGAATTATAAGAAAATCAGTAAGGTCAATTTCAGGGCAAGAAGGAATTATGGATATGGTTGGACTCGGATATAATTTTAGACCTATGTTAAGAATACAGACATGGATAGAGTCTCCATTCTTATAGCTGTTTCATTTAAGAACATTCATTGGAGGCTGGAGCTGTGGCTCAGGGGTAGAGCACTTGCCTGGCATGTGTGAGGCCCTAGGTTCGATCCTTAGCACCACATATAAATAAATAAAAGATCCATTGACAACTAAAAAATATCTTTTAAAAAGAACATTTATTGAACAAATACTTAGATTAAATATTTAGTACTAGACATTGTCCCAGATGCTTTTAATGCCATAAAACAAACATTTTTACCTTCATGGACTTTATTTCTTAGAAGAGACTGAAAATAAGTAAGTAAATTTTATTGTACATTAGAAGAAACTAAGTGCTTCAGGAAGAGGAAAGCAGGGTAAGGGAAATCAGGAGTGCTGGTGAAGTCAAAGGTAAGAATCATTAATAAGTCAGGCAGGTGTGGTGGTGTGCGCCTATAATCCCAGCAACCTGGGAGGCTGAGGAAGGAGGATGGCAAGTTCAAGGTCAGACTGGCTCAAAATAAAAAATAAAAAGGGCTGGAGATGAGGCTCAGTAGTAAAGCACTCCTGTGTTCACTCCATGGTACCAAAAGATAATAATTCATAAGTTAACATTCAAGCAAAGATCTGAATGAAGTGAAGAAACTATTCACCGATATTTTTAGGAAAAAAACATTTTGTGCAGAAGAGAGAACCAGTTTAAAAAGACGTAAAAGTAGAAACATACCTAGTGAATTTAGGGAATAGTGGGAAGGACTATTCCTTTTCACACTAGAAGTATGGCTAGAAAGGACTGAGTAGTAGGAGATGAAGCTAGGAGGTAAAGGGTGACCAGATTATTTAAATTTTATAGGCATTTTGCTCTGAATAGTCAGATGGAGTGTTCTGAGGACAGTTGCTGTATTATGAAATTATTGCAAGGTAGGAAACAAGGGGAGAAGTAAGGAGACCTATTCGAGTCATTCTGGTGAGAGATGATAGCCATTCATACCAGACAGATATTAGTGGAGGTATGGAGAGGTGGTAAGATCCTCAGTTATATTTTATAGGTAGAGCCAAGAAGATATCCTGACAGACAATATACGATATGTGATAGAAAGAGATGAATCAAGCATAATTTCAAAGTTTATGATCTGAGCAATGAAGTATAGAGTAGCTATCAATAGTGATATGGGTATTGCAGGTCTGAACAAAAAGGTCTGAAAGATCTGGAGCTCAGTTTTAAAGATGTCCTTTAGAGTGGGCAAATGAAAACATGATGCTGGAAGTTAAGAAGTAAGTGTGGACTAGAGATTTAAAATTGGAAGTTGTCAGTATATAAGATGGTATTTAAAGATGTACCTGAAAAAATGAATGTAGATAAAGAGAAGAGGAAAGAGCAAGGAATGAACCCTAGAGCACTCCCAACATTAAGATATATAGGAAAAGAGAAGAAATCAGCAAAAGAGAAGTGGCAAATGTAAACAAAAAGGAGTCAGGACTGCAATAATACCTCATGATAGTAAAGGTTATAACAACTTGTTTCATGAATATTCTGAAAAAGAATCAAATATACTTCAACATAAAAAACAAGGTATTAAAATATATTAGGCAAGGAATGTAAAAAATAAATAATAGTAATAATAAGAATGAAAGTAGTTATTAAAAAGAATTTTGTGGGCTGGGGTTGTGTCTCAGTGATAGAGCACTTGCCTAGCATGTGTGAGGCACTGGGTTCTATTCTCAGCACTGCATGTAAACAAATAAATAAAAATAAAGGTCCTCAACAACTAAAAAAAATTGGAAAAAAAAGAATTTTGTTTATGTGGTGGTTTGGATAAAACCCACAAATGATTTTTAAAAAGAGGGCACATAGTAAAAATGTGGATGTGTAACCAATGTGATTCTGCAATCTGTATTTGGGGTAAAAATGGGAGTTCATAACCCACTTGAATCTAATGTATGAAATATGATATGTCAAGAGCTTTGTAATGTTTTGAACAACCAATAAAAAAAGAAAAAAAGAAAAAAAAAGAGGGCACATAATAGAACATAAGGGCTATGGGAGAGGTTATTGTTTATACGTCTACATTTTTATCTAATACAAATGTATTTTCCAATTTTAGAATAAATTTAAAAATAAGATAATTAACATTAAGAAGATACCTTTAGCACTGACAACACCATCACCAAATGGGGAAAATTTGATAGAAATAAACTTTACAAGAAATGAGCAAAATCAAGTCAGGCGTGGTGGTGCACATCTGTAATCCCAGCAACTCAGGAGGCTGAGGTGGAAGGAAATGAGATCCTGTCTCAAAATGAAAAATAAAAAGGGCTAGGGAATGTGGCTCATCCACATATACTTTACTACTTTACTACTGGATACTTTAGTAGTAAAGCACATCTTAGTTAAATCCTCTGTACTAAAAGAAAAAAAAACTTGAAAAATTAAAAGGTAGAGGGGTGTAGGTCAGTGAGAGTGTTTGCCTCACATGCAAGAGGCACTGGGTTCAATAACTAGGTCCAGGAAAGATAGAGAGAGAAAAACAAAACAAAACAAAAGATTGTTGGATTTTGTCAAATGTTTTTCTTTATTAATTGAAATGATCATGTGGTTTCTTTCATTCTGTTATTAAGGTGTTTTATATTGATCAGTGTTCATATGTTGAAGCTTCCTTATGTTTCAGGAAGAAAAATACTCTGAAAAAGAATCAAATATACAAATATACCAAGAGCTATGTTTTGAAAAGATAACAAAACTGATAAACCTTTAGCTAGATTGACTAAGGAAAACAAAATAAAGAGAGAGGACCTAAGTAAAATCAGAAACAGTGTCATTACTATCACTTTTACAGATGGGATTACAAGAAAGTATTATGAATTGCTGTATGCCAGCAAACTGGGTAACTTGAATGAAATGGACAAATACCTGAAAGCTCAAACCCAAACAAAATCATAACATAACAGGAAACCTGAACAACACTACTATAAATAAGGAGACTGAGTCAATCATTTGAAATTCTCCAACAAAGAAAAGGCTAGGATCAGATGGCTTACCTGATGAATTCTGTCAAACATTCAAAAAAGAGTTTATATCAATACTCTTCAAACAGGAAATCGAAGAGCAAAGATATCCCAACACAGTATATGAGGTCAGCATTATCCTGATACCAAAGCCAAACATATTATTAAGAAAATCATAGATTGGTATTTTGTAAGAATACTGATGCAAAAATCCTCAACAAAATGCTGCCAAATGGAATTCAACTGTATACTGAAAGAATTATACAATACAAAGTGAAAGTCATTCCTGAAACATAAGGAAGCTTCAACATATGAACACTGATCAATATAAAACACCATAATAACAGAAGGAAAGAAACCACATGATCATTTCAATTAATGAATGAAAAAATCTGACAAAATTCAACAACCTTTTGTATCCTTTCAACTTTTCATGGTAAAAATTCTCAACAAACCAAAAACTACAAGAAAACTTCTGAAACATAATAAAAGCTGTATAGGTCTGAAAACCTCACAGCAAAGATCACATTCAATAAAGAAAGACTGAAAATATTCTTCCAAGATCAGGAACAAGGCAAGAATGCCTCCTTTGTCCCTTTTATTAAATCACAGTACTTGAAGTCCTAGCTAGAGCAATGAGGAAAGATCAAGAAATTAAAGGCACCCGAGTTGGTAAGCAATAAGTAAAATTCTACCAAAAAACTACTAGAACCCATAAAAGAATTCAACAGAGCTGGAGTCATAGCTTAGTGTCAGGATACAAAATCAATACACAAAAACAGGTGCGTTTCAGACACTAACAGCAAATAATCTGAAAAGAAAATGAAGAAATAAGGAATAAACTTACCTAAGGAAGTGAAATGCTTATATCCTAAAAATTAAACAATATTGCTGTAAGAAATTAAGATAGCAATATATGGAAAGTCATCCTCTGTTCGTTCACTGGAAGATTTTTTTTAAATTTTTTTAATATTTATTTTTTTTAGTTCTTGGCGGACACAACATCTTTGTTTGTATGTGGTGCTGAGGATCGAACCCGGGCCGCACGCATGCCAGGCGAGCGCACTACCGCTGAGCTACATCTCCAGCCCATCACTGGAAGATTTAATATTAAGATGTCAAAACTTCCCAAAGTGATTTACAAATTCAATGTAATCCATATTAAAATTCCAACAATCTTTTTCTAGAAATAGAAAATCTGAAGGAATTATTAATAGAACAATGTTGAAAAATTGAAGAAAGTCAGAGGTCTCACACTTTCTGATTTCAAAATTTACTACAAAGGTACATCAACTAAAATAATGTTCTACAGACATACAAACCAATGGAATATAACAAGGAACCCCAGAAGTAAACCCTCACATATGTGGTTGAATTATTTTCTGCGAGAATACCAAGACCATTCAATGAGAAAGGACATTCTTTTCAACAAATGGGTTTGGGGAAAGTTGGGTATCCACATGAAAAATAATGAAGATGGACTCTTACCTTACAAGGTATACAAAGATTAACTCAAAATGAAAAAAAGAAGACCTACTCTATAAAACTTGAAGAAGGAGGGGAAAAACTTCATAACATCAGATTTGACAATAAGTTCTTAGTTATAACACTAAAAGCAAGGCAACAAAAGAATAAACAAATTGGACTAAAAACTTAAAACTTAAAAAAATATTTTTAGTTGTAGATGGACACAATACCTTTATTTAATTTTATGTGGTGCTGAGGATCAAACCCAGTGCCTCATACATACGAGGCAAGGGCTTCGCTACTGAGCTACAACCCCAGCCCTCAAATCTAAAACTTTTGAAAGTGAAAAAGCAAGTAACAGAATTGAAGAAAATATTTATAAATCATTTATCAGATAAGAGATTAATAATCAGAGTATATAAAAGAACTCCTACAACTCAACAACAAAAACCCAATTCAAAAATAGGCAAAGTACTTGAACAGACATTTCTCCAAAGAAGATATTCAAATAGACAACAAACAAGCACTTGAAAATATATTCAACATCATTAATCATTAGGTAAATGCAAACCAAAACCACATTTAGGATGGACACTATTAAAACAAAATAAAACAAAAGCAGAAAGTTAGTGAGGATGTGGAGAAAAATGGAACACCTGTGCATTGCAGGTAAGAATGTAAAATGGTGCAGCCACTATGGGATACAGTATGATGGCTTCTTAAAAAAATAGAAATAGAATACCATGGGAATCTAACAGTTCTACTTCTGGGCAGGTATCCCAAAGTACCTAAAACAGAGAACCAAAGAGATATTTGTACACTCATTCATAACTGTGTTTTACACACTAGCCAAAAGGTGGAAGCAACCAAAGTATTCAACAATGAATGAATAAACAATGCGGTATACACATAAAATGAAACTTAATTCAGACTTAAAAGGGGAAGAAATTCGGACATATGCTACATGAATGAACATACTAAATCCCAAATACAGTTAAATATCAAGAGGACTAGGGAGTACACCTCTGGGGTAGACCTCGTAGTTTATCAAGTATGAAGTATGGGATTTTATCCCCAGCATAAATAAAACAAAACAAATTTGTATCTAGATACAATACTGAAAATAGAATAACAAGGACAAGAGAAGAAAGTTCTTAAAAGTAGAAAGGAATAAGACATTATTGAGAGTTGACTTCTTAATATCAATAACAAAAGTCAGAAATGTGTGGAAAGACCTTAAAAAAATTTTTTAGTTGTAGATGGACACAATGTCTTTATTTTATTTATTCATTTTTATATGGTGCTGAGAATTGAACCCAGTGCCTCACACATGCTAGGTAAGACTCTACCCCTGAGTCACATCCCCAGCCCCTGGAAAGATATTTCTAAAGAGATTATATAAATATCTGTCAATCTGTTCTTGTATGTGAGACAGAAAAATCAACATACAAAACAAATGAACAAAGCAATAACAACAATAGCAAAATAATTTATATGAATAATATGCCTCTAAAATATTTACAAAGAATTTGCTTTGGCAAAAAGTTCTGGGATGAAAAAAGAAAATGACAAATATAAATCTATACAACACAACAAAACAATGTTCTAATGTATAACTTCATAAGAGAAAATAAATTATAACATTAAAAGAAAGCCAGGTTCAGTGGTGCATGCCTGAAATCTGAGTGGCTCAGGACTCAGGGGCAGGAGAATTGCAAGTTCAAAGCCAGCCTCAGCAACTTAGCAAGACTCTTAAGCAATTTAGGAGACCCTGCTCAAAATAAAATATAAAAAGTGCTAGGGATTTGGCTCAGTAGTTAAGAGCCCCTGCATTAAAAAAAAATCATTAAGTACACATAAGATTTGACTAGAACAGTCAATGAAATTAATCAAATGAACATATATCAAAAACTATGCTCAGCTATGGTGTTGCACACCTGTAATCCCAGCAACTTGGGAGGCTGAGACAGCAGGATAACAAGTTCAAGGGCAGCATCAGCAACTTGGTGAGGCTATGAGTAACTCTGCAAGACCCTGTCTCAAAATAAAAGAATAAGAAGGACTAGGGATATGACTTAGCAGTAAAGTGCCTCTGGATTCCGTTTCCAAAACAAACAAAAAAAGTTAGAGTTAGGGCTGGGGTTATGGCTCAGTGGTAGAGTGCTTGAGTAACACACATGAGGCACTAGGTTTGATCCTCAGCACCACATTAAAATATAATAGAGGTATAGTGTCCACCTACAACTAGAAAGAAATATTTTTTAAAATGTGGTACTATATATACACGATGGACTATTACTCAGCATTAAAAGAGAATAAAATCATGGTACTTGCAAGTAATGGATGGAGTTGGATAACATTATGCTAAGTAAAGTAAGCCAATCCCAAAAAACCAAATGTTAAATGTTTTCTCTGATATGTGGTGCTGATCCACAGTGGAGATTGGGGGGTGGGGGTGGAGCATGGGAGGAATGGAGGAACTTTGGATAGGGAAAAGGAGAAGGAAGGGAAAGGAGGGAACAGATGGGTAGAAAAGATAGTGGAATGAGATGGACATCATTACCCTATGTACATGAATGGAGACACGAATGATGTGATTCTACTTTGTGTACAACCAGATACATGAAAAATTGTGCTCTATATGTGTACTATGAATTGAAATGCATTCTGCTGTCATATATAACAAATTAAAATAGATAAATAAATTTTTTAAAATTTTAAAAATAAAATAAAATAATGTACTACTTAAAATGGAATAGGATGAAGCTCAAATATAGTAAAATTTGATATATTACAAGGTAACATTCAGAACCACAGGCAAAAAGAGATTATTTATTCAATAAACATCTAGGACATTGGTTTTTTATAAGGCACAGAAATTAAATTCTTACTTCAAATAATCCTCACAACATACCTAAGAATAATTTCTTAAAATATTATAAAAAATATGGACTACAAATATACAAGAAAAATATATATGTATTGTCATACATGCACTGCACACATACACACAAACAAACACTTTCCTTAAAATAAGCAAATGACTAGAGTAGGCACTTCACAAAAGAAGAAATCCTAATGGCTATTATAAATGGGAAAAAATGGTCAATATCTTTAGTAATCAAATTGTAAGTATAGGGATATTATTTACCTAACAGGTTGGCAAAAAATCTTGAACTCACAAATTATGAATGTTGAATAATGGGTGCTCTCACAAACCACTTTTTGAAATGTAAATTAATACAAGCATTGTCTAATAAATTCATGGCTACACTGTCTACATGAATTCCAGCATGTGTACACCAGCAGTCACGTATAATGCTCACAGAAGTAACATTTATAATAACATAAAGTGTAAACAACTAAAGTGACCATCAGTGGATAAAATCCACAATGGAGGGCATTTAAAAAATTGTTTTTAAATTTATTTTTTAGTTGTAGTTGGACACAATACCTTTATTTCACTTATTTATTTTTATGTGGTGCTGAGGATTGAACCCAGGGTCTCGCACATGAGAGGCGAGTGCTCTACCGCTAAGCCACAACCCCAGCCCTAAAAATTTTTTAAAAAATAAATCAATGGACCACAGCTATAAAAGTCAACATGGATTAAATCTCAGGGACATAATTTCAATTATGAAAGAAAAAAGGTCACTGAATCACATGCATAGAATGTTTTTATCTATAAAAAGAATGAATATATACACACACACACACATATACCTACAGGATATATAAATATAAATATATACATAAAGTTGAGAAAATATATACTCAATATATATATGAAAATATACTATGCATAAATATACTATTTATCTCTCTCTCTCTCTCTCTCTCTCCCCGTATATTTTCAACCTTTTTATCCCCAATTCTTTTTATTTTTTGAGACAGGGGCTCACTAAGTTGTGGAAGCTGGCCTTAAACTTGCGATCCTCCTGCCTCACCTCCCGAGTTGCTGTGTGCCACTGCACCCAGCTATATTCTCAACTTTTTTTTTCTGACTCTCATTATGGAGATTTTATTTATCTATTTTTAGATCTATATGACAGTAGAGTACTTTGACATATTACACATACATGGAGTATAACTTATTCTAATTAGGTTCCCATTCTTGCAATGGTATGTGATGTGAAGTTTCACTGGTATATTCTTAACTTTTTTTTAACCTTTTTTTAATTGTTGATAGACCTTTATTTTATCCATTTATTTATATGCAGTACTGAGAATTGAACCCAGTGCCTCACACATGTGAGGCAAGCACTGTACCACTGAGCCACAACCCCAGCCCTATTCCCAACTTTTTATGGAAGAAAACATGAGTGTGTAAATATATATGTGTATATATGCGCGTGCGCACACA
Organism: Urocitellus parryii; assembly: GCF_045843805.1. Lineage (NCBI taxonomy): Eukaryota > Metazoa > Chordata > Mammalia > Rodentia > Sciuridae > Urocitellus > Urocitellus parryii. The sequence goes on along the minus strand of NC_135545.1, from coordinate 15,667,330 downwards.
CACACGTGTACATTTTGTTTTAGGATCTCACAACTATAAAGAGAAGCCAGGACATGATAAGCAAAATCATAAGATAATGGACACCCAGTGAGGGTGGGATGGGCCATGGTAGAGGAGTCATGTATCATTACAAAGAGGCCCTCAAGGGCTTGCAATGGCATTGACCATTTTCTCTCAAGCTAAGAAGCAGTTAGGTGGAGCTGAGCACAGTGGTGCATGCCTGTCATCCCAGCTACTCAGAAGGCCTGAGGCAGGAGGATTGCTAATTTGAAGCCAACATGGGCAACTTATCAAGACCCTGTCTCAAAATAAAAATATAAAAAAGGGATGGGATTGCAGCTCAGTAGTAGAATACTTGTGTAGTATGTGCAAGGCCCTGAGTTCAATTCCCTGTACCACAAAAGAAAACATAGTGGTAGTAAATAGATTTTTGTTCTATTAAACTACATACATATGATAATGTATATTTGTGTGATTCATCTAATAATATTAATCAATGAAATTTAATCATATCCTTTGATACTATAGTTACATATTAAAGGTTTTTTTCTTAGAAAATTGATCAAGGACATAAAGGATTGGGTAGAGGCAACTGAGAAGTGACCTGGGGAATGGGGTTGACAGAATGTTTACAATGAACTTTAGTTTTTCATTTGACCTATTTCCTATGTCTATCTGACACTCCTTCCTACATTGCAATACTAAATTCTTAGTCTCTTCTCCCTTAAATGCTTTCTAGCTGCTAACCTCTGTTTTCATTAAAGAACAACATCTTTACAGTTACCTATACTCCTCTGCCTCTCACCTTTTCTCTGAGCTTCTCTGAGAAAGCTATCAGCTTTCTCTTCATATGTTGTTCTATAGCTATATCATATTTCCACTACTAGCCTGTTAATTGTTTGATTATTTATACATACATGTAACACCTGAGCATCTTGGCGAGTGAGCTGGGGAAAAGGATTCAAACCCTGTTTAAAATGAAAATTCAAAAATGTTGATTAAAGGTAAATGAAGTGATCATTCAGAAAAAAAATTAGTTTGGAAACTACTATTATTAATAGCAGCTAATAGTTATTGAGTTCATACTATAAGATGGAATTGTTCAAAGCGTGCACACACGCGCACACACACACACACATGCTTTATTTGTAGATGGACACAATACCTTTATTTTATTTGTTTGTTTATATGTGGTGCTGAGGATTGAACCACAACCCTAGTCCCACTGTTCAAAGCACTTTAAAAGTACTATCCAGCGGGGCTGGGGTTGTGGCTCAGTCGTAGAACAGTTGCCTCACATGTGTGAAGCACTGGGTTCGATTCTCAGCACCACATACAAATAAATGAATAAAATAAAGGTCTGTCAAAAATTTAAAAACATTTTTTAAAAAGTACTATCCAATTTTGGAGATGATAAAACAAAAATGCACAGGTTAAATAAAGGGCTAGGTAAATTGTAGCTCAGTAGTAGAGCATTTGCCTACCACCTGTGAGGCTCTGGGTTTGATCCTCAGCACCACAAACAAATAAATAAATAAAATAAAGGTATTGTGTCCATCTACAACTAAAAATATATTTTTTAAAAAGCACAGGTTAAGCAACATTCCTAAAATTTCACTGGCATGTAAGTTTCAGGCAGGATTTGAACCTGGTACTTCATTTAGGGGTATCTTTATGGCTCAAAATTGGGAAAAGTTGTTTCATTTTGTTTTGTACTGGGGATTAAACCTAGGGGCACTCCACCAGCCCCCGCTCCCTTTTAAGTATTTTTTAGTTGTAGATGGATACAATACCTTTTTATTTATTTATTTATTTTTATGTGGTGCTGAGGATTGAACCCAGTGCCTCACACATGCTAGGCAAGCGCTCTACCACTAAGCTACAACCCCAGTCCCCCTTTTACTTTTTTTAAATTTTGAGACAGGGTCATATTAAATTGCTCAGGCTAGCCTTGAGCTGGCAGTCCTCTTGCCTCAGCTTCCTGAGTCACTGAGATTACACTTTGTGTCTAGCTTGAGAAAGATTTTTTTAGAGACTGGAAGAGGAGGGCTGGGGACAGAGCTCATGGTAGAGCACTTGCCTAGCTAGCATTGTGAAGCCCTGGACACAATCCCTAGTTCCAGAAGAAAAAAAGAAAAAAGAAAAAGAAAAAAAAAAAAAAAGACTAGGATAAGATTATGAAACAGAAACGAAAGAGGACTCAGACAATATTAAACAAGTTATAAGAAAGTAGAGGGCAAAGTGTGAAAGGAGAGTTAACAATAACACAGGGGGGGAGAACATCCTAGAAGGCCCCAAGTTTCTATTAAGCCCTAGAACATGTGAGAGCATGCCCACAAATAATAATGAAGAGGTGATTTCTTTGAATCAAGCTGAGCTGTCATTTGCAAAGGTTTTGTTTGTTTTTCAGTGCTGGGGATGGAAGCCAGGACCTTGTACATGCTAGACAAATGCTCTGCCAATGAGCCACATCCCCATCCCACCTGCAAAGGTTTTTTCCTGCCTATTCCTCTTCACTCACCTGAACACAAGCCACTTGTGAACTCTCTCTTCACCATCCATGGCTCTTTTCCTTGTTCCAACAATAATATCACACTTGGCTTAGAAAAGCAAAGACCTGCACATATGGAAAGAAACAGTACTTGGTCATGCTATGGATAGCCCAAAACTCAGACTGGATCCTTGGACAGTCAGGGAAGATGGAGCTTACAGGAAGTCAAAGAAAAATGTGTAAAGGACATGTATCAGAAGGACAGGGAAGATAAAGCTTCAGACATAGGTCAACAGTAGACCTATCCATTGCCAATGTCACAAACATTAAACCATTTGTTTGGCACAGCCAGCAGACACTTTTGGATAGCAGCTATCCATAAGTTTACAAAGGTGGTAGCAAAGAGCCCCTTATGAGTACAAGTACAGTTCTGTAAGGGGAATATATCCTTACCCAATGACACCAAGATCTTATAGTTTTCCAACATCACATTACTGTATAAATGCCTCTGAGAGGAATCCAGACAATTCCACTCTTCTTGAGAGAAGTCTACAGCCACATCTCTGAAGGTCACCAAATCCTGAAAGAAAATAAATGAATTAACTTCCTCCCTTATCATGCTCACATCATTTACTCTGACCCAAGCATACAGGGTTCTCCCTTATACTACATTCTTAAATATGTCTGCCGTGTTCCCCCTGAGGGCCTCAGATTATTCTGTATGAAAGAGCAATGCTGGTCAGGCATGATGGTGCACACCTGTAATCCCAGCTATTAAGAGGCTGAGGGAGAAGGATTTGCAAGTTTGAGGCCAACCTCAGCAACTCAGCAAGATCTTGTGTTGGGAGCTGCCCTAGATGCAAATGCCCTTAAGTCCTGAAGCACCGGGTTTTGACCAATTATTGCCTTCAGTCTGGAACAGCAGTGCCAGGTAGCAGTAACTTGGGTGTTACCCTGCTCAGATAGTGAGGCGTGGCTCCAGGTGTAAGCGACACCCACCAGGGGTTGAGCTACACTCACCCATTCCTTTGTAATCCTACCCCTTGCCTCATTTGAATGGCTTCTTCCCAATAAAAGGGTTCAGCTCATGCTCCTCCTCGCTCTCTTTCTTGCCTGCCTTGTCCCCCTTGTGGGAGCTGCAGCTGAGGAGTGGTCACTAACTCAAAGGAAAGGAACTTTCTGTGTCTGTGTCTTTATTTATTCCCTAGATTCACTTGGAGTAATCCTGACTGGTTTATTCGTGAGATGCGACAATCTTGTGTCAAAATAAAATAAAATAAGGGCCAGGGATATAGTTCAATGCCCCATATCTCTCTCTCTCTCTCTCTCTCTCTCTCTCTCTCACACACACACACACACACAGCCATGCTCCTAATCCAGATCCCTCTTCTCATAACCCTGCTTTGTTTTCCTTCAAAGTACTTATTTTGTTATTATTGTCTGTCCTCTTTCCCCCACGAAAATTCAACCTCCATGAGGGCAGAGTGCTTTTGCTTTGGTCACTGGTATATCCTCAAAGGACAGCATGTGATCCACATGAGGCATTCAGATACAGAATAACCTGAATTAATGAATGAATTGTTTGAAAATTTCAAGAACTATAGGGGTTTAAAAAGTGACATCAGGAAGTACTTGGCATATTTCTAAAAACCAAGCATAGCAAATCATCAATTCCATTAAAATTCAAATACTTCAATCCAGATTTTTAAGTTTTTGTGTAAAGAAATATGTGTTTTGGGCTGGGGTTGTGGCTCAGTGGAGAGCACTCGCCTAGCATGTATGAGGCCATGGGTTCGATCCTCAGCACCACATAAAATAAACAAAATAAAGATATTTTAAAAATTAAAAAATAAAGAAAAGAAATTAAAATTTAAAAAAAGAAAAAAGAAATATGTGATTCTTTAATGTGACCACTTGCTGTTGACACCCATAGCACAAGAGTTAACATCTAGAATCAACAAATGGGACTTACTCAAACTAAAAAGTTTTTTCTCAGCAAAAGAAACAATAAGAGAGGTAAATAGGGAGCCTACATCATGGGAACAAATGTTTACTCCTCACACTTCAGATAGAGCCCTAATATCCAGAATATATAAAGAACTCAGAAAATTAGACAATAAGATAACAAATAACCCAATCAACAAATGGGCCAAGGACTTGAATAGACACTTCTCAGAGGAGGACATACAATCAATCAACAAGTACATGAAAAAATGATCACCATCTCTAGCAGTCAGAGAAATGCAAATCAAAACCACCCTCACATACCATCTCACTCCAGTAAGATTGGCAGCCATTATGAAGTCAAACAACAATAAGTGCTGGCGAGAATGTGGGGAAAAGGGTACACTTGTACATTGTTGGTGGGACTGCAAATTGGTGCAGCCAATTTGGAAAGCAGTATGGAGATTTCTTGGAAAGCTGGGAATGGAACCACTATTTGACCCAGCTATTCCCCTTCTCGGTCTATTCCCTAAAGACCTAAAAAGAGCATGCTACAGGGACACTGCTACATCGATGTTCATAGCAGCACAATTCACAATAGCAAGACTATGGAACCAACCTTCAATAGACGAATGGATAAAAAAAAAATGTGGCATTTATACACAATGGAGTATTACTCTGCATTAAAAAATGACAAAATCATAGAATTTGGTGGGAAATGGATGGCATTAGAGCAGATTATGCTAAGTGAAGCTAGCCAAGCCCTAAAAAACAAATGCCAAATGTCTTCTTTGATATAAGGAGAGTAACTAAGAACAGACTAGGGAAGAAGAGCACGAGAAGAAGACCAACATTAAACAAGGATGAGAGGTGGGAGGGAAAGGGAGAGAGAAGGGAAATTGCATGGAAATTGAAGGAGACCCTCAGGGTTATACAAAATTACATACAAGAGGAAGTGAGGGGAAAGGGAAAAATAATACAAGGGGGAGGAATGAATTACAGTAGTGGGGGTAGAGAGAGAAGAGGGGAGGGGAGGGGAGGGGAGGGGGGATAGTAGAGGATAGGAAAGGCAGCAGAATACAACAGACATGAGTATATCAATATGTAAATCAATGGAAGTGTAACTGATGTGATTCTGCAAGCTGTATACGGGGTAAAATGGGAGTTCATAACCCACTTGAATCAAAATGTGAAATATGATATATCAAGAACTATGTAATGTTTTGAACAACCAACAATAAAAAAATTAAAAAATAAAGAAAAGAAACTAAAATTTAAAAAAAGAAAAAAGAAATATGTGATTCTTTAATGTGACCACTTGCTGTTAAAACTAATATAATGTGTGGACTTTTATTAATTTTTTTTTACAAAAGTAAAAGATGTGACTATGTCAAGGGCAATAAAAAGAAATGACTTTTTCTTACATTTGATAGTTTTGTCTCCATTAAAGGAACTGTTCCCATAGAAACAAAAGTTTCCCAGAGTTTTTCAACTGAGTAACATTTTTTTCCTCAATTATATGAAGTACAATGTGAATAGTTCCCTCTCTGCAATGGCTAACGGTTTGGCTGGTATAGTATATACTCTTACCAAAATGCTTTCCTTAGCTTATAAAAACATATATAGTAAATGTATACATATTTATATATGACATTTTTCACTGATTCTTTGATTTAAATTAATCTACACAGTCAACAAAAATAAAAACCAAGTCAATATAAGGAGTTTAAATCCTAAACTTAAAACATTTAATCCCTAACAAATTATAATAATATAGTTATCCCTCATATTTGTGTGTTTCTGCATCTGCGTTGAGATAAAAATATTTTTGGAGAAAATATTGTCTGTATTGAATCATACAGATATTTTTTCTTGTCATTATTCCCTAAATAATGCAGTATAACCACTATGTACAAAGCATTTGGCATGTATTAAATATTATAAATGATTTAAAGTATATGGGAGGGCTGGGCACGGTGGTGCTCGCCTGTAATCCCAGCAGCCTGGGAGATTGAGGCAGGAGGATCACGAGTTCAAAGCCAGCCTCAGCAAAAACAAGGTGCTAAGCAACTCACTAAGACTCTGTCTCTAAATAAAATGCAAAATAGGACTGGGGATGTGTCTCAGTAGTCAAGTGCCCCTGAGTTCAATCCCCAGTACCACCCCCCCAAAAAAAAGTATATGGAAGATTATATGGAAATACTATACTAATTTATGACAGAGACTTGAGCATTCTTGGGTTTTTGTATTTGCAGGGGTCCTGGAACAAATATTCCAGAAATTCTGAAGGACAAATATACCTCAAAATTCATTCATAATTATCAATCAAATCAGTGTGAAGCAAAAAATAGTTCCCTTCACTTTTTTCCCTTAGAAAAACATGGCTTCCAGCTAAGTAGACTAATTCTCTGATGCCCTGTCATCTGATGACTCTTATTTCCCACATTTCTTGTGCCATGGTATTTGGAAGTGATGCAGGTGACCTCTCCATTTCTCCCTTCCTCCTTTTTAAAAGACAGTTAGTTTTAAACCTCATGAAATCAGACCATGTCATTCACCATCCTTCTGTTATTTTAATTGTCTAACAATTCCTAGTAGGTATCTCTGTCATTCCTTGAACACTTCAGCACCTGGTTCATTGTTACTCTATTCTTCTCATAATATTTGGCCATTTCAATATCCATATAAGTAACTCCCAACAACTTGGTCTGTTAGTCCTCCCCTGCTACAATAATCTTGTCCTCCGTACTTCCATAGTCATTTACTTTCATGAACTTATCAGTAAGCACCAATGCCTCCATAATTTCCATTGTCCTACTCTGATTTATATCTCCTATATTTCAAGTGTTGCCCTCTAATACCCAGTCAGGGTAACTCTGAACCCACTAGAACTTATAATTCAATGATCTTACTACATTTTCACTATTCCTCATCCCACACAACTTCACTTTGTAACACAAGAATTTGTGATAACCATCCCTTATATATAACCTCAACTTCCCTGCCCTTCTTTTGATTGTACTGATTTGGTTAACCACAGCCATCTGTCCACTTACTCTGTGCCTACACCCAGCAGAGTTGAACTTCACTGAAGAAAATTACCCCAACTATGCTAACTAGTTTCACTTTAAATCCATGATCACTAATCTCAAGTGAGCCAAAATGCTCTCTTACATGATACATTTCCTAGCATGTTTGTTTCCCCACTCCTTTAAATGACCACTTGATACTTTTCCTCAAATCTTCAATTCCTCCTTCTCCTCCATCCTGACTCTCATATGATGATTTGGTGTTCTGTTTGTTTTTTCTCCTAACTTAATTCTACTTCCATTCTTGTCCTCTTTTAGTCTATTTAAAAAAAAAACAGACACTATTAAAAACAAAAGCCATTTGAAGAGAAATTCCACAAACTCCCTTAACGCCGATACATTGACCATACCTACATACTCTAACTTGCCCCTATTAATATAAATGAAAGCTCATTTTCCTAGAAAAGGCTAACCTCTCAGCTCCTCTTACCTACTCAAGCACATTTTTCCAGCAATTCCCTCCTCTCCCTTTATCTTCAAAATGTCCCTTTCTATTGAATTGTTAACATCAGGCTACAAAACATATGCATTGTGTGAGTCAGCTTTCTGCTACTGAAACAAAATACCAGCAATAATAAACTCATAAGGAGTTTAAATTCTAAACTTAAAACATTTAACCCCTAACAAATTATGATAACAGCTCCTGGTTTCAGAGGTTTCAGTCCGTGGTCACTTGGCCCTACTGTGCTGGAAACTGTGATTGTGCATTATATCATAGTGGAAGTGTAAAGCAGAGGAGGTGCTCACCTGATGGGAGAGAGAGGGGGGAAGGAGGGAGGGAGGAAGGGGTGAGGGTCTCAAAATCCCTTTCTAGGGCATACCACTAATGACTAAGGTCTTCTACCACCTCCATCTAGTGCTACAGGCTAGGGATCAAGACTTTAGCAAGTGGGCCTTTGGGGGACATTCAAGATCCAAAGTATAGCACCCACTATTCTGAAACCTAGTTAACCACACTTTTTCCTTAAGTTATCATCCATTTTTCTCCTACCCTTACAATAATTTGAAAAAGTTGTCTATGTTCTTTATTACTTCCATTCACACCCCATCCCAGTGAAGAATATCATGAAATATATGTTCATAGGATTACTATGGCTGCTCCACTAAGAATAGACTAAAAGAGAATAAGAATGGAAGTAGAAATTTAAGTTAGGAGAAATATAGCATTAATCCAAGTGAGAAATGATTCTGAACAGAATGGAAATGCTGGTAGTAAAAAGTAGTCTGATTCTAGATATGTTTTAAAGGTAGAACAAACAGAACAACCCAATAGAAGAGTTTAGCTTGTGATAGGGGTGTAATATAAGAGTTTCTTAGTTGATTTCCCTTTTTCTATCCTTGTTCCATTCAGTTTATTTTCAACAGCAACCAGAGTGATCCTACTAAAATGAGAATCAAATGTCACTCATGCTCCCAAACTTCTATAGGCTCATTTCACTCAATTTGAGAAATGTTTGCATTTGAGATATTATGAAACCAAATGAAGATGTTGAGTAGGCAGTCAGATATAAAAGTCAAGTTCAGGAGAGAGGTCTAAACTGTATACAATTTGATGGTTGTTAGCATAATAGATGGTATGTCAAGATATGAGACAGGATGAGATCATCTAAGAATGAGTTTAGATAGAGGAGGAGGACCAGCACTAAGCCCTGTGGTATCCAAAGTTAATAAGTTCTTAATAAAAGTCCATTGAATGCTTGAATGATGTTTGGGAAAGGAGAAGAATGAAGAAGCTGGCTTGCATCTGTTATCTGAGGGAACAGGATGCCAGGAAGAGGGAATAGCAAGTGCAAAGCCATGCATTAAGAATGTATCTGGAGGGCTGGGAATATAGATTGGTAGAGTGCTTGCCTCACATGCATAAGGCCCTGGGTTCAATCCCCAGCACCACAAAAAAAAAAAAAAAAAAAAAGTATTTAACTCATTACACGGAAGTAAGAACTGACTGAATGGGTGAAATTAGATAAAGTCAAGGGGGATATTCAGTAGGGCTCTGCAGGCCATTCTTTTATTCTGAATGAGATGGCAAGAGTTTGGAGAGTTTCCTCCCTCTCCCTGGTGCTGGGGATTGAACCCAGGGCCTTATGTATGAGAGAAACACTCTACCAACTGAGTTATATCCCTAGCCCCTATTAGAGAATTTTGAGAAGTGAAATGATTGGCTAGTTTCAGCAGAAGGAAAGTTAATGTTTGTTTGTTTTGAAAAGCAAGAGGGTACTTCAGGAAAGAGAAAATTCTAACTCACCTGGTACATGGCATTAAGAAGTTCAACAGCCATTCTTTCTTCCTCCTGGCTCTTCACTTGAGAAATGGCAGTGAACTCAGTTGACTGACATGGGAAAGGAAACATGAGAAACTTTCCTTGCAGCATCCAGAATTACCAGTCTAGACTTTTAGGCTTCTCTTCCTTCTGGTTGCAATCTTCCCTCAAATAAAGAAAGCATAAGGAAGAGCTAGGAATTTATTTGCATACAGTTTAATCCATTCCTAAATCACATCCCAATTTACCATTTAGCAGATGACTTTCAGATTTAACAAAGACTCTGAGGAGTGTAATCATTTACATAAAAGACAAGAACAAATAAGAGCATCAAGATCAGCTAAAGGTTTGACTGACTCCACAGTCCTCCTTTTCAATAGATCAGTCATTCCGAAATTTAGTGGCACACTGACAGTACTTGGCTAAAAGACACTGAGTGGCACACAATCTCGCTCAGTCCCTCCTATACCCCAAATCTTAAAACTATTACAGTGTTAACGACGGCTTCACACACTCCAGTTAAAGGCCAGGGGCATAAACAGTCTCAAACAGGCACCCCCCCCCCCCGCCCCGCACACACACCTCAAGCCTCCAACAGTTAGGGTATCAGGGGCGGGGGGTGTCACACACTCTAGTCACAAAGAGGCCACGGGGACTGGCACCACGGAGGGTGGAGAACACCTACCCACTCCCGCCCCTTTCAATCTCACCCTCTCGGTACCAACCACCGATTCACTCGCACCCACAGTCACACAGACACGACGTGGTCACGCACATCGGGTGACACACTCACAGGGTTCGGTACCGACCACAGTCTCACACGTAGAGTCACTCGGGACCTGGGAACGGGAGTCCGGGAGACCCACAGGCCATTTCTCGGCCCACACCCTCACCTGCAGAACTAAACTGCAGGAAGATCCCTTTCCCGCCCCAAGGCTCGGGGAGTCTCCGCCACTCGGGCCTCGCCCGCCTCGCTCAGCTGGACGGACCTTGCCTAGCGAGCCAGGAAAGAAGCACCTCAACTCCCTCAGCCCCGGAGGACACAAAGAGGCCGCCGGCCCAGTTCCCGCGGGGGCCGCTGGGAAACGTAGTCCGGGGGCAGAAAAGGCCGCAGCCTTGCTGAGTCCGGCTCCGCGGGAGCCACTCGGGGCTGGGTTCTCCCACTCCTGCCGCTCCGTGGCTTTCCAGAGCGGTGTCCGAAAGTCTTGATTTCTCTGGTCTCTTACTAGGCCGGGCACGGGGACTGGGCGGAGGGTCACATTAGACGGTCTGGGTTTGAAGTGCGCAGACACAAGCGCTCGACACACCTCCCTTGGCCCCTGGGTGGGGAACCTAGAGAGCGCGCTCGCCGCAGGGGAAGAAGTTTGCGCCCGGACCGCACAGGGTGAGTGCCGAGTTCGTAGGATGCGCGGGAATATTCGAAGAAACCGGGTGCAGGGAGGCAAAGGGCGCAGGTGTACGACGCTTCTGCCCAGTCCTGCTTCCCCGCCCCAGGGCCTCTTGTCCCGGGAGGGTTACCGTGAAGACTGGGAGGGACGTGGATAGGGCAGAGTGTCACCCTGGGCAGGTGGTTCCTGTTTTTGTGATTTGGTGATAGTGGGTGTGAATGGCTTCTCTCCCTAAAAAGGCTCTTCTACCAGGTTTCTTGAAGTTTCTCTTGCTGCATATATACAGATACCAATGTCACACCTCCAAAGAAGCTGTTTCTAATGACGCCTCTCCCTCACACTCCACAGCTCCTTAATCTTTGTACTCTCTTAGAACACTTAGTATTTAAAGTTCTTATTTATTGTCTCCCCCTCAAGTCATCTGATTGTGCTTTTGCGTGTGAACACATGACCATTTGTGTCATTGTATTGTGAATGTAATTGTGTGAAACTTTGTGTTGGGGTGAGCACGCTACATTTCTGTGATCATATGTATGATTCTTACATGTATGTGACATTTTTTAAGCATAAAAATGTTTATTTTAAAAGGGGTAACATAGACTTATTCAGGGAGGGAGAAAGGGACCATAGCTGGTATCCTGGTATCCCAGGAAGTGAAAGTATTCTGCCTTTTTATATGTCCTAGACTTCCTTTGTTCTCCTGCTCTCTTCCCCTTATCTGTCTTCTTCCTTCGAGCTCGGTCTAGGAACTGCTCCGTGGGATGGCCAAAAGGAGGGAAACAGGTGGGCTGGAGGGGTCAGAGAGGAGTGATCAGGGCAGGAAGTGGGCCCAGGACAAATTAATTTGCAACTCCCTGTAGGGAGGGACAATTCCTGGGACAGGTTATTTTAGCAATGGGTTGGAGCTGGGGCAGGTTCTTGATAGGGGTAGAGGAAGGGCTCTGAAGGACTTAACATTTCAATCCCTCCATTCTCTGGATTTGACCCTTGCCTACCTGCCTAATTCTGGCTCCATTCCCCCATGTAATTTTAGGACCTCCTTACTACTGTGGCTGCTTCCAGCTGAGAGGGGTTGACATGGGTGGGGCAAGAATGTATGTGACATTTTAAATGTAAACTATGGGAATGTGCTGTGATAGGGACTGATTTGTGGAAATGGAATAGGAATGTTTGTAACAGACCTTGGAATTCTACTCTGTGGTATAAGATTACAAACCACCTGCTGTGTGCCATATGCCATTTGAGTTGTTGGGAGAGACACAGAGAAACTTTCAAACAATAGTGAATAGGCTGGGCCTGTTGGCACATGACTGTAATCCCAGCCTCTGGGGAGGCTGAGACAGGAGGATTGGGAGTTCAAAGCCTCAGCAAGAGCAAGGTACTAAGCAACTCAGTGAGACCCTGTCTCTAAATAAAATACAAAATAGGGCTGGGGATGTGGCTCAGTAGTTGAGTGCCCCTGAATTCAATCCTTGATTACCCCCCCACATATTGAATAGAATATTAATGAGCTGAAGGGTAACTTCAAGAGGCTTAATAGAAGTGTAATTGGGTAGTACATGGAAATATGGGTGTACACAAAAAAATAAAAAGCACTAGAAATGGCAACTATGTGGTAAAAAAGTAAGACATTGTTAAGTCTCTCCAAGAGATAAATTACTGTTTAAACAAAAATAAAAACAATGTAATTTTGAGTTTATAAAATATATATAGAAACAATTTTTGTTAAAATAATAGCATTAAGGCCAAAAGAAGTAAATAGAATTATTAACATTCTTGTATTCTGTGTAACATAATATAACTAAAACAGTTATTGGGTATTTGAAAGATGTACAGTATAAAACCTTTGAAAAAGATTAATAAAAGTCAATAAAAACACTAGCTATATCAGGAATGAAAAAAAATGACACCGGTCTACATCCTGTAGATATTAAAATAATTAGAGGAAATTACTAGCTTTACAACAATAACTGAAAAATTGGATAAAATGTATAAATTCTTGAGAAAATACAATTTACTAAAATCAATAAAATCCAAAAAAGGGACTGGATACCATGGTACACAACTGTAATCTCAGCAATTCTGGAAGTGGAGGCGGCAGGATCACAGGTTCCAGACTAGCCTCAGCAACTTAGTGAGGCCCTAAGCAACTTAGTGCCAAAATATTAAAAAGGAGTCTCATGAGAGCTGGGGTTGTAAGTCAGTAGTAGAATGCTTGCCTGACATGTGTTCAATCCTCAGCACCACATAAAAATAAATAAAATAAAGGTATTATGCCCATCTACAACTTAAAAAAGTCTCAAAATATAAAATATCTTAGTCTCAAAATATAAAATAAAAAAGCAGAAGATGTAGCCCAGTGGCAAAGCACCCTAGGTTGAATTCCCAGTACCAAAAATTTTTTTTTAATCTGATAAGTTAATCTATTATTTAAAAAAGAAAAAAATGGGCTGGGGTTAGAGCTCAGTGGTAGAGCACTTGCCTTGTACATGTGAGGCACTGGGTTTACTCTTCAGCACCACATAAAAACAAAATAAAGATATTGTGTCCATCTATAACTAAAAAATAAATAAATAAAGATTGAGGTTCTGGGAGGAATCTGTGATTTCCCCCTTATTAAAAAAAAGAAGAAAAGAAAAAACAGAGCTGGGAGTATAGAGAACTTGCCTAGCATGCACGTGTACAAAGCACTAGGTTTACCCTGAGTACTGCAATAATAAAATAAAAGGAGAAAAAAGCCCCGACAAAGAAATACTAATAACCAGTGGGCTTTTACCATAAAGTATTGCAAGAAAGCAATAAAACCAGCCAGGTGTGATGGCACACGCCTGTAGCCCAGGTACTCAGGAGGCTGTGGCAGCAGGATCACAAGTTTGGAGCCAGCCTGAACAACTTATATTCTGTCTCAAAATTCAAAACAAAAAGAATTGGGGGTGAATCCCACTGGTGGAATGCTACTCCTAACCTTTGGGTTCAATCCTCAGTAATACAACATACAGAAAAACAATAAAATCAATATTGTACACATTTTTTCAAAGAGAAATACAGAAAGTACTTATTAACCCATTTTATGAAATCAGCATAATCTTGGTTCAAAACCTGAAAAGGACAATAGAGGAAGATAAAATCATGGATCAATCTGTTTCATGAGCATGGATGCAAAAATATTTAATGGAGTGTTAACAAAATAAAAGCAATGATATATAAAAAGGGTAATATATAATGACCAGTGTGATAGGTCATTATATATTATGACCCCATTGTCTCACTCATAGAGTCACCCAGAGTCCTAGAGATGGATGTCCAGGAGACCCACAGGCCACTTATCAGTCTACTCATCACCTGCAGAACTAAGCTGCAGGAAGATCCTGTTCCTGCCCCAAAGCTCAAGGAATAGCCTCTATTCAGTTGGATGGAACTCAGCCTCAGTGGGCTCTGCCCCTGACTTGAATAGTAGTAAAGTGTTAGAGTTAACATTTGGAAAACCGATCAATGCAACACATTTCATTAATAGAAAAATAACCATTTTTATGTATGAAAAGGCATTTTACAAAACTCAAAATTTTTTCATCATTAAAACAAACTTTCAACATTCATAGAAGGGAACTTTATAACCTAACAAGGGCTGGGGCTGTAGCTCAGTGGCAGAGCGCTTGCCTAGCACATGTGAGGCACTGGGTTTGATCCTCAGCACTGCATAAAAGTAAATAAATAAAATAAAGGCATGCCGTCTATCTACAACTACAATTTTTTAAAATAACCTAACAAAAACATTACTAACATTACTCTTCCAAAAACTTCTTTTGAAATGTCAAATACTTATCATCTAACTAAAAATGTGTAAGACATTTATATTGAAATATCACAAAGTAATATTGATAAAAATTAATAATAAAAATGGAGGGATATACTCTGTTCATGAATTAGAAGATCCAATAATGTAAAGAGGTCAAATAGTATCAAATTATTTGTAAGAATCAATAAAATTTTCAGTGGTTTAAAAATATGAATACATAACTGGATGCAGTGGTGCATGTCCATAATCTCAGAAACTCAACTCAGTAGGCTGAAGCGGGAAGATTGCAAGTTGGAAGCCAGCCTCAGCAATGTAGTGAGACCCTGTCTCAAAATAAAAAAATTAAAAGGGCTCAGTGGCAGAGGGCCCTGGTTTCATTCTCCAGTATAAGAAAAAAATAAAAATATGTATATGCCTATAGAAATTGAGAAGCTGATTCTGGAATTCATATGGAAAAGCAAAGGACTAAGAATAGTGAAGGCAATTGAAGAATAATGACAAAGTTGGAGAACCTAACATAGTAAATAAGATGACCTATTTGTTATAATGTGTACAGACCAGCCAATGAAACAATAGAGAATCCAGAAACAGATGACACTTCTATGGTGTATTTGTTTTCTATTGCTGTGTAAGAAATAACCACAAAGTTTGAGTTCTATAGATCAGAGTTTGGTCTCTCTCCTTCTAGACTCACAAAGCTTAAAACCAAGCTGTCTGCCAGGCTAGGCTTTTATCTGGAGGCTCTCTGGA
Source organism: Urocitellus parryii (assembly GCF_045843805.1). Lineage (NCBI taxonomy): Eukaryota > Metazoa > Chordata > Mammalia > Rodentia > Sciuridae > Urocitellus > Urocitellus parryii. The sequence goes on along the minus strand of NC_135545.1, from coordinate 15,651,612 downwards.
GGCCTCCCCTGGGAGGATGACTGTACTTTCACACTCACTGAGGTAGTCAGCAGGAATTTTTTTTTTTTTTTTTTTTTTTTTTTTTTTTGTGCTGGGGATTGAATTTAGGCCCTTGCATATGCTAGGCAAGCATTGTACTACTGAGCCACATCTCCAGCCCCCCTCCCCTCAGCAGAATACATTTTCTTTTCTTTTGGTTTTAGAACTAGGTCTCTTGTCCACCTTTAGCTGCAAGGCTGCTCTCAGCTCCTAGAGGCCATTTTTAGGTCCTTTTCCCTGAGACCCTTTCATCTTCAAGGCAGCAACGCTGTGTCAAGTCTCCCTATGATTCATGTCTCTGAATTCTTTTTTGCCATTAGCCAGGGATGATTTTTTTTAATAGTTGTAGATGGACAGCATGCCTTTATTTCATTTATTTATTTTATGTGGTGCTGAAGATTGAACCCAGTGCCTCACACATGCTAGACAAGCACTCTGCCACTGAGCTATAGCCCCAGCCCAGCCAGGGATGATTTTTACTTCTAAAAAGTTCATGTAATTAGGTTAGCCTTACTCAGATAATCTTCTTATCATAGGTCAATCCATTAGTAGCCTTGTGTACACCTGCAAAATCCCTTTTGCTATGTAATATAACTAGATGCAGATCATAGAATTCTTCTTAGAATTCTGCTTAATTAGTATGGTTACTGGATTTATGACACAGACAACTTTGTGGTAAAGAAATGGTAAACTTTTCAATGGTGCCAAAGTCAACTGGATATCCAAATAAAAAAAATTATATATTGACCCCTACCTCACACAATTTAGAAAAATTTAATTTCAGATAGATTGCAGATATAATTTTAAGAGGTAAGTTAGGCAATCTTTGTAATATGGAAAATGCAAAAAAGATTTATTAAATAGGAAATAAAATCAGTAAATATAGGGAAGGTTAGTGAATTGGGCCATAATAAAACTAAGATATTCTCATCATCAAAAGACACCATTAAGACACTGGGATGCACACCTGTAAACCTAGTGACATGGGAGGCTAAGGAAGAAGTGCAACTTCTAGACCAGCCTTACCAACTTAACAAAACCCTCAACAACCTAACAAGACCAAATGAACACTTTAGAAAAAGATCTGGGAATGTGTCTCGGTGGTAAAGTGCCCCTGGGTTCAATCCTCAGTTTTTTGCATGCACATGCAAAAGACAGCTCGGGGATATAGCTCAGTGGTAGAGCACTGGCCTACCATGAGAGAGACCCTGGATTTGATCCTCAGTACCAAAAAAGACACCATTAAAAGACTGAAAAAGCAATTTTCAAAGAGGGAGAATATATTCCCAGAACATATATCTCAGAGGATACTCACCCAGAATCTTTAAATAATTCATACAAATCAATAAGAAAAGTTACCCACAAGATACTCATACATTGCTGGTGGGACTCCAAATTGGTGCAACCACTCTGGAAAGCAGTATGGAGATTTCTAAGAAAACTTGGAATGGAATCACCATTTGACCTAGTCATCCCACTCCTAGGTTTATACCCAAAGGACTAAAATCATCATACTACCATACTACAGTGACACAACCACATCAATGTTTATAGCAGCTCAATTTACAATAGCTTAAACTATGGAAACAACCTAGGTGCCCTTCAATAGATGAATGGATCAACACTGTGGTACATATACACAATGGAATATTACTCAGCCGTAAAGAAGAATGAAATTATGGCATTTTCTAGTAAATGGATGGAACTGGAAAAATAAGCCAATCCCAAAGAATCAAAGGCCGAATGTTTTCTCTGATATGTGCAGGCTAATTCACAATGGGGGCAGGGAGAATAGAGGTATTTTGGACTAGACAGAAGTGAAGGGCAGGGGAGGAGATATGGGGGTAGGAATGATAGTAGAATGAATCAGACATTATTACCCTATGTACATATATGATTTCATGACCTGCGTAAATAAATCATGTACAACCAGACAAATGAGAAGTCATACTCCATTTATGTATTATGTGTCAAAATGCATTCCATTGTCATATAGCTAATTAGAACAAATTAAAAATATATTTAGGGGCTGGGGTTGTGGCTCGGAAGTAGAGTGCTCGCCTGGCATGTGAGGCACTGGGTTCAGTCTTCAGCACCATATAAAAATAAAATAAAGGTATTGTGGCAACATACAACTAAATATATATATACTATATATATATATATATATACATTTTAAAATAAAAAGTTACCCACTAGGTAAATGAGCAAAAATTTAAAAGTACTCAATGATAAAACTATGTAAAGCTAATCAAGGGAATGCAAATTAAAACCAACTTGTAGGGCTGGGGTTGTGGCTCAGTGGTAGAGCACTCGCCTAGGGTTTGATCCTCAGTATATAAATATAAATATAAAATAAAGATTGTGTCCACCTAAAACTAATAAATAAATATTTTTTAAAAACCCAACTTGTAATAATACCACACAACCATCACATATGCCAAAAAGGATAATATCAGATGTTAGCAACCATATAGGGTACCAGAATCCTCATACACTACTAATAGGAATTTTACTTGGTAGAACTATTCTTGGAAACTGTTAGGCAGTATCTAGTGAAATTTGACATGTGGTCATGATATAGTAATCCACTCTTAGTAAATATCCCAGAGAAGTGAATACAATTTTGCCCAAATAATGTTGTGAAAATTAACAGTAACACTCACATTCCCAGTGTAATAATGCATTGATATGCTAATGGTTCCAATGAATTAAGCCTTTTAGCACCCTCCCTTTTTTTGTTACTAGGAATTGAACCCAGAGGTATTTTACCACTGAGCTAAATCCCCAACCCTTTTTATTTTTTGTTTTGAGACAGGGTCTTGCTATATTGCTTAGGATCTCAATAGGTTGTTGGGGCTGACCTTGAACTTGTGATCCTCCTGCCACTGTTATCACATGAAGAAGCCATGTTTACTCTTCTAAAGGATGAGAGGCTACCTGGAAGAGAATAAAGAATCACCACAGTAACAGCTATGGAATGGTTTTAAAGAATTGGGGAAATCTTCAAAATAAACCCACATATCCACTAATAAGGGATCATTTAAATAAACTATGACATATCTCTACAATGGAATATTATTCACTTATTTTTTATTAGAAGGGGATATTCTATCTACTTATGTGCAAAGAACTCCAGAATGTATTACTAATGTGAAAAGAAAGGAAGATCCAAAAGAACGTATATAGTATACCACCTTCTACATAAAATAGGAATGGCAGAGGTTGTAGCTCAGTGGTGGAGCACTTGCCTAGCACATGTAAGGCCTGGGTTCAATCCTCAGCAGCACATAAAAATAAATAAATAAAATAAAGATAATTTGTCCATCTACAACTAATTTTTTTTGGTAGCAAGGACTGAACTCAGGGGCATTATACCACTGAGCCACATCCCCAGCCCTATTGTGTATTATATTTTAGAGACAGGGTCTCACTGAGTTGTTTAGCACCTTGCTTTTGTTGAGGCTCGCTTTGAACTTGAGATCCTCCAACCTTAGCCTCCCAAGCCACTGGGATTACATGCAAGTGCTCCACCATTCTGGGCTGCAACTAAAAAATGTTTTTAAAAAATAGGAATGGTAGAAAAGGGGCTGGGGATGTGGCTCAAGCGGTAGCGCATCGCCTGGCAAGCATGCGGCCCGGGTTCTATCTTCAGGACCACGTACAAACAAAGATGTTGTGTCCGCCTATAACCAAAAAATAAATACTAAAGTTAAAAAAAAAAAAAGAAAACAAAGGGCAAGATGTCTGCTTATGCTTTCTTTGTGCAGACTTTCAGAGAAGAACATAAGAAGAAAAACCAATGGGGGCTGGGGTTGTGGCTCAGTGGTAGAGCGCTGCCCTACCCGTTCGAGGCGCTGGGTATGATCCTCAGTACCACGTAACAATAAATAAAATAAAGGGGAGGAGGGGGAGGGGGAGGGGGAGGAGGGAGGGGGAGGGGGAGGAGGAGGAGGAGGATCCTGTCAATGTTCCAGGTAGGACTCTGAGAGGTGGAAGACAATGTCTGGGAAAGAGAAATCAAAATTTGATGAAATGGCAAAGGTGGATAAAGTATGCTATAATCGGGAAATGAAGGATTATGAACCAGCTAAGGGAGGCAAGAAGAAAAAGGACTTTAAAGCCTCCAAAAGACCACCATCTGGATTCTTCCTGTTCTGTTCAGAATTCCGCCCCAAGATCAAGTCCACAAATCCTGGTATTTCCATTGGAGATGTGTCAAAAAAGCTGGGTAAGATGTGGAATAACTTAAGTGACAGCGAAAAGCAGCCATACATCACTAAGGCCGCAAAGCTGAAGGAGAAATACGAGATGGATGTTGCTGACTATAAGTCTAAAGGAAAGTTTGATGGCTCAAAGGGTCCTGCTAAAGTTGCCTGGAAAAAAGTGTAAGAGGAGGAGAAGGAGGATGAATAAAAAACTGTTTATCCATCTCCTTGTGAATACCTTAGAGTAGAGGAGCACCGTGATTGACACATCTTATGTGAGATGTGTCTGTTACTCTCAATAGGTTTAATTACAGAATTTGATCACGATAGTAGTCTCTCAAAGTGCTCTAGAAATTGTCAGTGGTTTACATGAAGTGGCCCTGGGGTCCAGAGCACCCTAAAACTGTATCAAAATTGTACATATTTCCAAACATTTTTAAAATGAAAAGGCACTCTCAGGTTCTCCTCACTCTATGCATTTTGCTGTTGGTGTGACAAGGCATTTGAAGATGTTTCTGGCACTTTTTAAAAAATTTGTAAGGTTGTGTTAACTATATGGTTATTGGCTAGAAGTCCTCAGTTATCAACTGTACGTATCTATAGTCTGTAAAAAGAACAAAACAACCAAGACAAACTCTTAATGCTCCTTCCCTAGCGTTGAGGCTGTGCTGGAAGATGCCTTTTGGAGGGGCCGTAGCTCAGGATGTGCACTGTGAGGCTGGACCTGTTGACACTGTGGTGGGCATCCATTTAGCTTCACGTTGTTTTATTTTTGTATGTAGTGATATAGCATTCTGCTGCCTTTGTTAGTTGTAGAAAAGGGGGGGGGCTCAGCTGGCATGAGAAGTATTTAAATTTTTTTAGTTAAGTACAGTAGATTTTCAACTTTGTTTTCAAACAAACTGTAGAACTCTTCATTGTCAGCAAAGAGCCACTACATCAGTGAAAGTTCAAGAACCTTCTGTACTTAAATGCAATTTGCAATGTTATGTTATTTTTTGTATGTTTAGAATGCTGAAATGTTTTTGAAGTTAAATAAATAATATTACATTTTTTAAAATATAGGAAATGTTATGTCCTGAAATACAAGCAGGTCTTAATGGTATTAATTTAATTAAAAAAATGAAACAGAAAAATAGGAAACACTAACACTTTTTTTGGAGAAAAGCAGAGCTGAGGAAGGAAGTAGGAGTCATGAGACACCAGGTCTTCACTTATAACTGTCCCACAGAACAACTCAGACGGTGTGCTCCACATCCAACCATCTGCATTAAAAGAGAGATTAAAACCATTTTGTTCCTTATTGTGAAAGAGAAAGGTCAGGCTCTCTACTCTGTGGGACTCCATTCTTTCCCAAGTTCACAGCAGCATACTGAGGAGCACTTTGGACTGGAAGTACTGATGTTCTAAAGTTCATTAGGAGTTCCAGTGTAAAATCTCGATTGGGGGAAATGAGAATTCCTGATATTTGAGCCTCTTTTCTTCTCAAAGAGCCTACTTTGCGTTTTTGACTGAGGTCTAAACTTCTGATTTGATCTAAACTCCTGATGAGATCTGTAAATCTTTGGCCTCAGATAAAAACTGTTATACTTGAACTGTCACTCTTGGAAACAGCTGGTAATGAACCCTTTCAATTCTCAATGAAATCCTTTGAGGGAGTTACTATTTTCTCTTAATTAAGACTGTTAAGAACAAAGGCAGAGAATTTAACCAGTTAGTCCAAAGTCACACTGATGGTAAATGGCTGAGTCTGTTTAGAATCCAAATAGTCTGGTGACACTACTCCATCAAACATGCACAATTTCAGGTCATCAGTCCAGTAACACTGTCACCGATACAATCCAGGATTTCGGAAAGAATAGACCAAAGTATATCATTTCAGCCGGGTTAGGTGGAGCACGCCTGTAATACCAGCTACTGAGAAAGCTGGGGCAGGAGGATCCCAAGTTCGAGGCCAGCCTGGGCAAATTAGTAAGATCCTGGGTAAAAATAAAATTATAAAGGACTAGGAATGTAGTTCAGCGGTAGAGCGCATGCCTACCATTGTGTGAGGCCCTGGGTTCAATCTCCAGCACCGGGGTCGCGGGGAAGAAAAAGAAAACAAAATACCGTTTCCGACCATGTTGCAGGTCAGTGACGAGAACATATGACGCGACTATTGCGTCACACATATGATTGTAAATACACACAATCTCAAAATTCGCCAGACCCCAAACTCCGTGGACAAAGTTTCACACAAACACAGTCATATTACATCACTTCTTCATAGTGCCGCTGGAAGCTTGACGCTCAGACCCACCGGGCCTCCAAGAACCCTTAATCTTTCCCCCCTTCACCTCAAAGAAGCATATCAGTCTAGGGCGGAGCCCCCACCAGACGGAACTAAACTGACTGAGCTGCGGGGCTCTCACGGACCAGATAGCCTAACGCCTCCAATCGGCCGATCCAGCCGACGTAAAGAGGAAGTGCCTTTTTTACAGAAACTAATGTTGTGCGGCGAAGGTTTCTGGGAGCTGTAGTCTCCAGTAAGAAAGCGACGGACCTCTTCAGATTCTTCTCTGTATCAAGTTGTGCTCCCAGGCTCTTAAGAATGGGTTTCAAGGGAGGCAGCTCCCACAAAACCTCAAGATGATCCTCTGGCGCGGAGCCGCGTGCTCTTAAATGCCGCCGTTTGTATTCACACAGCTTGTAAATAGGAAGACCAGTCCTGCCTGGGTGAGCCGCGGGGTCCTCTGGGAAGTGTTACCCCGTATCTAACGGATCTGGGCTAGTGTTGCTCTCCGCCACTGCCACCGCCACCGCTGACCTCGGTGGCTCCCTATCATAGCCCTCGCGGGCCGTGCCACTTGGGCGGCGCTGGATAGTGGACTCGCGGCCTGTGTCAGTGGGCTGGGTGGTGAGTCCTCGGAAACCCTGGAGCATGGAGCCTGGGACTCTTTGTGCTTGGTGGGAGTAGGGGCCTGCGGACCCGCGCAGGTGTCCTTGGAAGAGGAACGCGGTGAGGGGCGATGCCTGTGCGGTTGGTTCCCTGGGACCGTGGCAGTAGCGTGTGAAGGACCGTGACCGCATGGCGTGCTGTGATTGGCATTGCGCTTTCCCTTTTATGTTTAGTTGTGATCCTGGCTGCGAACATGCGTGACTGTGGGATCGAGAGTGAATGAGACACTGCGAGGATGGAAGGTTTTGTCGGTAGATGAGACTGAACGGGTGCTGCATTTGTGTCGTTTTGGTAATTGGAAGTGTGTTTCTATATGAAACATCAATAGCCCCAACACCTGAATATTTTATTATTTTTAGCCTTGTTTTCATATATTAGGTGATTTATGTACGTGCGAAATTCATTTTCCTTACTCTCCTCCACTCCCCAAATCTCAAAATACAGAAAACCTCAGAGAATAAAAATCATTCATAACTCTACCAGCTTCACTACCACTGCCAACATTTATTAACCATCTTTTTGCCCTACCCTTTGTGAATATATACGCATGCATTTTTCTTTTTACATATGTGCATAATGACTTAAATATTGCAAACATACATACACCTTCTATAACCTACTTTCTCATTTAACAATACATAATTAGTGTCTTTACATTAAACTATTACAAATTTATGCCCTCATTTTAGTTTTTTTTTTTTTTTTTTATACCTTTCAATACATTTATCCCTGTTGGGTAGTTTGGATCTTTCAACTTCTTGCAAAGTGTTATCAACACTTTCCTTATTAGGAGCTATTTGGCACATTTCAATAGTGTTTTTTTGTTTTGTTTTGTTTTTGTTTTTGTTTTTTTTGGTACCAAGGATTAAACTACTCAGGGGCACTCAACTTTAAGCCACATCCCCAGCCCTTTTTTGTATTTTATTTAGAGACAGGGTCTCACTGAGCCCCACTGTTGCTGAGGCTGGCTTCCAACTTGGGATCCTCCTGCCTCAGCCTCCCGAGCCCCTGGAATTACAGGTATGGGCCACTGCACCCAGCTTCATAGTGCTCTTTTTATTTTTTTAAATATTTATTTTTTAGTTGGACACAATACTTTTATTTTGTTTATTTGTTTTTATGTGTTGCTGAGGATCGAACCCAGGGCCTCACATGTGCTAGACAAGTCCTCTACCGCTGAACCACAACCCCAGCCAGTGCTCTTTTTTATTCATTATTTTTTTTGAGGCGTGGGTAGGTTCCTAGAAGTGGAATTAATAGATCAAAATATATGTCCCAAAGAATTCCTAAATTTCTCCAATTATTCCCAATGTAAGAGTCCAATAATATGCATTATTATTGTCATAGTATAAGACTGCCTGTATCCCCACACTCATGATAACAATAGATATTATAAATAATAGTAATCTTTGTTAACCTCATAGTTATAATTTTATTTTGCTATAGAAATTTAATTTTCACATATTTGATTACTATCAAAGTCAAGCATTTTAAAAAATCTTTGTGTGTGAATTATATGTTTTCTGAAGTAGTGTTCTCTTTTCAAATTTCTTTTTCAGAGTTGTTCTTGTATTAAGGAGTATTCATAGACTCACCATGTATTGAATGCTGTGTAGCAGGCACAAGTCCTATGTGCTTGGGATATAAGCGTGAACAAGAGGAAAACCTCCTGATATCATGGTACTTACGCGGTTGTGGGCCAGATAATAAACAACGTAAGTAAGTTAAATACAAAATTTATTAAATGGTGAAAAATGCTAAGAGAAAATATAATGTGGGAGCATATTTAGAATTAGAGATGGGAATTAGTGTTTTAGTTGGGGGCAGTCAAAGAAAGCATCTTAAAAAGATAGTAATAAAGATGTAAAGGAACAATTTATGTGTATAACTTTAGAAAGGTTATCACATGCAAAGGGAATAAGAGTTATAAAAATCCTGAGGTGGCAACATGCTTGTGGTTTAAATAAAGCAAATGAAGTGGGGAGAGTTGGGGGAAAAGAGAGATGAAATTTAAGTGGAGAGGAGGGCAGATCAGGTTTGGCCTATGGAACGTAGTAGTGATTTTGGCTTTGATGGGAAGCTGTTGGAGAGTTGTGCATGGGAGTTACATTATCTGTTTACACTTTATGAGTAGTGCTTTGTCTGCTCTGGTGAGAATGGACTACTGGAGAAAGAATGAAGAAAGGGTAGAGAGGGAGAAAGGCAAGAAGCAGAAAGACTAGTTAGGAAACTATTACAATAATCCAGGGATATTTGAATTGTCATTCCTGGTTCATTTAATTGTCAGAAAAATTTCCTAAGAAATAAATTTCCTTCATCAGCTTTTACTCACTCTTCTGCTCTGTATGTGCAAGAGAGAATAAATGGATTCTTTCTATTTGTAGGGTTTTGGGATATTGAATTTGTTCCTCTCATCTCTTAGTCTTATTATTACATTATATATTCATCAATTTTAACATCTTTTATGTGGTTTAAAATATTTACAGTTACTATATATCTATATCTATCTATCTATCTATCTATATATATATATACGTTATAGGTGGACACAATACCTTTATTTTGTTCATTTATTTTTATGCAGTGTTGAGAATCAAACCCAGTGCCTCACACATGCAAGGCAAGTGCTGTACCGCTGAGCCACAACCCCAACCCCACAGTTACTTTGGTTTTGAAGCTCATATTTCTCATCTTTGTTCACTCTTCAAAATAGCTTCTGAGTCCTTTGAACACATCCCCAGTAGTCTTTGACAGTGTCCTGCATTTATTTTCTTTTTGATACACACACACACACACACATATTTTTAGTTGTCAATGTGCCTTTATTTTATTTATTTGCAGTGCTGAGAATTGAACCAACTGCCTCAAACATGCTAGGCAAGTGCTATACCACTGAGCTACAACTCCAGCCTAGTGTCCTACATTTCTGTTATGACAGGAGACCCTGGATCATTTGGAACATTTCCTGCATGAGGCATGAAATCAGTTTTTGGTGTGGTACCTTGATTTCTTTTAGTGGGAAATGGTATTTTAAGACCACAGTTATAGGGCTGGGGTTATTGCTCAGTGGTAGACCACTTGCCCGGCATGTGTGAGGCATTAGGCTCAATCCTCAACACCACGTTAAAAAACAACAACAAAAAAGAATAAATAAAATGAAGGTATTGTGTCTTTTTTTTCCAGAACTAAAAAAAAAAAAAAGAAAGAAAGAAAATTTAAAAGCCCACAGTTGTAGTGCTTATTACTGTTATTTTTTTTTTTTAGAGCGAGAGAGAGAGAGAATTTTTTAATATTTATTTTTTAGTTTTTAGGCAGACACAACATCTTTGTATGTGGTGCTGAGGATGGAACCCGGGCCATACGCATGCCAGGCGAGCGCGCTACCACTTGAGCCACAACCCCAGCCCCTTACTATTATTTCTAATTTTTGTATGCTTGTGTGAACAGAGCTAAGAAATATTTTCTTTTTTTTTTTAACAGTTCAATTAAGATATAATTCCTACACATTTTACCCATTTAAAGTAGACAATTCCAAGACTCTGTCTCAAAATAAAAAATAAAAGTGGGAATAGATGAATTCTAGATAGGGCAGAGAGATGGGAGGGAAAGGGAGGGGGCAGGGGATTAGCAAGGATGGTGGAATGTAATACACATCATTATCCAAAGTACAAGTATGAAGACACAAATTGGGTGTCAACACACTTTATATACAAACAGAGATATTAAAAATTGTATTATATATGTGTAATAAGAATTGTAATGCATTCAGCTGTCATTTTTTTTTAATCAATAAAAAATAAAATAAAAGTGGGGCACGATATGGCATGCCTACGATCCTAGTGGCTTGGGAGGCTGAGGCAGGAGGATCACAAGTTCAAATTTAGCCTCAGCAAAAGTGAGGTGCTATGCAATTCAGTGAGATCCTGTCTCTAAATAAAATACAAAATAGGGCTGGGAGTGTGGCTCAGTGGTCAAGTGCCCCTGAGTTCAATCCCTGGTACAAATAAATAAATAAATAGATAGATAGAGATAAATAAATAAATAAATAAACAAGCAAGCTAGCTGAGGATGTAGCTCAGTGGTACAGCTCCCTTGGTTTCAATTTCCAGTACCTAAATAAATGAAGTATACAATTCCATTAAAAAATATACATATGTGTGTGAATGTGTGTGTGTGTATATATATATATGTATGTGTGTGTGTATATATATATATATATACGTATATATATATACATATATATATGTATATATACATATATATACATATATATGTATATAATAGTGTATATGTATGTATATATATGTATGTATGTATATGTATGTATATATACATATACATACATATATGTATATATTATTATATACATATATATGTATATATATGTATATATACATATATATGTATATATATACGTATATATATATATATATACACACACACATACATATATATATACACACACACACACATACATACACACACAGAGCTGTGAAACTATCACCATAATAAAATTTTAGAGCATTTTTTTGTTTCTGCTATAAGTGACGTTGTACTCATTAGCAGTTATTCCCATAATATTCCCTCATTCCCACCCAGCCTAACCAACCATAATCTGCCTTCTGTCCCTTTACATTTCTTTAGCATATTCCAAACATTTCATAATGCATGAAGTCAGACAATCATGTAACCTTTTTGGACAGGCTTCTTTCACTTGTCATGGGTTCATTAATCTTATAGCAGGAAATATATTCTTAACAAAATAGACATGAATTCATACTGTTCTTTCTATTATTTAAAATCTAGAATTGCAGGATTTTAACTTTGGTATTGTTTTTGTATCTTTTATTTGCTTACCTATCCATCCATATATGTATGTATAAATAGATAGTTTCAGGCCAGGTTTAGTGGGGAATGCCTATAATCCCAGCAGCTCCAGAGAATCAGGCAGGAGGTTTGCAAATTCAAAGCCAGCCTCAGCAACTTAGCAAGACACTATCTCAAAATTAAAAAAAAAAAAAAAAATTTAAAAGGGCTGGGGATGTGACACAACAGTTAAGCGCCTCTGGGTTCAATCCCTGGTACAAAAAAGTAAAGTTTCAGAACAACTTTATCAGAACTTAACATTCCTACTAAAAATAATATTACTTTTTTTTTTAATTGGTACTAGGGATTGAATTTAACCTGAGTCAGTTAGTTAAAATGGTACTCAACCACTAAGCCACATCCCCATCCCCTCTTTTGTATTTTATTTAGAGACAGAGTCTCCCTAAGTTGCTTAGGGCCTTGCTAAATTGCTGAGGCTGGCTTTGAACTTGTGATTCTCCTATCTCAGCCTCCTGTGTCACCGTGCCTGGCTCACATTTCTTTATAGATCTATTGTTATAAGGGTAGATCCCTCTAGGGAAGTTTAGTCCAATTATTGTGCTTTAAAATAACTAGAACTAATTTCTCTTTGGTTAAGCTACAAACTGATAAATGATTCACTTTGTTTTTTTTTTTTTTTTGCTTTTGCTTTTTAGGTATAGCTTTTGTTTTATAATTATATAAAATATTTACATGGTTAGAAAGTCAAATATATAAAAACCAATTATATTAAAGTATATATATATAAAACAAATATAAAAAGCAAAGAAAGGGCTTGGGTTGTGGCTCAGTGGTAGAGTGCTTGTTTCACATGTTTGGTATCCTGGGTTTGATATCCTAAGCATCACATAAATAAATAAAATAAAGATATTGTGCCCATCTACAACTAAAAAAAAAAAAAATAGGACAAAGAGAAGTCTGTGTTTATTCTGTTAATGTCTCTACCACCTTGTTCCTTCCATATTCCTTTTAGTTACTTATTAAAATTTGTTAATTTTTATTTTTATTTTTTTAGTTATATATGGACATAATAACTTTATTTTTAAGAGGATTGAACCCAGTGTCTCTCACATGCCAGGCATGTGCTCTACCACTGAGCTACAATTCCAGCCCAGTTATTTTTAGGTTTTTAAATTTAAGCAATCATTTGTAGCTTTCTAACCTTGTTCTTTTTCATCTCATTTTCTCTAGCCCTTTCATCTTAAATAAATTTGAGGGTTGGCTTAACAAGTTGACTTATATATTTTTTTTGGTAATTATGATTGGAATTACATTAATCTTGTAGATAATATTGGGAAAATGGGCATCTTTGCCAACCTGACTTTTCCTATTTTTAAAAGTTGAGTACAGGAGGCAGACACCTATAATCCCACTGACTTTAGTGATTGAGGCAGAAAGATTGTAAGTTCAAGGCCAGCTTCAGGAACTTAGTGAGGTCCTAAGCAATTTAGTGAGACCCTGTCTCAAAGTAACAAAATATAAAGCGTTGGGGATATGGCTCAGTGGTTAAGCTCTCCTGGGTTCAGTCCCCAGTAACCCCCTCTACCCCCTGCCTGAAAATTTACTCATTTAGTTCACTTTTATGAACTTCTATAAATGGAAGAAGTTTTCTTGGTTAGGCCCTTACACAGCATTTTTTTTTTTAATATTTATTTTTTAGTTTTCGGCGGACACAACATCTTTGTTTGTATGTGGTGCTGAGGATCGAACCCGGGCCTCACGCATGCCAGGTGAGCGCGCTACCGCTTGAGCCACATCCCCAGCCCCACAGCTTTTGTTTGAATTATTTCTAATAACGTCTCAGACTTTTTGTCATTTTTATGAATTCTGAATAGGTTAGTTAAAATGGCACCCAGATCTCCTACAGTGTTTCAGTCAACTTTCTCCTGGTATTTTCTTTGGTATAACTTTTGTTTCCCAGAGTTCTGTAAAGGATTTTGTTGTTGTTGTTGGTACCAGGGTGCTTTTCCATTAGCCAGGCCACACTCAGAGTTCCCTCTTATTTCATTTTTGTTGATGTTACTCCCATTCCCATCCCCATTTTGTGGTACTTGGGATTGAACTCAGGTCCCTTTACAATTGAGCTATATTCCCAGTCATTTTTTTTTAATTTTTTAATATTTATTTTTTTAGTTTTAGGTAGAGACAATATCTTTATTTTACATTTATGTGGTGCTGAGGATGGAACCTAGTGCCTCATGCATGCTGGATAAGCACTCTACCACTGAGCCACAACCCCAGCCCCATTTTTATTTTTTGAGACAGGGTCTCACTAAATCTCAGAGGCTGGCCTGCAACTTGTGATCCTCTTGCCTCAGCCTCCCATATAACTGGGATTACAGGCATGTGCCAATGCAACTGATGCATGCCTTTCTTTTTAAACTGTTTATGTTTAAAGTGGGGCTTTTTTGTGGACACACATAATTAGATCTTGATTTCTCATCTCCTCTGCGAATCTTATCTTTTAATTGGTGTATTCAGACATTTTACCCTTGTAACTTTTTGTACCACCGATTAAATCCACTGAGCCACATCCACAGCCTTTTTATGTTGTGATTTTTTTGAGACAAGATCTCACTAAGTCGCTTAGAACCTTGCTAATTTGCTGAGGCTGACCTTGAACTTCCTATGCTCCTGCCCCAGCCTCCCAGGTAGCTGGGATTACAGGCATATGCCATGGCACAGGGCTACCCCTCTAATTTTTTATGCAGTTGGATAATATCTACCATCTTTCTAATTAAATTGTTTTTTTCCATTTGTTCCACTTGCTTTTGTTTTCCCCTTTTTGTTTGGTCTTAATTGAAATTTTTATATGATTTCATTTAATCTGTTTTATTGTATAATTTGTACTTCTTTTTAAAACTTTTTAAGTGTTGCCTCTGAATTTTCAATATTATTTTTAACTAATCCAAGTTCACTTAAAAAAAAATGCTAGACTGCTTCATACACAGTGGAAGCCTTATAACTGAGTGTTCCCAATTTCTCTTTCCCATTCTTGTTGACATTCCTGTTATTCAGTTCACTTATCCATGTGCTATAATCAACCACTACATTGTTATCACTGTTGCTTTAAATGAACATTTATCTTTTAGATCAATTAAGAATAAAAGAACCAAAATATTTTTATTTTACTTTTATTATTCCTTCTTTGTCTTCCTTTCTTTATGCAGATTCATTTTTTACATACAGAAATTTTCTTCTTTCTGAAGAATTCCTTCTTAATAATTTATTCAGGGTAAATCATCTTGATAAATTATCTTAGTTTTTCTTTGTTTGAGAAAGCATTTTTTCTATTCATTTTTTTTTAAATTTTATTTTTTAGTTGTAGTTGGACACAAAACCTTTATTTTATTTATTTATTTTTATGTGGTGCTGAAGATCAAACCCAGGGCCTCACATGTGCTAGGCGAGTGCTCTACCTCTGAGCCACAACCCCAGCCCCTCCTATTCATGTTTGAAGGATAATTTCTTTCTTTTTCTTTTTTTCTTTTCTTTTTTTTATTTAGAGACAGGGTCTTGATGAGTTGCCTAGCACCTTGCTATTGCTGAGGCTGTCTTTGAACTTGAGAGCTGCCTCAGCCTCCTGAGCCACTGGAATTACAGGTGTGCATCACTGTGCCCAGATCAGGATAATTTTCTTCGACAGAAAATTCTAAGTTGATGGGGTTTTTTTTCATTCCACTCTTCTTGCTTGGGTGCCATTGTGCCTCACTATTTAAAGTTCATTGCACAAACTTTACTATATCTTTTCATATGTAAATTATTGTGCCAGGCCAAAAAACATGAAGCCATATGAGTAGTCCTTCCCATAAATGGTTCACAATCCTAGGAAAACAGACAAATCAACGGATACTGTTGCAGAGAGAGAAATGCCACAAATTAGGCAAGTTCATGTGGTACAGGAATATAAATAGATTCTATAGATATAGATATCCTAGTCAAGTGATAAAATATTTTTTTTTCTTTAAGAACAGGAAAGCATTGATCAAAGGAAAGATGAGCTGGTCAGAAATCAGGAGATGGTTCTAGGTGTGGGAACATGATGAGCAGTGGTTAGGAAGCATTGAGTGTTTTGTGTATTTTAAGAAAGGCATGTCATTGTATATGGCTGGAGTTTAATTTCTGGGGGTGAAATGCTGCCCCTCTTCAGTGTGGGTGGCTGAACCCAAGTCACTCATGTGAATTTGGGATGATGCAAAATACCACACAGACACAAAATACCTTTTATAAGCTTCAGGATGGTTTCCCCATCTCTTGGCCTCAGGCTCCCCAAGAAGGGGGCAAGAGAAGGTCACAAGAGGCTCGAGAGAGAGAGAGAAAGAGAGAGAGAGCGTGCGCACGTTAGGGAATGGGCTTTTATTTGGGGGGACGCTGTTTCTTAGAACATTCTATCTGAAAAGGGCAGAAGGGGTAGGATTACAAAGGAACAGGTGAAGGTAACTCAACCCCAGCAGGTGACGCCTACACCTGGAGCCACGCCTTGTTATCTGAGCTGGGGTAACACCCAAGTTACTGAGGAAGACAATAATTGTTCAGGACCCTTGTGTCAGGACTAAAGGTGCGTCCATCCAGATCATCTCCCCACAGTGAAAGATGAGACTAATAAGGCATTCAGACAAAATTGTTAAAGAAGTCACATTGAAGAAATGTAAGCAGGAGAGTGTTTAAGATGTGTTTTATAGGTATAGAATTCTTGATTAAATCCTGGAATTTTAAAAAAAGGGATTTAAAGGATATTTTTTAAATAATTAGGAAGATAGAAATAGAGATAATGTATTAAATTTTATTACTTTGGCAGAGTTCAGTAATTTTGTTGTGGTAATGGCAGTATGTTTAGGAGAATTTCATACTTTTTAGAAGTACAAGCTGAAGGAGCTAAAGGTAAAGTTTTTGTTTTTAGAGAAGGAAAGAGTAAATGTGGTAAATGAAAGCAATTGTTAAATACAGGTGAAGGATTTCACAAGTATTATTTGCATTTATCTTTCAATATTTTTGTAGTTTGAGTTTTTAAAATTAGATGTAAATTGGGAGGAAAGTATGCATATAAATGTGTTTATAAATGTGAGCTAGAGGAAAGGAAGGTTGGAGACAAACTATTTTCGGAAGCTTATTTCTCATTTTCAACCTCCTACCTAAAGAAAAAGTTCTGTTAATAGGGAGTTCTGTTACTTAATACTTAACAAAGATGAGTGGGAAACTTCCTCCTCAAATGAGAGGGCCCCGATATTCCCTAAGAGCAAGGAAAGGCTTATAAACAAACCTTGGTCCTTTCATTGTTGACTTTGTTTGGAAAAGCCTATTTCTGTGTGTTTATTTTATTTTATTTACTTTTTGCTGGGGAGGATACCAGAGATTGAATTCAGGAGCACTCAACCACTGAGTTACTTAGTGCCTCACCATTGCTGAGGCTAGCTTTGAGTTTGCAGGCCTCCTGCCTCTGCCTTCTGATCTGCTGGGATTATAGGTGTGTGCCACCATGCCCAACTTTATTTATTTTAAACTAGTGATTTTATTATTTGAAGTAAATAAACATACATGGATATACATACATATTCAGACCTTAATACACACACATACATGCATCCGTATCTATATATATTCACATATGCAAAGACCCAAATATATATTCTTTTTCTATATATATGTTTTTTCCCCTGAAGATTTCCAAATGATATAAAATGGGAAGTAAGACAGGCATGGTGGTGCACACTTGTAATCCCAGAGACTCGGTAGGCTGAGGCAGGAGGATCACAAGTTCAAAGCCAGTGCCAGCAACTTAATGAAGTTCTAAGCAACTTAATGAGACCCTGCCTCAAAAATACAAAATAAAAAGGGCTTGGGTTGGTTGTGGCTCAACAGTAGAGCACTTGCCTAGCATGTGTGAGGCACTTGGTTCGATTCTCGGCACCCTATATAAATAAATGAATAAAATAAAAGCCCATCAACAACTAAAAAGATATGTATAAATAATTTTTAAAAAAGGGCTGGGGATGGGACTCAGTGGTTAAGCACCTGGATTCATCTCTTGAACCAAATAAATAAATAGAGAGTAAGACACTGTTTTGCTCTAGATACCCATTCCCCTTCTATCAGGACAAATACTGTTTGTCTCTTATTTATCTTGGATCTATATGTATTTTGACTATTTTTAAAATTGTGAATAAGAAGGCTTGACCATTTTCCCAGAAGAACTGTTAGGTTATTCACAATTTTCTTCTGAGCTATTAACTCTTTTGGGACCTTCCTTATCATTTCAATCCCATCTCTTGGGTGTGAGCTGAGAATCCCTCTCCCTTATTAGGAATGTAGTAATTCCCTTTTGTTTCCTCATTTGTAGAATGGAGCTCTAATTTTTAATAAAAAGTAAAAAATTAAGAATGTATTTCAAGCCTGGCAGTGCTGATCTGTAATTCCAGTGACTTGGGAGGCTGACACAAGATAATCACAAATTCAGCAACTTAGTGAGATTCTTGTCTCAAAATAAAAAATAAAATGGACTGGGGGTGTAGCTGAGTGGTAAAATATCCATGGGTTCAATTCCAGTACCCCGGGCCCTTCAAAAAGAAGAGGAATGCATTTAAGTGTATGTCTGGACTTTGCTTCCTGGTGAAAATAGCCCTTCCTCCCATAACTCTAAAGTTGGAAGTATTAGAATACTTTACATTTTGGTACTTGTTTGTACATGAAAATTTGTACATGAAATTTTGCTTTTCATATTGTTACAATCATACATATATGTATATCTGCAAATTGATTCTAAATATAAGCATAGAATATAAAGCCTATTTCTTTTTTTAATATTTACTTTTTTTTTTTTTTTTTTTAGTTTTAGGTGGACACAATGTCTTTATTTTACATTTATATGTGCTGAGGATCAAACCCAGAGCCTCATGCATGCGAGGCAAGCACTCTACCACTAAGCCACAACCCCAGCCCTAAAGCCTATTTCTTAATGTGGACCTTTATTAATGAAGTTTTAAAGTCACTGCTTTAGAACATTTTGAAGGGCTGGAGTTGTAGCTCAGTGGAAGAGTGCTTGCCTCACATGCATGAGGCTCTGGGTTCGATCCTCAGCACCACATAAAAATAAATAAATAAAATTAAGATTTTGTGTTCATCTACAACTAAAAAAATATTAAAAGATTTTCAAGACCGTGAAATACAGACATGGCAAATAACTACATTTATTTCTTTCAAGCTCTCCACTAAAATATCAATAAAATAATTTAAAGAGTATTAGATGATAAAGGAAAAAAGTAAAAGAAAATGAAAATTCCATGGTTGAGAATTTATAACATCATTTTAAAAGAAGAAAATTGAACAAAGTACTTAGAACACTACCAGAAACTACAATTTAAATTGCCTACTGATGGGGCTGGGGATGTGGCTGAAGTGGTAGCACGCTCACCTGGCATGCGTGAGGTACTGGGTTCCATCTTCAGCACCACATAAAAATAAAAATAAAGATATTTAAAAAATGGTCAAGATGGTAAATTAAAAAATAATAATAAATTGCCTACTGAGGACAATACTAAAAAGAAGTGAACTATTAATATTACAATACCTCTGAAAAAACTATAGACCTAAATTTAGCAGGTACAGGGCAACATAGGGGGGGTGTGCTGGGGCTAAAACGTGGGATTAGAATTTTTTTTGTTGTTTTTTAGAGAGAGAGAGAGAGAGAATTTATTTTAGTTTTCGACGGACACAACATCTTTGTATGTGGTGCTGAGGATCGAACTCTTCCGGGCCGCATGCATGCCAGGCAAGCGCGCTATCACTTGAGCCACATCCCCAGCCCGGGATTAGAATTTTGTAATCAATTATTAGACTGCCAGGGACCCTTTCCACACCCTTCATAGCCAGGTGATTATACTGCTTCTGCCTCACAGAAGTGAAAGAGTATGGAGGTATATTTTTCTTAAAACCGAATCAGAAAAGTCTAGACTTTGTTGACTCCAACCAAAGTAGAGGATATGGGTGAGGTTTGGGATTGAAGTGGGAATTTCAGCCTATATTCTGAAAAATGTGACTCTCCTGCACTCTTTCTCTGGCCTTCTCTTAGAAAGTGGTAGCAAGTTAACTGATTTTCCTTTAGAGAAATGCGTGACCCCCCAAAGGAAAGAATTCCAAGAATTGATATTTGGCAGTCCCCAGTGAAAAGATTAGTTTATTATCCCACTGGCACATTGAAGCCCATCCAGCCAAGAAATGAATCATATACACAGACTTTATAGTCAACTTTGTAATGCCTCTATTAAATATGAACAATTAGGGAATCACAGTGGAGTTGAAGAATATATCTATCATGAAAGAGAAAAACCTAAACAATTAGGAAGAAATGTGAAGAAAATAATAGAGGAAACAAAACCTTTTTTTTTCAAACAGAGCAAAAAGTAAAGTATCTTCAAAAAGATAGAAGATAGTAAATCTATTTAAAATAGCATTTAATGCATGAGAAAGATGGCCTCAATATTATATATGATGTCTGAATTAAGGATACACACATATGTCATAAAGATAGTGAGATAAGAGCAAGAAAATCTCTTAAGGAAGAGAAAAATGAAAATTTAAGGAGACAAAATATAACATACTTAGATGATCAGTTTAAGAAATGTCATTCACGGGGCTGGGGATGTGGCTCAAGTGGTAGCGTGCTCGACTGGCATGAGTGCGGCCTGGGTTCGATCCTCAGCACCACATACAAGACGAAGATGTTGTGTCCACCGATAACTAAAAAATAAAAATATTAAAATTCTCTCTCTCTCTCCCTCAATCTCTCTTTAAAAAAAAAAAAAAAAAGAAATGTCATTCAATTCATGAATTGTACAGAAGGGAAAAATAAAGGAATTACAAAAGTACAATAAAGTTTCCTAGATTAATATCTACATTGAAATGCTCTACTCACTGAGCATTTCAATGAGAAAAAAAATACATAACTACCAAAAACAAACACAAGAAGGGCCAAAAACTTACAGAGGAAAGAAAATTAAAATGATTAATACTTTCTGTCACCATTATTATTCTTTCCAGCAGCATTAGAAGTCACTGGAGACATTTCTTCAAATCCCTGAGGAGAAAGGGTTTCTCTTAGAAGCCTACAGTTACCAAAAATTGTCATTTGATATGAGAGCAGAATAAAAAATATTTCCAAACATGCCAACCAGATTGAAGAGGAAACAAAGTAAGGACACTTTTGAAGGGGCTAGGGTTGTGGCTTAGTGGTGGAGTACTTGCCTAGCATGCCTGAGGCACTTGGTTCGTTTCTAAGCACCGCATATAAGT
The DNA here is from genome assembly GCF_045843805.1 of Urocitellus parryii. NCBI lineage: Eukaryota > Metazoa > Chordata > Mammalia > Rodentia > Sciuridae > Urocitellus > Urocitellus parryii. The sequence continues at coordinate 15,630,276 of NC_135545.1, read as the reverse complement.
AAATAAAAAGGTTCACTGACAACTAAAAAAAAAAAAAAAATTAAAAAAAAGATACTTTTGAGAAATTAACTTTTGGTGGGTTGGGGTTGTGGTTCAGAGGTAGAGCGCTTGCCTACCACATGTGAGGCACTGGGCTCAATCCTCACCACCACATAAAAATAAAGATATTGTATCCACCTATAACTGAAAAAAAAAAAAAGAAATCAACTTTTGGACTGTTGTAGAATGCAGCATTGGATCTACAGAATTTAATCCTATTCTTTCATCAGTCAGCAGGAGCTAAAGTCCTTATTTTATCTGTCACCTGCCTCCCTAATCCTTATGTTTTAAACATACTTTGCAAAATGAAGTGGTAAGACCTAGAACCTAAGGATACATGATAATAGTAGTCAGAAGATTAGGAAACTGTTGGGGTGATGATAGAAATGAAATATTTTTATCCACTGCGGAGCCATGTTTCAGCGTGCTAGTCCATGTTTCAGCGTGCTAGTTAGCTCCAGCTGTTTAGAGAATTGCTGTGGTTAACACTTCCAGGAGTAGAGTTCTCAATGATTTTTAGGTAATCAAAATTTTGGTTCAACCAAGCATGGTTTTAAAACAATATTCCTATGTAGGTGGTGTCCAAGTCATTATAACATTTGATATCAATATAATATCTAGGCTGTGAATTTGTTTCTGAAATTATTCTGCTTAACTTTGAAATCCTCCAATATACTGTTTTCTCTTTTCTCTGAAGCCTTGCCTATTACCATCACTTGCCTATAATACTTTCTCACCCCATACTCACCCTAGTGACTTTACTTTATACTATTATCTTAATCCTAACTTTGTGTAAAAGGTGTTTTTTCCCAGTGTCAAAATAAACTGAGGGACTTTTGCTCAGTGCTGTCCAAGCATACACTTCTCAAAGGTTTCTAATTGAGGCATCTTTAGGTTTCTCTGAGTGATATATATAGACCTAGAAAGTCATCCTTACGATGAGGAAAAAATCTGGACAAACTACAAATACTAACTTTTCTTGAACTTGTCAAAGGAGGTCACAGGACAACCAAGTAATTTTGAATCTGGGGGAGAACAGATGGCTTGCTGGGAAAGACAGGACTCAAGTTATACTTCCCTAATATGAACAATTCCAGACGGCACATAAGCTAAAAAGAAAAAAATTTTTAGCAAATCATTAAAGATTGAATACAAGCTAGTAAGAATATGAAACTACTAGGTATTTGCAAAATTAGAGAGTTTTCAAATTGTAGACTTCTCCAGAAATGTCTCCAAGGCACTCACAGGTAGGATGAGGTAAGTACTAAGAAATTTTTCCTTGTTTTTCTAGCTGGAAATGAGGAATAGTGGTCCAGACCTTCCTTCCCTATCTCCCCTGTAGAACAGAAACTTTAATCTACATAAAGAAAAGCAGCAAAAACTGTTGCCTTAGGGCACTTGTGGAAACTGCAGTTTAGGAAAGGGATCAGTGACAGAAAAGCACTATCTCTAGGGGTAGGGGAGGAATGTGTGCTAGGCCTACCACTACAGCTGGAGGAGAGGCAAGAGTACTTGTGAAGGCCACATACCCAAGGTTCAGAGACCCAAGCCAGTCCAAGATTGAGGCTTAGTGATAACTCCTACCTGGCCCAGACCAAGATAATAAGAATCAAGGAAAAACAATAGAAGAATGCAGCTGGGAGGTCTTCAAGAGAGGTTTTCTATGGAAAGCAAACAGAATACTCAAAGCAAAGGAAGAATCATTCATTGAGAAAACAAGCATGTCAAACCAACCCTTACCTAAACAAAGATATTAAAAGAATTTGAAACCACTAGTGAATTGGGGGTAATAATAGCAATGACTGATACATTGACTAGATTATCATAAATTCATGCAAAGGAAAGCATGTCCTCTTGATGCACAAAAATACTTACCTTCATATCTTTTTTTTGTTATCCTAGGTGTCTAGATTTCAACAAAAATTAGGAGGCATGTGAAATGCCAAGAAAAAACATACCTCAATGATACAAAACAAATAATTATAACCAGACTTAAATATGACAAAGATGTTAGAAGAAACCATCAGTAATTTAAAATAACTGACTAGCCAGGTACAGTGATGCATGCCTATAATCCCAGCAACTCAGGAGGCTGATTTAGGAGGATTGCAAGTTCAAGGCTAGCATAAACAACTTTACAAGGCCCTAAGCAACTTAGTGAGACTCTACCTCAATATGAAAAATAAAAGGGCTAGGGATGTAACTCAGTGGTAAATCTGGGTTTAATCCCCAGGACATTAATAAGAAAATAAGTAAAGTAATTAATTAATAAAATAGCTACTATATAATGAACCATATGGTTAATTGCAACAGAAATGGAAACTATATGGAAGAATCAAGTAGAAATATTAAAAATCAAAATCATAGTTAACAGAGATCAGTAATGCTTAGAACAGGCTCATTAGTAGGTTGGACACAGCTGAGGGAGGAATCTGATTTTTTTAAAGGTAGGTCAATAGAAGTTCTACAAACTGAAGCACAGTGCAGAAAAGGAGGGGGGAACAGAATAGAGTCTTTAAGAGCAATGGAACATACCTACAGTCTCACATAACTGTAATTGGAATCCTAGGAAAGAATGAGGAAGAAAATAATTGAAGAAAAATGGCTGAGGATTTTCCATAATTGGCGACAGTAAACCATAGATCCAAGAAGCTCAGAGAACAACGAGCAGGATGTATGCCCAAACAAATATATGTCTAGGCATATCTTATTTAAACAGTTGAAAACCAAAGATAAAGAAGAAATCTTGAAGGTAAGAGAAAAAGTAATTGCCTATGAGGAACAAACATAAGATTATGTATAACAAACTTATCAGATACCGTGCAAGCAAGAAAATTCAAAGAAACATTTTTTTTAAAAAATATTTTTTAGATGTTAATGAACCTTTATTTTATTCATTTATTTGTGTGTGGTGCTGAGAATCAAGCCCAGTGCCTCACACATGCTAGGCAAGTACTCTACCATTGAGCCACAACCCCAGCCCGTCAAACATTTTTAAAGTACAGAAAGAAAAAGAAGTTGTCAATCCAGAACACTATACCTAGCAAAAAAAATCCTTCAAAAATGAAGGAGGGAAGTGACATCAGCAAGGTGGTAGAGTAGGAAGGCTTGGACCCTTCCCCATTCCCCCAAACACTTCCATTCAGTAACAGTTCATGGCAAATTTCCTTTGTGAGAAAACAGAAAGCAATTGAAAAAGCCTCTACATCCAGGAGAACATGAAACCAGACTCACTGAAGCCTGAAGGCAGATTTAGTACAACTTCTTGCTGGAGACTCTGCCCCTGGTAGAGCTATATGACCAGCACAGGATTTCTTAACTCCCAGGCTCACCCAAGAGAGGGGAGGGGATCATTTGCAGGTTCACTGCCCCATCTTCTGAGTGGGCTCCTCAGAGGACTGGCTTTTGTCATACCAAACTTGAGGTCTGAGGAGTCTGGCATAGTCTTGCTGCTCAGGGAGGATGGAGGCAACAGCAGGCTGGTAGATGTCATCAGTCTTCCTCCACTGTTCAGCAGAGTGCTAGCAGATAACATGTCTCAGTTCTTGCCTACTTTCTGGGGAAGGAAAGAGTTGATCTATTCATTCTACACCCCAACTTCTCAAGGGCTGCTCAAAGAACTAGCATCTCTCTTGTCAGTTTTAGAATTCTGAGAGGTCTGGCACAGGGGAAGATGCAGATGGTATCCTGGGCTGGTAGATGGCATAGCTCCCCACACACTGGTTTGGCACAAAGTGAGGAGACAACTGCAGTTACCTGATTTCCCCTTAAGAAGATAGAAGCCCCTAAAATCTCTGACCAGGCTACTTGGTGGAGTCTTCTCCTGTTCAAGGCTAGTTCGTGAAGACTAGGAGAGGGACCTACTTTGTCTAATATACAGACAATATAGGACAAGATTGTCAAAGAAAATTAAAAAGAAAAAAAAAAAGAAAAACAGTCAAAGATGTTCTAAACAAAGGAAAGTGATTGGTTTTTTGGAAACTAACCTTAATGAAATGGAGTTATATGATTTATCTGATAGATAATTAAAAATAACTCTCTTAAAGATCCTCACCAATGTCAAGAGAACAGTGTATGAATGAAGTGAGCATTTCCACAAGGACATAGAAAAAATGTAAGAAAATGCCAAATTATGGAACTAAAGAACACACCAATTGCATTGAGGGGGAAAAATTCATTAGAGACATCAGCACCAGACTAGATCAAGCAGAAGAAAGAATCAGCAAGTTCAAAGACTCTGGAGATAATTCAATTAGAGAAGCAAACTGAAAAAGATTAAAAAGAGTGAGAAAATCTTAAGGGAATTATGATGTCCCATCAAGCAGACCAGCTTGTACATTATGGGAATTGAAGAATAGAGGCAAAATGGTCAGAAAGCTGATTTTTTTTTTTTAAAAAAAAAAAAGTGGCTGCAAACTCTCTAAATCTGGAGAAGACTCAAGGAACCCAAAGAACACAATTAAGACAAAACCAAAAATAAGAGCACCAAGAGAAAAGCAACTTGTTCCATACAAGGGAACTTTGATAATGTTGTCAATGGATTTTTCAGCAGAAACTGCAGGACAGAATAGAGTAGAATGATGATATTCAAAAAGCTAAAAAATTGGGGCTGGGGTTGTGGCTCAGTGGTAGAGTGCTAACCTAGCACATTTGAGGCCCTGGGTTCGATCCTCAGCACCACATAAAAGTAAATAAAATAAAGGTATTGTATGCAACTACAACTAAAAAAATAAATATTAAAAAAAGAGGCCAAAAAATTAACCAACCTAGATGCCCTTCAGTAGATGAATGGATAAAAAAAAAATGTGGCATATATACACGATGGAATATTACTCAGCAATAAAAGAGAATAAAATCATGGCATTTGCAGGTAAATGGGTGGAGTTGAAGAAGATAATGCTAAGTGAAGTTAGCCAATCCCCAAAAAACAAATGCTGAATGTTTTCTGTAATATAAGGAGGATGATTTATAGGGGGTTAGGGAGGGGGAGCATGGGAGGAATAGATAAACTCTAGGTAGGGCAGAGAGGTGGGAGGAAAAGGGAGGGAGCAGAGGATTAGAAATGATGGTGGAATGTGATGAACATCATTATCCAAAGTACATGTATGAAGACACGAACTGGTGTGAATATACTTTGTATACAACCAGATATGAAAAATTGTGTTCTATATGTGTAATATGAATTGTAATGCATTCTGCTGTCACATATTAAAAGATTAATTAAAAAATAACAAAAAGCTAAAAAAATATAATTAATTAATAAAAACCAACTAGTAATACTATACCCAGCAAAACTTCCTTTAAAAATGTAGGCAAGAGGGTTGGGGTTGTGGCTCAGTGGTAGAGCCCTAGTAGGTGTGAGGCACTGGGTTTAATTCTCAGTACCATATATAAATAAATAAAATAAAGGTTCATTGACAACTAAAAAATACTTCTAAAAATGTAGGGGAGGGCTGGGATTGTGGCTCAGTGGTAGAATACTTGCCTAGCACATGCAAGGCCCTGGGTTTGATCCTCAGCACCACATAAAAATAAACAAATAAAATAAAGGTATTGTGTCCAACTACAACTAAAAAATAATAATAATTTTAAAAATGTAAGTGAGATAAAACCTCCCAAATAAAAGATGAGATAATTCACCACACCACCACTAGCAAGTTAAAATGGAAAAGCACTAAATTCAACATGATAGTATGATAGGAGGAAACTAAGGCTGGAATGTAGCTCAGTGATAAAATGTTTGCTTAACATTCTCAGAGCCCTGAGTTCAACCCCCAACTCCAAATAAAAAAAAAAAAAAAAAAGAAAAGACAAGCTGAGCGTGGTGGCACATGCCTATAATCCCAGTAATTTGCAAAGCTGAGGCAGGAGGTTTGCAAGTTCAGGGCTAATTTAGCATTTTAGTAAGGCACTAAGCAACTTAGTGAAACATTGTCTCAAAATCTCTGGTACAAAAAAAAAAATAGGAAACTTATTAAGTTAAATATATAGACAAATGTGTACTGTATTATTAAAAGGACAGGCAAATCACTTTCAATTGTAGTGTAACTGTTAAAAGACAAAAGTGTTAAAAATAAATAAAATATGTTAAAGGATACATAATATGAATAGGTGTAAATTGTGAGAGCAATAACAAAGTGTGTGGAAGAAAAGTTAAAATATATTTTTGTATGTAATTTAACTTAAGCTATTATAATCTTAATATAGACTTCCCTGTGTGTATATAAAATGGCCCTCAGGCAACCAACCATACTTGCAAACTATTGAAATTATGCAAAACAAAAAGAGAAAGGAGTCAAAACACATCAATACAAAAAAATCAGCAAAACACAAAGGAAGACATCAAGAGAGAAAAAAATGAAGGAACAGGACTAATAGAAAACAACTAACAAAATAGCAATAGAAAAATCCTTTTCTAACAGTAAATGGATTAAACTCCTCAACCAAGGGACACAGGCTGAGTAGATGGATGTAAAAACAAGACCCAAGTATATGCTGCCCAAGAAACTCACTTATTATTTAAGGACATAAATAGGCTGAAAGCGAAGAGATGGGAAAAAAAATAATCCAGATTTGGGCTGGGGCTGTAGCTCAGTGGTAGAGTGCCTGCCTCACATGTGTGGGGCATTGGGTTCGATCCGAAGCATAAAAATAAATAGGAGATGATATTGTGTCCATCAAAAACTAAGAAAATATTTTAAAATAAATAAATAAAATAATAATGATAATACAAATTATAATTGTAACCCAAAGAGACCAGGGTGAGTAGACCAAAAAAAAAAAAAAAAACTGAGTCAAAATTTATCTCGAGTTGAAGGACATTTTCTAATGAGAAAAGGAAGATATAACAGTTATAAATATATGTGCATCCAACACCAGAACACCCAGATCTATAAAGGAAACATTGACAGAACTGAAGGGAGAGTTGCATGGCAATAACATAGTAAGAAACTTAAATATCACATTTTTTCTTCTCTTCTCCCTCCTCCTCTTTTTCTTCCTTCATTCTTCTTCTTTTTTTTTCCTTCTTTGTCTTAGTTGGGATTAGAGTCATGTACCACCACACCCAGCTTAATACCTCATTTTTAATAATAAATGATACATCCATTGAGAAGATCAATAAAGAAACAGAGTTTTAATAGCAGTATAGGCCAATTGGGCCTAACATACATAGAATGTTCTACCCAACAGCAACAGAATACCTATTCTTCAGCACAAATGGACCTTTCTCCAGGATGCATCTACATGTTAGATCACAAAACCTTAACAAATTTAAGAATATTGAAATCATACTAAGAATCTTTTCTGACCATGATGGAATGAAATTTGAAATCAATATCAGAAAGAAAACTGAAAAATTCACAAATACATTGACATTAACAGAGTTTTGAACAACCATTAGCTCAAAGAAGAAAATTAGAAAATATTTGAGATCAACAAAACCAAAAGTACAACATGTGAACACTTATGGGATATAGCAGAAGGACTAAGAGTGGGTCATAGCAATAAATCACTACACTAAAAAGAAATAAGGCCAGACGGGTGGCCCACACCTTTAATCCCCAGTGATTTGGGAGGAGGCTGAGGCAGGGATATTGCAAGAGGCCAGCCTCAGCAACTTAATAAGGCCCTAAACAAATTAGTGAGATCCTGTCTCAAAATAAAAAGTTGGGCTAGGATATAGCTCAGTGGTATTGTCCCTGGGTTCAATTCCTAGTACCAATAAATAAATATGAAAAAATGATCTTAAATAATAGACACCAAACTTTAAATCTCAAGGAATTAGAAGAAGAACAAACTAAGACCAAAGATAGCAAAAAGAAGAAATGAGAGTTGAAATAGAAAAATTACATCAATGAAAAATAACAGTATTTTTTGAAAAAAATAAAATTGACAAACCCTTGGTTAGACTGAGGAAAATTAAAAGAAATAAACAGAAGACTTAGATAAATCAGAAATAAAAGTGAAGTTATACATTTGATGACACAGAAATTTAAAAGGTCATAAGAGAGTGCTGTGAACAATACTCAGCAAACTGGATAACCTAGAAGATGTAAACTCATGGAAACTTAGAACCTACCAAGATTAAATCATGAAGAAATAGACTTATGACTACTATTGAGATTGAATCAGTTATCAAAGTCCTTACCCCTGCCAAAAGAAAACAGCTCAGGACCAACTGACTTCACTGGTGAATTATACAAAACATTTAAAGAAGGGTGCGAATCCTTCTCAGAAATCTCCCAAAACATTGAAGAGGACAGAACACTTCCAAACTCATGAGATCCAAATTAACAAGATACTAAAGCCAGAAAAAGATCACAAAAAATGAAAACTACAGGCTAGCATTCCTTAGGAATTCAAAGGCAATTCAAAATACTAGAAAACTGAATCTGCACATTAAAAGGTTATAGAGCATGATCAAGTGGAATTTATCCTTGAGAAGGTTCAAAATATGAAAATCAGTTTATGTAGCATACCATGTTAACAAAATAAAGAACAACAACAAAAAAAGAATAAAGTCACATGATCTCAATAGATGCTGGAAAAGCATTTAACAAAATTTGACACTCTTATGAGAAATCATTGAAACAAATTAGGTATACAAGGAATGTATATCGACATAATAAAGGCCATATATGACAAGTTCTTGGCTTACTCCATACTTAACTATAAAAAGTTGAGAACTTTTTCTCTAAAATCAATATTAAGATTAGCCAGTCTTGCCACTACTATTTAACGTAGTACTGGAAATTTGAATCATATTGGATATATACCCAGAGCCATTAGAGAAGGCAAAGAAAAAAAAAGGCATCTAAATCAGAAAGGAAAAAATAAGCCAGGCACGGTAGCACACGCCTGTAATCTCATTGGCTCAGGAGGCTAAGGCAGGAAGTTTGTAGGTTTGAAGCCAGCCTCAGCAACTTAGGGAGGCTATAAGCAACCTAGTGAGACCCTGTCATAAAATACAAAGAGCTGGGGATGTGGCTCAGTGGTTAAGTGCCCTTGGGCTCAATCCCCAGCCTCCCCACCAAAACAAAAAGAAAGGAAAAAACAAAATTGTCTCTGTTTGCAGTATAACATGATCTTTAAAAAAAGAAGAAATGAATTCACTACAATTGCTGGATATAAAATCAACATGCAAAAATCACTTGCATTTTTGTATGCTAATTATGAATTATTAGAAAAAGAAATTAAGAAAAAATAAAAGGAATAAGATACTTAGGGACAAACTTAAATAGGGAATTGAAAGACTAATATACTGAAAACCACAAAATCTTGGGGAAAATAATTAAACAACAAAAGCAGAACGATGTCCAATGTTAGTGGGTTATACAAATATTGTTAAAATGTCCATACTACTTAAAGTGATCTACAGAGTCAATGCCAAAATAGAAAAAGTTTTATAAATTACATGAAACCACAAAAACTACAAATATGTAAATCAATCTTGAAAAGAACAAATCTGAATGGATCACACAGATTTCAAAATAGAGTATAGGGGACTGGGGTTGTGGCTCAGTGGTGGAGTGTTTGCCTCACATGTGTGAGGCAATGGGTTTATTTCCCAGTACCACATAAAGTGAATAAATAAAAGTACTGTGTCCATCTACAACTGAAAAAATATTTTTAAAAAGTAGAGTATAGAGGGGCCAGGGTTGTGGCTCAGTGGTAGAGTGCTTGCCTAGCACACGTGAAGCACTGGGTTAGATCCCTGGCACCACATACAAATAAAAAGTAAAATAAAGGTATTGTGTCCAATTAAAAAATAAATTTAAAAAATCACAGGTAAGAAAAGCTGAAACAAGTGAGACTACATCAAAATGAAAGGTTTCTGCACAGTAGAGAAAAGCACAGAGGGAAAAGTCAAACTGTGAAAAGGGTTTGCATGCCATATATCTGAGAAAGGGTCAGTGTTCAAAATGTATAAGGAACTTCTACAACTCAGTTGTAAAAACAGAAATAGAATACATGCAAATGGCCAGCAGGTATATGAAAAGATGCTCAACAACATTATCAGGGAAAATGCAAATAAAATAAAAAATGAGATATCATCCCCACCTAACAGGTGGTTATTATAAAAAAAAATCAAGGAGCTGGGATTGTGGCTCAGTGGTAGTGCTCACCTAGTGCCGGCAGGACCCAGGTTCGATCCTCAGCACCACATAAAAATAAAGGCATTGTGTTGTGTTCATCTACACCTAAAAAAATAAATATTTTTTTAAAAAACAAAAGGTAACAAGTATTGGTGAGGATATGAGGAAATTATAATCTTTGTACTGTTGGTGGGAATATAAAATGGTATAGCCTTTTGAAGCTCCTTAAACAATTAAAAATACAGGGGCTGGGGTTGTGGCTCAGCGGTAGAGCACTTGCCTATCATGTGTGAGGCACTGGGTTCAATTCTCAGCACCACATAAAAATAAATAAAGGTATTCTGTCAATCTACAACTAAAAATACTGTTTTTGAATTAAAACTAGAACTACCATATGATTAAATAATCCCACTTCTAGGTATACATCCATAATAATTGAAATCAGAGGCAAAATTGAGAGTTGATTTGTAGGGACTAATGTGTAAGCATTTAGACAGTCACAGTGTCTATTATAACTTCACAGTGCTGATGCAGGCATGCAGTTCTCTATCCTTAGCAAGATACCAAGTTTCTCACAACATCCAAGCTTTCTAGATGCCCTGAGGTGACAGTGTATCATAAAAAGTAGAGCTAGTGAATTAGCCAACTTGTAAATTTTACATCTTTTTGTTATACCTGATGGAAAAGATGCATCCTGGACATGGGATTGTGATGCCCTGGGCAGTGAGTATCAGGACTGTCGATTAGGTTGCAGCAGAGGGGCAGAAGGAGTATGTAGGGAAAGGCAGGAGCAAGTGCTCAAGGATTTACATTTTGCTGTGACCACTGCTGTAGGAGCACTTGCATTCACTGGGAACATCTTTCTTGCTAATATTTTGATAGTAGAAATCTCATAATGAACATGTTTGGGGGGCTAGAGATGTGGCTCAAGTGGTAGCACGCTGGCCTGGCATGCGAAAGGCACTGGGTTCGATCCTCAGCACCACATTAAAAATAAATAAATAAAGATATTGTGTCCACCTAAAACAAAAAAAAATATTAAAAAAAGAAATATGATTGGTGTACTCTGTTGTTTTGTCTCGTTGTAAATTGAGGATTAAGGGAATACATTATTTTAGTTGTGACTCTGCTAATAATACTTCTGTCTAGAGGCCTGTTGCCATTTCTGTGTTCATTGAAATTTTTGTACCCAAGAAAGGCCCCAGTTTTTTCCTAACAAATTGAATTGGTACAGTATATTCTTGTATAGTATATTCATGTAGCTCTGGGATTTTGAATTAGTGAATATTCGTGATGTGTGGAAAAGCATGATACACTGATCTCAGTCACACAAAATGGGATGCTGTGTGTGTGCACACAGGACCTGGAAGGACACATCCAACTAAGCTGCTCATGACTGGATGACTATTCTTTGCTTTTATTTTTTTGCTTCCTATAATGCACATATTAGCTTTTTTAAAAATGAAAGCTGTTTTAAAAACATGAAGAGAAAAAAGAAAAAGATACCAAGTTTTCCTTACAGAATTTCACAATGCTGGTTCAGCTGCTCAGAAACCATCTTATTCTGCTATCTTTTTAAAATTTCATTATAATGATTGTAAGAAACTAATCCCAGGGTTACAGTGCTTATTATTGGCACAGGAAAGACTAGAAGGAAAATCTCTTTGCTCCCAGGCAAATTTCCTTTTCTCACTATAATTTATCTGGCCAAATTTTCTTTTAAAAGATCTTTTTAGGGAAAATCTTCAAATGAACAACAAAAGTTATTTAAAGTAAGTCAACAACAACAAAAATTGTTAGACAGTAAAGAAATAGAGGTAGACTTAATGGTGCACGCCTATAATTTCAGAGACTGGAGAGCTGATGCAGGAGGATCACAACTTCCAGGCCAGCCTCAGCAACTTAGTGAGAACCTGTCTCAAAAAAATAAAAAGGACTGAGGATGTAGGTCAATGGAAAAGTGTCCCTGGGTTCAATCCCAGTACCCCTGCTCCCATGAAGCTGTTTTTTCTGACACAGAGTTATTGATATATTCATGGGGTATCTCTCATATATGCATTCCTGTTCCTATCCATCCCACAACTAAGTTCCCTAGAACCATACTAGTTATACTCTGTGGGTGTGAATATTTTTGACCTTTCTGATAGATCCAAATATCATTCTGCTAGAGGTGGTGTTTAATGTACCTATGGAAACAGGTTTCTGAAACACAAGTCAGGCCTCTCCTAATTAATGACTTTTACTCTCTTCCCCAGCTCTGCCTCTTTGGACCCTGTCCCTTTCTAGAAAGAAGAGGAAATGACTGAGTCCCAGGTAAATATTAAATTTTCTCTTTGTTCCCTGCCTTATTCTGCAATGCAGTTTTAAGGAGATGGCAGTAATCCATATAGTAAATTAGAAAGACCTATATAAAAAAACATTTTCAGAGAAAATAGAAGATTAAAACTAGGGAAGAGTTCAGATGTGGCTATTTTATGAAGTGAGTTCATTGAGAGAGATTAGGCTTCAAAAATGAATTTCATTAAAAAAATTTTTAGTTTGTTGATGGACTTTTTTATGAATTTCATTTTTATAAGTACAGCAAACTAGAGCAGAAATTCATTACTTAATTTTCATTGTATGTACACAAAAAACCAAACATTTCCTAACAGAAATAAGCTTTTCTTTTTAAAAAATATTTATTTTTTAGTTATAGTGGACACAATATCTTTATTTTATATTTATATGGTGCTGAGGATAGAACCCAGTGCCTCATGCATGTTAGGTGAGCGCTGTACCTCTGAGCCACAATTCCAGCCCCAGAAATAAGCTTTTTTTATTGCCACTTTGATTAATGAAAATTGTGTGACTTATAATAATCGATAAGTTAGCTTTCAGTTGGTCTGTTTTGATCAAAGATAAAATAAAGAATATCTGAATTGCCTTAGCATTAGAATGCAAGTGAACATCAGAAGAAAAATTGGAATAAAATATAGTATTTCATATGATAGAATACTACACAATAAAAAAGACTATATTACTGGTACATGCAACAAGATAGGTAAATCTCATCAACAGAGCAAAAGAAGCCAGAAACAAAAAGTATATACAAAAGGTTTCATTTATATAAAGTTCAAAAGCTATTAAAACTAATCTACTTTGATAGAAGTCAGAATAGTGGTTCCTTATGAGAGGGTATTTACTAGGAAAAGGCACGAATTAAGCTGAAGTGTTAAAAATGTTTAGTATTTTGACTTTGAGTAAACATGTCTATGTCTCAAAAGTGTATCAGGTTGTACACTTAACATCAGCACATTGTACCACATTAATCTATGCATGCCATACCTCAATTTAAAAAATTAGACTCTCTGAAGAAAGATGTGGGCTATGTGGCTTTCAAATGACCCTATGTAATTGTCTTTTTCAGTGGGCATTTGCTTCTGATAGAGCCACATGTAAAGTAATAATTTCTGGTAAATTCTTGTAAGTGTAGTTAACTAGACTGTGAGCAGGGAGTGTGTTTTACTTTGTTTTCTGCCCTATCTTCATCACCTAGTACACATTTTGTTTGAATATTCATAGTTTTAATGAATTGAACCCACAATCCCTTATTTCTTTTTTATTGACCTTTAGACTAAGTGATATTCTATCTCCTCTTCACGGATAATTCCTTTTTCTCAGAACTTAACCCTTTTGCTTCACACTTTTGTGATCTTTCTCTCTCACATTTACCCTACACTCTCAGATATTGAACATCTCTCTCACTGCCTTTTCACCCTCAGCTCAAAGCTTTTTTGTACTGAGATATACAGTGTGTCTTTGATCTCAGTTAATTTCATCATATATTATTATTCAGTTATGTAAATAAACCACATTTTATTCATATGAATTCCTGTTAATGGGCATTTAGATGATTTTTATTTTAGAGAAATTATAAATAGTTGCTGTGAACTTTATTGTAGATGTCCATTTTGGACATATGCACATGTTCCTTAGGATATATATCAAAAGATGAACTTCTGCATCATAAGTTATATATGAGGTCAACTTTTATTGAAAACAGTTTTCCAAAGTAACTGTCCACAAATATACCCTAACAATATCTGAGGGCTCCTAGTCACTCCAAGATAACCTTCTTGAGTGTATTTTCTATCCTCACAAGTTTGCCCTTTTGACATAATATGAACTCATAGGTGATAAAAGAGAAACTCAACTAAATCTGGGTCTACAAAAACTGTATTCTTTTTGATACAATAACCATAAATAAAATAAACCAATAACAATTTTAGTAATATATAGCAGACTAATCTAGTATTTAAATATATTTATAAGCCAGTAATTAAAATGAAATCTGGTAGAAAACTGGGGATATGAAAGAAATAATTTGCAATTGAAAAAATAAAAAGGGGGCTGGGGATGTGGCTCAGCGGTAGCGCGCTCGCCTGGCGTGCGTGCGGCCCGGGTTCGATCCTCAGCACCACATACCAACAAAGATGTTGTGTCTGCCGAGAACTAAAGAATAAATATTAAAAATTCTAAAAAAAAAAAAAAAAGAAAAAATAAAAAGGAAGGGCTCATAAAAGTTACAAATAATGATATAAAGAATGTCAAAGTTTTACATAGATTATAAAATCTTCATAAGGAGTCCAAGAGGTGAATACTCTCATTATTTCCATATTTCAAATACAATGGATAAAAAGGATAGAAAGATTAAGAAACTTGCTCAAGGTTGTAGATTGCATTAGAACCAGGAGTCTGAACAGTATTAACGTTGAGCCTTTGTTCCCAGCCACTTTCCTGTATGACTTCAGCTACCCTCATGATTAATAAAATGCAAATAAGATTTTTTAAACTATCAGATTAATCTAACTTACAAAAGACCAATCATACCTCAGATCTGGTCACTGAATAAACTACTGTGGGTCATGTAGCCCACATCACGTTATCTCTTACCTGGAACTACTTTGATACCTTCCTACTGATCTCCCTTCATTTATCACTGATCATCTGTAGTTCATTTTCTGTAGAACATCCAAAGGGAACACTGAAAACCTAAGGCATTAACTTCCCTGCTTAAAATCATCTCATGGCTTCCCATTACACTTGGGATAATGTCCTTCACCAAACCAAACCCTTCAGGATATGCCTTCTGCCTCCATCTTTACCACTGTCTTGTGTCTCTTATCTATGATGTTTCAGCCACACTGAATTTTCCCACCTCTGAAGAGATAAAGTTTATACCTAAAGAAACAACTTTAAACATATCATTATGTTCTATTATCCTGCATATTTTTTATAACTTTATTTTTTATGTGGTACTGAGGATCAAACCCAGTGCCTCACACATACTAGGCAAGTGCTCCACCATCAACCACACCCCAGCCCACCATCCTGCATATTTATATGACTAGTTCCTTCTCTTTATTCTGGTTGCAGCTGAAATATTACCCTCTTCAACAGCTTCTGTTACCAAATTCAAAGTATATTATTTAAACCCATTATCTTATTACATTTTAATGATTTATTACTATTATACTTTGTCTTGCTTATTCACTTGTTTATTTTTTCATTTCCGTGTACCCTAAGTAGAATGTAAGTTCCAAGAAGACCAGAATGTTGTCTTTCTTACTGCTATCCTTAGTATCTAAATCTGTGCTGGACACATTCTAATAACTAGGTAATTTATTATTATTATTTTTAGTTGTAGATGGACATAATATGTTTATTTATTTATTTATTTATTTAATGTGGTGCTGAGGATCAAACCCAGGGCCTCACACCTTTGAGGCAAGTGCTCTACCACTGAGCTACAGCCTCAGCCCTCAGTCATTTATTTTGTAATTTAAAAATAACCCCAGAGCTCAAGTAAGAATTTCATAATATTCATAATGAAAAACCTCAAGTACCCCTAGACCCTAAATTAGTCTGTAAGCTATTAAACAATATTTTCATTTTTAACCTTTATGAGCTTCTCTCCCATGTGGATATTAGAGAGAAAAATGCAAGAAAACAAAAAGAAGGGGAGGGCTGTGGCTGTGGCTCAGTGGTAGTGTACTTGCCTGGCATGTGTAAGGCACTGGGTTCGAGTCTCAGCACCACATATTAATGAATAAAATAAATGTCAATCAACAACTAAAGAAATATTATTTTTTAAATATCTTTATTTTATTGTTTATTTTTATGTGATGCTAAGGATTTAACCTAGTGCCTCACACATGTGAGGCAAGTGCTCTAGCACTGAGCTACAGCTATAACCCTACAGAATTATTTTTTAAAATTAAAAAAAAAATAGATGGGTGCATTGGCACATGCTTGGAATCCCAGCAGCTCGGGAGGCTAAGTCAGGAGGATCTCAAGTTCAAAGCCAGCCTCAGCAAAAGTGAACAACTTGGTGAGACCCTGTCTCTAAATGAAGATGTGGCTCAGTGGTTTAAGTGCCCTCAGTTCAATCCCCAGTATCCAATAAGTAAATAAACAATAAGTAAATAAACAAACAAACAAATAAATAAATTAAATAAAACAAAAGGAAAACCAATAGGATAAAGGGGACAGGGGAGGGAAGATGGGAGGGAAAGCAAAGATATTGGGAAATGAAATTGAACAAATTATGTTAGGTCCATGTTTGAGTATATCACAATGAATCCCACTATTGTGTATAATTATAATCCAATAAAACATTAAAATAAACAAATAAATGGACTTTAATTTGGAAAAGTAAAATCTGTCAAAGACTATTTTAAAGAATGGACTCTCTCTTTTCCATTGGCTTTTCCTGGCTAGCATTTTTATTTTTATTTTTTTAATGTTTATTTTTTAGGTGTAGATGGACACAACACAATGCCTTTATTTTTATGTGGTCCTGAGGATTGAACCTGGGTCCCGCCCGTGCTAGGTGAGCTCTACCGCTGAGCCACAATCCCAGCCCCAAGCCATAATCCCAGCCCCTCCTGCCTAGCTTTTTTTAAAAATAACTTTCCTAAATATAGGATTCTTTATTTAAAGCTGCTTTTTTTTTCTTTCAACACTTTGAATATATTGTCCCTTTGTTATTTGGTCTCCATTGATTCAGCTGTTAATTTTATTGTGATTCCCTTGAAGATAATGAAGTTTTTCACTTGCTGCTGTAAGATTTTATCTTTACTTCAACCTTGAACAGTGATGTGTCTAGATGTGTACCTTGTTGTTTATCCTACTTGGAGTTTGTCTAGCTCCTTAGATATCAGTGTTAGTGTTTATCACCAAATTTAGTAAGTTTTAGTCATTATTTCTTACAATATTTTCATGTACTTTCCTCTCTTTAAAACTTCATCCTTGGGCTGGGGTTGTGGCTCAGTGGTAGAGTGCTTGTCTGGCATGTGTGAGGCACTGGGTTCTATTCTCAGCACCACATAAAAATAAATAAATAAAGGTATTGTGTCCATGTACAACTAAAAATATCTATTTAAAAAACTTAATACTTGGGCTGGGGATGTGGCTCAAGCGGTAGCGAGCTCGCCTGGCATGTGTGCCGCCCGGGTTCAACCCTCAGCACCACATACAAACAGAGATGTTGTGTCCACCGAAAACTAAACAATAAATATTTAAAAATTCTCTCTCTCTCTCTCTCTCTCTCTCTCTCTCTCTCTCTCTCTCTCTAAAAAAAACTTAATACTTTAGTACTGAAATCATATATATTTTGATGCTTTTACTGATGTCTCATATTCCTCTGAGTTTGTATTTACTTCATGCTTTTTTCCTTCTTCAAAATGCATAATTTCTGTATTATACGATAGATGTTTTGTATTTTTTGATGCATTATAACTATAATACATAATAGTGGGACTTGTTGTTATGTATTTGTACATGCCCACAATATAACAATGTCACCAATTTCTTTCCATAGGACCTCCCCCTTTCCTTCCCTCACCCTGCTCCTCTTCCTCTACTCTTCTTGTCTCCCTTCTGTTTTCATGAGATTCCTCACCTTCCTTTTCTCTCTAAGAGCTTCTGCTTATGAGAGAAGACATGACCTTTGACTGAGTTTGGCTTATTTCAGTTAACATAATGCTCTCAATTCCATCCATGTTCCTGCAAATGCCACAATTGCAGATTCTTTCTTCTGCCAACTCAGACTGTCCTGTGTCTGTGAGAAAATCTCAGCTAGACCAGTGAGAAGTTGCTGACCAAAACTTTTCTATTGGGGGATACTATAGGTAGCAATAGTCTACAATCCAGTGCCTCCCCGCATGTTCAGTCTTTGGCTGGGTGCAGTGTTTGGCTCTCAAACTGCAGGCTGTTTGCCAACTCAATTTGGGACTCTCAGCAGTGTATACCTCCATGGCTGCCACAAACATGGTACTTGAAGTGTTCTCTGCATGACATGAATATTTTTATGTGTCAGGATTATAATTAACTGCCTGTAGTAGAAATCTCAGAAAACATTTCCATAACAGGACAGAAGTTTATTTCTTGTGTTGAATTTTAGGTGATAGCAGACTAGGGCTGGTCCTCTACCTTCAAAGGCCAGGGAACAAGATTCCTTCTGTTTTATTGCTCTGCCATTCTCAATAGTTGACTCCCACCTCATCATTCCACATGGTTACACTTGTCCTAGCATCATAATTATTTCAAGTGTCCTGACCTTCAGCAGGAAGGGTTTCCTAGAGATGATATCCCATCAGTGCCGCAGCTTTCTCTGAACCCTTAGTATTAATGGATATTCATATTCATGGAGTCATAAAAGATCCTAAAATAAAATCTTAGAAGGGCTGGGATTGTGGCTCAGTGGCAGAGTGCTTGCCTAGCATGTGTGGGGCACTGGGTTCAATCCTCAGCACCGGATATAAATAAATAAATATAAAGGTCCATTGACAACTAAAAAAAATATTTAAAAATAAATAAATAAATTCTTAGAAACATTGGGAATTAGCTGTTGGGGACTTCTATCTCATCCCATTTCTGGTAGAAATTCCTCAAAAGATAAGGAAATACATTTTCTCTCTTTTTTCCAGTGATGTTAAAGATTTTTTTCTTGTGTTCATATTCTTTGGGGCATTTTAATTTTGAACTAGGAGGGACTGTTAGATTTCTGTATTCAAATCACATTGCTTTTAAGAGTTTTTCTTGAAAAATCTCTCATTTCTGAAACTCACACTATAACTGTCTTCATACTATTTTCTCATAGTTGCAGTTATACTTCTAGTGCTGGCCATTTATCAGGGCATCTTTTTGTTGTTGTTGTTATCTGTAGGATTCTATGACCCTCTTTCTCAATGTATGTAAGCTCTTTGAGCCATCAGATCTTATTTTCATGGCTACAGACACATACTAAAGGATGATAAACTAATTTCCAACAAAGATTTCTCTTCCTCTTGCAAGGGCATGGTGGACATGCCTGTAATCCCAGCTACTTGGGAGGCTGAGGCAGGAGGATTGCAGGTTCCAGACCAGGCTTAGCAACTTAGCAAGGCCCCAAGCAACTTACCAAGACCATGTCTTAAAATAAAACACAAAAAGGAATGGGCAAGCCGGGTGCAGTGGCACATACCTGAAATCCCATTGGCTCACAGGCTGAGTCAGGAGGATTGTGAGTTCTAAGCCAGTCTCAGTAAAAGCAAGGTGCTAACAACTCAGTGAGACTCTGTATCTACATAAAATACAAAATAGGGCTGGGGATGTGACTTATTGGTTAAGTGCCCCTGAGTTCAATCCCTGGTACCCCCACCCAAAAAAATGGGTTGGGGATGTTGTCCATGGGTTAAGACCCCTGGATTCAATCCCTGGTACCCCCCCCAAAAAAAAAATTCTCCTCCTTTTGAACAGTATGTATAACTGGTAAATTAATGTCCTATTAATTTAACCTCAAATTTTACCACTCATTCTCTCCCTACTTTTGCCACCATCCAAATCCTGCTTTCATTTTTCCTGCCCTTGATATTTAGGAGGTCCCAAGCGAGTTAACTTGAATGTTTTATTTTCCCATTTCTTTTACACTCAGTATAAATTGGTACCCGATATCTTCTCTTTAACCCTTGATAGTTATTAAAGGTATGTACTTGCTAAATCAGTGAATGAACATGAACTGAGAGAATGTTTCTAATATTATTGTTGTTGTTTTTTGTTTGTTTTAGTTCTTTGGAAAATAATAACAGACCAGGTTCTTTTAAGCTCTTATTTCCGATAGTAACTGAATAGGAGTATGTTGTTACAGGGAACAGTGACATTCAAAGATGTGGCCATTGCCTTCACTCAGGAGGAATGGAAGCAATTGGACCCTGCTCAGAGGAACCTGTACCGGAATGTGATGTTAGAAAACTATAACAACTTAATCACAGTAGGTAAGACTAGTTTACTATATAATTCAAATTCTAGAAACATGAATTTTTCCATATATTTAAAACCTATTTGGGAAAATATGTTTTTATATGGAAATAAACATTTTGGGAAAATATGTCTTAAATATATGGAACTTTTCAATTTTTTCTTTGTCATAGTTTTGAGGATTGAACCCAGGGGCACTTTACCACTGAACTCTCTCAACCCCATCCCTTTTTATTTTTTATTTTTAGACATGGTCTTGTTAAGTTGTCCTTGAACTTGTGATCTCCCTTCCTCAGCCTCCCAAGTCACTGGGATTACAGGTGTGCTGAACACTGTGCCCGGTGGGAACTTTTAAATGCTTTTTGGCTGTGAGATGCTTTTGTTCATGTGGCTGCTGACACTGCAGCTTTCAAAACGGAAGATCATCCTTGGTTATGAAAAGACACCAGGGCAGCATTCCCAGAAGCCTCATTTTCTTGTCTGTTACAAAGCCAAGTTTTCCTGGGCCAGCCTGGATTCTTGGTTTGTTCTTTGTTCCCGGTATATGTGCCCAAATCTCTGTTATTTGTTTGGCAGGCTATCCATTCACCAAACCTGAAGTAATTTTCAAGTTGGAGCAAGAAGAAGAACCATGGGTGGTAGAAGAAGAAGTATTTAGGAGACACTGTTCAGGTTAGTGGGAGGGAACCAGACAGGTAAGGATGGGGATAAAACACTATGAATGGTTAATTAGTGAGCAGTTGATCCAACCCGAAATGTTCTCCAGAGGTATTTTCTAAAACCCTGTAGACTTTTATAGTAATAGCTGGTGTGGACTCTATAAAACAAAGATGTCATTTTTAAAAAATAATTCTTTAGTTGTCAGTGGACCTTTATTTTATTTATTTATATGCAGTGCTCAGGATCGAGCCCAGTGCCTCACTAGGCAAGCGCACTGCCACTGAGCCACAACCACAGCCCTAAGATGTCATTTTTTGGTAGTATTCTTTCCTCAGAACTTAGAGGTCTGGGTTGGCCTTCTAATCTGAGTGCTGGGCAGTAACCTTTTCTAATCAGTTTCCAACCCGACTTCAATAATATTCTGTTATTGTATCTAAAATCTCCCTGTCCACCTTTTTAAAAAGCATTCTTTACTTTTGTATACTGACAATCATGAACTTTGAGTTGTTCAGATAAATCTGTTGACATTTATAGTCGTTTACTTCCTACTCTGTTTGTTATTTGGATCATAGTCATACTTTCTACTATAGTTTTAGCTTTTGCTTTCATACTTCAATTATGATTACCCCCTTATCATCAGTAAAAATTTTAGTCAGTGCTGATTTTCCATTAGCTTTTTCTATATTTCCATTTTCTTCTGTATTTGTCACGTACATAAGAGCACACGTATGATGTGTATATACATATACATGGGTACACATACATCTATACATGCATTTACATATAGGCATAACATGCATAAACACATACACATGTATTTTTTTACCCTCCAAAGAGAATAATAACTTATACTTCTACCAATAATTTCTGCCAACATAGTCTGTTAACATTTTAAAAATTCTTTGCCAACATTATAGGTAAAAAATAACTGTGATTTTAATTTATATTTCCTTTATTATGAATGAAGGCAAGTTATGTTTTTCATATGTTTAAAATCTATATTTCTGGACTGAGGTTGTGGCTCAGCAGTAGAGCGTTGACCTAGCACGTGCAAGGCCCTGAGTTCAATCCTCAGCACCACATAAGAATAAATAAATAAATAAAGATATTGTGTCTAACTACAACTAAAAAATATTTAAAATCTATTTCTTTTTATAAACAGTTTATGTCTTTTGACCTTTTCTCTTTTAAATTCTTAATCTGTATGAACTTTTAACACAGTAGGGTGACTGGCCTTCTATGTGTTATATATGTTTTTTCATATTTTTCCTCAGTTATTTTTTTTTGTTCTTTTTATCACCATCACTTTTTTTAAAATGTAATATTTTCCCACAGAAGATTACCCTGTTTTACTCCTCCTTTATATATGGTGTAATTATATTTACATAATTGTTAATAATGATTTATCTTCACATTTACTCCAAAATTAAATAATTGTTCCAACTTTGACATCAAGGCTTTGATGTCAGTGGCACACTGATATCATAAATGGAATTTGGAAGTGTTCTTTCATGCTGTAAAATAATTACACAGCACTGTGTTATAATTTCTTTAAAACTTAGGTAGATCTTACCTGTTGAACTATGTGGAACACGTGGATTTTTTAGGGAAAATTTCCTTGACAACTCTTTTTATTTTTCTTTTTATATTTATATTATCCTATTCAAATGTTTTTTGTCTTTTTTGGTATTAACATCTTCCAGTTTACCTATTCCTCCCTTAGATTGTGTTTATGATCTGTTTAACGCAACTATTTTATTTTGTAAAGTCAGCAGTTGTATTTTGTATTTTTATAAATTTTTTCTTTCCTTTTTTTAAAACTTGCTGGATATTTCCAATAATTCCTGTGTTTTATTCCTCTTTGTTTTTATCCTGTACTTCTTTAGAAATTCTATACTATATACATATAGCTCTTTTATATTCTGTATTTCTGACAGTTCCAGTATTTAATTTTTTAAAGATATATATTTTTTAATTTTTTAATTGTAGTTGGACACAATACCTTTATTTTATTTAGTTTTATATGGTGCTGAAGATCGAACCCAGTGCCTCACACATGCTAGGCAATTGCTCCAGTCCTATTTTGTATTGTATTTAGAGAAAAGGTCTCACTGAGTTGCTTAGTGCTTCGCCATTGCCAAGGCTGGCTTTGAACTCATAATCCTCCTGTCGCGGCCTCCAGAGCCACTATGAGATTTAATTTTGATGACTCACTTGTAGTTGCTTCTTCATGTATTTGATTGCTGATTGTGAGTTCAAATGTCGTTTATCCTGATTCATAATAATCTTGTTCTAATTTGAAGTTTCTTTCTCCTGAGGATGATTTGCACATGCCTCTGGGAGATAGCAAGAAGCATAACCAATTCATTCTTTGTAGGAGCCTCAGTTAAGCTTCTGTTATTGACCCAAGGCTTATACTTCAGTTAGCAGATTTTTGATGTTTTTTTGTGGTTTTTTTTTTGGCCTCGACACTCAGACCAAACCCATCCTCCAGCTTACTTACTAATTTCCTTTCCCAAATCTGTTTTTAGCTAACAGTGATCTTTGTTTTTTTTCTTAAAAAAAAAAAAAAAAGGCGGTGTGTGTGTGTGTGTATGTGCTGGAGTTGCTCAGCGGTAGAGTGCTTGCCTCACACATAGGAGACCCTGGGTTCGTTCCTCAGCATCACATAAAAATAAATAAGTGAAATAAAGGTATTGTGTCCAACTATAATTTAAAAACAAACAAAAAAAAAACACCTGGAGATTGAACCCAGGGGACCTTTACCACTGGAGCTACATTCCCATCCCTTTTTATTTTTGAGACGGGGTCTCTCTAAGCTGCAAAGGCTGACTTCAAACTTGAGATCTTCATGCCTCAGCTTCCAGAGTAGCTAGGATTACAGGAGCATGCCACCACTCCAGATTTTTCATTGTATGTATGTGAGAGACAGGTGGGTGATTTATAGGTATAGAGGTTAATGCTACTTCCCACAAGCCTAATAATGCATCACAATGTCCATTTCATCCATCATCCTGTTGTTTTTGCAAGATGAGGTTATTGTACCATAATTCTGATAGTAAAGTCTTACTTTTTCCTGCTTGCATAGTATTGTTCACTTCAGAGGTGGCTTTGTTTTCTTTTCTTCTAATTATTTTCTTGGTTCTACTGGTGAGCATTTTATCCCTTTAAAATTTTTTTTAAGTTGTAGATGGACACAATACTTTTCTTTAAATTTATTTTTATGTGGTGCTGAGGTTCGAACCCAGTGCCTCACACATACTAGGCAAGCGCTCTACAACTGAGCTACAACCCTGCCCTTATCCCTGTTTCTTTTCCCATTGTTTCTTCCTCATGCATTCAAATTTCTATTTGGGGCCTAGATTTATATATGTTGTTTTCAATTAGCTTTTAAAAATTCATGGCAATATATATTTAGTCAAGATTATCACCTGTGGATTGCAGACTTTTTTAGCTTGTATTTTTGTCTGCTTTCTTTATGCCAAGAGAATTTTTTTGTAATATTTATTTTTTAGTTTTTGGCGAACACAACATCTTTGTTTGTATGTGGTGCTGAGGATCGAACCCGGGCCGCACACATGCCAGGCGAGCATGCTACCACTTGAACCACATCCCCAGCCCTTAGGCCAAATTCTTTTCTATTAAAATTTTTGTGATCTGATTCCAATTCTTTCTCATTTCTCAGTTTTTCTTTAACCTACTATTTTAAAAAGGATAATATTGGAGGAAAAAAAGGAGTGTTCTACTTTAGAACAAAGGTCAGCAAACTAACCAAGTCAAGGCCAGGTATTTTTTATTGTAAGTAAAGTTTTATTTGAGACATAGCCACATACAGTTAATTATATCTTGTGTGTAACTGCTTGCACATTACAATAGCAAAGTTGAATACTTGCAATAGACTATGTAGCCCACAAAGTCTAAAATATTTACTATCTAAGGCTTTAAGAAAAAGTTTGCCAACCATTATCTATAGAAATGTATCTCTACTTCATTTTGAAGCCCTTTTATTCTTTTGAAAAGTTTTTTTTTTGTTCTTTTTAGTTATACAGGACAGTAGAATGTATTTTGACATATCATACATATATGGAATATACCTTCCCATTTTTGTGGTTGTATGTGACATGGAGTTATACTGGTTGTGTGTTCATATATGAACATAGGAAAGTTGTCAATCCGTTCCCATCTCCCTTCCCCTTCCCCCGACTCTTCACTGTCCAATCCACTGAACTTCCACTCCTCCTTCCCTCCTGAAGCCCTTTATTCTTGATGCTTGTGGGTGAATAAGTATGTTTAGGCCTTATTTCTTCTCATTCAGAAAGGAACTGGAGCTGCAAGTCTAATATCACACCCTCTGTAAGAGTACAATAAACCAAACTTACATCAACAGGTGAGGTATTTTCTTGTTCAGTCCTGCCTTTTCTTATACATCAATAGTCTCCTTGATCTGTACTCCCAAATTCCTACACTGTAAGCAATGGTTAATTTATTCTGACATTGAAGGTGCAATTTCTTTTTCTTTTGATACTTCAACTGCTTTTTTGCCCAAGATCAGCATGAATAGCTGGCTTCTCTTGGAATCTTTCCCATTCCAGTCTTCATCATATTTATCTTTATCAACTCATTTATTATAACTGGGTCTCCAGCTACTCCTTAGGTCATACTTCTTTTTTGTAGAAAGGAAAAGTCTACCACTCGGCCTGCGCAGTGGTTTCATTAATGAGGTTCTAGGCATAAAGTTAGTTAGAAGAGATCGAAATAAAAACACAAGACTCAATTACCTTATTTCTATTGCTAGGTCCCAGACGGCTCCCCTCTCTGGTTCGCTCCTCTAAACTGCCCAGCAGGACAGCAGGGATTACTCAGGGCTAGCAGGAGAGAGAGAGAGAGCATGCCGGGGACTAGCCTTTTATTAGGGAACAAGAGATTCAGGGGAGAATTCCATCCAATGAAGGTTGAGGGGGGGCTGCACTCCAAGGTCAGGGTCAGCGATTGGGTCCCCGGGGTCAGTGGTCAGGCACACCCCCACATGGATGGGCTCTCTCATCAGGAAAGGGTCGGGAAAACTTCGACTTTTGCCAAAGTGCCTCAGACCCTTAAGGGAGGCACCCGATCACGTGTTAGAATGGCTTCCCACAGAAAAGATAACAAAGACTTTTTGTACTCCATCTAAAACATGGAATCTTTTCTGTCACATTTTGATATTTTGGTCTTGTCTTTGAAGTTCTCTTTCACTTCTGCTTGGATAATACCCTGATGACCTGATCTTGCCTTCTCCTTCCACATCTTTTGCTTGATTGTGCTTCTATTCTTCCAAGTACATGAGGTGACCTAAGAGCTTAGTATTCTGTCATTATAACCTGCAGCCAAGCCTCTTAATATTCTTGCTTCCAGGACAATTTCACAGGAATTTTTCCCTCGCTTCATGCTCAGTCTAGCAGAAAGGGAGAAAAATCTCCATTTTGCCACTGGAAATATTGTGCCACTCTTTAGTATATAGACTTTCACTTATTCTCCCTGTGTTCAAGCCAGTTTATTTTTCTTTTCTTTTTTTCTTTTGTATTCCTCTGCCTAGTCCCTGACTTTGGAGCCTTTTTTGATTCCATTTCTCTAAAACCAGAGAGTAGTCTCCCATCTTCTCTAGGATAAAGACATAATAGGCATCTCATGCACAATGTAGGCATCTGTTTGCCATCTGAACTTGCAGTCAGTCCTCTAGTTTTTTAACCCTTTCATTCATTCTTATCTTTCATGGTACAAGATTTCTTTCTTCTTTCTTTCTTTTTCTTTTTTTTTTTGTACCAGGGATTGAATGCAGGGCTGCTTAACCAGTGAGCCACATCTTTAGCCTTATTTACATTTTATTTAGAGACAGGGTCTCTTTAAGTTGCTGAGGCTGACTTTGAACTTACAATCTTCATATCTCAGCCTCCCAAAATGCTGGGATTACAGGTGTGCAACACTGCGCCCATGTGATTTCTCTTAATTCTTGAGCCTTTCTCTAGTTATGTCATGGGAATTGGATTTTCCTTTTTGATATCTTCCTCTGCAGACACTTGAGTTTCAGCTCTCTAAATTCTTCTTTATATAAATATTTCTAGTTGTCAATGGAGTTTTACTTTTTTTTTTTTAGATTTATTTATATGTGGGGCTGAGGATCGAACCCAGTGCCTTACACATGCTAGGCAAGTGCTCTACCACTGAGCCACAACCCCAGCCCTCTAAATTCTTCTTACATGTAACAGTTCTTCATCATCTTCCCATCAGCTAAAAGTTATCTTTACATTGGTCATCAATTATTGTCTCATTGGTTTTGTCTTTGTTAGTTTATACCTTTTTATTTATCTTATTACAGTCTGGGGTGGAATAAGAGAAAAACCCATGTGTCTACTGTTCCGTATTTAATTTTAGTTTTCCACTGTGTTTTACCCCCCTGCTCACTATATTTGTACTCTATTTTGTCAACCCAGGTGGGCTCCTCCATTTTTATGCTCCAATTCTTAATACTACTTTTTACCTTATGTTCTTATTTTATTGATTTCTACAATGTTCAGAACAATTTACTTATCCACCTTTTTGAATATACAGCACATTCTCATAGTACAACAATTTATATACATACATAAATATATAAACACAAACATACATATATATATATTTAGTTTTAGATGGACACAGTACTTTTATTTTATTTACTTTATGCCACGCTGAGGACTGAACACAGTGCCTCATACATGCTAAACAAGTGTTCTACCACTAAGCTACAAACCCAGCCCCTCATAGTACAAAGTTTTTAAAGTAGAAAAGGTAATTCTTCTCTTACCTATTTATCCTCTATAGTGGCTACTGCTAGGATCATTTCCTTTGAGCTATTACTTATATTTTCAAAATTTTATATTGAAATCTCTTAACTTGTGATTAATGTCATCTTTATATACTAGTGAATATTCTTATCCAAGAATGTAATACCTTTTCCCAGGGCTGCTGAAACAAAGTACCACAAACTGGGTGAGTTAGAATAATAGAACTTTATTCTTACAGTTCTGGAGGCCAGAAGTCTAAAATCAAGGTGTTAGTAGTGCCATAATCTGAAGAAGTATCCTTTCTTGTCTCTTTTAGCTTCTGGTAGTCCCACCTGTTCCTTGGTTTGTGACACCATGACTCCAATCTGCATCTCAGTATCATGCAGCAGTCTTTTAAGAGTATCTCACATTGGATTAGTAGTTTATCCTATTCTAGTACTACTTTATTAATATTCAGTGACCCTATGACCAATTGAGTACATATTTTGAAATACTGGGAGTTAGGACTTCACCATATTTTTAATGGGGCCCGCATAATACCGTTCCATTTGTTCAGGTATATATGTTCATTTTAGTTTTCTTTTTATAGTTTTTGGAAATTTCTTATTTTTTCCTTTTTTTTTTTTTTGGTTTGTATATTTGTAGTCTGTGTAAATGTGGTTCTTCTTCTATTATATGTCCTTAATAGTTGTTGTGTATATACAAAGGTTATTGAAACTGAGTATTAATTAGTATTTAGTGAATTTCTTGCCTCTTATAATACCTTTTCAGGTGACTGGACTTTTCAGGTAAATAGTTTTATTGACGAATTATGTTAATTTTACCTTTATAAATTGTTATATCTCTGGTTTATTTCTTTTATTTAATTGCACTTATAGTGTAATGCTAGTGGTGATAGTACTCATCTTTTCTTATTCCTGACTTTGATTTGCTTCTGGATTTTACCCAGGAAGTACAGTGCTAATGTTTGTGTAATACATTACTTCCATTTCATAATTTTTTTAATGAAAATAGGCATTGTTTTAGCATCTTTTAAATTACCTGTGGATTATTTGCTTTTTCATTATTGACCTGTGAACGTATTTCCATGTAATAATAGAGCTTCTGATAGTAAAACAAAAACATACTTATCATAATTATATGATATGTATTACACTTACTGTGCATCTGGGTCACTTTTTTCCCTCTGGATCACTCTGATATTTTACATAGAATTTTTAAATTAGTTTTCATAAATGAAACTGGCTTATAGTTTGCTTTTTTGGTTCATCATCTTGGTAAAGTTGTAGTGTTAATATTATGTTTCAGACACAAAAATAGGGAATTCTTCCATTTTCTTCTTATTATTTATTTTATTGTTTATTTGTTTTGTAACATTTTACACAGAATGGAGTTTGATCTTAAATGTTTTTTGTAATTCCCATGTCAATCTCTCTGGATAAATTGTCTTTATGTTCTGTTTTTAGGAAGTTTTCACACTTTCCTCTTCATTTAATGGAAATTGGTGTATATAAGTTTTCTACATCTTCTAGAATCAGTTATCATAATTTACATTTTCCAGAAAACTATTCACATCAGTTATAAAACTGCCATTTCAACTGAGTTCTACAACAGCTGAGTCTTGTGATTTTTTTTTAAGTTTCCTGGTTTTTTTTCCCCCTCTATCATTATTTCTTCATACATTATTTGTACATTATCTAACAGGTTATTTTCTTGCAGATCTCACTTAAAAATACTCAAAACTGTTTATATTTATAAATATCTACCTTCACTCACATTTACTTTCCTGAAATTCCATTCTCAAAACTGAGAAGATAGGAAATATATGCTCTTGATATTTGTTTAATAATGGAAGACAAAACACTAAATCAAGAATCAATCCCATTGTAACATTTTTTGACCTTATAATATTGGAAAAAAATTCATAAGTTGCATTTATTTGCAATCTGTTTTAGGAGAAATATGGGGAACTGATGAGCATCAGAAAACCCAGGACAGACTTTTGAGACAAGTTTTCAAGAATACACTCACTGAAGAAAAAGTCAATGAATATCCTAAGAAATTTGCAAATGCATTTACTCCAGACTCAGATTTTATTCCTACCAGACACAATCTCTATGAATATGACTTGTTTGGAAAGTGTTTAGAACATAATTTTGACTGTCAAAATAATATGAAATGCCTTATAAGAAAGGAACATTTTGAATATAATGAAGCTGTGAAATCTTATGACAATAAGTCATCTCTCCTTGTAGTAACCCCCTTTAAGTGTAATCATTGTGGAACAGGCTTTAGTCAAACTTTGGACCTCATCAGACACCTAAGAATTCATACTGGAGAGAAATCCTATGAATGTAACAAATGTAGAAAAGTCTTCAGTCACAAGGAAAAACTAACTAAACATCATAAAATTCATAGTAGGGAACAGTGTTTTGAATGTAATGAATGTGGGAAAGTTTTCATTAAAATGTCAAATCTCATTAGACACCAAAGAATTCATACTGGAGAGAAGCCCTATGCATGTAAGGAATGTGGGAAATCCTTCAGCCAGAAATCAAATCTCATTGATCATGAAAAAATTCATACTGGGGAGAAACCTTATGAATGTAATGAGTGTGGAAAAGCCTTCAGCCAGAAGCAAAGCCTCATTGCACATCAGAAGGTTCACACTGGGGAGAAACCTTATGCATGTAA
Source organism: Urocitellus parryii (assembly GCF_045843805.1). Taxonomy (NCBI): domain Eukaryota; kingdom Metazoa; phylum Chordata; class Mammalia; order Rodentia; family Sciuridae; genus Urocitellus; species Urocitellus parryii. The sequence goes on along the minus strand of NC_135545.1, from coordinate 15,599,708 downwards.
TGAATGTGGCAAAGCCTTCCCTCGAATTGCATCCCTTGCTCTTCATATGAGAAGTCATACGGGGGAAAAACCTTATAAGTGTGATAAATGTGGAAAAGCCTTCTCTCAGTTTTCAATGCTTATTATACATGTGAGAATCCATACAGGTGAGAAACCCTATGAATGCAATGAATGTGGAAAAGCTTTTTCTCAGAGTTCAGCCCTTACTGTACATATGAGAAGTCACACAGGTGAGAAACCCTATGAATGTAAGGAATGTAGAAAAGCCTTCAGCCACAAGAAAAACTTCATTACACACCAGAAAATTCACACTAGAGAGAAACCTTATGAATGTAATGAATGTGGGAAAGCTTTTATTCAGATGTCAAATCTTGTCAGACACCAGAGAATTCATACTGGAGAAAAACCCTATATATGTAAGGAATGTGGCAAAGCTTTTAGCCAGAAGTCAAATCTTATTGCTCATGAAAAAATTCATTCTGGAGAGAAACCCTATGAATGTAACGAATGTGGTAAAGCCTTCAGCCAAAAGCAAAACTTTATTACACATCAGAAAGTTCATACTGGAGAGAAACCTTATGACTGTAATAAATGTGGAAAAGCCTTCTCTCAAATTGCATCCCTTACTCTTCATTTGAGAAGTCACACAGGGGAAAAGCCTTATGAATGTGATAAGTGTGGGAAAGCCTTCTCTCAGTGCTCACTGCTTAATTTACATATGAGAAGTCATACTGGTGAGAAGCCCTATGTATGTAATGAATGTGGAAAAGCATTCTCTCAGAGAACGTCCCTTATCGTGCATATGAGAGGTCACACAGGTGAGAAACCTTATGAATGTAATAAATGTGGAAAAGCCTTCTCCCAGAGCTCATCCCTTACTATACATATACGAGGTCATACGGGGGAGAAACCCTTTGACTGTAGTAAATGTGGAAAAGCCTTCTCTCAGATCTCATCCCTTACTCTCCATATGAGAAAACATACAGGTGAAAAGCCCTATCACTGCATTGAATGTGGTAAAGCTTTCAGCCAAAAGTCACACCTTGTTAGACACCAGAGAATCCATACTCATTAGGTTCCCTGTGGTATGGGAAAGCCTTCAAAGGAAGGAACACCTCATGGCACATTACATGACTGATTCTAGAGCAGAGAACTAGGAATGTTGGAAACCCTCATGAAGACGTCATGAATTTATGAAACATTAGAGAATTCTTTCCAAGGTGACCTATTGGAGGAAAAAGCTGACTGTCAAAACCTTCAGCAGACACCTTACTTATTGATAATAACGTTCTCATTTAAATCTGAAGAAAATATCTGCTTTCAGAATATCAGCATTATAGTTGAGCTCAGCAGTACACTAAGCAAGAAAAAGAAGATAGATGGAGGGTAATAAAAACTATAAAATAACATTTTATATAAGAAATAGTTCAGTAGAAAATGTGTTGATAACAAATATCTAAGAATAACACAATCATGAGTAATGAGGCATTTATATCTACAAAGTTATAAACCATGTTGAAGGGGCACAAAATAACACTTGAAAGTGGAGGGAAATGAAATTATGTCTGAAAAGACTTGACATTTGTAAGAATGCAAGTTCTCTCTCAACTCTCTAATGTACTTTCACTCAAAACTTACACCAGTTATATTTTAAAGAATTTCACAAACTGATTTTAAAATTCTATATGGATGGTAAAGGTCCACACTCAGCTGCAACAAACCCAAACATCTAGAAAAGGATACACTCTACTACTATATATCATCATGTGCTTTACTTAAAGCTGTTGTCACTTAAACAGTATCATTGAAACAAATTAAGGATTTATCCAGAATTCCAAGAAGATATGGGAATTTTATGTATGACAATTCTATTGAAATCATTGGGGTAAGGATGACCTGTTCATAAATGGAAGATTTGCATGAGCAAGTTAGCTCTCTCCCTTATACCATATACAAAAATAGAACCCAGATGTAAAAAGTAAAACTCTAAAACTATGTTGAATATATTAAAGTAATAGGATTTTTTCAAATCACAAACATGGAACAATCAATTCTCTTTTGTTATACCAGCCCCCAAAGCACCCACAGATGTGTACAAAGGGATCGATCACTGTTCACTGCATCATGGCTTGGATTACCCTAAATTGGACTTTAACATATAAATCTCCCTCAAGAGATGGATAGATCAATACAATGTGTTCATTTCTATGATATAATGCTACACAATATTTAGCGAGGAGATACAAAATTCACATATAGTTACGTGGGCTGATCATAATTTTAATAGAGAAAAATGCAAACTGCAACGAAACCTGGTATAACATTTGTATAATTAAACAGTGCAAGGGACAGTACTGTATGTTGATCATGGGTCCATATACGCTATCGGTTGCCTTTTGAGATGTGGAAAGGTTTTCTGGGAGTTGTTACACTGATCTGTAATATTTCTTAATAAAAGAATGAAAGCAAATATAACAGTGGTGACAAATCTGGTCGTCAAAATTAGAAATATGGAGTTTTAAAAATTTCCTTCTTGCCTTTATTTTCCTTTTTAAATAAGGATCAGCTAGGTGGGGGAAACATGGGCCTATAGAAACAATTTTAAAATGGATTTTTATGATTGATCATATACTAACATTTGTAGAAAATTCTCTTTACATAAAATAAGCCTCACTTAAGGTATTGCTTTGTTTACTCTCTTGATGACATTAAATTTGGATGAAAATTATCTGTATAGATAGCATTGGTTTGAGGCTGAGTTTTAAGATTTTAAATAATTTTTAACACAAGTTTTTCCCCAAGTTGAAAGCAATAAAGCAACAAAAATTATTTAACTTGGGAATAATTGAACTTTCCATCTGGGAAAAGAAGAAAAAAGTTCACCTACATTTGGGATGGTTTTGGAGTGGGGGAAGAGACCATCAGTTAATATTTTAATGTCAGGACATGGTAGTTACCAGCATCAGAGCAGGAGCAGTTTCAGTATATCTCAACAAAGCTTTTTTCAGTTTCTAGATTCTTAAATGGGGGTTCAGATCAGACAATTAGAGACCAGTCATACAGGGACAAAATACAAATGCACTCCCAGGCCTTAAGTTATGACCTGACAGCCACTGAAAGATTGTACAGCTGGTGGTGCTTGCCTGTGATCCTAGCAATTCAAGAGGCTAAAGCAGGAGGATCACAAGTTCAAGGCCAGCCTCAGAAATTTAACAAGACCCTATCTTAAAGCTTGTTTGCTATTAAAAGTTTCATGTGCATGGTGTGGTGGCACACACCTGTAATCCCAGCAACTCAGGAGGCTAAGGTAGGAGGATCACAAGTTCAAAGCCAGCCTCAGCAACTTAGTGAGGCCCTGTCTCAAAATAAAAAAATAAAAAGGACTGGGGATGTGGCTCAGTGACTAAGTGCCCCTGGGTTCAATCTCCAGTCCAAAAAAAAAAAAAAAAAAGAAAGAAAGAAAAGAAAAGAAAAACCAACTTCATGTGTGCCTTACAAACCATCTCTATCAATCAACCTCATCAGTTTCAGAGAACAAGTGCACCATTAGAGCCAGGATGCTCTGGCCATGACTCTGAGGACAAACAACAAAAGGAATAAAAACTGTTGAGGGGCCATCAGAATGTAAAATTCCCAGGGCCCTTCACTTGTTACTTGCCATGATTTGGTACTTCCATTTCCCACCTATGTGTTCTCTGAACAGCTACAGCAGCTCATTCTTGTCACAAGGCAGAGAGGTTTATACAGGATGCAGCATTGACATAGACACTAACATTTGGCTCCAGGAAAAACTACTGACTTTGCTTTGCTCAGTTAAGGTGCCCTCACAGGAAAAGAAAAACACCTTTGCAGTGTACCTAAAGCCAAGGAACATTCCTAAACCTCAGCCCTCCCTTTCACATGAATAAAACTAACTCTCCCTTTGTACCCAATGCCAGCCTGATCCTCTGCTGTCAGTACTGGGTCTCCCTCTCAAGTAGAGCCCTAATAAGGGTCTTGCCTGTATGCTCACTTGCCTGACTTACCTTCACTTCTGCCGTCACCAAGTCAAATTCCCATGTCCAGCATCACAGGTACAGATTTTGTTTGTTCCAGGTAAGGGCCCAGTGAATGTGCAAAGCTCACTTCCTGTTGGAAGAAGGTTGGGCATTCAACTTGCTTTATCATTCAGTCATCTGGAAGCTAAGATTCTGGGTTTGGTTTTCACATGGTTTGGCTCTCCAACTATAGGAGATGAGGTTTCTTTCAGGATAGATAGAAATTTTCACATCATTTTATGCTGCACTTTGAGCTAGTCATTTAAAGCCCTGAGGTCAAGGGTTTCTTTCTTCACTTTGTCCAGCCCAGTTAGGAACAATCCCTCAGTTTCATCATACTCATTAGTTGGGCCAAAATATTCAAAGGTATCAAATACATGGTCATTCAGAACCTTGCCTTTTTTGATTACAAATATCCAATGGTGATATGCTTCTTATTTCTTGCTACATCTTGCCATGTACTATCAATGCCCTCGTCATCACTGAAAAGTAGAGTTGCTAGTGACTTGAAATCATATTAGAAGATAATCAATTCCAGAGACCCCAGAACCTATTAAAACTTTCATGGGGCTGGGGCTCAGCGGTAGAGCACTCACCTAGCACATGCAAGATGCTGGGTTTGATCCTCAGCACTACATAAAAAAATAGATAAATATATTTTTAAAAATAATAAAAACCCGTCTTTCATATTGCCTTGAAAGCCATTCTTGGTTTCAAAAATCTTCATCAGGTTTTCCCAAAAGAGATTTATATAAATTTATAATAATATGATATATTAAAATTATATCATGTGTTGTCACACACATATTTAATATATGATTTTAATGTACAATTTTGCATTTTTAAATGAATTTTTTTGGTACCAGGGATTGAACCCAGGGTTTCTTAACCACAAAGCCACATCCCAGCCCTTTTTATATTTTGTTTTGAGACAAGGTCTCACTAAGTTGCTGAGACTGGCCTTGAACTTGTGATCCTTTTGCCTCAGTATTCACTGGGATTACAGGTATGTGTCATCATACCAGCCTATATTGATACTTTTTTAAAAATACATATACATACTTCTGAAGTTCATTCTAGTAGTTACTTGTGCAAGAAGAGAGGATAGATGAGGAAAGGAGTGACAAGAGGAAGAGGTTTAAAAACAAGTGTGATTGTAAAAAAAATACCATATAGGTCTTACTTATATAGAGGCGATCAATGAAAAGGTTTATAATTTATATGACCTATCAAAAGCAATACAATGTCTCTGTTGAGAGATAACCATTATCCTTTCAAGACCTGGGTAAGCAGAAGTGCTTCAGACCACTTAACACCCCAGCACGGCCAGTCAAAAGCCTCCCAGGCATGGAGGCTAACAGACTATTGCAGGCTGGATGCCAAGGCCCTGTGGCATCAAACATTATCACCATACCAAGAAGAGGTGGCCAGTACTGGAGATTGGTATGCTACCATAGACTTGGTCAACGCCTTTCTCTCAATTTCCCTGAAGGAGGAAGATCAATATCAGTGTGCCTTTACATAGAATGACTTGCAATTTACTTTTTACTGTCCTCCCATAGGGGCACCTTAACTCCCAGCTTTCTGTCAAAGGGTGGGGCTTGATTAAAGCAAGCCCAAGTCTTGTCACAAGTTTTGGTCATACTTTATGAAGATGACCTTTCTTTCTTTCTTTTTTTTTTTTTTTTTTTTTTTTTTTTTGGTACTTTATCCCCAAGCTGCATCCCCAGCCCTTCTTTTTACATTTTGCATTTTTAAATGAATTTTGTTGGTACCAGGGATTGAACCTAAGGGAGCTTAACCATGGAGCCACATCCCCAGCCCCTTTTATATTTTGTTTTGAGACAGGGTCTCACTAGGTTGTAGAGATTGGCCTTGAACTTGCAATCCTCTTGCCTCAGCCTCCCAAGTTGCTGAAATTTCTTTGGGCCACGAGGAAAGGAAAAACAGAATATTCTAGAGAAAGTTAAACAGAATTTCCTCTTCCTGAATGTACCCAGTAATAAGAAGGAAGCACAACAGCACGTAGGCCTCTTCTGATACTGAGGATAGTGCATGCTCCATCTAGATAGCTTCTGGTGATATTTCAAGGTGACATGAAAGGCAGCCATCTTTGAAGCTCAACATCAAGACTGGAAGCCATTCAACAGGCCATGGTGGAGTCACTCACTGCCTTTGAGACTTTGTTGCAGCCTTCTAGACCAATGGAAATATAGGTGTCCACAACCCTTATGCATTCTGATTGGAATCTTCGACAGCAGGAAACTGTCAACTGGGGTGTGCAGATTTGGAAAATGCCCGTGGCCTGAACCTTCCTAGAAATATGCCCTTTGGGGCTGGGTTTGTGGCTCAGTGGTAGAGAACTTGCCCATCACATGTGAGGCACTGAGTTCAATCCTCAGCACTGCATAAAAAAATAAACAAATAAAACATATTTTATAACTACAAAGTCTTTTTAAAAAGAAATATGGGAGCATCTCACTTGCACCTAGAATCTGATGGAGATGGAATGTCTCACCAGAAAAGCATCTCATTTAACTCTGAGACCTGAGTTTCCCATCCTTTTCTGTGTACTTACCAATCCCACTAATAAAACTACCCATTAGCTGGTTGCTGAGGTACATGCCTATAATCCCAGCAACGTGGGAGACAGGGGCAGGAGGATTGTGAGTTCAAAGCCAGCCTCAGCAACTTAGCAAGGCCCTAAGTAACTCAGTGAGATCCTGATTCTAAATAAAATGCCAAAACCCACCAGTCTTGGGATGTGTCTCAGTAGTTAAGCACCCCTGGATTCACTCTCCAGTACCAAAAACGAAAAATCCAAGATAGGTCAGGACCCCTAAGCAGGTGGCCAGAAAGCATCTTATAGGAGATGCCCTGGCCTCTCTCATAGCTACCTGGGGGAGATAGAAACAATTTGACGAAGAATGGATGAATTCATGGTCTAGTTTATCAGTGGTTCTGGGCAACTGAAAGGTGATGGATTCTACCAGGCCACTGGTATCATCTGCCCCTTGGGTAGAGGCCTCCTCATTCAAAAGTCGATAAGGATACCCCACCCAGGGCACTGAGTTGCTGCAGTGGTGATAACTGAGTTACCCCATCTGATATGTCTTGCTGTGTCTCTATTTATTCCTGAACCAATGTAAATGGTCGAGCCATTTGGTCAGGAGATTAGCAACAAAAATATCAGATTATTCAGAAATTTGAATTACTACAATGAAATATGCGATACAAGCTACTTATGAGGTCAAGAAAGGTCTATGTTCCAGGGGTAGCAAAAGCACCTTAGAGAAAGCAGAGAGAGGATGGCCTGGATCCAGCAGTCACCTTTGGGGCATTCCCTACCATGACCTAAGCACCTCTCACTAGGTTCCACCTGATAAGGGTACACTGAACCTCTCAATACCACCACCCTGGGGACCAAGCCTTTACCTATGGACATTGTAGGAATATTCCTTCAAACCACAGCATCCTGTGTGGGAACAAGGACTGTAGCAACAACTACAAGAAGTGAGCAAATCTGTCATTTGTGTGGATGCTCACTGAGGAGGAACTTTCAAACATGAACATAAAGGGAGTTTAAGCTGACAGGGGCTGTGTACCATCTGCAGTGTCACCAGCCAGGTGCATGTGAACCAGTCATGGAAGTCCACCTCAAATTGAGGAATGGGCCAAACCCAGGGGAATAATCCTTAAAGATACAGAAGCCAAGGATGTGATTCAATCTTGATTTCTGCCAATAAGTGAGAGAGATACAGGGTCTGAAGCCATATATAAATTATGGGTTTGTTTGAGCCAAAAATAAGGCAGGGAAGCTGCTTTTCTGCTTTTACTGGGTGAGATTCCCCATTTCAAGAAAGCTCAGAGCATGCTGGCACCCTGCCTTAGCTCACAGCCCTAGGATCAAACAGGCATCCAGAGATGGGCATAACCTGCCAAGCACCAAACAAACTGTTTACTCCAAGACCCCTGCCACGCTGAAACCTTTGATGTACTTCCCCTTAAATAAAGGATTGGGGGCTTTTTAGTAATTCAGTTCCAGTTCCTATCAGGGCTGGAAGACCCATCAGATGCCCCCTTTTTTAAATCTAATTTCTGGCTTTGTCTTTATTTCTTACTGATTATTTCAGACTTTTTATTTTCCCAGGTGGCTCATACCTGTGAGCAGGAATCTGTTTTACCGGGTGCTGGTTACCCTGGCATAATACAACATGGAGAATTAGGATACAGCAAGGGCATCAGCCCAACTTGGATCTGGCATTTGATCACACTGGACCTTTAACACCAGTTATGAATTCCTGGTGCCTCACAAGAATTGACATCTACTATGACCTGGAAATTCATGTTTTAGTCTGTTTGCATTGCTATACTAAAATACCCAACAGGAACAACTTAGAGGAGGAAAAGTTTATTTTGGCTCACAATTTCAGAAGTCTTAGACCATAGACAGCTGATGCATTGGTCTGGGCCCAAGGTGAGGCAGAACACCACAGGGAAAGGGTGTGGCGGAGGAAAGCAGCTCAGGACACATGGCAAACAGGAAGCAGAGAGAGCTATACTCATCAAGGACAAAATATAAACCCTGAAGGGATTCTTCCAGTAACCTGCTTCCTCCAGACACGTCTACCTGCCTACAATTACCACCCAGTTAACCCATATCAATGTATTAATCCATTGATTAGGTTACACCTTGAGTAATCTATAGTCATTTCATCTCTGAAAATACTTGCATTGCCTCTCACACATGAGATATGAGGGAACACCTCATGTCTAAATCATAAAACCATCTGCATATGGTATATGATGTTGGTACCACTGAGTTACCTTAGATAAAATCTCTACCATTTGGGTATTTTTAAGGATTTCGGGCAGAAAAGTATACTTATTTTAACAAACAAGAGATACAACAGTGGGCATAATCCCCACCATGTGCTGGACCTTACATGCTCCATACCCACAAACTAATGAAACCATTGAACAACAAAATGGAAAACTAAAATAACAGTTAAAGAAGGGGCATCAAGATAGATTGTTAGTAGGATGACATTCTGGCCTCACTAGAATCATTTGGACACTCAACACTGTACACTAATGAAAGAGAAACAGCACTGCAGTGCATCTTGATAAATACTAAGTGTGGAGAAAATGGAGGACCAGTTGGTCACCTGACTAGGCTATGGCTGAGGCATCCCAATCTTGGTTTACCCAAACATTCTTTTTCTCCTTTCCACTCTGAAACACTCTGCCCAGGGGTGGTTTGTGATCCATTCAGCTGTTATGTCTTACATAGCTCCTCATGCTTCCCCACAGAGTGTTTACCTCCCTTAGAACCCTGTGGGAAAGGGGAAGAGAGCTATAGAATGTCAGAATACCAGAATTATCTCCATTACATCAGGAGTTCTCAACAGCCCTGTACAGGAGTAGAGGTTGACGGTGCTGTATAACATGCATACTTTGCACAGGACCTAACCTTATTGCCTGGATTCAGTGATCACAGCAGAAAGTTCAAGGAACACAGCAAGGGCAATGGATTCATCTCCATTAGGATACTTTGGACAATTCAAACTTCAACTGATGGAACAGGAGTTTCTCTAGCCATCGAAGTTACCAGGAGTGAGGGCAGAAGCTGGGGAGGAACACTGCAATCTTTTTTCTCCTCTCAAAGACTCCTGATAATACTTGGGTTGACAACAACCTCATCAAAATCAGCACATCCCTACAGATAGTTTAAAACTCATTGTGGCTTCCTTCCGTAGCCTCTGATACATATATATGAAGATTCCTGAGCCTAGTAAACCCTCCAGAGCTGGGGTTGAGTCTCTCAAACTAAGAAACAGCTTGCTTTTTTTTGTTTTCTATTTTGGAGATGGGATTTTACTGTTTCCCAAATTGAACTCAAAACTGTTGGGCTCAAGCAGTCCTCCTGCCTCCTGGCTCTGGGACCACTGGTGCATGCTGCTGTGCCTGGCTTTGAAGCCATAGAACTTGCCTTAGGATACAAGAGAGGGAGAACACAACTTTGCCTCTTCTGAACAAGGCAAATATACCTCAGAGATGCTCAAGGATTGTGTTTAAGTAAACTTCATAATGCTAATAGCAATGATTAAATGATACTAACAAGTAGGTAAGGATTTTGTATATATTATTACCTCATCTGATCTTCAAACAATTAAAAAATAAAGACCTAGAAGTGCAATGTTAACTATTCCCTCCTCTTTACAGATGATAGATACCGAGAAAGGTTAAGCTAATTTATCTAAAGTCATATTGTTTATAGGCAAAGAAACCCAGAATAGAATTCAGGTTTCTTCAATTCCCAAACTAATCTTCTTTCCATAAGAAAACGCGCCTATAGGAGAATATTTGCCTTCTCTTCTAAGTTATATGGAGCCACATTTAAGGATTCTCATTACAAGACCAAGTCTGCAACTCATGAAGTCATCTCTGTGCTCGGAAACTTCAACATGAGATTCAAAATCCTGCCTTCTCTCCCAGAAGTGAGTTTTCCAGAAATTCTTTAAGGAGAAGAAAGAAGCAGGGATTCACAGCTGTAGACATCTGAGTCCTTAAAAAATGGCTCTGCAAGGCTACTATCATACTCCAACAATAGACAATGATGTTGCTAGTACCAACCTAAAGGCATGGCACTGGAAGGGGCAGGAACACAGAGATGAATGCTCGGCGCTTCCCGAGGAGGCCGATTTTTTAAGGCACTCTACACTTCTTTGGCAGAGTCTGCCACTATTTGAGGCAGAGAAATAAAATGCTCCTATTTACTAACAGCACAGAAGCTCGAGGTTACTAAGGGTTACTCCAGCAGCAGCCACGCAAAAGCTCCCTGTCACAGGGGCACAGCCGCCCTTGGTCACAGCAGCTCACCAGCCTGACGGCAGCGTCCCACAGCACGCGATCATCCCGCCTTAGTCACAGTCACGTCACGCACACACTAGGTCCCACGTAGCCTCCCGCGAACAAACGATTAGACCACGTGCAAACCTCACGGCCCTGCAGGACCGCGCAGAGCCAAGGAAGACGCGCGGCCAAACCAGACCCACGCGGACACGGACACTCGGGCTCAGACTCTCCCTGGTCCTCACGGCTGGCCCGCAGGGAGCACCCTGACGCCCCACCTGGTGCCCTGCCCGCCCCACCGCAGGGGCCAACGTCGCCGGTAACCGCTCCCTCGCCCCGAGAGAGCCGCCACGTCGCGGGGACTATCAGCCGCAGTGGCGTCTGGGAAGCGTAGCTCGGGCCGGGGAGGGCGGGAAACGCTCGGAGCGCCGCGTCCTGGGGGACGGCCCCGCCCGGTCCCACTGTCCAGCGGGACGCGCCAAAGCGGCTGCTTTCCCCGAGAGGGGATTTGGGGCGAGGGGAGGAGCGGAGGGCACCTGGGCAGAGGCGGAAAAGGCTCCACAGGGTTTCTAAGGACCTCGTGTCCACCAGCAAGCTCCAGGGCGCTGTCCCAGGAAGCCCCAGGCTCCTGGAAGAGGAGCCCTGGCGAGGCTCGTCCAAGCGGATCAGCAAGCCCAGACCCCAGTTAACGTTAATTCCGGCCTTTTGTTGCGTTAGGCCCAGGCCCAGACGCTGGAAGGTAACGTCTGGAGGCTTGGTTTTCCCGGGGTCATTATTTGCCTCAAATCAACGGGAGCAAGAGAACGGGACTCGTGAGAGATGCGGAAACAATGAAGATGCCTGGCGCCTTGGAGGAGGCGGAACTCCTGTCTCCAAGGAAGAGAACCCTTGAGGGGACGTTAGGTCAGGGCACCCAAGTTGCAGGTTCAGACTTTCACAGGTGTTAGGTCCCTAGGGGAGTTGGCAGAGGGAAGCTTTTGGGGGAACTTACAGCAATGGGGTTCACCAAAATATACCCGAGGTGCTGCCCAAGGAAAGACAATGGCTTCCTATGGCCACTGTAAACTCAACTTTTCTGCAAAAGTCTATTTGGGAGGAGAATGAGCTAAATACTTAGGTGGGTATTTACTTCCAGTGGTATATACTTCACTGCTCTTTCTGGAAGAATATGTGAAGAGTTTCTGTGCAAATGCCTTTTAAAAAGCTGACCAAGATTCTCCTGGTGGCACTGGAAGAGGCCAGCAAAAGAAGTCAAAATTTTGGGAAGTCACAATTCTTCCCAACCATCCTCATGACACAAGCGGAAAATAGTAATATTTGTATGGCACACTGGATTGTATATATTAGGGAGTAAATTGAGCTGATATAATAAAGATCCCAAAATACAGTGACCTGAATAACACATCTTTATTCCTCCCTCACGTAACGGGTGGGCAGTCCCCAGCTGGTAAGATAGCCTTGCCCTCCTGAATTAATGTTTTTCATCTTTCGGGCAAGAAGGTTCTTAAAATTCTCATATCCAAGCCAACACCGCAGGGAGGGCAGCAGAAGCAGAAACAATACTTCCTAGAGTTGCAACCCAGGATATTATCAAGAAAGTAAAAAGATAACCTACAGAAATGGGAGGAAAAAAATCTTAAATCTAAGTACAGGATGAGGATTTAGTATCTAATTCATATTAAGGATTCTTTATGACTGAACAAGGCAAACAGCCAAATTAAAATTTGAGCAAAGAACTGGACTAGACATTTCTCCAAAGAAGATATACAATGTCCAACAAGCATATGAAAAGATGTTTAACTCGTTAATCTTTAGGAAATGCAAATCAAAACCACAGGTATCATTTCACATATAATAGGATGGCTATGATTTTTTAAAAGGAAAGTGAAGTGTTATTGATGTAGAGAATTGGAAATCATCACATCACACAGAGAGCTCTGAGAAACTTCAGGTTTGAACAGAAGGGCCTAGGACTATTGTTTGGGATTCAACCCATATACAAGGGATGAATTCACAGTTTTATCTCCCATTAGCACCTATCTCTCAGACCATTCAATTTCCTGTGCTTGATTTTATCATTAGTAATTTCTGTGTTAACTCTTTGTATATGTTACATTCTTTGAAGAAATTCTCACAAAATCTTAAAAGGCTGGAATTATTCTGGTTGTTCAGATGACTAAACTGTGCCTGAAAGAAAGAAAATCACTTCCAAGTTCTCCTAACCTAAAAGGTTAACACTATACATAGGTCTTATTCCAAAGCCCATACTTAGGCCAATAATCAAAAAAACAGATACTTCCACTGCTATTTCTGGAAGAATATGTGAAGAGTTTCTGTGAAAATACCTTTTAAAATGCTGACCAAGAAGGTAACTCATACTCCTTATCACTGAAGTACAGGAAATCATCTCATGGCTTCGAAGAATTTTATCCACCATCTAATCTATTATCCCTTGTTTTGAGCTCTATGAATAAAGAAGAAAATCTTATTAGATATAGCAAATTGATGTGTAAGTAGACACTAGAAATCAATGTGGAAGCATTTAGTCCAGCTGTCTCTAAAAAGGGTTAGGTCAAAATGGCAGCAAATTTGTTAAAAATCCCTGCACATGGGCTGGGGATGTGGCTCAAGCGGTAGCGCGCTCGCCTGGCATGCGTGCGGCCCGGGTTCGATCCTCAGCACCACATACCAACAAAGATGTTGTGTCCGCCGAGAACTAAGAAAAAATAAATATTAAAAATAAAAAAAAAAAAAAAAAAAAAAAAAAAAAAAAATCCCTGCACAGTCCTACCATTCAAATATAGGAGCTGCTAAAAGGGCCCAGGAGTGCTGGAGATGTAGCTCAGGGGTAGAGTGCTTATCTAGCATACACAAAGCCAAGGGTTCAATCCCCAGTACCACATGTACACAGTACAGCATAAGGGACCAAGACTTTATGGAAAATAATAAACTACACAAAGTTTTGCATTGTTTTCTTAGAAAAAGTGATCTGAAATACTTTGAAAAGAAAAAATCTTCTGTATGAGGGAGATAGCATATGTCATGCATGTGAAGAAATGTAGTCACACTTCCTTGGGGCTCATTTACAGTTACTTGAACCAATTTTAAGTTATCAGTTGTCAAACAGTCATTTAAAAAATGTTTAGATGTTGATGGACCTTCATTTTATTCATTTATTTATATGCAGTGCTCAGAATTAAACCCAGCAGGCACTCTGCCACTGAGCTACAGCCCCTAAGCCAGATATTTTACTGAGAGAAAAAAAAATTTTCCTATTTTATGGGGAAACTCCTATTTCTAATTTTATATCTTCTTGTTCTTTCCAAACCTAAATTCTTCATGAATTTGGATGGGAAACACTGAGAATGGGTCCAGAAAAACAAATTATTGCCAGAGAGTAAGAATCCATGCCAAGATATCAAGCACTGCTGAGGAAGGAATCATTTTCCTCAATGTGACCAAGAGTTTCTATGTCCTGACAATTTAGCATCAAAAGTATATCCAATTAAATAAAAGTTGTTATGATTGTGAAAGGTCACACATTCATCTGACTCAAAATAAAAATGTTGGGCTGGGGTTATGGCTCAGTGGTAAATCGCTTGCCCAGCATGTGTGAAGCACTGGGTTCAATTCTCAGCACTGCATATAAATAAACGAATAAAATAAAGGTCCATCAACAACTAAAAATGTATTAAAAATTAAATAAAAAATAAAAATGTTAAAATGCAATATTCAAATACCTAGACATAATAAAAGCATGAAGTTAGCAGAATATTAAAAATACAAAAATACATCTATGTATATAAACACCAATATGAATTTCCTTTACATTAATTTTATAAGGTATATAAATATGTCTACATATGTGTCTAGATACATAGTGTGGACATATGGGTCTATTATCTGTTTCAGGTCTTAACTCCTAAGTCAACTTCATATAATACTCACATAAACACAAATTTCAGAGGATCCTAATAGCAATCACATACTAATAAAGCATAAATTTCCACTGATGCCAAAAGATGAAGTTAATGTATCAACATGAGATAATAAGAATAATAGTTGCAGATAAACAAAATTTGTACCTCATGATGAAGAGAAACTTCTGATTACAACATACAAACACCTATGCTAAAAAGGCAGGTAAAAAAAAATTTAGCCGCATTATAAGTGAAGTTCAGCTGTAGAAACAAAAGGTTAACCAGAGGCTTGGGTTTATGTCACCTCTGAATAAGAAATCAGCTGCCACACTTAGACCAAAAATCAGTGAATAATTCAGACTCTTCACTGGTTGGAGTCATTATTCTTTTTTCTTAAAGCCTGATAATATAATTGTACACCCTGGGAAATTTTCCAAAATAAGTTACTACTCAATACTTAAAAATTATTAAGTATTCAAAAAATAAGTATTCCTGTACCTCTAGGAAATAGAAAACAGACAAATGACATGAATTAAACATAAGATATTAATCCATTTTAGGTTAGATATAAGTTGGGCAATGCTTAATAATCATACTTGTTTCTGTTTAAGGTCTGAATTACTGAATCATACTAAATCTGTAATTTATGTTGTATAAAGTGAAATTATCAGTAAGAAAATTAATTTTCTGAATTTGGAATATGTATAAATTGACTGTTAAATTGTAAAAATATTAATCAGTTTCACTCCATGCCATGCACATATATAAATCTTCCATTCTTGCTTGATGTCTGTTCTAATCTTTTTTTAAAATATAAATATTCTTTCACAGATTCTAAATGGTTCCAACTGCTCAAAATAACTAAGTTCCCATTTCACCAAAGTTTGTTTCCCTATGTACATTAAGATACAACATGAGGACTGGGGTTGTACTCAGTGGAAGTGAGCTTGCCTAGCATGTGTGAGGCACTGGCTTTGATTTTCAGTACAACATATAAATAAATAAAAGCCCATCAAAAACTAAAAAATATTTTTAAAAAAGATATAACATGAATATATTATCTCATATACTCATCCTCCCCAACACTCTGAAGAATAGTAATGATTTGTTGTCTAAAAGTTTTAGGCATCAAATGCTTAAGTCTTATCATTTGTTGAAAATGGCTCATTCTTTCTGTCATTTCAAAGAAGTTATCTATAAATCAAGGTTACAACCCACCCACAAACAATCCCCTTTTATAATGCTACCATATCATATTCTGTCCATAGCATGTTTAAACCCATACTGAAAGAAGAAAATCAAGTAATTCCCTTAAGATGGGAGTCATTCATTCAATCGATGGATTCATAATTCTCTTAGATTCTGGTCTTTCTTTACAGGCCTATGTTGAGTCATTTCTACAAACTATTTTAACTCCTTTATGGAAAGCCTATTAAGGAATTTTAAAGTTTTCACCCTTTTTGTGAAAAAGACTATTATCCACTAAATTTTTAATTTTTTTAATTGTCAATCTTTTTTTTTTTTTTTAACATGGTGCTGAGGATCGCTCGAACCCAGGGACTCAAACATTCCAAAAAAGAGCCATACCATTGAGCTACAACTCCAGCTTCACATTAAATTTTTATCAACAAATTTTAACAATTATCTCAGCTTACAGAAGGTTGTGTACTCAATTTTCACATAATTGTTATATGATGTTTCTCCTTTGGATAAGCCCTATATTTTTTCTTGAACTGTGAATTAATCCCAGAGGTGCATTACCACTGAGCTTCATCCCTAGCCCTTTCTCTTTTATTTTGAAACAGGCTCTCCCTAAGTTGCTGAGGCCAGCCTTGAACTTTCAATCCTTTGCCTCCTAAATCCCTGGGATTATAGGAATGTGCCATTGTGCCTGGCTTATGCCATATAAAAGATTAAGTATTACAAACATAGGGTATATGAGTTGGTATTCTAATTCCAAGAGGCAAAAATCTAATTCAAATTACCATAAGCAAAAAAAAAGGAAATTTATTGAATCATGAAAACAAAAGTAAAGGATGTGCAGTCAACATGTATGACTGGTTCCAGATCAAACAATGTCATCAGATTTCTGTTTCTCATGTCCATTTTCCTCTATTAGAAATTTCTTTGGGAAGGCTTTCCACATGGGATGGCAAAGGCTACTGGTGAGTTTTTAACCCCATTAAATCCTCAAAGCTTGAAATTCCAAAAATAGAAATTATCTTTTTTACTACTCTTAACAATACTTCAAGGACTGTATTGGTCCAGAAGGGGCTATTTTATTAATAGCTAGGTTGAGGGGAAATAATTGGTCAGCCTGTGACCAATCTACTGCTGTCCTTGAATAACAGTTTCATCAGAATCATAAGCATTGAGGGTGGGGTACTGAGCAGGGGAGAAAGTCTACTACTCCAGTCATTTCAAATAATGGATGATGGTGAACTAAAGGCTTTTTCATATGGACTACATAGTAGACTTTACTAATCAAACAGAATTCACTGATATTCGATAAGGACTGGATGGTGACTAAATGATTTCTTTCCTATATTTGTTATTATCATAGTGTTTCTCTATTATGAATTCGCTGATGTCGTCTGAGAGCTGAGGCACAGCTAAAATTATCCTCACATTCATGACATTTATAGGGTTTCTCTCCAGCATGAATTCTCTGGTGTAGTCTAAGGGACAAGATCTGATGGAAAGCCTTCCCACATTCATCACATTCATAGGGTTTCTCTCCTGTATGAACTCTCTGGTGTTGGTTAAGGTAGGAGCCACAACTGAAGGCCTTCCCACATTTGCTACATTCATAGGGTTTCTCTCCTGCATGGCTTCTCTTATGGTGAATTAGAACTAAAGCATCACTGAAGGCTTTCCCACATTTACTGCATTCAAATGGTCTCTCTCCAGTATGAATTCTATGATGTCGATTAAGCTGTGAGTCAGTCCTGAAAAACTTGCCACACTTGATGCACTCATAGGGCTTTTCTCCGGTATGAATTCTCTGATGTTGATTAAGGTGTGAGCGATAGCCAAAAGTCTTCCCACACTCATTACATTTGAAGGGTTTCTCTCCTGTGTGAATTCTTTGATGAAGAGTGAGGGCTATGCGTCTGCTGAAGGCCTTTCCACACTGATTACATTCATAGGGTTTCTCTCCAGTGTGAATCCTCTGGTGCTGATTAAGGTGTGCACTCTGTCTGAAGGCTTTGTTACACTCCTTACATTCATATGGTTTCTCTCCTGTGTGAATTCGCTGATGTTCAACAAGGAAGGCATAACGGCTAAAGGCCTTCCCACATTCATTGCATGCAAAGGGTTTCTCTCCCGTGTGGATTCTCTGGTGCTGAGCCAGGTGAGCGCTCTGCCTGAAGGCTTTGTTACATTCTTTACATTCATATGGCTTCTCTCCAATATGAGTTCTTTGGTGTTCACTGAGAAAGAAGTCATGGCTAAAGGCTTTCCCACAGTCATTGCATGCACATGCTTTCTCTCCACTGTGAATTCTCTGAGGTTGATTAAAGAATGAGTAACAGCTTAAGACTTCACCACATTCATCATATTCATGGGGTAATTTTCCAAAATGATTACGTTGAGTTGGATGTTCAGTAAATAATGAGTGGATACTTAAGAAATTTGAAAAATTATTAGTTTTATAAGGTTTCTCACCAGAAGGAATTCGTGTATCTTTATTAAAGTGAGTAATTTGATTCAATTCTTCATATTCATTACCTGTCAAAGATTCCTTCTTAGCATGGAGTCTTTCATATTCAATTATAACTGAATTTTGGGTGAAGAATTTATCATATATATCAAATTTATGGGCTTGTTTTACTGTGGGAATTCTCTGTTGTGCTAACAGTACTGACTTCAGGGGGAGGCTTCTCCCAGAATAATTATATTCATTGTGTCTTTTCCCAGTAGAGATGTCCTTAAGAGTTGTCATTTGCCTGAAATGGCTCTCCTGATTTCCCCGATACCACTCAAACCCCTCATATTTCCAGCCTTCTCTGAAACTGCAGCATTCAAGGCCATGACTTGTGAGTCTTTCTGTTACCATGCACTGGGATATTTCTTCCTCATCAATGAACAATTTTGGAGACAATTCCTTCATTTCACACCATGACTCCCAGTCTGAAAAATATCAAGAAAATAAATGTCTTCTTTTTTTCACTTTTCTAGGAGAAAGGAACCTTTAGGGAAAATTTAATTGAGGGAAAAGAAGGAATAAAGTACATGGTTCTAGCATCTCCCAAATATGGCCATGCAATATGAACAAAATACAAAGAATAAAGAGGTTGATCAAAGACAGCATATGTGTTGGGGAGGTAGTGATAGCAAATCAGGTACAAAGTAGGGCATAAGAGGCAGACAAAGCTAAATGCCAGAAAGGTAAGGAATTGAGGATGACTGATTAAGTCTTTTTTAATATTTATTTTGTAGTTGTAGTTGGACACAATACCTTTATTTTCCTTATTTTTTAAATATTTTTTTTCACTTATTTATTTTTTGCTGAGGATCAAACCCAGGGTCTCCCATGGCGAAGAGAGTACTCTACTGGTGAACCACAGCCCCAGCCCTGATTAAGCCTTGCTTGTTTTCTCTGCCTCTAGTCTTTAAAGACTCCAGTCCACCCTGCACTGATATTCATATGACTGAAAGTTCCACGAGGGTATGGACTTATATTTATTCCTTTTTCTTCTTACGGTGGCATATCATGCCTGGAGCAATGACATCTTGATGAATGGATGCTGCTAGATTAATATCTTGTAATATTTTCCACTAATGCTGCCCAAAAACTTCTAAGATTTTACCAGGGTCCAGAGGAAAATTATTGTTGTTTTCTAAAGTATCTAGAAGAAATAAGATTATCAGTTTTTCTCATCAAGAGAAAAATGATGCCTGCCAAGTAGACAATACTTTCAGGAAAGGATCTTAGTTGAACCAAGGTGAAAGGAAAGCTTTTCTAAAAAATCACCTCAAAAAAGAGGAAAATAAGAAAATCCTTTTAATTTAATTTAATTTTAATTAACTTAATTTTAATTTAATTTAATTTTAGACAATATATTAAATATACAGAATCTATGACTATATGCCTAGGACCTAGTAGAGGGGAAAAAAGTCTGAGATAGTGTCCTCCCTTTTATAAACTCTAAAAAGAGAGATAAAACTTGTGCATACAATGATTCAACATGATACATAATGCAAGACTAGCTAATATGAGATAGATCATCATTAGAATAGATGTTAAGAAAAAAAGACATCAGAATTCACTAAAGAATAATTTCTGGAGGCTATAGCTTGGTTTTCAAGGTTATGATCAGACTTCTAAAATATGACAACTATTTTACTAACTGAGCCATTTTCAAATTAGGATATAATGTAGGATTATTTTAGAACTGCACATATTAGCATGTTGGGGTTAATGAGATGAACTCTCCCCCAAAACAGTTTCCCATCTGTTGAAAAGGAAATCTTCCTCCAGACTATGGAAGCACAAAACTGAAAGTCAAAAAATAGAAGATGTCTGTGTCTGCATCTTCCTTCTTTCCAACACATCCACCACCCAGGAAAAGCCCCCAACCTCGTCAGTTCTCCTGTGCACAGCCTTGGATCCTCTCCTACATGGGCCCCTATATAAGCCCAGGCCTGAGAGGGCTTTGCTCACTTATTTTCCTGTAGGTACTTAACGTTGTTCATTCTTTCTTCATTCTTTCTTTTTGTTCGCTTACCCATTCTCCCAGACTTCCTGTCCTGTTATAGGAGAGCAATGTCCAAGCCCATTATATTCCTTCTTACCAATAACAAATTTTACTCCAGACAAATTTATAAAATAAAAATGTTTATACAATGTCTAAATGTAATGCCAAGTAAAAGAAGCCTAAAGGGAGAAGACTACAGGTATTTTTCAACCTGGGAGATTCTGAGGTGCCTAGAACTCCAACCACTTAAAAAAAGGCATATGAATACTGAAAGGGAATGAATTCCTCATGGGAGAATGTCCTGGGGAAAGTAGAGAGCAGGAAATAATAATTGTATGTGTGGAAGACATATTCACTTTGATGGAGTAGAGAAATACTTAGGAGCCAATGATGTCATAATAGCATTTAGCAAAAAAGAAAAGGAAATTCACCTACATCAGTAACTGAGGAGAAAAAGGAAATATGGTTTCAGGTAAAATGGAAAAGAATCAAATGGACACCCATGTGGCACAGTAAAACAACACACTCTTTGGGGCCAGACAAGGATGGGATTGAATCCTATCTCTGTATCTAGGTAGCTACCCTCAACAAACTGATTAACCTACTTCTTGAGTCTCAGTTTTCTATTTGACAAAATGAAGTTACCTTGCAAGAATGATAAGAGAACAAGAATATTTATAACACATCCACCAGCGTTGGGCTTATTACAGATACTTAGTGATACTTATCATAAAATAATTCAGTACTCAGTAACTCTTGTACCCACATCACTAGTAGACTCAGATATTATTATTACATCAATGTTTGAATAGGGATTATGCAACAGGCTGTCAAGTGACAAGACAAAAAATAGGAAAAGTAAAC
Organism: Urocitellus parryii; assembly: GCF_045843805.1. Taxonomy (NCBI): domain Eukaryota; kingdom Metazoa; phylum Chordata; class Mammalia; order Rodentia; family Sciuridae; genus Urocitellus; species Urocitellus parryii. The sequence goes on along the minus strand of NC_135545.1, from coordinate 15,578,330 downwards.
TCTTTAGGGTTAAAATGAATCCAGGCAATGTTATTGATATTAGAGATATGTAATTCCCAGCTAGTTATATTGTATAACTGGATGGAAGTTAGAATCACAGTATGATCAACTTTGGAATCCAATTAGAACCATACAGTAAGTAGGCTGATCTAAGACATTAGAAGAGGAAAAGTTCTTACTATATCATGGACCTAGTCTCCCATATGCTGATCTGGTGGACAACAGACAAACTGATATACAGCCAGCCCTCTGTATCTGCAGGTTGCACATCCATGGATTCAATTAACTGTGGATTGAAATATTAGAAAAAATGTATTTGTACTAAACATTCGTAGACATTTTTGACATTGTTTGCCAAACAATATACTCCAACAACTATTTACATAGCATTATATTGTATTAGGCATTATAAGTAATATAGAGATGATTCAAATTATATGAGGATATGCATAAGTGATATGCAAATACTATATAATTTTATATAAAGGATTTGAGTTTCCATGTGTTTTGGAATCCACAGAGGACCTGGGTCCAAAAACCTGCAGGCACTAAAGGACAACTATATTGAAAAAGTAAATAATCATTACATTACTGGCATGAAACTCAGGAGATTTTGGTGGGAAGTCTGGGGAGAAAAGTCTGGGACTTGCGGGGAAATCTTAAGAAGGAAAAGAAAATTCATTGCTAACATCAAATTTTGTTGCAAAGAGTAGCCAAACCAATGACACAGACTTACAGATTCAGTCCCCTTCTTTAAAAGACTATGTAGGGCGATACTGCCCAATATAGCAGCCACTAGCTATATGTGGCATTTAAATATTTAATTAAAATTAAAAACTTAAAAATTCATCTCCTCAATCACACTAGACACAATGTGGCTGGCCAATGTGGCTAGTGGCTTCTGTACTGGAAAGCACAGTCATATATTATTTCCATCATTACAGAAAATCTTATTAGCACTGGAGAGAGATCCAAGTTAATGTGATGATGATCTTATGGTTAATAAGGAAAGACAGAAAAGTAGGGACAGGAGTCAGTTAAAGGCACAAAAAAATCAGAAAAGAGTTTTGAAAAGAGAAAAAAGATAATGGTCAGAACTACCTTATGCATCTCAGTAAGCTGAGGAGTATAAAAACGAAGCAAAGTACCTGGATTTAGTCAAACTCTATAGAGGGGCAGAAGCTACTCTGCAAGTGGCAAGACAGTGGGAACGAACTTGAAGTAAAGGCAGTAAGGAAAGATTAGAAATGACATATAAGTAATTATAAGAGAGAAGGGTGTATGGTTTGCAGGAACACTAAAAAGGTTCTATAAAATGTTATATGTATGTGAAAGAAGATTTAAACAAACAAACTGCACCAAAAGAAAAAAAGTAATGTGTGCATACTTTTACCTCATGTTAATTAAGCCAGGTAAATATCAATCAGAATTCTGCAAGGATTTTATTTCTGAACTTAGAAAATTAAAGAACACATGGTCAAAATGATCAATAATATAAAAGAAAATTCTGAAGAAAAAAGAGGTTTCTAGAATGAATAATATGGCCCAAGACATTGTATTTTATACTTTCCTCCCATCATCTTGTGAAAGGGTGAAACCAAGGTGACTTGTAAAAGTCACCAACATTGTGGAAAATGTCAAGAGAAACTCACTTGAAGCATAAATACTCATGTGACACAGAGAATAGAGTAACTAACACAGAGCCTGAACCTGTGAACTGCATTTGGTTGAAGGGAATCTCACAGGGAGAATGATACATGGAAGGATTTCCCTGTCATTCTGAATCTGTCTAGGCACTACAACTAAGAATCAGCATTAGAGCTGCTCCTTAATATTTTTCTTTTTAAACAAATAAAATACTCACAAAATTTTAAAAATCTACAAAGAAGATTCTTTCAAAATATCCTCCAAAACCACGACCATTGTTAGCTGATGTCAACATTTAATATCCTCCTAGAATTCTCTTTCCCTGTACAGACAAATATATACAATTTTTACATACATACTATTTACAACCTGCTTTTTCCTCCCATAAAACACTATAGATATCTCTCAGTGTCAGCATCAATAAAACTATCTCGTTCAAAGGCTGATTGAGCCATACTTCAGGTAATAAAACAACTAATAATAGATTTTTGCACTTGTATCCCCCAAACTCAGTTACTTACAAGCCAACAATCAGTTCTGCCCTCAATTTATGTAGTTCAGTTGTATTTAGTGTTTATAATTATGTGCTTAAATATTTAATTAATTGAGTGCTAAAAGAAAATTGTTTTAATGAAAACCGTTAAAAGCTTTAGAAAAATAGAGCAGAAGCAAGTTGCTTAAAACTTGTTTTTGAATTAGGTAAAAAATAAAATTGTAAATGCCTGATAAAAACTAACTCTACAAAAATTCTGTACCCACATCGGTTTGTGTTTTGCAATGGAAATCATACATGATGAGTGTAGTTTATATAAGAAAAATGAAAGCTGAATTCCAATCAACAGACCATATTCAAATAAAAAGCACTGGCACTATACCAAAAGGCTAATGAAGGAGCTTGAGTTGTAGCTCAGTGGTAGAGCAGATGCTTAGAATGTATAAGGCCATAGGTTCAATCCCCAGCACCAAAAAACCAAAACAAAAACAAAAATAAAAGCTAGTGAGGGCATGGTACTGTGACTCAGTGGCAGAGTTCTTGCCTAGTTTTGATCTTCAGCACCATATAAAAATAAACAAATAAAGGCATTGTGTCCAGACACAAGTACAAAAAAACTTTTTTAAAAAAGCTAGTGAATATTCATTTATGTTTTAAAGTTAAACATATAATATTTAGTTCAGTTGTACTTGGTGTTTATAATTACATGCTTAACATAAACATGAAGATACATATACCTCATATATATATATATATATCTTTACATATGTATCTTAATGTGAAACATGTATTTTTAAATATGTGTTTTTATTACTCCTTGCAGTCAACACTTGAAAAAAATTAACCATTTAGAAATCAAATACTGGGGGCATGGGCTTTAGCTCAGTGGTAGAGTGCTTGCCTAGCATGTGTGAGGCATTGGGTTTGATTCTCAGCACCACATATAAATAAATAAAAGTCCATAAGCAACTAAAAATAAATTATTCCTAAAATGAAAAAGAAATCAAATACTGGGGAATGATCTTCGATAAATTATATTGTAATATTTGTGTGCATGTACAAATACATAACAAATCCCAAACATTACATATAACTATAATGCCCCAATAAAAATAATAGGGAAAAAAGGAAATAAAATAAGCAACTTCTAATAATGTGATTTTGTATAATTTTGCATTTCTCCAAGATCCATTTCTAAAAGTAGAAACATTAAATTAAATTAAATTGTACATATTGAAAATATTAATATTCTCTCAAACTGCCTTCTAAAAAATTTATCAACAGTATAGAAAGAGCACATCTCAAAACCCACCCACACTGGCTAACATCATCTTAAAATCATTGCCTACATAAGTAAAAAGTACCTCTCTGTTCTTATAATTTTGATTATAAAATTGAGTATCTTTTTATGCAAATTTATATATCTTTTATATATATTATGATGTATTTTGCATAATTGAACCATATATCTTCTAGGTGATTTATAGAAGTTACTTATATATTTAGGGCATTAAGCCTATGTAAATATTTTCCCTTTTCACCACTTTTTATTGTTTTATGTCCCCTTCATTTACAGTGCTTTGATAAAAAAATTTAATTATGTAAACTTAAAGCTCTCACTTTTTCCATTATAGATGCTGGCTTTGATGTCATTCTAGGAACAACTTTCTAAAATCTAGTATTATACAAATATTATTTATAACTTTTAAGAAACTCTTTGCCTCATTGATTTGAAAAGCTACCCTTTCTTACTATAAATTCTCATATAAACCTGAGTGTCATTTCACTGATCTACTCATTGTTCTTATGCTCTCTATATTTTCTATACTGTTCCACTAGTTTATTTCACTGTTATGATACCAGATCAATCACCAAAATTCTTACATATTAAAAATTGAATATTTTATTAATTTTAATAATCCACATGATCAAATATGCAATTCAGAAAGGCAAGAACAGTTTGGCAAGAAAAAAACATCGTGATAAATTATTATAGAATTTCTCTTCTATAAGTCTTTTTCTATTTATTTGGTACTAAGGATTAAAAAATTGGGGTGCTTTTTCATTGAGTTATATCCCCATCCCTATTTATTATTTAGTTCTGAAATAGGGTCTCACTATGTTTCTTAGGTTTCCCTAAGTTGCCAAAGCTGGTCTTGAATTTTGGTCCTCCTGCCTGAGCCTCCAAAGTAGCTAGAATTACAGGTGTGCACCACTGCACCTGGCTCTTTAAGTTTTTATAGAAGAAAAAAACATTAGAGAAAAATTAATCACTTCAAAGATGCTGGAAATATATTAAAATAGAAAATACCTTGCTATTTTAAATGTTTACATATATGTGTGTGTATGTGTTTGTGTGTACACATTTAAGATGGAAACAATTCCTTAATGTCAGAAAGAATAAAAACTGCACCTGTAAGACACAGATAAGGAAACTGAGATAGTCAAAAGGGAAAAAAAGTAAAGGAAGATAAAAATATTTTAAAGGAAAACATATGTAGTAAATATTTTTCCTTTTCCTCCTAGATACACAAAAATTGCATCAGCCAACTTTCTCTTGTAGCCATATGACTAAGTTTTGGCAAATCAGAAGAGATAGACATCACAAATGTCAATTCCAAGTTGGCCCATTGAAAATGTCCTGAGAGATCCCTCAACATCCATTCATTTTTATCTTGTTTCTCTTTTTGTGTGTATGTATGCCTTAATCTACCTTCTGCCCCCGGCCCTGCCCCATGCCCTTTTTCTTTCTCTTCCTCCCTCTCTGCCTTGCTGGCTTTAGTATAAGATTCCAAGGACATGATGATCCCAACAGACGAAAGGGATCTGAATGTCAATCTAAATGACGGCATGCAGCAGAGGCCCCAGATAATGGCATACTGGATTATAACATGTCCCCCCCAAAAAAAAAAATCTTTACATTTTTATTCACTAAGACTTTGTTAAAGCAAGAAGCATACTCTAAGAAATTCAGAGAAGTGAATAAAACAGTACAACAAGCTGGCTAGATAGAGATGAATACATGCAAATTAATATTTGCTCTACTTGCCAGTGATAACCACTTAGAACACTAAAAGAATATTAAGCTACATAGTAAGGAAAACAGTGTAGCACTGATTTAGAAATAAACAGTGGAATGAAAAGAAGAGGGCAGATGTAAGAATCACACAAATATAAGAACTTGGCATGCAGATGAAGGCAGCATTATCATCTATCAGTGAAGAAATGCATTAGTCAATAAATTCACACACCATATTTAAAAATTAAAGTCCATAGAGATTATAGGCCTAAGAGTGAAAAACAAAAACCTTAAAACTATTAAAAATAATACAAGAGAGTGGGGTACAGTGGTGTCTGCCAGTAATCCCTACTACTTGGGAAGCTGAGATAGATTGCATCACAAGCTTGAGGCCAGCCCAGACAAATTAGTAAGACAGTCTCAAAATAAAAAATAAGAATAAAGGTGGGGCTGGGGATGTGACTCAAGCGGTAGCGTGCTGGCCTGGCATGCATGCGGCCCGGGTTCGATCCTCAGCACCACATACAAACAAGATGTTGAGTCTGCCGGGAACTAAAAATAAATAAATAAATATTAAATTTCTCCCCCCACCCTCTTAAAAAAAAAAGAAGAAAGGGCTGAGCTGGGTACGATGGCAGAGGCCTGTAATCCCAGTGACTTGGGAGGCTAAGATAGGAGAATCACAAATTCAAGGCCAGCCACAGCAACTTAGCAAGGCCCTATCTCAAAATAAAAAATAAAAAAGGCTAGGAGTGTAGCTCAGTGGTAGGGTACCCCTGGGTTCAATATCTGGTACTGCAAAAAACCAAACAGAATATTTTTATGACCCTAGTTACTAGGGGAAGATTTAGTAAATGAGGCTACAAAGGATGAACTATAAAGAAAAAGACAGATCTGACATTAACATTAAAAATTTCTATTTTTGAAAAGAAATCACAATTTAAAAGGCACGACACATTCTGGGAAAAGGCAAGAGACATTCTGGGAAAAGAAAACAAACACGTTTTCTATAGAAAAATTAATAATACTCAATATATTTTAAAAAGTTCTACAAATAAATAAAGACAAATAACCTAACTCCCCAAAAATGTGTTGCAAATAAGATACAAGAAACTTCGCATACATCCGTAGTTTGAATGTAGTTAGGAAATTTGTATTTTACAGATGAATAAGTTAGAAAATTTAGGGAATATATTTTATGTATATACTAAAATGTTTGAATCAAATGAGTAAATTTATATCTCAGATGAATAAACTAGAAAAATTAGTATATATAGTTCACATGTATACTAAAATTGAGCAAGTAAGTAAATATATTGTTTATCATTGTCAGAAAAGGAAATTACAAATAAGTAAAAGAGGAAGGCTACAATTACCTCAGCTTGGAGTTACACTAGAATCTAATTACTAATATAAATGAAGAGTTTTAATATATAAAGAGACAGAGGCAGAAATAAAAATAGAAGTTTATGTATATACATGCACTTATTTCCTATCTCTATCTGCTGTGATGGCCTGACAGCAATGAGCACATCTACAATCCAGATTTTGGTTTCTAAACACCATTTCCCAACAAAAAGAACCAGGTTTCTTGGAGAAGTGACAGATTCAAGGCTGGGCAAGGAAAACAAAATGAACCTGGGATACTCTGTAGTGCCAGAAGGAAGGAAGTGCTCAAAAAATGGAGGGGAACATGTGAAAAGCTCACAGGAACCAACATGGAGATTCTGATGGCCAAAACTGGAACAAACTGAGCAACAAAATAATGATTCATTGGATTTAACTCCATAGGAAAAAATCCATAAATCTAGCAATATAAAGATGAATCTCTTTAAATTCTATGAAGTCTTTATTTCATAGAAAAAATACATAAATCTACAAATATAATTGAATTCATAATAAAATGGGGGAGAAGAAACAGTTCTTCCACACAGAATGATCCTATTTTTTATATGTGTATAGACAGATATATACGAATATACATATTCCTGTGGTGCTAAAATTAATAAGCAAAAGTTTTATGAAAAGTTGAATAGTTTCAAAGTATTTTCTACAAGATAGTTATTAATTATTAATAGAAAAATAAGAACTTTATAATGGAAAAAACAAGTAGACACCACCCTCACTAGGCAAGCAAAGTTAGTATCATAGATAATAAGGCACATCAACATTGTAAATTCTTTGATATGATGTACTGAGGGACACAATATTATTTCTGTGGTATTCTTTAAAAATATGCATACTCAACCTAATCATAAGAAAATATCAGATAAATCCAATTTTTTTTTTAAGAAAACTAGCTTTGTCAAACTACTGGGTTTTTTTCTAAAGAGCGTGCATGTATATCTTTAATAACATTTTTGACAAAAGTAAAAGGTCAAAAAAAGCAAATCTAGAAAAGTATGCAATTCTGACCACAATAGAGAAAAAGAAAAGGAAAGGATTAAGATTTAGAGTACAGGTAAAAGACTAGAAAATAAAATGTGATAAAATTGAAAGGAAAAACCCCAAGGTCAAGTTGAGGTTTCTAGGGGAGCACATGCTAAAGAGGTTTCCTTGCCACCTGAAGTTCAGGGAAGCCTCCTCAGGACCACTTGTGTGGATACCTTACAATGGCCTTCTCTGCCCAGTTATCTGTCACTCACCTGCACACTGATCTTGTGACATCTTTCTTTCCACCATCCAAGGTTCCTTTCCTTGCTCCAATAAGGAGATCATGTTGGGCTTAGAAATGGAGAGGCCTATTTATAGGGTAAGAAAAATGAAAGCCAGAGAGACAAATCAACATGCTGCAGTTGTTCCAGGTCCCAGACCCAATTTCTTGATCATCAGGCAAGAAATGACCTTTAAGGGTCAAAGAATGGAATGGTGCTTGTACGTAGGATTAGGAAGGTGAAGCTTATTCCATAGCAGTGGCTCTCAAAGCTCTACAACAGAAGTAGCCATCACCTGGGCACTAATTTGAAATGCAAATTCTCAGGCCCCAACTCAGACCTACTGTTGTTTCTACAACATTGGCTCTGGAACTTTGACAGGCATCAGGATCATTGAAGGACTTATTAAAAGCCAGATTACTAGACACAGTCCCTGAATTTCTGATTTTGTAGATCTAGAGTGGGGTCCTATAATTTGTATTTAACAAATTTCCAGAGCATGCTGATGTTGCTGTTTCAAACCACCATTCTATAGCAAAGGGAACTACTCATTTCCAACTCTAAAAAACTACTTCCAATCACTTCCTGGAACAGAAGGCAGAAATTCAAGTACCTTCAAAATGTCCTAGATATTACTGATTGAGGAAATAAAAACATCTCAGAAGGAAATTTTGGATTTATCGGGGAGAAACATCCTTACCAAGCCATACCAAGTTCCTGTAGTTTTCAAACATGACTTCTCTGTATAAATCCTTCTGAGATGGGTCCAACCATTCCCATTCCTCTTGGGAAAAGTCTAGAGCCACATCTTTGAAAGTCACCAACCCCTGAAATAAAAATAAATTCTTATTCACCAAGTGCTTAGATTCCCATATGGTCCCAGTAAAAAAGATAAATTCATCCAGAGTTTAAAGCTCTAAATAATCCAGGAAAATAATTTTATTAGAAAACAATTACATGTGCCAGGTGCAGTGGTACACGTCTCTGATCCCAGCAGCTCAGGAGCCTGAGGCAGAAGGACCACAAGTTGGACACCAGCATCAGCAACTTAGACAGGCTCTAAGCAACTTAGTGAGACTATGTCTCAAAATAAAAAATAAAGAACTAGGGATGTAGCTCAGTAGTTAAGCATCCTTGAGTTTAATCCCTGGTACAAAAAAAAAGGAAAAGTATTATATGTTCAGGTTTGTAAAATATTTTGAAGGAAGAGAAATATTGAAAGAGATTCACCACTTGAAATTTCTACACTTCTGTGAAAAAGACATATATACAAATACAAGAAAAATTAGCTTATAACATGAAAAAGTATAAGTATATGAGCAAGGGCTAAGTTGTACTTTGTACATACTAAGTTATAAAAAATTTATTATGTGGAAGATTTCTTTATATTCCCCAAACTGGGATATTAGGCATAGCAGAGTAGTGAAGGAAGGCCTTGGATTGTGCTTTAACAAAAGAGTATGATCTGAATTTAGACTCTTTATATAAGGAAAATTTCCAGAAATATATCCTGAAGAAATAATGAAGAATAAGTAAAGATATTTAGACAGATTTTTCTTTAGAAGATTATACAAAAAAAATATGAAAACAACTTACATGTCCAAAAATAGAGTGTAGTCACTGAATTCTAAGCTGCATGAAGGGAAGTCTGTTTTAACTGATGGATATCCAGTGTCCATTATAAAACTTATCACATTGTAAAAACTATTTCCCACTCAGTGAAAAAACTGGTGAAATTTTCTATTTCTGTATGAAGGAATACACAATGCTTAAAAATGATGAGGTTCCAGTCTATAGAATGTGTTTTCATTTCTCCCAAAAATAATGAAATTTCAAATATGGAAATAGAGATAAATGTATCTGGATAAATAAAATTATATAACTAGATAGTGTGGTGTAATTTCCATGTGCTGCTCTTTCTTCTGTGGCTGGGAGGCTGATCTACATTGACAGTATCAATAAGCTCCCTTGACCCTGCTATTTTCATCTGTGTTCAGGTGCTTGAAAGAGATGTGAGGGAAGTGAGCAGGGTTATATATTTATTCCAGGATCATTGGAGGACTTATTAAAAGCCAGATTACTAGACTCACTCCTGAATTTCTGATTTTGTAAATCTAGAGTGGAGTCCTGGGTGATCTTTGTTCTTCATTAAAAGCTCACAGTACCTATCAGGAGGCCTCTCCATCCAATTTTCTGCTTTAATGAGTCCCAGGATACAGTGCCACCCTTTTTAGTTTCTCTATACCCTGATAATACCTTATAAATTGTCCCCTTTTGAGTTTCTTGCTAGAATCCTGATTGATGAACATTTTGATTTCCAGAACAGAGATTCCTCAAATTTTAAGACTACTCTACTATACTTTCCTAAATATTCACTTTCCTGTTATCCTGATGACTATTTCATACCATCTGTTTCTTTCTCAAGCCACCAACTTCTCCCTTGTTCTCACTTTGAACTTGATCCTCCTGCCTCCCTATGTACTTGGCAATCTGTTACCTACACTGTATACACTGTCTTTTCTCTTATTATGGATAAATTCCAGGTTCTATATACAGCCGATCCTTCACTTGTCCACAAAAAGACACTGTCATGTTTTTTTCTTGTATTACCAACTTTTCTCACTTTACTGGATCATTCCTACCAATATACAATCTAGTGCAATATCTTCCATTTTACAAAGAAATATAAAAATAATTCCCTTCCATGATCTCATTCTATTCCTCTTTTTTTAAAAAATATTTATTTTTTTTTAGTTGTAGTTGAACCCAACATCTTTATTTTATTTATTTATGTTTATGTGGTGCTGAGGATAGAACCCAGAGCCTCGCATGTTCAAGGCAAGCACTCTACCGCTGAGCCACAACCCCATCCTTCTCTATTCTACTTATTAACTCTTCTAGGGGCTGCGGTTGTAGCTCAGTCATGCAGTGCTTGCCTCACACATGTGAGGCACTGGGTTTGATCCTCAGAATCACATAAAAATAAAATAAATAAAATAAAGGTATGTGTTCACCTACAAATAATAATAATAATAATAATAATAATAATAAAAACTTTTCCAAAGAGTTGTTTAGACCAGGGATATCCAAAAGAAATATGTAAGCCACATATGTAATTCTAGATTTTCCAGTAATCATATTTTAAGAAGTAAACAGAAATAAATTAAGTCAACTTAATAATACTTTTCATTTAAGTGATGTATTTAGAATGTTATTAAGATACAATGTAAAGATATCCGGATGTAAATTATATAATTGATATAGAAAATTATTAAAAGGACCATATTTTTTTGTACTAAATCTTCAAATTATGACATATATTTTAAAATTACAGCACATCTTAATTTGGAGTAGTCATATGTGGCTACTGGCTACATTATCATAGGTCCAGATTCATCTTCTCCTGTTGAGAGCCACAGCCAAAGGGGCCCCAGCAAACTTCCAGCTGCCAGCAAACTTCAGACTGCCAGCTGATGATTGGCTCACAGCGGCCCCAGCAACATCTAGCTGATTGGCTCCTCTGCGGTGATGTTCATTGGGCTGTTTCCCTGCCCTTCAGACTGCCAGCTGATGATTGGCTCACAGCGGCCCCAGCAACATCTAGCTGATTGGCTCCTCCACGGAGCTGCTCATTGGGCTGTTTCCCTGCCCTTTCAGACCACGGAGCTGCTCATTGGGGGACTTCTTTGGCTCCGCCCACGCGAACCAGCCAATCGGCCTCAAGAGCAGGAGGATTGTGGGAGGTGGTGAGGGTTGGTGGGTGAGAGGCTTGTGGAAGCCGGTGGTGGCAGTTGGGCTCTGAGGATTTTTTTTTCCTGAGGAGCTGTTTTGCTTGGCGTTTGTAGTTCTAAAAATAAAGTTAGTTTCTTTTGACAAGTGGCTCCTGAATTGTGCCCAGCCAGACTGCGGCATTTGGTGGCTCGCACGGGGAGCGACTGAGGGTAAGTAAACTGCTCGCCCCTGAGGGCAGGGCGAGAGGATGGGTAGCCATTCTAAGTTTACTCTTTTGTTTTGCTTCATTTTTGTTTTAACTTGCCTGTCCCTGGAGATGAGTGAGAGGGAAGAAAAACTGCTCACATCTGAAGAAAAACTATTTGCGTCTGAGGAACAGATAGGGAGAAAGGACGGATGCACATGTCAGGAGGATAGAAAGGTTGATATAATGAATTATTGTTCCAACTTTATTTCATTCTGTCTCGGTTTGGTTTGGTGTTATCTTGCTGGGTTGTATTATAGTAGAAATACGGGATCAGCAATTAGTAAAAAACAAACCGAAAGATTGTTAAGTAAATTGTTAGAGCAAGGAGGCTTCCCAGTAAAATCAAGAACAGTCAGGGCATACGCTGATATAATACAAAAATGTAGCCCATGGCTTTTTAAGGAGGAGTTGTTAGATATATCACAATGGAACCATCATGGTGAAGATTTAAAAAGAATAGAAAAGAACAACCCAGAGACTCTGCCAGTTGGCACATTGCCATTGTGGACGAACGTATCTGGTTTGCTTTGTCCAAAGCCTTCAGTTCAGACAAAGGTAGAGGAAGGAGAAGACATAAAGATTCAAGTAAAAGAGAAGGTCTTTCGAGCTAGTGAGACAGAGGAAGGAAGTTTAGAGCAGAAAAAGCCATCAGGGGAAAAGTTACAACAGGAGACTGCTAATAACACCTTTCTATCAGAGAGTGTAAGTGTCCAACCAACAGCACCACCTCTACAGGAGACTGCTACTAACAGCATTCTATCACCAGAGGGCATAAGTGTCCAATCAACAGCACCACCTCCATATGCTAGGAGACTCCCAACCCCCTCAGTTGATAGTTGGGATCCTGAGACAGGATCTCAAGTATGCCCTGTATTTGAGGTAGGAGGGCAGCGAATTTACCAGGGTTTAAATTTCAAATCAGTGAAGGAGCTAAAAAAGGCTGTAACAACCTATGGTCCTCAAGCACCCTTCACTGTAAGCTTGGTCAAATCCATTACCAACTTAAACATGATGCCAGCAGATTGGGCTAATATTTGTAAAGCTGTGCTAACTGGAGGACAATCCCTGTTATGGAAGGTTGCCAATGAGGAATTTTGCAAGGAGACGGCTAGGCGAAATGCAGCAGCTGGTTATCCTCAGAGAAATCTAGATATGTTGTTAGGAAAGGGACCTTATGAGGATCGGCAGCAACAAATTGCATATGATCCTGGTGTATATTTACAAATTGCTGTAGATGCAGTTAAGGCATGGAACACTTTACAAGGACATGGAGGTTTACAAGGTCAATTATCTAAGATAATACAAGGAGCTAATGAACCTTACGCTGAATATGTAGATAGGCTTATTCAAACAGCTACCAGAGTTTTTGGGAATACAGAACAAGCAATGCCATTAATACAACTACTGGCTTATGACCAAGCGAATCGTTGGTGCAGAGATATCATTAGACCATGGAAACAGGAAGATTTAAACACATATATTAGGGGCTGGGGATGTGGCTCAAGCGGTGGCGCGCTCGCCTGGCATGCGTGCGGCCCGGGTTCAATCCTCAGCACCACATACCAACAAAGATGTTGTGTCCACCGAGAACTAAAAAATAAATATTAAAAATTCTCTCTCTCTCTCACTCTCTCACTCTCTCTTTAAAAAAAAAATAAACACATATATTAAATTATGTAGAGACATTAATGAATAAGAGCAAGTCATGGCAGCTGCAGTAAAACAGGCTTTAGATGCCAGAGACATTAATGAACAAGGGCAAATTGTGGCAGCTGCAGTAAAACAGGCTTTATATGCCAGGCCAAGAACATGCTACAATTGTCAACAAGCAGGACATTTTAAAAGGAATTGCCCCATAGGAGGAGGGTTTAACAAAACTAGGTATCAAAGGAGTAGAATACCGGATATTTGCCCACGATGCTGTAGAGGGAGACATTGGGCTAATGAATGCCGTTCTCAAACCACCATAGAGGGTACTTCATTACATTGGGCTAATGAATGCCGTTCTCAAACCACCATAGAGGGTACTCCATTATCAAAAAACGAACAAGGACAAAGTATTTATCCACAATATCGTGGACAAAGGCATCGGGCTCCGTTGCCAAAAAATGGACAGGGGGCCCCAATGCTCCGGGGCCCCAAACCACAAATATACGGAGCACTGGAGGAACACAGCAACCCCAGCAACCCCATCAGGGTAGTGCCCAGGACATCAGATCCCTCATCAGACAAACCAGAGGGAGCGCAGGGTTGGACATCTGTGCCTCTGCCAGATCAGTACTAACTCCAGAGATGGGAGTTCAAATCATTCCCACAGGGGTGAAAGGACCTCTTCCCAAAGGAACAGTAGGCTTATTATTGGGACGCAGCTCTTCTACTCTAAAAGGACTTTTGATAAGTCCTGGGGTAATTGATCCCGATTATGAAAGTGAAATAAAAATTATAGCCAGTTCTCCAAAGGGTATATCAGTAATTTCACCAGGAGATAGAATAGCACAGTTACTAATAATACCAAGCCTACATGATAAATTTTTCAGTCATGCTGTAGAAAGAGGTTCCAAGGGATTAGGCTCCACAGGTGTAGATTGGGCTATGCTTTCTTTAAATTTAGATTCTCGCCCCATGCTAAAACTAAATATTCAAGGACATGAATTTAATGGGCTACTGGATACAGGTGCAGACCTTAGCATCATCTCTCATCAAGAATGGCCAAAACATTGGCCATTACAACAAGCCACTCAAACGCTTCGAGGCCTAGGAGTGGCGACTAATCCCGATAGAAGTGCAATGGTATTAGATTGGAAGGATCCTGAAGGATGTGAAGGAACTATACAGCCATATGTATTGGATCATCTTCCCGTAAATTTATGGGGACGAGATGTCCTAGATCAATTAGGTTTGACATTAACAAATAACATCAATCAAAATGCACCCACTATTATGGCTAGACAAGGTTTTAGGAAAGGAAAAAGATTAGAAAAACAAGAACAAGGTATAGCAGCACCAATACAAATAGATCAAGGAACAGACAGACATGGGTTGGATTTTCACAAAGGGCCACTGAGACAATAAAAATTACATGGAAATCAGAAAGACCAGTATGGGTTCCTCAGTGGCCCTTGACTAAAGAAAAGATACAAGTAGCCCATGATCTTGTCAAACAACAATTAGCGGAAGGACATATACAACCTTCTGTATCTCCCCATAATACTCCCATTTTTGTCATCAAAAAGAAATCTGGTAAATGGAGATTACTGCAAGATTTAAGAGCCATTAATAATGAAATGGTCATTATGGGACCTGCTCAATCGGGGATTCCTCAATTGTCTGCTTTGCCAAAAACTTGGTATGTTTTAGTTATAGATATTAAAAATTGTTTTTTTTTTCAATTCCAATTCATCCTGAGGATAGTCCACGTTTTGCATTTACTATCCCTGCACTAAATCATGAAGGTCCTGATCAGAGATATGAATGGAAAGTACTCCCTCAAGGGATGGCTAACAGCCCAACTATGTGTCAAATTTATGTTAACAAAGTAATCCAGCCACTTAGAAATCAAAATCCTGAGCTACAAATATTTCACTATATGGATGATATATTATTAGCACACAAAGCTAAAAACACATTGCTAGAATGTTATGCCACACTTACAAACTATTAAAAAATTATAATCTAGAGATAGCAATAGATAAAGTACAATTAAATTTTCCAATTAACTATTTGGGAGTTCTATTATCCTCAACCATGGTCCGTCCACCAAAAATTCAAATACGAGTAGATCAGCTCAAATCACTTAATGACTTTCAAAAGTTATTAGGAGACATAAATTGGATAAGGCCTTATCTAGGTATTCCAACAGGAGAATTGGGACCTTTATTTGATATCCTAAAAGGTCCTTCAGATCCAAATTCACCCCGAATGTTAACGCCTGAAGCAAGAAAGGCATTAAAAATTATTGAAACATATATGGAAAATATGCATTTGGATAGAATTGATATAAGTTTGCCTTTATTATTTATTGTACTACCAACAAAAAATATTCCTACAGGAGTATTTTGGCAAGAAGGTCCATTATTATGGATACATTTATCTTATTCTCCTAACACTATTCTTACTAGGTATCCTGAGGCTGTAGGACAATTAATACTCAAAGGAATAAAAACAGCAAAGGCAGTGTTTGGAATTTCTCCCAATAAAATTATTACTCCATATACTATGAATCAAATTGATGAATTAGCTAATGAGTTAAATACTTGGGCAATAATCATGTGCAAATCTAATTTCATTTGATAACCACTTACCATCTAATCCTTTATTGTCTTTTTGGTCATTGCATTCTGTAATTTTTCCAAAAATGACAAGAAAAACACCTATCATGAATGCTCCAAATATATTCACTGATGGGTCAAATAATGGTACAGCAGCAATAGTTACACCTGATTGAACTTTTACATTTTTAGTACCCAAACAATCAGCTCAAAAGGTAGAGCTTAAAGCAGTATTACAAATTTTTGTGATGTTTAAAGATTCTGTATTTAATTTATTTTCTGATAGTCAGTATATAGTTAATGCTATAGTATCCCTTGAAGATGCTGGTAGGATTTCCCCTTCTTCTACTGTTTTCTCTTTGTTTTCCACTATTCAAAGTTTAATCTGGGACAGAAAAGATCCATTCTTTTTTTTTTTTTTTAAGAGAGAGTGAGAGAGGAGAGAGTGAGAGAGGAGAGAGAGAGAGAGAATTTTCAACATTCACTTCCCAGTTATCGGCGGACACAACATCTCCGCTGGCATGTGGTGCTGAGGATCGAACC
Organism: Urocitellus parryii; assembly: GCF_045843805.1. Lineage (NCBI taxonomy): Eukaryota > Metazoa > Chordata > Mammalia > Rodentia > Sciuridae > Urocitellus > Urocitellus parryii. The sequence goes on along the minus strand of NC_135545.1, from coordinate 15,561,727 downwards.
CGGGCCGCACGCATGCCAGGCGAGCGCGCTACCGCTGAGCCACATCTCCAGCCCAAGATCCATTCTTTATAGGACATATCAGGGCACATACAGGATTGCCTGGAGCCCTTAGTTTGGGCAATGATTTAGCAGATAAAACTACACATGACATACATATTTTCTCTACTGTGGGACGCCATTCTCACACGTGATCGGGTGCCTCCCGTTGAGGGTCTGAGGCACTTTGGCAAATGTCGAAGTTTTTCCCGTCCCTCTCCTGATGAGAGAGCCCATCCGTGTGGGGGTGTGCCTGACCACTGACCCCGGGGACCCAATCGCTGACCCTGACCTTGGAGTGCAGCCCCCCCTCAACCTTCATTGGATGGAATTCTCCCCTGAATCTCTGGTTCCCTAATAAAAGGCTACTCCCCGGCGTGCTCGCTCTCTCTCTCCTGCTAGCCCTGAGTAATCCTTGCTGCCCTGCTGGGCGGCTAGAGGAGCGAACCAGAGAGGGGAGCCGTCTCGGACCTAGCAATAGAATTAAGGTAATTGAGTCTTGTGTTTTTATTTCGATCTCGTCTAACTAACTTTATGCCTAGAACCTCATTAATGAAACCACTGCGCAGGCCGCGTGGTAGATTTGGCGCCCACGAGGGGGGCATTCTAGATTAGTTAGATTGAGTGGGAGCCGGCTATAAAGATAAGGAAAAAAAAGATAAAGATAAAGGAAGAGGTGACATTGGGTCACAAAAGTACCTGGAGTTATTGAAGGAAAGAGACGTTAAATTAATTAAAATGGGAAATTCAACTTCTACTGATAAGGAAATGTACCTGACTATTTTAGACAGTATAATTAATCAGAAAGGGAAACAGATAAAGAAAACTCAGTTATTACAATTTTTAAAGATTGTAGGTGAATATTGTCCTTGGTTTTGTGAACAGGAATCTCCAAATTTACTTACTTGGGAGAAATTAGGAAGGAAGTTACAGAGAGTTTGTATTTCTAATGAATTACCTGGAGGCATTGAAAATATACAGAAAACATGGACAGCTCTAGAAGTTTGTCTTTTTGAATATATGGGCCAGAGTTCCTGGCCCCCTGAGGACCTTTTAAAAGGCATTCAACGAGCTGTTAGGTCTATTCAAATGGAGAATCAGCCTGAGGCTAAGTTAATTCCCTTTCCCTTAAGCCGTTTAAAAACAAAGGCACTAGGGGCCAAGCCAAAGGTTAAAAATGTGGACTTTAGCTCACAGGATCAGACTAACCCACAGGCCGATTGTACAGAGCAACATCATAGAGGAGAAACCTCCCAGATCCTAGAAGGCCCTCCGGAAAAGATAGATGATCTTGCTAGAGAGGAAAATACGGAAGAGACTCCTAGAGGGGCTCAGGGTTCTTCTCAACCACGTGGTGTAGAAACCCAAATTCAAAATGGCGATAGTTCAGATTCGGACCATGACTCACAGTCTGAAGAGGAAGAATCAGATATTGAAATTCAGGACTTAGAGAGAAATTTCAATAGGCTGCGTTTAACACCGCCTGCCCAAGCTATTCAAATTCGGCCGGTACCTGCTAGAAGGACCAAATTTAACAGGTATGCTAAATTAAAAATGACTCTTCTTACCCCAGTCCAGCAAGGTATTAAGAAGGCTCAAGAAATGGGGGAGGATACTAGTGGTTTTTACCTTTTTCCAGTTTTTGAACAAACTGATGAACAAGATCAGAGAGTAAGAGTTCATACTGTAATTCCATTTAAAACTATTAAAGAATTAAAAAGTGCATGTGAGATGTATGGTCCAAATTCCCCTTTTGTTCAAAGTCTGATAGAAAATATTTGTTCACAACCCCTTCCTCCTAGCGATTGGATTTTTATAGCCAGATCTTGTCTGAGTGGGGGAGATTACTTAATCTGGAAAACCTATTGGAGTGATTTCTGTAATGAACAAGCAGAGAGAAACAGAAGGCAGGGCCTAGAAACGCCAGTAACGATGTTTTTAGGGACTGAAGATTTTGCAGCTTTAGAAAGGCAATTAAATTATGATTTTGCAGTATACAATCAGATAACTGACTGTGCAAAGCGTGCTTGGAAACAGATCGTCCCCAAGGACCAGTCCAATTTAGTCCTTACCAAAATCAGACAAGGTACCAATGAAACTTATTCAGATTTCGTAGCCCGATTATATCAGGCTGCCAACAGATCCATAGGGGACCCAGGAGCAAGCGAATTCATAGTCAGGCAATTGGCTTTTGAGAACGCTAATAAAATTTGTCAAGATGTCCTCAGACCGCATCGTAAAAAAGGAACTGTTTCTGAGTTTATTCGCCTGTGTTCTGATTTAGATCCCACACAGTTGCAAGCAGTGACTTTAGCGGCTGCGTTAAAAGAGACCTTGGGGCCAAAAAATTTAGGTCAAAAGTCCCGCGGTAGATGTTACGTTTGTGGTAAAAACAATCATTTTGCCCGGGAGTGTCGCATGCGCGGCTTTAAGTTCAGAGCTCCATTTTCTAACAATAATAGATATTACAGGACTCAACGCCACGCGGTGGATTCAGATGGCGCGGATGAGCCCGCCTTCTCGCCGCCGGCATTTCCGCCTAGCCGGAACACAAACTTCCGGTCGGCCCGCCCCCGGGACGAAAGTGAGGAAGTAGGTGGTCGCGCAATGTGACGTCATCGCGCCGACCATGGGGGTCGCCATCTTTGATTTTACCGGAGCGGAACAAACAGTTTCCGTACAAGCCCCTAATGATTTTCAAGGCTTTTAAGAGATATTAATTGGCTAAGGCCATCCTTAAAACTAACTACTTCTGAGTTAAGTCCTTTATTTCAGATATTACAAGGAAATCCTTCTCCAACCTCTCCACGTCAGCTAACTTTGGAAGCTAAGGCAGCCTTAAGGAAAGTTGAAGTTGCAATTAAAAATGCACAGCTTACTAGAATAGATCCTAAAGAAATAGTGTATTTATTAATATTTCCAACTGAGCATACCCCAACAGGAGCCATATGGCAAAGATTAGGAGTTATTGAGTGGATTTATTTATCCCACTCTCCTCAAAAAACATTAATTCCTTTTCATGATTCTATAGCTCAATTAGTAATTAAAGGTAGAACTAGGATTTTACAATTAATTGGATCTGAGCCTGATATCATAATTATTCCATTTTCTGCTCAACAAACTAACTGGCTTTTTCAAACTTCTAACTATTGACAAATAGCTTTTGCTGATTTCCCTGGACAGATAGATAGCCATTATCCTCGTGATAAGATTGTACAATTTGCATCATTAACATCACTAATTTTTCCAAAAATTGTACGAGCTTATCCAATAGAGGGAGCTTTATCAGTGTTCACAGATGGTTCTAACTCAGGTAAGGCAGGTTTTTTCAGTCATGTTCACACAGAGGTGATACAAACTTCTTATACTTCTGCCCAAAGAGCAGAGCTTCAAGCTCTGATCTGTGCCTTAGATTACTTTTCAAATGAGCCTATTAATATTTATTCTGACAGCTTATATACAGTCGGAGTTACCAAAAATATTGAAACTTCAATGATTGGGTTTACTTCATCACAGGAGTTATTTGAATTATTTCATAATTTACAAAAGACAGTGCTAATGCGAAAGTACCCATGTTTCATAGGACACATTCGAGCCCATACTAATCTTCCTGGACCTCTAGTTTCAGGTAATGACAAAATTGATAAGTTAGTAGCTTTTTGTCAACAGATGTCTTCATATGACTGTGCACTAGCTTCCCATTCCTTGCATCATCAAAATGTTTCTAGCTTACGTAAAAAATTTAGTATTACCAGAGAACAAGCTCGTCAGATTGTAAGCCAATGCCCAAAGTGTGTTATTCACACTCCATCTCTGCCATCAGGGGTAAATCCCCGTGGATTAAAACCAAATCAGATATGGCAGATGGATGTAACTCATATTCCTCAATTTGGTAAGCAATGTTATGTACATGTCATAGTGGACACTTATTCTAGATTTATTTTTGCCACAGCACGTACTAAGGAAAATGCTCAACATGTAATTTCTCATTGCTTAGCAGCTTTTTCCGTTTTAGGGTGCCCTATGCAGATTAAAACAGATAATGCTCCAGCTTACGTAAGCTCTTCCTTTCAACAATTTTGCCAAGAGTTTAAAATTAATCATAAAACAGGAATTCCTTATAACCCCCAAGGTCAAGCCATTGTGGAACGAGCTCATTTATCTATTAAGCTTCAATTACAAAAATTAAAAGGGGGGAATAGGATTATCACTCCCCAAAATAGCCTTAATCATGCCTTGTTTGTTTTAAATTTTTTAAACTGTGATGCAGAAGGTCACACTGCTGCTGAGAGACAAATGTCTCCTTCAGTAACAGGCCCCTTAGGCAGAGTTCTGTGGAAAGACTTACAGACTGGTCAATGGAAGGGTCCAGATCCTGTAATAATGTGGGGAAAAGGCCATGCTTGTATCTTCCCAGAAGGTGCTTTCCATCCTATTTGGGTGCCTGAACGTGCTATCAGACATGGAGGAGATAGAACCCAGACTCAAGCGACTGAGGATCGACCCAGAGGAGCCAATACCCAGAAGGAGGAGATTTCGAAAAAGGATGAAGAAAGACCAGATTGAACCAGTCGAAAAGCTGATTTCGTGGAAAGACGTAAAGAAGCTAACAACCCAGGCTTCCCAAATACTTCGACGCCTAGGAAAGAACAGGACCCCAGTCTTGATGGTAGCGACAGTAATTGCCCTACTGGGCTGTCAGGTAAAAGGGAATCAAGTAGACACTTATTGGACATATTTCCCAGATCCACCCCTGGTACACCCAGCTGTGTGGACTGGAGAATCTATTCCAGTATTTACTAATAACTCATTCATGATGGGAGGATTTACAGATACTCATATTACTCCCAATCATGTGACTAGATTTAATTATTCTGGCTACAGTGCCCAATTACCCTTGTGTTGGTCACATGATAAACATGCTGGCTGTCTGAAAGTATCATTTGAAGAAAAGACAGCGATTGGTAAACCTAGATTGACAAATAATTCTATTTATGGGGACTTAAAACCTAATACTAGATCAGTAATTAAAATGGGACTTTCCCATAACAAGCCAGTCATTTCTGCAAAACCTCCACGGATACCCCACTGTCCAAATAGTTCTATAATTGAGATCGGCACCTTTCCTAAATGGATGGATTATGTAAATGCCTTTCCTGTACAACATAAGGTGTCTAAAGATAGTGGGTATATTTTAGACTGGTCTCCAAAGATTGATAAAAGACAATTACGAAGAAATTCTGCTATGACACCTGCAGGATTTGTTAGTAATATTTTGACTTATAGTGAAGGAGGTATTCAAAAAGATATTTGGCGTTTAATTGCTGCCTCAGAGTATTTACATTTTACAGATAAGCCTTTACCAAAATTTGTCGGCAAGAACTGTAAAGAGGGATCTTGCTATGGCTTAAGAGCTTGTGTCCAATCTCCTTATGTTTTAATTATTGGAAATGTAAAAGTTAAATGGATAAATGACAGATATATTATTACTTGTAATAAGTGCAACCTAACCAACTGTATTACTAGGTATAATGGAGGAAAAGGAGTGCTAATACTTCATCAGCCCTCTTTTGTTTTATTACCTGCTAATATTTCAGAGCCATGGTATGCTGATGCTGGTTTACAAGTCTTGCAGCAAATTCATGCTCAGCTAACAAGACCTAAACGTGCTATTGGAGTCATAATTGTTGGTGTCTTAGCACTGGTCTCATTTATTGCCTCAACTGTCTCTGCGTCTCTGACGTTGTCTCAAAATATTCAGCATGCAAAATTTCTTAATAATTTAGCTCAAAATACTTCCAAGGCTCTGCGTAATCAAGTAAATATTGATGAAAGGATTGAGACTAAATTGAACGCCTTAGAGGCGACTGTTATAGACATAGGTAATGAACTTTCAGCCTTAAAATTTAAGGAGAGGCTTAAATGCCATTCTAATTATAAGTATGTATGTGTTACAGCTGCCAAGTACAATGCTTCTCTCTGGGATTGGGAGAAAGTTAAAAACCATTTATTAGGTATTTGGCAAGATAGTAATAATAGCTTGGATATTCTGGAACTTCATCACCATATCCAAGACATTCAAAATAATAAAGCTGATTTTTCAGATCCTTCTTCTTTGGCTAACCAAATTTTAAAGGAGTTAAATGGATTCAACCCTGGAAATATTCTTAAACACTCCGCTTGGTACATTATTGGATTATTCTCTTTGCTGTTAATTCTCTTCTGTATTGTAACTATAGGATGGCGAGTCTTTCAATCAAGAATCCAGGAACTCCAGAGAATGAACCGCCGCCTCATTTTTAAGACAAAAAAGGGGGAATATGTGGGACGCCATTCTCACACGTGATCGGGTGCCTCCCGTTGAGGGTCTGAGGCACTTTGGCAAATGTCGAAGTTTTTCCCGTCCCTCTCCTGATGAGAGAGCCCATCCGTGTGGGGGTGTGCCTGACCACTGACCCCGGGGACCCAATCGCTGACCCTGACCTTGGAGTGCAGCCCCCCCTCAACCTTCATTGGATGGAATTCTCCCCTGAATCTCTGGTTCCCTAATAAAAGGCTACTCCCCGGCGTGCTCGCTCTCTCTCTCCTGCTAGCCCTGAGTAATCCTTGCTGCCCTGCTGGGCGGCTAGAGGAGCGAACCAGAGAGGGGAGCCGTCTCGGACCTAGCAATAGAATTAAGGTAATTGAGTCTTGTGTTTTTATTTCGATCTCGTCTAACTAACTTTATGCCTAGAACCTCATTAATGAAACCACTGCGCAGGCCGCGTGGTAGACTCTACACTAGAAGAAGCTATAAATTTTCATAAAAGGTTCTATGTCAATGCTAATACTTTACAAAAGCGTTTTAAAATAACTAAGGAACAAGCTAGACAAATAATAAAACAATGTCAAAATTGTGTGACCTTTTTACCACAAGTTAATCTTGGAGTCAATCCTAGAGGATTGATACCTAACCATATTTGGTAGATGGACGTCACACACTTGCCAAAATTTGGAAAACTAAAATATTTGCATGTTACAGTTGATACTTCTTCTGGATTTTTGATGGGCTCCCTTCATGCCGGAGAAAAAACTAAAGATGTTATAGCTCATTGCTTACAAAATTTTGCCACTTTGGGTGTTCCAAAACAGTTAAAAACAGATAATGCCCCTGGTTATACTTCTACCTCTTTTAAACAATTTTGCTCATCATTTGGCATTACTCATATAACAGGAATCCCATACAATCCACAGGGACAAGGTATAGTTGAAAGAGCTCATCAAACTATTAAAATGTACTTATTAAAGCAAAAAGACAGAATTGGGAAGGGGTATGTATTCCCCAAAGATAAACTTAAAATAACCCTTTTTACTCTAAACTTTTTAAATTTGGATTCATCAGGACTTAGTGCTGCAGAAAGGCATATGTGTCCAAAAAATGTACATAAGCCCAAGGTACTTTGGAAAGATATTCTAACAGGACAATGGAAAGGTCCTGACCCAGTAATTGTCTGGAGTCGGGGGTCTGTTTGTGTGTTTCCACAGGAAGAACAGCAGCCAATTTGGATTCCAGAGAGATTAACTAAAGTCCTGACCCAGTGATTGTCTGGAGTCGGGGGTCTGTTTGTGTGTTTCCACAGGGAGAACAGCAGCCGATTTGGATTCCAGAAAGATTAACTAAAGTGATTTCTACAGACCAAAAAGAAGATGATTTGGCTCAAATCCATAACAGCTGATATCCAAAACTCCAATTTGGCTATCCTTACATCTTCAACAGAACCAGGATGCTTTTTTCAATATCTATTTTATTATTGCCCTTTCCCATATCATAAAGTTCTATTTTGTTTTTTGAGCTCATACAGACCTAGGTTAATATTTTGCTGATCAGTTCTATTTTTTTTGACTATAGAGTTTTTAAACATTGCAATGGAGATTTCACCTGTAAAAAGTTATAAGGCCTTTACTATTATTTTATGTGTTGTATGTATTATATTATGTGTGCACACTTGTGTTTTGTGTTATATGTTTGAATGTACGTATGTCCATATATCATATATGATAAGCGCTCATGAAAAAATGGATCCAAATTTTTTTTTATTCACGTGATTTAAATGGTTTAATTTAAATTGGGTAAATAACTGTTAAGAATTGTTTTAATATGTAAACAAAAAAGGAGGTTACTTTCACCTATCCTTTTCATTATATTTAATAATTCTCTTCAAGATAATGTAAATTGTTAAGAAAATTGTTTTCTTTTAGTGCCTTCTGGAATGTTACACAATTATTAATATTAACCATTATTGCCAGAATTCCTATCTTCATCCCAGTGCCAGTGAAGATAATGTAAATTGTTAAGAAAATTGTTTTCTTTTAGTGCCTTCTGGAATGTTACACAATTATTAATATTAACCATTATTGCCAGAATTCCTATCTTCATCCCTGGGCTGGTGAAGACAAAGATAAAACTAATCTACAGTTTCTGCAATAGCCATCACTGAACCGCTTACAGAACTTGCCTAAACTATGTGTCACTTGTATGCATTGTGAACTCACTTGTATGCATTGTGAACTATCTGTTGGTGCAGCGACTTGTGGTAGTGTTGGGATATTTTTGCTGATGATGTCATCGGTGGTACAATTTTCCCAAAAGGAGCAGTCAATTGGCTTGGTATATCTTCCTCCCTTCTGCTTGTCATGATCGTTCAGCTAAAATTTGGGGGCCAACAGAGGTGAGGCAAAGAACCTCACCCCCCCGCTGGTACCTCTCCACAGGTGTGGCTGTATACTGGACCGGTAGTCAATGACAGGTAAGATCTAATTACAATGGTACCAACCTAAGACAGGAGGCTGATGCCCTGAGGTCAGCTCATCCGAAGACGGGTAAGGACCATATGTAGTATTGGACAACCTAAGGCAGGCACAGTCCCTAAGCCACATGCTTGTTGTTTAAACAGAGAGGGGGAGATGTTGAGAGCCACAGCCAAAGGGGCCCCAGCAAACTTCCAGCTGCCAGCAAACTTCAGACTGCCAGTTGATGATTGGCTCACAGCGGCCCCAGCAACATCTAGCTGATTGGCTCCTCCACGGAGCTGCTCATTGGGCTGTTTCCCTGCCCTTTCAGACCACGGAGCTGCTCATTGGGGGACTTCTCTGGCTCTGCCCACGCGACCCAGCCAATCGGCCTCAAGAGCAGGAGGATTGTGGGAGGTGGTGAGGGTTGTGAATTGCTGGTGAATTGTGCCCAGCCAGACTGCAGCATTCTCCATTTTTTCTTCCCTTTCATTATCTCTTGAACCCATTGTAATAATGCTTTTATCCCAACTTCTCTATGAAGTAGTTCTTGTCAAATGAATCAGTCACTTGTTTAAAAAACAAGCAAACAATGTCACTCTCTCAGAAGAATTTAACTTGGCTGATCATTCTCTTTTTAAACATCTTCTATTCTTGGCTTCTAGGACCCACACATTCTGGTTGTCCTCCATCAGTCCTTCTCTCTTCCCCAGTTCTCCCTCTCTCTCTCTCTGGTCTTGAACTTCTGGAATCAAGTAATCCTCCCACCTCAGCCTTCTAAGTAGCTGGAGCTACAGGCATATTCCACAACACTCGGTTGTTTTCATCTCTTTCTGATTCCTCCTCTTCTTGACTTGTTAAAATGTCCCAAACTTGGTCCTTGGATCTCTTTCCTATTAACATTTGCCAGAACCTTGACTTCAAGATAATTTTATCTTGTCCCATGGCTTTAAATTCACATTTCTAGTTCTGAACTGCAGATATATAGTCGGCATTCCTTTTGGTCTCTCAATATATCCAAGAGTCTCCATCATGTATTTCTGAGTAAATGGGATGACTATTTGTGTAGCTACCCAGCCAAAAATCTTTGTAGTCATCCTTGACTTCTTTTTTCTTCTTACACTCCACAACCAATCCTGGATCAAATTCCATTTTCTATCTTCAATACATACACAGAATTTCTCCAGCTCTAATGCTCCCCACAGGGTTCAGATTGTTATCACCTGCTTTTACCCTATTTCCCATGCTTTCTATTTATTTTAAAACATCAAATCAAATCATATCACAAGCACTCCAAAAGCTCTCCTTCACATTTAGAACAAAACTCAAAGTTCTAATGACATTCAATTGCCTACAGAATCTGGCCCCTAGCTACACCTGTGACCTCAGTGCTGTCTCCCTCCCACCCCCAGGACACTGGCTCAGTGCTATTGTTGGATCAAACCAAACATGCTCCCACCAAAATAACTTGGTTCTTGCTATTCTTTTTTTTAATCTTTTTTTTATGTGATGCTGAGGATCAAAACCCAGTGCCTCACACATGTGAGGCAGATGCTCTATCACTGAGCTACACAGCCCCAGCCCAGTCCTTGCTACTCTTGCTTCCCTAATTTATACAAACTTACTCTCTACTTTCACTGAAGTTTTGCTTTGCTGTAGTGTCACCTTCTCAGAGAGGCTATCTTTGATCTCCCTGTTTAATAGAGCACTCATCCCCAACTCAATAAATCACAGTCTGTCTAAAAAGTATAGTTCAGATTCATCACACATAAAAAAGATATTAAAAGTTTTGTAGATGGTTTAGGTGAATAAATGGCAGAAAACACTGATGAAGGTGCCCTGGGCAATTTTTCCCTGTGGCCCCAAAGTTCTGAAAAAGGAGATGAAATTTCTGAAACTATTAACTTACCTGGGACATGACTTTACAAAATCCAACAGCCATTTCTTCTTCAGTTTGTTTTTTTGATTAAGAACAAAGTCCTAAAAAGGGAGAGTTAAGAAAAATGATATCCCAGTTCTACTTTACTAGTGTAAGACCCACAAAGATAAAATTATTGCCCCTTGATGGTTCCCATATCCTTTTTAATGATTTAATTCTTGTAATTTTATTAATAATGCATAAATGGTTAATGAACAAGCATCACCAACATGACTGACCTAAATTAAATATCCTGTGGAAAAAGCATTTTCTATACTATCCAATTTACCAATGATTATTAATAAGCTGGCTAAAAATGTCATATTGGACCCAAGTTTACACAATAAATAAATCTAGGGCTGCAGCTGTGGCTCGGTGGTAGACTGCTTGCCTAGCATGTGTGAAGCACTGGGTTTGATTCTCAGCACTGCATTGAAATAAGATAAGTAAATAAAGGTCCATCAACAACTAAAAAAAATTTTAAATAAATCTAATTTTTACAATCAGCCATTTTATCTTTAAAAAAACAAACAATGTCACATTTATTCAACTTTTTGTGTGTATATGTGGGTACCAGGGATTGAACCCAGGGGCACTCAATCACTGAGCCACATCCCCAGCCCTATTTTATATTTCATTTAGAGACAGGGTCTCACTGAATTGCTTAGTGCCTCACTTCTGCTGAAGCTGGCTTTGAACTTTCAATCCTCCTGTCTCAGCCTCCCAAGTCAGTGGGATTACAGGCATGTGCCACCATGTCTGGCCTTCTTCAACTTTTAAAACAATTGCCCAAGTTCCTTGCTGGGATTAGAAACACAGGGCTGACAAAGAAATATGAGATAAAAATTTCTGTGAAACTGTCCCTCATTAATGCTTTTCTGATGGGCAGGACTTATACTGATATGTCAAAAATACATTTTGAAGAGTAATGAAAAGAAGACCCTTGTTTACTTCTTCAATTTCTTTTTTAAATTTTTTATATTTATTTTTTAGGTGTAGATAGACACAATCCTTTATTTTTATGTGGTGCTGAGGATAGAACCTTAAGTGTCCACATTAATCCAACTTTTATAGTCCATGTGAAAAATCATAACACGTGAGTTATGTAATGTTTACCATAGCAAAGAGCAGATCAATAGCCAAGGGCCTGGCAAGTTGGGGAATGCTACACAATCCCCATATCCTTTTTATATGAACAAGAATCATGCTTTCCAAGATCAGAGGAAAAGGCCAATGCTGAATTTAACCCCAAATGACATAAAACCCAACTCAACAAAATCTGTAGTCTATCCCAGGGCCAACAAGGTGGGTTTTGACTTGGCCCCTGGCTGCTCGTCTGACCTCATTTCTTATCCTTCTCCTTTTGCTCAGCCCTCTTCAGGTACACAGGTCTCCTAATTGTTACTCCAATGCTATGGATACTCCTCCTTCACAGATGTTACCTTTGCTTTTCCTTTTTCCTGGAACACTCTTCTCCCAAAAATCAGCAAGGCTTTCTCTTTCTCTTTATTCCTGTGTTCAACTGTTACTTCATCAGAGGAAGTTCCCTGAAAATTCTATCTGAAGAGAACACTATTCCAGTCACTCTTTTTCCTTATCGTGATTTATTTTTCTTCTTAGCATTTATCACCATTGAAAATGTCACATACATTCTGTTTATTGTTTGCCTTTTCACACAAGATTGTAAGATCCAAGAGAAAGAGGATTTGTTTGGTTCACTGAACCATTGTAGGTACTCAGAAATACTGGATAAGTGAATAAATAAATCTTGCTGTGCTTCCTGTAATATACATAGTGATATTATGCATGCTATCCATGCCATTATCTCGTGCAACACTTAAAAGACTGCAAAGGTAGATACTATTATTTCCATTTTACTGATAAGTGAACTTAAGTTAAAACAACCAACTGAAAGTCATGAATCCAACTGAAGTGAGATTCAAAAACTGACCTTTCAAGAATCCACAATGTCCGAATAGAATATGGTCAACAAAAACCTGAGGAACCAATGCCATTTGTTCCTTAGAGAAGCATCTTCAGAGATAACAGATGTTATCTATTACTCCACAGAAAAGCAGCCTGAGGAAAAAATTGCCAAACTATAATTCCAAACCAACAACAAACTGTAACTCAAAATAACCTGCTTGTCCTCTCAGAGCCAACATTTTTTTTCCTTTTTGAAAACGGGAAACTTCTCTTTTGACCTAAAATTTAGGATTCACTACCCCCAGATTCTGGGCTATGCTGTACTAGCCAGCTCTGGGGAGCTTGGAATATTCCACAAAAGCCTCTGCAAGCTGAGAGGAGAAGCAATGTATTCTGCTTGGCATCTGAAAACAGAAGCCTTAAGTAGCATCTACATAAAAGAAATTTCTTTTAAGTTTCTAGATTTCTTTTTTATCCAGAAAACTGAGTATCCCTTGGGCAATATGTTTCTAAGTTTGAAGTGGGTCATCAGTCTTTGCAAGAAGGGCAATGGAAAGACTGGGGTTTTACATAGTTCCCAGGCCCAGGTTGACTTTTCACGCCTTTTCTCACTGGGAGTTTGAACTTGGGCAACTTAATCCATCTTTCCAAATCTTTCTTTCCTCAATGTCAAGATTGCATGAGCCAGAATGAATCCAACATAACTTTCCTATGTTCATAGATGTATACATGACCAGTGATACTCCACATCATGTACAACCACAAGAATGAGAATTAGAATAAGAATAATTTATAAATAATAACTTATTCCTAATTAGAATAAATTATACTCCATGTATGTATGTCAAAATACACCCTACTTTCATGTATATCTAAAAATAACAAATGAAAATAAAAAAGATTGCATGAGCCAACATGTGACACAGAGAAGCACCCTTGCTCCTGCTTAGATTTTATACTCCCATTTGGAAATGAAAAGAACTTTTTTTTTTATTAACTGAGAAAATGAAAACCAAATACAGCTCACTTGGTACATCAGAAAAAGAGCCCAGATCAGCCTCTCTTAGCACCAAACATGGAAGTTTTGACAAGGACCCAGTGACCTAAGTGGAAGATGATTGGGCTTTCAGATTGGGCTTTCCTTCCCTAAAAGTAGCCAATTTGTGGAAGGCCTCAACACAATGTGTTTAGGTTGTGTCCTGTGTAAGGAAGCAAACCAGATTATGTATCCACACTTCAATGGTTCACAGTAGAAAACCAGACATAATCATCTCCACGACTCTCAGAATCCAGAGCTCCCATTATTCATTCTTACAATGTGTGAAAAAATCAGTTTATTCATTAAAATCAAGAACTCTTCATCCAAACTGCTCAGTTTTGAGTCCTAGTTCTATCATTTATTAACTGTGGTTTGAGTCAGTTAATAAGTTTTGTCACTTATTAACTGTGTGAACTTAAGCAAGTAATTTTAATCTTTCTGTTCCTCAAAATCACAAACTAGGTCCTGGACAATCAAGCCCACCATCTCACATACACGTACAAATTCTCACCCAATCATACACATACACAGAGTCTCACAGTCACACCCATAATCACACACAGCCATATTAGCACAAAGATAGGTGGTCACACACAACAGAGAGACAGTTACACAGTCACAGTGGCATACCACTCAAGGTCATAATCTTGTCACAATTACTCATATAAAATTAAAACTTCAGAAACTGATGAGCATGTCACAAAATCACATCTGCTGTCACAAACATTCCAACACAGGTGTATCCAGAGACAGGTGGTCAAACATATTCACAGACACACAATGTCATACCTCGGTCTCCCACAAACCCATTCACAAATACACATAGTTTTTCCCCGAAGAGACAGATGGTCACAGTCATACACAAGCACACACAGGCACGCACACATACCGTGACACACGAGATAACAGCGTCACACCCGCAGCCTGTCACATAGTTGTACACAGTGACATTGACACACAACCTCTCCAGCTGCGCCTGCGGAGTTCCCACCCCCGTCCCCTGCCGCACACACTGAGCCCAGCCCCCTCTCTTGACCTGGGGCAGAGACCAACTCACCTCCGGCGCCGCGGGCTATAGAAACCAGCCCCACCACCCGGACCGACGACGTCACTGCCCAGAATCCTCCGCGAGGTGGAGCCAGAAGACGACCCAGGCTAGACTGAGCTCTGCGCCATCTGAACTAGCTTTCTGCGAAGGCCTCATGGACCACGAGCTCCAGAATGCTTTGCGCCGCGGCTTTCTTTGACTAAACTACATTTCCCAGACTGCGCTGCGCCCACCACCTCTTTGCGCTTGCGCCTACAGGTGGCCACTGTCAGCCCTGCACGTGCCGGATACTGTGCAAAATCCTAAGCACTTGCTTTTTGAGAAAACGGTGTGGCTCGGCGAACCGGTGACTGTGATTCAACGCTTGGGTGTGCTTGCTGCAACCCTGTGTTTGAGCACCAAGGGGCGAAGGATTCTGTCAGCACACTGAGCTTCTGAATTTTAAATCACACGCCTCGATTGTGAGTTGTTTCGACAAATTTTGGATGTGTGGCGCTGAGGTCAAGAGTTATGTGAGCGAAACTGGCGGTTTATTTATTTACACACACACACACAAACACAGGAGGGGGCTGATCGTTTCTGTCACTGTATTCTTGTTCCAGAAGTCGTCTGCAAAAGTCTGCGAAGGTTCTTCATTTCTGGGCTTGCCATTAGGGCCAATGTGTGTATCTTTGTGTGGGGCTAGTTGTCTCCCAATCTAACTTTTCTTCCACCCCATGCTTTGCTGGGGCAGGCTCAGAGTTCCTTTTATATGCCTTCTCTCCTGTACCCCAGTGGGGTAATTATGTTCTACTTGTGTGAAGTTTCTCTTTTGCACCAGACCAAACCATTTGGTAATTTGGTAGCCCGGGTGTACCTCTGATGTTTGCACTTTTTGGGGGGAAGGAGGGATGGTAACCTGGGTTTGAACTCAGGAGCATTTAACCACTGAACCACATCCCCAGCCCTCTTTTGTATTTTATTTAGAAACCGGGTCTGAGTTGCTTAGAACCTAGCCTTTGTAGAGGCTGGCTTTGAACTTGCAATTCTTCTGGGTCCCCAGGATCACAGGTGTGCCCGACCTTGTCCACCTTGCTTGCACCTTTTTTTTTTTTTTTTTTTTTTTTGGTGCTGGGATTGAACCCAGGGCCCATGTGCATGCAAGGCAAGCACTCTACCAACTGAGCTATATCCCAAGCCCTCTTACTTGCACTTTTGATTCTACCATTTCATTAGGGCCCAGCTTTAAGAAAATTGCCCAGGCAGGAGAACAAGAATTTGAGTCCCTGAGAGAAAGTTCCAAACAAACTTTATTCCCCCTCCCTAGGTCATGATAGATCTGGAAGGAGCACCCAAGACAAGATTCTAGTAAGTAGGGGTGTGTGGAAGCAAGAGAAAGTTCTTGAGATTCCATCCTTGAGTAATATACAGGGTCAAAGGCAAATGAGTCTGGCTACTACAGTGAAATGATTGCTGTTTACTTCGAAATTAGGCATTTCAACTTTCAGAGAAAAGTAATCTTTTTAAAAAAAATTTTAAGTTGGTGATGGACAGAATACATTTATTTATTTATTTATTTATTTATTTATTTATTTATGGTTTGAGGATTGAACCAAGTGCCTTCACACATGCTAGGCCAGCACTCTACCACTGAGCTATAATCCCAGCTCTGGCTTGGTTGTTGTATTAGTGTTTCGTTAATGAAACAAAACACTTGACATAGGCTGCTTGTGAAAAAATAATAGTTTTATTTAGCCCAGTTTATGGGGCTAAAAGTCCAAATGGCACAGCACAGGCCCTTGGGATGCATTACCCCATAGCATGGATAGCAGTGGTGCCATCTGTGGCAGGAGAAAGCAAGTAATTCATTTTAGCAGGAGCACAGAGGCTGTCTGGGGCTAAATTTTCTTTCTTTCTTTTTTTTTTTTTCCTGTAGTGCTGGTGATTGAACCCAGGGCCTTGAGCATGCTAGGCAGCACTCTACCAATTAAGCTATATCCCCAGCCTAGTTTGCTCTTTTTTATAAAAATGCTCTTCTTAGCTGGTACAATTGCACATGCCTGTAATCCAAGCAACTTGGGAGACTGGGCAAGAAAAATCACAAGTTCAAGACTAGCCTCAGCAACTTAGTGAGACCCTGTCTCTAAATAAGAAGTTACAAAAGGGCTGTGGATGAAGCTCAGTGGTAGGGGCACCCAAGAAAGACTTCAATCCCCAATGCCCCCCCCCAAAAAAATTCCTGAAAATTCAAGAGGTTGCAGGAAATCTGTCTCTAGAGAGTACTCCCCCCAATGACCTAAGGCCCTCTCACAAGACCCACCTCTTAAAGGTTCGACCACCACCCTATACTGCCACCCTGGGGACTACACCTCTAATACATAACCTTTGGGGAGATACAAACCATTATCCAAACTACAGCACTTATATATATTTTATTTTGAAGACCACTGAACTTATTCTGATGGTTGGTTGAATTAGAGTAGTAAAGGGTAGAGGTAATGATAAATGGTGAAATTGGGATACAATTTGAGTATAGAATTTACAGGAGTTGCTTATGCTTGGTTGTGATATGAGGGGAAAAGAATACATGAGTAATGCCTAAAGATTTGTCTTGAGCACCTGGATGAATAGTATCATTTAACAAGATAGGGAACAATGGGTATATAGCAAGTATCTAGGATGGGGGGGTTGATTCTGTTAAATTGGTGACACTTGCTGGATATCAAAGAGGTGATGCTGAATGTGAATTTATTTTTTTTTTTTAAAGAGAGAGTGAAAGAGAGAGGGGGACAGAGAGAGAATTTTAATATTTATTTATTTTTTCTTAGTTCTCGGCGGACACAACATCTTCGTTTGTATGTGGTGCTGAGGATCGAACCCGGGCCGCACGCATGCTAGGCGAGCGCCCTACCGCTTGAGCCACATCCCCAGCCCTGAATGTGAATTTAGATATGTGTGTGTGTGTGAAGCTCATTGGAAAGGTTGGCACTGGAGATACAAATTTGGGAATTTCAATTAAGATGATTTTAGCTGGAAATATACAACGCTCAACTGAAAGTGGCTTATACAATAAAGACATTTATTTCTCCATTTAGCTGACTTAACAGGTGCATAATCATTTCAAGAACCCAGCCTCTTATCTTTTTTCCTGCTCCGTAATCCTCAATGTGATCACAGTGTCTCTCCACACAATTGCAAGTTGGCTGCAGCAGTTCAGGTCCTCACCCAACAATATCACAAATGCTGAGAGAGTGAATAGTTTCCACTTTCAGCATCTCTTATAAGATATGAATTCTTTTTTTTTTTTTTTTTTTTTTTCAAATCTTTTTTTTTTTTTTTTTTTTTAATATTTATTTTTTAGTTCTCGGCGGACACAACATCTTTGTTGGTATGTGGTGCTGAGGATCGAACCCGGGCCGCACGCATGCCAGGCGAGCGCGCTACCGCTGAGCCACATCTCCAGCCCTAAGATATGAATTCTGCCAGCCAGGAAGAAAGGTGATTATGTATTATTCAGGAAAGGAATGATTACTGTGTGATCACCCACAGAGTGTGCCACAGTGGGCCACCCTCTTTTAGATGCTTTGAGAGATATGGGAGATCATTCAGGAGAATATGTGAACAGAGAAAAGTGTTGAAAACTGAGCTCTATACATGTTGAAAAGAGAATACGGTAAGGAGACAGATGGAATAGCCAATAAGATATGGAGGATAGGGCTGGGTTGTTGCTCAGTGGTACGGCGCTTGCCTAGCATGTGTGTGGCACTGGGTACCATCCTCAGCACCACATAAAAAAAATAAATGTGGGAGGCCAACCTTATGGGTGATTGAGTTACACTCCCCAGCTGGGTGCTGAGGCGCTGAGTCACAGAAATGGGTGAGTCTTGCTAACAGCCCCATGGGTGAAGCTATGCTCACCTGTTCCTTTGTAATATAACCCCTTGCCCTGTTTAGGAGAGAATCTTCCATGGAAGTGCCTTGTGTGTGTCCCCTCCTCTTACTGTGCCCTTGGGTGTGGCCTACCCAGGTGTCAGTCCACCTGCTGACAGTGGACATCATGAAGATAGACTCAGCCCCCTGAAACCTGACCCCTTGCCTCATTTGAATAGCTTCTCCTCAATAAAAGGGGTCAGCGCTTGCTCTCGATCTCTCTCTTTCTGCCGACCCTTAAGGTCAGAGGAGCCGTCACAGCGACCCCAAAGAAAAAGGTATTTGTGTCTCGTGTGGTTATTTTGTGCAGCCCAGTTAGCCCAGTTTAACTAGAGTGACCCCTGAGCCTTTTAGTCGCAAGAACAGAAACCTGGCAAATAAATTAAATTTAAAAAACATTTCTGTTTAAAAAAGACATTGGGGAGAACTTCTGAGTATACCGTTTTGTATAGTTTTGACTGTAGAAATGTGTTTTGCTTACTAAAAAATAGATACAAGAAATTTATTTATTTATTTATTTTTGGAACCAGGGATTCAACCCTGGGATACTTAACCACTGAGTTGCATCCCCAGCCCTTTTTTTTTTTTTTTTTTTTTGAAATGGTCTCCCTACATTGCTTAAAGCCTTACTAACTTGCCGAGGCTGGCTTTGAACTTTAGATCCTCCTGCCTCAGGCTCCTGAGTCTCTGGGTATATAGGTATGTACCATCACACCTGGCTTAACAAGTGTATTAGTTTTCTGTTGTTATGTAACAATTTTCTACAAATCATTTATTATTTCACAGTTTCTCTGGGTAGTTTTTTTTTTTAATCCCATCCTAACATTAAGACCTCTGAGGCTCTATAAATGCCTCCAGAGCATGTTTTCACTGGGCTACTGTAAGCAAAATGTAACAAGAAGTCACTGTTCAGCTAAAAATGAGCCAGAATTATTTTCACAAATCTCTCTAATTCCTCATCACCTATCATTACACCATTCCCACTCTGAAATTTCTTCTGTCCCATCCTAGGAAATATTTTTTTCTGGTCCAAATTCAGGTGCAAGGGCTAACTCAGTTAAGCCAGAAGTTACAAGAAGGGAGAGGTTCCTCCTTCTACCTCACTCAGCATCTCAAGGACCTCCTCACCCGCCATAGGCCTGATTTGCTCCAAGGTCACCTGCTCACAGGATATTCCACAACTCCACTAGTAACTTTCACCAGCTGTCCTGGATTCCACATCAAACAAAGGCTATGGCAGGATGAGTAGAACTTGGGTGGTAACAGAAAGGAGAACTGTACTGTACTGGCGGTTACAGTGTTCCAACAGTTTCTATCCTCCCTTGGTGGTGTGTGTCCTCTGGGGTAAGAGGCAGCATCCACCAGTGCTCAAAATCTGAAATCAGATCCCTTTTTTAAATATTTTTTTTTTAGTTTTAGGTGGACATAATATCTTTATTTTCGATTTATGTGGTGCTCAGGATCAAACCCAGTGCCTTATGCATGCTAGGCAAGCACTCTACCACTGAGTCATAACCCCAAGCCCTGAAGTTAGATTCTTAATAGTGCTGAGAGCCTGGCCTCTGGAGACATTTCACTGGGTCCTCTTCTCAGAGTCTTACAAAGCTGAAATTAAAGTGTTAGCCATTCTCATGTAGGCTTGACTAGGAAAGAATTTGCTTCCAAGCTCTCTCAGGTAGTTGGCATTAAATAATTTCTTTGTAGCTATAGAATTCATGACAGTTTGTTTTCTTGAATGTTTCAAAGCATTGAACAGAGAAACAGAGGCAGAGGGAGGATCTTTGCTGCTTGGAGTCTCTGACTTCTGGAAAAGCCTACACCCGCACCTTTGCTATATAACTTAACATAAAAACAAGAGTGATATTCCACAACTTTTGCCATATCCTATTGGTTAGAAGCAGTTCACAGGTCCCACCTGCACTCAAGAGGATGGCATTACCCAATGGTGTGGTTACCAGAGGCAAGACCAAAAGTATGATTTAGGAGTTTTGGGAGTTAACAACAGTAGTGTATTTCAACATTGCATTTCTAAAATTCAGGTGAGAAGTCTGAACTGGAGTTATAAATATGGGAGTTCTCAGCATATAGATGGTTTTTAAGAAGTGGCTAAACCTTGGGGCTGGGGTTGTGGCTCAGTGGTAGTGCACTTGCCTAGCACGTGAGAGGCCCTGGGTTCAAGTCTCAGCACCATATAAAAATAAGTAAACAAAATAAAGGTATTGTACCCAACTACAACTAAAAAATAATTTAAAAAAAAAAGAAGTGGCTAAACCACACCAACAACTTAATGAGTTTAAAATAGAAAAAAGAAAATGCTGAAGCACAGTGTAGTGACATTTAAAACTCAGAAAGATGAGGGAGACCAGGAAACTAGGCTGAGAAACAGTGACCCAAAAGGGAGAAAAAATACCAAGTATGTTGTCCTATAACCCAAGTGGCAAAAGCAATCCAAGGAAGAGAGTGATCAGCTCTGTAAAATGCCATTGATAGCTCAAATAAGATGAATCAATAATTGTTGAATTTAGAAACGTGGAGGTCATTTGTGATATTGATAATAAATAGCAGCATATAGTGTGAAAACTTTAGCTTGAACATGTTTGGTTTTTTTTGCTCTTGATGTCTAATTGTTCCACTGCCATTTTTAAAATAGCTCTCTTTCCTTCATTGAATTGCTTTTACACTTTTAGAACAGATCCATTATGCCCATTTCTGTATATCTGCTTTAGGTTTGTAATTCTGTTCTACTGACCCTTGTTTCAAACCCTCCACAAATACCACAGTACAGTTATACTTGATAACTGTTGCTACAGATTAAATCTTAAAACTGAATTGTATGATTCTTACAACATTATTTTTCTTTTACATATTCCTTTATCTGTGCTATCTCATTGCCTTTCTGAGGGAGACCAACCTTGCACTTGACTGAGTCACTCCCAGGCTAGGTGCTAAGACGCTCTGTCACAGAAAAGTGGCAGAGCTTTCCCCACCCTTCTTGGGTTCCAGGGACCAAGTCTCATGCATGGGTGTGTCTTGCTACAGCCCCATGGGTGGAGCTATGCTCACCTGTTCCTTTGTGATATAACCCCTTGCTCTGTTTAGGATAGAATGTTCCATGGAAGTGCCTTGTGTGTGTCCCCTTCTCTTATTGTGCCCATGGGTGTGGCCTATCTAGATGTCAGTCAACCTGCTGACAGCAGACATCATGAAGCTGAACTCAGCCGCCTGAAACCTGACCCCTTGCCAGGTTTGAATATAAAAGGGGTCAGCCCACGTGCAGTGCATGTGCTGTTTTTCTCTCTCTCTCTCTCTCTCTCTCTCTCTCTCCCTCTCCCTCCCTCCCTCCCCCTTCGGACCCTTAAGGTCAGAGGAGCCCTCATAGCAGCTACCCCAAAGAAAAAGGTATTTGTGTGTCTTATGTGGTTATTTTGCTCAGCCCAGTTAGCCCAGTTTACCTGGAGTGACCCCTAAGTCTTTTAGTCGCAAATGAAACCTGGCACCTTTCCTTATAAATGTTAAAAATTATTTATATCACCAAAAAAATCTTGATAGGTCACTGATCAAATTATGTCACATCTATAAGTCAGTCTTAAAAAAATTGATATATGGGGGCTGGGGATGTGGCTCAAGCGGTAGCGCGTTCGCCTGGCATGCGTGCGGCCCGGGTTCGATCCTCAGCACCATATACCAACAAAGATGTTGTGTCCCCCGAGAACTAAAAAATAAATATAAAAAAAAATTGATATATGTACTTGGCTGAGTCCTCTAATCCATGAACATGGTATGTTTCTCAGTTTGTTTACATCTTTATTTTGTTCATCAGAGTTTTGTAGCTTTCAGCATATATGTTCTATATATGCTTTCTTAGA
This sequence comes from Urocitellus parryii, assembly GCF_045843805.1. Taxonomy (NCBI): domain Eukaryota; kingdom Metazoa; phylum Chordata; class Mammalia; order Rodentia; family Sciuridae; genus Urocitellus; species Urocitellus parryii. Next base: position 15,539,216 of record NC_135545.1, on the reverse strand, counting down.
TTTATACAAAAGTATCACTTTGGGGCTGGAGTTGTGGCTCAGTGGTGAAGCACTTGCCTAGCATGTGTGAGGCACTGGGTTTGAATCTTAGCACTACATAAAAATAAATAAATAAAATAAACGTCCATCAACATCTAACAAAATATTTTTAAAAGTATCACTTTGGGGGGGGACTATAATTTACATTGTGTTTTAAACTAATGTTTCCAGTAATTCATTACTAGAATAAAGAAATGAGATTTTTTGTGGGTTAACCTTGTATCTTGTAACATGGCTAAATTCACTCATTTGTTTCAGTTGATTTTTTAGTAAATTCTCTGAGATCTTTTATGTAGACAATCGTGTCATCTGCACATAGGGAAGTTTTATTTCTTTCCAATCTTTATGCCTTCAATTTGCTTTTACTGGCTTTTTGCACTGGCAAGAAGTTCCAGTACTATCTTGAAAAAGAATGCTGAAAGTAGATATTTATTTGTGCTCAATTTTAGGAGGAAGCACTCAAAATTTCACCATTAAGTCTGGTTTCACCGGGATATTTTTTAAAATACATACTCACAGCTGGGTGCAGTGGCACATAACTGTGACACTCCCAGCAGCTAGGGAGGCTGAGACAGGAGTTCAAACCCCAGCTCAGCAATGGCAAGGTGCTTAGCAACTCAGTGTCTCTAAATAAAATACAAAATAGGGCTGGGGATGTGGCTCAGTGATCGATTGAACTCAGTGCTGCTGAGTTCAATCTCTGATACCAAAAACAAACAGAGGCCAGCCTCAGGGATTTAGTGAGACCATAAACAACTTAGCAAGACTGTCCCCAAATAAAAAGGACTCAGGATGTGTATCAGCAGTAAAGCACTCCAAGATTCAATCCCCAGTTTAAAAAAAAAAAAAAAAAGTCTTTATTCCTGTCTGAAGTGGATCAACACATATGTTGATTTTTTTTAAGAGAGAGTGAGAGAGAAAGAGAGAATTTTTTAATATTTATTTTTTAGTTTTCAGCAGACACAACATCTTTGTTTGTATGTGGTGCTAAGGATTGAACCCGGGCCGCACACATGCCAGGCAAGCACGCTACCTCTTGAGCCACATCCCCAGCCCTGATTTTTTTTTTTAAAGATTTTTGACTAACTTTATTTGCAATTCTAGGATCAGGCAACACTACATTCCATGAAACAGAATAAGTATTTCAATGGGCTGAGCAGAAGACATTAGTTTTATAAATACGTAAGTGCTAAAGAAAGCAAAAATAAATAAAGAGCAACTGGTCATTTTGTTATCCACAAATTGTTGGCCTACCCTGTAGGATAAGACCCACCCCTCTAAAGGGGATCACTTTTTTTTCTGTTTGGTGTTGCAAACCAGAAGGCAAAACCTGAATTGTGCACAAGACTGTTCACTAGCTAGAGAATGGAATTAGATTCTAATGAAGATAGAAGTTGTCTAGTGGTCACTCAGTCAGCCATCTTTGATCCCTCAGTTTTGGCTAGCCCAACTGGTGAGGAAATTCCTCTCCTCAAAGATAAACAAGATCAGTGCTTCTCCCTGATGCCAATCCAATAACAAGGACACAGTTTTGAGAAAAAGGAAAAAGAAGTTTATTGCTTTGCTAGCAAAGGAGAAGCACAGGGCCTTCTGTCCCAGAGGCTGTAATTATGCCCATGAAGGGGAGCATTGAGTGTCAAGAGCCATCCATGGGTTGCATGTGGGTCACTGCGCGTGGAAGCCTCATGGATAGAGACACGTGGTAAATGGGAGTGGCCAGTAAACACTTACTCTGGCCAACTGCCCATGGACAATATGAATTTCTTTCCTATTCTGCCGGGGCCCACACAGCATCTGAGATGGGTGTGACCTGCCAAGATGTCAATCAACCTGCTGACTGTAAGATATCTCGAAGCAAGACTCGGCCCTTGAAACCTTATCCCTGCCTTTGAAGGACCCCCTTAAATAAACCACTGGAGCCATTTTCCCTTTATCTAGTTCCAGAACCCATGTGGACTAGATCAGGGGCTTCACTTTCTGTAAATACTCAGTATATGTGTTTTTTTACATACAAATTATCTGAAATTCTTAAGTTTCAGGGTGGCTTGGATTATCCTGGGCAGGAATAAGGACCCCTTAATGAGATGCTGTCCACTGCCCTTCACGAAAACAGGCTTTTAAAGAGGTGATTCAAAGACTACATCCCACTCAAAGTCTACATTCCATGTGTTCTATCCAGACTAGTAACTCACTTGTTGATTTGGGAGATATTAATTTCTGAAATCACTGGTGCCATCCTCAAAGTCTGAATTACTTTGTTCTGTGGTGGGTGTGTGCTCAAGGACAGATAACTCTGCCTAGGATGGGGAAGAAAAGGAATCCTGTTTCCCCTGAGATTAGGGAAGGGGAGAATTAGAGAAGAGCAAGGGGAGAGGAAGAGAAAGAAACATATCTACTTTAAAAATAAGTGACAGTGGCAGAGCAGCAATATCTCTGAATATAGCTGAGAGCTATATTCAAAGCATAAAGTGGACCACTGTTATATTTCCCCCACTGTCAATTTCTACATTCCCCTTCCATGAAAAAAAAAAAAATGGGTGACAACATCTCCAAGCTGCTTCCTGCTGAAAGAGGGCCAAGTAACCCAAAGTCTTTGTTCTCTATCAGGTGGGGCGTGGACAGTTAAGAGTATTAAGCATCAGGGCAGTTCAGAGATCTACAGTGGCAAATGGCAGGTTACTACACAAGGCATACATAGGGCAGGGGTCATGCAGACCGCTAAAAGTGTTGTGACAGTACTGAGTTCAGTTTCCTTTTTCCTCAAAGTGGATCATGAGAGGGCAATGGCTCTCAACAAGTTCTGCAGCCAACTTGCATCCTACAGCCATTGGGGTTCCTTGGAGAGCCAGGCCTGCCCAAGAAAGCTGGCATGGAGGCTGGTCTGGGGCCTCAACCGGGGTGCCAAATATGTTACCCAAAGCTGTCCTTGTCTGAGATGCCAATCTATTAACAAGGACAGTTTTGGAAAACAGGAAAAAGGTTATTGATCTGCTAGCAAAGGAGAAGCACAGAGGACTCCTGTCCCAGAGGCTGTGATTCTCAGGTGATTTTGTTACTAGTCTTCTAATATAGAGAATTATATGATCTTCAAATACTGAACCAGTCTTCTATTTCTCTTTTTTTGTTTTGTGTTCATAAGGGATACCTGTCTCTGTTCTGGGCTTTGATTTTCCTGACAGTATAATGTGGGCCTCATAAAATGATTTGCAAAGTGCTGACTCCTGTTTTACCAGAGTTTTCATGGAATTGCAGTTAATATTTCTATTGATATTTTAGAATTTTTCAGTAAAACCAGCTTGGTCTGTAGGTTTCTTTTTTAGAAATTTTAAATTATGAATTTAATAGTTTTATAGGATTATTCATATTATAGTGGTCCTTTCTTATCCACAGGGGATATGTCCCATGGTCCCAGTAGCTGCTCAAAATTGGATAGTACTAAACTGGCTACAGCTTGGATATAGTGCAATTGTTCATATTATTAGTTTTTAAATTATTTTAATTGTATCATGTGTCTCTTCCAATTGGATTTTACAATTCAGTTATTGTATTTTTCAGCTCCAAAATTTCTTTTTAATTATTTTTAAAAGTAACTTTTACCTCCTTTTTTATATTCCTTACTTGATCATATAGTGGTCTCCTTTAATTTTTTTTTTGTCTGTGGTCTCTCATTGGGCTTTTTAAAGACAGTTAAAATCTAGATAAATCTAGTTAGTCCAACTTCCTGAAGCATCTACGTACCTCAGGAATAGTCTGTCCTTTTTTCGTGCTAATTGACTGTATTTTCTTGTTTATTTGTATGGTTTGTACATTTTTTTTTGTTGAGAATTGGTGCTCCGGTCAGGGACGGTTGCTGATTTTAGAGGTATAGAGTTGTCCATCCATTTGGTGATTTCCCCAAATTTTTGCAGATTGCATTCCTTGTCATTTGTCTTTACTGAAGTTTCTATTCCATTATCTCATTAGGATCAGTTAAGGAATCTCCTTAAATGCCCGAATCCAGTAGGAAAAAAGCAAAGTGTCCTGTCTTTTAAATAATTTGACAGATGCTACCTAGGAAGCCTGTTCAGCCCAAGAGGGTTGAAATGGTGGTTGGAATTGATGTTGGTACCTCAGGGCACTGCCCGGCAAATTAAAAAACAGCTCAGATTATCAAAGGACAAGGATCTTTTTTTAAAAATATATGTTTTTTTAATTGTAGATGGACAAAATACCTTTATTTATTTATTTTTATGTGGTGCTGAGGATCAAACCCAGTGCTCACATGTGCTAGGTAAGTGCCCTGCCACTGAGCCACAACTCCAGCCCCAAAGGACAAGGTTCTTATTGCCAACCTTAGCACTACAATACAAAGCAGGGTAATAAACTGCCTTCCTCCAAGGCAGCCTGCTGTGGGCTGGGATTAGGGCCTAATAACTGGTAATCAAATACTGATATTCACCAAAATATATATGCATTGTTCTTCATTAAGCAATCCCCTGGGTGTTGCAAGTGTTTGAACAGACTCAAGAGTTCTGAAATAATCAATTGTGTTTTTGCCACCTCAATACTTGTTTTGGTGGGCTGGGTATGTGGCTCAAGCGGTAGCGTGCTCGCCTGGCATGCATGTGGCCCGGGTTTGATCCTCAGCACCACATACAAACAAAGATGTTGTGCCGCCGGAAACTAAAAAATAAATATTAAAAAAATTCTCTCTCTCTCCCTTCCCCCCCCTTTAAAAAAAACTTGTTTTGGTGAATGGAATAATTCCTGGAGCTTTTTACTCTGCCACGTATGCCATTTAATTCATTCACTTGTTTTCTTTTTGTGTGTGTGTGGTGCTAGAGATTGAACCCAGGGCCTTGTGCAAGAAATCTATCAACTGAGCTATTTACTCAGCCCCAATTCATTCACTTTAAAAAAAAAAATATTTATTCTTTAGGTGTAGTTGGACACAATGCCTTTATTTTATTTACTTGTTTTTATGTGGTGATGAGAGCCTCGCACGTGCTAGGCTAGGCGAGCAATCTACCGCTGAGCTACAACCCCAGCCCCAATTCATTCACTTTTAATCCACCTATACCACTATATTTGAAACTGATTTATTGGAGACAGGATATAGTATCATATTTTTTATCCACTCTGCCAATCTGCTTTAAATCAGTATATTCAGATCATTTATGCCACTCTATCAATCTGCTTTAAATCAGTATATTCAGTTACATTTATGCAATAATTAATAATTTAGGACTTAAGTCAGCTACTTTATTACTTGTATCTGTTTATTCCCTTTTTTAGTGTTTTTTCCAAGGGAAAACAGTACATGTATGTGACATATCACAGTCTAATAATATTGACATGTTGCCAATTTAAGTGAAGTGGCATTCTATTTAAAGGGACACTCCATTCACAAAACAAGAATATCAAGATGAAAAAGAAGAAGTCAGAAAAACAAATTCTACCAAAAAAAAGCAAGTGCAGCAATACAGAGCAGATTAATAAAATTGCTAAATGGGATCTGGGATTGCTCCATGACTTTAAAAAGAAAAAAAATCATCAAGAAGAAATACTATTGGGCTGGGGCAGGATTTCAGTGGCAGAGTGCTTGCCTAGCATGTGTGAAGTATTGGGTTCGATCCTCAGCACCACATAAAAACAAACATATAAAATAAAGGCATTCTGTCCACCTATAACTACAAAAATAATTTTAAAGAAGAAATATTATTAATTTCTACACATATAAATAAAATAGATTTGAAATCTGCTAAGAAAAATTTGATGTAAATATTAGAGAAATGTTTCCTAATGTGATTACAAATTTATTTAGTATAACATAAGTGGAAGTATTAAGTTTGTTTTTTTAATTAAGACATTTCTTCTGCTGGGGTGGAAACATTAATGTTGGTTCTAATATTGTTTATATCTACATTTAGAACACAGATTTAATTATGTTAAACATATAATATAGATTAATAAAATGCAGGCAAATTATAAATATAACCACAAAACATACATCTATAAAAAATTAAACATTGGGCTGGGGATGTGGCTCAAGCGGTATGGCGCGCACCTGGCATGTGTGGAGCCCGGGTTCGATCCTCAGCACTACATACAAACAAAAGTTGTTGTGTCCGCCAAAAACTAAAAAATAAATATTAAAATTCTCTCTCTCTCTCTCCCCCCTTCTCTCTCTCACTCTTTTAAAAAAATTAAACATTAAGAAATTGCATTAAATAAATATATACATTTAGCCATTTGTAAGTTCTCTGTAAGTTATTCTTAATTAGAAGAAAAAATAAAAATTGAAATTATAAGCCACTGCCTGGCATGGTGGCGCACACCTGTGATCCCAGCAGCTCAGGAAGCTGAGACAGGAGGATCATAAATTCAAAGCCAGCCTCAGCAACTGTGAGGTGCTAAGCACCTCAGAGATACCCTGTCTCTAATAAAATACAAAATAGAGCTGGGGATGTGGCTCAGTGGCCAAATGCCCCTGAGTTCAATCCCCAGTACCAAAAAAAAAAAAAAAAGAAGAAATTATAAGCCACACAGAAATGAGCTGACTTTCAAATAACAGTAAAAAGAAAGAAGATAAATAAATTATTATTATATTAGCATGATAAAACAATAAAAGTAGGGAATCAGTTTGAGGAAATTAATAATATAAACTAATGAAATTGAAAAGAAAAGAAAAACACACACCAGGCTGGGGTTGTGGCTCAGTGGTAGAGCACTCGCCTAGCATGTGCAAGACCCTGGGTACAATCCTCAGCACCACATAAAGATAAATAAATGAAGTGAAGGTATTGTGTCCAACTACAACTAAAAAATAAGTATTTTAAAAAACATACACCAAAGAGATGATTACAGTCACAAAGCTAGCCATACACAGTGGTATATGCCAACAATCCCAGCTACTCCTGACAAGATAATTGCAAGTTCAAGGCCAGCCTCAACAATTTGGCAAGGCCCTAAGTAACTCAGCAAGAACATGTCTCAAAATAAAAGATAGAATGGGCTGGGGAGTGTGGCTCAGTGGTAAAGTATCCCTGGTTCACTCTTTAGTATCACTCCTCCCCTCAAAATCATAAGCAGTACAGGATATTAATGTAAATAGAATGTTTCTTCCTATGGCATGTAACTTAATGTCTAAGTTAATAGAAAACAGCTGTTATTTAATATGTACACTTGCATTTAACCTGTGAAGATAAGAGCCAGGCATGGTGGGGCACTCTTGAAATCCCAGGGATTCTGGAGACCAAGGAGGAGGATTGCAATTTAGAAGAAAGCCTTGGCAACCTAGAAAGAACTTATCTCAAAAAATAAATAAATAAATAAATAAATAAATAAATAAATAAGAAGGCCTAGGGGTATAGCTGAGTGGTAAAGTGCCCCTGGGTTCAAACCCCAGTAGAAAATTAAGAAAAGAGTAAAAGAAAAAAACGAAAATCTGGCCTAACACAGATATAGGGTTAGAAAATAAAGGAATATTTTAATGGCATTTTCAGATACTTTGTTGATATTAGTCTTTGACAGTCCATCAAAAATCAATAGGACATTATAGTGCACGCCTGTAATCCCAGCAGCTCAGGAGGCTGAGGCAGGAGGATCACGAGTTCAAAGCCAGCCTCAGCAAAAGTGAGGCACTAAGCAACTCAGTGAGACCCTGTCTCTAAATAAAATACAAAATAGGACTAGGAATGTGGCTCAGAGGCTAAGTGCCCCTGAGTTCAATCCCAGTACACCCCCCAAAAATCAACAAGTATAATTTCTTAAAGCTTACTTGTAATGTGGAATGAATTGGACATTTACTAAATTAAAATCCATTTGTCAATTTTATATGTAAAATAAATCTTTACCCAGGTATGATTTTACAATATCACATATTAATCATTTGGACATTGGCTCTGTGAGGTAAACAGATTCCAAGGTTGATAAATTGTATTATTTGTTATTACAGATTCATATTCACTAATATTACTATCAGTCTCATCATAAAGAACTAAGTATTGAGAAACTGTCACATTCACAGGGGAAATACTTGTTATTGTAATTCAAATTTTTTGCTTAAAATTAGCAAAAATTCCTGTCAGTTTTTTAAAAAGTCAACTTTTTGGTGTGTATATGTGTAGTACTGGGCACTGAACCCAGGGCCTTGTGCATGCCAGGCAAGTGCTCCATCACTAAGCTACATCCCCAACCCAAAAAATCACTTCATTTTTGACCAAATGTCTACTGAATGTGTGTGAATCAATCTTTCAAATAAAAATAACATCCTTATTAACATGGTTAGTTCAGCTTACAACTCACATAAGTGTTTCCTTGAAACAACCTATTGTTCTTGAAGATATAGAAGAGCTTTATGTGCATTTCCCATTTCATCACAGAAAATAGTTTTGAAAAGTACACATATCAGTATCTTGCTTGTGATACTGTAATGTGGAGTTTAAAGACTGGGCAAACAGCTGGTCATGGTGGCTTGCCACATGCCTGTAATCCCAGTGGCTGAAGCAGGAGCATCATGAGTTCAAAGTCAGCTTTAGCAAATCAGTGAGGCACTAAGTAACTTAGTGAGACTCTGTCTCAAAAAATAAAAAGGGCTGGGGATGTGGCTCAGTGGGTTAGGTTAACTCAGGGTCACTTAACAAAAAAATTTTTTAAAAATTGGGCAGGGCTGGGGATGTAGTCAGCCATACTGCACTTGCCTGGCATGTGCAAGGCACTGGGTTCGATTCTCAGCACCACATGAATAAATAAAATAAAGGTCTATCAACAACTAAAAATATATTTTTAAAAATTGGGCAAACAGTACATAGGATCTCTATATATAATTTCTTACAACTGCACATGAATCTACAATCATTTCAAAATAAAAACTGTAATTATAAAATATTGTATTCAAGGACTGATTAAAATTTTTATGCTTTATGGGAAACTTACTATTTTCTTTTACAGTGCTGGGGATCAAACCCAGGGCCTTGTGAAAGCTAGGCAATGAAGAGAAACTTCAGTGGATCTTGCCTTTTCTAACTCCAGTGTATGCTGGCGAAAAAATATCTCCCGGTACAGTTTAGTGACACTGCCTTGATCTGTGCAAAGGCCCGCTTAGTTTCACTCACCATTGCTTTTGCACCATTAGTGCAAATTTCAGCAAAGCGGGAAAAAAGTATCATGAGTATAATTATGAAATTTGTTTTAATCATTCAAATCCTGGAAAAGGTCTCAGGGCTCTAGATATCATCTGACCATACTTAGATCTAATGACTGTTAGATAATATTGAATTAAAATAGAATTAAATTACATTTAATTAGCTATTTTAAAACTCATTACCACCTCTTTTTTTTTTAATGAAACCTTCTAATGGCGACCATAACAGACATAGATTTGAGATATTATTCATTGTTTCACACTGTTTACTATCCTTTCTTCAAAATTTTCAACATAGTATAGCCTCTACTTAGCATGGGAGCAATGGATGCTAAGTAGTTGGCTCTGGGATACTTTTTTGCATATAAACATCTAGAGTTGTCACCTTCAGGATATTAAAGATGAGGCACTAGAAAATGGCCCTCTAAACACAGATTGGGGAGGCAAAACCCACAGAAGACCGTAAAGAATAATTATCTGAGGAACCAACATTAAATCAGCTATGCTGTCAGCCAAGTCTTTGTTCTCAGTTAGAAGGTCACACAGACTTCAAAAGACAAGCTCTAGTACTGTCATGAGGGTATGAGGGAAGGAGTGTTAAAGTGTCCTTGGAAAACAACACAGAAATAGTCTCCATTCCCTATTTAAAGGACTCCCCAATAAAGCACGCCCACTAGAGAAGGCCAAAGCTCTTGAAAATGGGCCAGCAAACCTCCTTTAGATGAACTGGAAATGCAACTCTCACCAATACAGTGGCGTGCACACTGCTGTCAATTGTAAGGCTTCTCCTCTGTGGTGTTTCAGCAGTGGCTGACTGAAACCATGGCTCTGTCCATGTCCTCTGCTGTCTGATGAAGTGTGACCCCTTGCTAAAGGCTTCATTACACTACTTTACACACAAGGTTTCTATCTTGAGTGTATCCTCTGATGTCGTATAAGATTTGTCTTCCGACTAAAGCCCCGCCCACATTTCCTGCAAACATAAGGTTTCTCTCCTGAATGGCTCCTCTGGTGTCTAATAAGGTGTGACTGCCAGCTAAAGCCCTGCCCACACTCCCTGCACACTTGAGGCTTCCCCCCTAAGTGTGCCCTCTGGTATTTAATGAGAGTTAACTTATCACAAAAGCCTTGCCCACATTCCCTGCAAACAAAGGAACAAAGGAGTGTGCCCTCTTATGCCTAAATAAGTTTGGCTTCTGCCTAAACCTTCTACCACAATCTCTGCACATGAAAAGCTTTTCCCCTGAGTGTGTCCTCTGATGTGAAATCAAGGTTGACTTATCATTAAAGCCCACACTCCCTGCATACAAATGGCTTCTCCCCAGAGTGTATCCTCTGGTATGTAATGATGGTTGACTTCCTGGTAAAGCCTCGCCCACACTCTGTGCATATAAAAGGCTTCTCCCCTGTGTGTGATCTCTGGTGTTTGTGGAGGTTTGACTTCAGGCTAAAGCATTGCCCACACTCTAAGCACACATAAGGTCTAACTCCTGAGTGAGTCCTCTGGTGTGTCTTGAGGTTTGATTTCCAGCTAAAGTGACGCCCACATTCTGCGCATATGTAAGGTTTTTCTCCTGTATATATCCTTACGTGTCTGAGGAGGTGAGGCTTCTGACTAAAACTTTGCTCACACTCTCTGCAAACATAAGGCTTTTCTCCTGAATGTGTCCTTTTATGTCTGATGAGGTGGGAATGCTGGCGAAAGCCATGCCCACATTCCTTGCAAACATAAGGCTTCTACTCAGTCTGTGCCCTCTGATGTGTGATGAGGTTTGACTTTAGGCTAAAGCTCTGCCCACATTCCTTGCACAGGAGGCTTGACTCTGAGTGTGTTCGCTATGTGTGAAGAGGTTGATTTCCAAGTAAAGCCTCATCCACAATCCTTACACACATAAGGTTTCTCTCCTGAGTGTGTTCTCTGATGTGTGATGAGGTTTGACTTCCAGGTAAATCCTCTCCCACATTCCCTGCACACATAAGGCTTTTCTCCAGGATGTGTCCTTGGGTTTTTGATAAGGACCAACATACTGCTGAAGCTTGGTCCCTACTCTGTGTACATGTACTGTATCTCCCCTGTGTGTGTCTTCTGGAGGCTAAGTAGGTTTGACTCCTTGATAAAGTCTGGCCCAAACTCTTCAAATTTGATTGCTTCAAATCCTGAAACTTCCAAACCATGCAATACTTTGTCCCTTTCCTCAAGGTCGGCCTTCTGTTCTAGGCTGGGCCTTATATTCACTATTGTGTTGCCTTCCTTGGACTTTACTGGATGTTCTTCACTTGGGATGGAGGACAACTTTGATATGTCATTTTTACTTGTGCCCCCAAACAGTGGCTTGGAGTCTTGTTTTCTCTCTTGAATTTTTGCTTTGTCAGTCAAGCAGGATTGATTAAAGGGTTGTTCCTGTTGTTTTTTCTGATATTCTGGGTACTGATTCCCTGGGTGGAGATGATTTCCTGCATATAAACTTGAAAAGAGCTGAGGCAGATGACTGAGCCACACATGTTGGCTAAGGACTTGCTGACTGAAGAGTACCAGAGGGCAGGAAGGACAAGGTTGAATTTCTGACTTTGATCCTGCTGAATAAAGAACATTTTCAGAGAAGTCATAGTAGGGCTGCCTAGGTTATTTTGCCATGTCCACTGGTGATTCATAATATATTTATATTACAAGCTATCTCCCAAGTAGAAATCCATCATAAGACCTATTTTTTTATTTCTCTTTATGCATTACATTTTCTGTTGCAGGAGTTGGTAAACTCATCCAACAGGCCAAATCCAGCTTCCAACCTATTTCTGTAAGGCCTCCCAGTTCTAAAAAATTAAAATAAGCTGGGTATGGTGGTACAAGCCTTAATCCCAGTGGCTTGGGAGGCTAAGACAGGAGGATCGCAAGTTCAAAGCCAGTCTCAGCAACAGCAAGATGCTAAGCATAGTGAGACCCTGTCTCTAATTAAAATACAAAACAGGGATGGGAATGTGGCTCAGTGGTTGAGTGCCCCTGAGTTCAATCCCCAGTACTCAAAATAAATAAATAAATAAATAAATAAAATTATCTTGGGGGAGGAAAGAAGACAATCTGACAAGACTGTATGTGTCCTTAAATGCTTAAATATTTACTACATAGCACTTTATCGAAGTTTGACATCCATACGATTATAATGTAGAAAATTCATATCAAGAGCTTTTCACATTATCACATTATTCTGGTACTGTTCAGCAGTACCAGAAATCAACCAAAGACAAAAATAAATCAAGACGTGTTTATTCATGAAAAACACTGAACTCAGATAAGAATAAGAGTTTGCTACATTATTGCTATAGCTGTATATTTAATCATCTGGGGAGCACCAAAACAGACATGTAGACCAATAGTACAGAATAGAGGACTTAGAGACAAACTCACATAAATACATTATCTCATACTAGACAAAGGTGCCAAAAACATACATTGGAGAAAAGATAGCCTCCTCAACAAATGGTGCTAGGAAAACTGGAAATCCATATGTAGATGGCTCTCCCTCCATCCTAGCTTAGTTGTTAATGTGGTAGCTTACATGAGGCAGGCCACCAAGTCATTAGCTGCTACTGAGGGACTCACTTGATTTGTAATGGAAGGTGAGAAACCAATGTCCCTGCAGCTGTCAATACAAGTTAAGGTCTAGGTAGTAAATGAACAGGGAAGACAAGCAACTGCTTTCTGAGGATTACAGTCTTGAAGAAAAAATTTGATAGACTATCCAAAATTCAACAGGGAGACCCTGAAAATGAGACAACAAGAGAGAGGCTTGACAAACCCTCCACACAACCCTGGCATTAGAAAGCTGTGGGCTGGGTGGGCCTGGGCTCTCCACACATCCCTGCCTGACAAGGAGATGACAACCAAGGTAAAGGAAAAATAAGAGGACTCAGTGGAAAGTAGAACGCCAGGAAAGACACCCCCACCCCAGTACTAGGGATTGAACCCAGGGGTGCTTTACCACTGAGCTATCTTCCAAGCCCCTTTTTATATTTGATTTTGAGATGGGGTCACACTAAGTTGCTTAGAGCCTCACAAAGTTGCTGAAGTTGTGATCTCAAAGTTGTGAAGCTCCTGCCTTAGCCTTCCAAATTGCTAGGATTACAGGAGAGCACTACCATGCCCATTTCAGGAAAGATTTAAAACAACCTGACCTTTGAATTTTCTCCCCAACCAACACATTTAACCATAAATATAGATAGGAAGCCTTTCTAACTCAAAGTCTTTGAGTACGTATATGGCCAATTCTTTCAGATCACTAAGTTCTGCAGTTACAAGACTGACATCAAGGAAGCAAGAATTAAAAATAAACACTACCCGGGCGTGGTGGTGCACACTGTAATCCTAGCAACTAGGGAGACTGAGGCAGGAGCATTCCAGGTTCAAGGCCTCAGCAATTTAGTGAGTCAAAAAGGGGTGGGAGGCGGGCACTAGAGATACAGGTCAGTGGCAAAGCACCCCTGGTTCAATCCCCAGTACTGGGGGAGAAAAAATATATACACATATGTATAAAACAATCAAGCAAAAGCATCATCTTCACAGAGGAGACATGTTTCACAGATTTCATCTAGAAAAGTTAACTAAAACAAACAAAAAGCAGCAAAAACAATCTTCAGCCAGGAAATATATTCAGATACCAGAGGAATTATAATATACTATCTAAAACATCCAGTTTAACGTAAATATGTTGAAAGAATTAAAACAATATGTGAAAAATTAAAGCAAAGTATGTATCAGTGACTCAATAAGAAGGGAACCTTCCTAAGAACAAACTATTAAAAAGAAACAAAAGGAAATTCTGGAATTCAAAAGCAACACAACTGAAATTACAAAATTATTAGGTATATACAAAAGTAAATATTTGAGTGTGCAAAAGAACCAGTGAACTTGAAGACAGATCCACAGAAATGAACTAAACTGAAGAAGAGAGAAAAACAAAGATTAAAGAAACCAAAAGCCTCAGAAGAGAGAGAAAAGATCAGAGGAAAAAAAATCAACAAAAAAATAGCTGAAAACTTCCCAAATTTAATGAAAAAAATTGGTCTTTAAATCCAAGAAGTTCAATCAACCCCAAGTAAGATAAACATAAAAAGATCCAGCTAGGGATGGTGTTGTGGCTAGCACTTGCCTAGCACTTGTGAGGCACTGGGTTTGATTCTCAGCACCACATAAAAAAAAATCAAATAAAGGTATTGTGTCCATCTATAACTAATAAAAATAATTTAAAAAAAGATCCCAGCTAAAGATGTCATAGCCAAAGTGTGGGTGAAAAAAGATAAAATCTTAACAGAGGAACAAAAGAAAAATGATTCAACATGTACATGAGGAAAAGCCAGTATAAATCATGTTTCAGCCAAAATGCCAAAGAAGAAAAGGTGAGGCAGGCAGGCCACGGAGAAGAAGAATCAAAGGCATCTAAATTAAAAAGGAATAGGTAAAACATTCTTTTGTTTACAGATGATAAGATCTCGTATGTACAAAATTTCAAACAAGCAAACAGAAATAATTGTGTTTAGTAAGGTCATATGATACAAGATCAATATACAAAAAATCAACTATATTTCCATATAACAGCAATGACTATTCCAAAAATGAAATTGAGAAAACACCATTCACAATATCATAAGATAGTAGAAAAAAATAATAAGGAAATGTCAAAAGTAGCAATAGATTTATAAACCAAAAATTTTTTAAAAATCCTAAATAAAGAGAAAGATACTCATGGATTATGAGACTCAATCTTATTAAGATGGTAGTTCTCCCCAAAACTGATCTATAGGTACAACGTAATCCTTATATCAAAACCACAGGTGGCTCTTTGTTTTCCTATTAATTGACAATATGACTCTAAAACTTATATTGATATTCAAAATACATAAAATATCCAAAGCAAAATTGATAAAGAAAGCTAAGGGGACTGGGGTTGTGGTTCACTGGTACAGCACTTGCCTGGCATGTTGTGAAGCCCTGGATTCGATCCTCAGCACCACATATAAATAAATAAATAAAGTGAAAAATCCATGTGCAACTAAAAAATATTGGAAAAAGAAAATTAAGGAACTTAGACAATCCAACTTCAAAACTTAATATAAAGCTGTGACAATGAAGATAGTATCATAAGGAGGAGGTATCATAAGAAGGATAGCTTCAGTGGAAAAAAATTGGGAGACCAGAAACAAATCCCTAGATTTCTAGTCAACTGATTTTTTAATCAATTGAAAGGTGCCAAGGTAACTAGTGGGGAAAGAGAATACTCTTTTTAAACAAAGAATGTCAGGACAATTGAATATTCACATGCAAGAAAATAAGCTTAGACTCTCACCCCCACATAATATACAAAAAGTAACTCAAAATGCATCATGGTACTAAATGTAAGCACCAAAAACATAAAACTTCTCAAAGAAACCAAAGAAGAAAGAAATTTTTGTGATCTGAGTTAAGTACAAAATTCTTAGTTAGAAAACCAAAAACACAACCTATTTAAAAATAACAACCACATAAACAGCAATAGGGCTCAGTGGAAGACCTTGCATATCTTAGAGATAGTTTTCTGTTAAGATTTTCTCTTTTTTTTCACCCACACTTTGACTATGACATGAGGCCTGGTTCCATCCTTAGTTCCACCAAACAAGACCAAAAAACCCTGATAAATTGGATTTCATCAAAATTTCAAACTTTTCTGTTTGAAAAGACATCATTAGGAAAGTGAAGATAATCTACAAACATGGAAAAATATCTGCAAAGGGGTGTAGAAAAAAAATAGGAAGAGATAACCGAGAAACTGACTCTTAAAGAGCCACATGGAGTAAGATCTATAAATCTGCATTTTCAACTGAGTATATTCTACAAGCAGCTCAGAGGGGAGGGAGTAAAGAAGACTTATGGATCTGAAATACCAGAAAACCAAAAGGCCAGAAGAATAACTGAGAATTACTAAATCCTTAACAACAAAGAAACCACTAAAAGTGTAGCCCTAAAAACTGCATGTGGTCTCTGCCCAAATCCTCAGATGAAAGGCAAATTAGGTACATATGTGAGAGACTGCCAGAAGGCCAGCTAAAAAAAGAAGCTATTTAAAGCAACAGGAACAGAGCAGGAATACCAGCTGTTACATATTGCTGAGGAGACCAAAGTTTACAGTTCGAATTCAGATGAGAAACAGAAAAGTGTGACCATATGATGAGGGAAAAGTGGGCAAGGGAGTGGGTCTAGTTGTTAAATTTAGCACACAAAGATTTCAAAGAAGCCATTGTATTTTCAACTAACTAAAGGAAATTATATTCAAAACAAAAAAGGAAAATAGGATATCAATATTAGAAAACATGTAGAATTGTAATAGAGAAATGGACACATTTTTTTAAAAAAGAAATTACCCAACTGAAACAAACAATAACTAATTTAAGAATTCACTTGAAAGGTTCAGTAGCAGACTGAAAATGGAAGAAGAAGGATTAGTAAATATGAAGATGAATAAATAGAATTTACCTACTCCGTTCCAAAAAAAGAGAGAAAAGAGTTTGAAGAAAAATGAACAGAAGTTTGTGAGAAAGTATTCACTTTCAGAAATGTATGGGCAACATATAGTAGCCCAATATACTGGTAAACTGGAGTTCTAGAATGAGAGGAGAATAAAAAGGGCAGAAAATACATTGAAATAATTGCCATATATTTTACCAAATGAGTAGAAAACCTAACTTACAGATCCAAGAAGCTTCATAATGCCCAGGAAGTGACAACACAAAGAAAACTATCTCTAAGAACATCACTTACTATTGAAAATCACTGTTGAAAAGATTGAAAACAATCACAGAAGATAAATTACATATAAAAGAAAAACACTATATGATAACTTCTCAAAAGATATTATAAGTTCCAGGGCAGTGCAGAAAACTTATCAAGACCCTGTTTCAAACATAAAATTTTAAAAAGGGCTACAGATATAGCTCAATGGTAGAGTACCTACCATGTATGAGGTCCTGAGTTCAATCCCTAGTACCACCAAAAATAACAATGAAATCAAAAGTTGGTTCTTTGCAAAGATACACAAAATTAATCTCTAGCTAAAATGGACAAGTTGAAATATACAAATTTTAAAAGTAGATATAAAAAGAAACAAAGAATAAAAATAGTCATATATCTATTAAGTAAATAAAATCTGAAATTTAAAATCCTCCCTCAAGGAAAACCTCACTGGTAAATTCTATCAAACATTAAAGAAAGAATACTAATTCTAATAAACTTTCAATAAAACAAAGGAAGGATACCTCTGACCTCATTTTATGAAGTTACTATTACTTTCAAATCAAAACCAGATGAGGACTTAAGGAAACTACCAATCAAAATCCCTCATGAACACTGATAAAAATTCTTAGCAAAACATTTGCAAACCAAACTCAATAAAATTTTTAAAATATATATAATATGATGAAATAAGGTTTACTCCAGAATGAAAGGCTTATTCAACTTTCAAAAATCAATCAAGGGCTGGGTTGTGGCACAGTGGTAGAGTGCTTGCCTAGCATGTGTGAGGCACTGGATTCAATTCTCAGCACCACATAATAAATAAATAAATAAATATATTGGGTCCATCTACAGCTAAAAATATAAATAAAATATTTTGTCCACCTACTAAAAAAAATCAATACAATTGACCATATTAACAAACTAAAGAAGAAATGCCATATTATCTCCTAAAGCAAGGGTCTGAGATTTTTTTTTTCTTAAAAAGTCAAACAACATACATTGGCTTGCAAGCCACACAATGTTTGTTTTAAATACTCAGCTCTACTGATAATATGAAAGCATTGAGAGACAACAAATCAATTAAATGGGTATGGCTGTTTTCTAATAAAACTTTATTTATATGAACTCTATTTACAAAGAAAAAACATTACCATCCCACAGGTCTAATTTTGTGACTTCTGATCTAAATAAAAACATAAAAGTCATGTGAAAAAATTCAACACTCATCCATGATTAAAAAAAAAAACTCAACAAAACAGGAACAGAAGGAAAATACATCAACCTGATAAAAGTAACATCATACTATATGATGAAAAAGTGAACTCTTGCCACCCAAGATATAGAACAGGGAAACAATATCCACTTTCACAACTTCTATTCAAAATTGTACCAATGGTCCTAGCAATTGCAATAAGGAAAAAAAGAGATAAATGGTAATAAAAAGATAAAGAGGGAAAGATGGAAGGATGAAAAAAGGGAAGAAAAGGATGGCGGGAGGAAGGATCAAAAGCACGCAGTATAAAAATGAAGAGCAAAACTGACTTTTTATTCATAGATGACATGACCTACATATGGAAAATTCTAAGAATCTACAAAAAATACTATAATTAATAAGTGAATTAAGCAGAGTGACAGGAAACATGGGCAATATATAAATAATATTCTCACTATACTAGCAGGGAACAACTGAAGGTCAAAATTTAAAATACATGGGCTGGGATTGTGGCTCAGCGGTAGAGCGCTCACCTAGCATGGTCGGGACCCGGGTTTGATCCTCAGCACCACATAAAAATAAAGGCATTGTGTTGTGTCCATCTATACCTCAAAATAAATAAATATTTTAAATAAAATACAATTCCATTTAGAATAGCATATAAAATTATGACAACATGAATATAAATACCTAGAAATAAATGTACCAAAACATATGCAAAATATTTGTATCATGTTTTAAATCCTTTTATGAGATGCTCAGTCAGGTATGGCCAAAAGAAAATACAAAGGAGGGCTGGGGGTGTGGCTCAAGCGGTAGCACACTCGCATGGCATGCCTGCGGCCCGGGTTAGATCCTCAACATCACATACAAAGATGTTGTGTCCGTGGAAAACTAAAAAATAAATATTTTTTTTAAAAAAAGAAAATACAAAGGAGAAGATCAGGAAAAAAATAAAACAAAATTTTTAATAATTTATTATATTTACAAGTTCCAGAGAAATAGAATTGGGCATTATAAATCCCTAACATTGTTATATATAGGCATTATAAATCCATAAACAGTTCTCTTTAGGCAGGACATCAGAAAGGTATATGATACAATCTGGAAATGGTTAGGTTATGTTTTATTTCTTAAACTAGAGTACTGGCACATAAATATGTATTTTATTATTATTCATAGCTTTCTATAATCTGGAGAAGTAGAGATAATCAGTTATTCTTAGTATAAGAGAAAACAGAAAGTATCCAGAAGTGTCACGAACCATCTGTGGGCTGTATGTGGATTGTGTTGTGCATAGTAGGCTCTTGAGGGGATAGGCCTGCACTGCCAACACCCTGTCAGAGATTGATCTCGTGATGCAGGTGCGCCTCCCCCTCTAGCTCTGCCTAAGATCCCACACAGCACCTGAGATGAGTGTGACTCACCAAGATGTCAAACAATCTGCTGACCACAAGAAATCATGAAGCAAGACTCTACCCTTGAAAACTTGATTCCTCTCTGATCCCCCCCATAAAATAAAGGAAACACAGGCTCATGCTCTTTCTAGCGCTCTTTCTAGCCCTTTAAGGTCACAGAGCAGTCCTGCCCTTGGTTTAAAAACTATTTTTTTGCTACTTTCTTAGCTTAATGTTGCAGTCAGCTCTTTTAAACCCAGTTCAACTCGTCTTCATGGGTCATGGTTGAGACAAAATGTTGGTAGATTTAATGTCAATGAGGTAGGTACAGTTTTTAAGATCCAGAGGAAAGAAAAAAAAGACTATGAACGTGAAAAGCATTATAGAGAAGGCAAGACAAATGAGGAAGGGAAGTTTTCAGGAGGAGGGAAGAGATCCTCCCTCAGAAAAGTCCCTCCCTCAACTGAAGAGTATATGCTGCAAGGAAACCAAAGCTACAAAGCCTTACCAGTGGCCTAAAGAGGCCTGCAGATGAGCTTCTTTCCAGTATCTGAGAAATGCCTCTTCCTTCTCTATCTGCCAAGCTGTATGCTAGATAGATGTAAGCATCTATCCCATGCTCACACTCACCTGGACAGAGGTCCGCCAGATGTTTTCTCACCTCTCTCCAGGGCTCTTCCCCTTGCTCCAGCTGAGTAATGAGCTTTGGTTTGGAAAATGCAATTTCTGTTCATAGGGAAGAAAACAAGGAGATACTTGATTATGAGAACTCACAAGGTTACAAAAGACCTATGAATAGTTAATTTTTCAAAGTAGAAAAGCTGAGTTAGGAAAGGCAGTTCCAGAAATGAATCATATTAAAGATAAAGTAAAAAGAGAGCCAAGCCTTGGGAAAGAGGCCTGGAAATGCATAACATGAGTGATATCATACATAATATGAGTAAATAAAATTATCTGCTTCAAATCTATTAAATCTAGATTTACTAAAAGTAAAAAGGTAAATAACTATTTTTAAGCGCAACCCAAAAGAATAACCTTTCTCATGACACATGAAAAATATCATGTGGAACAAATTTTAGTGCTAAGGGACGCCATACTTACCTAATGATACCAGGTGACTATAATTCTCCAGCATCACTTCCCTGTGTAGGATCTTCTGAGCAGGGCTTAACAACCTCCACTCCTCTTGGGTGAAGTCCACAGCCTCATCCCTGAACACCACAAAAGCCTTTAACAAAAAATACATCCCTGTTTTATCCAGGAGCCACCTTGCCTGAAGCTTAGAATGAGAGGTCAAAAGGCTCCCTAAAGCTAGAGAACTACTCAGTGGTCCAAAGCAAAATGCTGGCTATAAACTGTGTATAAAAGAGTCATTACTCTCCTCTCTCCATGTCTCAATTTCCTTATAAGATCGATATTATAATAATATTTACCTTACAGGGTCATTATCCAAATATCCTATAACTCTGAGAGAAATGAGCCTGGATGAGGCTGACACGTGGGAGAACAAATTGGGAGAAGTCAATGAATGCCAGTCCTTGGTAAGTATATAGAACTACAGGACCAACCTTAAGGTGTGCCCTCTCTCTGGACTTCCTTCTTTAAGATCTAAATTATTATTTTTCAGCCTAAGTGGGGTTTCCTTTTGCTTCCACTCAAAAACATCCTATTGGTTGACTGTTTCAGTGAAGACCTCCAGTGAATCATACCTGTCTCTACCAATTTATGAATTTTCCCTCTAAAGTAACCCTGGGCTTGATCATGTTATTTGGTTTATGAAATGGGACATTAGCAAATACGATGTAAGCATTACTTTATAGAGTGTTTGGTTGGGGGACTAGCTTTCATTCTTTCTGTGCAGGATACCTGGAGACCATCATGTGAATAACATTAGCTTTTCAGTGAAAAAGGCCACATGGAGAACCAAGAACTGAAGCAACCCAGCCAACCAGCCTGTCAACTTCAAGACACGTGAGGTCACCCAGCTCCAGCTCAGGAGCCAGCTGACTACCACATAAGAATCAGCCCAAATGTGCTAGGTCTATTTGCTGACCAACAAAATTGCAAACAAATAAATGATTTCATTTTAAGCCACTAAGTTCTTTTTTTTAAAAGGAAGGAATTTTTTTAATACCTTTATTCTATTTATTCATTTGTATGTGGTGCTGAGGATCAAACCCACGGCCTCACATGTGCTAGGCAAGCACTCTACCGCTGAGCTATAGCCCCAGCCCCAGCACTAAGTTCTTTAAGCCACTAAATTGGTGCATAGAGTTGAACTGCTTCCATAAAAAAATACCTAAAACATGTGGCATTAGTTTTGGGAGCCTGATACGGGCAGAAACTTGGAAAACTGTTATAGCAGGTTATAAAACTAGTAAACAAAATGTTAGCAGAGACTGAAAAAGCAGTAAAGACACTGCTACGGTAGTTTGAAAAAAGGTTTTATATATACAGTAAAACTACTGCTGCATGAACTTGGGAAAAAAGAATATATAACTGATGATCTCTCAGATCTGGCTAAGGAAATCTCCAGACAGTCAGCTGAAAATTTCAGTTGTGGGCTGGGGATGGAGCCCATATAATAATGTATAGAAATAGAAGCATTGTAGAAATTATTATGGAATTAGTAAGCTAATTTAGAGGAAAATATAGACATGACAGGACTTGCTAGGTATATTAGTTCAGCTTCACATTACTATAACAAAATACTTGAGGCAATTCACTTAAAAAAGGTTTATTTAGCTCACAATCCTGGCATTTCCAGACCCAAATCAGGTGAAGAAGTCTTAGTCTCCTTGAGTTCAATCCCCAGTACCAAAAAAAGAAAAAAAAGAAAAAAATCTATATTAAGGAACATGTTGATTATATGACTCTTACGGCTTAAGAGTCTGAGAGTGAAAAAGGTAACAGGAAAAATCAGCTGACACAAACTTTTGGCTTTTCATAGTACATCAGAACACTTCCTTATTAATAGTAAATGAGTGGTTAAGATAGCACATACAGGGCTGGGTTTGTGGCTCAGCGGTGGAGCGCTCACCTAGCATATGTGAAGCCCTGGGTTCAATCCTTAGCACTACATACAAATAAATAAATAAAATAAAGGTATTGTGTCCAACTACAACTAAAAAATAAATATTTTTTTTAAAAAGATAGCACATACATAAAAGATTCAATATTATCTTGGAAAATTTCTGAGTGGGATTTCTTATGCGTTCTTGGTGTTAACACTTTCAAGTGAATGAAATATTTTACAAACAAGAAACACTGAACTCTCAGTGTTGCTCTGAAAACATGTAGGAACATATAAATCTCCACCAAAGGAGTCCAGGATTAAACTAAATACAAATCTCTTTTCTATCTAGATTTTACTCTCATCGGCTGATAAGCATAGTCAAAGCAAATTTGACATAACCAAATTAGCCCATATCAAAAATGATAGTAAATCATTCTGGTAACTATATCCACACTCAATAAATCTTCATTTAATTAAGTCAAGGTCATCCTAGTCACCATTCTCAAGAATTAGAAGGCATCCCCTAAATTCCTATAGTCTGCCAACCACTATTTTCCCACATACAACTGATTTTCTGATGCTGAGTCTCTTCGTAATATCCTTCAAAACCCAGCTTACTCAAAAACAAAATCTATACTCCTCAGCCTGGCACAGGGAATTCCTTTTGATCTGTCCCCACTTAAACTCATGGTGGAGGGAAAAATGTCTCAGAGACCAGGGAGGTTATAAAATGAGAGAGGCATGCAAAAATATTACCTTGAGAATGATTTTAACCTCTGTATAGAGAAGACTATAGGAAGTGCCACAAATAGACCCTACAGGCTCTGTCCAAATGATGAAGAGAACATCCTGCTAAAACTTCCTGACACCAAAGGACAATGCAGGTTTAGGGCAGATATTTTTTAAAATATTTATTTTTTAGTTGTAGGCAGACACAATATCTTTATTTCATTTTTATGTGGTGCTGAGGATCGAATCCAGTGCCTCACCACTAGGCATGCACTCTACCACTGAGCCACAGCCCCAGCCCTAAGGCAGATTTATTTTTAGAGAAACAGGACCTCCAGAACTGCCCATGCCAAAAGTGCTCTCATATGTAAAATTCAGTTCATTCCATATCAAATTCCTCCTGCTCCACGTGTGAATAGCTAGTCTCTATCTTTGCCTGCACATATTTTTAAATTATCCTTAAATAGGTCTATTGGCTACTATATTCCTTCCACACTGGGGCAATGGTAGTATGCCCAGTGGCCCAGTCTCTGAAACAAACTATGCTTCTGGTCCTCTTCCCTCAGCTCTCCAATTTACCAAACCCCCCAGCTACAATTCAG
This sequence comes from Urocitellus parryii, assembly GCF_045843805.1. Taxonomy (NCBI): domain Eukaryota; kingdom Metazoa; phylum Chordata; class Mammalia; order Rodentia; family Sciuridae; genus Urocitellus; species Urocitellus parryii. The sequence goes on along the minus strand of NC_135545.1, from coordinate 15,515,337 downwards.
ACAGTCCTACTTCTCCTCCTCAACCTCTCAGGCCACAGGTGTCTCTGCTGTTCCCGTTTTTAATCCATATCACTGGACAACTGCGCTTGGATGTCCCTGTATTATTATTGAAACTGCTGTGTGTGGGGTTCACATTAATTTGAATGACTGAGCAATGGATGCAGAAGAAGGGTATGCTAAGGGAAGACATCAGGTATGAACCACTTTTCAAGGGCAAGGAATGAAATTTGTCAGCAAGGCAGCCTCCAGGGCAATAAAAGGTAAGAAGTGGGGCGGCAGGGATCCTGATGATAGCCAAGATGTAATACAGATAATTCTCACCTCCTTTTTGGCTCTCAGGAGCCCCGTGGCCATTTTCCTGGTCTCCACAGTGCTCCCCCTGGAGAGTGTCTAGGTGGAACCTCCCTCCCAACGTGTTAAAAAGGCATCTACTCCAAAGCCCCACACTTAGAGGTCGGAGATGCCACAGAAATCAACAGCGCAGCCAGTTCCAACCCAGAAATGGGGAAAGGGGGTCCAGGATGCCCCAACACTCTCATGCTCAGCTCCAAACTGACCAGAGAGTGAAGCCCTTGTCCCCAGCAGTGCAGTGAGTTTGTCTCTAACACTACGGGCTTCAACGATGGAAAAACCGCACGGTGTGCCTACAGGAGAGTGCTCTCCCAGTTTGTCTCCGTGACTAAAATGGGGGCAAGCAGAGACTCGTGCTGACTAGAGAGCACTTGCGGAACGTAGGGTGCCCGTAAGGATCCTGAGGCCGAAGCTCGAGGAAATAAAGGGCAGAGACGCGGGAAAAAAAAACAAACAGGGAGCTCTATTCAACCACAAACCAGCCAGATGGGCCTAACCCACTGGCCGGAAGTGCATCTGTACATAAGCAATACGCCTGAGGGACGGCAGTAAGGGAGGACGGAAGTGACCCCAGAGGCCTCTGGGAAGTGTAGTTTCGGAGAGAGGCGGAGGGCGTGTTGGCTTCGACCTGAATTCTAAGATGCCTCAAACCCACTTTCGCCGCTCATACAATCAATTTTAACAAGCCCCTTGTTAAAATTAACTGGCCGCGAAGTTCACAAGTGTCTTCTCCCAAGTCCAATTAGATCCGGTATTTTCAGGATAGTGGGATTGGCTCTGTCCCAACTCCAAGAATGGGGTTGGGAGAAACTGACAAGTGTTCCCAGGATTTTAGGAAGTGGAACAGGCTGCTCAAACAACAGAGGATCCCCTGTTGATAAGTGGCAGTGAGGTTCCCAGACTTGACCTTGAAATCCCCGAGATTTCTATTGTAGGCTAGATTACAGATACAACTTTGAGGAAATTTCCTTTCCAGTGATGGGGGCGGGGGTGGGGGGGTAGTGGTTGAAAGGGGGCCTAAACTTGAATTTTGCTCAACGTGGATTTGTTGCACTATTTTGATTTTAAAGATATTGCATTAAATTATTTATCCTCCTTACTGAGGTGTTTTTTTTTTCCTTGCCCCCTTAAATTTTGTACCCATAGTCCCAAAGGTATGAATAGATCTGATCTTCTTATATCAACCTCATTGACACCCACCAATCTGTAGCCTTGGTAGGAGGTGAGGGCCTAGTTTGTGAGAGTAAGTCTCTGGAAGGAATCCCTTAGGAACTTTCCCTGAATTGTTGAATATCAAGTGATTTTATCTTTGTTTTCCTCAATATCCATTATTTCCTGGTAATCATTCTTCCCAAGGTTCCAATTCCAGGAATCTTCAGGACCCTATCATGGTGCACATATTCAAATGATTTTTTTTTCTTTTAATACAGAAGATTGAACTCATGGCTTTGTGTATGCTAGGCAAGTGTTCTGCCACTGAGCTACTTCCAAATTCTTTTATATTTTGAGATGGATCCTCACTAAATTGCCCAAACTAAAGCCCTGAACTTGCAGTCCACTTGCCACAGCTTCCAAAATTACATGCATCATGTTGCTCAAAGATTATTCTGAAATCTTTGCACACCCCCTAGATCTCTTCAACAACTTCTCTCCTGGATAAGTAAAAGCCAAAGTTTGCATGTTAAATATCAGCCTCTGATAATATTAACCAGTGGGTGGGTGCTTAGAAAGGAGGATCAGCCTAGATCCCTATTCCAGCTTAGGATGGGGATGTGGCTCAAGCGGTAGCACACTCGCCTGGCATGTGTGCGGCCCGGGTTGGATCCTCAGCACCACATACAAACAAAGATGTTGTGTCCGCCGAAAACTAAAAAATAAATATTAAAAAATAACCTTATCAAGAATTTAGTAACTACCAATATGGAATGCTTACAACAGAACTCAGTAGGGACTAAAGTCAGATCTGAGTCTGGGCAGTGAGGAACACAAATGAAATGAAGGGATAAGAAAACTTCAGAAAGAGATGGACAAGGAGACGAGTGAGGATGAGGGATAAACTAGATCCTATGTAGACAGCTTTATACACTGGTAGGAGAGACAGATCCAGGCTGACAGAATATTGTAATAAATTAAGCATAATACAAGAATGGGTCAGATGATAATGGGAGTCTGGAAAAACAGAACAAGCAGGGAAGCGGGCAGTATCTCTTAAATTCCACAGGAATGAATACACATCAACAAAACACCTAAGAAAACATTTATAGCTGCACTCATTTAAATCAAAGACAGTATTTACTGACCACTATGTACCAGGTACAATGATAACATCCTGGACTGAGTTTGCCTTGTCTCAGAGCCACCTGTGATAAATATTCTGAGGAGTTCTATTTCCTGTATTCTTATCTGGGTTGACATGTGACAATTTATCTATATTATAATCACCAATGCAGGAAAAAAAAACCTAGTTATGTTCATCTGGGCCACGTATCTGGTTAAAATTAACATGGCAGGCTGGGCAGCTCAGGAAGATGAGGCAGAAGAATTGCAAGTTCAAAGTTAGCCTCAGCAACTTAGGGAGGCCCTAAGTAACTTCTTGAGACCCTGTCTTTAAAGAAGTATAAAAATGGGCTGGGGATGTGGCTCAGTGGTTCAGTGCCCCCGAGTTTAATCCCCAGTACCCCAATACAAAAACAAAAAAAATTAACATATCAGTTTAAAAAAATCAGTAAAAAGGAAGAAAATTGGAAACAAAAACTTTGGAATTAAAAGCCACTATGTCACTGATGAGACAGAGAAATTGACCTGAGAAACATTAGTGAATAAATATAGTTCAGATCTAAACCTATAGTATAAAGCCCAGAGATAACACCCTAAAATTAGTGCCAAAAGAAAAGCTAAAAGTTATTAAATTCCATATACATCTAAAGAAGAAATTTCTAGTTTGAATAAACAAAAGTTTAAATAAAAATCATCGGGTTGGGGATGTGGCTCAAGCGGTAGCGCGCTCGCCTGGCATGCATGCGGCCTGGGTTCGATCCTCAGCACCACATACAAACAAAGATGTTGTGTCCGCCGAAAAACTAAAAAATAAATATTAAAAAATTAAATAAATAAATAAAAATCATCGCAAAAAGGGAAGAAAAAACTTCTGAATCTCAGGAACTCTGAAGAGGGGAGTTAAACTAAATTACCAATAAATCAAAGAAATCATTAAAAATAAATTTAATTTGGGGCTGGGGATGTGGCTCAAGCGGTAGCCCGCTTGCCTGGCATGCATGCGGCCCAGGTTCGATCCTCAGCACCATGTACAAACAAAGATGTTGTGTCCGACGAAAACTAAAAAATAAATATTAAAAAGTTCTCTCTCTCTCTCTCTCTCAAAAAAAAATAAATTTAACTTTCAATTACTGAAACTGAACCAAGATTTATAGAATGAGGCCAAATGGTGGCTAGAAAGAAACTTTTAGCCTGACTTGGAAATAAAGACAGAGCCTGGCATGGCAGCACACTCCTATAATTCCAGTAACTCCAAAAGCTGAGGCAGGAGTATCAGAAGTTCAAGGTCAGCCTGGGCAACTTCCACGCGGGGTGGGGATGTAGCTCAATGGTAGAGTGCCCCTGGGTTCAATCCCCAGTATAAAAAAAAAAAAAAAAGAAAGAAAGAAAAGAAAGAAAGAATAAGAAATAACCAGATGAGGTTGGTGATGGGGGGGCTTATGGGATTGAGGAGTTTGGCATAAAGTCATTCTATAGAAATAGTCCTTAGAGAGGTGGGGGCATAAGCAGATGTAGTAAGAAGGCATCAGACAGCCCTGGAGTTGGCAAACACAAGAAAGTTAAGTGGGGAACCTTTCCTGTCCTGTACACAGCAAGACTGCAGCATAGATAGCATCAGCAAGTGATGAATACAAGTGGATAAATGGGGAGTCAACAACACAGGCAATAGGCCCTGGAGAGGAAAGTAAGGAAAATGAACACAGGGTTTAAATCCAAGGATCTGGGACCTCTAGGTGTTGAGAGGTGTCCTTGGGCTGTGTGTGGACTGTGTTGCACATCTCAGCCAGTAAGGGAATAGGTCTGGTCTTGGGAACTTCCCGTGCCCCCCCCCACACACACACCAGGATAGACCTCCTTGTTACCGTTGTTTACCGGTAACGAGTCCTTGCTTCCCCAATGCTGAAGTATAACACCAGAGAAGCACGCCAAGACAAGTTTAGAATGGAAAATAGAAGCTTTATTAAAGGACAGCAGAGGCTGGGGATGTGGCTCAAGCGGTAGCGCGCTTGCCTGGCATGCGTGCAGCCCAGGTTCGATCCTCAGCACCACATACCAACAAAGATGTTGTGTCTGCAACTAGAAAATAAATATTAAAAAAAAAAATTCTCTCTCTCTCTCCCCGCTCTCTCTCTTTAAAATAAATAAATAAATAAAATAAAGGACCAGAAAAGACTTCTCCCTGGAGGAAGAAGGGGACCCAACAGGTGGAATCCGTGGAAGGGGGGAGGTCTTCCCTCTTTTATAGCTAAGGTCTTCTTTCAGCTTTCCCACATTTCTGTCAGCGTTCCTGTCCTTTGTTCTGTTATTTTGCAGTGATAGAAGGTAGGTGAGGAGACCCAAAAGGTGAGGGGCAGATGGGCCTGAGGAGTAATCTTGGGCAGGAAGGGCCTGGGGCGGCTTCTGATTAGCTTCTCCCGATTTGCTGGGAGCTGTTTCTTTTCTTTCTTTCTTTCTTTTTTTTTTTTATTATTGGTTGTTCAAAACATTACAAAGCTCTTGACATATCATATTTCATACATTTGATTCAAGTGGGTTATGAACTCCCATTTTTACCCCAAATACTGATTGCAGAATCACATTGGTTACACATCCACATTTTTACATATTGCCATACTAGTGACTGTTGTATTCTGCTGCCTTTTCTATCCTCTACTATCCCCCCCTCCCCTCCCTTCCCATCTTCTCTCTCTACCCCATCTACTGTAATTCATTTCTCTCCCTTGTTTTAAAATATGGAACGCTTCACGAATTTGCGTGTCACCCTTGCGCAGGGGCTGTGCTACCTAAGTGAGCACAGCTGTTTCATTAATATTTCTTTATAATGGGCTCTGGGCCTTGGGAACATTAACATTTCAGTGTCCCAAGTGCTGCTTTGCTTTCCTGGGCTCCATTCTCAACATTTTCGATTTTACTAGATATTAAACCCGATTTACCTAACTACACTAACTACCTATCTTTAAATCTGGCTTCAACCTGATGCAGGTGAACTTCCCCCTCAGCTCTGCCAGAGATCCCACACAGCACCTGAGATGGGTGTGACCTGCCAAGATGCCAATCAACCTGTTGACTGCAAGAAATCACAAAGCAACACTCCACCCTTGAAACCTTACCCCTGCCTTTGAGGTACCCCCTTAAATAAACCACGGAAGCCATTTTCTAGTTGTTCAGCTCCAGCTTCTGTGTGGGCTGAATCTATCAGGAGCTCCCCTTTGTAACTAATTTCCCCGGTGGCTTACACCCTCCTTAGCAGGAATAACCCCCAAATGAGTGGCTGCCTCCCCATATCTAGTTTTCAGGGTGAAACTGGGAATCAGTAAAGAAATTACATTCCTGCTTCCATCACTCACAGCCACAAGGTGGCACCAGTAACCGCTCCTCAGGCAGAAGCTGGCCAGAGAGGGTAGAGCATGGAAGATGAGAAAGATTCAGAGCCAGAGCTTTCCAGAAGGTCCTGGAACCTGCTGGTTCTACAAGGAAGTCCCAATATGCAGAAGGCTCCAAAGTAAGAGGGAGGGAGGGAGGGAGGGAGAAAGGAAGAAAGGAAGGAAGGAAGGACATTTGTCTATATTTTTAAAAAATTATTTAATATGTGTTCACAAAAGAGATAAGTACAATGACAGAAAATAAAGCAGAATAAACTAAATACCACAGATTTGAAAGGATGGACAAATAAGTGATACATATGTCTGGGGGGATATTCATATATGCAGACTTTTCATGCTCACATATTTATATATATATGCAACACCCAGAAGGGTTGTTTACCCAAAGCTACATTTACCCTGTAAAGTCTATAAGGAGATAAAGTAAAAAACAGCTATGGAAAGGGTCCATCTCACCATTTAATGGGAAGCACTTCAGAACAAGAGCACAGCTTCTCCTTTGCCTTCTGAATACCACCTGTAGTCTGTAGCAGTAGACAGCAATTATACCCTGGGCCACTCCTCCTGCAATGTCACAGTTATAGGCACATACCCACAGAACTCACCAAATACTAAAGCCGGTTGTAGTAGTTCAGGGACTCTGAAAATGAACTTCCAGTAGGAGGGACTAGGGAACTTCACTGGGAATTGGGGATTCCAAGAGAATCCAAGTGCCTCAAGAGCCAGGCAATGAGCACATGTGTCAAGTATTTTAGCATGAACTAAAAAAAAATCATCTAATCCAGTGCATGTCAAATTTTGGTGTGCATCAGGCCCATCTGGAGGGCTTGTTAAAATATTGTTGGGTCTCACTCCCAGAATTTGTCTTTAAAGAAGTATAAAAATGGGCTGGGGATGTGGCTCAGTGGTTCAGTGCCCCCTAGTTTAATCCCCAGCCTCCAGTGGGGCCTGGGAATCTGTATTTCCAACTATGGACTAGTGTAATACCAGGTTAGGGGAAAGTACTGAAGAGTAAAGCAGCAGCAGAAGGGACTTGAAGCCTGCAGGGGATTCTTTGTAAAATCTTCAAATATTTTTATTTCAAGATACTAAAAGAGCATTTATACCAAAAGAAAAAAAAATCAGTCTTAGATCTGCACATGTGGCTACTGAGCACTTGAAAAACAGCTAATCTGAAATGAAATTCAGTATGAAGGAATGTAAACCATCTCATTAATACTTTTATTTTAATGACATTGAATTGATAATATTTTGAATTATGTTAACATTTTGGGTTAAATCAAACATATTACTAAGATTAATTTCACCTGTAATTTCTCTAAAGTGTCTGCTAGAGCCACGCATGGTGGTGCAGGCCTGTAATTCTCGTGATTTGGGAGGCCAAGGCAGGAGAAACGCAAGTTCAAGGCCAGCCTCAGTAACTTAGCAAGACCTTCATCAATTTATTGAGATCATGTCTCAAAATAAAGAATAAAAAGGACTGCAGACATAATTCAGTGGTAAAGCATCCCTGGATTCAATCCCCAGTACACTCATTCAATCAATCAATCAATCAATCACTGTCTGCTAGAAAGTTTTAATTAAGCCAGGAGCAATAAGCACCTATTGTCTCAGCTGCTTGGGAGGCTGAGGCAAGAAAACTGATATGACTCACATTTTATTTCTATTGAAAAGTGATTCTCTGGAAAGAAATGGTCTCTAGGGAGGTAGAAACATGGGAAGCACGACAGAGATGTTAAAGGGACAGGACAGACACACCTGGTGGGTACATTGAGTTGCTGACAGGCACATCAGAGATTCAAGTGTGACGAGTCCTCATTCATACATAAGAGTGTATGTAGTACAGGTGACACTAGTGGATTCGAGACTGACATACAAGAACACTTGACTTTATAAAAATGTTAAAAAGAGGGGCTGGGGCTCAGCGTGAGGCCCTGGGTTCGATCCTCAGCACCACATAAAAATGAATAAATAAAAGTATTTTAAAAAATAAAATAAAAACTGGTTCATTTAGCAATAACAAATCCTTAATCCACTGTAATTGGTTGCTCTTACCATAGGCATTCCTCTACGACAACTGGAAAAGAATGGGATTTTTTAAAAAGAGTTGGGGCGCTATGTTATTGTAAACACAATATAAAAAGAAATTTAATAAACCTGAACCCGCCGGCCACCTCCTTCCTCAGGGGGTTCTGCAAAATAACACTTGCCAAAAAATAAAAGGGTGTTTTTCCCCCGATGGGCAGGGGGTAAAAAAATCCCCGTCTTTAGCTTTGATCTAGAGGCCCTATGAGTCAGAGATTAGGAAATTACATGGATCAGCCCCAGCCAGATGTCCCGGGAGTCCGGCGGACTGAGGGAGGGGCTGGCGGCAGCCGGAGGTTTACCGTTTGGGTTCTGAGCCCAAATCGGCGGTGGTAGTTCGCGACTTCCGAGCTGCGCAAACTGGAGTCAACGAGCCTCCACCGCGGGGTTCCCCAAGATCCCTCATGCGGAAGCCTCTGGCCTCAACATCCCAAAGCTGTGGAACCACAGTGAGCGTAGCCGCCCAGACGGCCTCTGCCTACCTGGCGCCGCCTGGTGGCTTAACAGAACCGCGGGCTTCAGACACTGGCCTACCCGCCAGCTGTTAATTGGCAGGAAGTTCGTTTCCAGGTAACGCAAAAGCGGAAGTGACGATCCAATTATTCTCAAATAGACAGAACTCTTAGCCAATGGGTGCGCAAGAAGGAAAGGTTCTTCCACATTGGCCAATAAGAAGCGCTTGTTGCTAAGAACTGGAACAAACGCTTTCTCCCTAATTCGCTTTTATCAATGTCGCACCGGTAAATTGCAATTACTCTTGGTGCTGTTTACTATCTTCTCAGAGATTGGCACCAGGCCCTGGAGGCCCTCCGGCCTGGTTCAAAAGCAACGACGCCGTGAACATTGAGACCCGATCTGGCACACCACAGGTCTGGTTATCAGTGGGATAATCAATAATAAACAATAAAATTAATGGATAGGAGAGACATTAATGCATGAAACAGATACCTTAGGAAGAACCCTTTTGCAAAACTGAACCCAGGAGCACGTTCCTAACCAGTAATACTTGAAGAGAGGAAGGGAAGACAGCAAATGAACTTTGATTTCATTCAATTGTCAGTAAAGTCAGTTTGCAGGCTTTTAAAGTACCACACAGTCGACCTCAGTTCCAGTAGCGCAGTTGCGCTTAGAGACAGCTGCGACCACCCTGACTTAACCAACCCCCGCCCGGGGACACACACACACACACACACACACACACACACACACACACCCAGCTGCAGTGAATTGGCTTGTTTTCCTCTCCCTTTTTGTGGGTGGCCCTTTGTCTAGAATTTCTATGAAATGAGAATACACTGGACTTTCAGAATCTTCCTCACCCTTCACTTGTCATTTGCACTGCATCCTAACAAACTCCTTATATCTATCTTCTAGTTCAACATATTCATTGTAAGCTGTAGTTAATATTCCATCTAGCCCACTTACTACACTGTTTTTATTTCAGTTATTTCATTTTTAATTCCCACATCTCTCTGTGCAGAAAAATTAGACGCATTCTGATATTCTGCCCCATTTATTTTATTAAAAGCCCTATTTCTTGGTCTTTTAAGTACTCAACTTTTTACTCTGAACTACCCTGAATTTTTCAAAAGTAATCCATATAATTTATTTGTTCATTTCCCCCCTTTATTTTCAGTGCTTGGAATTGAACCATGGTCTGGCACCCCACCACTGAGCTACTTACCCAACCTCAGCATAAAGAATTTGTGTTAACATCTTCCCCCAAATGTTAACAGCTTACATAACCATAGCATTATCAAAAAAAATAACATTCATTCAATACTAGGAGATCTTCTCTTATTAGGATATTTATGCCTAGCTTATTTATTCATTTATGATCTTTTTAAACTGTTCTACCTTCATGGTCAAGAATCCTTTTTTTTCTCTTTCCTGCCTTTTTGTTTCTCTCATTTATTTTTCTTCCCACTTAGCGGGAGAGACTTTGAATCCCTTTTTGTTTTTTATATCTTAATTGTCTAATGTTAATATTTCTATACCTCTTTTTATTAACATTTTCTTGCAATATCTTTTCAAAAAAGCCCTTGTATTTTCAGACTGTATGTCTGCTTTAGTTGCATCTTCTAAACATCATGAAGCTGAAAAACATTTCTTTCCAATCTTAGAGTCTTTCTCTTTCCACCCAATAATTCAACACACTCTTCTATTGAAATAGTGTGACACTTTTTTTAAAAAAAAATTGCTTTTTGAATAATTATTCTGTGGAAGTCTGGGTATAATATTTTACTTCAATTATTACAATGGATTATACCATTTAATTTTTAAAAAATATATATAAGCAGAATAACTCATTTTAAAACATAGAAACTAAGATCAGAAAAAGCACTGGAAGATTTTGCTCAATATAACAAAGCAATTGAAGAGCAAGGATTTATACACACAAAGGCTTACTCTAGAATACACAAGTTTTTATGATATATTGCTACCTTTGGACACATTTATTTTTTAATTTAATAATTTATGCTTTATTTTTCTTTCCTCTTTCAGATTTTAGTGCTCCATCTGTTTAATTTTGAATGTTTGTCTTCAAGTTCTCAGCTTGAATTAAAATTACATATACGGTCCTTGAGTGGATACATTGAGAAGTGTATTACTGAGGAATTTCATCACTGCTGAACACCATAAAGTGTATTTACACAAACTAAGATACATATGACTAGACAGTGAATTTTATATATCTGAATTTTACTTCAAAAAAAATTGTTTTCAAAAAATTTTGTAAATAATTGTTTTGTTTTTGTACTGTGGATTGACCCAGGTGCTCTTAACCACTGAGCCACATCCCCAGCCCTTTTTATATTTTGTTTAGAGACAGGGTCTCACTAGGTTGCTTAGGGCATCACTAAGATGCTGAGGCTGGCTTTGAACTTGCAATCCTCCTGCCTCAGCCTCACAAGCCACTGAGATTTAGGCATGTGCCACCACATGCAGCTGTAAATAAGTGTTTTGAAGATATATATTAAACTAGAATATTTAAAGATGAAATGCTAACCCTGGATTTGCTTTAAAATATTTCAGGAGCCAGGCATGGCACTGCATACCTATAATCCCAGCAACTCTAGAGACTGAGGCAGGAGTATCACAAGTTCAAGGCCAGCCCTGGAAACTTAATGACACTAGTCTCAAAATAAAAAAATAAAAAGGGCTAGGGATATAGCTCAGTGTAAAGCACTCTGAGGTTCAATCCCTAGCACAAAAAACAATGTCCAGGGGCTGGGGCTGGGGCTCAGTGGTAGAGTGCTTGCCTAGCATGTATGAGGCACTGGGTTCGATTCTCAGTACCACATATAAATAATAAAATAAAGGTCATCAACAACTAAAAACATATTTTTAAAAAAATAAATAAAGGTATTGTGTCCATCTACAACTAAAAAAATTAACTTAAAAAAGCAAACAAATAACAACAACAACAACCAAACAATGTCCATGTTTCAGAGAGATTTAGATGATGTGTGCCTTAGTATAAAACAGGCAGAAAACCAAAGTATTTCAGCAACTTTCATTCCCTGAGGCATCCATGGCAGAGAACATAAGGTGATCTGAATTTTTACTCTTCCTCACCCTCTTGACAAACTCAACATACTTCTCATCATACATCTCTTTCCTACTCCCACCACCTCCTAGAGCTTCTCTGGAATAAACTCCAGAGCTCTTAGGCTGACTTACATGAGCTTTCCACAGCCCACATCACCTAATCATGGATTCTTTCTCTGCACTGTTCTGGCGTCTTCTCCACATGCAGGGACATAGCTGTTTTCTCCCAGGACTCTGATTTAACCCATGGTGAGGTAGGGAAAGCAGGAATCTCACTGGGAATGTGGGATCTTTTCAGGATGACTTCCCAGGCCCTCTGCAACTTCATGATGCTTATCTTGGCTCGCTTTCATACCAGTTTAAATCATGTACACTTCTTGGCACTTCTTTTTGTCAGTTTCATGTAACAGATGATATTGGGGAAAAAAAGAAAAATAATACCTTCTTTGATCTTCTTTCCTTTCCTCTAAAGTAAGTATATCCCAATACCACACAAATTTTTTAAAGTGCGTTTTTTTCTTTATGTTTCTGTTTACACATTTTTTTTCCTAATTTTTAGGTACTTTTTTTCTTTTTGTACTAGGGGCACTTAACCACTGAGCCACATCCTCAGCCCTTTTTTTATATTCTATATAGAGACAGGGTCTTGCTGAGTTTCTCAGGGCCTTGCTAAGGCTTGCTTTAAGCTTGCAATCCTCCTGCCTCAGCCTACCAAACCACTGGGATTACAGGAGTGCACCACAGCACCCAGCTTAATTTAGGTACTATTTACACATAGTGAAATACATGAATCTTGAGTGTACAAATTGATGACTTTGGACAAAGGTATGTCCCCATGTAACTCAGAGACTAATCATCATATATAGATTATTTCCATCACCTCAGAAAGTTTTCTCATGGTGTTCCCTGTTGATCCCTCAATAGCCACTGATATTGCTTCCCCCAATAGCCACTGATTTGCTGCCACTATGGATAATACAATATAATCAGTTCTAGACTTTCACATAAACAGAAACATATTTGCACTCTGTTGTGTTTGATTTATTTTGCTCAGCATAATGCTTTTGGAATTTATTCATGTTATTATATGTATTAGTAATTTGTTCCTTTTTTAAATTACTGAGTGGTTCTCTATTATGTGGTCATATCACAATTTGCTTACCCATTCACCAGCTAACTGTTATTTGTGGCTATTATTAATAAAACTGCTATAAACAGTCCCATACAGATTTTTAAATTTTTATTAGTTGTTGATGAATTTTTAAATTTGATTTATTTATTGGTATGTGGTGCTGAGAATCGAACCCAGTGCCTCACACATGCTCGGCAAGCACTCTACCACTGAGCCACAATCCCAGCCCCCATATAGATTTTTGTATGGACATATTTCATTTCTTCTGGGTAGATACCTAGCAGCAGAGTTTCTGGTTCAATGATAAGTGTGTGCTTAATTTTATAAGAAACTATGAACTTGTTTTTGAAAGCAATTATACCATTTTACACTTCTAGTAGCAATACTTAGACAGCTACTTTGAGGATTAAAAAGAGACACTGGAATAATAGGTCTTGATCAGGGCCAGCATACCATATCTGCTGTGTTGATCTCCTTGCCCTAGTTCACAAAATGGGGAATGTAGGGTAATATTTCCAGAGAGCAAGTGGGTTATAGCTCACCCATGATTTGGGCAATTACTCCTGTTCTTGAGGAAGGGCAGGGTCCTTGAATGGAAGTGCTGAGATAGAAGAAGCAATAAGAACTTGCCTGGCTCACCGAGGCTTCCCAGTATTCTAGATGGATGGTGGAAGAGGGTGCATCATATTCAGCTGGTGACACTAATTTTGGTTTATCATTAGCTGACATGCCCTCCCCTGGTATATCTTTTTATTTCTCTCTACCTTTATAGAGGCCCTCAAACCTAGAGTTTTCCTCCCTCCAAAATTTATTGAATACTAGGCTCGGGTTGTGGCTCAGTGGTAGAATGCTTGCCTAGCATGCATGATGCACTGGGTTCAATCCTCAGCACCACATAAAAATAAAGGTATTGTGTCAACCTAAAACTAAAAAATAAATATTAAAAAAATTTACTGCACACTTACTGTCATGAGCCGTCTGTGGGCTGTGTGTGGGCTATGTTGCACGTAGTAGCCTAATGAGAGGATAAGTCAGGCGTTGAGAACCTCCCATGGCACCCCCACAGGGATTGATCGCCTGGTGCAGGTGAACTTCCCCCTCAAGCTCGGCCAGAGATCCCACACAGCATCTGAGATGGGTGTGACCTGCCAAGATGCCAATCGACCTGCTGACTGCAAGACACCAGGAAGCAAGACTCCACCCTTGAAACCTTATCCCTTCCTTTGATGTCCCCTGATATAAATAAAGCAAGTGGGGGCTCCATTTTGCCAGAATATAGAAGTTCTATCTGTATGATCGGCCCATCTTGCTCCCGCTTTTGAAACTATTTTCTGCGTCCTGTGGTCTTTTCATCATTCTATTTTTCTTAGCTTTTATTTCTCAGGCTGCCCATTCCACCGAGGGGAACCCCATGTCCATCGCCTGTACCTCACTCCAGTTTCTATGCGTTCCCACAACTTGTCCCCCCTGTTAGGAAGGGGAAACTCTCAGGTCCAGTGGTTCTACCAAGAGGTTTCTGTTCAGCGTTTCCAAACTCTACTAGGACCATCTGGAGGGAGTTTCTAGAGGTGTTGTCTCCACTGAAGCCATAATTTCCACGGGGGGGGCGGGCTTCCTTCTGCAGCCTTCATTCCTAGGGAGCATTGTTCCTGCAAGCAGGAGAGGAGATGCGCCAGCAGCCCAGATTACAGCCTGGGCTTTGATCTCTCTATGTCTAAGCAAAAGTCCTATCCACAAGTGAACATTTAACGTGATAAACATTTATTAAGCACCTACTGTGTATAAGGCACAGGGTAGCCAGTTCTGACTTCCTCCCTGGGACTAGCTACACAGATAGATCAAGTCACAGGGCAGCAAATGCTGCCTTCTCTGTGAAGCTTTTCTGGACACGTCCCGTCTTGACATTTAAATCCACAATTCTGAAAAGAATCTGTGAGTTTCATGAATCTCAGTTGTGGGGAGCCACCCGTCGCCCCTGGGCTGAACTTGCTTCCCCTGCCTGGAGCGATGGGGGTAACAGTTTGGCATGCATGCAAAAAGTGTACAGGGCAAGTGGCCTTTACCCTCACTTGCAAGGGAGCCTGCTTTAAGCCCTACCTGGGTTACCTAATGGGGATTGGTAACCCCCTGAAACCTGATCCCCTTGCCTTATTTGGATGGAACTTTCTCGAATGTCTTTTCTCCAATAAATAGAAGGTTTGGATGTGCCTTTTCTTGCTCCTTCCAGCGCTGGAGCTGACTCTTGGGGTCACAGAGCCGAGTGGTCCTCTCTTAGAAATTTATATTTGTGTGCTGTGTGGTTTCTTTGCTGTTTTCTTAGTTATTGATATAGCCAGCTTCTTTGAACCCAGTCATATCACCAGTTGGGTCAGCTGGTGATATCAATATCTCTCTTTCTCTCCCTCTCTCTTACCATTAGATTAATAAATATTTTTAAATATCTTAAAATCTGAAAACCCAACACTAGCAATATTATGGGAAGGCAAATGGTCTCACATGCTGTGAAAAACACAAGTGGGGGGCCTGGGGTTATGGCTCAGTGTTAGAGTGCTCGCCTAGCATGCACGAGGCACTGGGTTTGATCCTCAGCATCACATAAATGTAAAATAAAGATATTGTTTCCACCTAAAACTTAAGAATAAATATTTTTAAAAAACAAAAAACATAAGTAGGTGTCTGACTGCAGTGATGCACCCCTATAATTCCAGCAACTCAGGAAGCAAAGGTAGGAGGTTTGCAAGTTCAAGGCCAGCCTCAGCAACTTAGTAAGAATTTGCCTCAAAATATAAAATAAAGGGGCTGGGGATGTAGCTCAAGTGGGAAAGCACCCCTGGGTTCAATGTCTGATACAAAAAAAAAAGAATATATAATAGTAAAGCAGGTTTATATATACTAACAAAGATGATTTTAATAATTAAAATTATAGTTTTAATCAGGTTTGATAACACAATAAAAAAAAAACAACCGTCATGAAGGAAGAAGTTTGTTACTCACAGGTCCTTAAGGCAAGTGACACAGCAAGTCCTATATAGCGACCCAGGAAAGCACTAGCATCAGGCAGGAACAGAGAGAATGAGAGGGAAAAGTGGGCAAGAGGCTTTACTGAAGTTTCCACAGGACCAAATGAGTGAGGCAGGGTAAGCAGAATTAGGACTGGCTGATTCAAGTAATTTTAGTGGGCTCTAGGGCAGAGGGCTGTTCTTAGTTGTCTGGTAACTGGTCCTGGGCTGGTTAGGGTAGGTGGATAGTGACCCAGGGTGAGTAGTTAGGGTTATGGGCTCTGGATGGATTGGTTTGCATATGAAATGTATGCTTGAGGTGAGTTGTTTACCGTCTCCCAATGACCAGTCCTGGGAGGGACAGTCTCTTCAGTGTCAGCATGGTCCCAGGATATCAAAACATCTCCAGACAAAGTGGCTCAAACCTGTAATCCCTGTGACTGGGAGGCTGAAGGCAAAAGAATCACAAGTTGGAGGACAGCCTCAGTAATTTAATGAGGCCTTCAACAACTTAATGAGGCCCTATCTCAAAAAAAAGAGCTGGGGATGTGCCACAACCCACCAGCATCAACAAAGGATTCTCAAGTAGGGGTGACTAGAGATGGAGAAGACCACAGACAAAGAAAATAGAAACATTATCAAGTGAAGCTGGGGCCAGGTGGGACACTGCACTCTGATGAAGGAACAGTGACCAGAACTAGCTCCAAAAGCTTATTTTATAGGGTCTCAAAATCAGGAACTTAAACTCTAGGGGCATTGAAAATTATTTAAGGCTTGTGAGTTGTCAGAGGCTTCTTTGTGCACTAAAATGTTACAGAGCTAGAAACATTTTTTTTTTTTTTTTTTTTTTTGCAGCTACCCTACAGTTGCAGTGCTAAGAACAGTCTGCCATTATCCTGCTGTACCCAGGCCACCCAATGTCCTGAGACATCTAATAATGCTTAGGCTAGAGCTGAGAGTCAAAGCTGAAAACATGGGCTGGGGATGTGGCTCAAGTGGTAGCACACTCGCCTGGCATGCCTGCGGACCGGGTTCGATCCTCAGCACCACATACAAACAAAGATGTTGTGTCTGCCGAAAACTAACAAATAAATATTAAAATTCTCTCTCTCTTAAAAAAAAAAAAAAAGCTGAAAACATCCCTGGCTTTTTGGCCACACCACGGGATAAGCTGAGATGGAGGTGCGGGATTTGATCCTCAATCTAACATAAAGATAAAACTAAAACTAAAAATAAATATTAAAAAAAAAGAGAGAGAGACATATGAAAAAAATGTTGGGAAAGGGGCTGGGGTTGTAGCCCAGTGGTAGAGTGCTTGCCTAGCACATGTGAGGCACTGGGTTTGATCCTCAGAGAAAGAAAGGGAGGAAGGAAGGAAGAAGGAAGGAAGGAAGAAAGGTATTGTGTACACTTACAACTAAAAAAAAATTTAAAAAAACGTTGGGAGAGAGCCATCAAATTGCATCAAATTGTTTATAATGATAACATTTGAGAAATGGAGGACTTTCATATTCAACTTTCTCTTATTAAACAAAAGTTGAGAATTTTGTTTCTAAATTTTTAAAAATACTTCTTATTATCACATGTTCACTAATGTTCACAATAAATACTCTGAAAGATGTAGCTCAGTGGTAGAGTGCTTTCCTAGCACGGGTGAGGCTCTGGGTTTGAGCTTTGGCACCACATAAAAATCAATAAAATAAAGCTATTGTGTCCATCTACAACTGAAAAAAAAAAAAGAAAGAAAGAAAAGGCTGTCAAATATCCCTGACATTGTCTATCGTGTTGATTTCTCAGCTGAACTGCATCATTATTGCTACTTTAAAGACCACTATAATTTTTCTCCTGTGCCTTTGCACTTGCTTCTATGTAAAAAAACAATCTAAAATTAATATTTTTAAAAAATAGGGATAGCAATGGGTGTAAGAGTTTACTAAATATTCCTGTATTTTGCAGAGAGGATTTTTTTTGGGGGGGCAGGGCATGGGTAACTGGGGATTGAACCAGCCTTTTTTATTTTTTACTTCTTATTTTGAGACAGGGTCATTCTAAGTTGCTGGGGCTGGCTTCGAACTTATGATCCTCCTACTTCTATAATGCTGGGATTATAGGCATGGGCCACCATACGTGGCACAAAGGGGATATTTTTGATACTTTTATGTATGTATGTTCTAAATACATCAGGAACTTTAAATTGTCTCTAAATTCTAAAAAAGAATTGGTAATATTATTTTCCTTCAGGGAGTTTGTTGCTTTCTTTTTAAAGATCTTGCATATTTCTTCTAAGATTCAAGGTAATGTGTGTGCGAGCGCACACACACACACACATTTGCTTTGTTTTAAAATAAAAGTAACAATGCACACAGTTAAAAAAATAGTATAGAAGTGTTTCATTCTTCTGCATCCTTAGTTATATTCTCCAAAAATTTAACTACTTTTTAATCCTTTTATCTTCTACCAGAAGTGGTAGTTTATTCCAAAACTCTAATTGTATTTGATATTTTAGTTGCTTTTGTGAATAGAATCTCATCCACCCATTTTATTCCCTAATGACTTAAAAGACTATTTTTTTTGCAAATTTAGTATCACTTTTCTGAAGTCCTTTAGGTTCAAATAACTTTTCTTTCCCAAAACTTTTATTTTTAAAAATATATTACACATAGGAATGAATACATGCATATGTTTGTAAATGCAAAAGTCGACATAGTTATGTTTCCTTCTTCCCATTTCTTATGCCTGGAGATAGCCTCTATTAAACATTTTTAGTATGTCCCTTCTCCTTACACAAAGAAAAACTTATTAATATTTTTTTAGTTGTAGATGGACACAATACCTTTTATTTATTTTTATGTGGCTGAAGATTGAACCCAGTGCTTCACATGTGCAAGCCAAATAAGCTCCCCTGAGCCACAACCCCAGCCCAGAGAGATTTATTTTTGCTCAGTTTCAGAGGTCTGTTCATAGTTGGCATTTTCAAGCAAATGCCATAATTTCATGTTTCTTTATGGCTGAGTAATATTCCATTGTGTATATGTACATTTCCTTTTTTTTTCAAAAAATATTATTAGTTGTAGATGGACACAATACCTTTATTTAGTTTTTTAGGTGGTGCTGAGAATCAAACCCAGTGCCTCACACATGCTACAACCCCAGCCCCATATATACATTTTCTTTATCCACGCATCTGTTGAAGGGCACTTGGATTGGTTCCCTAGCTGTGCTATTATGAATTGAGCTGCTATAACATTGATGTGGCTGTGTCACTACAGTATGCTGATTCTAAGTCCTTTGGGTGTATGCCATGGTGTGTAGGACAACTGGGTCAAATGGTGGTTCCACTGCAAGTTTTCTGAGAATCTCCATACTGCTTTCCAGAGTGGTTGCACCAATCTGCAATCCCACCAGCAATGTATAAGAGCATATTTTCATAATAGAGTCTGGTTGTGTTATCTTTTGTGCTCTAACAAGTTTTTGTTGTTGTTGTTTGTTTTTCAGATGCCAGGGATTGAACACAGGTCCTCACAGCACTTGCTAGAAAAGCACCCTCCCACTGAGCTATACCCAGCCCTCTAAAAAGTTTTAACATCAGAATTATGACAAATGAATAATAATAAATAATTTAATATTTCAGCCTGTCATGGAAGAGTTCCTAAAATAGTTCAGAGATCTCACCTGTAAAAACATATTGTTTTGTGCCATTTTTAGCATAGCTATTTGACTTTTAAAAATTGGGGGGGGCTGGGGATGTGGCTCAAGCAGTAACGCGTTTGCCTGGCATGCGCAGGGTGCTGGGTTTCATGCTCAGCACCACATAAAAATAAAATAAAGATGTTGTGTCCACCGAAAACTAAAAAAATAAATATTAAAAATTCTCTCTCTCTCTTTAAAAAATTTTTTTTAATTATTTGCTCTAATTTAAAAAGTGTTCCTTTTAGAGGAAAGTCTATTCAAAGTTCACCTCTTCTCCAGTCAATTCTGATGTCAAGTCAATTTATTAAAATCACACTTTGTTCAGATTTTCCAGTATTTTACAAATACACTGAATTTTAAGTTTTTTATTTAACTGGATACAAAACATACATCATAATATTCACCCTTTTAAAGTGTATAGTAGTTTCCAGCATATTCACAAATTTGTGACATCTAGAACAGTAATTCCACATTTTCATCACTCAACAAGAAAAGGGTCCTTTTCAGTTTAAACATATCATCATTTCAGTTTTTCATTCTCAATACCATCTATTTGTCATCTTTATTTCATCACTGGAATCAGTAAAATTTGTCTCCCTTTCTCTTTTCCACAAAATAATTAAAATTTTTGCTTTTGATAATTTTTATTTCTTCTTTTTATAATTAATAATCACTTCCTCCTCTCAAAATACACTTTTGCCTATTTTAGGTTCTTGGATTCCATTGTAATTTTATTTGTTAATAATCTTTACAGCACTTTGATATACACATGTACATTAAGTTAAAAATCTTCGATACAGCTTTTATTGCCACAGGTTTTTCAACAGTGTTGTCAGTTTCATTTGCATCTGAATAACATATACAAAGTGATATATTTCCTTAACCCATGTTAATTAAGAGGAGATACTGAACTAACACTCAGATATTTGATGGTCATCTACTTTTACTATTTTCCCTATTCTGTGCAAAGAATGTGATCTGTATGCTTTCTACTTTTTTGGAACCAATTAAGAAAAATATCAACTCTTCTTGCTATTGTGACAGTTGTGATTTTAAACTGCCCATCGCTATAACCAAGGCATTCTTCCTACAGCATGAAGGATGAAGTCTGAATAAAGACTACCCACATAAATCTTTTTTCCCTTTTAAAATTCCATACTGACCAAGGAGTAGTAGGGGAAAGGTGTTTCTTTCCCATAGTCACTATAATTATTTTTCTTCTTCCTTTATGAATTCTTTGACAAAGTTAAACAATATGGTTAAAGTCCTTCCCACAAATCATAATGAAGATAATTATGAGAACGAGTAGATCAATGATAATAGAGAAAAACATTTATTAAACATATACTAGTTGGTAGGAATAGATCTAAGTACCTTGAACCAATTCACTGAGTCCTCATGGCCAAACCAATTCATACACGATTGTATATATTTATACATAAGAAATAAAATACGACTAACATGTATAAGAAAAAATGTGTTAAGTATCTGGAAGAATAAACACTTTTGTAAACAGTGATTACTTTTCCAATATGGCATTAGGATTTGGATTAA
Source organism: Urocitellus parryii (assembly GCF_045843805.1). NCBI lineage: Eukaryota > Metazoa > Chordata > Mammalia > Rodentia > Sciuridae > Urocitellus > Urocitellus parryii. The sequence continues at coordinate 15,494,314 of NC_135545.1, read as the reverse complement.
TGAAAAGGAACAAAATAGTTTATAAAGAGAAAACATGACTAATTTCAGCAATTAAAATAAATGTTTTAAAGGAAAAACCAGGCATCTAAAGATAAAAGCTTACACACTATAAAAATTTAGAGACAATCCTAACTTGAATAATAGTCATTTAAAAAAGTTATATGTCATTAAAAATAATAAAAACCTACATTTACTAAAATGGCTATTATGTTTTTGGCATAATAAAAGCAAGTGACGTAATGGCATACATGCCATGACTTCACTTCCTTAAAATATCATGTCTAGCAGAATTTGCTCTACCAAATTGAGAGCAGTCATCTATAGCATAACTATAATTCATTTTGGCTTTTTTAGCTTCTGCATTTTTATGTTTTATATTGTTTTACAATAAAAGTATAAACTTGTGAAATGAAACAAAAAAATTAACACTGACTTCAAAAACAAAGTTATAGCTGGGTACAGTGGCGCACATTTGTAATCCCAGCAGCTCAGGAGGCTGAGGCAGGAGGATTATGAGTTCAAAGCCAGCCTTGGCAAAAACAAGGCGATAAGCAACTCATTGAGACCCTTTCTCTAAATAAAATACAGAGTCGGGGATGTGCTCAGTGGTTGAGAGCCACTGAGTTTAATCCCCAGCACTGACCCCCGCCCCAAATTTATAATTCCACAAGGAATTTCAAATTATGAAAGGTCACACAATTTAAACAGTGTGATACTAATGCAAGAACAAGGCTGGGGCTGTAGCTCAGTGGCAGAGAGCTTGCCTAGCATGTGTGAGTTACTCACTGGGTTTGATCTTCAGCATCATATAAAAATAAACAAAGCATTCTCTCCATACAAAACTACAAAATTTTTTTAAAAATAACAAATATCAGAAAAGGGAAGAACTCTAAAATACAAGCAAATACATACAAGAATATAATATAGCACCAAACAATGGGGGAAAGAAAGAATTACTGAACAACTGGCATTGATTGCTACAATATGGAGGGGATATCAATTTAGACTCTAAATTCATATCCTAGAGTGAAATGCATTTGGATTGAAAACTTGCATACAAATAAAACATAGATACAGGGTAACTACCAAATATGAATTTTTGTCTAAAACATTAAGATGATAAGAGTCATAATTTTTATTATTAGTTAGTATGAATTCCCTGATGACGAATGAGATCTGAGCCACTACTAAAGGCCTTCCCACATTCCTTACAATTATAGGGCTTCTCACCACTGTGAATTCTCAAATGTCGAGTAAGATTTGAGCATTTATTGAAAGCCTTTCCACATTCACTACATTCATATGGTTTTTCATCTGTATGGATTCTCTGATGCTGGAAAAGTTGTGAGTTCTGAGTAAAAGCCTTCCCACATTCAAGACATTCAAAGGGCTTCTCACCAGCATGAATTCTCTGATGTTGGCGAAGTTGTGAGCTCTGAGTAAAAGCCTTCCCACATTCCTTGCAATTGTAGGGTTTCTCACCAGTGTGGATTCTCTGATGGTTAGTAAGTGCTGAGCCACTGCTAAAGGCTTTGCTACATTCCTTACACTCATAGGGTTTCTCACCAGTGTGGATTCTCTGATGCTGAACAAGTTTTGAGCTCTGAGTAAAGGCTTTGCCACATTGCTTACATTCATAGGGTTTCTCGCCTGTATGAATCCGAACATGTTGAAACAGCTGAGAGCTCTTAGTAAAGGCTTTCCCACATACTTTACATTTGTAGGGTTTTTCACCAGTGTGAATTCGCTGGTGATCAATAAGATTTGAGCAATAACTAAAGGCTTTCCCACACTCCTTACATTCATAGGGTTTCTTACCAGTATGAATTCTCTGATGTTGAGAAAGGTATGAGCTACAACTGAAAGCCTTTCCACAGTCTTTACATTCAAAGGGTTTTTCACCAGTATGAATTTTCAGATGCCGAGTAACATGTGAGCCACAACTAAAGAATTTCCCACACTCCTTACATTCATAAGATTTTTCACCAATATGAATTCTCTGATGTTGAATAAATTGTGAGTTCTGACTAAAGGTCTTTCCACATTTTTTACATTCATAGGGTTTTTCTTCATTATTCATTATTTGATGTAGAGTAATGAAAGACTGTTGAATAAATGTGGGTACATATTCATTAGAGAATACTTCTTGACTTAAAAGCCCATTTTGTCTGGCAAAATGACTTCTATATTCTAAAACATTTCTAAAGCTGGAGTATTCAAGGCCAGGCTTTGTAAGTCCCATTATCTCCCTCTGGCATGACTCTATTTCATAAACTTCTTTCTTTAGAGATAATAACTTGCTTTCACACATTGATTCCAGGTCTGAAAGAAAAAAAAAAGGGCTAAATATTCTTTTCCCCTCTTATTTGTGAAAAGTTAAATTTTATGATACAAATGGAAAAAATTAAAGTAAAAATTGTCTTGGGCTGAGGATGTATGTAGCTCAGTAGTAGAGCGCTTGCCCAGCACATGTGAAGCACTGGGTTCAAACCTCAGTACAACATATAAATAAATTAAATAAAGGTATTGTGTCCATCTACAACTAAAAATATTTTATTCTTTTTTTTAAAATATTTTTTTAGTTGTAAATGAACATAATACCTTTTTTTAAAGTTTTTAATATGGTGCTGAGGATCAAACCCACACATGGCTCACACATGCCTCACACATGGTAGGCAAGCACTCTACCACTGAGCTATGATCCCAGGTTGACAACTAAAAATATTTTAAAAAATACTATCTTGTGGGTAAATGACATAAAATTCTCAGTTACTGTTTAATCTAAAAAAAATAAGCAAGAATGAACAGAAATTAATAAGATATAATTCAGGAAGCAGAGTGAGAAGAGTATGGAAATAAGTTACCACAATGATTTTCAAATACAGATGTGGGTCAATATCATCTGGAAAGGTTAGTAAAAATACAATGCTTGAGCTATATACTAAAACATGACTAGTCATATACACATGTACACATCTATATAACTGTGTGAGAAAGAGTACATTGTCATACTATCTAACAAAACATGGATACTTTTTTGGCCTCCATTGAAGGTCTTCTAAGAGAACAAAATACACACTCGGAAGATTCTTTGGTATTCCATGGCATAATAAAAAGGAAGTTTTGGGGATGGGGTTGTGGTTCAGTTGCAGAGCACTTGCCTAGCACATGTGAGGCACTGGGTTCAATCCTCAGCACCACATAAAAATAAATAAAATAAAGGAATGAGTCTATCTGCAACTAAAAAAATTAAAAAGCAAAAAAAAGAAAATTTAGCCTTTTCCCTATTTTTTGACACAGAGCTTTAAAATTCCTTGGAACTTCATGAAATAGCACTGTTTTGTTATGCCAATGAGGTGAAACAGGGTAATTCTTAGCTTCTAGGGACTGGTCACCAGAAAGATCAAGAATGTGATTAGAGCTGCAGCTTTTCGACTGCCTGATCTCTATAAAGGGGAGAAAGGGTAAAGACTGAGCTACCAATTGTTTAATCAAGCATACCTAGTAAAAAAAAGAACTCTGGACACGATATTTCAGTGGAAATTTCAGCTGGTGAATGCACTGATGTGCTGGGAGTGTGATACACTTGATTCCATAAGAGGGTATGGAACTTCTATCCAGAAGCCTTCAAGATTTTGCCCTAGTATGTTTTCTTTATACTAAAACTCTAATCTTAAATATAGAACTTTATTGAGTTCTATAAATCCTTCTATCAAATTATTGAAGCTAAGGTGGCCTTGGAAACCTCTGAATTTATAGCCATTTGGTCAAATTGCATGCCATCTGAGAAATCCCAACACTTGAGGCTGGCTACTAAAGTAAGAGCAGTATTATGGAGGACTATGGGTTTGCACTAATATTGTCAAAATTGAATTGCAGCACACTCAGTTGGGGTAGAAACAGAATAAACACTGTAATATAGAATGTAGCAGATAAATTTGAAAGCAGTAATAAAGGGTTATCCATATGGAGGATGAGCCAGAGACAGAGTCTAAGGTATTGAACTAATTTAATTAGCAGATAGAGAAACTCAGAATAGTTTGTGTGCTGAGGATTCAATGAAAATACTATTTGCTCTGGATTTTGTGATGGTGATCTTAGGATAAGAGAGGTCTGAGACTGCTCATGTACCATCCCAGTGACTGAGTTTAAGGGAGACAGAAAGGAATTAAGACACAGTATACCTGGGCACAGTGATACATACTTTTAATCCCAGCAACCCAGGAGGCTGAGAAGGGAGGATCACAAGTTTGAGGACAGCCTATGCAATTTAGCAAGGTCCTGTTTCAAATTTTTAAAAAGTGCTGGGGATGGTAGCTCCGTTTTAGATAGCCCCTGGGTTCTGTCCCCAGTAGTAAATGAAAAAAAAAATTTTTTTTAAAGACAGTATAACGCTACCATAGAAAGATGTCAGGAACAGATTAATGAAAGTTTAGTGCTAATTCTAATAGTTAATTACAGAAAATATGGTTTAGATATGAGGTGTCCCCCCAAAATTCAGTGTAAGACAATGCAAGAATGTTGAGGTGAAATGATTGGATTATGAGATATATAACCTCATCAGTGAATAATCTATTGATATGGATTAATTAGATGGTAACGGTAGGCAGGTAGGGTGTGGCTGGAGGAAGTAGGTCACTGTAGTTGTAATCTGCTGTTTATTTTGTTCCTGGTGATCACAGCTCTATCTCCAGGCTTGCTGGCTGCCATGTCCTACGCTATTTTTCTTTGCCATGCTTTTATGCCTCACTTGGGGCCTAGAGCTACGGAGATGGCTGACCATGGACTGAACTTCTGAAACTGTGGGCCGAAATAAACTCCTCCATCTAAATTGTTCTTGCCAGGGTATTTTGGTCATAGTGACACAAAAGCTAACAAAAACACTAAGTGTTCCCAGGCAATTATTAAACCTCTGAAAATCCTCATTTCTTCATCTGAAAAAGGGAAATAATCCTTAATTTATGATTACTTGGAGAATAAGAGAAAAATGATTATAAATGTCTTGGAGGTAAGTACTCAGTATCTGATAGCTATTATTTCAGTTTTGATTACAAAAATAGATTGATGTTATTTTGAGGAATAATACTGTAATTTTTTTTCTCATTTCAGTTTTGATTACAAAAATAGATTGATGTTATTTTGAGGAATAATACTGTAATTTTTTTTCTCATTTCAGTTTTGATTACAAAAATAGATTGATGTTATTTTGAGGAATAATACTGTAATAGCTATTATTATAAGAGACTTTTTTTTACTAAAAATGAGGATATTAGGCAAATTAAATGGCTCAAAAACATCCAAACAAAATGTATCTCAAGTCAGCAGCAGGGAATTTGGATCTTTAGAAAACAGATTTTCCCTCCTATTGGAGCCTTCACAGGGGTTCTTCCCTTTGTCTAAAGTTTTCTTCCTTATGAACATATACAGTAACAAGACATAGCAGTAAGCCTAGTATTACAATAATTCTAAAATATAGATAAGCATAAATAATTCAACATGTTTACAATAATTATTAAGATGATACAAAAAAATCTGTGATTTCCATTCATTTTGAAGTCACAGGAAAGACTAATAAAAATGTCATAGCAACTACAGTTAGTTGCATACATCACAACAGGAAAAATGCTGTAGAGGTTACTAAATATAGATATTCATGTTTTTTCTTATCCAAGTTCATAGATTTCCAAATTTTATCAAAAGAATCCAAAATTAGGAGTTTCTGAGCAAGAATAATCCTTTATAAATACAATCAAGCTGGGTGCAATGGCACACACCTGTAGTCCCAACTACTCTGGAGGCTGAGACAAGACAACTGAAAGTTCAAGGCTATCCTCAGCAACTCAGCAAGATCCTATCTCAAAATAAATAATAAAAAAGGTCTGGGACGTAGCTCAGTAATAAAGTACCTTTGTGTTCAGTCTCCAAGACAAAAAAAAAAACCCACCACAATCATGTCACTCTGCTCAAATCATACAATGGATGCACATTTCAGAATAAAATTCAACCCTATCAAGACCCATAAGACACTAAATCACCTGCAAATACCCCCCATCCTCCACCTCTGCAACCAGCACAGAGGTACACATATACCTTGCTACTTTCCCATATCCACTTATATAATTCCCTTTTTAATCACTGGCAACAGCCACTGTGGTAGAAGCCAAAAAGCTTTATTCGCAGTCACTTTATTCTTCTTTTCCCTAAATCTCTTCTACCAGATATTTGCTTGTTCCCACACCACTTTTAGACCTCTATTAAATATTACTTCATCATAGAAGCCTTCTCCAACCTCCCTTCATGGCACTTATCACCATCTGATTATATATGTATAATATATAAATATAATGTATTAATATATAATGTATAAATATTTATATAAGTATACAGTAAAGGAGCAAAAACTTTTTTTTTTGTTCTTTTAGTACCAGGGATTGAACCCACGGGTGCTTTATCCACTGACCCACATTCCCAGCCCCTTTTATATTTTAGTTGAGACAGGGTCTTACTAAGTTGCTGAGGCTGGCTTTGAACTCATAATCCTCCTGCCTCAGCCTCCCTAGTCACTGGGATTACAGGTGTGTGCCACTGCGCCTGCCAAAAGAGCAAAAACTTCTAAGACTCTATTTTAACTACTAATATTAACTCTAATATTTTAACTACTAATATTAGACTCTAATATTAACTACTATTTCAGTATAGATTAAATCTATGGCTACATATTTAGTCCTTGAACAAAGTACCCTAACTTCTCTTACTAGATAAGAAGATATTAAGCATATATTTTATAATATATAATTATAAATTATATAATAATGGTAATTATAAATTACAAATAATACTACAATATGCCGACTTATAATGTTCAATTATATAACTATAATTATAAATTACATAATATTTAATATAATTATATATTTATAAATAATACATATTTTTTATAAATGACATATGTTTATACTCTGCTACGATTTGAATGTCTCTGATCCAAAATTCAGGTGCTGCCAATGTCACAATATTAAGAGGTAGAGCTCTTCCCTCACGAATGGATAAAGTGCCCTGATAAAGGCACTTGAAGAAGGGAATTGGTTCCATATTGCCCTTTTCTTTTTTTAATTTTTTATTCATTTCTTAGTTATTGGCGGACACAACATCTTTGTTGGTATGTGGTGCTGAGGATCGAACCCGGGCCGCACGCATGCCAGGCGAGCGCGCTACCCCTTGGGCCACATCCCCAGCCCCAATATTGCCCTTTTCTTATGTGAGGACATACAAGGTAAGCCCTCACTAGAGATGTTAATACCTTGATCTTGGGTTCCCAGCCTCCAGAACTGTGAGAAAATAAATTTCTATTCTTTATAAATCACCCTATCTGAGGTATTCTGTTACAGCAACACAAAATGGCCTAAGCCATTTTCTTTCCTACTAGAAAATAGATTCTAGAATATAGATTCCCAAACTATAGAGCTTTGAGTGTTTTTATCAATACTAAATCATAATAACTGGACCAATGCTTGGTATATAGTAGTGCCCTTCCAGTTCTCCTACTTCATCCTAAATTTCTCTTTCTCTGCCACTCTCTCTTTCTAGTATAGGCACAGATTTGGTTTTGGCCCTGATAATATCTCTATGTATAATGTATATGTATAATGTATAATGTATTATGTGTAATGCCTGCAATCACTTCCAAGGCTCCAACTACTATTTTTTTTAATGTATATTTTTTTTAGTTATACATGGACACAATATCTTTATTTTGTTTATTTTTATGTGGTCCTGAGGATCGAACCAGAGTCTCACACATGCAAGGCAAGCACTCTACCGCTGAGCCACAACCCCAGCCCCTCCAACTAAGTAAGGATTAAATCCCCTCCCATGTATTTAGTCCATGACTTTCTGCTAAGCTCCCTAATTGGTTTCTCTCTTACTGTTTTATTCTTTTTGGAAGTTATTTATGGATACATTTTAGCATCACTTTTTTGTGTAAGTGTTGGTACTGGAGATTGAATCCAGGGTTGCTGTTAACACCAGGTTACACCCCTAGTCCTTTTTATTTATTTTGAGACAGAATCTTGCTAAGTTGTCAAGGTTAGCTTTGAACTCGTGAGTCAGCTTGAGTCTCTGGGATTGCAGGCCTGGGCCACCTGACCCAGCTAGACTGCATTTTTTTTTTCCTCTTTCCACATTTAAAAATTGGTATAGATTTTGCATTTTTTTTTTTTTTTTTGGTACCGGGGATTGAACCTAGGGGTGCTTAACCACTGAACCACATCCCCAGCCCACTTTTATATTTTTATTTAGAGACGAGTCTTGCTGAGTTGCTTAGGGTCTCGCTAAGTTGCTGAGGCTGGCTTTGAACTTTCGATCTTCCTGCCTCAGCTCCCAGAGCTGCTGGGATAACAGGCAGCTAACTTTGCATTCTTAGAGTGGACATAATTAGTAAACTGCAGCACTGAAAGAGTTCCCTTACACAAATTAAGAAATAAAAGATGATAAGAGGAGGAAAAATCCAAGACAAACTGGTAAAAGAAGGCACTGACAGGCAGCTAGAGTGAAGACTAGTACTTGGGTGCTTGAAATTAAGGAGTATTTGAAAAGAATGTTGAAAGAGTAGGAAGTAAGGGAAGGACTGAAACATGCCACTTGTAAACTCATGTTGAAATAACTTAGTTTCCTCCATAAGCCTAGCTTCTGGAAGGGAGCTTCCAGGGTGACATCTTGAAGGTGCTCTTTCCTCACTGACTAACTGAGTTAGTACCTGTAATCATTTCTCACTTACCTGAACACAGGCCTCTTGTAAGCTCTCTGCCCACCATCCAGGGCTCTTTTCCTTGTTCCAGTAAAGAGATCACTTGAGGCTTAGGAATGTAAAATCCTGCTCATGAGAAAAGATATGGCACACGGTTATGCTGTGGGGAAATGAGATCCAGTCCCTTGCTGATCAAGGAACAGGTGCCACTACAGGAACAGCCAAAGAAGACAGAGACGAAGCTTCAGCCATAGCCCTTGGAGCTGCCCATTTCCCACGCTTCCTTTTCATTCCAGCTGAAACATTTATTTGAGAATAAGAAGCAGAAATTCAGCTGATTACTTGAAAAGCTGCTGAGAAATTCACTGTAGTAGAAGCAGACATTCCAGAGGAGAACTCTGAATTATTGGTAGAGATGCCCTTACCCATCGAAACCAGATTGCTATAGTTTTCCAACATCACATCTCTGTACAAGTCCCTCTGAGCAGGGTCCAGGCACTCCCACTCCTCCTGAGAGAAGTCTATTGACACATCATTGAACACCACTGATCCCTGAAACAATAAACATATGTACTAGCTTTGTGATAAAAAAAAATACTTCAGCCAGGCGCAGTAGCACTTACTTGTAATCATAGTGATTTGGAAGGCTAAGGCAGGAGGATCTCACGTTTGAGGCTAGGTTTGGCAACTTGGAGAAACCCCATCTCAAAATAAAAAATAAAAAGGGCTTGGGGCTGGAGTTGTGGCTCAGTGGTAGAGCCCTAGCCTAGCACGTTTGAGGCTCTGGATTTGATCCTCAGCACCACATAAAAATAAATAAATAAAATAAAGGTATAAAAAAATAAATACAAAGGGCTGGTCAAGCATGGTGGCACATGTCAATAATCCCAGTGCCTCAGGAGGCTGAGGCAGGAAGAACACAGGTTCAAAGCCAGCCTCAGCAATTTAGCGAGACTGTAAGCAACCTAGTGAGATCCTGTGTCAAAATAAAAAAAAAACAAGGTGGGGGTACTGGGTGTGTGGCTCAGTGGCAGACTGCCTGTAACCTCAACCCCAAGTACTGCCAAAAAAAAAAAAAAAAAAAAGAAAGAAAGAAAAGAAAAAGAACAACTTCAGAGACTATTGTGGTTATATTGTGTGCTAAAGCAAATGAGTAATTATGTTGTTTTTACTGAGAAATAGTATCTGAATTTTTTGGTGGGAGGTGGGGCTCCGTGGTGCTGGGGACTAAAGCCAGGTCCTTGCACATGCTGGATAAGAGCTCTCCCAGTCTTTTTATCCTTTTTTAAAATTTTGAGACAGGGTCTCACTAAGTTGTCCAGGCTAGCCTAAAACTTGAAATCTTCCTGCCTCCCCTCCAAGTAGCTGGGATTATAGGCACGTGCCACCATGCCTGGCTTGAGAATCAGTATCTTTGGATCTCAAAAATAGGGCTGGGGATGTGGCTCAAGCAGTAGCACGCTCGCCTGGCATGCGTGGGGCACTGGGTTTGATCCTCAGCACCACATACAAATAAAATAAAGATGTTGTGTCCACCGAAAACCAAAAAAATAAATATTAAAAAAAATTCTCTCTCTCTCTCTTTAAAAAAAAAATAGATGCAAGTCTAGCAGGACTGAAACATGCTGCTGCATTATTTCAGCCACTTATGTATATCTTTCTGTGCTAAGGCAACCTTAATTTATTGTTTCGGTATGTTAGTTGACCCAAAGAGCGGTTGGCAATTACATAGAAAGAATTGGAGAATACTGATTTTTTTTTTCTAATACAGTGTGTAACTGTGTTTAACACAGATATTTTACATTGTTTCTATAAGTAAAAACATCACTCTTATTTAATATCTTTTAAAAAATTTTTTGTTGTAGATGGATAGAATGCCTTTATTTTTATGTATATGGCGCTAAGAATCAAACCCAGTGCCTCATACATGCCAGGCAAGTGCTCTGCTACTGAGCTACAGCCCCAGCTCTCTCATTTAATATCTTGCTGTTTTAAGTTAACCGGGGCAGATCTTCTCCTTTGATTGGTTTGTTTTCTCTGCAAGGAGTCATGGAATGCTACACTGGATTGTCTAGAAAAAGCAGTCTCTTTATAACACAACTTCTATTAGTTAGGATGCTTAGGGAAGAGTTTTCTGGTAAGTCAGAAAATTCCCCCCCTTTTTTTCCCTATTTCAACACTGGTTGAAAAAACAAAATATTATATTTTTTTGTCTTAACACAGTTTCCTAGGTGAAATTGAACTGTTTCTTGATTTGAGATCACTTAGCGCTTTGGGATCATGATTTCTAAATATTAGGGATGATCGTAGGATTGCAGGTATTGCTAGTTAATTGAACTGGATGTAGCTCCTAAGATGAAGCAGGGTGTGTTCCCTGGAATTTTCCTTTTCAAATAAATCTCTCAATTTAAAAAAAAATAGATGTGAAAATAATAAGTTTACTTTACATTAAACAAATGAACAAACAAATCCTGTCTCTGTCCATTGTGATGGCCTAGAAATAATCACTGACCCAGGAGCACAGAACACTCCAAGTTCTGGATTATAGTTTTCTAAGTATCACTTTCAGGGAAAGAGCTAATTTTCAGGATTAAATAAAAAATGCTCAGGATGAGTGCGAAAATCTTGTTAGAACACGAAGCAAGATATCTACCATAAACTGTTAGGATCATGCTGAAAACACTCAGGAGTCATTTTGAAGACTTTCCCTTGGCCCAAAATGGTACAACTTATGTATCAAATTATAAGGATAATTACTGAAATGGACTAATCATGTTAAAAACGTCAAATCCATGAGGTTATAATAATACTGAAAAAACTATTGGTAAGTTTTGGAGAACTGTAAGAAGCCAATGCATTATTTTGAAAACTGGTGAATAAATGCAAAAATTTAAATACTCTTTGCCACATGAACTGTTCTTTGTTGATGAGGAAAAATTTTGCTTTACAGAAGAAGGAATGCCAACATTAAAATACCAGTATGCAACCCCTAATGAGTTTAACAATAATTGTCAATGGTTGCTACATTATAAAAAGAAACAGAATCATCTATAATGTGACTTCTAATAGAATTACCCTTGATCTGTGAAATGTTCTGATCAAGTTTTTTTTTACACTTAACTACCAATTTTCAGAAAACATTTAAATGGGACCACAGTGATTCGATCAGTAAAATTCAGGCAGTGGACAATGAAGTTTATTTACTTACATTCCAATAAAAAGACTGCACAGAAAGAAGAGATGGATGGGTATCTACAAAATTAGAGACTCAAGAGACATACCAATCAACTGCAATGAACACTCCTTATCTGGATTCTAATTCAAATAAATGCTTTAAAAATAAGAGAATTATGAAAATATGAACACAACCAGATACCAATGGCCAAAATGGTAATAATAAATAATAAACAATCCTTGTCTTTCAGAGGTAGGTATCAATTTCTCTTTGCTTCAAAACAATCTACATGGAGGAATAAAGGTAAGGGAGGAAACATAAAGTGGAATAAATGAATAAGATGAACTGTGAGCAGACAGCTGTTGAAGCTGGTGGTTATGTGGTAGTTCTTAAGACTACTCTACTTTGTATATCTGAAAAATTTCTGTAATAAAGTTTAGTTTTTAAAGGCAGGTGATAGAGAATAGTTACAACAGACTATCTGCAAGATCCTAATCACATATGTAAAATTGATTTAAACAAATTTGTGAAAGAACTCTCTTGTGAGGAAAGGAAGCAGAGAGTGCTGATATAGCAAATCTAAATCTGCACATACATTGCAAAGAAATAACTAGAAAATGTCTAAACTTGATTGATCAAGAAATAGTAATATATGAACATTAATTTAAAATATGGGATAAATTCCATTGCATCAGCCAAAAGAAATGAGGGAATCTGCCTTTAGACAGCAGGACAAAGTGAAGAGGAGGGCCCCACTCTTTAAACATTTCTTAAATTTTTTTGTTTTTTTAAACCTCATTAGCTTTTTTTTTTTTTTTTTGTAGCTGTAGATGAACAGCATGTCTTTATTTTATTTATTTTTTATTTTTACTTGGTGCTAAGGATCAAACCCAGTGCCTCATACATGCAAGCAAGCACTCTGCCACTGAGATACAGTCCCAGCCCTACTTTTTAAATTTTTAATATGTAAAACTTGACAAATACAGCAGGATGTGGTGGCACATGCCTGTAATCCCAGTCTGGAGGATGAGGGAGGAGGACTGCAAGTTCAAGGTCAGCCTCAGCAACTTAGTGAGACCTTGTCTTAAAGTAAAAAACTAAAAAGGGCTGGGATGTAACTCAATGGATAAGCATCCCTGGGTTAAATCCCCAGTACCAAAAAAAAAAAAAAAAAGAAAAGAAAAATTGATAAATACATAAATTATACTTCACTCCTGTGATTCATTGCCATAAAAATGATTTCCTATTAATATAAATTCTTTATTTTTCTTGTGGCAGAATTTCTTACAACATATACTACTGGACAAGAATTATAAGGTCCTTCTGAGCTTTGATAGAATGATCTCAACAACTTAGGCATTTGCCAAACTCATTATAGTCACCTATCATTTCTATCCTTATTTCTGAGATAAAAGAAAATTGATGATTCATAGAGAAATTCATCATGTCACAAACTTCTTATTACCTTCAAATTGGACTTGTCTAATGGATACTGGTACAGTATGGATCTTAAATATCTCCCAAAGGCCTGTGATTAAAGGCTTAGTTCTCAGCTGGGAACTACTGGGAAATATGAAAAACAGGTCCATGAAGAAGTCTTCTAGACATTGGGGAGTATGTTCTTGAAGGGACTATTGGAAGTCCAGTCTTTCCCTCCTGTTTTTCTTCCCTTCAATGAGGTGAACAGTTTTACTCTACCACATGATCCCTGACACAATAGGCTGCCACACCACAGGCTCCAAAGCAATAGTGTCATTTGATCATGGAATGAAACCTCTGAAACTGAGACAAAATAAAACTTTTTTGCTTTACAAGTTGATTATCTCAGGTAGTTTGTTATAGTAACAGAAAACTATTACAAAATGCCCTAACAAAGTCTCAGAGATCCATATCAGCCAGTGACTCCATGATTTCCAACACCTCATAAACTAGGAGATCTTTCAAAAATCTAACATTTGGAGCTACCAACACCACCTTTCATCTTATCCTATTGGAAAATGACAGTATGTACACATAATCTTGGCTTTTTCCATGCTTGTTCCTAGCTAAGCTACTCATAGCTCTATTTTATCAAATCACAGTCCAGAAAGGAAAAATTCATTTTAGAAATCTACTCAATTTTTGTTTCTTTCCTTTATATTGCTAGGAATTGAACCTTGTGTATGCAAGGCAAGCCCTCCACCAACTGAGCTATGTCCCCAGCCCCACAAATCTACTTTTATTTCTCTAAATAGATACATTTTCTCTCCATCACAGTCCCTGGGAGAAGGCTGAGAAAAAAGATGCTCAGTTATTTACTAAAAGAAATAATAATGCTGATTGAAAAAAAAAAAAAAAAAAAGGACACTGAGGAATGGTATAGGATTATCTAGCTAGTATGAGAGGGAATGGGGACCAGGATCCTGAAGAGGAACAGTTATCCAAAAATGTCAGGATAAAGAAAGGAAATGCACACATCATTTTTTTTTCTTTGGCAGAGGGGTCTTGCCAAATTGCCCACACTGGCCTCAAACTTGCAATACTCTTACCTCAGTCTCCCAAGGAGCTGGGATTCTGGTATGTGCCACTGTGTCTAGCTCACGTTTTCTTTCTTTCTTTCTTTCTTTTCCTTTTTTTAAAGTAAGTAAATGTCAGCAAGAAAGAAAATGCATTGACTCACCTCAGCCATGGCTTTCAGTATTGCAGGAAATGATCAGTCCTCAAGGCTGTTCTCCTGAGAAAAGACACTGTTCTGAGAAGGCAAGACTAGGGAAACAAAGAAATACTCTAGATACTGCAATGACCTTATAGTTCTCAGGATGGTCAGATAAAACCACTTCTACTTCCCTTGATCTACAACTCTACTCTGGGAGCATGGAACAAATACTACTTCTTTCTCAATTCTAGAAACCCCAGGTTTTAGCTGCACCAAAATAAATAAATGCCAGGAAACTTTTGACTTGCTTTTCCATTTAGTTTTAAAAACTATAGAGGTATTTTTCTTGAGACAGCATAAAAAGAAAAGCTTATGAGTTGGGGGTATAGTTCAGTGGTAGAGTGCCTACTTAGCATGTGTGAGGTCCTGTGTTTAATCCCCAGCACAAAATAAGGAGGGGAGAGAGAATGAAAAGATTAACTTCAGGAGTTCTCACATCTTTATGATTTTGAGTCTTGTTTTCCTTGAACACAAAATAACTGTCTATTTATTAAAGTCAATGTCTGTGTTCTTCAGGAACACACAAAAAAATTTTCATATGGATCATGCTCATTTCTTATTCACATTATTACTAGATTTTTTTTTTTTTGTACTGAGGATCAAACCCAGGGTTGATTAACCACTGAGCCACATTTGCAGACCATTTGATTTTTTTTTCTTTCCAGAAAGGGTCTTGTTGAATTTAGGGCCTGGCTAAGTTGCTATCAGAAATAAAGCAATTGTTTTCTAGTTTCCCATGTGGTACTATTTTTGTAAAAGCTTTATGAAAAATATCTTAAATAAAATGTTGATAGTGCTTCTCCCTGATTTTAATAAGAATGATTTTATTATTTCACCTATTAGATATTAGAGCTTATTTGTTTTTATGGTTGGAGATTGAACCCAGGGGCACCCTACTGCTGAGCTACTAACCCCATAGTTAATGCTTTAGACCAGCTGGGTTCATCTTGACAAATTTGTTCATTCATGGAATTCTTTTTCAGTTTGGGTCATCCTCCCTCCTCCCCTCCTTCTCTTTCCCATCATTCTCCTTTCTCTACTAATCTACCTAGGCTCATCTTCCTTCCTCCCTCCTTCCTTCCATCCTACCAGGGATTAAATCCAGAAGTGCTTAACCACTGAGCCATATCCCCAGCCCTTTTTATCTTTTATTTTGAGACAGGTTTCAGTAAGTTCTTAGTTCCTCGATATATTGCAGGGCTGGCTTGGAACTTGTGTTCCTCCTGTCTGAGCCTCCTGAGTTGCTGGGATTATAGGCATGCACCACAGCTCCTGTTTATTTCTTTATTTTTATTGGTTCTTTCTACTTATATATAAAGGTAAAATTCCCTGTGGTGTATTTATATATGTGCATAACATGATTTTTAAAAATTCATTCCACATTTCTTCCCCTTTCGTATCCTTCCTCTCTCTCTCTTGAGCCCCCTTCTTCTATTCTATAGATCTTCCTTGTGTCTTATTTTGAGATAGGGTCTCACTAAGTTTTCTTAGGGTCTCACTAAATTGTTGAGGCTGGCCTGAAACTTGCAATCCTTCTGCCTCAGCCTCCCAAGTTGCTGGGATTACGGGGGTGCACCACCATACCTGGCTTTAATACCTTTTTAACACACAAGTTTCCAAACATACACAGAATGTTTGGAAACATTCTTTGTACTTTAAAAAGTACAAAGAACCCTCATGAGTCTACTAAACAGATTCAACAATTATTGTTATAGTCAATATTATTTTACCTAGACTCCTACCCACTAATTTTAGGTTACCTTTATTTTAAGAGCTTTCAGATATACCATATGTAAAGATCACTTTAAGTCACCTACCTGAAGTGTACAAGTCAGTGTTTTTAGTGTACTCATCACAATGTAGTTTTAGTACATTTTCTTCTCTCCTAAAACAAAATAAACAAAACACTTATTAACAGCCAGTCTCCATTTATCCATTTTCCCTATCCCTAAGTAACCACTAATCTGCTTTCTGCCTCTACAAACTTGCCTACATGTTTTCAGTTCATATAAATGGTATTATATATAAACTTTATGACTGGATTATTTTATTTAGCATACTTTCAAGGTGCATCAATGTTGTAGCTTGTATCAGAGCTCCCTTCCTTTTTACGGCCAAATAATATTCCACTATGAATATGTCACATTTTGTTTATCCATTTTTCAGTTGATAGGCATTTGGGAAATTTCCACTTTTTGGCTATTTTGAAAAATGCTGCTATGAACATTCAGGTACAAGTTTTTATGTGAATATGTTTTCAATATGCTTGGACATATAACTAGGAGTAGAACTGTATGGTAATTATGTAACTTTTTAATAACTGCCAAACTGTTTTCTAAAGTGCAATTTCTCCAAATGTTCATTGACACTATTGCCTGTCTTTTTTTTTTTTTTTAATTGTCATCCTGGTAGCTGTACAGTGGTTATCTCACTTTGGTTTTGATTTGTATTTTCCTAATGAGTAACGAAGTTGAGTCAGGATAGCATTTTTTTATAACTGTATATTTTTTTAGTTGTCGATGGAACTTTATTTATTTATATGTGGTGCTAAGAATTGAACCCAGTGCTTCACACATGCTAGGCAAGTGCTCTACCACTGAGCTACAACCCAAGCCCATGGATACCTTTTTAAAAAGAACCTAACTCTTGGGGCTGGGGTTGTGGCTCAGTGATAGAGTGCTCACCTAGCACATGCAAGGCACTGGGTTTGATCCTCAGCACCACATAAAAAAAAAAAAGATAAATAAAATAAAGGTATTGTGTCCACCTACAACTAAAAATATTTTTAAGAATGATATATACTATACATACATGGGGAATTTATAAGAAGGAAATAGATCAAAATATTGACAGTGGTTATTTTTAGGGGGCAGGCATTATCTTTTGCCCTTTGTAACTTCCTGTTTTCCAAATTTTTAAAAATAATCATGCTTCAGGTGTGTATATGTGCTTAAAAACAACTTAGTACACAGGAAAAAACCTTATCTATTTTCTAAATTAATATGTGAACATTATGTAGAAGAAAGGGAGAAAAATGGAATCTGTACATCCACCCTGTGGTTTCCCATCATTTTCTCAGATGGAACAAATTTGAGAACCAGGACACTTAATGAGTCTATGTTAAGTCAGACCATCCAAAAGAAGAAAAGCAAAACTCAAACCCCAATGCACCTTATATTTGGCTTGATCAACAACTATTTCTCTTTCTTCCTCTGGGTACCTCTGGAAAGGCAGAGATGAGTAAGAAAAAAAGAACTATGAGATGCCAGGCATTTTTTTTGTGTGTGATTTAGACGGACCTGATTAGAGCTCACTCTGAACCCACAACTACCACCATGGAAAGAAGAAAAAAGAAGGAGGTCAGAGGAATCTGGGCTATCCTGAGCATTCTGGTTTGAGAAGAGGAGTGAAGTCTAAGTTGTCCAAGATCAGAATTTGTCCTGAACTCACAAGGACCTTTTAGGATAGAGAGTTGGAATCACAAGGCAGTCACAGGCACTCAACACCTATATTTCCAATGCTGCAGTCACTTATCCACTATAGGTGAACCCCATCTGTCCTCTCAGGAACACATCACCCAAATAATACCAGTACACTGTGCTCACACACAGTCCACCCTAAGGATACACAATCACATCCACACATTAACAGACCCCTCCAACACAACACCACACAAAATCATACCGCGCTACAGAGTGACTATCACATTCACTAGAGCCACGCACCCACAATTCCCTCCAGTTCTCCTACTGGGCACTACACACAATCATACATTCAAAATAACACAATGGCCATGTATCCGTTACCCTGGCACAAGCATCACAGGGCCACACACAGTTACATAATCACTTTCACACATTCTCACATAGTCACAGGCATCCAGTACACGGAGTGGTTCTAACATTCATACAATGACGCACACAAACCTCTCAGAGTAACAATCACAGATGCAGAAGCAGATTCTCCACGCCCACCCCCACATCCACATGTCACACAAAGTGAATAAGGTCACACACAATCGGTCCAACCTCGGGGACACGACCACATTGTTAACAAAACTACAGGAATGTGCAGTCACACAGGCACACACAGCTCTGCGCACGGTCAGTCACAACGACACACCCACCAGAGGAACATAAAATCACATCCGCACACACACTGCGCCCCACAGTCACATAAGGTCACAACCACACCCAGAGGCCCACACCTCGCGACCGCTCCCCTGGCCAGAGCCAGTCCCAAGTTCCTGACATCCCAGACCTACCACGAATGTCCCTTCAGACGCCCAGGGATGTTCCTGCGCAGCCTAGTGGGGCCCCGGGTGCCTAGGCCGCTCGCTGCGCACTTTCCCTGCCCTGGAGGCCGAGGGTCCCGCAGGCAAATGAAGCGGCCGCCCCGTCCTCGCGGGGGTTTCTGGGAAATGTAGTCCGCAAGTGCCCCTCGTGGGGGAAGATGACGCCCATCCTCTAACTCCTCCCCTCGCACCGCCAGAGTCTGGCCCTGGGTCTCCGTGGTGGTTAGGAAGTCTTCAAGGTAAAAGCCCACACAAAGCCGGACAGCCATCCTGTCCACAAGATTCCTCAAATGCACAGGCCAATCTCAGGTTGTTCCCTGGAAACTGTTCAGATGGAAATGAGTGGAGCCGCAAGAACTTCTGGGAAATGTAGTCAAGCGCCGGAAAACATAAGTCGCACGGCCAAGAGGAGAAAAAGTTGCTTTTACAGGCTTTCTCAGCTGAGCTGCTGACGGTGAAGACCGACATTACCTGGGTCCTGAACCTTTCTAGTTGTTGTAACCAACTCCGAAGTCTCAGGCTGGCTCACAGAATCTCCAATTTTGCATTCCTAGGGTGATAAGCTGAGCCATAGTATAGGATATACGATTCCATTTGTATGGAATTATACAGGCTAGGCAAATAAATACAAACACGGAGTATATTAGGTATTAAGGACTGCAGAGCTAGGGGACATTGTGATTGATAATAGATATAGGGCTTCTTTGGGGGAGGGATTAAAATATTCTTGAAATGGATAATAATGCTGTTTGCTCAACTCTGTAAAATACCCAAAGAAATCAAATTGTACACCTTCAAAGAGCTTATTTTATGGTTTGCGAATTATTTCTGTGTGTGCATGTGTTTGAGACAGGGGTCAGCTCTCTATAAGGAAAGCCCCATTCTTGTCCGCAATGCTAATCCAATAATGAGGACAAGGTTTTGAGGAAAAGGAAAAAGTTTTATTGCTTTGCTAGCAAAGAAGAAACACAGGGGACTCCAGTCCGCGAGGCTGTGATTCTGACAGGGCTTTTAGAGAAATGATTGAAAGGCTACTTTCTAGCTGTGCTCTGTCAGAGACATAGTTCATTTTGCAGGCTTGTTTTCCCCAAGCTTAGGGTGGGAGAGAGAAAAAAAAAAGAGGGGAAAATGTCAGTTTTAAAGTAAGTAACAAGGGCTGGGGTTGTGGTTTAGCGGTAGAGCACTCGCCTAGCATGTGCGAGACCCTGGGTTCCATCCTCAGCACCACATAAAAATAAATAAGTGAAATAAAAGTACTGTATCCAACTACAACCAAAAAATAAAAATAAAACAAAGTAAGCAACAGTAGTAGAGCAGCAAAGTTTATGTTCAAGGCTTGAAACAGACCCTGTTACACTATGTTGCCCTGGCTAATCTTGAACTCCTGGGCTCAAGTGATTCTCCCCTCTTAACTGCCAGAGTAGCTGGCGCTATAGTGTGTGCCACCATGCCAGCAAGTGTTTTTGCTACCTGCAGCCTAGCCTGGGAACTGCTTGCATCCAGGCTTGCTTGTAGTGTTCAGCCAACCACCTTTATAAGAAATAGACAATGGAAAATGGGAAAAAAATAATTTTATACAGTTTGATTAAACCGGGGAGAAGCAGCTGGATTGTTTCTCTGCTGGTCCTATAGAAGCTGCTCCAATTTATAAGAAAAACATCAGTTGATATGCATGTGTAGATTTAGTTAAGCTCCACATCTGAGAACTTGTTGGTGTTAGTTTCTTCCTATCTTTCCTCAGTATGAGGATGTTCAGAAGCTAAAAGTTTGGAACTTTTTATTTCAAAAGTGGGTGGGTCTGTTTCATTTTTTAAAAATTAACTTTACTGCTGGATATGGTGACACATATGTGTAATTCCAGTGACTCAAAATCTCAAGTTGGAGGCCTCAGCCTCAGGGTATTAGTGAGACCCTCAACAACTTAGCAAGAGCATGTCCCAAAACAAAAAATTTAAAAGGAAATAAAAAATAAAAAGGGCTGGGAGTGTCACTCAGGGCTAGAATGCCCTTGGGTTCAATCTCCAGTACCACAAAAACAAACAACACTTTGTTGAGCTTCACTTAAATACAATAAAATGCACATATTTTTAAGTGAATTGTTTGATAAGGTTTAACAAATGTTAAACCATCATAATCAAGCTATAGACTATTTTTATCCAATTTGCCCCCAATGTTCCTATGACTTTCTTCAATCATGCCCTATCCCTACTCCCCAGGTGAAGCATCCACTAATTTATATTCTGCCACTATAGAGTAGTCCTGTGTATGAGTCTTGCTTATCTAGAGTTCCATATAAGTGAAACTGAGATGAAGACAGTCCTTAGTCTTATGGGGTTAACAGAGATACCATAAATGGGGACTTAAAAAGTACACCAATCTTGCCAGGCACAGTTGGGATGGCTATCCCAGCGGCTCAGGAGGCTGAGACAGGAGTATCAGAAGTTTAAAGCCAGCCTCAGCAACTTAGCAAGGCCCTAAGCAACTTAATGAGACCCTGTTTCAAAATAAAAAATGAAAAGGGTACCCCGGGTTCAAGCCCCAGTACCAAAAATAAATAAATAAAATAAAATAAAATAAAAATTCTGTACAGCTTTGTCCTTTGTTTAAGCCAGGCTGGAGTTTCTATCTCTTATGTGCTGCCTTTCTTTGTACTCAAGTTTGAGAATAAAAAGCCTTGTTCTGTGCCAGTCTGCCTTTGATTCTTCTAACAGCACAAGAGCCCACAGAGTCACCAATAGAATCACAAAGCAGGTGTACTTTTTTAATCTGTCTCTCAGCATGATGTTTTTGAAAAGATTCATCTATGCTCTTTTCTATAACAGTATTTCTTTTTGTTGCTGAATAATATTTTTTTATGAATGTATGTGTTTGTACATCAATTCATGTGTTTATGCATATTTAGGTTGTTTCCAGATTGGTTGATGTGAATAAAATTGATATAAGTGTTTTTGTTCAAGTCTTTTTGTGAACAATTATGCCTTCACTTATGCTAGGAAATATGTAGTAGAGTAATTGGTGGGTCATATAAGTACATATTTAATTTTGCAAGAAACTGCCAGTCTGCTTTGCTAAGTGGTTATACCATTTATATTCTCACCAGTATTGTATGAAACATCTAGCTATTTCATTTCCTTTCAATATGTCTTTCTTTTCTTTTTCTGGTACCAAGGATTGAACCCAGTGGCACTCTACCACTGAGCACATCCCCAGCCCTTTTTAATATTTTATTTAGAGACTGAGCTTGATGAGTTGCTTAGGCCTTTGCTAAGTTGCTGAGGCTGGCTCTGAACTCTCAATCCACTTGTCTTAGCCTCCCAAGATGCTGGGATTATAGGCATGGACCATCCCCTTCAACACTTTCTACTGTCAATCTTTAGAGTTTTCATTATCTAGAGGATGAAAAGTGGTATCAAATTGTGATTTTGATCTGCATTTCCTGATGACTATTAATTTCAGCATATTCTCATGCCCTTATTTATCATTCTTAAAGACGTGTCAATTTTATTTTCAGTTTTAAAATTGGTTGCTTGTCTTACTATTGGGTAGCGTTTTTTATTTATTTTGAATAAATACATAATATGCATAAAAACAAACAACAATAAGTGTTGGCAAGGATGTGGGGGAAAAGGCACACTCATACATTGCTGGTGGGACAGTAAATTGTTGCAACCAATATGGAAAACTGTATGGAGATTACTTGGCAAACTTGGAATGGAACCGCCATCTAACCCAGCTATCCCACTCCTCAGTTTATACCCAAAGGACTTAAAAACAGCATACTGCTGAGCTATAAATTTTCCTCTAAGCACTCAAAGTATGTTTTAATTCCATTTGTAATTTCTTCTTTATCCCATTGGTTAAGAATGCACAGTTCAATTTCCACATATTTGTGAATTTTCCATTTTCCTTCAGTTATTGATTTCTAATTTTAATTTCATTATGCTTAGACATCCTTTTCTTATTTTTATCCTTTTATATTCACTGAGGTTTGTTTTATGCTGTAGTATAGAATTTTCCATATGCACTTGATAAATATATTTTCTGTTGTTCTGTTCATTGTTCCCTGTCTGGTAGCTAGCTAATTGTACTGTCCAAGTTTATTTCCTTGTGATTTTCTGCCTAGCTCTACTGCGTATTGAAAGGGGGGGAATAAAGCCTCCAACTCTTACTGTTGAATTGTCTATTTCTTTGTCATTTTTTGCTTCATGCATATTGGTGCTCTGGGACAAGGTGATTAGCTCAGTGGTAGAGCACATATTTAGCATGTCCCCCCTGGATCCAATTTCTAGCACCGTCTCCATATGTGTGTACATATGCATGCATGTACTGTTACTAGATGCATATATAACTTTTGTTTTCCTGGTGGATTCATTGTAAAATATCCCTCTATCTCTGCAGATAGGTGGCACACATCTGTAATTCTTGTGGCTCAGGAAGCTGAGGCAGGAGGATTGTGAGTTAAAATTCAGCCTCAGCAACTTGGCTCTTACTTAAATGTTGCTAGAATTTATCATTGGAGAGGCTGTTAGACACCCTGTCTCAAAATTAAAAAAATAAATAAATAAAAGGGACTGGGGATGTGGCTGAGTATTTAAATGCCCTTGGATTCAATCCCTTGTTAAGAAAAAAAAACACTAAAACAACAACAACAACAAAATGATTTATAGAATCTCTGTGAAACCTTTTGAGGGGAAAAATCTGATAGTTTTCTCTATTTCTTCTTTGTACAGTGGTCTATTTAGACTTTCTATCTTGAATGGAATCAACTTTGGTAAATTACATTTTTCCACAAAATTATCCATTCAACTAAATTTTTACATTATTTATACAAAACTGTTCAACATAGTCTCTTAGGATTTAAAAATGTTCTCTTTTAATGATTTTCTGTTACTTCTTAGTTTGTGTAATGTCTCTTTTTCTGTATTTGGTTTGTAATGGCTTTTCTGTTTTATTGTTAAGCATCTTCCCAATCTAACAATCAGTCTGTAGACTTTTTTTTTGTAAGTTGTCTTCTATTTATTTATTTTTGTTCAGTGCTGGGAATAGAACCCAGAGCTTCATATATTCAGTTCTGTTTTTTTTTTTTTTAGAGAGAGAGAGAGGGGAGAGAGAGAGAGAGAGAGAGAGAGAGAGAGAGAGAGAGAGAGAGAGAGAGAATTTTTAATATTTATTTTTTAGTTCTTGGCGGACACAACATCTTTGTTGGTATGTGGTGCTGAGGATCGAACCCGGGCCGCACGCATGCCAGGAGAGCGTGCTACCGCTTGAGCCACATCCCCAGCCCCTCAGTTCTGTTTTATAATTCATTAATTTTAGTATCAGAATAAAGCTGGTCTCATTAAATGAGTTAGGAAATGTTCCCTACTATTATAGTCTGAGTTTGCAATAGCTAATAGCTGGAATTCCTTCTTTTTCTTTTCTTTTTTCTTTTGGGAGGGGTGGGGGCTACTGGGGATTGAACACAAGAGAGCTTAACCACTCTACCATATCCCCAACCCTGCCCCTCTACATTTTTTTTTTTTTTTTTGAGACAGGGTGTTACTAAACTGCTGAGGCTGGCCTTGAATTTGTGATCATCTTGCCCCAGCCTCCAGAGTTACTGGGATAAAAAGCATATGCCACCACCCAAATTGGAATAATTTCTTACTTAAATGTTGCTAGAATTCATCATTGAAACCATTTCTCTAATGTCTCAGTCAGTAAACTACTGCTCCCAAGATTGATTGTTTGGTCTCTTTTTAAAAAAATTGATCTCTCTGATCCAGATTTTTAAAACCAGGGGAACCCAAGGAGATTAACTCTCTAATTCTGGGGGCTTTCTAAATCAGATGACATTTGAACTCAACTGTGAGGTTATTAGTTCAGTGATTCTCCCAATCACCAGTACCCTCCCTGTGATACTCCCAACCAATGAATAGATAGGAGTGGGGAGGGGTGCATCTGGATAAAGGGAAGCACAGGGTTATAAAAAAATTCCTTTGTGCTGCTCCTGGTGGCGCGTGCTTGTAATCCCAGCGCCTTGGCAGGCTGAGACAGGAAAATTGCTAAATTCAAAACCAGCCTCAGCAATTTGGGGGGTCCCCAAGCAACTTAGGTAGGCCATGTCTCAAATAAAAAATATGCTGGGGATGTGGTTCAGTGGTAAAACACGTTTGGGTTCAACCCTGGTACCAAAAAAAAAAAAAAAAAATCCTTTTAGTAATCCTTCTTAAAAGAAAAAATTATGGATTGGGTATTTATTTAATCACATCATGAATGTCTGTTTTTATATAAAAACCCCATGGCTTAAAATATATATTAGATGTCATCACTGGTGAGTTGCTTTCACTACAAATGAAGTAAATCGAAACCATCATCTTAAAGATTCAGGTTTTCGTCTCACGCCAAACCTAGGCACCGAGTTGAAGAACATTCAGATAATCACTGACATATACAGAGCGATCTGTTTCTGCTTCCTTTGGCAACCTTGAAGAACCTGTCATTCACATCTTAGGGCCTCACACCAGCAGGCGCTCCTCTGCCCTATCCTTTTTTCTA
This sequence comes from Urocitellus parryii, assembly GCF_045843805.1. Taxonomy (NCBI): domain Eukaryota; kingdom Metazoa; phylum Chordata; class Mammalia; order Rodentia; family Sciuridae; genus Urocitellus; species Urocitellus parryii. Next base: position 15,468,867 of record NC_135545.1, on the reverse strand, counting down.
TCCCCACAGATTAACCACCATTGGCCATTCCATATCCATCTGAGGCTGCTCAACTTCTGATTCGGTACGCCTGGCGCGATCCAGGTCTGAGAAATCTAATTTACAGAACCTACTTATCCAAGCGCAGATCTCAGGCCACGGTGAAATTGGCGACCCCCTTCTGCCCAAGTCAAACTCAGCATCTCTGAAAAGGACTAAATTCCCTGGCTCAGCTTCAGCACGATCCAACCTTCCTTCCTTCAAATTCTGGGCCTTAGAAGACCCTGAGATTTCACATATGCGGTTTTCGCATGAACTTCAAGTCCTGTTTTTGGTTCATGGTGTAGAAAAATTCAGCCTTGAAGTGCCCGCCAGAAAACCTGAAGTCACGGTGCCCTATTGTTCGAGCCACCTAACTCTGGACTACATTTCCCAGAAGTCCCCGTGGCTGGACTCCACTTTACGCGAGAACTCGGTCTTCTTTTCCCGCGGTGGCCAAACTTCAATTTCAGCCAGAGAGCTGTTGAGAACTTTGATGGAATCGTTACTTCTAGAACGGTTGGGAGCCATCCAAGGAGGGATTTGAGACGAGGAGGTTGGAGCCCGAGCGGGAGCCGGGTGGGTGTGCAGCGTCAGGCCTTTGTGGTAGGGACGGTCTGAGTAGAGGTTGTGATTGTGATCGTGTGTGTCGTGGGTGTCAGTGAATGACTGTAACGGGCGTGCGGCGCTGTGTGCGTGAGTATGGGACACTAAGGACTTTGACGGCCGCGGTGTTCCTGTGATTGTGACGTTGCGTGGTTCTGTGAGCCTAGATATTTTCCTTAGCCCGTGACTGTCCTGCTGTGGCTATGTGTGCTTCCTGTGATCGTACTCTGTGACCGTGTGTCTCTAATGTTCATTCCCGTGCAGGTGTGATTGTGACCATGTCACTGTGGCATTGTGTATACTGTTATGAAATGTCTTTGATTGCCATTGAGACTCTAAACGCTGTGCCTCCAGAGACTCCTATATGCCAAGACAGATGCTGGCAGTGGATAGTCCCTCCCTGTCACGGTCTTCTGAGCTCCATCCCCTTTGATGATTAGGGGTGGGAATGTGACAATGTTTAGGCAGGGATTGCCAGGGAATTATAACGGACGCTTGTATCAACAATCATTTCTAGTCTGAGGTTGGGCCACCTCGTCTGTCTTAGTCACAACTACATATTTTTCTTTGTGCTGGGGATTGAACCCAGGGCCTTCTACCTAAGCAAGTTCTGTACTACTGAGCTATAACCCCAGCCCTAATTATTCCTCCAGAACAGGAGTAGTGAAAACTTGAAGTAGATTATTATTGTGCTTGCAAGATATGATCGTTGTACTCAAGTAGTCCAGAATAGTAACCCTTAAGCTAACAGAAGTTTGCATGAGGCAATAATCTCTTCAAATAGTAAACACAAATTTTGCAGCTCTTCCTCTCCCTCCCTGACCAGTAGTTCATTAGAATCACAATGACTCACACTAAAATCATCATCATCTTAGGCAAGCACTCTACTGCAGTGCTGTATTCTCAGTCCAGTAATATTTTAAAAAGTTAAAGCAGAAGTCTAAAATCACAGACTGGAAATGACTTTAAGATGATACCCCAAAACAACAGTAGGAAATGTTTGAGCAAATCATGCCATATCCATGTAATAGGATTATTTTTACAACAAATATATATTATTTTCAGTCAGTGTATTGAACAACAAAAATACTTATGGTCTAATGCTAAGCTGTGATAAAAAGTACTAAAGAAATAGGTCACAATTAAAACCATTTTACTAAAAGAGATATAAAATTAAAAGATTTTGTTAAGAGTTGGTTGAAAAATTATTTACATTGGTAGTTAAGAGAAGAAGGGGAGAGAGAAACCTGCATTTTATTAAGCCACTACTATGTTTTTTTGCTTTTGTTATTCTGCTATACTTCATTTGGAAGTAGAAATGTTATAGTTCATTTGGAAGTTCTACTTGCCTGAATTTACCAGACATTGTCATTGTAAAGTTATTTCAGATATCAGGGAGTTTTTTTTAAGTAAAATAAGTATTTTATTTTTATTTTTTAAAAATATTTTTTGCCTCACACATGCGAAAAATATTTAAAAAAATAAAATAAAACCCCCAGACCTAAAATAAGTATTTTAATTAAAACCTTAGTTATTTGCTTCAGCTACATTAATTTTCTTTTCTTTTTTTTTAATACCTTTATTTATTTTTATGTGGTGCTGAGGATCGAACCCAGGGCACACACATGCTAGGCGAGTGCTCTACTGCTGAGCCACAACCCCAGCCCCTATGTTAATTTTCTTGATGATTCCCATTCATGTCACAGCCATGTGTTTTCAATATATGCATTAATAATTTTCTTAACATTTAGGATGCCCCTATCCCATCACTGTCCATTTATTTTTCACGAAATGAAAATGGTTTTATGGTTTTTTTCCTAAGGAAATTATTGTAGACTTAATGAAAGAAAATTTAAATTTTAAGTTAAGATTATAAAGAACTGGATTTAAATTATCTATAGTTCCTCTGAACAGACACTTCTCAGAAGGTGATATACAATCCAACAATTGGAATGGAACCACCTTTTGACCCAGCTATTCCACTCTTCAGTCTACACCGAAAGGACTTAAAAACAGCATACTACAGGGACACGGCCACATCAATGTTTAGTGCAGAACAATTCACAATAGCTAAACTGTGGAACCAACCTAGATGCCCTTCAGTAGAAATGGATAAAGAAAATGTGGTATATATACATAATGGAATATTACTCAGCAATAAAAGAGAATAAAATCATGGCATTTGCAGGTAAATGGATGGAGTTGGAGAATATAATGCTAAGTGAAGTTAGCCAATCCGAAAAAACCAAATGCCAAATGTTTTCTCTGATATAAAGAGGCTGATTCATAGTGGGGTTGGGAGGGGGAGCATGGGAGGAATAGACAAACTCTAAATAGGGAAAAGGGGAGGGAGAGGGAGGGAGGGGGTAAGGGGGTTAAAGAAAATGATGGTGGAATGAGATGGACATCACTACCTAAGTACATGAATGAAGAAGACACGAATGGTGTGAATATACTTTGTGTATAATCAGAGATATGAAAAATGTGCTCTATATATGTAATATGAATTGTAATGCATTCTGCTGTCATATATAACAAATTAGAATAATAAATAAATAAATAAAATTATCTGTAGTAATCATTGGTTTGAAAGATGTATTTCCATTTTTTCTTACATTAATATATACTTTAATTAAGTAAGATAACATCTACTATTGTTACTTTTTGCTCCTCTCAATAATTCAGAGTACAGATCTTTTCCTCTTTATGAGTGGGCATCATCTTTATTATTAATCATTGTAGTGAATTCTGTCACTTTAATATATCATAATTTATCTCACTAATTAACTAGTTGAAGGTTGTATTATTTCACGTTGAGTTTTATAAATTTTCCCTATGCAGCATTCTTGTAAACAGTTTTGTGTTCTTTGTATTTCTATGCAACCATCATGAGGATGGCTGATTATATGAAATATAAAACCCTGCCCTAGTACTTCTTCCCATCAAAATTCTATTCTGTGCCAAGTAGGGTGTATATTCCTCTAATCCCAGTGACTTGAGAGGCTGAAGCAGCAGGTTGCAAGTTCAAAGCCAGCCCGGGCAACTTAGACCCTGTCTTAAAAAAAAAAAAAAAAAAGAAAAGAAAAAGAAAGAAAGGACAAAGGACAGGGTATGTTGTTTAGTGGTAAAGTGTCCGTGGGTTCAATGCCCAATAATGCGTCAGCGCAAAAAAAAATTCTGTCTACCCAAACCCTAGATCACATTCCCTTATCGCACAAAGTTTTTTTTTTTTTAATATTTATTTATTTTTAGTTTTCGGCGGACACAACATCTTTGTTTGTATGTGGTGCTGAGGATCGAACCCGGGCCGCACGCATGCCAGGCGAGCGCTCTACCGCTTGAGCCGCATACCCAGCCCCTTGCATAAAGTTTTTAAAACCTCCATCAACTAATGTAATCATAAGCATTATATTCTCTGGCCTCCCAAATAATGTTTCTCATTTCCTCTCTTATTTTTTGCAGTTCTGAAAATGGAACTCAGGGCCCCACACATGCACTCTACCACTGAACTGCATCCCCAGCCTTTCTCTAATATATTTTTCTGTAATATTCTTAATATCCCATGATTAGTTTTTTTCATTGTGAGATAACATTCACACTCCTCAGGAGATTATTCTTCAGTATCACGCTCTGATGGTCACCTCTGCTCCAATCTCATTACTCATTCCTAACTCACTCTTCTTCCTTTTATCTGGTTATAATAAATCCCTGGCTCTTTACCAGCATCCTCTTGCCTCCTTTAAGTATGTTAAAACCTCTGGACCACATAATTTGATTTACAAAATTGATTTCTCTTTCCTTCCCCTTTCATTTCTAAATTCCTAGTAAAATGAGGAAAAAAAAAACAGCAAGTAAACATGCATTTTTTTTCTAAGAAGGTATAAATCAGGGTCTGAGAGCAACAAGTTATAGCAGAAATAGGTTTGGTTTTACAGCTATGAAAAGCTAGTTTCTAGGGCTGTAGCTGTGGCTCAGTCGCAGAGCGCTTGCCTACCATGCACGAGGCACTGGGTTCAATCATCAGTACCATATAAAAATAAAATAAAGATATTGTGTCCACCTATAACTAAAAATAAATGTATATGTGTGTGTGTGTGTGTGTGTGTGTGTGTGTATATTTTAAGGCTAGATTCTAATTCCACCTCAACAGTCTGTAAAGGGCCATACAGAAATACATTAAACATCACCGGTGTGGGAGGCAGTGAGAAAAATCTAGAATATGAGGAATTTTTGAACAATAGATATCAGGGTAGGAGGCTGTGAGAAAAATCTAGAATATGGGGAATTTTTGAACAATAGATACAAGGTTTATATTCAATATCAGATTCAATAAATAAAACTGCACTGTATAGACAAATGCATGGCAGATGAAGGAAAGGTAGTTAGGTAAAAAGAAACAAAGTATATGTCAGCCAAAGACTGCATGTGCAATTTGTTTAGATCCTAACTTGAATTTCTCTTGTGCGTGTAGGAACCTCAGGATTTCTAGAACAAGCAGGAGGAAAAAGGGGCACTGAAGCCTGTGGCAGTTTTAACCTATGGTGTGTGATATTGGAGACATCCACTACGTTCTACATTCCCTTACAATCCCCAGTGTTTATGTTGGTGGCAAGCATGGGTGTGCAAGGAGGGTGGGACTAGAAAGAGAAGAAAAAAATAGTTCTTTTTTAAAACTTTATTATTGCCTGTATTTGGGGTAAAAATGGGAGTTCATAACCCACTTAAATCTAATGTATGAAATATGATATGTCAAGAGCTTTGTAATGTTTTGAACAACCAATAAAAAATAAATAAAAAAATAAAAACTTTATTATTGCAAAGTATAATGTAGATTCAAAAAAACTACACAGTATAGACATAGCTTAATGATTTTTAAGACACTTCCCTCGTATTGATAATAATCATATTTTACATGAGTCTGAGTGCTATTAGCCAATCTAATTTCTCATTACACCTTTTTCCTTCCTTAGCTTTGTCTTCTCTGAATTCAGCCTGTCTCCAAGAAAAGGGAGAGTACAGCTAATGATAGAAGAAAGAATTGTGGAACTCAATAGTGGCTGTAATTATAAGTCATGGCAGAGGTTATTGTAGTTTTTCTCTCTCCTTGAAGATTATAGTCATTTTTATCCCAGGCCATAAATATTAGGTTTTCTTGTCCTGAAATGTTCTTTTCTAAGTCCATCCAGGAGCCTGGACCAAGCTACTCCCTTCCAGCATGAGTCCCACGGAAGAGTTGTGGTTCAGAGCCTCGGTGTATACTGCTGTCCTGTTACACCAATATTCACATGTCCATTTAGTAAATCAATCAGCATCTCCTGTGTGCTCAGTCTTATAATGGAAGAACTTTAAAAAAATATATTTATTTTTAGTTTTAGGTGGATACAATATTTTTATTTTATTTTTATGTGGTGCTAAGGATTGAACCCAGTGCCTCTCGCGTGCTAGGCAAGCACTCTACCACTTGAACCACAACCCCAGCCCCGGGAGTACTTTCTTTAAGGAACTGTTGTGTCACCCCTCATCAGATTTGGGGTTTAGTGAAATAGATATATATGATGCTCTTCATAAATAGTATATGGCTTTGTTCTTTCAGGGAGTGGTGACGTTCAGGAATATGGCTGTAGACTTCTCTCAAGAGGAGTAGGAATATCTGAACCTGAAACAGAGGAACTTGTACAGAGATGTGACGTTGGAGAATTACAGCAACTTGATCTTATTGGGTAAGAATATTTGCCCCCAGTAACTAAGAATCTGCTACCTCGAATGTTTCTGTCCTTGGCTATAAATATTCTGATTTTCTGACTGATTTTCCATTTCTGGTTCTGAGCAGAGAAGCTTGAATTTTGAAGAGTTGGAAATGAGCAGCTCCTTTCCATTTGCTGAAGTTTCATCTTCCCCATCTTTTAAATAATCTTGGCCCATTTCTTTGAGTTTTCTTCTTCTTTTTTTTTTTTTAACTAAGGATTTGGGTCTCAATTTTGGACATCTGTGGCATAATTAAGTCCTATTTCTTTTTTGTTTTGTTAACAGGACTGACTCTTCCTAAACTGTGATTTTTTTTTTTTTTTCTTTTGGGAACAAGATAATGAAACCTGGATTGTTGAGAGAGAAGCACTAAAAGACCTGTACTCAGGTGGGTGAAGGAAATTCAGAGAGGATTGAGCTCTTGCATGAGCAGACCACCTGCTCAGTGAGATAGTAGGAGAAACTGTTCAGAATGTTCTTCAAATAAGGAGGTGTCTTTATTTTTTCCTCTATGATAAAATGTTCTATCTGTAATTAATATATAATTTTTCCCTGTTCCTCTTTTGCTTTTCTTTATTTCTTCTTTAACTTTTTTTTTGTTGCAGATGGATAGATTATATTTATTTTTATTTGATTATTTTTATATGGTGCTGGGGGCCAAAGCCAGAGTCTTACACTTGCAAGGCAAGCGCTGTACCTCTGAGCTACAACCCAGCCCCCTCTTTTGCTTTTAGACTTTAGTAGTTTCTCCATGTCTTAATGTATGTATCCTTTTCTCCTGAGCATTATTCTTATTTTAGTTAACTTTCTGATCTTCTATTCTCATTTTCTCTCCTTCTCTCCCTCCCCTCTCCTCCTCCATCCTCCTTCTCCTCCTCCTCTTCTTCCTTTTCTTTAATTTTGATTTTGATTTTTTTTTGTACTAGGGATTGAAACCAGTGGTGCTCAACCACTGAGCCACATCCCTAGCCCTATCTTATTTTTTTATTTTGAGGCAGGGTCTCACTAAGTCCTAGGGCCTCATAGGTTATGAAGTTGGCCTTGAACTTTCAATCCTCCTGCCTCAGCCTTATGAGTTGTTGGGATTGCAGGTGTGTGCCACCATGCCTGGCTGTTTACATTTCTTTACTAGTTTCTCTTTAACATGAAATTCACTATTCTTTTAAAAATCTGTCAAATCATGAATACGTTAATTTTTGATTATGGAAAAATAATCTTGCCCATGACCTAGGTAGAGGAGACAAACTGGGTTTAAAAGAGCTGGCAGCAATATTAAGCTAAGAAAGCAGTGAAAAATCACACAGCACAGAGAGTAGTTTTTAAATCTAGGGCAGGACAGCTTTGCAACCTTAAGGGACAGCTTCCATGCTAGAAAGAGCACTGGAGAGACAGTGTGAGCCACCCCCCCCCACTTTCCTTTATTTTAAAGGGGAGCCTCAAAGGGGGATAAGGTTTCAAGGGTGGAGTCTTGTTTCCTGATATCTTGTGGTCAGCAGATTGACTGACATCTTGGCGAGTCACACCCATCTCAGGTGCTGTGTTGGATCTTAGGCAGAGCTAGATGGGGAGGCTCACCTGCATCATGCGATCAGTCCGACAGGGAGCTCAGGGTGCTAGGCCTAGCCCCTCAAGAGGCTACTAGGTGCAGTAGTTCACACACACAGCCCATGGAAGGCTTGTGACAATAAAACACAATTTCCCTCCTTAGTCTTTTTTTTTTTTTTTTTTTTTTTTGTACCAGGGATATTAAACCTAGGGCTCTTTACCACTGAGTCACATCCACAACCCTTTTTTTTTTAAATTTTGAGACAGGGTCTCACTAAGTTGCTTAGGGCCTTGCTAAATTGCTGAGGCTAGCTTTGAACTCCCAAGCTACTGGGATTACAGGTGTGTGCCACCACACCCAGCCCACCTTAGCCATTTTAAGGGTATTAATATTATCTGTATGCACATTGCTGTTCAAAAGATCTCTAGAACTTTCTTATCTTATAAAACTGAACTCTACACCCACTGAAAACTCCTTTTCTCCCTCCTTATCTACTAGCAATCACCATTCTATCTTCTAAGAGTTTGACTCTTTTAATTACATATGTAGAATCATGCAGTATTTGTCTTTTTGTAATTGGCTCACTGTCATGAGCAGTTTCTACAGACTCAGTCTGAGACACAGTTAGATTCAACCAAATCTATTTTATTAATGCTCATCACACTTCAGACACACATCCTAATTCTAAGCCCTGAGTCTACACCCAAGGGTTCCAGATGCTCACCTGTGATGTGTCTTAAGTCCAGATTGCTGGAACTCAATCCAGGCCGGAGAAGTCTGGTGCAGGAAGGACAATAGAGATGGAGATCTTTCTGTCCTGTTAGTCCTGCTGGGCCCCAAAGGGCTGGTTTTTTAAGTCCTAGTTGGTTGTGCTTGCAGCTGATAACTGGCCGAGCTCTGGGGTCTACGCCTGGGTGTAGACTTTTACATCACTATCTTAAATCTATCTAAGTTCTGCAGTTAGGTATCTAAGTTTTGCAGCTTACATGACATCACAGACATAATGCTTACAGTCTTTATCTAACACACACACTAATTAATATACTCCACAGTCCATAATTCTATAACATTTTCTGGTATTCATATCAGGAACTGGATATTTGGATATGAACCATATCACTTGTTTTTCAGATTTTCTTTTCCAGAATGATTTTTTAAAGTCATAAAGTCATTTTTTTTAAATAAGTTGTTTTGGTTGTTATTTTTTATGTGGTGAATTGAACTGAGTGTTTCACATGTGCTAAACAAGCACTCTACCACTAAGCCACAACCCCAGCCTCCAGAATGATCTTATTACATAATAGCCAAATGAGAACATTAGTAATGCTTCCTTATTACTTTCATATCACTATTATGGTGACTAGAATAATGCCTTCTCCAAAGTTGTCCATGTCCTAGATCCTGTGAATATGTCATATAACATGCCAAAAGGGACTTGAGGTTGCTAATAAAGTGACCTTGAGATGGAGAGATAACACTGGATTATCCAAGTGAGTCCAGTCCTATCACATGAGTCATTAAAAACGAAGAGCTTTTCTGACTGCTCAGAGGGAGATATGATTCTGGAAGGAGGATTAAAGATGCATCCTTGCTGACTTTGAAGAGGAAATAAGGGAACCAAGCATACTCTCTAGAAAATGGAAAGGTCAAGGAACCAGATTCTCCCTTAGAGCCGCAATAAAGAAACACAAAACATGGTGACACCTTTGTTGGACTTTTGACCTGACCTACGGAACTATATATAAGGTAGTAAATTTTATTGTTTATGCCACTAAAACTGTGGTGATTTTTGTTACCACAGCAACATTGGCATAAGTAAAATATAAAAATATAAAATTATATATTATAAAATATAAATGTATATATTTCACTCATCTAAGACAGCACTAATTATAAGATACACTGTTATTTATGTACTGCTAAAAAAACCCACAACCAATTAAACTATGATATTCCATTGATTGTAGGATGCATACAATTTCAGAGAGGTTAAAATGAAAAAACATGAGTATTAGAATGAATTAAATATGGTAAAAATACAGCTCTAATATTTTCTCTTGTTTTTATTCTTTCAGGGGGTTACAGGAGCTTCTACCCATGCAGATAATCATTTAAGAAACTTAAATGAATAGCACACACTGCATCATAAGTCAGGACCACCATTATAGGATTCTTTTGCTTTAACTCCATCTCCAACTGTTGTGACTCTCTGTGTCTCCATGAACACTGTCCATTTGTAAGAACTCGGACTGCTGGGTCTCCTCCTACTTTTCATTCCTGTCTTCCTATTCTACAGTATAGGCTCTTTACATTACTTCTTCCTCCTTTATTTTCTTACAATAGTTTATTTTATAACATAAGGGTTCTAATAGTACAAAGACCTCTCCTGTAAACTGTTTACCTGGGTTTTCCAGTTGCTACTTTTGCAGTCATTTTGTCCCTTGTTCTCTCAGTCTCTGTGCATGTGTAATATATAGATAGGTAGACATAGGTATATATGACATATATTTAATATACATGTATGTATAATTTTTTAATAATTCAGGAATAAGTTGTAGAAACAGGAAAGCTAGGTAAAGTCTTGTTTCCTTAAAGAAGGCTCTTTGTTACTGAGAGCACTCTGGGTATAGTTCAGAATGTCCCTGCTAGTCATGAAGGGACCTTTCTCATATCTTCATAGTAAGAACCTGATGGGGTTCTTGCACGTAAAACCTATAGAGGTGTGGGGGGTCTGCTAAGACTACAGCCCTCATGTATTTCTCACTCTCAAACTAGCCTCCACTCAACATCTAGCAATTTCTTAAAATTTTCTATGTAACCTGGATGTGCGGTGCACACCTGTAATCCCGGTGGCTCAGGAAGCTGACATAGGATGATCATGAGTTCAAAGCCAGTTTCAGCAAAAGTGAGATGCTAAGCAACTCAGTCTCTAAATAAAATATAAAATAGGGCTGGGGATGTGGCTCAGTGGTTGAATGCCCCTGAGTTCAATCCCCGGTACCAAAAAAAAATAAAAATTTTTTTCCATGTAAATGTTCCTAACAGTTTATATTTCTATAAGCTTCTGTTCCTGGTAAATAGGTCTCAACTGTGACTCTCAAATTTGCCTGCTCTCCAGATTTTGGAGTGGGGTTTTGCCCTGCAATCAGTTCTCTAATGGATCCAGGAAAACTTCTTGTCAGTTATTCACCTTTTTCTTCTTGTAAGCACAGGAGTGACAACTTTCAAGTTCTTTTAATGTTGAAGCTATTTTTGTTCTCTCTTTTATGTATTTTGTGTTTATGTCTTAACTGGGCTTTTTGCTTTTTCTTATTGAATTGAAATTCCTTTTATAGTCTGGATATGAGTACTCTTGTCCTATAAATATATCAAAAATGGCTTTTTGTACTTTTTAGGTGCTTAGATTTATGATTTTTCTTGTTCTACCCATATTTTAAATTTTGATCTATTGTGACTTGTATCATTTAAAATAGTATTTTCATCTTCACAAGTATAAGCATTACCTTATAAAATTTTCTAGTATTTTTATACTTTTCAACTTTTTATTTTGGAAAATTTAAACACAATCTTGATTTATATAATAAATAGTCTTTACATATTTATTGTGTGAAAAAAAAAAAAACCAACAAGAATTCATTTCCCTTGAACTGGATCAAATTAAGATGTGTACAATGGCTCCCAAACCCTACGCAATTTCTTTCTTATTTTTTATAATGAACTATTTTTTAATATATATATTAATATATATATTTATATATATACATATACGGATATATATGTTATTCACCTTAGTTGTCAATGGACCTTTATTTATATTTATATGTGGTGCTGAGGATTAAACCCAGTGCCTCACACATGTTAGGCAAATGTTCTACCACTGAACTATAACCACAGCTCCCCCTAAGCAATTTTTTAATGCAACTAAAACACATACATTACTTATTTAAGTGACAAGCTGTCAATAATAGCATGAAAAGTGCGTAATATCCTGTCTCCTTTCTTTCTTTTTAACAATGTGGTGCTGAGGATCTAACCCTAACCCTCACACATGCTAGGCAAGTGCTGTACCACTGAGCCACAACCCCAGCCTCCTACCTCCTTTCTTATCACCAAAAAGTTAACTAGGTGGACTGAGGCCATGACTTAGTGGTAGAGCGCGCACCTCACATGTGTGAAGCACTGGGTTTGAACCTCAGCACCACATAAAAATAAATAAATTAAATAAAGGTATGGTGTCCATCTACAACTAAAAAAAAATAAAAAAAAACTACTGTGCTGTCTTTCTGCCTTGTTGACACTTGGCACACTTAAAATAGTATCTACACATTAATCTGATGACTATTTGTATTTGAAGTGTACCTAAAGACATTCTCCATGTCATTTTGTTAATTTCCCTTGCCCCCACATAATTATTGGCTGGAAAATGTACTGGGAAATTATATGTTCTGTGAAGTTTTGGTAGTAAAGAGAATCAAGAGGAATTCTAATCCCTGGAAATTTTAACTAGCATATGTTCTATGATATAGTCTTCCAAGGATACAACCTTTACAACTAGCAGAGTTGAAATTTGAAATCAGATTTCTGTTTCTTTTTTTTTTTTTTTTTTTTTTTTTGGTGGTGCTGGTGATCAAACCCAGGGCTTCACATTGGAGGCAAGCACTCTACCAATGAGCTATATCCTCAGCGCGTTTTAGTTCTTTTGATGTTCCCACTATACCACTCTGCATTTTATTCTCTCATGCCACCTGTTAGTTTCTTTTGCCTCAGGCTGCCAATGATTATAGTATTTGGTGAATCTACTTATTTCTCATTCTTGATCTGATTCATCACTTTTCAAGCAATTGTATTTTATAGTTTCTACTCCAGACATTAAAACTACTTCGACATCATCTGCTCATATGAGGCTCCTCCTACAGCCTTCTAAATTTTCCCTAGGATATTCCTCACTTTGGATTGCCATATTTTTGTTGCTATCAGAGAACATGCATCATTCATTTTGTTAGAGTATTTCTGGCTCACTAGCCACCTGAGACACCCTTTTCCACATTGGAGGGCATCCCTTAATCTCCCCACACCCATAAATTTATACATTCAGGATTACACAAACCTTTAGTTATGTAATCTTGCCATAATACATGACATCTTTAAAAATATTGATGATTATGATTCTTAACTAGTTCCACTATTTTTTTTTGTACCAGGGATTGAACCCAGGGGTGCTTAACTACCAAGCCACATTCCCAGCCTATTTTTATATTTTATTAGAGACAGGGTTTTGTTGAGTTGCTTAGGGCCTTAGTAAGTTGCTGAGGCTGGGTTTGAACTTTTGATTTTCTGACCTCAGCCTTCAGAGTCACTGGAATTACAGGCATGCACCACCATACCTGGCTTAGTTTTCCAATTTTTAAACTCCATGAAAGTTTCCTCTATTCCTATTTTAATTCCTTTTCTGAATCATTTACTACTCAATAGTAAAATACTGAACACCTTTTTTTAAATATTTATTTTTTAGTCGTAATTGGACACAATACCTTTATTTTATTTATTTATTTTTATGTGGTACTGAGGATCAAACCCATGACCTTGCACATGCTAGGTGAGCACTCTACTTCTGAGCCACAACCCCAGCCCTTGAACACTTTTTTATGATAATATTTTGTTAGAAGCTGATTAAAACAATAGTGATTTAAGCAGACATAGTATCTTCCAATAGAAAACTTTCAGCCTAGTACAGAGTATGAGAAAATAAATACGCAAGGAGGAAAAAAATCAAAGGTAATGATTAGCCATCTGGGCACTAGAATAAGAGTGGGTGTCATCTGACACGGTTTGAAAGCAGGAATTTTTAAAGTGCCTTTTGTATTATATTACAAATTATGCTACTGAGCCTGCCATACACAGATAGACAATATGTGATAGGATGGCAATAGTAATCTCTCTGATGTAGAGAAGCATGTCATTTACTCTTAGAATGGAATTAAGTGAACGTGTAAAGCATGGGTTCAGTAAAAGGTAGGACCACGTTGCTAGGTGACCCAACCCTTCAGTCAATGATAATTTACTCAAAAGTTATTCTCAGTGCAAAGGCCAACCTAACTTTGTTTTTTTATTTTTTTAAGTGTTAAATATTCTTTATTTAATATCATACATAAACCACACTAAAATGCCTTTCCATAAGGAAGCCAACCTAACTTTAGATAGCATCAGAGACCCTAGAGATTTTTCTTAAAGTCAAGGTCCACTCCTGTGTATTTTTAATCATTTGATCTGAAGTGATACTTTTATCTGAAGTGCCATCTGTATTTTTAACAAGTTTTTCATTAATTCTGATCTATAGCAACATTTTAGAAGCACTAAGTTCACTACATCACCTTCTCTGTACACTCTCACCTTTCATGGTTATAGTAGAGCTTTCCAAACCATTCGTTTATCATAAGCATTGTGTTCATATTCCTATTTTAGAAATTTCATTTTCCAGGAACTGGAAAAAATGTGTTTGCATTCTCCTTATTTTTCTGTAAAGTTCCAGAACCCATATAATGTAAAGTTCCAGCCCCAACAGAAGGAGTTCTCATCAAAGGATCATGCTCATAAAATAAAAGTCATCTCAGTGGAATATAATGAAAAGACATGCAAGTTATTGTGGGAGACCAACTGGCACATGACTGAGTTAACTCCCCTGCTGGGCCATGTGGCTTCAGGCACCCATGCTGCTAGACTGCCCCGCTCTTCTAGGGTTCAAGTGACTGTGTCTTCGTGCCTGGGCGTGGCTTCCTACAGCCCCATGGGTGAAGCTAAAGCTATTCCTTTGTAATATAACCCCTTGCCCTGTTTAGGATAGAATGTTCCATGGAAGTGCCTTGTGTGTGTCCCCTTCTCTTACTGTGCCCTTAGTTGTGGCCTACCTAGATGTCAGTCAACCTGCTGACAGTGGACATCATGAAGATAGACTCAGCCCCCTGAAACCTGACCCCTTGCCTCATTTGAATAGCTTCTCCTCAATAAAAGGGGTCAGCGCATGCTCTCTCTCTTCCTACGGACCCTTAAGGTCAGAGGAGCCGTCACAGCGACCCCAAAGAAAAAGGTATTTGTGTCTCTTGTGGGGTTATTTTTCGCAGCCCAATTAGCCCAGTTTCCCTGGAGTGACCCCTGAGCCTTTTAGTCGCAAGAACAGAAACCCGGTAAGTCATAGCTTTGAATATTCCATTTTCAGACAGAACAGGGAAATCAGAAAGAATATTTCAACCCTGTAATCATCATCCATGAAAATATGAAGAGTCTTAGTCAACAGATGTCATATACTCCACATCAAATAAACATATTAAGCAAAAACCCCATGAATGCATAGACTGTGGGAAAGTCTTCAGTTACCACTCATTGCTTACTGACCATGGGAGAAGTCACACAGAAGAAAAACAGTATGAATGTAAGGATTGTGGAAAGGATTTTAGCTGTTGCTCAAAGCTAAATGGATATCAGAGAATTCATAGTAGAGAAAAACCCTATGAATGTAATGAGTGTAGTAAAGCTTTCCAGCACTCCTCAAATCTTATTCGTCATCAGAGAATCTATACTGGAGAAAAACCTTATGAATGTAAGCAATGTGGAAAGGCCTTCAGTAATTCAGATAGTTCATACTGGAGAGAAACTCTATGAATGCAAGGAATGTAGAAAAACTTTCAGTCATTTGACATAAGAAAACCCATACTAAAGAAAAACACTATGAGTGTAAGAAGTGTGGAAAAGCTTTTAGAAACAGCTCAATTTTTAAGGGACATCAGAGAGTTCAAAGTGGAGAAAGACCCTATGAATGTAGTAAATGTGGGAAAGCCTTTCATCGCCACTCAATTCTTATTCAACATCAGAGAATTCACACTGGAGAAAGACCACATGAATGTAACAATTGTAGGAAAACCTTCCATTAACACTCAAATCTTATTGATATAAGAAAATTCATTCCAGAGCAAAACTCTTTGAATGTGAGGAATGTGGGAAAACTTATACTCGTGGTTTATGTCTTATTTGACATGAGAAAATGCATACTAGAGAAAGAAAAGCACCAACATTGTAATGAATGTAGACAATCCTTGGCTTCCAAGTCATCCTTTATGGGCCATCGATAAGAACTCTTGTGAATATAGAAAATATAAGAATGACTTTAAAAAAAATTTTTTTTCAGTTGTAGATCGACACAATATATTTTTATGTGGTGCTGAGGATCAAACTTAGGGCCTCATGAGTGTGAAACAAGCACTCTACCACTGAGCTCCAACCCCAGCCCTGTAAGAATGTCTTTTGTTTTACTTTACACTTCGTTTTGGAGAATTCCTTCAGGAAAAAAGCTACATAAATGTATTATATAATAAATTTTTATTTCTATGGATTATGTTTTATCAATAATTTATACTGTCATAAACCTACATTTATGTAATGAATATAGGTTATATTTATAATTTATAGATTTATAATATATAAATATAATGGTCTTAGCTTAAGTTCATATTTTACTCTACATTGGTTAATTTATAGTGGAGACAGGCTATTTAAAATATTTATTTATTTTTAGTTGTAGTTGGACACAATACCTTTATATTACTTATTTTTATGTGGTGTTGAGGATTGAACCCAGGGCTTTGCACATGCTAGACAAGCGCTCTACCACTGAGTCACAACCCCAGCTCAGTGTTGAGTTTTTAAAGTGAATACCATTCCACCCATAATATTTTCATGTGAATCTCAAAAGTCTTCTTTTTAACATGACCATATTACCAAAAAAAAAAAAAAACAGTAGTTATTCTTAAGTCTTTGGTAGAAACATGTGTTCACTAAGGGACTTCCATTGATTTTTTTTTTCTTAGACCATCTTTTGGAGGGAGAAAGAGAACCTGGGATAAGAATTCAACTCACTAACTGCCCCACTCATTTTTTGTGACATGGGGATGTACCCAGGTCTTGCTCATACTAAACAAACTATTTAATCACAGAGCTAAATACACAGCCTTTGGCTCTATTTTTAAACTGAATCCCAGAGAGGTACATAACTGGCCTGACAATACTCAGCATTCCCACATGAGGGCGTAGTTCCAATTCCTTCAAAACCCTTTCCCCGTTTGCTGGGAGTGAACATTTTCAATAGAGCATAGAACTTCCCACCACGGCCAGATAGACGTTCCTGGGGGAAGCGATAACTAAACTGGGTTTTGAAGACCATTTAGCCGTTCCCCACTCCTAACCTCATAAAGAGAGTGTTACTTCAGAATTTCCATACAGAAACTAGCGAAGAGTCAGAGACGGCTTAAGGTTTCATTTTCCTATTTAAGACACATTATATTTTATTTTACAAGTAAATAAAAATAGCAACGTTTTCTTTAGGTGTTTTTTAATAACGTTGCCTATGTTAACTGCCATGATTACCACGACGACGACGACTACCTATTATAGTTTTACTTTAGTTGGGTGGAGGCTGACAGAAACTAACGGGAATTCGAGCCTCCCCTCCCTTCATCATAACTTCGGGACCCGACGCCCCGCCTTCTCCCCCCTGCTCCAGTGGTATCTCCCGGGCTGGACTGCTACCCTAGTTCCCGGGGTGGTTTCTCCTATTAAAGGCTGTACCACTCACAGTAGGGGTTTGGCATATTCCCAATTTCTGTCTCCGTGTTGCTGGGGGTTTTACCCAGGGGCGGATTCCCATTCTCGCCTCTCCATTTTCTCCCTGAGTAGTTTCTTCATAAAGCGGATCGTTCCGTCTGTTTTCTCCCTCATTTCCCTGTGGTTTCTCCCAGGAATCCCTCCAAGTGGTTTGTCCTCGCTGGATTCCCTGCTCGCTGTAGCCCTCGTGGCAACTAGCTTTTCTAAGTATAATGTAAAGTTCCAGAACCCATATCCGGTAACTTCCTCCTCCCGGAGGCCTATTCAGACAAAGGCGACAGTCCCAGGCTCACACCGTGACACTTGGGTGAGGGCCAACTCCTACGCTCTACGAACAGATGGCGGCCCACACAAAGAAGTATCCCTGGGCGCGGCCATGTTCTCCGCCGGACCGCACCTCCTATGGTAACCGCATAAAGTCTCTAAAGGAATGTCTGCGCGGCGTTTACTGTTGGCTTAAAGTGGCAGCCTAGAGTTCGGAGCATGCGCAGAACCAACATTCCCCCAAGGGGAGGTTTTAGAAGTCAAACCGGAAGTGGAAGTGGTCCTCGAAGGCTATTTCGGGGCTACTATTAGGAGATGGCTAGAAGTCTTTGAGATCATTTTGGTTGGTCGCGATTGAGGATTCTGTGTAGTCGGCAGTGTGAGCGGTGGGGTGGAGCTAGTGATGGTTTGGGGGTTCAGTGATGGGGGCGGGGCATCCGTTTTGGTTGTCAGTGGCGAAGGTCTCTCCTGTCAGTGATGGGGTTCGCTGAGGTGAGTTATTGGGAGTTAGGAGTCAAGTGATAGAGTCTGTGGTTGGTGATTGAGAGTCTGTAGAGGGGTCACTGAGTTCTTTGATCAGCTTGCTTTCTAACCTGAGTTCAGCTCATCAATTTCCGGTCTTCTTTAATATAGATATTCACAACCTTTGGTGTGTAACATTTTCTTTTTTGTTTAAATCTGTTTTTTTTTTAACTTTTTGTTTTTCCTTTGACCCATTAGTTATTTAGAAGAGTATTTTCTGTTTCAAATTATGTCTCTGGGCACTGCTCAGTTGAAAAAAATCTTATGGTCTATGTAACGGTCAGTTTTCAAAAATGTTACATAAAACAATATATATTCTCAAATTTTATTGTTATATACAAATTCAGCATATATTTTACGAATATATCTTATCTCTCCTTACAAATGTTGTCTGCTTAATTACAGAAGAAGGTAAACTACTTACACCAGAAAGGTAGTTTTGTCTTCTTATTCTTCTTTTTGTTAGTTTCTGCTTTGTAATATATTTGAAACTATATCATTATGAACACTTATGTGTATTTTAATAATAGATTCTGAGTAAATGTCTCAAAAGGTATTTTAGCAATTTAAGCTTCCACCAATGAATTGTGA
The DNA here is from genome assembly GCF_045843805.1 of Urocitellus parryii. Lineage (NCBI taxonomy): Eukaryota > Metazoa > Chordata > Mammalia > Rodentia > Sciuridae > Urocitellus > Urocitellus parryii. The sequence goes on along the minus strand of NC_135545.1, from coordinate 15,449,924 downwards.
AGAAATTATTTTTCCAAATGCTTTCCAACACTGGATATTATTGCTTTTAAAAAATTTTTACAATTCTTAAAGGAAACTATATTTAATTGTTTTAATGCATAATTTCTATTTGTTTCCTTTTCTTTGAATTTTCATATCCTTCGTCCAGGTTTTATTTAGTGATTGCTAGATTTTTTTTTAACATTACAAGAAACCTATTACCACATAGTGAAAAAATTGATATCTTTAAATATCTATTTCAATTTTTATTGCATATTTAACATAATAAGTATATGTCATCTAATCAGAAAAATCTGGGTTTTTAAAAAATAGCTTTTGGGTTTTCTCTGTGTCTAAGTTACACTCAGCACATGACAATGTTATGCAATACATACTCCTAAAATATATTTAAATGTTCTTTGGGTTTTAAAAAATACATATATTTCAGTTCAGTTGGAATTTGTCTACTGAATTGTGTGGTAGTCTTCTAGTTTGTTTTGTTCTAGGTGGATGGACTGTTATATTAGGAACATTGATACAATGTTTTGTGCACATTCAATTGAATACCACTTTTGTCACATATATAAGTCAATATTGTATGGTGTATTTATTGTTTTACTTGTCCTGATTAACATTATTTTTTATATTGTTTTAATGTATAATATAGTTTGCTAGTATTTATTGCATGATCTTTGTATGCCAGGGAAGTGTTGAGTACTTTATATAAGCATTATATACTTTCATTTTCATAAGTACTAGATAGGCATTTTCATCCTAATTTTTGAAATTAATACTGAAGTAACTGCATATTCTCTTAGCTGAAAGATGGCAGAGCTGCAGTTCAAATCTGTAGGAATGTGACTCCAAATCTCATGCTTTTCCCCATATTTTACCATCAGTAATGCCTGTCACATTTTGATTTTATATCCTTCACAGGACTGCTTCTTCAATATGGTCCCTGAAAAAAACAGTTTTAGGGTAATCAGGGCACTAGCTAGAAATGCAAATTATTGGGCCTTACCTTAAACCTACTAAATTAGAAATTGCAAGGATGAGACTGAAAATTTTTAAATGTGTCTTAAAAAGCCCTTCAGATGATTTGAATGGATACTCAAGTTTGAGAACCACTGCTCTGTGGTTTCTAGCTGCAGAAGTTGTTTAGGTGGTGAATGTTGAATGACTGACTATGTGGACTTGATGTTTCTAGGTTTTGTGGTATCTCTGGGGAACCCCTGGACCAGATCTTCCTCAGACTCCAGGTCACCTCTTCCCAACAGCTCTACTTGAATTCACAAAGGACCATTAAGTCTTTGACTCCTGAGAGAACAAGAGTTGCAACCCAGTGTGGCCATGCCAACTAATTGGATTTCACCTCAGAAACCTACAACTCTGGCTCCAGAGGATCATGACAGCTCATATGAGGTACGGAGGAGGCATCCTTGGGGTGGGAATTAATCCCAGGGGTGAATATCTCTGATCTTTAACCAGAGCCTCAGAGCAGAGGCAGATAGGCTATAAGAATGAGCCATACTCTTAAATTTGCTGTTCTTGGGCTGGGGATATAGCCCAGTTGGTAGAGTGCTTGCCTCACCTGCACAAGGCCCTGGATTCAATCCCCAGCACACTGCCCCTCACCCCACCCCCAAAATTTGCTGTTCTTGAAACAAATCTTCATCTGTCAAGAATGAGCAAACAGGGGGGCTAGGGTTGTAACCAGTGGTAGAGTGCTTGCCTAGCATGTGTGAGGCACTGGGTTCGATCCTCAGCACCACATAAAAACATAACTAAATAAAAAAAAGTTGGTGTGTCCATCTACAACTAAAAAATTAAGAAAAATTTAAAAAGAATTGTTAAAAAAAAAAAAGAATGATCAAAGAGGTGATATCTCCGTCTCTAGGGGCCAACTGTATGACAGTGGAAAGTGGCCTATCAAGGGAGGTTGTTGTTTATTTTGCCATCACACTATATTGATTGATCCTTCATCTGTGGATAAAATTCTTGGTTAGAAATCACTTTTGTATGGCATTTGAAGACATTTCTCCATCTCTTCCCATACTGCTTCTCCCAGCACAAATATTTTCTCAATTCTGATGTTGAGATTTCTGTTTTTCAAATATTGGTTCTCCATACCTGCACCCCACCATCCCCCAACCCCTTACATCCACCCCTTACACCATTCCTTGGCTGTTTTCCTTTCTGGGAAACTTTACCAACTTTGTCCTTTAGCCCTTCTGTTGAGCTTTTCTTCAGTTATATCAACATTTAATTCAAAGTTTTAATTTTCAAAAACTTTAGTTTGTAGTCTAAATATTCATTTTCATTAGCATACTGTTCTTATTTCAGGTATGTAATATTTCTTATTCCTCTGATGATATTCTGATAGTTTACTAGGAATAATTTAATTTTTTTGAATAGGCAATACATACACTTGGTTGAAATATTTACAAAATATTAAAGCAACACTGAAAAGCATTGTGGTGAGCTGGACGAGGTGGTGCATGCCTATAATCCCAGTGACTCAGGAGGCTGAGACAGGAGGATCACAAGTTCAAAGTCAGACTCAGTAACTTAGTGAGGCCCTGAACAACTTAGTGAGATCCTGTCTCAAAATAAAAATAAAAATGGCTAGGAATGTTGCTCAGTGATAAAATGCCCGTAGGTTCAGTCCCTAGTAACACCAACAAAAAGTATTGTGGCAAAAAAAATTCAGGGGAGGTACTGGGGCTATAGCTCGGTGGCAGAGCATTTGCCTAGCACATGTAAAGCACTGGGTTCTATCCTGAGCACCACATAAAAATAAACAAGTAAAATAAAAGCATGCTGTCCATCTACAACTATAAAAAAAAAAAAAAATTCAGGGGAAAGATGGGAATGCTGTTCACTTGCCACTCTGTTATGTGCCCACATCTTCCAATATAGATGACCAGTCTTATTAGTTTTTTTTTTATTACCAAGTTCTGTATATAGGTAAAAATACAACTACAATTTTTTCTTGTGATTTCACCAAAGATGATATGCTAGACACTTCACGTACTTTTTTTTAATGTTTGCTATAATACAAAGAAAGCATATTATGAGCAGCATTGCAGTGGACATTCTTGTCATGTCTTCCTTTTTTATTGAATATATAAGAAATACTAGAATTTCATTTTAGGGTTTAGTCAAATGAATAAGGATTTAGTCAACTGAACTTCAGGTAACCTCCATTTTTGTGGTTGTTCAGCAAGTTTATGACTGGGTATCTTTTTTTTTTTTTTAGTCGCAGATAGACACAATATCTTTTATTTATTTATTTATTTTTATGTGGTGCTTAGGATCAAACCCAGTGCCTTACATGTGTGAGACAAGCACTCTACTGCTGCGCCATAACCTCAGCCCCATCGGTATCTTAATAATTTTTATTTAGAAGATGAATGGTGTGAGGCTTAAAGCTATAATAAAAAAGAGGCAGTCACTTTATTAGCCAAAATAAGGGTATGTTTATTGACCTTTGTGGTTTGAACAATGTTCTGATTTTTGTCTGTGTTCAGATGTGAATACAAAGTCGTCTTGGTTTGTCTTGCACTACTTATCAGAGAGTAGGTTTTCTTTGATGTTGATGTTCTATGAGATTATTTTTGTGTAATAAGGTGCTACGTTAGCTCCTAGCATCAGTAAAGCCCACGTGATAGTACCAGGCTAAATCTCAGCATTCAGGAGCTGGTTTTCTTATTTAAAAATAAAGTAGTAGGGGCTGGGGTTATAGCTCAGTGGTAGAGCACTTGCCTAGCATGCATAAGGCACTGGGTTCTATCCTCAGCACCACATAAAAATAAAAGTATTGTGTCCATCCACAACTAAAAAAATATTAAAAAAAAAAGGAATAGGGAAAGTTTGACTCAGAAGTAAGAACCAAAAGAAAGTAGGTCTGCAATTTTAGGAACAGATCAAAAGTATAGACAAAAAAAAAAAAAAAAATTAAGACAAAAAACACCTAAATGGCTGAGGAAGGATGGTTTCTACTTATAAAAGGAACAATATACAACAATTATAAAAGTTACCAGCATTTGGGGCTGAGGTTGTGACTCAGTGGTAGAGCGCTTGCCTAGCATGTGTGAGGCATTGGGTTCAATTCTCAGCACCACATATAAATTAATAAATAAATAAAGGTCCATCAACAACTAAAAAAAAAAAATTTTAAAAAAATTACCAACATTTAACAATTTAATTTTGAGCTATAGTAATTAAAAATGAACAGAAATCATATTAAGTGTGTCATCATTAGCCATTTTATCACCTACTCTCTTCTCTCTTATTGATCAAAGCAGAAAAAAACATAATCTTTTGTTGTAATATTGTTTGTTTTCTGACCAAGTGCGTTAAATTAGAAATAAAAAGTGAAAGGCCTTTGCTTAACAGTGTGAATGTACTTAATGCTACTGAACTGTACACTTAAAACTGATTAAAATGATAAATTTTGTAATGTGTATTTTATTACAATCTTAATTTTTTAATATTTATTTTTTAGTTATAGTTGTCAATACCTTTATTTTATTTATTTATTTATTTTTATGTGGCGTTGAGGATCCAACTCAGGGTCTCACAGTTGCTAGATGAGCTGAGCCACAACCCCAGTCCCAACAACCTTAAATAAATATTTCAATAAACACATTATTACTTTTTAAAAAATTTAATACTGGGGATTAAACCCAGAGGCACTTTCCCATTAAGCTACATTCCCCACCCTTTTTATATTGAGATAGGTTCTTTCTAAGTTGCCAAGGCTAGGCTCCAACTTGGGATCCTCCTGCCTCTATTTTCAGAGCAATTAGATTTACAAGCAAGTATCACCAAAAATAGCATCAGTATTATTATTTTTTTTTTAATTTTTATTTTTAGTTGTAGTTGTAGACGGACACATACTGATATTTTTATTTATTTTTATTTGGTGCTGAGGATCAAACCCAGTGCCTAAAACATGCTAGGCAAGCATTCTGCCACTGAGCCACAACCCCATCCCTATCATAGTATTACATTTTAAAGGGAGTATGGTGAAGCTAAGCTGTAGATGGGAGGGGAATATAGATTCAAATGCCTTTTTTTTTTTGAGAGAGAGAGAGAATTTTAATATTTATTTTTTTTTAGTTTTCGGCGGACACAACATCTTTGTTTGTATGTGGTGCTAAGGATTGAACCCGGGCCGCATGCATGCCAGGCGAGCGAGCTACTGCTTGAGCCACATCCCCAGCCCAGATTCAAATGCCTTTTTAAGGAATCTTAAAAGTTTGAAGAACAAAACAAGAGACCTAAGATAATGAGTTATGGTTTTAACTAACAAGTTAGAAGAACAACTCAATAAATTTATAACAATAGGGACTAAATAACAACAAGGGAAGAAATCAGCTAGTTAGAGAATAAGGATGATTAGTTGATAAAGATATTTCAGAGAAATTCAAATTGCTTCTGTGTGGTGATGATCAAGAAAAAAAAGAGTAAAGAGAGCTGGGGATGTAGCTCAGTAGTGAAGCACTTGTCAAGATGTGCAAGACCATGGGTTCAGTCCTCAGCACTGCAAAAAAGGAAAGAAGAGAAAAAAAAGAAACAGGAGTAAAGAAGCATACATATTAAAACCAGAAAAATAGTTTCTGTTATACCTAAGATTAAAACAATCAGGAAGGCATATTAATAAGATCATTCAAAAACTGAAAACCTGAACAAAGGAATAACATTTTGCAAAAAATAAATATCAAAATTAGTAAGAACAAATTATTGAGGTATTCTTGCAGAAATTAAAATGTTAATTCAACAATTCCAGCAGTCAATATCCATATCAATAGAAAATATCATGTGGTTTATAGTTGATAATTTATACCAAAACTTTGGGTAAAAAATAGTATCTAAAATTATTCCTAGCTTGGTGTTTGGTTTTTATTTTGTTTTGTTTACAGTGTTAACTTTGGTGCCCACCCCCCCCCAAAAAAAAAAAACCCTGAAAATTATGAACATAGGTTTAAAAGTCAAATATATTAAAGTAGATTAAAACAGTAGCCAGGGCTGGGGAGGCTCAAGCAGTAGCGCTCCCCTGGCATGCGTGGGGCACTGGGTTCGATCCTCAGCACCACATACAAATAAAATAAAGATGTTGTGTCCACCGAAAACTAAAAAATAAATATTAAAAAATTCTCTCTCTCTCTCTTTTATTTTATTTTATTTTATTTTTATTTTTTTTTTAAGAGAGAGTGAGAGAGGAGAGAGAGAGAGAGAGAGAGAGAGAGAGAGAGAGAGAATTTTTTTTAATATTTATTTTTTAGTTCTCGGCGGACACAACATCTTTGTTGGTATGTGGTGCTGAGGATCGAACCCGGGCCGCACGCATGCCAGGCGAGCGTGCTACCGCTTGAGCCACATCCCCAGCCCTCTCTCTCTCTTTTAAAACAAACAAATAAACAAACAACAACAAAAAAACAGTAGCCAGAGTTTATCACAGGGAGGCAAATGTTATTGAAGCAAATACTATTTTTCATTCAGCAGCCCACTCCATAGTTAAAGAAGTCAAAACAAAATAGCAAAATATCCCAAAAGGTTACATATTAGAAATTATGATAGAAAGAGTACTCTAAGATCTTTTATCTTATGTAAACAATCCCCCCCACACACACACACACTTAAGGGTCTTGCTTTGTTACTCAGGTTGGTCTCAAACTCCTTAAAAGGATTCAAGGGATTGCCCTGTCTCAAGCTCCTAGGTAGCTAGAACTACAGACTGGCATCATCATTCCTAACTCATACAAATATATTTTAAAATCTAGATTACGAGGATTCATTTCTGGGGATGGGGATATGGCTCAGTGGTAGAGTGCTCGCCTAGCACATGTGAGGTACTGGGTTCAAACCTCAGCACCACATAAAAATGAAGTAAAGATATTGTGTCCACCTATAACAACAACAAAAAAGATGCATTTCTAGAAACATCAAATTTCCCACCAGCCCTTTATTATTGTTTATGACAAGTTTGATTTTAGGTGTTTAAAATTTCACCTAAGAAAGTCTACTTTTGGGGGGCTGGGATTGTGGCTCAGCGGTAGAACGCTTGCCTAGCATGTGTGAGGTCCTGGGTTTGATCCTCAGCACCACAGAAAATAAATAAAATAAAGATATTGTGTCCAGTTACAACTAAAAAATAAATATTGAAAAAAATAGTAAGTCTACTTTTGGGGGCTGGAGCTACAACTCGGTTGTAGAACGTTTGCCTTGCAAGTATGAGGCACTGGGTTTGAGCCTCAACACCACATAAAAAAATAAAGACATTGTGTCCATCTACAACTAAAAAAATATTAAAAAAAAAAAAGAAAGTCTACTTTTGGTGGGCCCAGTGGCACATCCTGTGTGATCCCAGCTACTCAGGAAGCTGAGACAGGTGGATGAGAAGTTTGAGGCCATTCTGGTCAATTTAGTAAGACCCAAGCTCAGTGCTTGCCTACCATGTGTGTAAGTTCAATCTCCAGAACCAAAATAATTATAGTAGTAATAATAATAACTTTGATAAAATTAGGATTCATCAATGGAGAGATTTATTTGCTTTTGGAATATCATTATGGGTTTTTGTTTTGCAAATTTTATGTGTTGTGTTTCTGAATGTTGCATAGGCATATGAAAGGAAATCTGTTTTCAGGATATAGAATTTGATATCTGTAAGATATATAATTAGGAAGGTTTTATAGTATTATTAATTTTTTCTTTATCTCATCAGAGCTGAGAGTGTCTGAAGTTTCTCATTAGAAATGTCTATTTTCCTAGAGTAGTTCCTGTTTACAATTTTTTTTTTTTTTCTGACAGAGTTTCACTGTGTTGCTCAGGCTGGTCTGGAACTCCTGGGCTTCAGTGAGTCCTGTCTCAGCCTCCCTAGTAGCTGGGAGTACAGGGGAGCCAGCTATCTATAATTTTTGGAGATGTAATTTGGTGCGTGATAATAATACCATCTGAAATTTATTTTGGATTGTGTCCTTGTCATGTTTAATATTTTTAAAATATTAAAAAATAATATTTTTCTAAACTTAATATTTAATGTTTAGAAATCATCTCTTTCTAACAATAAGGTGGCACTTTGTACTTCCTTTCTGAGGTCATATTCCTATAGAAAATGTTTTTAAAACTCTTTTATTTGAAATTATTATAGATGCCAAGTGTAGTGGTGTGTGCCCCAAATCCTAGTGACTAGGAAGGCCAAGTCAGGAAGATCACAACTTCAAGGCTAGCCTGCTAGCCTTGAACTCGGTTGAATACTCAATACTTTAAAAAAAAAAAAAGTATTATAGATTAACAGGGAGTACAAAGTGTAATATAGAATTTCCCCACAAATTCCAGTTTATTTTTATTGTGGTGCATGATTCTATTTATTAATTGCTGGGTTCAGCATGCTAATGTTTGCAGATGGGTTTATGAGAGACACTAGTCTGGAGTTTGTTTTTATAAATATATATTTTTTTTTGGGGGGGGTACTGGGAATTGGTCCAAGGATACTTAATGTCTGAGCTACATTATCAGTCCTTTTTATTTTATTTTATTTTGAGACAGGGTCTCTCTAAGTTGCTCAGGCTGGCCTTGGACTTGCAATCCTCCTGCCTCAGCCTCCTCCCCCAGTTATTGGGATTACAGATGTGCGCCACCATGCCTAGACTTTGCATGGTTTTAATATCATAGTAACATTGGTCTCACAAAATTATTTGGGAAGTGTTCCTTCTATTTTATTTTCTGAAAAAAAATATGGAAATGAAAACTGATTCTTCTTTAAATATTGGGTAGAATTCTCTGGTAAAACTAGTGGCTCAGTGGTAGAGCGCTTGCCTAGCATGCGTGAGTCACTGGGTTTGATCCCTAGCATGACCTAAAAAATAAATTAATTAATTAATTAAAGGTATTGTTTCCATCTATAACTAAAAATAAAAAAAATAAATAAACCTAGATCTGGAGATTTCTTTTTCAGAAGGTTTTAAATTATTAACTTACATGAATATCTATAGGATTATTTGGCCTATCAATTTATAATGTTTTATTTTTGGTAGTTTGTGATTTTTGAGCAGTTGGTCCATTTCTTCTAAGTTATTAAATTTATTAACATGGATTTTTTAATATTCCTTTATTTGCTGTATCTATAGTGATATTTTCTATTTTATTCCTGATATTGAGGACTTGTATCTTCTTTTTATCTGTCAGTCTGATTGGTCAGTCAGCATTATTTTCCTCCTTTAGCTTGCCTTAGGTTTATTTTGTTCCTCTTTTTCTAGTTTCTTGTGGTAGGAGTTGACATTACTATTATTTTTTAAAAATATTTTTTCGTTGTATTTGACACATACTTTTTATTTTATTTATTTATTTATATGTGGTGCTGAGGATAGAACCCAGGGCCCTGCATGTGCTAGGCGAGCACTCTACCGCTGAGCCACAACCCCAGCCCCAGGAGCTTACATTATTAACTCATGACCTTTACTCTTCTAATTTAAGCTTTTTTTTTTTTATATTAAGTTAATATTTATTTATTTTATTTTATTTTTTTTTATTGGTCGTTCATAACATTACATAGTTCTTAATACATCATATTACACGGTTTGATTCAAGTGGATTATGAACTCCCGCTTTTACCCCGTATACAAATTGCTGTATCACATCAGTTACCCTTCCATTGATTGACATATTGCCTTTCTAGTGTCTGATGTATTCTGCTGTCTGTCCTATTGTCTACTATCCCCCCTCCCCTCCCCTCCCCTCCCCTCCCCTTTTCTCTCTCTACCCCTTCTACTGTAAATCATGTCTTCCGTTTGTATTCTCTTGACTTACCCCTCCTTACCTCTTATATGACATTTTGTATAACCCTGAGGATCGCCTTCCATTTCCATGCAATTTCCCTTCTCACTCCCTTTCCCTCCCACCTCTCATCCCTGTTTACTGTAAATATTCTTCTCAAGCTCTTCGTCCCTACCCTGTCCTTGTTTACACCCCTTATATCAAAGGAGTCATTTGGTATTTGTTTTTTAAAGATTGACTAGCTTCACTTAGCATAATCTGCTCTAATGCCATCCATTTCCCTCCAAATTCTATAATTTTGTCATTTTTTAATGCAGAGTAATACTCCATAGTGTATAAATGCCACATTTTTTTTATCCATTCATCTATTGAAGGGCATCTAGGCTGGTTCCACAGTCTTGCTATCGTGAATTGAGCTGCTATGAACATCGATGTAGCAGTGTCCCTGTAGCATGCTCTTGTTAGGGCTTTAGGGAATAGACCGAGAAGGGGAATAGCTGGGTCAAATGGTGGTTCCATTCCCAGCTTTCCGAGAAATCTCCATACTGCTTTCCAAATTGGCTGCACCAATTTGCAGTCCCACCAGCAATGAACAAGAGTGCCCTTTTCCCCGCATCCTCTCCAGCACTTATTGTTGTTTGACTTCCTAATGGCTGCCAGTCTTACTGGAGTGAGATGGTATCTTAGGGTAGTTTTGATTTGCATTTCTCTGACTGCTAGCGATGGTGAGCATTTTTTCATGTACTTGTTGATTGATTGTATGTCCTCCTCTGAGAAGTGTCTGTTCAGGTCCTTGGCCCATTTATTGATTGGGTTATTTGTTATCTTATTGTCTAATTTTTTGAGTTCTTTGTATATTCTGGTTATTAGGGCTCTATCTGAAGTGTGTGGAGTAAAGATTTGTTCCCAGGATGTAGGCTCCCTATTTATCTCTCTTATTGTTTCTTTTGCTGAGAAAAAACTTTTTAGTTTGAGTAAGTCCCATTTGTTGATTCTATTTGTTAACTCTAGCGCTATGGGTGTCCTATTGAGGAATTTGGAGCCCGATCCCACAGCGTGTAGATCATAACCAACTTTTTCTTCTATCAGATGCCGTGTCTCTGATTTAATATCAAGCTCCTTGATCCATTTTGAGTTAACTTTTGTGCACGGCGAGAGATAGGGATTCAGATTCATTTTGGTGCAAATGGATTTCCAGTTTTCCCAGCACCATTTGTTGAAGATGCTATCCTTCCTCCATTGCATGCTTTTAGCCCCTTTATCAAAAATAAGATAGTTGTAGTTTTGTGGATTGGTTACTGTGTCCTCTATTCTGTACCATTGGTCCACCCGCCTGTTTTGGTACCAGTACCATGCTGTTTTTGTTACTATTGCTCTGTAGTATAGTTTGAAGTCTGGTATCGCTATACCGCCTGATTCACACTTCCTGCTTAGTATTGTTTTTGCTATTCTGGGTCTTTTATTATTCCATATGAATTTCATGATTCTTTTATCTATTTCTACAAGATATGCTGTTGGGATTTTGATTGGCATTGCATTGAACTTATAGAGAACTTTTGGTAATATCGCCATTTTGATGATGTTAGTTCTGCCTATCCATGAGCAGGGTATGTTTTTCCATCTTCTAAGGTCTTCTTCTATGTCTTTCTTTAGGGTTCTGTAATTTTCATTGTATAAATCTTTCACCTCTTTTGTTAGGTTGATTCCCAAGTATTTTATTTTTTGGGGGGATATTGTGAATGGAGTAGTTGTCCTCATTTCCGTTTCAGAGGATTTGTCGCTCATATACAGGAATGCCTTTGATTTATGCGTGTTGATCTTATATCCTGCCACTTTGCTGAATTCATTTATTAGCTCTAATAGCTTCTTTGTAGACCCTTTTGGGTCTGCTAGGTATAGAATCATATCATCTGCAAATAGTGATAATTTAAGTTCTTCTTTTCCTATTTTTATGCCTTTAATTTCTTTTGACTGTCTAATTGCTCTGGCCAGTGTTTCGAGGACTATGTTGAACAGAAGTGGTGAGAGAGGGCATCCCTGTCTTGTACCAGATCTTAGAGGGAATGCCTTCAATTTTTCTCCATTCAGAATGATGCTGGCCTGTGGCTTATCATAGATTGCTTTTACAATGTTGAGGTATGATCCTGTTATCCCTAATTTTTCTAGCGTTTTGAACATAAAGGGATGCTGTACTTTGTCGAATGCTTTTTCTGCATCTATTGAGATGATCATATGGTTCTTATTTTTAAGTCTATTGATGTGGTGAATAACATTTATTGATTTCCGTATATTAAACCAGCCTTGCATCCCAGGGATGAATCCTACTTGATCATGATGTATAATTTTTTTGATATGTATTTGAATCCGATTCGCCAGAATTTTATTGAGGATTTTTGCGTCAAGGTTCATTAGAGATATTGGTCTGTAGTTTTCCTTCTTTGATGTGTCTTTGTCTGGTTTCGGAATCAGGGTGATGTTGGCCTCGTAGAATGAATTTGGAAGTTCTCCCTCTTTTTCTATTTCCTGAAATAGCTTGAAAAGTATTGGTGTTAGTTCCTCTTTAAAGGTTTTGTAAAACTCTGCTGTATACCCATCCGGTCCTGGGCTTTTCTTAGTTGGTAGTCTTTTGATGGTTTCTTCTATTTCCTCTATTGTTATTGGTCTGTTTAGGTTGTCTATATCCTCCTGGCTCAATCTGGGCAGATCATAGGACTCAAGGAATTTATCTATGCCTTCACTATCTTCTATTTTATTGGAGTATAAGGATTCAAAGTAATTTCTGATTATCTTCTGTATTTCTGAAGTGTCTGTTGTGATATTGTCTTTTTCATCCCGTATGCTAGTAATTTGGGTTCTCTCTCTTCTTCTCTTCGTTAGCATGGCTAAGGGTCTGTCAATTTTATTTATTTTTTCAAAGAACCAGCTTTTAGTTTTGTCAATTTTTTCAATTGTTTCTTTTGTTTCAATTTCATTAATTTCAGCTCTGATTTTAATTATTTCTTGCCTTCTACTTCTTTTGCTGTTGTTTTGCTCTTCTTTTTCTAGGATTTTGAGATGAAGTATGAGATCATTTATTTGTTGGTTTTTTCTTTTTTTGAGGAATGAACTCCAAGCAATGAATTTTCCTCTTAGAACTGCTTTCAATGTGTCCCATAGATTCCGATATGTTGTGTCTGTGTTTTCATTTAACTCTAGGAATTTTTTAATTTCCTCCTTGATGTCTTCTAAAACCCATTGATCACTCAGCAACCTATTGTTCATTCTCCAGGTGATGCTTGCTTTTTCCTTTCTTCTTTTATCATTGATTTTCAGTTTCATTCCATTATGATCAGATAAGATGCATGGTATTATCTCTACCCCTTTGTATTGTCTAAGAGTTGCCCTGTGACATAGTATATGGTCTATTTTTGAGAAGGTTCCATGTGCTGCTGAGAAAAAAGTGTAGCTACTTGATGTTGGGTGGTATAGTCTATATATGTCAATTAAGTCTAGGTTGTTAATTGTGTTATTGAGTTCTATAGTTTCCTTATTTAACTTTTGTTTGGAAGATCTGTCCAGTGGTGAGAGAGGTGTGTTGAAGTCTCCCATGATTATTGTATGTTGGTCTATTAGACTCTTGAACTTGAGAAGAGTTTGCTTGATGAATACAGCTGCACCATTATTTGGGGCATATATATTTATGATTGTTATGTCTTGTTGGTGTATGGTTCCCTTGAGCAGTATGAAGTGTCCTTCTATATCCCTTTTGATTAGCTTTGGCTTGAAATCTATTTTATTAGATATGAGTATGGACACTCCTGCTTGTTTCCGCGGTCCATATGAGTGATATGATTTTTCCCAACCTTTCACCTTCAGTCTATGTATATCTTTTCCTATCAAATGCGTCTCCTGTAGACAGCATATTGTTGGGTCTTGTTTTTTGATCCATTCTACTAGCCTGTGTCTCTTAATTGGTGAGTTTAAGCCATTAACATTTAGGGTTATTATTGAGATATGGTTTGTTCTTCTATCCATATTTGTTTATTGATGTTACTAAACCTGATTTGTTATCCTCTTTGACTACTTTCCCCCCTTTACTGTCCTACCTCCCATTGTTGGTTTTCAATGTTGTTTTCCATTTCCTCTTCCTGTAATGTTTTGCCAAGGATTTTTTGAAGAGATGGTTTTCTAGCTGCGAATTCTTTTAACTTTTGTTTATTGTGGAAGGTTTTAATTTCATCTTCTAACCTGAAGCTTATTTTCGCCGGATACACGATTCTTGGTTGGAGCCCATTGTCTTTCAGTGTTTGAAATATGTTATTCCAGGATCTTCTAGCTTTCAGAGTCTGTGTTGAGAGATCAGCTGTTATCCTGATTGGTTTACCCCTAAATGTAATCTGCTTTCTTTCTCTTGCAGCTTTTAAAATTCTCTCCTTATTCTGTATGTTGGACATCTTCATTATAATGTGTCTAGGTGTGGATCTCTTATGATTTTGCACATTCGGCGTCCTGTAGGCTTCTAGGATTTGGGATTCTGTCTCAATCTTCAATTCTGGGAAGTTTTCTCGTATTATTTCACTGAATAGACTGTTTATTCCTTTGGAATGGAGCTCTGTGCCTTCCTGTATCCCAATGACTCTTAAATTTGGTCTTTTGATATTGTCCCATAATTCTTGGATGTTCTGCTCATGGTTTCTTAGCAGACTTGCTGAGCTGTCTATGTTCTTTTCCAGTTGAAATACTTTGTCTTCATTGTCTGATGTTCTCTCTTCTAAGTGATCTACTCTGCTGGTAGTATTCTCAATTGAGTTTTTAAGTTGGTTTATTGTTTCCTGCATTTCTAGAATTTCAATTTGTTTGTTTTTTATTACCTCTATCTCCCTGTGAAATTGATCTTTTACTTCCTGGATTTGTTTGTCAATGTGATCTTTCATTGTCTGATTTTGCTGTCTCATGTCTTCCTTGAGACTCCAGATCATCTGAAGCATATATATCCTGAACTCTTTATCTGATATTCCATCTGTTGCAGCTATTACCTCTTCTAAAGTTGAGTTGACCTGCATTGCTTGTGGTCCTTTCTTTCCTTGTCTTTTCATACTGCTCGCGTTTCTTTCTGCTTGGTGCAACTGTTGTGTTTTGAAATTTACCCCCTATTTATTTATGTTGCTCTTGTATACTTGAAAAGTCTCCCTTGCAGGTGCGGGTGGCGGCTGTGCCCCTACTCCAATTGGGGTGACGTGTCTACCACGCTGGCGGCTCTCTGGGCCTGTTCCGGGAGTGGAAGGCGGCTCTGCTCTGTCCCTATTCCAATTGGGGTGTCGTGACTACAATGCTGGCAGGTCGCTGGGCCTGTTCCGGGCGTGGGCGGTGGGCTTGGCTGGCGGGATTCCACCTAATGGCAGTCCCTAACCTCCCTGCTTGCTAATTAATGGCTTCTCTGAGGCGCCACGCCTTCTGTAGCTGCGGGGCAGGCCGCGCGAATCAGTTGGCCTGGATCTCCGGGGTCCTGCTGCTGGCTGTTTTGATGTTGCAAGCTGTTGGAGAGTGGTGGTGTATTCTTCAGCTTTCCCGGATGGTGGCCACTGACTGCCTGGATGGAGTGTCCGCTGTTATGATGTTGCACTCTGAAGGAGAGTGGCGGTGTATCCTTCAGCTTTCCCGGATGGTGGCCGCTGACTGCCTCGGTGGAGTGTCCGCTGTGGGGGATGGGACTGTACCGCTTCCTTCCCCTTCTGAGATCCCGTGCTCGGCCCAAGGGTCCGTGTGGGCTTGGCTGGTGGGATTCCACCTAATGGCCTTCCCTAACCTCCCTGCTTGCCAATTAATGGCTTCTGAGGCGCCACGCCTTCTGTAGCCGCAGGGCAGGCCACGCGAATCAGTTGGCCTGGATCTCCGGGCCCTGCTGCAGGCTGCTGGGATCCCTGGCACTCTATCACTTTGATTTTTTCTGCTTGCCCCTCCCCCAGCGCTGGCTAGCCAGGTTTCCTTTTGGCTGCTACTGGGAGGAGGGGTTGGAGGTCAGGTGTCTCTGGTTTCCCCCTAGCCTGTATGGAGGCTCAGCTTGATACTCCCTCTCCCGGCAAGCCTAGGAGAGATTTTATGCGAATTCCCGCTGTCTGGGGGGTGAGCTGAATGACACCGACCTGTTTTGATGTCGCACTCTGAAGGAGAGTGGCGGTGTATCCTTCAGCTTTCCCGGATGGTGGCCGCTGACTGCCTCGGCGGGGTGTCCGCTGTGGGGGATGGGACTGTACCGCTTCCTTCCCCTTCTGAGAACCCGTGCTCGGCCCAAGGGTCCGTGTGGGCTT
Source organism: Urocitellus parryii (assembly GCF_045843805.1). Lineage (NCBI taxonomy): Eukaryota > Metazoa > Chordata > Mammalia > Rodentia > Sciuridae > Urocitellus > Urocitellus parryii. The sequence goes on along the minus strand of NC_135545.1, from coordinate 15,433,878 downwards.
GGCTGGTGGGATTCCACCTAATGGCCTTCCCTAACCTCCCTGCTTGCCAATTAATGGCTTCACTGAGGCGCCACGCCTTCTGTAGCCGCAGGGCAGGCCACGCGAATCAGTTGGCCTGGATCTCCGGGCCCTGCTGCAGGCTGCTGGGATCCCTGGCACTCTATCACTTTGATTTTTTCTGCTTGCCCCTCCCCCAGCGCTGGCTAGCCAGGTTTCCTTTTGGCTGCTACTGGGAGGAGGGGTTGGAGGTCAGGTGTCTCTGGTTTCCCCCTAGCCTGTATGGAGGCTCAGCTTGATACTCCCTCTCCCGGCAAGCCTAGGAGAGATTTTATGCGAATTCCCGCTGTCTGGGGGGTGAGCTGAATGACACCGACCTGTTTTGATGTCGCACTCTGAAGGAGAGTGGCGGTGTATCCTTCAGCTTTCCCGGATGGTGGCCGCTGACTGCCTCGGCGGAGTGTCCGCTGTGGGGGATGGGACTGTACCGCTTCCTTCCCCTTCTGAGAACCCGTGCTCGGCCCAAGGGTCCGTGTGGGCTTGGCTGGTGGGATTCCACCTAATGGCCTCCTAATTTAAGCTTAATGCTATAAAATTCCCTCTCTGCATTGCTTTATCTACCTCCCACAGATATTGATAGATTATATTTTCATCTCCTTTCAGTTCTGTGTATTTTTTAAATTACTTTTTAATTTTCCTCTTTGATTTATGGGTCATTTTGAATAAATTGCTATTACCCAAATATTTTAACATTTTCTAAATAGCTGTTGTTATTATTTTGGAAAATTTTCAGTTGTCTGTTATTGGGGGAATGATTCCATTGTGGAACATACTTTGTATTATTTTAATTCTTTTAAATTTGTCAAGGTTTGTTTCACAGCTAAGGATATGGTCTAACTTGGTCACTTTTCTATTGGTGCCTGAAAAGAATGTGCATTCCATTGTTGTTTGTTGCAGTATTTATAAATACCAGTTGGACACTGTTATTTGTTCTTATGTATCCTAGATGATTTCCTGTATAGTATTTCTATAAATTGCTGTTCAGATTAAAGTCCCTATAATTCTTTTTATTTCATAATACATTGTTTTAAGAAAATGTGTACAACTCCAGGTGGAGTTCCAACTATGCATTTCTAAATTAGATTTTTTTATATGGAAGATAATGTTTGTTAAACATTTTATTATGAATAAAATAAATACAAAGATAAAGAGAACAATATAAGAAACTCTTACTTTGTATTTATCACACAGTTTCAGTAGTCATCAGCATTTTGTTATTATTTTATCAAAACCACCCTTCCCCTAGCTGTTGGATTATTTTAAAGTGGGTCCAAACACTGTGTTTTATCTATAAGTACTTTGATATGTTCCACTAAGACCTGAGAACTTTTTATTTCTTTTTATTTAACATAACCAGTAAGCCATTATCACACCTAAAAAAATAACAGAAATTCCTTGATATTATCTAATGCCCATTGTTTGAATTTCTCTAAATATGTCATGTCTTTTTAATGTTCATTCATTTCAATTAAGACCCAAACAAGGTCCACAAGTTGCATTTGGTTAGTAGGACTGTTAAGTATCTTTGAATAAAGAGAAGACTCATCCATATTCTTTCTCTTCTACATTATATGTTGAAGAAACAGGTCATTTGTTGCCTTCTGAATCTAGCTGAGATATTGGTCTTTATAGTGTTCATTATGTTCCTGTCTCTTACACTGTCTATGAATGAATTGTTAGAAATGGAGCCTTGATGAGATTCAGATTTCAGTTTTTCTTTTGCAAGAATACTTAATACCTATTGCAGTGAAATTAATTATGTGAGGATGTACATAATATTTGGCTATTTTTCATTTTGTAATGTTAAAACTGGTGAATGCAAATATTATTAGCTAATCCATTCTTGTAAACTTTTCTTCAACCTATCACCTGAAAGATTTGAGCAGCTATTAATAATGATTATTGTTCAAATTCATTATTTCATTAGGAGTTACAAATGATGCCATTTTTTATCATCTTTATTTATACTTGAATCATGCTGTCAGGAACTTCTTTTTCAGCAGTTATTTGGTCCTCTTCAATAATTTTTAGATATAAGTATGATCACCTTTTGTCACCAGGCTGGCAAGATGACCTGGGTTCAAAGGAGTTGGCTGCAGCAATAACTAAGAAAATGGTGAAGAAACCATGCAACATATGAACATGAGTTTCAAAGGTCAAGGTTGGGACTGCTCAGTGACCCCAAGGGTCAACTCCATGCTGGGCAACACTAGAAAGAGAGAGAGAGAGAGTGTACCTAGAACCCCCCTATTTATTGGGGAAAAGACATTCAGTAGAATATTCCACCCAAATAAGGGAAGGGGTAGGGTTTCGAAGAGTGGAGTCTTGCTTGGTGATGTCTTGTGATCAGCAGATTGATTGACATCTTGGCAAGTCAAACCCATCTCAGGTGCTGTGTGAGATCACAGGCAAGTGAGAGGAAAGGCACTTTGCATTGCACAGTCCAATCAGCACACAATGCCAGACCAGTCCCTTGGCATTGTGTGCTGTGAAGATTGGTACATTTAATTATATATAAATTTTACTGGAAAATGTATTAAAATAATTTTACCTGAAAGTATTAATGATTTTCATTATAAAATATTTAGGAGGGGGCTGGCCTTGTGGTGTGCTCACCTAGCAAGTGCGAGGCCCTAGGTTCAATCCTCAGCACCACATAAAAACAAATAAAGGTATTGTGTCCAACTACAACTAAAAAATAAATATTAAAAAAAATATTTAGGAGGAACTGTACTAATGTTTGCAATTTACTTTGAAATGCACCAAAATGTAAGGTAAATCAATAGATAAATAAAAACTTGGGTAAATGTGTGATAAAGTAAGTAAAGTAAGTGAACTATGAAATTCTTTTAAATTTTATGTGTGATTAAAAATTTCCATAGTAAGGATGGACTGAGGCTGTAGCTCAGCGCCAGAGTGTTTGCATAGCATGCATGAAGCACTGGGTTCGATCCTCAGCACCTCCTAAAAATAAACAAATAAAATAAAGGCCATCTACAACTACAAAAAAATTGAAAAAAAATCATTAGGGAAATGGGGATGAGTTTTAAGTTTTGTTTTTAACTAAAGTTTATTTTATATTTAAGGTATAATTAACATGACATCATTGTTATATATATATATATATATATATATATATATATATATATTACACACACACACACACAGTTGCTGTAGTGGATTGTATATTTTTTCCTAATCTGTAGGTTGCATTTATATTTTGTTGACTGTTTCTTCTGCTATGAAGGAGCTGTTTTGTTTGATATAGTCTTGTGTATTTATTTTTGCTTTTGTAGCCTGAATTATGTGGTATCCAAGAAATCATTGCCAAGGCCAATGTCAAGGAGCTTCCCCTGTTTTCTTCTAGTTTTATGGTTTCAGGTCTTGCTTTTATTTTAGTTCTGTATAAATCTGTTTTTATGCCATAACACAGCATCTAAGGCTAGGTATGTATAAAAATTTGGAGGCTGAAAGTCCAAATTGCATGGCACTGGTTCTGGTGAGGGCTGCCTTTATATGTGTCACATCTTGGTGAATGGCACCATGGTAGGAGTGCATGAGAGTGAGATCCCATGGCAAGGCAGGAAGGTAGAGATTGAGGAGAGGACCATTTTTTTTCTCTTGAGGGGACTAATGTTTCTTAAGGGAACTTTGTTAATCCCTTCCAATGGCATGCCCCAGTGACCCCCACTAGGCTCTGCCTCTTAAAGTTTCCACCACCTCTCATGCTATCCCACTGGGGATCAATCTTTTGTCACATTAATCCTTGGGGGACAACCCATATCCAAATCATAGCAAGTTCAAAATTTTTTCTGCTTGATCTAGGATGCTGTTGAAGCTCTCTACTATGTTCTATATTTGTTAATTGAATTATTCAGTTCCAAGATTTTTGTTTGATTCTTCTTTATGATATCTATTGCTGTTGAATTTCTCATTCAGATCATGATTGTTTTCCTGATTTTGTTGAATTATCTGTGTTTTCTTACATCTCACAGAGTGTCCTTAAGAAAATTATTTTTATTCCTTTTAAGGCAGTTGGTGAATCTCCATTTCTTTGGAGTCATTATTGGAGAATTATTGTTTCTTTGGTACTGTCATGTTTTCTTGCCTTTTCATGTTCTTATGTCTACAAATCTGGTGGAAAAATTACCTTTTCTATATTGCACAGAGTAGCTTTTGTAGGGAGAGATTTTTCACCTGCATATATGGGTCTTAGTGTGCTGGATGGGAAGAGTATGGCTGTGATTCCCTGAAGTGCAGTGGTATAGCCTCTGTATGGTTTCTTAAGCTTTGATCAACATCAGCGATAGTGCATGTGCCTTGGTGACTTAAGCTATAAGAGTTTATAGCAGGAGTGACAGCAGCATAGGTCATTAGGATCCTCAGCAGCAAGGACTTTTGTGGTCCTCCTTTTCTCATTTCTCTCACAGTGGTGACTCTTAGCTTAGGGATTCTTCTTTGTGTTGAGTCTGACCTAGTCCTTGACTCAGGGACTCACAAACCTGTGGTAGTATTTAGACTTTGGGGGTGCAGGTTTGCTCTGAGGCAGAGTTGGATACAGATTGCTGATAAAAGTAGTCTGTCATTCTGAGGCATCTCCAGCAGCTTGGGCCCATGGTCTGGATTATAGATGTGACTTGGACTCCGAGGGCCCGCCACAGCACTGGCTCAACTACTAGGTAGAAGGGATGCAATGGAGGATTGGGCGTGGGAAGCAGGGTGCAGCTGCTTCAGGACACAGTAGTGACTCAGGCCTCAAGGGATCATGTTTTGAATAGTGATGATGGTGGGACCTGGCAATGTCCCAAATTCTGTGAGGCTAACTGCAGCTATAGCAATGACTCTGGGATGGCAGAGCTCAGCTGTTGCTTGAGCCCTGGAATGTAGGGGGGTAGTACAGTGACAGCTGCACGCCTTGGTCAGGGGTGTATCTCACCAGCTTAGGCTCCAGATGGCTAGTTCAGTTCCAGGGAAGCAGGACACTACTATTGTTCAACCTGTAGGGTTGGGTACAGCTCAGCCAATGCTGTTTCCCTAGGAGATGGGGTGCCATGTCAGCTCAGCCTGGGATGTATTGTTGCTTGATTTGGGTCAAGGCACCAATTCCTTGGAGGGTAATGTGCGGCTTCAGGTCAGGTACAGGAGTGTGGGGCTGCTCTGGGTGGCCAAGACACTGTTTACCCAGTAGGCAGGATACCACTTTAGTTCAGGCCTTGAGGGGCAGGGTGCAGCAGCAGCTGAGAGGGTAGATGGAATGGCTTTGTGCTCCCACAGGGTAGGGTGTAGCAGTAGCTTGTCTCAGAGATAGTGGGCCACTAGGTAGTGGTGGTTCAGTAGCAATAAGGCCTCAGGAATGAAAGGGTACTGTGATACTCACCCTGGAGCAGGATACTCCCAGCAAGATGCTATGTACAGTATACACATGAATCATAAAGTGTAGAACACAGTGTCGGCTTCGTGTGAAGACTGGGCACACCTCCTTCAGTCGGGCTTAGCACCTGTGAGGACAATATGAGTCCCAGGTAGTGAGGATTGTAGAGATCCAAGGTGGGATTCTCAGGACCGCTCTGGAAATACATGCCCATAAGTCCTGAGCAAGAGATGCTGAGCAATTATTGTGCCCCACAATAACTTGGGCTTTACCTCCACTTGGATAATGGGGCATGGCTCCAGGAGTAGGCGTCACCCGGTGGGGTTGAGCTACAATCACCTGTTCCTCTGTAATCCCACCCCTTGCCCCTTCTGATGTAGAATGTTCCATGGAACCTCCCCTTGTGTGTCCCCTATATAAGAATAAAGAATTCCAGTGGCTCTCTCTCTTTCCACAGGCCCCTAAGGTCACAGAGCCATCCCCGGATTTTGAAAAGGTACTTCTGTGTATTTGCGTGCTTTCTTGGCTGTTTTCTTAAGTTATCAGAATAGTCAGATTTTGTGAACCCAGCCTTAGGTCGCCAGCTAGGATAGATGGCAGTAGGTGGTGGTTGCTGGAGTCCTTGCTTACCTTTCTCTTAGTTCTGTGCTAACTGCTACTTAGGGGTGGCAGAGGTGAGGTATTGCCTTTGTTCTTTGTGACTAGCCTGGGTCTCTATACTTTATAGGGTTTCTACTACTCCTTTAATGTACTTTGGCACTTTTATTTAGTTATTTTCATCAAAATGTAGTTGTTTGTTGCTTTGCCTGTCTCTGTGTTGGTGGATGAGTGCTAGGATTTCTAGTCAGCCATGCTGTTGGCATTATTCCCTGGTATGAGTTTTTTAAAAAAGGAGTTAAATTAAAAACAATTGCAAAAGTCATGTTCCAAATTCCTAAATACTGTTTTTGCATCTCCAGAAACTAACTGTTCACATTGAACAGGAATTTTCCCTTTACAGGGATCAGTGTCCTTCAGGGATGTGACTATAGATTTCAGCAGAGAGGAATGGCAGCATCTGGATCCTGCTCAGAGAAACCTCTACCGGGATGTGATGCAGGAGACCTACAGCCACCTGCTCTCAGTAGGTAAGCTTTGTCACCGTGGTATCTGAAAGGAGGTTTCTGAGAGTGTTTCCACTCTCAGTTGGATGAATTCAGTGGAGCAATGTCCAGAATTCTTTATCTCTTTTGAGAATCTTCATGAGCAATGTCCAGAATTCTTTATCTCTTTTGAGAATCTTCATATTACTCTATTCATAGAGATACATGACTACTCTTCTTAAAAACAAACTCTATTGACCCATAAGATTAATTGGGCAGCTGGGCGCGGTGGCACATGCCTATAATTCCAGCAGCTAGGAAGGCTGAGACAGGAGGATCGTGAGCTCAAAGCCAGCCTCAGCAATGGCGAGGTGCTAAGCAACTCAGTGAGACTGTGTTTCCAAATAAATACAAAATAGGGCTGGGGATGAGGCTTAGTGGTCCAGTGCCTGAGTTCAATCCCCGCTACCAAAAAAAGAAAAACAAATTGATAGATTGGGCTCTGAAACTGAATTAGCTGGAACCAGTCCTCTGTCATTTCCCACGAACAGGGTATCAAGTTCCTGAGTCAGAGGTTTTCATGGTGGAACAAGGACAGGAGCCGTGGGCACTGCAGGGTGAGAACCCACACCAGAGCTGTCCAGGTGAGTGAGTGTCATCCTTGTAAATGGGAGATAAGGGAGTTTCAGCAACGCAAGAGAGCAAATCTCAGCTGTCTTTAAGAATCTGAGGTGCTTTGAAATGCTTTTCTGGAAGGTACTCAATTTTTTGAGTGTCCTCGATATTGACTTCTCAGATAACTAAATGCCTTCTACCTGACTGACCTTTGCCATTTTTGTCTTCCTTGGCTTTTTGAATTCTGCCCGTAACAATTGGTCTCATTAAGGATTATTCTTTTTTGTTATGCCCTTTTTCTCTTAACTTTTTTTAAAAATCCCAACCTTTCATGTAGTTCTAGAGTCTTTGTTTACATATCCAGGCATTTATGGATCTACTTTACTTCAGATTTACTATGTGACACATATTCACATTCCTGTTAGACCCTTTTTCTTTCTGAGATGCCTCAGAACTTTTGTCTCCTGCTGCCCCCACCCATGTGGGCAGCTGAACTTAAGGTGGCTCATGTTAATTTCCAGGGACACCAAATAAAACACAGACACACACTTTACCTTTAAACAAGCTTCAGGACAGCTTCTCCACTCTTGGCCTTAGGCTCCCCAAATGGGAGAGCAAGAGAAAGTCATGAGAGGCTGTCGAGAGAGAGCGAGCACATTCAGAAGTGGGCCTTTATTGGGAGGACCCTTGTTCTGAGAAAGTTCCATCCAAAAAAGACCAGAAGGGGCAGGATTACAAGGGTCAGGTGAGTGTAATTCAAGGGGCATAGCCCACATCTGAAGACATGCCCTTAACTTCCTGAACTGGGACAACGAAATATAGTGATGGTCAAAGCCTTGCTTCAGGATGGAAGGCGTGAGTCATTCAGAGTGGCTCCCTACAGTCTCCAACCTGGGTCTCCTCCTGTTTTCTCCATAGTTATTTCCATGAGATTTTTCATTTCTTCACAGTTTCCCAATTGATGATTTGGGGGTCACTGTCACTTAACCTTTAGGTATACTTATACGTGATACTTGACATTATCAGTCACCTTTCCCAAACTTTCCTTCTCATGCTGCTTGAGTGACTTCACACTAACTAGGGTTTCTCTCCCTGATCGGTTGGATTTATTGTTACGACTTTGTGTACCTTACCTGCTTGAGTTTAATCATAGTCTTCAGTTTAAGACTCCCACTATAGGTTACTGTTTTGCTGAGGATTGAATCCAGGGGCGCTTAACCACTGAGCAACCTCCCCAGTCCTTTTTATTTTTTATTTTGAGACAAGGTCTTGCTAAGTTGCTGAGGGCCTTGCTGATTTGCTGAGGCTTCTCTCAAACTCATAATCCTCTTGTTCCAGTCTCCCAAGCCACTGAGATTATAGGCACGTGCCACCTGGCTGATAGAGACATTTTTAATTCATGCTTGTTATAAAATTTATAGTAAATTAGGGCTATATATCATTAGATTACATAAATATAACTTTGCAATATATCTTGTTCTTTGCCTTATTTTTTTCCACATGTCCATAGTGCAATCTGCTTTGTTTATTTCCTTTCTTGAATTGTATGCCAGAATGTTTCCTATCAATACTATCATCAACCTCTTCATCAAATGACACTCACCCTTTTCTCTTTGTTCAACCTGGATGAGGTATTTGTACCCTTCCCTTTAGCCTCTTTTAGCTGTTCTTTGAGCTAAAATCACCTCTTTCTTTTTTGAGAAGATGTATTTGGGTTTCAGACCTTATAACAGATTATGAAAAAGCTTCTTTCCACATTGAGCAGTGGGGTGGTATTACAAGTGATGTTTTCTTGTATTTCATTCTAGAAGAATTGCAACAGATTGGTGATCAGATAGTCACCTATCATCAAACAGGAAGTAAATCAATAAATGATACTGCTTTCATCAAGAAAATATGGACTACAAAGAGTCATCATGAGTATGAAGGCATTACAGAAATTATCCACATTAGCCCAAACATTATTCCCCCCTCCAAAAGACCCCACCAGTGTGGCTCATTTGGGAATGTCTTTAAACATAATTTAGATTTATACAGTCATTATAGAAGTAATACATCCAATAGCATTAAAAAGATGACTGAATGTAGTAAAATTTCTTCCTATACTGATGACCATGAGTATACTCTAATAGGAGAGAAATTATGGAACCATAATCAAAGTAGAACAAATCTCAGTTATAAACAAGTACCCTCTCGATATCAGAAAATTCATACGGGAGAGAAATCCTATGACTGTGCAGAATTTGGAAAGATCTTCACCCATAAATCACAGCTCAAGGTACATATGAGAGTTCATACAGGAGAAAAACTCTATGTATGTATTGAATGTGGCAAGGCTTTTGTGCATAAGCCAGAATTCATCACACATCAAAAAACCCATACTAGAGAAAAGCCCTATAAATGCAATGAATGTGGAAAGTCCTTTTTCCAAGTGTCTTCTCTCTTCAGGCATCATAGAATTCACACTGGAGAGAAACTCTATGAATGCAGTGAATGTGGGAAAGGCTTCTCTTATAACTCAGATCTCAGTATACATCAGAAAATTCATACTGGAGAGAGACACCATGAGTGTGGTGACTGTGGCAAAGCATTTACACAAAAGTCCACACTCAAGATGCATCAGAAAATTCATACAGGAGAGAGATCCTACATATGTATTGAATGTGGACAGGCCTTCATCCAGAAGACACACTTGGTTGCACACCGAAGAATTCATACTGGAGAAAAGCCATATGAATGCAGTTACTGTGGGAAAGCCTTCATTTCCAAGTCTCAACTCCAGGTACATCAACGAATTCACACAAGAGTAAAGCCCTATTCATGTACTGAATATGGGAAGGTCTTCAACAATAGTTCTAACCTCGTTGCAAATAAGAAAGTTCAAATTAGAGAGAAATCATCCATATGTGCTGAATGTGGGAAGGCCTTTACTTACAGGTCAGAGTTAATTATTCATCAGAGAATTCACACTGGAGAGAAACCCTATGAATGTGGTGACTGTGGAAAAGCCTTTACTCAGAAGTCAGCACTCACAGTGCATCAGAGAATTCATACAGGAGAAAAATCCTATGTGTGCACAAAGTGTGGGCTGGCCTTCATCCAGAAGGCACACTTGATTGCACATCAAATTATTCATACTGGAGAGAAACCTTATAAATGTGGTCACTGTGGGAAATTCTTTACTTCCAAGTCACAACTGCATGTGCATAAACGAATTCACACAGGAGAAAAACCTTACATGTGCAATAAATGTGGGAAGGCATTCACCAACAGGTCAAATCTCATCACACATCAGAAAACTCATACAGGAGAAAAGTCTTATGTATGTTCTAAATGTGGAAAGGCCTTTACTCAGAGATCAGACTTGATAACACATCAGAGAATTCATACCGGAGAGAAACCTTATGAATGCAGTACCTGTGGAAAAGCCTTCACCCAGAAGTCACACCTCAATATACACCAGAAAATTCACACTGGAGAGAGGCAGTATGAATGCCATGAATGTGGGAAAGCCTTCAATCAGAAATCAATACTCATTGTGCATCAGAAAATTCATACGGGGGAGAAACCCTATGTATGCACTGAATGTGGAAGAGCCTTCATCCGAAAGTCAAACTTCATTACTCATCAAAGAATTCATACAGGAGAGAAACCTTATGAATGCAGTGATTGTGGGAAGTCCTTCACGTCCAAGTCTCAGCTGCTGGTACATCAGCCAATTCACACAGGCGAGAAACCCTATGTGTGTGGTGAATGTGGAAAGGCCTTTAGTGGCAGGTCAAATCTCAGTAAACACCAAAAAACCCACACAGGAGAGAAGCCTTACATCTGTTCTGAATGTGGGAAGACCTTCAGACAGAAGTCAGAGTTGATTACACATCACAGAATTCATACTGGAGAGAAACCTTATGAATGCAGTGACTGTGGGAAATCTTTCACTAAGAAATCTCAGCTCCAAGTGCATCAGCGAATTCACACAGGCGAAAAGCCTTATGTGTGTGCTGAATGTGGCAAAGCCTTTACTGACAGGTCAAATTTGAATAAACACCAAACAACACACACTGGAGACAAGCCCTACAAGTGTGTAGTCTGTGGGAAAGGCTTTGTTCAGAAATCCGTGCTCAATGTGCACCAGAGTATTCACACTTAAACAGTATGAGAAAAACCTTACAGAGGACATGATACTATTGAATCCATGCAACAGAATAATATGTATATTATTGTAAGTAGAAATGCCCACAGCAGAATGTGACACTGTACTGTTTACAAGAGGACCTCTGAGAAGGAGCTGAATGGCGGGGTGGGGGGATTCTTCATTGTCATCACCATTGTTAAATCCTGGGGCATACTGAAAAGGAACTGGTGCTTTAGAGGAAGCCTTCTCATGAAAAATACAGTGGAATATAGGTACCAAATTCTTCATAGGAAGGATAAAGTTATAATCATGATAATCCTCTTGGTGGAATAGGGACAATGCCAACAAATTGAACAGTAAAACAACACAATATAGAGGGTGGTGATATGTCCTTAGTTCTGTAAGTTGTTTCCTGAAGAACATATCTAACAGGCATGGGGGTTTTCATTCTTTGGTTGAATCTAACACATTTGTGTATATTCAGTCTACCATTGCTACTTCTATCAAGGAAGTGATATAATAAAAAATATTCCTTATCTATACTGACACAAAAGAGTGTATGTGGATTCACCATTGTCATCTAACACAGGATTTGTCACCACACTTACAGCTACTTGTAGTGTCTTCGAGCCTCAGAAGCTATCATCACATTGTCTTCTGACCCCCAGCATAGTATCTTTTGAACTCAGTTCACTATCTTTGGGAGAGCCATTTGAGGTAAGAATTTTCAAGCCATCTGGGTCAAATTAAGTCTCCCTTATGTCACAGTTCTTCACACTTATTTGCCTTCCTTAATGACTCAACTTATATAAGAACAAATCACTAACTTATAACAAACCCCAACATATATTATGTTCTGTGTTCATCTTCATGTCATGTACTCCACAAAGACCTCCCCACATGCCTTCAACACATTCATTTAGTTCCTGTCTTGGACCTTTGAATTTGCTGTGCCTCTGCACAGAGCACTGTTTTTCATTGTATCTTTGTAGCTTTCCCCTTTATGCCTTTCCTCCAAGGTCACCTCATAGCCCTTCCCTACCTGATTAAAATCCAAGCCCCCTCTACCTTCCCCTTTTATCTTTCTCCATAGCACTTATGCCATGGAACCTTATCTATGATGCTTTTTTGCCTATGGCTCCCACTCTAGAATTTTTTTGTTTTCTTCACCACTATGAGCCTAGACCCATGTCTACCATATAGCAGGCATATGCACATTGTAGAGTATTGACCCATCCTTACCCCAGATTCCCTCAGTTCCTTTCTGTTTTGCAGCATATGAGGCTCCAAAAGGGAGAACCAGCTTGCTTAAAACATGGTAAGAATTTCCATCTTTAGGGCTGGGGATGTGGCTCAAGCGGTAGCACGCTCGCCTGGCATGCGTGCGGCCCGGGTTCGATCCTCAGCACCACATACAAACAAAGATGTTGTGTCCGCCGAAAACTAAAAAATAAATAGTAAAAAATTTAAAAAAAAGAATTTCCATCTTTAATGTTTACTTAAGCTGTGTCCCTTCCTAGCCCTAAAGTTAAATAAAGTCTATAAAATTTCTCGATACTAACCCATTTAAAGAAAAAAAGTTTAAGTATAGAAAATCCCAGGATTCCCTGCCATGATTCTAAAATTCCAAAATGTCAGTTCTAGAGTAATTTTTTTAAATCCCACTCATTTTGAAGCCCCTGCATTCACAGTTCTACTCTGCACGAAGTCCAGGGTTCTAACACCAAATAATTCCATATGTAGATGTGCTTATCCTGTTTTGACAGGTGTGCCAAGTATGAAAGGGCCAAGAGTAGGCAGGGGTGGATCTTGCAAATTAGGTGGCCAACCCAAGATAGGTAACAGTAGCTCACAGATACTTGGGCATGTTTTGAAGTTCAGCTTCTGGATGGCCTTACTGGAGCCAGCAGAATGATTTGTCTAGGGCCAATGCATTGGCAATGCTAGGAGTGGGAAATAGGCTGTGCAGAGATGGTCTTGTCCTTGTGAAGGGCAAAATGAAGAGGTAAGGATAGAGACCAAGAGATGACCTGATCAAGGGGGGAGGGCTGGGGATTTATTGCCCTGGATCCTGATGGGGCAGTGCTCCATGATCTATCTCACTATCCTTGCCTAGCTTAATATCTGCTCATCCACATTTATGTCTCCACACTCTTCCTTCACTGAATCTGATGATGCACAGGATGACCTTCCCTTCTTAGAAGATTGTTGTTGACCATTACTTCCTTTTCCCCATCCAGCACTGTAGCTAATATTTCACTACTGTCACCAACTTAGAATATCTTGAGACCCTCCATTTCCCCCCAACTTAGGACAGTGGCTACTGACCTTTCAGAGTAATTATGGTCACCTTTTCCCCCTTCTTAATCTGCCCCAGAATAATGTCTGTCCACTCTCTCTTATCCCCTTTTTATGTGTGTCACCCCTACTTAATCCCTGGAAATAGTACCTGTAGATTTTATTACTTCCTCCCTCCCCCAATTATTTCACTTCAGCATATTTGTTACTTCATCCCATTTGTGACAATGTCTGCTAACTTCCATACTCCAGTGTCTGATGACCACTTAATACAACGTCAGAATTAAGAAATATTGGCAAATCCAAATATTAGCTGATAATTTTATTACATCTCTAGGGGGATGTGTGATCCCCCTCCACTTATTTGTCCATCACAGTGGTAACCAGTGATCTTCTATTACTCACTTAGCAGTGTCTGTAACTATCCCCAACTTGGTGATTTTTCCAATATGGTCCATACTGTTAACCTGCCTTTCTCCTCTGTAGTAAAGGCAAATGGCTGATAACAAACCATAACCACATTTCCCATCTACATTTTGGAGCCTCCATTGCACTCTCCATAGCACCCTATTAACAATAGGACAATTATGATGGGGGCCCTACATTCCCATGTCTGTTATGTCTTGACCAGTGACACAGTATCTGTGACCCCTCCCTATCAAATCCTGGCAATATATGCTGGTTCCTCACTAACCCCTCTAGCATAACGTCTGTTGATTCCTCACTGCCCCCATTACTTTTTGAGGCCCACAGTCGTCATTGACTACTCCCAAGTTTCTCAGCACTGCTTCCCCATGTTTGTAGATAGAAGGCCTGATGGATAAGGATGAGGTCCCAGCCTCATAGACACCCACCTTCTGAGTGCCTCATAAAGCACAGGGCAATTATCAACCCAGGATGGCTGAGGAGGATGTGGGGATATCAGGAGATCACAAGTTGAGCTTCAAATTTTTGAGGAGTGACACAAGAAGAATGGTGAGTGAAAGCTGTGAACCTAGGTTCAAATTCTGGCACAACAGTGATCTATTTAGGAATCACTGTCCAGGAGTTGCCTTGATTGCCTCACCTTTAAAATGGGGTTATGGAATTTGCTGGTAAGTGGATGGAACTAGCATAACATGTAGACAATCACGCTACAAGTAAAATAAGCCCCCAAAGTCAAAGGTTGAATGTTTTCTCTGATATGCAGAAACTAGTTCAAAATAAGGGATAATAAGAAAGAGAGAATGGGGGGAAAGGGAGGGAGGAATTCCATCAAAACAGAAGAAAAAATTGTTGAACTAATGAAGGGAATTGATGGCAGAGAGGTGGAGTGGGGTAAGGGAAGGACAGTAGCATTGATCTGACTTAACTTTTATGTACATATATGAATCTTACCATCATGTATATCCACAAGCATTAAGAAAAAAAGAAAAACTATAAATAGCAGAAATACCAGTAGAGGGAACAGGGGAAGGAATGGGGAAGGAATGGGGACTAAGTTAGAGGAAATGATAGTCCATGTTTTTATAATTATGCAAAAATGAACCCTGATGTTATGTATAAGTAAAAAGAGTCAATAAAAATGGGGTTATGCAAGAATGAAGTGCCAATATGGGTTACATGATGGGAGCAGGACTGGCAGAGCCCAATGAGGGTGCCCTATTGCTTAAATTATAAGCTGACACAAGCACCTGACCATCCTCTACAGGCCCAGGCCTCATGGAGGGAAAACATTTTGTTGTAAATTAACTTACCATTATTTTCCTTTTATAGTTGTCATAGCATAACACAGTACTAATACATGACTAGGGGGCTATGACTTTTTACATTTTAAGTCTTAGGGTCACACACAAAATTAGAAGTTACAGAGATTTCCCATACATTTCTACCACTGCATTCATAGTCTCTTCCATTTTCACATCCCCTCACCAGAGTGGTACATTTGGGTTTTTTTTTCTAATTAATCTACAATTTTTATTTGTTTTAATTAGTTACACTTGAAAGTAGACTGCATTTTGACTTACACAATTTGTTTACAATTGAAGAACCTACATTGACACTCATTATCACCCAAAGTTCACAGTTTACATTAGAATTCATTTTTATTAGCACTTTTATTTTTTAATAGAGCTTTATGGTTATATATAATAGTTGGTTTCTCCCAACAAACTCATACATGCATGGAAATTGATATCAGTTCATGATCCCCCTTTTTCCTCCCATCTCCCCCCTTTCTCTACTAGACTTCCTTTTGCTTGTCTATTAATTTGTATTCAATTGTTTCCTTATGTAATCTTATGATACTGTACATTCTACAGGTTGAGACAAACTAATAATGACATGTATTCATCATTAGGATACAGAGTAGTTTTACCGCCCTAAAAATCCTCTGTATATTTCTCCCCACTAGCTCCTGGCATCTTTTTACTCTCTCCATAGTTTTGTATTTTCCAGAATGTTATACAGTTGAAATCATACAGTATTAGATAGCCTTCTTTCAATTAGTAATATGTATCTAGGTTTCCTTTATGTCTTTTCATGGCTTGATAGCTCATTTCTTTTTAGTGCTGTACAATATTCCATTGACTGGATGTGCCACAGTTTATTTATCCAACCACTGAAGGGTATTTTTGTTGCTTACAGTTTTAGGATATTATGAATAAAGCTGCTATAAATATCTCTGTGTGCAGGTTTTGCTGTAAACAGAATGAAATATTGATGTTAGGGAAGGTGGAAAGTCCAGAATGCCAAGAATCAATTTCTCCAATTAGACATAAACTACTGACAGAATTTATCTTATTAATTATTTTTGGGACTCTGGGGCCTATTAAAAGGCTTACAGTTGCTGGAAAGTAAATTGCTATTAGTTTTGGTATGTTTCAACGCTCAGCACAATAGCAGCTACCAGACAACACCTCTAGATTTCAGCCAAGCTCTCTTTCCTGAGCAGCAGGAGTCATGTTTGACAATAAGGATCTTTTTCAAATATTGGGGATCTATATTCTGATCAGTGATTGCAGCTTCTGATCATGGAGGTAGAGACATAGAGGCAAATCACTATTGTTGCAGACCCCACTGAGTGATGTGGCCTTCAAAGGATTTAAAAAGCCAGTCCATGTTTGTTTCCCATTCACTTCCTCATATTTTACCTTTTGGGAAACAGAAATTTAAGGACTAGGACAATTGAAAACCATTATTATATAGGAAATTTTAAAAGTCACTACAAATGCCCTGGGACAGATGTGGGCACAGGAAAGACCTGAGATCTTAAGTTGACAACTCAGGTTCATCCCCAGCAGGAGATACCCTTGTACAATAAACAAAAAACAACATCAACAAAACTCAGTAAATGCTGGGGAAAGCAAAATATAATTTCCAGTTACTGTAGTATAAGATTCAAATGTCCAGCTGAGAACAAAAATAATCTCAAGGTATACCAAGAAACAGAAAATTATTACTCATTCAAAGGAAAATATATTCAATGAGTAAGACCAGATGGTGGATATATTAGACAAAGATTTTAAAACAGTTATATTAAAAATGCACAAAGAGCCAATTGTAGATGTCCAAAAACAAGTTCTTGAATGAAAACAATAAAGAAATAGAAAACGTAGAAAGGTACAAAAAAGAAAAATTTGAGAAAAAGCACAATAACCAAAATGAAAAACTCATTAGGGAGATTCAAAAGAAGATTTTTGAAAGTAGAATAAATTGGCAAACTTCAAAATATGACAATTGAAATCACTGAGTCTAAGGAATAGAAAGAAAAAAATATTGAAAAAAGTGAATAAAGCCTAAGAAACTTGTAGGATACTATTAATGGGTCAATACGCATCATAAGAGTCAGTACCCAGTCTGCAGGTTTAAAATAATCTCCACAAACCCTGAAAAAATTTTTAATAGAAAAATTCATCCTATAAGGCATATGAAATTTCAAGAAACTTGGAATACTCAAAACAACCTTGAGAAAGAATAAAGTTGGAGAACTAATACTTTCTGATTTTGAAATTTACTTTAGGTCTGGGGTTGTGGCTCAACGGTAGAGCGCTTGCCTAGCACTTGTGAGGTACTGGGTTCGATCCTCAACATAAAATATAATTAAAATAAAGTTGTTAAAATTTTACTATAAAGCTACAGTATTCCAAACAATGTGGTACTGGGTACACATAGACACACAGACCAATGGCCTTGAGATTCTAGAAATAAACCCACCTGTACATTGACAAATGATTTTCAATAAGTGTCAAAACATTCAGTGGAAAAAAAAGATAGCCATTTGAAAAAATTATGTTGGGAAAAGTGGACACTGGGATACTAAAGACAGGTGGATCTCTCAATGCTTGGGTCCTCCCTGACAGAGTCTGGTCCCCCTGGAGGGTGGGAATGGGTGGCGCAGACCTAACGTTCCCCACCAGCCAGTTCAAAGACGTAGAAGACCCTGAGGGTTGTCACAGGGAATGGGCTTTCCTAAGCCCAGCTCTGAGAGTGTGACTGAATTTAGGGTCAGTGAATGTCCATGTGGAGACCTTTATGGCACCCCCTCCCCAAATCGCCTGTTTCATTTACCTCCTGGTGGGACCGCGTCCTTCGTCTAGACTGTCCGGCAACTGCGCATGCGCTTGCTGTGAGCCGTTAGGTGCAGTCGTAATAATCAACTAGCAGTTGCCTAGTGATGTGTCCCTGAGGCGTTGGGGAGCTGGTGCCTATTGTGACACTGCCTTGGGTTGGGCTCTGACCTGTCTACTCCAGCGGGTTGGCCATTTGTTGGGACTCTAAGGACCAAAGAAGGCCTGGACAGGCTGAAGGAGTGATGTTGGGGGACAGGGATGGACCCTCGAATCCCAGCCCCAGGACTGGTATGAGCGACTGGGACTGACTCTTTGCACGGGGACATCGCCCTGTGAGCCTGAGGTGGAACTGTCTGTGTGTGTTTCAGGTAGCTTTGTTCCCACAGGGACTCATGCCAGCAAAGATCCCCACAGCCTGAGGAACTGTGTGTAGGGATAAGCGGGAACTCTCTCAAATTGGCGTACCCTGTTGACCCTGTCCCTGTGCTTCTGCTCCGGTTGTGTGACTGAGCGTGACGTTTTTTCATGGGGATCTCTTGTTTACTCTTCTTATGTGGGGCCAGGGTTGGGAACTATCTTGGGCTGCAGGGGTAGGAAGCTCCTCCCCTCTTAGAGGGAGCACCTTAGCCAAATCAAGCGGACCACCCCCACCCCCAAGAACAAAAACCTCATGGGAGCTCATTGTGGTCCTACTGAGGAGGGAAGATGCAAAAAGAGGTAAAAGAAGGTGCTTTTGACTTTTTTTTCATCTAAAGCTAAAACTAATTAACTGTAGTACATGGATGAGAATAGGAAAGTGACTTGGGGACAATATTATTAACTAAACTTGCAGCCTTTATGGCAGTTTCACCACTTTTATACCAATATCCAGGATGCATTTTGGGCTCATTTTTACTGTGCACTGTCTGGCCTTTTCTATTAGCTACATTTTCCCATGTTTTCCATATCCTTGAGGAACTTAAGTTGTGTTTGTGTGACCTTTATGAGTAAAATGGCCTCCTAGTTAAAGATGGATCAATTCCATGAGTATTTTCTCTTCCACACACATTTTTTTTTGTGTGTGTGTGTGGTGCTCTAGATCAAATCTAGGGTCTGAAATATGATAGACAGGTGCTCTACCACTGAGCTATATTCCCAGTCCCCACACATTTTAATTTTTTTGTCAAAATTAATTTATGAAAGAATGAACTTTTTAACTTATTTTTATTTTTAGTTATAGATAGACACCATACCTTTATTTTATTTATTTTTTTATGTGGTGCTAAGGATTGAAACCAGTGCCTCACACGTGCTAGGCAAGTGCTCTACCACTGAGTTACAACCCAGTTGCCCCCTCCCCATTTCTTAATGGCTGAAAAAGTATAATTAACATAGCTTTTTTGGGATTCCATCCCCTATGCCTACAATGTATATGTTGGCCTCAATCAAAGGACTGTATGATTCATATGGGAGGAGCTGTGTCCGCCCCAGCCAACATTTCCCTTATAATAAATATTGTCATTACATTTGCACTTTCCTTTAATTATTAAGTGACATCTAGTTCTGATTTTACCACACTTGAGTGGCTACCAGCATTGACTCTTCTGGTTTCCACTGGGTCTTGGGTGGGTTAGTAAAGGTGGGCCAGTAGTCCCAGGTGTAGGGAGTGTTCCTTTGAGAGGCCTCTTTGTCTTTTATGCAACATTCAGAGAACTTGGCCTGGCCCCCAGCACAGCTCCTCCTGGGGCCTCAGGTTTTTAGCTCCCATATCCTTGTTGGGAAGTCACTGATGCTCCTTGGGAGCATGTCATGTTGTCATTGTTTGTCTTTTTTTAAAATTTTTTATTTTTAGGTGGACACAATATCCTCATTTTACATCTCTGTTGTTGAGGATCGAACCCAGCGCCCCGTGCATGCTGGGCGAGCACTCTATCGCTGAGCTACAACCCCAGCCCTTATCATTGTTTTTATTCAGTCAAATACTGCTTCTTCCCACATCAGCTGCTACTGTGATTGAACTCAAGTAGACATCTCCTTGAAGGCACTTCTCAGAATCAGGAGGCCATGGTGTTTGAGTCCATGCAGGGTTCATTCTAGGGCCGGTTCAAAGGGAAGCAGTTGACTGAAGTTCAGTGAGTTTTCCATTGACACCTTTACTAGGGTACTCAGAAGTTTCTTCCTCACTGGCTCCTCCTTGATTCTTATGATCTGACCCCATTCCCACAAACTCTCACTCTAGTTAGTCTGGAATGTGATCTACAAAAGGAATCAAGTATATCTTCACACCAAAAAATGGTTACCACAAGAGCAGTGGAAGTGACAGAACGGTTTGGTGGTTCTGATCCTGAGAGGAAGAGGAGTGGAGGCTGGTCCTCTGGCCCTTGATGATCACTGCCCTCCCTCTTCTCTTGCCTCAGCTTGGCTTCTAGGAGTTTAACAAGACCTGAAAAGGCACACATATATACCACAAGCCTGGAGCTCATGTCATAGCAACTATTGTGGCTGCTTAGAGTTTGAGGGGCAGGAAACCACCCTGACTGTGCAAAGGGGTTGGGCTCTGGCCTGTCTCCTCCAAAGCTCAGTGGAATGGTCCAGAGATATGAGGGGTTAGAGAATACTGTGTCAATCACAGTGACAAAAAAAAAAAAAACCCTGAAATAAGAAATTTCTAAGGATAAATGGTTTATTTGATTCATGGTTTGAAGGATTCAGTCTGGTTCTGTTGATTTTGTACCTATAATGAGGCAGAACAAGATGATGGGAATGTATCATGGAGGAAACAGCCCACCTCATCCAGGAGGGAAAAAGAGAGGAGAAAAGGCTGGGATCCCAATATCCCCTCAAAGGAAACACTCCTGATGACCCATCTTTCTCCCACTAGGCCCCACCTGGTAAGGTTTTACCACCTCCATGGGTGGTAAAGGCACCACAGCCCTTAATGTATGGGCCTTAGTGGAGATACTCCATATGCAAATGATGACAAGGGCCACAGGCTGAAGTAGTGTCATTGTTAACCTGGCACATCAGGGCCTCTCTCCCAGTGCTGAGAATGTGGGGAGGACTCTCCTGTGGGGAGTTTTCTCTGGAACCTAGTGGGTGGAATGTCTGTGTGGCAGCAGGATGTTTTGCTCAAGGGAAGCTTTTAAGCCGGGAGTAGAGTCTGGTAGCCTGAAGAACTGCTCATGTGTATACATGCACCCAATAGGACCTTGTGCATTGGGAAGGGCCTTCCTCAAATTTTTATTCCTGATGGCAACCCTGACACTGTGTATCTGTTTTGCCTTCAGGGGCAGATGTGATTACTTTTTCTATTGTGATTCCTATTTAGGTTTGTGGAGGGTCATGTGAGTTGGGTGGCTTCTTTGGAAGCCCCTCCTAATTGAAGAGGTAATCATTCTTAAAAGAAGCTGACATGATTCAGATGGCAGATTAAAGGAAGGCTGAATTTCCAGTTGCTCCATGGCTCAGGATTCAAACAGGAGTACTGCTTCACAGCAAGGTGGGTGAGAGAAGGAAGGAATTCACTGAAATTTAATATTGAACAGTCAGAGTCTCTTAGACTCAGAAATTCAGGCTTATTGAACAAAGGACAAGAACGAATACATTGGAACCAAGCTGTTTGCAGTAGCAGCAGCAGTGCCAGTTCACCACAGGGAGGAGGACTAACAAACACAGAAAGAAACACAATGGGCAAATTTGGCACACAAAAACCCATAGAACAGAAAAGCAGTCTGTAGTTATCTGATCCAGAGGCTGCACAGTGACTTGGTATCTGAAAAGTGCTCTATGTTTCTTAACTGGCATGTGGAGAGATGATGCAAGAAGCCATTGGGGAGATCATATTGCAGCTTGCTGCTACAGGAGCCTGGGGAATCATAGCAAACACTGCCATACTGTCCCAGCAAATGCGTACCATGTGGCCTACAGTGCACCTAGCAGAATGCAATTGAAACAGGCACAGAGAAGACTGTACCCAGAAGGATTTATGTCAGAGATATAGAATGAAATGCAACTCATTTTCCCTTGGGCCTGGTGGCTTACATGACCAGCTGATAGGGTTGTGAAACTGAACAGATAGGCATGAATATACTTGGGGATTAGGCCTGGCAAGGCAATATTTATGGAGATTCTGAGCTGGGGGAGTGGAGTGTGAGAACCTCTGGGGGGGTTGGCTACTCTGCCCCATGAAGTAAAATTCTCAAGATGCTCCTGAGATTCACACTTCCAGCTGAGATAGGCATCTGCCCAGTACCACAGTGGGTGTTTATATAATCTCTTCAGATACCACACAACAAAGTCCCAAGGGCTTGATTAGAGCCAATCGCCAGCTGATGGAACTCTGCACTTAGAACTCTGCAGCAGCTCCACCCTGGGAGTGCATCAATCTGGTCGGTCTAAACCAAACTCCAGACAACAGTACCTCGATTCCATCCTATCTTATACTTGTAAGAAGAGAAGTTGGAAAGTGTTTCAACCAGCTTTAGTTTATAAGTCACTCCAGCTGCATCTCACTCCTGGAAATCTACTGGATCACTACAAGTTCACAGGGTAGAGACTACTGCTGAACTAAACCCAGCCAAGAGACAAAGCACCTTGTTCAACACACAAATTGGTTGGTTGCAAAGTGGCAGAATAGAGAAAGTCACTTTCTTGGCTGCTTTGTTGTGTGAAACCAAAGAAGCAGATAGGCAGCTTCTCAGCAAGATGTGTGGAAAAAAGAGGGGGTGACTTTACTGGGATTCAATACTGGACATTCAAAGTACATTGGGGACTCAGGAGGCTGGATATAATTAAATAAGGAAGAAATTCTCAGTGCCACCACTCTTGCCACACCTGGAGGCACCAGCCAGAGTGGTCCTTCCATGAGCAAAGTGGAGGGATAAGGGAATTAAAGGAACCCACATTTTTAGGAGGCCTGAGGCATGTCTGGGTATGGAGAATTTAGAGATCAAAGACATTGCCCAAGTAAACTGCAAGTTATTCTACACGATATCCTTGTGTGGGAAAGAAGCATCTCTCCCAGCTGTATGTGGGGAATAGAGGAAGAAACCATTTGCCACTGCAGTGTGGGGGCCAGCAGCTGGGGGAGCTGATTCCTGGCCAACTTGAGTTTGGCCCCAAATACAGGCCTGGCAAACTCACACTTCCATGACATAGAGTGCCCAAGTGACCAGGAAAAAATAAAAAGGTGGAAAGGGGTTTTCTGGTTGTGGAAACCCACCCAGCTCTCCTCCTCCCCCTCCAATCTGGCTGCTTTGCAGGACTGGCTGGGAGAGATGCACCTGACCAGGAATGTGAAATTGTGGGGGCAGAACAGATTGAGTTTGGAAACTGAACCCAAGACCAAGAAACACAGGATCCACAGATGATGGAGTGGACTAAGAATTGGGTCCTCCACTGCATGAGTGGAACCCAGGGGTGCAGTTATCAACATGGACCAGCAATTGCTGAGTCCTGGAGTTGTGCTGATTTAAAATCACCAAACCAGTTGGCATCAGGGAAGGACCTGGAGACTACCTGAGCCTAAACCCCACCTCCTAGATTCCTGCCACCCCACCCTGAGGTTGGAGCAAGCATCACACTCCAGACCACCCCACCTAACCCTGCTGAGAAGGAAAGGTGAGAATCTTTTGAACTCCAACAGAAAAAAATTCTTTAACTTTTCATTGAGATAAATTTTTTCCTTTTCTCTATTTAATTATGACCTTACCAGATGTGGTAGCTCATGTCTGTACTCCCAGTGCCTTGAGAGACTGAGGCAGGCAGTGAGTTCAAAACCAGTCTCAGTAACTTAGTAAAGACCTGAGAAACTCAGCAAGACCCTGTTTCTACGTAAAATATAAAAAAACTGCCAGGGATGTAAGCACCCTGCCTGGGTAGTTAAGCACCCCCTGGTTCAATCCCCAGTACCTAATGATAATAACTTTAATGGTTCACGGACAGTTGTCCATATTCATACATTCATATTTGCTTTTCTCATTTCTAGCATTTTGAAGCCAGTTTTTTTATTGATTAGTTTTGTGAGGACTAGGATGTTTGATTAGTATATTTCAGTTTTGTTTTGTATTTTTTATTTTTATTTTTAAATTTTTAAAATCTTTACTTCATACATTTTTCTGTCATTTATCTGTTTCCTTGATTCTTTCTCTCTTTTCTTTTGCTAATGGCCAATATCTATTATTCTTTTACTCTTCCTTTTATTTTTTTAAATATGTTTTTTTAGTTGTAGGTGGACACAAAACCTTTACTTTATTTATTTATTGAGGGTCCAACCCAGAGCCCCATGTGTACTAGATGAGTGCTCTACTGCTGAGCCACAACCCCAACCACTTCCTTTAATTTTTTACTTCTATCTTCTTTCCTTATCCTTCATCATCATCACATCCTACATCACTTCTGTTCTCTCCCTGTCCACCATTCAAAATGTAAACCATTTTGCAAACTTATTGTTTTTATTGAAAGCAATAACTGATGATATAATTTCTGTTTATTGTGACAATCTTGTAGATGTCATAGCAAGAACTAATCAGTTCAATGCTGTATATTGTTTTCATTTGTTGTTGTTACTGTTTATCTCCCCTAAATAGTGCAGTACTGAAAACCTTCAGGGACACTGCAAGTCCACAGCAAAAACTCTACTGCCTCAAGTCCATACTGTTAGATGGGTAGACACACAAACAAGATGCAAAAGTAAGGGAACAAACTGCCCCAAACAAACTGAGATACTTGAAGAACCAAATATATTGCCACTACAGTGGAGGAAATGTCAGAGAAGGAGTTTAGAATGTACATGGTTATACTAATCTTCAAGGAAAAGGGTAATGTATTGAGTGAAATCAGAGAAAAAAATACAGGAAGTAAAATATCACTTCAATAAAGAGAGGAATTCTGAAAAATATAAACAAGCAGATGTTAAGATACCATGACCAGAACTTCCAAGAAATATGGGATAATATGAAAAGAACAAATTTAACATTTATCAGGATAGATGAAGGCTCAGAAATACAAACCAAAATAATATCAGAAAATTTCCCAAACCTAAAGAAGGAAATGGAGGGCTAGGGTTGTGGCTCAGTGGTAGAGTGCTCGCCTAGCATGTGCGAGGCCCTGGGCTTGATCCTCAGCACCAGATAAAAATAAAGAAATTGTGTCCAACCACAAATATATAAAGATTGAAATAGGGCTGGAGATGTGGCTCAAGCGGTAGTGCGCTCGCCTGGAATGCACAGGGTGCTGGGTTCTATCCTCAGCACCTTGTAAAAATAAAGATGTTGTGTCCACTGAAAACTAAGAAGTAAATATTGAAAAATTCTCTCTCTCTCTCTCTCTCTCTCTCTCTCTCTCTCTCTCTTTCCATTTCAATCAAGGAAATGGAAAATCAGATATGGATGGCTCACAGGACTCCAAATGTATGAAATTACAACAGACCCGCACCAAGGCACATTATTGTGAAAATGCCTAACATACAGAATAAGGATAGAATTTTTAAGGATAGAATTTTCAAGGATGCCAGAGAAAAGTGACGAGTCAGATTTAGAGGGAAACCAATCTGGATCTCAGCTGATTTCTCCATCCAGACCCTCAAAGCAAGGAGGTGGAATAATATATACCAAGCTGTGAAAGAAAATGCTATACTCAGTGAAATTAAGTTTCAGAATTGACAAAATAAAAACCTTCCCTGATAAACAAAAGCCTCCCAACCAAGAAAAGCTCCGTACCAGATAGTCTTAGCTGAGTTCTACAAGCCCTTAAAAGAATTATCACCAATACTTCTCAAATAATTTCATGAAATGGAAAACAAGGGAACCCTTTCAAACTCATTCTATGAGAATAGTATGACTCTGACCCCAAAACTTCAGACCAATTTCCCTGATGAACATGGATACAAAAATTCTCAATAAAATTCTGGCAAATTGCATACAAAAATATTAAAAAGATAGTGCACCACAATCAAGTGGGGTTCATCCCAGGGATGCAAGGTTGGATCAACATACATAAATCAATAAATGTAATTCATCACATCAATAGACTTAAAGACAAAAACCATATTATCTTAATAGATGCAGAAAAAGCATTTCACAAAATACAACACACACATTTCATGTTCAAAACATTAGAAAAAATAGGAATAGTAGGAACATACCTCAACTTTGTAAAAGCTAGCTATGCTAAACCGAAGGCCAACATCATCTTTTTAAAAAAATCTTTATTTTATTTTTATGTGGTGCTGAGGATTGAATATATATATATATATATATACACTTACGCACTAGAGCAGAGACCTTATGCCCAATAGAAGAAAAAGTAGGCCCAAATCTTTACCACATTGGCTTAGGAACTGACTTCCTTAACAAGACTCCTAAAGCACAAGAAGTAAAATCAAGAATCAAGAAATGGAATGTATTCAAACTGAAAAGCTTCTTCTCAGCAAAGGAAACCATAACACAAAGAGACAGCCTACAAAATGGGAGAAAATACTTACCACATGTATCTCAGATACAGCTTTAATCTCCAGGATATATAAAGAACTAAAAAAACTGAACACCAGAACAACAAATAATCCAATCAACAAATGGGCTAAGTAACTGAACAGACACTTCAGAGAAGAAGAAATACAATTGATCAACAAATATATTTAAAATGTTCAACATCTCTAGTGATTAGAGAAATGAAAATTAAAACTACTCTAAGATTTCATCTCTCACCAGTCAGAATGGCCATTATCAAGAATACAAGCTAGGGCTGGGGATGTGGCTCAAGTGGTAATGTGCTCACCTGGCATGCGTGGGGCACTGGGTTTGATCTTCAGCACCAAATAAAAATAAAGATGTATGTGCACCGAAAACTAAAAAAAAAAAAAAAAAATACAAACTAAAATAAACCTAGAGGATGTGGGGAAAACGCACACTCATACATTGCTGGTGGGACTGCAAATAGTTGCAAAGATTATGGAAAGCAGTATGGAGATACCTCAGAAAACTTGGAATGGAATCACCATTTGACCCAGCTATCCCACTCCTTGGTTTATACACAAAGGACTTAAAAACAGCATACTATAGTAATGCAGTCACATCAATGTTTATAGCAGCACAATTCATAATAGCTAAATTGTGGAACCAACCTAGATGCCCTTCAATAGATAAATGGATAAAGAAACTGTGGTATACATAATATTACTCAGTCTTAAAGAGAAATGAAATTATGGCATTTGCAGGAAAATGTATATGGTTGGAGAATATCATGCTAAGTGAAATAAGCCAATTCCCCCAAACCAAAGACTGAATGTTTTCTATGATATGCAGATGCTAATTCACAATAAGGGTGGGGCACTAGGGAAGAATAGAGGTACTCTGGATTAGGCAGAGGGGAGTGGAATGGATATAAAGGTAGGAGCATGAAGAATAGTTAAATGAATCAAACATTATTACCCTATGTACATATATGATTACATGACACTGTGATTCTACATCATGTACAACCAGAAGAATGAGAAGTTATACTCCATTTATGTATGCTGTGTCAAAATGCATTCTACTGTCACGTATAATTAGAACAAATTTTCAAAAAAGAATGCCAATGCTTTTGAAATTATTCAATGAAATATACATTGTTGTTGATACTGCCAATTAGTACAATCACATTGGAAAGCAGTATGAAGATTACTCAAAAGCCGAGGAATAGACCCACCATGTGATCCAGCTATCCCACTCCTCAGTATTTATCTCCAAGAACTAAAATCAGCATACCAGAGTGATACATACCAATGTTTATACCAGCACAATCTACAATATCTTAATTATGGAACCAACTAGGTGCCCATGAGTAGACAAGTGGATAAAGAGAATTATATATTGTGGTGAATAAAACTTTATTCACACACACAAAGTTTTATTCACCACAATGAAGAATGAAATTGTCATTTGCAGGAAAATTGGTGGAACTTGAGAACATTATGTGAAATTAGGCAAACTCAAAGTTAAGGGTCAAATGTTTTATATGTGGAAGCTAGAGAGGAAAATGGAAAATAAAGCTAGGGGGTGGGGAAATCTCATGAAAATCATAAAGAAATCAGTAGAGAAGAGGAATGGGACCAATGCAAGGGAAGAGAAAAGGGGAAATACTGGGAAATGATATCGGCAAGTTCCATTGTTGTATCGTGTGCATATATGAATATGTTACAACCCCACCATTATGTTTAATTATAATGCATGAATAAAATACCAGAAAAAAGGTGATACCCCTACCCCCTACACACAACAACAGAAGCCTCATGGGGAACCCGTTTGGACTTAAAGAAGAGGTGCAAATAGTACACAAATAAGGTCCTTATAACATCATTTTCCTGTTCCCTGTATATCTAAGTAGAGCACAGTGAGGGAGTAGAGGAGCTCACCTTGAGCACAGCCTCATGAACTAAATCAATGGCTATTAATGTCAATTCTCCCATTTTGCACCAATATCCAGGATCTACCTGGAAATTGGGAGTAATTTCTCCTGAGCAGCCTCCAGCCTTTACTCGACCTTGTCTTTCGTATCCTTGACTTGTTTTCTATGTCATTCTTATGAATAAAAAGCATTTCTTAGTTATTGCAATCCTCCTGCCTCAGCCTCCTGAGTCGCTGGGATTACAGGTGTGCACCACCACATTGGTACACATATATATTAATGACTTGAGGTGTAATTACAATGCAGCCTTGGGCTTCCATGGCTTCTGCACATGAGGTAGCTCTTATTCTCAGTGACCAATCAGAAGGTTGTATGGCCGTGAATGGCCTTCATATTGAAGTAAACATTGTATTTCGTCAGCATTTTCCTTTCCATTCTTAAGTGATATCAGTTCCTGTTTTGCTATTTTTTGTGACTGCTTTGCAGCATTGAATCTTCTTTCACCAAGACAATGGAACTGGGGGTAAGTGGAAGGAGGGTAGTGGTCAAAGTTGTGGGGTGCCTTTGAGGGGTCCCTTTTAATTTCTCTGCAAAAAATAATTCAGCCTCCACTACAGTTCCTCTTGTCCCCACAGGTAGAATTTGGGGTGTCCCTATCCTTGCTGGAGTCCCCAGGGTTTCTAGAATCATGCCTTGTTGTGAATTATCACTCTTGGAATAGCCTATATGTTTCTGAAACATGTTAGCTCCATCCTCCCGCCTGGGACACCAATTCCTTGAGGGAATTGCTATACTTTGTATTCTTAAAATGTCCATGTCTACATTTCCCTGAAGGTGTTTATCAGTATGGGGTTTGCTTCTAGGATAGAGGCCTGCTGAGGACCTATCTTATATAAGTTTTCATTTGACAGTTTCATCAACTGGCTTCATGTATCTCACTGTCCTCATTTCTGTTACCCGATTTTATCCTGGATGCAATCTAACCCACTTCCACCAAGATCCACTCTAGAATCAGCTCCACAAAGGAATACACTGGGCCCACCTCATACCATGAAGCTTGGCGACCACAGTGGTGGCAGAAGCGACCCAGATATCTGAAAGATCAGATCCTAAGGGGAAGGCTGCAAGAGGTTGCCAGTCGCACTGCTCCTGTTCGTACAGCCTAGTCTCCTGGATTTGCAACTGAGCATGCATGACTTTCCAGCCTGGCGCTTAGGTCACAGTGACCAGTACAGTTGCCTAGGGATACGTCCAGGAGACTTAGCCAAGCAGGCACTCTCCCTTACATGCCGTGGATGTGCTGTGGCCGTTTGCGAGGATGGTCCCAGGATCTGAGAAGTAGAGGAAGGCCAAGTAGGTGGAAGAGTTGACATCAGCAGTACGATCTGCAACATGGGATCCCTGCATCAGGCCTGCTTTGTGGGTATGCCTGTGTCTCTTCTCTCATGGAATCCACCCTGTGGACCACAGAATGGGACGGCCTTTGCACCTTAGAATGCTGTTATGTGCCCTGAGAAGCTACCTGAATGTGTGTGGGAGTATGGCTTGTGCAGTGGATAGGGCCCTGTCTACTCTGCTTTCCTCCTTGAGCCCCTGTCCCTGTTTGTTCTCACCTGCTGGCAAGGAGTGATTTTTTAACACTGGGGCTCCTGTGTGGGTTGGAGGCTATGATTTGGGTTGCTGTTTCAGACTCTAGAGAGGTAGCTTTCTAAAATTCGACACCAATTTCCAGTTACAAAAACCTGACTTGGAACTCAGTTTAGACTTACAGAAGAAGTATAAACAGGATAAGGAAGGTGATTATAACAACATTCTCCTCTTCCTTTAAAGGCAATAACAAACCTAACTGTAGCTGACTGATTGAGAGTAATTATTTGGTAATAATATGATGAACTAAAGTGGTGGCTTCTGTGGCCACACCGACAGTTTCACATTGGTACAGGACCAACCTGGCAGTTGGAAGTCATGTCTTATGCATGACCTGAAGCATTTACTGTGTCCTCCACTGCTACTTGAATACTGTCAGAGGCCTCTTAATTCGGCTCTGCCTCCAGCACAACTCCTCCTGTGGTCCCAGGTATGGTTTTTGGTTTTCTTAGCCATGTTTGGGTCTTCAAGGCTCCTGCAAGTCTACTTTAGTGGCACATCAGTCTCAGAATAGCCAAATACCACCTCTAAAATGCTTTCTAGAGGGACCCCTGGGACTGCTTTTGTGCTTGTGACTTTGTTGCATAAGCAATGAATAGGTCATCATGGTATCCTATTATCAGGCTTTTGTATTCTCCACTCTGAAACAGACAATACATCTCTATCCTTCTCAAGGTCACTTGTAATATTGATATTGCTAGACCCAATAGCCATTGTCAAATCTTGTATTATTTAATTTTCCAGGGGTATCTGCTACCATTGATTGTCTGTCCTACTTTCATTTGGTTTCTATATTCCCTGCCCTTGGTTCCCCTCCCACCACTTTGGTCCTCCATAGTAGCTTCCTCACTGGTCTGTCCCTTTCTTGAACATTGGGATGCAACATGGCTTAGTCTTTGTTGTTTTTTACACTCAAGTTCCTAATTGTCTTATCCTGCTTTGGGAATTTAAATATGTATAGGTAATAACTACTAAATAAATATGGCCTCTAGGGTAGTATAAGCTATTATATTGAAGTGCCTAGGCCAATATTTCAGTTCTGTGTTTAATACACACTTCAGGTTTAATATCTAAAACTGTTCTCCCAATTTTCCTCCACACATTTGTTGGAACTGTAGCTTTCCTCTTCTTATTTGATGGAATTCACCACCTTTGCAAGTGCTCAGAACCAAAACCTTTGAGTTGAATTCACCTAGGCATTTTCTTTCTCATACCTAACATTTAACCACTAAATAAAACTTGCTTCATCGCATTTACCATGTAGGTAGACTACATCCCATTCTTACCAGACCCATTGTTACCATCCTGGCCTAAGCCATCTTCATCTTTCATTTGAATTATTGCCATTGCCTTCTCCGTTTTTTTTTTTTTTTTTTTTTTTTTTTTGGTTCCAGGGACTGAATCCAGGTCCTTAACTACAGCAAAATACTGTCTTTTTTTTTTTTTTTTTTACATTTTTTTAGGTGTAGATGAACACAATATGTTTTATTTATTTATTTTTATGTGATGCTGAGGATCAAACCCAGTGCTTCATGCATGTAAGGCAAACACTCAACGTTTGAGTTACAACCCCAGCCCTCCCCAGCCTTTTTAAAAATCTCTTATTTAGAGACAGTGTCTTGCTAAGTTGATAAATGGTGATCCTCCTGCCTTGGTCACCCAAGCTTTTGGGATTACAGGCATGAGCCACCGTGCTTGGCCCACAGTATTCTACTCTTTTTTTTTCTTTTTTAATGTTTATTTTTATTAGTATTTGGCAGACACAACATCTTTGTTTGTATGTGGTGCTGAGGATCGAACCCGGGCCGCACGCATGCCAGGCAAGCACGCTGCCGCTTGAGCCACATCCCCAGCCCCAGTATTCTACTCTTATCTACTTATTTTTGTTTTGTACAACAGCTACATGTCAGATCATGTCTTTTGATGAAACCCTCAAATGGCTGGGGATGTGGCTCAAGCGGTAGCACGCTCGCCTGGCATGCGTGCGGCCCGGGTTCGATCCTCAGCGCCACATACCAACAAAGATGTTGTGTCCGCCGAGAACTAAAAAATAAATATTAAAAAAAAAAGAAACCCTCAAATGGCTGACATTTCCCTCAGAATACAATTCTAAGTGCTTACAAAGCCCTGCAAAATATGCCTGTTACTTCTTTGACCTCCTGTCTTATTAATTGCTCCCTTGTGTAAAATTCTAATGTAATTTCACTAATATTCCTCAAATACACCATTAAAGTACCATTATAGATTCTTTGCTCTCACTTATCTCCTTCACTGGAAGGCTCTTTGTTAGACACTAATTGGTTTCCTTCTTTACTTCTTCAAATCTTGGCTCTGATGCTTCTGTATTCATTCATGGTCTACCTTGAATTATTGTATTTCATATAGTAACCTAAACTGTCATATCCCTCCCATCTCTTTTTAAATGGCTTTTCCAACCAGTAACAATTAGCTTTTAACATACCCTATACATACTTTATCTCCTTTTGCTAGAATTGTTCACTGATGTGCCCCAATACCAAGGGTAGTGGCTGGAATACAGTTTGTGTCCAATAAATGTGACTAATTTTAGAACAATAGGTTTGGGTGGGGAAAGCATATGTTGTTAGCCTGTCTTTGTAGGAATAGGCAATAGTCTCAAATCTTGTTCAAACTGTCCCTTTAAGTCAGTGTAAATGATTTCTATTAAGGAAAGACGATTAAGCATTTGGAGACAGAGATAGCATGTCTTAAAGCATATAATATTAAGCTGCTTTTAGTAATTCATAAGACATTACTAATGTCAAAGACATTAATAATGTCATAAGACATTATTCAGCAAGAAACACTGAATAACTCCTTCCATTTCAAAATCTCCATTTGAGGGTTCATCAAAAAACAGTCTAGACTGGCATAAGACCTGCTTTATAAGACAGGAGGAGGCAGTTTGAACAAATGTTTTGTCTATAAAAATAAGAACACTGCTTTCTAGTCTGAACTGGGTAGATCCACATGCTCCAAGGTCATTAAGTTAATACTAAAAATGTTAAGATTTCTTTTACTCACAGCACCCTACTTCCTGGTACATTATCCATATCCTCAAGAGAAGTTTATTATTAATAAGTGAACTAAAACAGCATCAACAAATAAGAGGTTTGCTTTAATTTTATATAAAAAAATCATGGGAGGCAGGCAGACCAGAGACGGTATGACTGTTCCACAAAATCATCAGGATTTTGGTCTCCTTCAGTATTTTTGATCCAAATATAACACCCAGATATCCTCAAAATTCCCATGAGACAGACAGAAGTTCAGCTTAGATGTCTATTTTGTAGGGAGGAAAAAGAAGAAACAGAGAGGAAAAAAGAATTTCATAAATATCCTAGACACACAAAGACCACTTCCATCTTGCTGACTTGAAAGGGAGACTAAGATAGTGTTTTAGCCCAGGATATATTATTAAAAGAGAAAAATGGATATTGGGTAGGGAAATAGTCTCTAATGCAAACTTGTCTTTTTTTCTGTTTCAACATAAACTCTGCACGTTAATCTTTATTTTCAGTTTAACTGAAAAGTACATTCATGTTTAAAAAAATTTCCTAGTAGATTTATTCTGGCTATTTTTTTTCATTTCTAAATAATATTCTTGAATTGTCAGAGATGGTGAAAGATGCAAATATGTAGACTTTATAACAAATCACTTCACGCTTGTCCTAAATTCTGTAACTGTTTTTCTTAATAACCCACTGATACTACACGGCTTCTTTACAGTATGAATTTTCTCTTACAATATTGAACAAAAGTTGTCTCATGAGAGCATGTAGTTCCACCCCCCAAATAACCTGGGATAAATGTTAATGAAATATTTCTTGATACTAACAACACTCATAAGTGCCCTCCTCTCATGCAAATCTTCTAAAATAGGAAAAATGAAAATAGTACCTAAAATTCATGATATGCTATGTTCAAGGCACTGTTCTAAGAGCTTTTACATGTAATAACACATAATACTTTCAAGAATCTTACAAAAATGTATTATTCCTAGGTCTACCTTACAAACAAATCAAAGTAATGGTATTTTATGACAAATGTCATAAAAGAAATAAATGGGCAGAGCCAAGAGTATATTGAAAAAGATATTTTCTATGGTTAAAGACTTTCCTACATTTACTATATTAACAGAATTATTTTCTATTTTAATTTGCTAATGTTTAATAGGGTTCTAATAATAAAAGTTTATTTTCTACATAGACCACATTAACATTTTCATTGCCCCATCTAAATTTTTCAATGCTGAACTTTATGAGACAAATCTGTCCCCAATTCACATTTTTAAGACTCTGTACTAGTAATAGATAACCAGATAATGCTATGTGTGAGACCACAAAGAATAATGAACACAATAATTCATATAAAAACTTGTGAATCATGACTAAAGTCTATTCCACACTCCTTATAATCAAATGATTTTTCATTGACATGAATTTTCTGATGTTGAGTTAGTTGTGAACCACGAGTAAAGGACTTTCCACATTCTTTACATTGATAGGGTTTCTCACCAGTATGAATTCTCTGATGTCGAGAAAGATGTGAGCTCTGAGTAAAGGCTTTCCTACATTCTTTGCATTCATAGGGCTTCTCACCAGTATGGATTCTTTGATGTAGAGTAAGTTGAGAGCCATGACTAAAGGCTTTCCCACATTCCTTGCACTCATAGGGTTTTTCTCCAGTGTGAATCCGCTGATGTTGAGTAAGCTGTGAACCACGAATAAAGGCCTTCCCACATTCCTTACACTGATAGGGTTTCTCACCAGTGTGAATTCTCTGGTGTTGTATAAGCAGTAAGCCACGAGCAAAGGCTTTCCCACATTCATTACATACATAGGGTTTCTCACCAGTATGAAGTCTCTGATGTTGTGAAAGATGTGAACTCTGAGTAAAGGCCATTCTGCATTCTTTACATTCATAAGGTTTTTCACCAGTATGGATTCTTTGATGCTGAGTAAGTTGTGAACCACGAATAAAAGATTTTCCACATTCCTTACATTCATAGGGTTTCTCACCAGTGTGAATTCTCTCATGTTGAGTAAGTTCTGAGCCACGACTAAAGTTTTTTCCACACTCTTTACATTCATAAGGTTTTTCACCTGTATGAATCCTTTGATGTCGAGTAAGGAGTGAGCCACGATTAAAAGCCTTTCCACATTCCTTGCATTGATAGGGTTTCTCACCAGTATGAATTCGCTGATGTTGAGTAAGTTGTGAGCCATGACTAAAGGTCTTTCCACATTCCTTACATTCATAGGGCTTTTCATTAGTATGAATTCTCTGGTGTTGAGTAAGCTGTGAACCTCGGATAAAGGCCTTCCCACATTCTTCACATTTATAAGGTTTTTCCCCAGTATGAATCCTTTGATGTTGCATAAGTAGTGAGCCCCGAATAAAGGCCTTTCCACATTCCTTACATTCATATGGCTTTTCCCCATTGTGAATTTTCTGATGCTGGGAAAGCTGTGAACCACAAATAAAAGCTTTCCCACATTCCTTACATTCATAGGGTTTCTCACCTGTATGAATTCTTCTATGTAGAATAAGTTGTGAGAGCTGAGTAAAGACCTTTCTACATTCTTTACATTCATAGAGCTTCTCACCAGTATGAAGTCTCTGGTGCAGAGTAAGTTGTGAATTCTGAGTAAAGGCCTTCCCACATTCTTTACATTCATAAGGTTTCTCACCAGTATGGACTTTCTGGTGCCTGGTGAGCTGTGAGCTACGAATAAAGGCTTTCCCACATTCTTCACATTTATATGGTTTTTCACCAGTATGAATTCTATGATGTAAAATAAGTTGTGAACTCTGAGTAAAGGCCTTCCCACATTCCTTGCATGCATAGGGTTTCTCACCAGTATGAAGTCTCTGATGAAGACTGAGCTGAGAATCACGACTAAAGGCCTTTCCACATTGCTTACATTCATAGGGTTTTTCACCAGTATGAATACTCTGATGTTGAGTTAGGTGTGAAGCTCGTCTGAAAGCTTTCCCACATTCCTTACATTTATAGGGTTTTTCTGTAGAGTGACATCTTGGATGTTGAGATAAGTAGGTATGATGGTTGAAAATGGACATATTGTCATATATGATCATCCCCTGCCTGAAATAGTCCTTCTGATTTTCTTGTTGCTTCTTCAACTTAACTCTGACTTTCAAATAATCTCTGAAATTGGTCTCTGAAAGCTCACAATTTTCAAGACTGTTATTCATTTCCCATTGAGATAATTCTGTTTTATTAGTGTCCTTTTCTGGAGATAAATCCTTATTTGAACACCTTGAAGGCAAGTCTGAAAGATAAGACAACATCAAGTAATTCAAGAGAAATAATTCCAAAGAATTTCCATGGCAGATAAAACAAATAATACAGAAATAATAGGCCTATAACAGTATTTTTCAAATATTGTTTACTATGACCCATAATAATACCTTCCTTTCATATCAAAACCTACTATAAAAATATAATATATACACACACACACACACAATTTCATAAAACAAAATCCTGTCTATCTTCTTCCCTCCCTTTGTACTGGAGGTTGAACCCATGACCTTGCACACCAAATTACACCTCAGGCTCTTTTTATTTTGAATAGGGAGACACTCTCTATTTCATCCTTCATACTTTGTGTCATGTCTTCTCTTGTTTACTCATCTACCCAAGCTCACATGTGTTTAACCCAAAAGAATACCTTTTATCACTGCCCAGGCACTACTACAGGGTTAAAACATAATGAAAGTTCTCATGAAATTTTGAGGATGCTAGAAAAGAAAAAGGCAATTTTCTAAAATGATGGAAGGCATCTGGAGTGATATAGATTCCATGAATTTTATTTTTATAAACCCCACCATTATAGATGGAAATACAGATCAAGAAATAGAACATGAAAAGTCTTATACATTACCCCTGGGAATGCAAACTGGTACAATGAAAACACTTTGTAGTTTCTTATAAAAGTGAAACATACTCAGCAAATGATATAGCAGTCATATTTAAAGATATTTACAGTTATGCTCAAACACCAAGTATTACAGCTTCTTTATTCATAATTGCCCCAAACTGGAAACAACCCATAAGTTCTTTAAAAGGTGAATGATCAACAGTTTGACAATTATATACAATAGAACACTATTCAGCAATACATAGAAACAAACTATTGATTGATGAAACAATATTAACAAATCTTTAATGTATTTTGGTAAGAAAGCCAGAGCCCAAAGGCTACATATTTTGATTCTATTTATGTACATTCTTGAAAAGGCAAACTATAGGGATGGAAAATAGGTGAGTAGTTTTCATATGCTAGGGAAAGAGAAAGGAATTGAGACCAAAAGGAAACCATGAGTTTGAGGGTGGGGGTCAATAATAAGAACTGTTTTATATAAAAATGTGATAGTGGATTTACTTGATGTGTGGATGGTGCACCAGACTTTCTGAAAAATGTCCCTAAGTTTTGGGTGAAATATTACAAATATACTTTGAAAACTGGTCAGGCTTAAAAGAAAATAAAGTATTCCAGAAGCACCGCAACAATTACCACCCAGCATTGTAGTCCAGAGAACTAGAAACTAGAGAGGTACACATGCTGTGGTTACAGTTATCCTCAGGACATCTGCTAACTTTGATTGCATAAGTCTCTATATTAATTACCTGAAAAAATGTCAGAGTCCATGGCCCACAAGAGAGCAGGGATTAGAAAGGAACAACATTTTTTTTTTTTTTTTTTTTTTTGGTACTGGGAAGTGAACCCAGGGGCACTCAACCAGTGAGCTACATCCCAGCCCCTTATTAGAGACAGGTTCTCACAGAGTTGCTTAGGGCCTTGCTAAGTTGCTGGGGCTGGCTTTGAACTCAAGATCCTCCTGCCTCAGCCTCCTGAGATGCTGGGATTATAGGCGTGTGCCATGGTGCCCAGCAGAAATAAACTTCTTTATAAAATTATAAATATCCAAGGATACACTTCAGCAGAAGGGGGAAAATTTCTCTGACCTCAAAGGAAAACAAACAAAAAAAACATTTCACTATTTTTAAAAATTTGACTTTTACTCTGAGATGGGAAGCCACTGGATAGTTGTGAGAAACAACATGGAAAAAAAACCCTTTCCTTTGTATTAAAATGAATCATTCTGGGGCTGGGGCTGTAGCTCAGTGCAGAGCGCTTGCCTAGCATGCATTAGACACTGGGGTCAATCCTCAGCACCACATAAAAATAAACAAAATAAAGGCATTCTTGAGCTGAGGTTGTAGCTCAAAGGTACAGCTTCTCAGCACTCCATAAAAATGAATAAGTAAAATAAAGATAAAAAATAAAATAAAGGCATTATGTCCATCTACAACTACATTTTTTTTTGTACTGAGGATTGAACTCAGGGGTACTCAACCATGAGCCACATCACCAGCCCTATTTTGTGTCTTATTTAGAGACAAGGTCTCACTGAGCTGCTTAGCACCTTGCAGTTGCTGAGCTGGGTTTGAACCGGCAATCCTCTTGCCTCAGCCTCCCTAACCACTGGGATTACAGGCATGCACCACTGTGCCCGGCCAAAAACAATTTTTTTTTAAAATGAATCATTCTGATTGTTTCATCAAATCAAAGGACAGCCTGATAGTACAAAAACTAGGCAGACAGAAGTTAGGAGGCTACAGCAACCAAACAGCTTGGACTAGATGATGGTGGAGATAGGGGTAGAAGAAGTGACATATCATTGGATTCTGGATATATTTTGAAGGTATACTGAAGAAGATTTAATGATGCAGTGTACTTGTAATATGAGGTAGAGAAAATGAGGAGGATTCCTGGTGTTTCTCTTGAACATCTAGAATAATGGAAGTATTATTGGAAACCATGCAGTGTAGTAAGAACAGGTTTAGATGAGAATATCAAAAGCTCGGTTTGGGGGCCAGTTTAGTGGTGCATGCCTCTAATCCCAGCAACTTGGGAGGCTGATGCAGGAGGATTACAAGTTCAAGGCCAGCCTCAGCATCTTATTGAGACCCTATCTCAAAAGGGCTGGGGATGTTTCTCAGTGGTAGAGTGCCCCTAGCTTCAATCTCTGTCTGGTACAAAAAAAAAAAAAAAAAAAAAAAAGAGAGAAAGAGTTTGGTGTTAAGCCCTTAAGTATCACAAGGAAGATATTAAAAAAAACATATAGGGCTGGGGTTGTGGCTCAGTGGTAGAGTGCACGCCTACCATGTGTGAGGCATTGGTTTGATCCTTAATACCACCTATAAATAAATAAAATAAAGGTATTGTGTCGGGAGCTGCCCTGGATGCAGACACTTTAAGTCCTGATGCACTGGGTTCTGACAATTATTGTGTTCAGTCTGGCAAGGTAGTGCCAGGTTGCAGTAACTTGGGTATTACCCCAGCTCGGATAATGGGGCCTGGCTCCAGGAGTAGGTGTCACCTGGTGGGGTTGAGTTACACTCACCTGTTCCTTTGTAAACCTACCCCTTTGCACTTTTTGGGATAGAATGTTCCACAGAATCCCCTTGTGTGTTCCCTATATAAGAATAAAGAATATCAGTGGCTTGCTCTCTTTCCACGGACACTTAATGTCGGAGAGCTGTCATGGATTTTGAAAAGGTACTTCTATGGGTTTGTGTGCTTTCTTTGTTGTTTTCTTAAGTTTGGAATAGTCAGAACTCAACATTAGGTCGCCAGCTAGAAAAGATGGCGATACTATTATGTCCATCTACAGCTAAAAAAATTATATATATATATAATGTATATATTTTATAATTTATATTTTATAATTTTTATATACATGCAAAAATTATACATATATATGTGTATATATATGCATAAACACATGTATGGTTCTAGGGATATTTGGTTTAGAAGTATAAACCTAGAAGCCATCACCAAATAGCTGATATTTAAGAGTTATTAGGTTTGATGAGATCACCCAGGAATGTCTTTGGATATAGAGAAGGGAAGGAAAAAAAGGACAATTGTGAGGATTGAGTCCTGGGACACATAAATATTTAGAGGTGAGGGAAACAAGAAGAAACCAGCAATAGAGACAAAGAAGGAGTAGTCAATGAGGAAGGAGAAAAATTAAGAGTACGTGAAATCCCAAAAGCCAAATGAACAAAATATTTTTAAGGAGGAATGATCAATTTTGTCAAATGCTGATAAGGAAAAATTCTGACCATACACATTCATATACACACATAGACATAGACACACACACACACACACACACACACACACACACACACATTTTTTTTTGATACTGAGGATTGAACCCAGTGGAAATCTATCCCTGGGCTACATCCCAAGGCTTTATTTTATCTTATTTTTTATTTTGAGACAGGGCTTTACTAAGTTTCCTAGGCTGAACTTGAATTTGCAATCTTCCTGCTGTAATCTCCCAAGTCACTGGGATTACAGGTATGAGCCACTGTGCCCAGTTTTGACATCTAATTTAACAAAGCCTTTAACAATATGAAGGTGTTATGGTCTGGATATGAAGTGTCCCTTGAAAACTTATGAGAAAATGCAGTAATGTTTACAGTTGAAATGATTAGACTGTGAGAGCTTTAACCTAATCAGTGGATTAATTCTTTAGATAGATTAGTAATTGGAAAGGACTAACTGTAGGCAAGTGTGGCTTCCTGCTTGAGGTGGGTCACCAGGGCGTGTCCATGAGGATTATATCATCACCCTGGCTTTTCCCTCTCTCTGCCCTCCAGTTAGTGAGGCAGCATTCCTCCACCATGCCCTTTAGCCATGATATTCTACTTCACTTTGGGCCCAGAGAATAGATTAAATTGACCATAGACTGAACATCTGAAACCATAAGCCAAAATAAACTTTTCCTTCTCAAAGTTATTCCTGTCAGGTCTTTTGGTCATGGTGATGCAAAGCTGACTAACAGAGGAGGTAGTTACTGGCAATTCACAAGAATAGTTTTAGGGGGGGAGGGAGAATTTTTTAATATTTATTTTTTAGTTTTGGTAGACACAACATCTTTATTTTATTTTATGTGGTGCTGAAGATCGAACCCAGCACCCCGCGCATGTGAAAGACTTAAGCAATCTCATTCTGCTTGGGACCTCATTTTGCTCTGAAACTTAACCTCTGACCTACTGTAGTCCTAAAGTCAGGAAAATACTACAGAAAAGCTCTGTAGAAACAGTTCTCAGAAAAGCTTTTCCGCAGATGGTGATCACCTAAGATAGGCCAAGATAACAACATATCTGAAATTCCAGATGGCCCTCACCTAGGTGTGGTGACCAGTATCTAAACTAGAAGCCCTGCAGTTTGGCAAGTACCCCCCTTGCGACATCCTCACGATTTAAACCAATCAATTTTAAGTGCGTCAACCCCTTGAACTAACCAATAATTCTTTCCAGATTCTTTCCCGCCACTTGATACACTAATCATGTTTTAGAGTTGTTATTTGATTTTCCTGCGGTGTGTGATGATTTGCTAAGAGATGCTATGATGTATGTGGGGGTCCCCGCCTTCTCCAAAGAATGTATAAAACTGCTGCAAACCCTGAGCTCGGGGCCTCTTAGCGTCACCTGTTGCTGTGTGTGCGCAGAGGACTGAGCTAGCTGGCAATAAACACCTCTTTGCTGCTTACATTGATCTTGGTCTCTGGTGGTCTTTAGGGGGTCCCAAATTCGAGCATAACACATGCCAGGCGAGTGTGCTACCGCTGGAGCCATATCCCTAGCCCCCACAAGAATAGTTTTTATGGAGCAATGGGACAAGTTCTGATTGAAGTATATTCAAGAGAATGGGAGAAAAATTGGAGATAAGGAGTATGAAAAACTCTTTTGTGCTCTGTTTTAAAAAAGCAGCTGAAAATGGGGCACTATCAAGCAGGAATTATGTGTGTCAAGGGATTTTTTTTCATATTTTAAGATAGAAGAAATTACAGCATGTAATGTAATAGATATATGGACAAATGGACGTTGCAGGAGACAAAACAATTCCTTCAATAGTATCCTTAAAGAGATGAGAAGTATGTCATTGATGAGAACTAAGATGGGGTGATGAGGTGATGGTAGTGGTGGAAGAAGAAGAAGGGTTTTATCAGTCATTCTTTCCTCTTACTCCCAAGTTAGCACAATGCCAGATAGAGATAATTTTTCTTAGCTCATAGTTTCTACAAGGGAAATAGAGAACCAGAGGCAGTCATCCAGCTTCCCTAGCATTCTGAGACATTTCCTAGGAAGCCCACTCCAGTCTCAGTTCATGGAGAACACTGGGGACGAGGGCATGGCTAGACAGTCTGGGGATAAGACAGATACAAAGAAAGGAAGCACACATCAAATTGACCAGAATGTGGATCTTAGTGTACTTCCATGTTCATGATGGCTATGGCCAGCTAACTTCATACCCATCTAAACAGCTGAGGTCGCTGCCTTCAGAAAGACAGTGGATCATTTAACCCTAGGTTGAGTTCCTAAGTAGCTAGTCTCCACAGCTAGCCTCAATCCCACACCCATGACCCTTCACAGTCAGGGAGATGCTTTCCCTGACCCATTTTAGAAAAGTATAAGGGATCACCCTACTTGACCAAGGAAGTCAAGCAGTGGCTCCATTCAGCCAAAAAGCCTGCAGCACAATAATAGTAGGGGACTTCAATACCTCATGTTCAACAGTGGACAGATAATCCAGTCAAAAAAGTAATAAGGAAACATTGGACTTGAATAACACTTTATATCAAACGATTCTAACAATACATACAAAAAACCCACTTAATCCAATAGCAATAGAATACATGTTTTCCCAGTCACACTGGAACATTCTCCAGGAAAGATCATATAAGACAGACACACACACACAAACACACACACACACACACACACACACACACACACACACACAGTCTTCGTAAATTTAAGAAGATTGAAATAAGATCAATTATCTTTTCAATCAACAGTATGAAACAAAAATTCAGTATCATGTAGAATTTTGGAAAATCCATAAATATATGGAAAATTAAATAATATGCTCCTGTACAACCAATGAGCTGGTGAACAAATTAAAAGGGAAATTTTACAAAATTACTTTAGACAAATGAAATGGAAATGTAACATACCAAAATTTAAGGAATAGTAATTAGCTAAACCAATCTTAGGCAGAGTTTGTAGAGTTAAATGCCTACATCAAAAAAGATCTTTTGGGGGCTGGGGCCTAGCCAGTGTGAGACACTGGGTTCAATTCTCAGCACTGCATATAAATAAGTAAAATAAAGGTCCACTGACAACATATATTTATAAAAGAAAACAGAAAAGGAAAAGTTAACATTATATGTACAGAACAAAATTCTATTCAGCTGTTACCAATTACCAGAAATCAACACTTTGAGAAATACATCAGATACATGGTATTCACTTAGAAATGTCATAGAAGAATATATTCCTATTTATAAAACCAATAAAATTTATGAAGTATAAGAAAATTGCTTAATAAGAAATGTGTAAAATTTTTTTGAAAAAATGAAACATATAGAAGAACATAAAAAAGCAGATTTAGTATACTCAAAAATAGTAAGATTCAAAAGATAATATGTGAATAGCCCATCAAATTTCTTGTAAAACAATTAATGCTAAATAAAATATGACAACCATTCTTTTAAAAGTATATCAAGTATAAAAGAAAAAAGATTCAGAAGTATCAAAGTAAATTCTGCATTAGAAACTAGAGAGGTAAACATGCTGGGGGAGTTACAGCTATACTCAGGGCATTTGCTGATTTTAATTGCTAAAAGTTTATATCTTAATTCTCTGAAATTAATTGCTTAAATCTTACTTATTTGAAGAAATAGGTTTGGAGCCACAAAAAAGCAGGGATTATAAATAATCCGCTTTATAAAAGTGAAACTGTGCAAGACCCGCAGTGCAGAAAAGTGGGGGAAATCCATTTAGCCTTAAAGGAAAATGACAAGGAACACCTTAGTCTTGTCCTAGACTCTCAATAAAATAGAAGGAAAAAATGCTATGGATAATTTATTATTATACAAGAGCCACACATGCAAGAAATGGAAAAATTAGAGCTGTTCTCCAGAAATTGGAATGGTTAAATAAGATATAATGTAAATGCTTGAAATACAAGAAAATATGAAATAAAAATCACAAGAAAGAGACCAGACCAGGAAAGGAGAGAATATCAACTTCTAGAAATCAAACAACATAATCAATTATATTAAAATCCTAAAGAAAAAGAGATCTT
The DNA here is from genome assembly GCF_045843805.1 of Urocitellus parryii. Taxonomy (NCBI): domain Eukaryota; kingdom Metazoa; phylum Chordata; class Mammalia; order Rodentia; family Sciuridae; genus Urocitellus; species Urocitellus parryii. The sequence goes on along the minus strand of NC_135545.1, from coordinate 15,389,539 downwards.
AAAATCAGCCAGAGAAAACAGAGGTTACTTACAAAAGGAACAGTAATGAAATAGATGACAGACTTCTCAAGAGCAACAACAGAAGCCAAAAGACAGTAGGATGATACCTACAGAATGCTGAGAAAAAATTAATTGTCAATGCAGAATTTTACACTCAGTTAAATCATTAGGCAAGAATGACAGTATAGCAGGTTATTTTTAAAATAAAAAGAGTATTTACTAAGAATAAGCCTTCACTAATGCATTTTATAATATATAAAATGACCCGAAGGCAGGGATGATAAAAGAGGAATAATGTGCAAATAAAATGATAATCACGAATAATTCCACCAGCAAATATTATAAAACAAAGTAATGCCAACTAGGGAAGTTTAAAAGAGAATGGAAATAAATTACCAGATGACAATAACCCATTGGATGAGAGAAATCAATCAAAGTCAAAGTACTTTATGATCCTTTATAATGTCCCGTGAGAAGAAAATTATCAATTTACAAAGTCTAAAAGTAACAAAGACTTAAGTCAAAGAAACAATATTTATATATTGTTATATAATATTTATATATTCATTAAGTATTTAAGTATATACACAGTATTTATTAAGTCAAACCAACAATAATGACAATGATTTAAGTACCAAAACACACTGAAACAGCCATAAAATACTTAAATTTAGTAGAAATGCTATTTCATTTTCTTTCTTTCTTTCTTTCTTTTTTTTTTTTTTTGGTACCAATGGATTTAACCCAGGGGCAGTTAACCACTTATACACCTCCAGCCCTTTTCAATATTTATCTGGAGACAGAGTCTTGTTCAGGGCCTTGCTAAGTTGCTGAGACTGGCTTTGAACTGGAGATCCTCCTGCCTCAGTCCTCTGAGTGGCTGAGATTACAAGCATGTTGCACTGTATCTGGCTATTTCATTTTCTTGCCTATCAGCTGACAAAGATATCTTTAAATGATGGTATGCAATGTTCATAAATGTATTGAAAAAGCAGTTTTACACTGCTTTTAGACTCCTGATTAAAATTCTGCAACAATGAAATATATAATTGACATAGAAAGGACAATTTTTCATCTCTATATAAAACTTCAATTTACTGCCTCCATGGGTACCCATTTATTTCATGGCATATACTACCCTTTATACCTGTTTTCAACTTGTTCTTCTTAAAATTCTAGCAGTGAAGGAAGGGCAGGTGGTTGTTACAAGACTTGTGAAAGCAGCATGCAAACAAAATATTTTTAAGTGATTCTAATATCCACTAAGATATTGAATATCCACTAAATGTGTAAAATTTCAAATATTATTACAATTAATAAAACTACAACATTTCACTTTAACTAGAAGGAATTAAGTGCACATGACAAAAATTTAAAGATTATCTTTAAAAGTGTATAAATAGTGCATATCTTCCAAACTATAGAGAAAAAGGAGTTGCAAAAATCAAATAGCAAATACTGTACCTATACTGATTAAGAGAATGAAAGAGGAAGCATAGAAAATTAAAGACAAAAAAAACCCCATAAAATGGAGAAAAATACATCTAAGTTTATTAGTAATAACAATTAAATGGAGTGAACCTTAAAATTAAAAAAAATTATCAGATAATGCTACACTGCAGTAATTATCAAATATGTCTAAATAGTTGAATAATCTAGGAAGTTTCAAAATATAATGATACTTGTGTCTTATGACCAAAGACTATGATTTAATTGGTCTGGAATGTTGTTGCACGGGCCAGCCATGGGCTATGTATGTGAACTATGAGCATTTGAGTATATGGGAAGACTGACCTGGTGTTGCATGCTCTTTGGACCCTGGAACACACATGGGCACTTTCCTCTCACTCTGTCTTTGATCCCACACAGCACCTGAGATGGGTGTGGCCTTCCAAGATGTCAATCAGCTGATCACAAGACATCAGGAAGCTAGACTCAACCTCCTGAAACCTGACCCTTTGCCTTATTTGGAAAGAATATTCCTTGAAACCTTCCTTTGAGTGCCCCCTATAAAAATAAAGAATCCAGGTGCAAGCTCTCTTTCCAATAGACTCCCTAAGGTCGAGAGCCATCACTGGACCCTGAGAAAAAGGTATTTTCTCTGCTTTTGTGTGATTATTTCATACCAACTCAAATTCATCTGAGTGACCCTGAATGATTTAGTCACATGACATGGCAGAGTGTGGCTTGGCCTCTGGAGTTTTTAAGAGGGCTTCAACTATTTTTAAAATGCATTCAAGTTTAGAAGCCATTTCCAAATTGTTTTCCAAAGTGGTTACGTCAAGTGATATTATATCAGTACAGTATAAAGCACTTAAGTACCAAACAGTTCTACCGAGATATAATTTATACACCTATGGTTCATTTTTTAAAAAATACACAAATTCTGTTTTTAAAAATTATACTCACAGAGCTGTGTAATTACGTAATTTTTAAAAAATTTCTTTCTTTCTTATTTATTTATTTATTTTTATGTGGTCCTGAGGATCAAACCCAGGGCCTTGCCTGTGCAAGGCAAGCATTCTACTACTGAGCCATAACCCCAGCACCCCCACCCCCGCAATGATGTAATTTTAAAAACATTTCATCACCCTTAAGAGAAATATTGTCTATGCCCATTAACAGTCACTTACCATTCCCCCACTCCTCATTTTTCATAATCTCTCACTGCCCCCCAGGGTGGGCAACCAGTAATCTACACTATATCTCTACTGGTTTGCCTAGTATGGATATTTTATGTAAATGCAACTATATAATAAGTAGATTTTTGTCTGGCTTCTTCCATTTAGCATGTTTTCAAGATTCATCCAAGTTGATGCATATATGAGAACTTTATGTTTTTACTGCTAAATAATACTCCATTCTAAGGATATACCAAATTTTATTCATCATTCATTAGTTCATGGACACTTGAGTTATTCCTCCTCCTTGGCTACCATGAATAATGAAGTACTTTTGCCTTCAAATGTTGTCGGGAGCTGCCACATAGGAAATGAGTGCACCTTGGTCTTAAGTGATGAGAATGTGGAGATGTGGCAAGCCAGCCATAGGCTGTGTGTGTGAATTATGAGCACTGAGCGCACAAAAGTGAACTGAACTGACATTGCCCCTCTCTTTGGGGGGCCTTGCTCTGGTCTTTTCACTTGCTCTGCCATGATCCCCACACAGCTCATGAGATGGGCATGGCCTCTCTAGATGTCAGTCAATCAGCTGACAGCAGACATCACCAAGCTAGACTCAACTCTCTGAAACCTGACCCCTTGCCTCATTTGAATGGCTTCTCCCCACTTGGGAGAAGGGTTCAGCAGCATGCTTTCTCTCTCTTTCCATGGACCCCTAAGGTCAGAGGAGCCGCCACAGAACCCAAAGAAAAAGGATTTCTCTGTCTCTGTGTGATTATTTTGTGCAGCTCCATTCACCTGGAGTGACCCTAAATGTTTAATCTTGGAATGCGACAAAATATTGCAGATGATTAGCAGTGTCAGACTTCTTCATTTTTGCCAATGTACAGCATGTGAAACATTGACTCACTGTGATTTTAATTTGCATTTCCACTTTTTTATATGCTTACTGGCTATTTCTCATTTCCTTAAGCCGCCCATAAATATCTTTTGTGGACTTTTTCTTATAAAATCCTTTCATATTCTGGGTACCAATTTCACTCTTGTCTGTAAGCAACTTAACTATCTTCATCTAACTCATAGCTGGTCTGTCTTCTTTCTTTCTTTCTTTCTTTCTTTCTTTTTTAGTTGTAAATGGACACAATACTTTTGTTTGATTTATTTTTTTTATGTGGTACTAAGGATCAAACCCAATGCCCTTATACGTGCTAGGCAAGTGCTCTGCCACTGAGCCACAATCCCAGACTGTCATCTACTTTATTTATGACATCTTTTGATAAGAGGATAATTTCATGCAAATTTATCAATCTTTTAATGATTATTTAAAAGAAGAACAAAACCTTTAGAAATTATTCATTTGGTTCTCTTTCAAATCTTTTTCTTATCTCTTTTTTAATACTTTGTTGTCTTAGTTGTACCTGGACATAATACCTTTATATTATTTTTATGGGGTGCTGAGGATGGAACCCAGTGCCTCGCATGTGGTAGGCGAGCGCTCTATTGCTGAGCCACAACCCCAGCCCTCCTCTTCCTTATCTCTTATTACTAGTCTTTTTCATGATTTGTTTCTTTAAATATTAAACCAATAGCTTATATCTAATTCCAATATGAAAAGTTTTGCCACTTAATCTGTTGTTTCTTTAGATATCTATCACTCATGTGTGGCCTGTCTTCTTTCCAGTATAATAATATTTGTGAGCTCACCTTTTGTTGATCTTAATTTGTGAGAATTCTAAAGGCATCTTACTTTTCTCCAGAGAAGATTTGCATTTACTTCGGTCAGGAATCAGAGGGCACCACCTTAGAGAATAAAATTTCAGCTCCTTTTTTAAAAATTGCTTAATTATCTTTACTTAACAATCATGTTTACCTAGAAATGTTTTTCTGTCCCTCCTACAACCAAGTTACTACCCACCCCAAGGTCTTACAGTTGCTACTGTACCTATTTGGGATCCTGTTTACCTAGATACTAGTTTTACTCATGTCCTTATTTAGTCAAGTCTTGATCAAATATTATCTCTTCAGATAGGCTTTTCCAAAATCTATGTATCTAATTAGGGCCACCACATTCCCCATTATTATTTGCTTACCCTACTTCACTTTATTCACAGTGCTTACCACTACCTGCTATTGTTTTATTAAATATACATGCACATAAACATGTTTTTGTTTCCTTATTTATTTTGTATCTCTCCCACAAGAATGTAGAGTCCAGCAGAGTAGGAACCTTGTTTAGGTCATTATTCCCCCAATGCCTGCTATTGTCCTTGGCACCGAATAGGCCTTCAATAAATACTTTGGAATAAACGAACACAAATTTGAAATAGTAGTCTAAATTTTTGAAAAAATTCTGTAAAGGAAATCAACCCTCAAGTTTATATAAACAGGTTGTCACAAGAGGCCCTGTTGATCTCCAGTACCAGAAAAATAGAAAGAATACAAAAGGGAAAAAAAGGGTTATCCACTGGGGAAGAATTGGAGCCATCCTTTCCTTTGAAATTGGGAAAATTATGGTAAGAGAACAACAGGTAAAAGAAGTAGGGAATAGGTGAAATTCCTTAGGGAGAACACACTGAAAAGCCCTGGCTTTTCTTCTCAAATTATAGGTCGTTTTTTCTCATTCAACCTGAGCACTGCCAAGTAGTATAATAATCAATAACTATAAAGCCTTCAGATAAACAAATAATGAAAGGGCAAGAGATAGTTATATTCCAATGATACAAGGAGTACTATAAATTAAGTGATCATCTAGGTCAGATCACTTATTAAAAGTTCTGTTTTAGGGTCTCTTCCTTATCATAATGCTTTAGGGAAAAAATTCTTAGACAATTATAGATTTGTCCTAAGCTATTTTCCAAGAGAAGATGATTCTAGCATATTCATTCAATGTGAAATATGAAATTTTCACAAAAATCAAAATTTTCACAAACATCTCAACTACTAGGCATGTGTAAGAGAATGTGTTTGAGTAATATATTGTGTTTACTTGAGTTGTTACTAAGATGCATTGATCCACTCTATCACTACACAAATAATAGAAGCTCTTCTATTCAGAAAAACAACATATTTCTACATTTGTTTTTTGAACTTTGTGACTGAGGCCTGTGAATTTTTCTGAGTTCTTTTGGTGGATCTGAAGCATAAAATGTATAGCCTTTTTTTTTTTCTGACAACATTTGCAAGTATCCCAGAATTCAAATCCAGCCCCTTGAGCATTAAAGACTTTAAATCATTAAAGCAGAAGACAGCATTAAAGACTTTCTGAAGGGTGGAGAAGATAAAGGTAGCTATAAACCTATTCTACTTTCAGCAATTTCAAATCATTCCTTTCTGAATAGTAAGAAATTTAGTTAAGTAAGTCATGGTGGTGTGCACCTATAATTCCAGCAGGTCTCAGCAACTAGGTCCTAAGCAACTTATCAAGACCTAGTCAAAAAATGTATATATGAAGGGCTGGGGATATGGCTCAGTGGTTAAGAGCCCCTAGGTTCAATCCTCAGAAAAAAAAAAAGGTCAATTATGTAAAAGCAGCCTTGAAATAATAGCAGAGAAAGCAGCCATTCTAAATTTAGATCCTGAGATACAAGGGACAGATACCCTTACCTAGTGATACCAAGTTGCTATAGTTCTCCAACATTACATCTCTATACAAATCCCTTTGGGCAGAGTCCAGGCATTCCCACTCTTCCTGAGAGAAGTCAATTGCAACATCCCTGAACATCACTGATCTCTGAAACACAAACACAGTATTAGTTGTAGAAATAAATAAAATAGTTTATCAGTGAAGGCAGAAATGAAGAGGAGCACTCTACAAAAGAGACAACAGAGAAAACAGAGTAGGAAGCTTCTGACGTGGGGGAAGACAGTAAAGAAATTGGTGATTCTGAAGTGGTAGTATGTTCCTTCTTATTCCTTTTGCTGTATTTTTTCTGCATAAAGAACATCTCATTGTACAGATAGGTCTGAGAATTAATAAAGAAAATTCAATGTTCCAATTAAAAGAAGTGACATATTCAAGTACCCTGCAAAAATGTAAGCTGTCTATCATGCACTCTATCATAAATGCAAGTTTCTCTTTCTGTATTTAAGGAATAAGAAAAATAATTGGGAAAATGTCCTGTAAAATCTTTTAAAAAAAATATTTATTTTTTAAGTGTAGATGGACACAACACAATGCCTTTATTTTTATGTGGTGCTGAGGATTGAACCCGGGCCCCGCCCATGCTAGGCAAGCGCTCTACCGCTGAGCCACAATCCCAGCCCCATGTCCTGTAAAATCTTATGAAACAGGATTCTTACAGTATTAAAAAATTTACTGAGGGCTGGGGCTGTAGCTCAGCAGCAGAGTGCTTGCCTAGCATGTGTGAGGCACTGGGTTTGATCCTCAGCACCACATAAAAATAAACAAATAGGGGCTGGGGATGTGGCTCAAGCGGTAGCGTGCTCGCCTGGCATGCATGTGGCCCGGGTTCGATCCTCAGCACCACATACAAAGATGTTGTGTCCGCTGAGAACTAAAAAAATAAATATTAAAAAAATTCTCTCTAAAAAAAAAACAAATAAATAAATAGAGGCATTCTGTCCATCTACAACTACAAAAAAATTTAAAAAAATAATTTATTGAAGTCTCCTGCTCATCATTATATCAGAGTATTACTTCATAAAACATTTCCCATGTCACCAGTAATTTAGTTCATCTTTCTTTTTTTTAATATTTATTTTTTAGGTGTAGATGGATACAACACAATGCCTTTATTTTTATGTGGTGCTGAGGATGAAACCCGGGTCCTGTCCATGCTAGGCGAATGCTCTATCACTGAGCCACAATCTCAGCCCCTAGTTCATCTTTCTTAAAAGCTAAAGAATAGCTCCATGTATTGAATATATCTAACTTATTTAGTAGGTGCTCACATTCAAAAATTTTATGTTATATAAACTCACAAGTATTTCTTAGTTGCTAGTATTTCTCAGTTGTGTTTATAATTCTCAATAAGTTATGCAAGTGGATGGTGGTCTTTCTTGTTTACTATTCATCACTCCTAAATGTATATTTTTCTCATTTTCTTCCCCTGCCCCACCCCAGGTACTGGGGATTGAACTATGGACACTCCACCACTTAGCCATATCCTCAGTCCTTTTAATTTTTTTTTATTTTGAAGATGGTCTCATTAACTTGCCAATACTGGCCTTAAACTTATGATCCTCCTTCTTCAGTCTCCCTAGTGGCTGGATTATAGGCATGTGCCACTGTGTGTGATTACCTTTTCCTCATTATAACCCAGAGAAAGTTGGAAAAAGATAATCCAAACATACACATCTGAGATCAGACCATAATGTTGGATTTCAAAATGATCCAATTATCAGAGCTCATCAATTATGTATTCTTCCCATTCAGTCCCTAATTACGTGCCTAATTTAAAAAGCTTATAAAGCATGAGCTCTTGTCACATTCAGAGATAGTCAAGACCAATTCCTGTCTAACTGGGAGACTTAGGTCTAAAGAGAATTTCAAGGATTTATCATGGGTGGTATCATTTAACATATTTCTCTATCTTATAAAATTAGAGAAATCTGGTTCTGTTACATCAGTTTTCCTAGTGTTCCTAGTCAAAGGATTGTTGAATAGGTATATAAATATAGGTTAGATTATAGCTTCAGGAATAAGGAATGCTGAAACACATATGCCCTATAAAAATGTAACTAATTTTACAAAAAAGTTACTAAAGGTACAAATAAGTGCCAAGTCACCTGAGACATGATTTTTAGAGCTGCAAGAAATGACCATTCCTCTTCTGGGTTCCTATCTTAGAGTAGCACAGAATGTGGAAAAGGCAGAGCTGAGGAGGAGAAAACAGAACCATGAGACCAGGTTTTCTGCAAGGCTCCAAATGATTAAATCAGAATTATCTGTGTTGCTCTTTTCTTCCTGTCTCTTACTCCCACACCCAAAATATAATATTAAGGGGGGTAGACATAGGTGCTATGCTGGTTCTTACCCCAATCAAACTGAATGCTTTCTATATTCAAAGGGAAATATAACTTATCTAGGATTTTTGAAACGATCATATATCTGTAGACATTATATAATATAAAAGTAGAGATAATGACCAACTGTTATATTTCAATATATTAATGATCATATATAATTTCATTAGAAGGTACAAATAATTAAACAACTATGTTTATAACTACTTATATTGAATAAACTTCTAGTTTAAGATGACAATATTCAACTAAATATTTTTGACACCTTTTACTTGTATTTGGCATTTTGAAATGAAAGCTAAAAATGTGTATGTATGTTTGGGTGTGTGGAATACATAAAAATGCATTATCTACAAATAGAGCCTTCTACAAATATTTGTTACTGGCAAGTTACATATTTCAAGCAGTGTTGTCACCAATGCTGTGACTTTCTGAAATGGTTAAAATATCTCAGTAAATTTCTGAACAAAATAGAATACAATTTTTTCTTAAGCCATAGTTGCATTCATGGAAAATTCACCTAATAATAAAACCATCCAACAACAGACAATATATCAATTTAGCATTTACAAAAATAAACTCACAAAAATGCTTTAGGTGAGAGCTTTCAGACCCAGATAATTATAAACACATTTTTTTTTTCCAGCTATGGTCCTCATTCTATGTTACAGACAATTCTTTATTGTGCACTGGAGGACATCTAGAGCAGAAGTTGGCAAATGACTGCCCACCAACTAGTCTTGTAAATAAATTTTTAATGAAATACATGTATACTCATTTTTAAATGTATTATCTTTAGTTATATTCACACTGCAGAGGTAGAGCAGAATAGGTGCAAAAGAGATTATCTGGCATAAAATATTTACTGTTTAGCCCTTCATAGAAAAAGTTGGGTTAATCTCCGATCTACATCTATGATCTCAAAGCTAGAAGCCTTCCCATTCAATCAGTTATTTTTAACATTCAAAATCAAAAGCTGAAATATTTCTAAAACATCCCAAATAGAGAATCACTGCCACTGCAGAGAATTATTGATTTAGGTGCCCAATAAATATTTAAGTTCCATTCCTTCCATACCTAGAAATTTACAAAAGATAACTGTGCTCATTCTAACAACCACAAAAATAACTCAGGTAAGATGAAAAATCATAATGTCTTTTAATTTCGCAACTCAGGAGGCTGAGAAAGGATAGCAAATTCATGGCCAGCCTAGGCAACTTAGCAACACCCTGTCTCAAAATGAAAAATAAAATAGCTGTGAATTAAGCTTAGTAGTAGAATTTCCCTGAGTTCAATCCTCAGTACAGGAAAAAAAAAAAGAAAAAGAAATATAGTCAGACAGACATACCATGCTAACACTAATGAAGCTGGAGGGCTTACTTAAGTATCAGTGATGGAGATGCTCAGAGAAAAGAATACTACTGTGGATAAAGAAGAACATTTCATAAGAAAAAGAGATTCATTGTACCTAATAACAGAGTTTCAAAACACATGAAGCAAGAACTGATAGAAACTACAAGGAGAGAGACATAAATCCAAGAAATAAAAATCAGTCAAGAAATAAAAATCAGTTAAGATATTAAAGATTTATACAAACTAGCTGACAATATTATAAAACATTCTACCCAGAAACAGAGGTGAACAGTCTTTTTAAGTGCATATAGAACATTTACTAAGATGCCTCAAATTCTAGGTCATAAAACAAATCAATACATTTAAAAGGATTCAAATCATACAAAGTGTATTCACCGAACAAAATGAAATAATATTAGAAATCAATGCAAAAAGATCTCTAGAAGATCCTTAAACTATTTGAAAAAGAAATAACACACAGTAAAATAGCCCGAGTTAATAAACCAAAAGACAACTTAAAAAGTATTCTGAACAAAAGGCAGATAATGAAACAAGAATGGCAAGTGATAGCTTTTGAACTAGGCATAAAATGGTTCATTATATTTTTGTTTCTGTTTGAAAATTTCAAACAAACCCAAAAGCAAACCCCCAAAAGGTTTAAAAATGATTGTTATAGTGTCACAAATAAAAATAGAGGTGTCATTTTTCAAATCCATGGATATCAAATCCATTCTTCCTAAATTTAACTACTACTGGGAAGCATCCTCACAGTTAACTGTATATTTTCCTTGTTCTCAATTTTCAAAAAATTGCTTTGTCCTTCCACCATCTAAGATTTAGGTAGGAAAGTGCAAAAAGAAAACAAAGATTCCTGTGTCCTGAAAACACAAAGAGAGTTCAAGAAACAAAGAGGAAATATATACTCACCTTGAACTTTGCTTTTGAATGTGTGACAGTCATTCTTTCCTTCTTTTGACTCTATTCTCAGAAAAAGAAAATGGAATGAGACACTAGACTTTTCTTCAATTATACTCTAAATTAGAACACATCTTCTTTCTCTATTCTCACAATCTACTCCTCTTTATCAGACAGGCAAGTCCTCTTTATCAGACAGGCAAGGTAATTACAACTGTTTTGCACCTTCTATATCAAAAAGGGCTCAAGCTGTCTTGGGCCAGAATTTATTTCTGGACTCAAAGGTGTCCACTGGAGATTGAACACTGAGTGGAGTATTAGAGGTTCTAAAGTCTGTCCTTGACTCTTATAGCACTCCCTCTCCCACTCTTGGAACCCTGCCATATTTCCAACTGATTAGTCCTGAAGGTGCTATTAGCTGGAACAATTTTAAGTCAGGTCTGTGGCTGGGAAATAACCTTTTCTTTGCACAAAGGCTCAAATTTCTGAATTCCTTCTTCCTACCTCTTCTCTGCATCCAATTCCCTTAGGGTTATAAAGTTAAAGAGAGATGACCCGGAAGCAGAGGCAATCCTACAATTCAGATTCCAAGTGAACTGAGGATTGACATAGAAAAAAACTTCAGGCCATGTGTGGAATGGGTAGCCACTGTGTTCAAAAGGGTCAAGTACTTAAGTTCTCAGAGCAGCAAAAAGCCACACAGGAAACATGATCCATAGACTCTACCCCAGAATGAACCCCAGAAATATCAAAACGAAATTTTATCACTGTACCCCACTAAACTCTTGTAAGATCACAGAATATAAAATATATGAATGACCAAAGTCGCACATAATGACATTTCCATAGCTACAACAGCCAGTCACAAGCATTCGTTAGGTTGCTGTGTTACAACTCTACCCTTAAAGAAAACCCAATCAAACACAGGGAATAAACACAAACACATCCAAACACCTTCCCAGGCACGCACACCGCCCAACACACCCTTTCAGAGCGACACTTTGGAGCTCTTACAACAGTCAATAAATGGGCACACAGAATCCCAGTCACTCACATGATCATCCACTCAAACCCAACGAAGTTCAGGTCAAGGAAACACGGAGTCATAAACGCAGTCTCAGCAACGCTGTCACACACATCAACCTCTCGGGCAAACCCGTCAGACACGGGACACAAGCACATCCAAACACTCTGCACTACCGTTAGGTACGAGGTCCTCAATCACAGAGTCTCAGACGCCTCTCTCCTGTCACATACCCTCAGAGTCACAAACAACTCACACGAACGCTCAGACACAAAACACCGTCGCGCACGCCCATTTGTCTACACGATCACCAATACCAGGCGGGCTGCGGTGCGCGCACGAAACCGCAGGAGACACCGCCACACACGCAATTCCTGCGACGCTCCCCGCGCGTTTCCGCCCTGGCCTCCCGGACACTTACCTTCATAGGAGTGCACCTCAGACGTCCAAGATGCGGCGCCCGGATTCTAAGCCCGATTTCTGGGTCGCCCGCCCAGGGTTGCAGAGCAAGCTCCCCCACAGACAAGGCCCTCTCCCAAGGCTGGGAGCCGCTCCCCACCAACCCCCCCAACTCTCGCGAAGAAACGGAAATGAAGCTGAGATCGGTACGCGGTGGCTCTGGGAAAAGTAGTCTAGGGCCCGGAAGGCAGTGGCTGCCCGCCAGGACGCTAGGAGGCGCAGTGCACTCACCCTCGGCTGCGTTCGATGACCCCGGCCGCTGGAACCCTCTTTTCCCACTCGCCGCGCCCCGGAGACTTCTGGGAGTTCCGCGTCAATGCGCAGGCGCCGCGCGCTCAGTTCGAACAATGAGGGCTGAGAGTGCCTAGCGATCCCGAGTTCCGCCGCTGTGCGAAAGACTGTGGGAACTGCCAGCCCGGAAAGTGAGGTGAAGGAGCCGGAGCCGTGGCAGGAGTCCTGGTCGGAACCTGGATTTGCACGGGGCCCTCTGTGGGTGCCTTGCCATGCCGTTGTGTGTGTGATCGCGACTGTCTGGCTGATTGGGAGTCTCAGTGGCCTTTTGTATGATTGTGTTTCTGCCTGTGTCCTTAAGCTAAATCCTCCTTTTGCACCAAAAGTTTTAGATTATCATTTAAAAGTGAAAAGAGAGATCTCTGCCATAGTGGTTTATGAAGAGTCTCTGGTTTTCTGGTTTTGTGTCCGTGATTCAGTAGCTGATGATGATGATTTGTGTTACACAGATGTACTTTTATGTGTCTGTGTGTGCTTATATTTCAGAATGTCTATAGGAGTTCAATTACAAATGAGACTGCGAGTGACGGGGGTAAAAAATGATGGTCAAGTTATTTCTTCCTTGAATAGGGATTTGATGATCTGGAAAAGGTAATCAATTTATCTGATAAGTAATTTAGACAATTTTTATTAGCTCAAAGCCAGTCCTAGGTAAATTCTTCCTCTACCCCAATTGTTTCCTGTTATAGAAGGACACAACTACGTAAGGTTGAGAGGCTGTTGAGTAATAAAATAATAATAAAAATAAACCTTTATACACATAGGAAGAGTGAATTTTAGTAGAGTACCTTCAGAGTACTTTTAGAGTACATTTAACCTGAATTCTAGGTTAAACATTTGTCCCCATTGTCTGATGAGCAAACCTTGGTTTACAGAGAGACAGGTAAAGAAAGGAACTTAAGGCTGTCTGGTAAGCCTGAATTTCTTTCCACTTACTTCAAGACCTTGTGGCCATTAAAAAAAAAAAATAATCACAAACTTGTGAACTTCCAACACACAGGAGATAGAGGTAATATCACTCCTTCACAAGAGTGGGAGTGTTGATAAAACAATCTAACTTTCAGGACCATACACCACATACTTTTGTTTTCTTACCAGTACTGCTACTGGAGTAGCAGGTTTGATGATCTGGATTACTGACTGGAACTTGTGTGCCCAGAAACAGCTGTGTGGGAAAAAAAAAAAAAAAAAAGTCTAATTGCACTGACTTAGTGTGAGTCAAAGAGGAAAAAAGAGTTATATCAGTATATATGGGAGATACAGATTTTTTTAAAAGAGATAGTTATAGTCTGGTTTTACTTTGGATAGTATGCATTAATCTCAAACCACATCTCTGTTATTCTGGATTATCTTTTGGCTTTTGAATAGTTGTGAAGAATACTTGCAAGAAAAAGGAAATTATCACTTAAAAGTGAAAGACAGAAATTGATAACCTGAGATGCACAGATTCCTTGTGAATGGACTTCTTGTATATTAAACTTGAAATATTTTATACAAGTTGATGTAATGTAATTTCTTCAATAGAAAGTATGAGAGTTTCTTAGATTCACAAAGAGGTGCTTTAACCCCAAAATGTTAAGACCATTGGAAAACAGACTGAAGAAACTGAGGACATACCATATGATAGAATTAGTATAAGTGTAGTTTTTTTTAAAGTTTTATTTTATTTAATTTTTTTTATGTGGTACTGGTGATCAAACCCAGTGCCTCATGCATGTGAGGCAAGCACTCTACCACTGAGCCACAACCCAGCCCGTAGTATTGTATTTAATAGAGGTTTATACACCAAATTCCTTTCAGTGGTAACCTTTGGCGTAAAAGGAGAGGATTTAGCTTAAGGACAAATGAGTAAATGTTGAAGGGACAGTGAGCATATTGATCATTTTTCTGTCAATGAAGAAAGCTTATCTTATTATATATTTAAGTTGAAATTTTAAAATTAAAAAAATAGTAGAGACATTGAAGATTTTGCAGTATGGCAGTGAGACAAGAAACCTAAATGGTAGAAGCAGACAAAAGGGGAAAAGAAACAAAACTTAGGACTTCAGAGACAAAGAAATACTTCAATGACAACTTTTCTTTTCTTTTTTTAAAGAGAGAGAATTTTAATATTTATTTTTTAGTTTTCGGCGGACACAACATCTTTGTTTGTATGTGGTGCTGAGGATTGAACCCAGGCTGCATGCATGCCAGGTGAGTGCGATACCACTTGAGTCATATCCCCAGCCCCAATGACAACTTTTCATAGTTCAGGTGTACCAGTTCTTTTCTAAACTGTCAGTTCTAGATTTATATCCTTAACCTTGCAGACCTTTAAGGATTATTCATTTCTTCAGCCAGAAACTAGATTCATCCTAGTGTGGCTGCCCCTAAATGGCATTGCTAAGTATGGTCTCTTTCCTGGCACTGAATAATTTTCTTTGAAAATCTTTTTAGGTGTTGGCAGATGATATTGTCCTTTTCCAGTAGATTGGGTTTATACCAATGCATAGATATTATACATTAATCAATAGTCCTGGGAAAGTGTTTGAGGAACTCTGGTATTTTTATAATTATTTTCCCTGAGAGTTTATTTTGACAAATGCTAAAGCTACAAGAAAATTAAAAGAAAACATGATGGTATACACTGATGTATATTTACCTAGATTCACCAGTTTTTAACATTTTGTACCATTTGCTTAATCTCAATGTATTTACATATTTTTATTTTTTGCTTAGTATTTATGAGTAAACTGCAGAGATCTCATAGTTCATGGCTGAGTATTTCAACATCTCTTTAAGAACAAGGTTGTTTTCTTCTGCATACCCTTGTAACTTGAAGACAAAAATTTTTTAAATGACTTTTTTAAACATTTATTATTATTATTATTTTAGTTGTAGGTGGACACAATACCTTTATTTTATTTTTATGTGGTTCTGAGATCGAACCCGGTGCTTCCTCTAAGCCACAACCTCAGCCCTCCAAAATGATTCTTAATATAAAATATACAATCCATTTTTTAAACTACCTCAGTTGTTCCCCTATATGTTATATTCTATATCTATATTTTGAAAGATTGACCCGTGACCCCAAGCAAAGTCATACATTGCATTGGATGGACCTCTCTTTTTAGTTTCTTTAATCTAGAGTAGCATTCCCCTTACCTACTTTTTTTTTTTTATTTCATGATAACTTTGTGTGTGTGTGTGTATGTGGTGCTGTGGTTGGAACCCAGGGCCTCTGTACGTGCTAGGCAAGCACTCTACCACTGAGCTATATCCCTCATGGCAACATTTTTGAAGAGTGAAAGAGTCTAGAATATTTATCTCATAGAATGCCAACATTGTGGATTTATTTGATTGTTCTGTCACAATTATGTTGTTTAAATTATATTTGGCACAAATACTATGGGTGGTGAAGTATTCTTCAAATTGTACCACATAAAGAAACACATAATTACAGTTTGATCCATTATTGGTGATTCTAAATTTGATCACTTTGGTCCAAGTACTTAGTACACCTGATTTCTCCATGGTAAAAGATACTGTTTTTCTTCATAGTCAAGAAGTAATCTGGGGCTGGGGTTGTGGCTCATTGGTAGAATGCTTGAATGTGTGAGGCATTGGAATTGATTCTCAGCACCGCATATAAATAAATAAAATAAAGGTCCATTGATAATTAAAAATATATTTTAAAAAATGTTTTATAGTTGTAGATGGACAGAATGCCTTTATTTTATTTTTTATTTAAATTTTTTTATGAGATACTGAGGATCAAACCCAGTGCCTCACACATGCTAGGCAAGCATTGTACCACTGAGCCACAACCCTGGCCAAACTTTATTTTTTTATGGTACTGGGCATTGAATCAAGGGCCTTGTACATACTAGGCAAGCACTCTACTACTGAGCTCTATTCCCAGCCCCTGAATATTCTCAATTTTACTAAACAAAGTACAATATTTTCCAAAGATAATTTTTCAATTTACACTCCATACTAATATTTAATATTTGACATTGTCAGAGTTTAAGTTTAGGTCATTTTGGTAGATGTGTATGCAATAGAATATCATTTGTGTGTGTGTGTGTGTGTGTGTGTGTGTGTGTGTTTTGTAAGTGGATGTGATACCTTTTTAAAGTTTATTTTTATGTGGTGCTGAGGATTGAACCAAGTGTCTCATATGTGCTAGGCAAGCACTCTATCACAGAGCTATGACCTCAGCCCTCATTTTGGTTTTTACTTGCATTTTTCTAGTTAATAATGTTGAGATTATTTTAAAAACATGCTTATTGGTCAGTCCTCCTATTTGACATGCCTACTAAAGCCTTTTGTTTCATTTTTCTTTTTGTTTAATTATTAATTATAGAACTTTGGGCTGGGGATGTGGCTCAAGCGGTAGCGCGCTCGCCTGGCATGCATGCGGCCCGGGTTCGATCCTCAGCACCACATACCAACAAGGATGTTGTGTCCGCCGAGAACTAAAAAATAAATATTAAAAAAAATTCTCTCTCTCCCTCTATCACTCTCTCTAAAAAAAAAAAAAAAAAAAAAAAAGAACTTTAATAAAGTATTTGGGATATTTAACCTATATTAAGCATATGTGTTGAAAATATCTCAGTTGAGAGCATGTCTCTGAATTCTCTGGATCCTTTGACAAATAGTAGTTCTATTTTAATGTCAGGTTTATTAAATTTATAGCTTGTTCTTTTGTTTTAGGTTTATAATTTTGTCTTTCATAGTTTGTTGTTAGAAGATCCTTGAGAATGATCTTTCTCTGAGGTGAATTAGAGATTTGATTTCTGTATGTTTTGTGTGTGTTCTACCAGTTATCCCAGAACATGAAAAGGCTGTCTTTTCTACACTTACCAGCAGCCATATATTAAATTTTCATATATGAGATTTTTGGAGTGTTCTTTTTTCAATTTATTATTCCCTGTACTACTTATGTACTCTAACAGTTTTATAGTAATTTTTTATACAGTAACACAAAGACCTGTTTTTGACTTTGTCAGTCCTATCCATAGCTCTTTTTGTATTTATTTGTTGGTCTTTATTATTTCCTTTTACTCTCTTTAGATTTATTCTGCCATTGTTTTCTCATATTTTAAACTGAAAACTTAGGTAAATTAATTTTATACTTCTAATATAAGCATAAGGTTTTATTTTTTGTTTTAGTTGTAGTTGGACATGATTCCTTTTCTTTTATTTGTTTTTATTTTTATGTGGTGCTGAGGATTTAACCCAGCACCTCACACCTGCTAGGCAAGCGTTTTACCGCTGAGCCACAATCTCAGCCCCTATAAGCATAAGGTTTTAACTTTTTATCTAGGTACTTAATACTTTGGTTGATGGTTACAAATTTTGATATATAGTAGTCTCATCATTTAGTTTTAATATTTCCTTTAAACTATGATTTATTTTACCCATACATCTTTTAGAATTATATTTCTCAGGCCTGTAGGGGTTTTTCCTGATTATCCATTAATGAAGTATATTGAATATAACTGCTTTTGAGGCAAAGAAGGTAGTCTTTATAAAACTAGACCTTTGAAATTTTAAGATTTGATGTGTAGCCCAATATGTGTCTAATTTTTTTCTGAATAATCAGTGCCTTTACAAGAATTTGTCTTCTGCAGTTGTTGTGAAAAATATACTAAATAAAGTTTGTTTTTGTTTCTATTCTATAATCTTGCTGATTTTCTCTTTTATCTGTCATTTCTAGAATAAATATATAAAATAACCCACTGTATTTGTGAGTTTACTTTTTCTTGTAGATTCATTATCTTTGGATAATATGTGTTTATTTTTAGTAATGTAAAGTTAGAATCTTTAAATCTGCATGGAGAATTGAATGTTTCATTATTATGTAGTTAGTGATCACTTTATTTTATTTTTATTTATTTATTTATTTTTTTATTGGTTGTACATTACAAAGCTCTTGACATATCATATTTCATACATTAGATTCAAGTGGGTTATGAACTCCCATTTTTACCCCAAATACGGATTGCAGAATCACATCGGTTACACATCCACATTTTTACATAGTGCCATATTAGTAACTGTTGTATTCTGCTACCTTTCCTATCCTCTACTATCCCAATGATCACTTTATTTTTAAAATTTTTTTTAATATTTATTTTTTTTAGTTTTCAGTGGACACAACATCTTTATTTTATTTTATGTGGTGCTGAGGATTGAACCCAGCGCCCCGTGCATGCCAGGCAAGCGGGCTACTGCTTGAGCCACATCCTCAGCCCCAAGTGATCACTTTATAATAGTGCTTTTACTTAAAGTTTGTTTCACCTTATAGATAGTTAACGCCTGCTTTTAATTAGTATTTTCCAGATGTCTTTTCTGCCCTCTCATTTTCACCCTTTTGTGTATTTCCTTTAATATATCCCTTGAAAACAACAGATTTTAATTAGATTTTGTCCAGAAATTTACTGACATAGTTATATATATATTTCTACCATTTTGTTTTGCGATTGTAACTTTTTAAATATTTCTATTTCTTTCCTTTATTCCTTTAGATTGGTTCCTTTCTGCCCCCATCACCCTTTTGTTCTAGTCTTTGGGTAGAAACGCATTCTACTTATATTTAGTGCTTTTGATAAAAATTTTATTTAATTGGATATATTTAAGTTACCAAAGTCTAAACTCAACTTTGTTTCCTGTCCAGCAAAATGCTATTAGAATAATGAAAATCATTGCTTTTACCACTTCTATGCTATCTTTGTGATGTATTTATATATAATTCAGAGATAGCAATGGTTTATAAATTGGCAGAAGTGATTGGAATTGAAGTAGTCTAATATTATTGTACTGCTGGGTAGAAAATAAAGATTAAGTTTAAGCTTTGATAACAGTATATCCTGTCAAATTTTAAACATAAGCATCAAAATAATGCACACACACATATGGAGACAGAACTGTTTGATGGTTTATTGCTTCCTTTGATCATTTCCCTTTCCTGTGTTCACTTTTCTTCTACCTGAAGTAACATCCATTACAGTTTTTTTTTTTTTTTTTTTTTTTTTTAGTGAGGATCAACAGCTGAAAAACTGTCTTTGTCTAAAAACTTCTCATTTGGTAGGGGCTAGGGCTATACCTCACAGGTAGTGCTTATTAACATGTATAAAACCCTGGCTTTGATTCCCAGCACCCCAAAATGAATAAGTAAATAAAGGAAAAATAAAAGCTCACAAAAGTTTTTGCTGAGTAGAATTATAGGTTGATAGTTTTGTGTTTTCACCAATATTTTACTATGAATATTTCCAAACATACAGAAATTAAAGGAGTTGTACAATGAATGCCAAATGTGTTTACCATCTAAATAGTATGACTAAAATTGTGTTCTATATTTGCTATATCAAATAACTAGCCGTGTCTATAGCCCTGTATTCTTCTATAGCCCTGTATTCTTTTTGATTCATTTCAAAGTAAATTACAGACATTAGTATATTTATCACTAAACACTTTAGCATGCATATCACTAACTAAAAGTTCTAGTATCTAGTTATAGCTTTTTAGGTAAAATTTACATACAATAAAATGCATTAATATTAAATTTACCACTTGAAGAATTTTGACAGATTCACTTTTGCAAATCAAAATACTATTAAAGGGCCAGGTATGATGGTGCATGCCTGTAATCCCAGTAATTGGGAGGCTGAGGCAGGAGGATTACAAGTTTGAGGCCAGCCTCAGCAAACTTAGGCCCTAAGCAATTTAAGGAGACCCTGTCTAAAAATAAAAAGGCCTAGAGATGTAGCTCAGTGGTTAATTGTCCCTGGGTTTAATCTCCAGTACCAAAAACAAATAAAGCAAATAATAAAATAAAGCAAAACAAATAATCAAAAACAAATAAATCAAAAATACCATTGCTCCAGAAAGTACATTTATACTTCTTCCCAGTCACTTCTTTCCCTTGTATCCAGAAGTAATTACTGTTCTTCTATTCTAGATTTTGTCTCTTCTACTACTATCTACCTCTAAGACACAACCCCGCCCCTACTTTTTTTATATGGATCTCAACTTGTTCCAGTACTACTTATCCAAAATACAAGTGATATTTTCAATTGTGGGTACCTTTGGAACTTTTACTGAATATTAATAGCCAATATAGTAGCCTTCTCTTGCTGCTCTAACAAATTTTACTATAACATTAGTGACTTAAAGTCATGCAGATCTGTTATCTTACAGTTCTGTAGGTCAAAAGCCCAATACAGGCTTCACCGGACTAAAAGTGTGAGCAGTGCTGCATTATTTTCTGGAAAGGTCCAGGAAGAATCTATTTCCTGCTTACTTGGGTAGTAGGCAGAATTCAGTTCATTTCATCTGGAAGTCCAAGGTCACCATTTTCTTGCTGGTTATAAGTTGAGCACCATTTCGTTTCTAGAGCTGCTTCGGTCATCCTTTTTTTTTTTTTTTTTTTTTTTTAATATTTTTTAGTTTCGGAGGACACAACATCTTTGTATGTGGTGCTGAGGATGGAACCGGGGCTGCACGTATGCCAGGCGAGCGTGCTACCGCTTGAGCCACATCCCCAGCTGGGATCATCCCCTTTTAATCCATCTTTAAAGCCAGCAACAGAGAATTGAGTCCTTATCATAGCATATCTTGCCTGCCTAGCTGGGAAAGATGATTTTCTTTCCCTCCTCTTCCTAACCACTGTAACCTAAAGTTGTTTGGTGAGGATGAACAAGGTAGGCACACATGCCAGGGAAGCCGTGATGGCCTAACAGCGTGTACTGAAGCACAAGCACAATGAGGAGACTTATCTATCCAGAGCATGTATGGCAGTGCCACTGTGATATTGGTTACTCCCAGGGGAATCAATCACATTTGTTTATATACAGAAGTATAAATATTTAAGGATAATGGAACTAGCATTTCTGTCAGAGAAGAGACAACACTAGAATAATGAATCGGTGGTGTTAAATTAGAATTGGAAGTATTGGTGTGAATTAATTTATTTTCCTCATATTTATGATATAAAAATAAGCATAGATATAAATGTGTATTGGAATATATAAACACAAGTATATTCATTAGCTTTATCCGTTGAAAGGACCTAGGAGAAGTGATACACAAGTGAGTACACTAGCACTCAGATCATGTTCTCTAAATATCATCCCCCCTCTAATAGGAACCAGGGGTTTTTGAAGAAAAGTCTCATGTTGGGCAGGGCAAATACAAGATCCTGGAATGGCAGGTATGAGAAAGTAAGGAAGGCTCAAAGAACTATAAGGACCTGTTAAAATCCACAGAAGCCAGATAGAAGGAGTTCCAATTTGTCAAATCTGGGACAAATTTGACCACTGAAATAAATAATAATAATGGATTATAAACCTTTGAATGAAATGGGGACTCCAAGTCCACACCCAAATATAAGTTGAAAGTTTGATAAAGAATGGGTGAATGGGATGCTTACATAGTCTCATAATATTTCACCATAGAATCCTTATTAATACAAAGGAAAAAATAATTTTACAGTGTATAACTCTGGCAGGTATATCCAAAAGAATATTCCTAATACTGGGACATGTTGTTATCAAGTGCCCCCTGGTAGATCCTGAGAAGAATGCAACATCACTTATGTGGAATTCCTTCCAAAACACATAACCTGATCATGAGGAAACATGAGAGAAAACCATACTATTCTCTACACACTGGCTTATTATCCTCAAAAGTGTCCAGGTTACAAAAATCAAGGCAATATTGAGAAATTGTTTCAGACTAAAGCAGGTAGATACCTGACATCCAAAGGCAATTTTATTCTGAACTGGATCCTTTCTTGTAAAGGATATTATTGGCAGAATTGGTAAAAATCTTGAATGTAGTAATTGTATTATGGTTATGTAGGAGCATGTCTTACTTGACCATTGAGTGTATTCAGGCATGATATGGTATTAGGTCGGTAATTTACTCTCTAATGGTTCAAGAAACAAAAATGTTCCTTGTACTATACTTCCATCTTTTCTTTGAGACTGGTGAATGGATGGATAAAAAAAACATCATACTACAGGGACACAGCCACATCAATGTTTATAGCAGCACAATTCACAATAGCTAAACTGTGGAACCAACCTAGATGTCCTTCAGTAGATGAATGGATAAAAAAAAATGTGGCATATATACACAATGGAATATTACTGAGCAATAAAAGAGAATAAAATCATGGCATTTGCAGGTAAAAGGATGAAGTTAGAGAAGATAATGCTAAGTGAAGTTAGCCAATCCCAAAAACCAAATGCCGAATGTTTTCTCTGATACAAGGAGGCTGATTCATAGTGGGGTAGGGAGGGGGAGCATGGGAGGAATAGACGAACTCTAGATAGGGCAGAGGGGTGGGAAGGGAAGGGGCAAGGGGTTAGCAAGGATGGTGGAATGTGATAGACATCATTATCCAAAGTACATGTATGAAGACACGAATTGGTGTGAACATACTTTATATACAAACCAGAGGTATGAAAAATTGTGCTGTGTATGTGTAATAAGAATTGTATTGCATTCCACTGTCATTATTTTTTAAACATCAGTTTAAATTTTTTAAAAAATTAAAAATCTATACTGAAGCTCCATAGGATTTTGTTGGTCATACTTGTACAATTGGTGTCTCCAAACAATGTGGTTATTGTTGGCTTTTTCATGGATCTTAAGATTGGTGCTTGTACTTATCTTCTTGGAGTTTCCAGCCTGATTTCTCTAGAGCTACTAAACAAGCCTGATTTTTCATACCTTATTTTTTTATCCATCCTCAGTGTGATCATTTCAGGATATGACAAGGGCTGGAATTGTGGCTCAGTGGTAGAGTGCTTGCCTAGCATGTGTGAGGCCCTGAGTTCAATCCTCAGCACTACATATAAATAAATAAATAAATAAAATATCCATTGACAATTAAAAAATAAAAAAGAAAATGACAACATCTACTGTGAGGTTTAAATAATGTATTTATTTTACTATCATATTCTGCAATGCAAATAAAGTAGATCATATGCCTCTTAACGGATAAGTCAGAAAATATATAAATGATTAAGACCAAGAGAAAAGGGAAATTAGAATATACAAAAATTTAAATGTGTAGAATTGAGCTTCAAATTTCAATCTGTCTTTCATAGGAAAAACAAGTAAACAAGTCCTGTAAGTATGGGTTATGTGGATACCTCAATTTCATATTTATATTTCAAATGAAGATGTTTCTCTTATATATTAATTTGCAAATTAAGTTTTGAGTTTTCTGTTGATTTGTTTTGAGACTGGGGGAGTTAAAATCTGGAATTTGTGACTTTTTAAAAGATATCTGAAATAATTTCCTTGTCATCATCATATTGTTTTGCCAAGATAAATTAAAATCGTATGACAACTTAAAAACAATCTTCCATTATTGAATTCTTTTTTTGCTTGTTTCTCAAATGGTGCTTGTCCTTTGAATTCTGTTGATGACTTACCTTCTTGTCCCTTGTCCTTTTCTCAGTGAATCATCACACCCCACTCTAATGGTTTAGTTACCATTATAGATTGATGACTATCAAATTACTCATAGCCGTTCCAGTCCCAACTTCATTAACAAACTTAACAGTCTTAATGTTGTCATTACCTGATTGCTGTACTGATGGCTTGAATTTTACATGCCCAAACTTTCATGCTGATCTCTGTTGTGTTGTGCCTCCTCCTGCCTCCAATGAATCACATAACCATTTCTTCTGCCATTCCATCTCTCCAATTTTCCAAGTATAAGGTGTCTTTTGCACACAGTAGATGATAATGAACAGTTACCTGTAGCAATAAATAAAGCTATAGAGATCATATTCTATACAACTTATTCTCTCCTAGAATACAAAACAAAACTAGATAAGTATTAGGTACTTATATAGCTTTAAAAAAAAAAAAACAAATTCTAAGGAGATTTCTTTCTGAAACCAAGGCAATATGGACTACTTACAGTTGGGATTCCATTCATTTTGGGAGACAAGCCCTGAAACCAAAGAATTGACTCCACATTAGTTTATTTCTAAAAATAAGAAACAATGCAATGCTGGAAATGTTTATTTGATATCATTATATTGTCTTAGAAGAAGACGTGGGAGTTGGTAAGCAAATGCAAACACAACAGCAAGATTTGTAAAAGGAGTTGCAATACTGAAGAAAACAATGATAGCTGGGCATAGTGGTACACACCTTAATCCCAGCTATTTGGGATTATAAAGGTGAGAATTATATAGCCTAGTGATATGCTTGGGATCTATTTGAGGTGAATACTTGAATATACTTCATGATGTGTACTTGGAATTATGAAGCTGGGAATATAGCTCAGTATTAAAGTGCCCCGCAAGCCCAAGGCTCTGGGTTCAATCCTCAGCATCAAAAAAAAATTTAAAAATAAAAAATAAAGTGAGTTCAATCCCTAGTAACAAAAGAAAAAAAGGAAGGGATACTGGGAGAGGGAGAAAACTATGTTAGAGGAGAAAGGCAGTGAGTTTTTAAATGTTGGAAAAATGTCTTTTGTGACTTCAGACATTAATTTTACAAGGAAATCTTCTATACATGTGACTCTTTTGGAACAAGTGTGAAATACACTTTAGACTTACTTTATCATGGGGAAAATAATGTAACAGAGAAACATCACAAATATAATAAAGCTGGCAAATCCTGCCGCAGGTCATCCTCTATTATAGTAGTCCCCTTTAGTTGTGCTCAGTGTAGGAAAGGCTTCACAGAGGAGTTGGACCTCAGTAGACATCTTGAGTATTCATACCACAGAGAAACTTTATAAGTGTTATAAGTTAGCCTGAAAAGAAACCTCAATTTACAGTAAAATTCATGCAGGAGAAAAACCTTTTGAATGTAAAAAATGTGGAAAAGCTTTCAGTCACATGTCAAAACTCATTGCACACCACAAAAATATTCAAGAGAAAAACCCTATGAACATAAGGAATGTTGGAAAGCTTTGGGCCAGATAGAGAAAATTCATTCTGGAGAGAAACTCTGAATGCAATGAATGTGGAAAAACCTTCTACCACAAAGGATATTTGTTCATCTCTGTGCCTGAGTTCATTTCCCCAGATGAATATATTTTAAACAAAAATGTTAGTTTATTCTATCTATTACTTAAACTATTTCTTATTTTCATGAAAGAAATGTTTCATATTTGAAGATAAATCATTGTTTTAATTTGGTGCATATTTTTCCTTACATAAGTTTATCAAAATTTATTGAACCAATTCATTATTATAATTGAATCACTTTACCTAGTCTATTGCTATAACAGTAGTACCACAAATTACATATCTGGGGATATGTCTAGTAATGTCTATTGCATAAATTCCTCCATAAAACCTGGAGAAATTTTCAATTTTGATAGGTATTTCTCTATTTCCTTACTTTAGCTTATACCAGTTCAGCCACCCATAAGCAACATGTTTAGGAACGCATTTGCCTACAACATGTCTAAAAGATTAGACACTAGATGTCCTTATCTTGCCAATCTTATGTGTGGAGACCACATTTTTAAATTACACATATTATTGCAAAAGAGGATAAAAGATATATTCATAGTTCTTGCAGTTTTCCTTCTGTGATATATTTTCCCATATTCTAGTAGGTCATTATTTGTCTTTGTTTTTAATGATTTATATTACTCTTTTTGTAGGTAATAAGACTGTTTTGTGATAAAAATTATGGGGAAAAATTTTTTTCCCATTCTAGGATTTATATTTTGACTTTCAATAGTGTTTCCTTTATAATTTTGCCAAGCAAAAATAGATATTTTCCTACAATTTACACTATTTTTCCTCAATGTATTCTCTAAACTTTTGTTTCATTTCTTAATTCTCTGAACTTCTGTTTCATTTGCATTTTTCTTGAGACTGTGTATTAGGAATTAAGTTTTTAAATCTCTTCCTTGAGTGCCCAATTACACAAGGGCATTTAATGGATAATCTATATTTTGCAGATTAATATTAAATATCATGTTTACTGTATGAATTATTTTCTGAACTGCTAGGTCTACATTTAAGTTTTTCATTTAATTCCTTTGATTCATTATCTGTCTGTAACTACCTGAATTACAAAGTTTCAACTATTGATTTATGCTATACATTTATTTTCCTAAAAGTTTTTAGAAATGTCAAGCATAGGGAAATTACAGGAATAATACAATAAACATATATACCCTTCACCTAGACTTATCATTTTTTAATACATTTCCTATTACAAATTTTCTCTTTTTTCTTGCTATTTCTGTGTGTGTGTGTGTGTGTGTGTGTGTGTGTGTAACGACCATTTGAGAAAGTTGCAGAGAGTACTATTATAGCACACATGTCCTATGAACTGGATGTACTCTAAGATGACCATGACAGAATAAATGTAGTTAGGAGATATAACAATTGCACAATATTATGATATATTTAAATTTTTCTCAAAGCTTTTAAAATCCAAGATACAAAAATCATATGCTACATTTAGTTATCTATCTCATTAGTCTCTTTTTATACTTTATAGCTTTATATTTCACAATTCCATATTTTTAGTCCCCAGAATGTCCTTCTACATATATTTTAAATTATTTCCCTATATTTGAATTCAGGCTAAATATTTTTGGGACATATTTTGTCTATCTTACAATATCACATAAGGAGCCACATGATGTCATCTCTCCATTTCTGATTTTAACGTCATTATTAAGGTTGTAGCCTGAAGTCCTAT
Organism: Urocitellus parryii; assembly: GCF_045843805.1. Classification (NCBI taxonomy): domain Eukaryota; kingdom Metazoa; phylum Chordata; class Mammalia; order Rodentia; family Sciuridae; genus Urocitellus; species Urocitellus parryii. The sequence goes on along the minus strand of NC_135545.1, from coordinate 15,362,203 downwards.
CCTTTTATTTTTTGGTGGTGTTACTGGGGCTGAAACACAAGGCCTTACACATGTGAGGCAAGCACTGTACCACCAAGCTATGCCCCTAGCCAGTTCACTTTGAATTATTGAGATAACTGTGGATGATGCTTTCACACTTTTAGAATAAATATAGATGAAAATTTGTTTTATTTTTACCTTATTATGGCTGCTAAAAATATTTCCTGGAAAATCTTTATGTAATACATAAATAAATATGAAATAATAAATCTAAACCTCAAGATTTGTAACATTTTAAAATCACATTAAATAATCCAAAATGCCTTATTTAATAATTATTTTAATTTATTTAAAGTGCTGTGGGTCTGTAGTCCCAGCTACTGTGGAGGTTGAGGAAGGAGGATCCCTTGAGCCAAGAAGTTCCAGGTCTGTCTGGTAACATGACAAGGTGTGTGTGTGTGTCAAAATACTTTTATCATCATTTATTACCTTTCCTTATTTATTTGGGTCTATAGCTGGAGTTTTAAGTAATTCTAGTGATGTATTATGTTTCTACTGCAGGCTACACTTTTAATTATTATAGGTTTATCTTAATACCTAATAGTTCTGATTCCCCAGTTGTTACTATTGTTAAGTTCACTGGCTATTCTGATTTAGTTTTCCATTTTCAGACAGTAATATTGAGTGTAAAATACTAATTTAAAATAAATTTCAGAGCTTTGAGTTTGTTGGGAATGTGTCTGGGGTAGGGTATGGACAAGCCATCATTAAACTGGGGAGATCAATGAGTAACAGCTATATTTGTTTCATAAATAACAGAATAATTGGAAATCTGGGAGAAACTGCCTTGGAGAGATGGGCTGAATGAGTGAGGAGAAAACATTGTTTTTCATGATATTTCATTGATATTTCAACATATAATGTCTGATGAAAATGAATTTATCTTCATCATAGCAAATCTGCATAGAACTGAGGTTTTAGAAGATCTTGGTTCATTTTACACATTTTTTTAGATGTTGATAGACCTTTATTTTATTCATATATGGTGCTGAGGATCAAACCCAGTGCCTCACATATGCTAGGCAAGTGCTCTACCACTGAGCCCCAGTCCTAGCCATAATCTTGGTTCATTTTTATGGCATACTTTAATGTATTTATCTCTTCTTGTGACAAGTCTTTAAACAGCATTTCCAGTGAAGCATGCACATCATAAAAATGAGTGGCCTGAATTCTCATATGATTCCCCACAACATAAGCCTTAAGCAGATCCTTCTTGTAACCATTCACCATCAAATGTAAATTTCATCTTTGCTTAAAGAAAAACTAATAAAAGATGGTGACAGTTTCACAAAAAGGGCCCCATCAACACCATCTTCTATCTTCTCTTCCTAGGAAATCTTACTCAGTGGAGAATAGCATGGTGCTTTAGTTGTTGTGTAGATAAATATAACCCCTTGAGATTTGTGTACTGGAAGCCTGGTCCCCATTATGGTGGTGGTGAGGTGGTAGAACCTTTATGAGGTAAGGATTTGGGGAGTTAAATAAGCCATGGGCATCAACTTCATCGATGGATTCATACTTTCTGTCAAGAATTCCAGTTCTTGCTGGGCGTGGTAGTGCACATCTGTAATCCCATCAACTGGGGAGGCTGAGGCAGAGGGATTTAAGTTTGGGGCCAGCCTCATCAAATTAGCAAGACCCTGAACAACTTACCGAGACTTTGTCTCAAAATAAAAAGTATAAAGGGCTTGGGATTACAAGAATTCTAGCTTTCATGGGTCTAGATACCATGAGAATTAGCTGTTATATAAAGAGCAGACCTGGACCTTGAATCACTCTTGCTTCCTAATTTACGGTGTGACTGCTAACTCCCTCTCAGACATGCTCCCATCATGATGCCATCTCCATGTTGTGATGCAGCCAGGGAGACCCTCACTAGAGGCAGAACCATGAGACTTCCTAATGTTGAACTTTTCAGCCTCCAAAAGTAAGTTAAATAAGCCTCCTTTCTTCATATATTATCCAGACTTGGGACTTATTTTAGCAACAGAAAACAGACTAATTAGTATTCATGGCTTTCCCTAATGAGCTCTCGCCTAAGTACTGAGCTCTGTCTCATCACTTTTCAATTAGGTCAGAACCACCATGTAGGATTTGGGGTCCTAACAAGATTCCTGGCCCCACATAAACCAAGGAGTTTAATAGAAAGAATAACTTTTTTTTTTTTTTTACAATTAGATGGAGGATTAAAAGAGAGAGCCCTGGGCTGTGTGACTGGAATGGGCAAAAATGTTTAGGAGGTTCTGGGTAGGACTTTCCTGCCCAGGAAAGGTCAGGATCATGAAAACAAATGTTCATATGTCCCGGGAAAACAACATATTTCACCTTGCCTGAGTTGTGGCTTTCCATGACAAGAGATACACATTCCTCCCTGGAATTCAAAAGGGCAGAGTCAAGGCAAGGTTGCTGGCACCACAGTGAACAGAACTAACTACTGATTCAAATGACCATCCTTTCCCCTGCTCCAACCCTGTTCATTTTCCCCACCTACAAATCCTCCCTCAACACCCAATGTGGGTTGGAAAATGCACAAATCCCATTCTTTGACTAAGCCTGGCCCCTCAGACTCCTGTAGTGATAGAAGGTTGGACTCCAGGGACCTGAACCTGTTTGTAAGTGGCTACCCAGAAGCTCCTTCCTCTATTACTCCTTCTTTCTTCTAAGTAACCCAAAGTTTTTCCGTGGAACAATAAATTCAAAATTGTGATCAGAGTCATCTCAAGGTTGACTCCTAGCCTCCACCCCTCAAAGTTGTTCTATGTGAATTTCTAAGAAAAGAACTATGTCCCCCCTAATGCATCTTTTTGGGCTAAAATCCAGACAGAGAAATTCTGTTATCTCTCTAAATTTAGATCCCAATTATAGTCTTCTTGTCCTCAGTACCATCCTTACACAAAGGTATAATTTCCTGTTCCAATGTTTTCTGAGACTAACTGTATAAACAGTATACTATAATGGAAAGAATCAAGATTTGGGTTCTCAAATTTCCATCCGATGCTTAGTGGGTATAAATTAATAAATTATTAAATTATAACATTTTCTGGAGGTACTAGGACAAAAATAGAAAAGTATATTAATTTCCAATATATTTAATGTAAAATGAGATATAAGATTGCCTGTATTTGCCGACAAAGAAAGTTATAAAATTCTAGACTTCCTTTTTTTCTTCTGGGAAAATTTTTTTTTCACATTTTGAATTATATTTTATTTTAGGGGAAAAGAAAAATTTTAAGAATGACCTTCATATAATATTATAGAATCTATCTCAATTATGTGAAAAATACTAGGAATTTTAGTAGGCCATGTCATCTGCCAAAACTTATTTGTACCTTCTTGTATAGGTACTAGTAGACACAGAAAAACAACACATAAAACTCTGCAATTCAAAGGAGGGAGATTAGTCTGTGACACAGATTTCTAATAAAACAGAATAATAATGCCTCCTGAAACAATACTTTGTAAGTCCCTAAAACATTTTCTCAGCAAAAATGAAACAATACTGTATGTAATGTTTACAGTAGAACAGGCCACATTTAAGAAGAAACCAGAGAACACTACAGAGATTTTGAAAAAGAACAATACTCTTCAAGAAAGAAAAAAGTAGGATAATGGCTGCTGGCGCATGCCAAAATAGTCCATCTGAAGTAGGGTTCACAATGTTGTCACAGAACTCAGAGACATCAAATATATGAAAACTATAAGGAAAACAATAAACAAAAGGCATCCCAAATATTTAAAATATGTCTAAAAGGTGTTCCAAAGTCAAGAATGGGTAGAGAAGAAAATGATATCCTTTGGTTTTTGGTACCAGGGATTGAACTCAAGGGCACTCAACCACTGAGCCACAAGCCCTCTTTTTTATTTAGATACAGGGTCTCATTGAGTAGCTAAGCACCTCACCATTGCTGAGGCTGGCTTTGAACTCACGATCCTCTTGCCTCAGCTTCCCAAGCCACTGGGATTACAGGTGTGTACCACTGTGCCCAGCACTATTTTTTTTTAAAGAGGAAAATTTGTTTTAAAAAAGATAGCCTTGGTGGGTGTGATGGTGTATGCCTGTAATCCCAACAACTTGGCATGCTGAGGCAGGAGGATCCCAAGTTCAAAACCAACTTCAGCAATTTTGTGAAGCCCTAAGCAATTTAGCAAGATCCTGTCTCAAAACAAAAAACACAAAGGTCTGGGGATATGGCTCAGTGCTTAAGTGCCTCTGGGTTCAATCCCTGGAAACGAAAAACAAAAACAAAACCCTTTTGATGAAACAAGACAGGAAAACAATTTTCATTGTCATTTCATTTGTCCTATGTTATAAGGGAAACAAATCAATTATTAAAAATATTTAAAAGGTATATCTGTTACTAAGAATTTTTCTCCTTCCCCATCAAGTTATTGGTCATTTTAACTGATTATAAATTAATATCATTTTAACATATTATAAATTAATATCAATGTTTCATATTTTTGTTTTTTCACCTTTTTTTTTTAACAGTTCAGGGGCCTTGGAGTCATAGGGAAAGTTCCAGCAGTTCAGGCTCCTTTCCATTTCCTCACAAACTGTGCTTCTCTTGTGTGGAACAGACTAGTGATTCAGCTGAAAACAGGGACCTTTCTTTTTAGCTTCCTTCTTTTTCTGATCATTTTCTTTCATGTGTTTCAGGAAGCTGTCTTGGCTCTTTAAGAGTACTTTATATGCTCAATATACACAATAATTCTCTTGGCAAGAATATTGTCCTTAATTTGCTGTTTACAACAGTGCCAACGTATGCTGGTTAATACTGTAAACTCCTAATTTTGCCATGGTAGCGTTTGTGGGGCATTCCTTTTTGAACAGTATTCATTCCCTTAATGTCTATGATGTCACCTTTCTTGTAGGTGCCCATATATGTGGCCAAAGGAATAACTCCATGTTTTCTAAAAGGTCTAGAGAACATATATCTGGTTCTTCTCTTTCCCTGTGTGTTCATTTTGGTGAACTACTGTAAGACTGTGTTCTGGCTGAAAAGCTCTATGCTATTTTTAATTGGCAGAAATCTTTCATGTAGTAAAATTTACCACTTTTCCTATACATATAGTTGTATAAGAATATGTAATTTGTGTATGTAATCATATATGTAATTTTTTTGTTCGGTTAGTTCTTCTGCAGATTTAGAGTCATCAGAGAACTTAAACACTACATCAGACAAAATCATGATGATCACTTTAGGGTGCTTCTGTATAATAGGAGCTAGAATCCAGGACACCCAACAAGAATAGTTGTGCAATCAGGTAGAATAAAATGCTGAAGAGCAGAATAATTTAAAGGCAAAGATTTGAGTGTTATTCCGGCATGTAAGAAGCAGATGATCTGTTCCAGTCCTAAGCAATAGATCTGAAGTAGGTGTCTGCATGCAATCATCATTATTTAGATCATGATTAGGTCAAAGCAGGATTTTTTTTCAACATAACATTAGAAAAATTGGAATTCAACATCATTACAAATGAATTTTAAGCTTAAGTAGTGAAAAATATATCAAAAGTAAAAACCTCTCTTTCACAGGAGTCCTTGAAAAAGTATACTTCACATTTTTCAGAATGAAATAACCAGAGACTATGTAATGTTGACAAGCTACATATGAACTCTGATTACAGAGAATATATATTACTTTACATAATATGCATATATATATGATTTAACTTGTTAGTAGTCTTTTTATAGGTCACACATAACTCCATTGGCTAAATCTTATTCAGAGCAAAGTTTTGAAAAATTGAAAACACACACACACACACACACAGGTAACCAGTGAATAAAAAAGAATTCAAAATTAAAACAAGAGTTATCTAGACGTTAATAAAATTTAGGGGCTCTAGCAATATTCAAAGAAAATCTTTCACCTAAAGTGCTTACAATTTGAGATTGCAAAGGACTATACCTAAGCATTCAAGAAAACACAATAAAAACAAAAAACGAATTAATAATGAAATGTACTTGTGAACTTAGAATAAAGTAAATAAAAACAATTGAAAGTTTGAAGGAAATCAAGATAAATTTTTTTTAGACTTTTTTAGTAGTGGATAGCATGCCTTTGTTTTTATTTTTATGTGGTGCTGAGGATTGAACTCAGTGCCTCACACATGCTAGGCAAGCGCTCTGCCACTGAGCTACAACTCCAGCCCAAGAGAAAGATATTTGTGAAACAGCAAATGAAATAAATATAGAAGAATAATGGTTAAGAATATGGGTAGAGATAATAATACATATTCAGAGATTGAAAATTAAAAGTCAATTACATGCTCTTACAGCAACAAAATTTGAAATATAAAAAAATGAAACATGGTTTATCAGTTCTAAAATTTACTTTTATCCAATTTTTTAAGATCTCTGAAATTGGGATTAAATGTATTATGTATTACAGATTAATTGGCACAGTTTTAAAAAAATATTTTTCAGTTATCAATGGACCTTTATATTATTTATTTATGTGCAGTGCTGAGAATCGAACCCAGTGCCTTACACATGCTAAGCAAGCACCCTATAACTGAGCCACAATTTCAGCACCAATCTGCAGCTTTAAAATATTGAGAATATAATAAAAATGACGTCTTACAATATATGGCATTGAAAGTTACATGTAATAATAATATATAACCCATAAAATCTCTAAACCTGGAACCATACCCTTTCCTCTTTCATAATGTTCTTCATCTAACTTCATTTACCAGATATATATATATATATACATACATATACATATATATACACTATTAGTATGTATATATATAATATATATATTATTAGTATATATATAAGATACTAATATTATACAACATACTAATAGTACATATCATATATACTGTTGTATACTTTATATATATATATATACATATACATATATACATATAATACACACATTTTTATATTTCTTTTTTTTTGTAGCAGAGATTAAACCCAGGGGTGCTTAACCACTGAGTCACATCTCCAGCCCTCTGCCCACTTTGTTTTCCTCTAAGTTGTTTAGGGCCTGACTGAATTGCTGAGGCTGACTTTGAGAAAGATATTTGTGAACTTGTTATCCTCCTGCCTTTGCCTCCCAAGTTGTTGGGATTATAGGCAAGTGCCACTGCAACCAGCATACTTTCATATTATCTGCAATTATATTCTTGTTCCCCCCCCAAAAGCAACACATTGTGATAATTAATCTCATTTATTTTTTTTCTTTACTATATTTTTTCTTCACTTTTACTTTTCATTATCCTTGGTGTTTTCATTGCTATTCTTTTTCCAACTTCTTGAATTTTTATGGTTAGTTTCTTTACTCATAATCTGTTTCATAGTCAAACAGTGATGGGCTTAGAGCTATAAAATTTCCTCAGTGTAAGATCTGGCAGGTCCTCACTGATTTTGCTAACATTTATTTCAAACAAAAATGCAATTTTATCTTGGTATTATTTTTAACTAAAGATTGATGCAGATTGGCACTGAAATAGTATTCAGATTTTTTTATGGAAGGACTACCATAGTTAAATTTTTATTTCCATCCTAGTATTAATTTTATGTTGCTTTTGTCCTCTCATACTTTATAATCTCATATTTTTCTTTAGGGTGAATTATTTTTATTCAAAAAGGAATACATGGTGATCAAACTCTCCTATATTAATTTACATGAACATTTTTATCCATTATGATGTATTTGTTGTTGCTTAACATATGGTACATGGTCAAAAGCTTTTCCACAAACAATAATATAGCTTGAGAATATAACAATTATTATTGCTAATATTAACCAAATATTTATTATGTGTTAGGCACAATTATAAAATCCATACAAAAAGCCTCTGAAGGACTCTAATCATGCTCACCTATGCAAAAATTATATCATGTATGGATATAAAAAAGAATCTATAAGTTGACTAACATCAGGGAAGAACTGAGGTCAGAAATGATGGTCAAAGAGAAGTAAAAATCTTTATATAAAGAGATGTATAAATCTTTTACAAGCAGAAGAGATCCATACATTATCTCTTAAATGAATGATAAACAAATAATGCAGACACATTCAAAAGGGACCATCAAGGTAAATGTTTATAATGGTAAAAATTTCAATATTTGACAAAACAGTGGTTTGATAAAGACAAATGAATACTTAAAAATACAATAAAATATTAACAATATACTTACATACAAAGAATATTAAAGGTTGGATACAGCATAGCATAATTACATTTAGTTTTAAAAGTAATAGAGTTAAACCAAAAGTAAAATTTTTCAATATTTAAAATAATGTAAAAATACAATATTAAAAAAAAATTTAATATTCACAAGTATGAATTTTTTGACAGTTATAAAGAATGAATATAGATAAAGATCTTAGGCTTACTGACCTATTAAGCATGTGGGAGGCATTTATGCCTTAATTACATTTGTAGAGATTTTCACCAGTATGAATTTTCTTTTGTCATGTGCTGAAATTCCTTACTTTACCACTTAGTTTCAGTTCATAGAATTTCCTTTGTGCTGGGGATTAAACCCAGGACTTCACACATGCTTAGTAAGTGTTCACACATCCCTAGCCCTCAATTCATAGAATTCCTAATTCACAGAACTTCTCACCATTATGATTTTTCTCATGTTGTTGGAACTCTGAACCCTTCCCAAAAGCTTTCCCATAATTCTTATATTTATAAGGTTTCTCACCAGTGTGAATTCTCTGGTGTTGACAAAGGCTGGAGCCACTACGGAAAGCCTTCCCACATTCCTTACATGCATAAGGTTTCTCACCAGTATGTATTCTTTGGTGTCTATTAAGAGCTGACCCACTACCAAAGGACTTTCCACATTCTTTACATTCATAGGGTTTTTCCCCAGTATGAATTAGCTGGTGTTGAATAAGTTTTGAGCCACTACCAAAAGCCTTCCCACATGCTTTACATTCATATGGTTTCTCACCAGTATGAATTCGCTGATGTTGAGTAAGATCTGAACCACTACTGAAGGCTTTGCCACATTCCTTACATTCATAGGGCTTCTCCCCCGTGTGCATTCTTTGATGCTGAATAAGTTTTGAACCACTTCTAAAAGCTTTCTCACATTCTTTACACTCATAGGGTTTCTCACCAGTGTGGATTCTCTGGTGTTGAGTGAGATCTGAGCCACTATTAAAAGCCTTTCCACATTCCTTACATACATAAGGTTTCTCACCAGTGTGAATTCTTTGATGTCGAGTAAGGGCTGATCCAAAACTAAAGGCCTTCCCACACTCATTACATATGTATGGTTTCTCACCTGTATGAATCCTCTGATGCCGTGTGAGTGCAGAACCACTACTAAATGCCATTCCACATGCTTTACATTCATAAGGTTTCTCCCCAGTATGGATTCTCTGATGCTGAGTAAGGTTTGATCCACTGCCAAAGGCTTTCCCACAATCCTTACATTCATAAGGTTTCTCACCTGTGTGAATTCTGTGATGTCGAGTGAGGGCTGATTCGAAACTAAAGGACTTCCCACATTCTTTACACTCATAAGGTTTTTCACCAGTGTGAATGATTTGATGTCGAATAAGGCCCGATCCAAAACTAAAGGCTTTCCCACACTCCTTACATTCATACGGTTTCTCACCAGTATGAATTCTTTGGTGGTGAGTAAGGTTTGAGCCGCTACCAAAGGCCTTTCCACATTCCTTACACTCATAAGGCTTCTCACCAGTGTGAATTCTTTGATGATATGCAAGATTTGCACCACTACCAAAGGCCTTGCCACACTCTTTACATTCATAAGGTTTTTCACCAGTGTGAATTCGCTGATGTCGTATAAGGACCGATACAAAACTAAAATCTTTCCCACATTCCTTACATTCAAGGAGTTTCTCATCAGTGTGAATGGTCTGATGCTGGTTACTGAAAGTGGGCATGTCTTCAGGAGTAAAAATCATATGACTGAAATGTCCTTCCTGAGATCCCTGTTTTCTCTCAAACTGGCTTTTATAATCCCAATCACCTCTGAAACTTGAATACTCAATGCTGTATTTTGTAAGTTTTTCCATTATCTCCCATCAGGATGATTCTATTCCATACATATCCTCTTTCAGAAATAATTTCTTGTTCTCAACCTTGATTGACAGTCTGAAAGAAAATATAAAAGCAAACATTCACTTTTTGATGTTTTGGGAGAAATGAAAATTTTATAGTAAATATGAAAGACTTAACTAGGCAGCTTATGCAGTTCTTAAATATTACTGGGAAATGTGAGATATATCAGGAAAGCAGAATGAGAAAAAGTCACATTGAAAAGTAAAGGAGGTATTTAGGAAAACAAATTAAGTGAGTTGTTCCACTATTTCAGTATAAAAAATAAGGATAAAAATTCCCTGCATATTTGGGAAGATTGATAAATAAACAGATGTACTACCCCATCCTACTATTTTTGGAGGATGATCTAGTGTAATATATACTTAAAAATTAGCATAATTATGATATATATTTTAGGGTTGTTTGCATCCTTAAATAATACACGAGGCTGGGATTGTGGCTCAGCGGTAGAGCACTCGCCTAGCACGGGAGGGACCCGGGTTCGATCCTCAGCACCACATAAAAATAAAGGCATTTTATGTGTCCATAAAAAAACATAATAACACACATGGGGGGAAATCAGGGATAAGTTGGGCACATGCCTTTAATCCCAGCAATTTGGGAGCCTGGGGCAGGAGGATCATGAGTTCAAGGTCAGCCTCAACAACTAAGAGAGGCCCTAAGCAACTTAGTGAGACCCTGTCTCTAAATAAAATATTTAAAAAAAGGACTGGAGATGTGGTTAAGTACCCCTGGTTTCAATTCCTGGTACCAAAAAGAAAAAAAAAGAAATAAAGAAAATGAAAATCAGGGACAGATGGTTAAGTAACAAACATAATTTTCAAATAAACTGAGGGAAGTAGAAGAGAAAGGTACTCTAGATGAGGCAGATGCCAGATGAAAACTGCTGAGTAATGTGCCAAATGAATATGGAATGAGCAATAGAGGAGGATGATTCCTCTGTGGTGGTTTGTTTATGTAATTTAATGAAAGCAATGTTTGTCTTAGAAATTTAAGAACTTTTTTTTTTTTTAGAGAGAGAGAGAGAGAGAGAGAGAGAATGTTTTAATATTTATTTTTCAGTTTTTGGTGGACACAACATCTTTATTTTATTTTTATGTGGTGCTGAGGATCGAACCCAGCGCCCCACGCATGCCAGGCGAGCGCGTTACCGCTTGAGCCACATCCCCAGCCCCAAGAAGTCAACTTTTGGAGAAAAAAAGAGAGGACACAGCAAAGGTATAGCAGAGTAACTGAGAATCCCATTTTAAAGTTAAAGAGAAGAGAAAAAGAATGTAAGAGTGTGGTATGATTAGAAGATTACAAAGAAGAAACAGGTGACTCTGACAATTATTGAATGTTTTGAAGTCACTACATAGTGTTTGGTAACTATTATTTTGTAAGATTTACTTGCCATAATATTAGATACTAGAAAAGGAAACAGATTTGAAGACATTAGGTTCTACTCAAGCCCCAAAAGGTGAAAACATTCCAAAACTGGTCTCTTCCTGCAATGCTCATACACTGGTCTTATTAAGACCAGGATTAAATATTGTTTGAAATTGTTCTTTAAATCGACTGTCTGCAGCTAATCCAAGCCAAAATCATCTTTTACTTGCACTCTAAAACATCATTTTATCTAGCTGGCTACATTTTCAGTTTTCCACTCTTAGCAGCCAGAATGAATTTTAGCTTGGAACTATTCTGTTCAAAATGTTTCAGTGGTTTCCCACTGTCCTTAGAATAACACCCACATTCCTTAACTTGGTCTTAGAAATTCTGAGTCCTCCTGCCTGCCTCTTCAATGGGATACTGTCCTCCTCCTAACAATAAGCTATAGCTACACTGGTCTCAGATCTACAAATGAATGAAAATGTAGAAGCCCACCCACCATGATTTCATCTGCCTAAAATGTTTCCCCCATCCTCTCTTGGCCTTGCAAGTTCTGGTGGTCATACAGGTCTCTGTTGAATGGCATAACCTAATCAAGATATTTCCTGAAATGTCTTAAATATGACACCCTGCCATTACTTCTCTGGATCTTTCTCCCCTACCTTTGTGTTCTGTTTTTGTAATGGATAATTACACATTTGTACCCTACAATTGAGATTTTCCTATTTGAATGTTTCCTTAATGTCTGTCTGTTATAATAAAGCTGAGATTCATGAAGGCAAAAATGTTAAAACAACCTTGGCATATGCAAAATTTATTAAGTGTCTAATTAAATGATTTTTAAAAAATTTATCCTTAAAAGTAAATTTCTAAAAATAAGATTTCTGTAAAAAGAAGACATGTTTTCTCTGAGAAAGGGTAGGCAGACCACATGTGCTTATTCCTTTACTTTATAAAACTTCACTGAAAGATATTTTTATGAAGGTACAAATCCACCAAGTCAAAGGGAATTAAAGTGGAAACTATGCACAAACGATTTGAAGCTAGAAAGCATAAAGATAAATAATGACTAACTTAACAAACCTAAGGAAGGTAAAACAAAGAAAAAACAAGAAGGGGATATTTTATGTCACAGAAGCCCAGAAAGGCTTAAGAAATGGGGACATTAAGTAAGAACCTATGAAAATTTAATAATCAACATATAAAAAGCGCTATCAGCTTCTTAGTATCCACTCTATTTGCACCCCCAAATTACTGCAGCATTATTCACATCAGCCAAGATACAGAAATCTAAGGGGCCATAAATTGATGAATAAAAATATTTCATATATATACATGTATATTAAAAAATACATTGATACTCCATATATTATGAATACATAGAATATATAAACCTTGAAAATGGAAGAGATCCTATCATTTGTTGCTACAACACGGACAAACCTAAAGAACATGCTACGTGACCAAAGAAAAACACCGCATAATATCACTTATATATGTATTCTAAAATTTTAAAAATAGAATACACAGAATTACAGAACCATTCTACAAATGAATGAAAATATAGAAGCCCACCATGGTTTACCAGGAATTGTGGAGAGAGGAATAGGAAGATGTAAGTCAAAGAACACAAAGTTGTGGATAAGATGAATAACTCCAGAGATGTAATGTACAACATGAGGACAACAGTTATAATATTGTATTGTATTTTGGATTTTGCTAAGTAGATTTTAGGTATTGTCACAGTGAAACAGACTGTATACATTAGATATATACTTCCCAAGCCCCAAGAAATACAAAACAAAAAGAGGCAAATATCATCAGATATTTGAGGAAAGCCTATAGGCTTTAAAGAAATTAAACGAAACAATTGGGGAACTCCCAGAAGGGAGACTACATAAGGAAAGAAAAGGATCTACCATTAATATCCATACAGGGATGTGAGAACTATTTCATATGATACAAGAATAGGACAACATGAAAGGAATATTAAGCACAAAAATGCATTCTTAGAAAATGAACATATAAAGTGGGAATCAAAACAAATCATTGAAAGGTAAGGAAACTGAAATGGTAGGGTGCTTGCCTTGCATGCACAAGGCCCTGGGTTCGAAACTCAGCACCACAAAAAAAAAAAAAAGGAAATTTCTCTAAAAATAGGTCGTATTTTCAATGGCCTCTGGAGGAACGCAAAAGGCAACATTTGAATTCACGAAGAACTGTAAAGAGTTCTAAGTAGTAACACAATATTTTAAAAAAATCTTAAAATTTTAAAACTCACTTCCATAAAGCTATTGTAATCAAAACAGTATGGTACTGAAATAAAGATAAACAATATAGGGGGCTGGGAATGTGGCTCAAGTGGTGGCACGCTCGCCAGGCATGTGGGAGTCACTGGGTTCAATCCTCAGCACCACATAAAATAAAGATGCTGGGTCCACTGAAAACTAAAAAATAAGTATTAAAAAATTCGGAAAAAAAAAGATAGACATATCAGGGCTGGGGTTGTGGCTTAGTTGTAGAGTGCTTGCCTAGCATGTGTGACGCACTGGGTTCGATTCTCAGCAACACATATAAATAAATAAAATAAAGGTCCATCAACAACTAAAAAATATTTTTAAAAAGATAGACATATAGACCAAAAAATAATAAATCTAAGAATCCCAAACATCTATGTTTTCCAATAAGGATAACAGATCTATTCAACAGGGAAGAAAATCTTCACCAAATGGAGCTGGGACACCTGGGATAAACACATGCAAGAGAATGAAGTCAGACTCCTATATGAATTCAAAATGGATTAATAACCTAAAAAGAATTAAATCATAAAACTCTTCTCAAGAAAATAAAAGGATTTATCAATCTTCATGACCCAGGATTTGGCAATAGACTGACACCAAAAGCAAAAGCAAAGAAAAAAATTACATATTTTTAATTCATTAAGGTTAAAAGTTTTGAGCCAGGTACAGTGGCCCATGCTTGTAATCCCAAAGGCTCAGGAGGTTGAGGCAGGGAGAATCATAAATTCAAAGCCAGCTTCAGCAACTTAATGAGGCCCTAAGCAACTCAGTAAAACCCTGTCTCTAAATTAAATACAAAAAAGTGCTGGGGTTGGGGCTCAGAGGTAGAGCGCTCGTCTAGCATGCATGAGGGACTGGGTTCGATTCTTACTGGGTTCGATTCTCAGTACCACATAAAATAAAATAAAGATATTGTGTCCACCTATAGCTAAATATTTTTTTAAAAGTGCTAGGGATATGGCTCAATGGTTAAGTGCCCCTGGGTTCAATCTCTGGTACCAAAAAAAAAAAAAAAAAAAAAGTTTTGTGCTTCATATGGTTACAGGGTATTTTTATGGACTTATGAAAAGCTTTTAAAACCAGAGAACAGATTGTTGCATATTATACATACACTAAATAATGCCACTGGATTGTACACTTATAAATGGTTACTTATAATCATATGTGACTTGAATGTAAATAAGTTAAAAAAAAAAGACGAGAGAAAAGGAGCCAAAAGATAATGCATAGGAAAAGATGTTCAGTTTCATTGATAATGCAAATTACAACCAAAATGAGATATTACTAAGTGTACTAGATAAAAAGTTCAGTGATTCCAAATGTTTGCAAAGGTGTAGAGCAATCAATGGGCAAACATATACTATTGGAAGTAGAAACTCATACAATCACTTTGAAAGAGATTACTATTTTCTAGGTGAACATGCATTTCCCTATGGTCCCAGTAATTCCTCTGCTAGGAGAAAACATGTCCTAGAATGTTCAGATCATAAAAGCAAAAAGCTAGAAACATAATTGTCCATTAAAAATATATTGTATAAAATACACTAATATAGGGCTGGGGTTGTGGCTCAGTGGTAGAGTGCTCACCTAGTATGTGTGAGACACTGGGTTCCATCCTCAACACCACATAAAAACAAATAAATAAAATAAAGGTATTGTGTCCATCTATAACAAAAATATTGAAAAAAATACACTAATATATAGTTATAAAGTTTATGAAATGAAGTAACATGGCAGAGAAAATTAGCAAGATATATCTAAATTATTCAACATGAATTAATTAATAACTAAAGGTAACAAATGGATAGTGTGATTCACTTTATATATAGTTTAAAAACAGGTAAAACTAAAATATTATTTCAGAAGTCATATAAAGTTGATGAAAATTTTTAAAATTACAGAGGAATGGTTTTTGCAAAATTCAGCTTCACAGTTACACCCCAGTGGGAAGTCAAAGAGATTAATTGGTTTGAGCAGGCAGAGAGCTTTCAGGTATCAGCAATGTTTCATTACTTTAAACTTCATGATGACAGCAGCACCCCAGAAGCTTCTTCTGATGGTTTTGCTAGCAAATGTTTCTGGTAAGAAATCTCTTTATCCTAGAGGGTAAATTTCTGGCAAAATTTTAGAAAGCATATTTCCAGCAAGTTCCACTGGAGCAGAACCACAGCAGAGACAGGACTTATGTCATATAAGGGAGGAATGTACAGTGCTTCATTTTAAGAAGGCACTTACTCGAAAATTCCATCCCTATGCTTATGACCCTGAAAATGTGTGTTTTCTTAAAAGGAGGGACTCAGAGTGCCAAGTTTGAAGCACTCACTTTCTGGGTCATGCAAGTGTAGAGTTGAGAGTGCTTTAAGTTTAGCACCCTAGGTTCAAATTTCTGTGTTTGATTAGATGTTAACTACAAAAAAAAATTAGTATTTGAAGTGATCTCAGGAGACAGGCCTGTAAAGATGGGATTCTGGAATTAGATTGTTCATGCCCTTTAGACATGAATTGAATCTTTGCTGCACTCCGCTATTCCATCCTTTTTACTAACTTCTGGCTTGGGTACAATGCCAGTAGGATTTGGGATACTAGTTACCCATAGTATGTAGTGACATTACAATGAATCAAGCTATGGTTGATTGTAATGAAGTGGCATGAGAACCAAATAGTTACTATACTTGACAGTTATGACAGTGACAATGACTTTACAAGGACCATGTGTAAGACAGTTTCATTTTATTCTATCTTGAGCACTTATAAAGAGAAACTGAGAAGCTCAGAAGTCGAAGTTTGATAAACAGAGTATTTCTATGAAAATCCTAATGAAACTCTTATTTTCTGTAATCAAACGAGCTAATAATGCTGAAAAATCAATGAAAATTTGTCTTCATAGCTGAATTGTGATGATAGTCAAATTCACAATTTTGCCATACTTTTCGCATGAAGGTTGCAGGGGAGTGAATGATACTTTGAATTGTGGAAATGACTGAGATCCAGATGAAACTGATACTTAAAACTCCTAAATTACTTTGCAACCCAACATCTAATACAGAATAGTTTCCCTCTGATTGGAAACCCAATGATAACATTACTTAGAATTTTCAAAATACATGCTCATTCTCTGCAAGATCCACCAGAATCATTCCGTTTCTATACTAAGGGTCCAATCTCAGCATAATACAGGGAGACAAGTACATACGATGATCAAAGAGAAAATAACTTACTGTATTAGTTTTTTCTGTTAGGGCTGCCATAACAAAATACTGCAAACTGGATGGCTCAAATAAGAGAAATTTGCTCAGAATTCTGGAAATACAATTCTAAGATCAAAGTATTGACAGATTTAGATTCTTCTGAGGTCTCTCTCCTTGGCTTCTAGATGGGCACTTTTGTGCTATGTGCTCACATGGTCTTTCCTCTGTATGTGAGCATCCCTGATGTCTTTGAATCCAAATTTCCTTTCTTATAATGATACCAATCAGATTGGATGAAGGTTCATCCAGTACCCTCATTTTAATGTAATCATTTCTTTAAAAGTCCTGTTTTCAAATATAGTCACATTCTGAAGTACTGGGATTTAATTCTTCAATATATGAATTTCTAGAAACAGTTCGTCCAATATATCTCACAATATATCTGTGGGAGCAGAGTGATACTGCTTTACTTTTTTAAAAAATATTTTTAGTTATAGATGGACATAGCACTTTATTTATTTATTTATTTTTAAAAATGTGGTGCTGAGAATCAAACTCAGTGCCTCACACATGCTAGGCAAGCACTCTGCCACTGAGCCACAACACCAGCCCTAACTGTACTTTTTTGTGTAGTTTTAACATTCACAACACTGTTAATGTCTTACATATTCATACAAGGAAACCAGCCAAATAGAAATAAAAATAAAATCAAACAATACAAATGGTAACAAAGGAACCTAAATGTATTTCTAATAAATATCACAACTACCCTGGGGGAAAAATGCATCCAAATAAATTTGAACACTGTCTCTTAGCTATATACCTTGTTTGAAGACACAGAGAAGTATAAACAAATAGTGAGCTCTACTTAGTATCTTGGTTTTTATTTTTACTATACTATGGGTCAGTATTCTAAAACTATACTTTTGTATATTCTAGAATTGAACAAATTGGTAAAGATAATGAGGATAATCACAGCCATGATTTCAGCTCCAGGAGAAGAGAGATACAAAAGTAGAAAAGGTAAAGACTAGAATGGATGCTATAGTCCTATTACCCAGATCTTGGTTTCTGAATATTCTTCATTGCAAGGAAATAGCCCTTTAAATAAAAAGTTCATTCCAAGCTGGAAATAGAGAGTAGTATTTAGAAATGATCTTGGAGGGGGGGCTCAGGCTGTAGCTCAATGGCAGAGTGCTTGCCTAGGATGCATGAGGCACTGGGTTTGATCCTCAGCACCACATAAAAAAAATAATAAAGGCATTCTGTCCATCTACAATTACAAAAAAAAATTTTAAATGATCTTGGAACATCTTGGCATGCCAAGAGTTAAAGAAATGCTCAAAGAATTCATGGAGACAAGTTAAAAGGACACAGGAGCCTCAGTGGGTTCCCATGACCAAATCTAGGAAAATTTGAGCAAGAAAATAAATAGTAACAGATATAACTAAGTGAATAAAAATCTATGAATTCACACTGACATAAACAAATTAACAAATAAGTAGGGGAGAAGGGAAAGCTCATCTTTATAGTAAAATGCCAAATAGTTAATATGGAAAAAGTATTGGAGATTTTAAAAAAATAACCTTCCAGTTTGAAAACATCATTAGTAAAATAGATTCAGACAATAATTACAAATGGATGTTAAATGGATGACAATAATTACAAATGGATGTGGGTGGGTGAAAATTTAGTGAAAAGTTATTTCTATATTTTCAAAGCATCTTCCCACATATTACCTATGAATTAAAAACAAATAATAGTATTACAGTGAAGAAATATGGTAGATACCACCTTAATCAGTTATCAAAGTTAACATCTTCAAAAATGGGAGAAGTCGACATGTGATGTGCTGAGAATAAAGTATCACATTTGTGACAGACAGTCCTGCCAAATAATCCATGACCTGAATGTAAGCATGAATAATCATAGGACAAACCCAAATGAAGGGGTATTCTACAGAACAACTAGATTATCCCTTTCAAAAATGTCAAGGTCATGAACAGACACTTCTCAGAGGAGGATATACAATCAATCAACAAGTACATGAAAAAATGCTCACCATCTCTAGCAGTCAGAGAAATGCAAATCAAAACCACCCTAAGATACCATCTCACTCCAGTAAGATTGGCAGCCACTATGAAGTCAAACAACAACAAGTGCTGGCGAGGATGTGGAGAAAAGGGTACACTTGTACATTGCTGGTGGGACTGCAAATTGGTGCGGCCAATTTGGAAAGCAGTATGGAGATTCCTGGGAAAGCTGGGAATGGAACCATCATTTGACCCTGCTATTGCCCTTCTCGGACTATTCCCTGAAGACCTTAAAAGAGCATGCTACAGGGATACTGCCACATCGATGTTCATAGCAGCACAATTCACAATAGCTAGACTGTGGAACCAACCCAGATGCCCTTCAATAGATGAATGGATAAAAAAATGTGGCATTTATACACCATGGAATATTACGCAGCACTAAAAAATGACAAAATCATGGAATTTGCAGGGAAATGGATGGCACTAGAGCAGATTATGCTTAGTGAAGCTAGCCAATCCCTAAAAAACAAATACCAAATGTCTTCTTTGATATAATGAGAGCAGCTATGAACAGAGCAGGGAGGAAGAGCAGGAAGAAAAGATTAACATTAAACAGAGACATGAGATGGGAGGGAAAGGGAGAGAAAAGGGAAATTGCATGGAAATGAAGGGAGACCCTCATTGCTATACAAAATTACATATAAGAGGTTGTGAGGGGAATGGGAAAATAAACAAGGAGAGAAATGAATTACAGTAGATGGGGTAGAGAGAGAAGATGTGAGGGAAGGGGAGGGGGGATAGTAGGGGATAGGAAAGATAGCAGAATACAACAATTACTAATAGGGCATTATGTAAAATTGTGGATGTGTAACCGACGTGATTCTGCAATCTGCATTTGGGGTAAAATTGGGAGTTCATAACCCACTTCAATCTAGTGTATGAAATATGATATGTCAAGAGCTTTGTAATGTTGTGAACAACCAATAAAAAAATGTCAAGGTCATAAATGACTAGGAAAGAGAGAACAACTCTTCCAAATTAAAGAAGATTAGAGAGACATGATAAGTAAATTGAATATGTGATCACAGACTGGATCCTGGAGTGTGTAGGAGAGAGAGTAATGTCCTGTAAAGGATACTATGTGGATGAGTAAAAACATTTAAATATAAATTGTGGATTAGATAACAGTATCATATGAATATTAAAATTAGTTTGGTAACTTCCCTGTGGTTATTTAAGTGAATATTCTTGTTCTTAAATAATTATAAACTGAGGTGGTAAAAGGTAAAAGGGACAAATGGTTTACATTTACTCTCAAATGGTTCAGATAAAACTTGTGTTTTGCATGTGTGTGTGTGCGTGTGTGTGTGTGTGTGTGTGTGTATGTGTGTAGAAGAGAGAAAGAATAAGAGAGTGCATATGCAGGAGTGATAATGCCAAATGGTTCAGATAAAACTTGTGTTTTCCATGTGTGCATGTGTGTGCATGTGCATGTGTGTGTGCCTACATGTGTTTGTGTGTGTGTGTGTGTGTGTGTGTAGAAGAGAGAAAGAATAAGAGAGTGCATATGCAGGAGTGATAATGCCAAATGGTTCAGATAAAACTTGTGTTTTCCATGTGTGCATGTATGTGCATGTGCGTGTGCCTGCGTATGTGTGTGTGTGTGTGTGTGTGTGTGTAGAAGAGAGAGAGAAAGAATAAGAGAATGCACATGCCAGGACTGATAATGACCGCAGGCCAAAATGTAACTATGGGTGAATATGAGTAACTAAGGAATACTTAATACCAGGTCTTACAACTTATGCAAGTTTGAAATTTAATCAAAATTTAAAAGTGACCAAGACAAAATGCACTCCTATATAATTATAATTCTCATGTTACATCTACACCTAAATGGAAATACAAACTTCCTTGAAACAAACTAAAAAGGAGACAAATATATATCAAAAATCAAACACAGGGAAATTGAAATAAAAGCATAACAGAATTAAATGCTTTTAAAAAAGGAAAATAAAAGCAGGAATGTCAGGATAACATGTAAAAGAACTTTTCGGGCTGGGGATGTGGCTCAAGCGGTAGCGTGCTCGTATGGCAAGTGTGTGGCCCGGGTTCGATCCTCAGCACCACATACAAACAAAGATACTGTGTCTGCCAAAAACTAAAAAATAAATAAATAAATATTTTTAAAAAAATAAAAGAACTTTTATCAGGCTGGAGTTGTAGCTCAGTGGCAGAGTGCTTGCCTAACACATGTGAAGCACATGGTTCGATAATCAGCACCACATTAAAGTAAACAAATAAAATAAAGGTACTGTGCCTATGTATTACTAAAACTATTTTTTTTTACAAAAAGAACTTTTACCCAGAGTTTTATCTTATCCCAGGTACTACTACCAGTAACCTGTTTGTTGCCTCCAAGTCCAATACTTTGAAGCTCATGAATGAATTGAGGAAAACTGAATGTCATGGTTCTGCTTAACTGCAAACTAAAGTTATTGGTCTTGGGAAAGAACATGTGCGTGTGAATGGAATTCATGTTCTATGGCACATCAGCAAGTGAATTTCCAAGACTTTTCTCTTATAAACTAACTGTTCAAGTTAGTAAATGGTCATTTCAATTTTTCTATTATTTTTGCTTTTCTTGAAGAAGATGGAAGGAAAGAGAGAGGAAGAGTATTTTTTTTTTAAAGAAAGAGTGAGAGAGGAGAGAGAGAGAGAGACACAGAATTTTTAATATTTATTTTTTAGTTCTCGGTGGACACAACATCTTTATTGGTATGTGGTGCTGAGGATCGAACCCGGGCCTCACGCATGCCAGGCGAGCGCGCTACCGCTTGAGCCACATCCCCAGCCCGAGGAAGAGTATTAAAAGAAGGAAGAAGAGAAACTTGTCATAGTTCCTTATTATAAAAAAGCACAGGTTCTATATAGAGACTTACGAAAAATTATGCTGTGAATGGATAATTATGAATGTAATGCACTCCACTATTGTCATGTATGTAAGAAATAAATAAAAAACAAACAACAAAAAAAAAGCACAGGTAAATTTTCTACGATTGATCATTACCTGAAGTGTTCAAAATCCTGTCCAACTATACAAAAGCTATACAAAATGATGCTTCATTATCTAGAACTATTTATAGAAGATAAGCCAGACCTTGTTAAAAAAACATTAAGACCCTGATCAACTGAGAGGTTTATATTACTGGATGAATTCCCAAATTTCTACCCATCAAATTCTGCCCATACACACACACACACACACACACACACACACACACACACACACAAATACAATATAATCAAAATCCCAAGAGATGTTGGTGGAACCAGGACAATTCAAAAAATTATATGGAAATTCAAGTGGCCATGATATTGCTGAGGAAAAAAGGTTAGAGGACTTATTCCAAATATAAAATTACAATGAATAGGGTAATATGGTATTACTGCAAGGAGAGACAAACAAATCAATGGGACAGAATATAGAATTGAAAAATAGACATAGATCTATACAGTTACCTAATTTATTACTAAACTGGCATTCATATCAGTGCAGAAAAGATACACTTTTAAATATATGATACTGGAGCAACTGAATTCCCCTACTGTGGGAAAGATGAAATGAGTCCTTCCCTATAGAAATTAATTACAGGTATTGTAAAGTTCTAAATGTTAAAACAAAAAAATAGAAAGCTTTTAGAAGAGAACGCAGAAAATCTTCATTATTTCAAGGTAGAAGAAAATTTCTAAAGCA
Source organism: Urocitellus parryii (assembly GCF_045843805.1). Lineage (NCBI taxonomy): Eukaryota > Metazoa > Chordata > Mammalia > Rodentia > Sciuridae > Urocitellus > Urocitellus parryii. The sequence continues at coordinate 15,339,447 of NC_135545.1, read as the reverse complement.
CTAATCATAGGAAGAGACTTCTTTCTATCAAAACTCAGAACTTCAACCAAAGAGAACAAAGAGTGAAAAAGACCCAAACAGGATAAAATATTTATTACATATATAACTGACAAAAGGCTAGCAGAATATATATATGAGTCTTCCCCCCACACACATACTGTTATATCAGAGATTAATAACTGGCAAAGTGGGGCATCGTGGTGGTTTACACCTGTAATTCCCAGCTACTCAGAAGGCTGAGGTAGACGGATCCCAAGTCCAAGGCTACCTTTAGAGTAACTTAGCTAGACCCTATCTCAAAATAAAGTAAAAAGGGTCAGAGATGTAGCTTGGTCATAAAGCAGCCTGGGGTTCAATTCCTATTACTAGTACTACTACTATTATTGATAATAATAACAATTTAATAATAATAATAATAAAAAAATGGATGAAAATTTTTTTAAAAAGTTTAAAAACTGACAAAATTTTTGAAGGAGCACTTTAGAAGTATATTTTTACCTGCACATAAAATGTATTGGCAAGAACATATTAAAAATCATGGGAATTTAAGTTTTCTCTATTGGAGATGTCTGTACTTTTAAAAATATTTCAAATAATCACGTTTTTGCTTTTATAATTATAGAAAAACATTATTTAAAAAAAATAATATAGGGGCTGGAGTTGTGGCTCAGCAGTAGAGTGCTTGCCTAGCACGTGTAAAGCCCTGGGTTTAATCCTCAGCACCACATAAAAATAAATTTTAAAAAATAAATAAATTATAACTAAAAAATATTTTTAAAATAACGTATAAAGTAGAATTAAAACAATTGGAAAATTAAGTGGTGGGGAGCAGAGGTTGGAGAATGGAGCCAACAATTTGTCAAAATTTTTAGATAAAGAGAATGTTCTAATGCCCAAGAACTGGTACTGAATTTCACTAATAATGAAAGAAATATAAATTAAATGTGATAACATTAGACACATTGCAATTTGAGAAAAATTGAAAAGTAAGACAATACCAAGAGCTGGAATAGATATGGACCAAAAGGAATCCCTTTAAACTGCTGCACAGTATTATGAAAAAACACTTTGGCACTGCTTAGCAAAAATGAAGATATACCAATCCTATCCATCAGCAATTTAATCCCAAGTATATAGGCTATAAGAAGGGAAGCACAGGGCTGGGGCTGTAGCTCAGTGGCAGAGCACTTGCCTAGCATGTGTGAGGCACTGGGTTCGATCTTCAGCACCACATAAAAAAATAAAGGCATGCTGTACTTCTTAATTGTAAAAAAAATTTAAAAAAGAAGAGAAGCATAAATGCAGAAAAGATTCACAGTTCCATTACTTGTAAGAGTAAAAAATCAGAATTCGCACAGATAAATCAATTATAATACGCTTATAATTGGTACAGTATATATTCAGCAACATTAAAATGAGTTGTGGTTTCTTTTTAATTTTTTATGAAAAAATACTAAAATTTTCTGTTTATACACATCTAGAAAGCCAAATCAATATGGTATGGGAAATCATATATAAGTACTAAAGTTCTAATGAAAGGCAAAGAAATGATCACAGTGATTATCAGTATTGGAACATAATGTTGTTTATGATTATACATGGGACAAATGAGGGTTTTTTTTCAGTGATGACTGTATTCTATTTCTTAATCTCAGCACTACTTAAATGTATCTTTATAATTATTTATTAAACTATACCCACAGGTGTTTTATGCCATTTCTGTGTATAATTTAGAAGAAAATAAAATGCAAGCATTCAAATAAGTATTATGCATCTCAAAGTGTTTTTTGAAATTAAGCTAAGTGGAAAAGTAGTTGAATATGATTCCATGTGAAAAGATAGGATGTGCTGCATGGTAAATGTGTAAATTCAAGTTTTCAAAACTTTATTTTAGGCCTGCCTCACACTGAATGAGGCCATGAGTTTGATCCTAAAAGACTTCAAATACACACACACAAAACAAAACCACAAAAAATTTTAAAACATTGTATTTTATACACGCCCATAAAATGTACTGCAAGGACATATTTAAAAATCATTGATTTTAGTAGGAATTTAAGTTTTCTTCATTGGTGATGCCTGTACTTTTGAAAATATTTCAAATAATCATATTTTGCTTTTATAATTATAGAAAAACATTATTTTTAAAAATACATTATAAAGTAGAATTAAAACAACCTGAAAATCGGAAAATTAAGTGGTGGGGAGCACAGTTGGAATATGAAGCCACCAGTTTTTCAAAGAGAAAACTATAGGAACCATGTTACCTGATAGGCAAGAATTTTCAAGAGAAACAGGAAACGACAAGCTACCTTTCAGATGTCTTGTGGATATTCGACAGCCATTCTCAATTCCTCTCTGGAGTCCTCTATCTAAGCACCGCAGAGCTGGGGAAGGAAAAAAAGGAATCAGGAAACACCAGGCTCTTCTGGGGGTCAGACGGGCCATTTCAGAGGTCAGTCTAGGTCAGCCCCGACGGTCCCGCACATACAGTTTGGACAGAGAAATTTGGAGCATCAGAGAAAATCAGGGTCACTGCAATTCTGGGCAGAATCTGTCTCTGAACGGACAAATCTGGCTGGAGTCACAAAGGCATAAAGACGCCCCACTTACACACTGGCGATAAGGACACATAGTTATAAAAACACACACCAAGGGAACACACGTTAGAGGTACCCAAAACTAATGCTATCGGCCGCGCACAATCACACACCACGGAGACGGACACAGTCACAACCGCGGGGTCCACAGGAACCTCACACTTTCAGTACCATACACCTAGGGGACACAGTGACAGCAACGAATTCACACGCACCCTACAACAACAATATCACAAACACACATGGAGGAAAGAGAAAAATAAATCTCAGAGCATCCTACACACACCCCACTCACAGTTTGGGAAACGTCATAAACACACGTCTCCCAAGCGGACACACGCTCAAGGAACCTCACACTCGCTAACCATAATAAAACAAGTGATTACACAATTAAACTCCACTCATACACGCGCGATCATAATCGCTAATCAAGTCTCCCTCCCTTTCCTCACAGGTCCGTACACGATCCCACAGACACACGCCCACTGTGAAGACTCAGTGAGAATCATTCGCACGCTCCTCACAGTCTCCCCTTCACGGCTCCCCACCCACTAAGCTTCACAGGCCAGGGGTTCAGAGACGCCCGGCTCGCAGCCGCCTCACCTACGCCCCCTACGTTCCACTCAACTCCGCTTCACTCTGGCCAGAACGGGTCGAACTCAGCCCTCACAAAGCCCTGAAGCTGTCTCCCAAACCGGTCAGAAAATCCCGCCCAGTTCTCAGAACTAGTTCTCGCGAGAGGGAGGACTGGACCTAGAGGCCTCTGGGAAGTGTAGTCCACAAAGCGACAGAAGGCTGAGGCATGCTCAGATGCCTTCCAATGGTATGGCTAACCAAAGAGGCCCAAACTGCCTCCAACCAAGCTGCTCATAGCCTTCCAAAATCCTTGAGGCGACAAGGACTCCCCTAGAGCAAAGTTTGATCAGACTCCTCGCAGCATTCTTTTTGCCTAGGCCTCCTCTTTGCCCACCTGCCGGGAGGAAAACACCCCACCACAGCCTTCAAGGCCACAGTGGCCCTCATGGACTCCTTCCTAGGGCAGAATAGACTCCTGGGTTCAAAATTATTCTCTTTCCTTCCCAGCTGGTAGTTTACCAGCATAGGCTTTATAGGTCTCCCTCAAAGGACTGTGTAACCTCCGGGGACACATAACAGAGAAATGAACATCACACCCCACCCAGACCTTCACGGTCTCAGTGGCTCTCCTAAAGTCCTAGTCCTCGCACCTCCAAGACTCAGCCGCTGGAGAGACGCTTACCCTCCCCTTCCTCTCTCTTCCCCTGTCTCTCTCTTTCCCCTCTTTCCGGCCCTGGGAGTATCCGGCCTCTCCAGGAGGGGTCCCGAAAAGCCTTGGCCAAGGTCTTCCATGGCTCCAGCTCCGTCCAGGATGAGAGCCTCGACTGTCAGTTTTCGGTGACAACCAAACCCTGCAGCTCGAACCTGCCACTAAGGCACTCCTGATTTTTGGCTCTTGTGGGGATGCCCCTTTTGCCAATAAATCAGTTTCCTCCTTCTCTCCTATACTATCTTTGCGTCCTCTTCCCTCCTCCTTATACTATGTTTGCGACATGGGTAATGTGTCCTCTCTGCGTGTCTACTCTCCCCTGCAATGCCTCTTGGATAACCTCAAAACCCTCTCCTTGACACCAGACATCAAAACCAAAAAATTGATCAAATATAGCACCCAGGCCTGGCCCACTTATCCCTTAAACAACCAAAACAGATGGCCCCCTTTTGGGTCCCTGGATCCCTCCATTCTAAGGGATCTCTACAATTACTGTGAGCATTCAAAAAATGGGTGAAGATGGCTTATGTCCAGGCTTTCTTCTTGCTCCGATCCAATCCTGCTCTCTGCACCTCTTGCAAACCTCTGCAAATTCTTCTAGCCTACAAACCAACCCCCACAACCACTGATCCCCAATCTTCTCCTCCTCTGAACTCATCCACTTCTTTTGACCTTGCTGAGGAACCTCCACTCTATCACCTGGCTCAAAAAGGTCCTCACCCTCAACCTTCTACCCCAGCCCCTCTGCGGTCACCCCCACCACCTCAGCAACCTGATTTTTCCCCTCCAATTACTAGATCAAAAACCCAAACCTCGGCCGGTTCTCAGACCATTGACCCTTTACTGAGGTAGCAGGTACTGAAGGAATCCCTCCACCCACTCACTCCTCTCTTCTACTGTCAGCACCCACACCGGGTCCCACCAGGTCCTCTTACCAGCTAACCCAAAGCTCAAACGAGCTAAGGAGAGCCCTCAGACCCCTATCCAAGATCTGGGATAAAATGGCCTTTAAAGTTGCTTTGTCATCACTGAAAACAGGTTACTAAGAATTTAAAGTCCCTTACAGGCTTTTGGGGATATTCACTCCCATCCCGTTCTACTGCTCAAGTTTTCCCTGCTAGGGAAAATCCTATTCTTTTACATCTCTCCTTCCTCATTCTCAGATCCACGGAGCTGCTCTCAGCTCCGCCTTCCCGTCTTCATTACATTCCATTTTATATGGATGATCAGTTGTTCCAACATTATTTGTTGAAAAGAACACCCTTTCTTCCTTAAATTGTTTTGCATCTTTGTTTAAAACCAAATGGTTGGGCTGGGGATGTGGCTCAAGCGGTATCGCGCTCGCCTGGCATGCGTGCGGCCAGGGTTCGATCCTCAGCACCACATACCAACAAAGATGTTGTGTCCGCCGAGAACTAAAAAATAAATATTAAAAAAATTCTCTCTCTCTCCTCTCTCACTCTCTTTTAAAAAAATAAAATAAAATAAAATAAAACCAAATGGTTGTATTTTGTGTAGATCTATTTTCTGGATTCTATTCTGTTCTACTAATCAATCTCTCTATCCCTTTCTAATAACACTGTCTTCATTATTAATGGTTTCTCATGCTTAACACTATTCACAATTCTTCATTGTGGAAGGTTATCCTTGTGCTTGTAGTGTTTTTAGCAGCATCCCTGGCCTCTACCCTCTAGATGCCAATTGAACTTCTCCAGATAGTAGCAATGTCTCCTGGAGGACAAAATCACCCTTGGTTAAAAACACTGCATTAGAGCTTTTAAAATATTAGTGGCACCTGCCTGTAATCCCAGTGGCTCAGGAGGTTAAGACAGGAGGCTGAGGCAGGAGGCTCCCAGGTTTGAAGCCAGCCTCAGCAACTTAGTTAGGCTGTAAGCAACCTAGTGAGGTCCCATCTCAAAATAAAAAATAAAAAGTGTTGGAGATGTGATTCAGTGGTTAAACGCGCTTGGGTTCAACCCTTGGTACTAAATAAGTAAAATATTTATCACTGTTATTTTAATTTCCAATTTCTGGATGATATCTGAGTCAAGCTCTGTTGCATTTATGTCTCAATTTTACTCCCTTTTTCATATGCTTTGTAATTTATGGTTGTTATTTTTGAAAACCAGGCATCTTTTATAGTACTGTTACGTGTAGAAAAGTTAACACAATCAACCTGTGACAACTCAACCTTAGAAAGACTGCTTACAGGGCTGAGGTTGGGGCTTAGCGGTAGAGCACTTGCCTAGCACATGCAAGGCCCTGGATTCGATCCTCAGCACCACATAAAAATAAATAAATGAAGGTATTATGTCCAACAACAACTGAAAAATATTTTAAAAAAAGAAAGACTGCTTACAAGGTTAGTCCCTCTCTTGTATCTAGGACTTAGATTTCTGAAGGGTTCCCACCATCTGAACTGAAGAAAGTGGCTCACTATGCCTAATCTATTTGTGCAAATAATATGTTTCATGCTGCACATCTGCTTTCCTTCTGGGAATCTGATATTCTGGTATGCATCAGGCAGGCATTGCCTAGGTGACAGGCCTCTAGCAAAAATCTTGAGCACTTCCCTGGTTAATAGAATCTCAAAAGTGTTGTCATAACTCAATATCACATATGGCTCCATTGGAAAAGGAGTCTTGAAAGTGTACAATTGTGGATTTCCCTGGGCTTGCCCCACCCTTTGTAGTGGGGATTGAACCAAGGGCATTTTACCACTGAGCTGCATCTCCAGCCCTTTTTATTTAGGACAGCATCTCTCTTAAGTTGGTTAGGGCATTGCAAAGTTGCTGAGGCTGGCCTCAACCTTGTAATCCTCCTGCACAATTTGATTGCAGTTATGTAAATTTCAAACAGATAAAAGCTGACAAGAGTGTTTGCCTTGTATGCACAAGGCCCTATGTTCAATCCCCAGTGACACACATACACACACACACACACACATAAAATTTGTCAATGGACTTTTATTGTATTTATTTATTTACTTATATGCGTGCTGAGAATTGAACCCATTTCTTCCCACATGCTAGGCAAGAGCTCTACCACTGAGCTAGAACCCCATCCCAAGTAGAGATATTAATATCCTACATGTCAGTATAGTATTCAGCTTGGCTTCTTGAGATACTAACAGTGCCTGACTTATTTGTTTGGGTGGAGTTATACTGCATTTACACCTTTAACGAACCTTTTCCAAATATTTTTTATCTCACAACAAAAAATTTTTAAAGAAAGAAAGACTTGATTATTTGGTGAATCTGCAAATACAGAAAGAAATTTATCCTCTGTCCAACAGTTTAGATATAAATCCAAATGTAATGCAGCAAAGGAAGCAGTGAGCAAAGCTGGCATGTATTAACTTAAGCAAAAAGAATAGCATGAACAATGCTTATAAAATAAAAGTTATCACGAACATCAACTTGAAACAATTTAAGGCAATTAGATGATGGGGCTAAGTTAAATATTTGTTTGAGGATGGCAAGGATACTACAGTGAAAGGTTAAGAATGTAAAGGTTAAGTTTTGTTTTCTTGGTTGAAGTTCTGTTTTCCTGAAACCTGAAATTTATGTAGGTGTCAAAACAGTTCCCGGAAAAACCGTTAAATGTATGCTGAGAAATGCCTCCTGATCATCTGGTTGCTCTGCACAAACAACCCCTCCCGCAATCCCTGACCTCCGCATGAACGCCCCAGTTCAAACAATGTATATAAGCTCTGCTTAAGTTGTTCTCGGGGCTCTCAGCTCCTCTCAAGTGAGCTCTGAGCCCCAGTATGCTGGACCCCCAATAAACCCTCTGCTGTTGCATGGGACAGTCTCTTGGTGGTCTCTTCCTCCGACGCTTGCCCAACCTTAACAACAGGACAGGAGTTCTCTAGGATTCTCAGGCAGGGGATCCTCTTGGGGCAATGCACCCATCCCAATAGCCCTCTTTCTTCTTCATCGTGTGCCACACTCTGGGCTGGTGCAGTAAGGTATTCACACTGCGGGGCCGAGACCAGGCGGACTCCGCGCCAGGTGACTCCGCGCCAGGTGACTCCGTCTTCTAGGACCTTCTAACCACACCACATTTGTCAGTGACCCACGGATCCGGAGGCGTTTCTGTGGCTTGCCTGGCTCTGGACTACGTTTCCCAGCAGTTAAATCCAATTCTACTTCCAGGGCGAAGAGGCCTTGCGTAATCGTCCTCGTTCCGGGGCTGGGCGCAGGTTTGCAGAGCAGCGGTGGCAGGAGAGCTCAGTTAAAGCCTTCTAACGGACGTCCGGAACTCTTTGAAGCTCTTACCCAAACACCTAGACGGTGCTGGGCGTCGGTCTTTCCGGAGAGAAGGGAAGGGATTCAAAGCCAAGGCCGGCGAACTGAGGCCCTCTCGGGACTACACTTCCTAGGGTGCACCGCGGCCACGCAACCGCCAGTGCACGCTCCGCACCTTTAGGGACCGCAGACGGATCGCACGAGAGTCCGCGCGGAACGTTCCAGGATTCCAGGGGACTTCGCGTTCGGGTAGGTGAGTCCGACACCCGGAAGCGGAATGACACCGGCGGAGTCCGAGGATTTGGGGAGTGAGGGGCTTTGCCAGCGAGGGCGCCTGGAGGAAACTGGGCTTGTGTGCTCCTGCCCGAGAGAGCACTGCGGGAGGGAGCCTGGGCAGGGGGTGTCAGATTGGTACCGGAGCCAGACGTGGGAGTGACGCCCCCGAGCCATCGGGGAGTGATTCCGTGCCCTCGATGGTGACAGGAACTGTGGGACATTTATGGACAATTTAAATGTGACTGTATGTATAGGGGTCTGAGTTTATGAGTGATCAGGTGTGTAAACGTGGTGGCAGCAGCCTCGGCCGGTTTAGTAAAAGACATAGGCATTCCTGAAAGCGTGGACTGCTTTTTCTGTGCTGGAAGGTAACTGGATTGTAGAGGGCTGGCAAAGTAGGAGGAGGCAAGAGGAATCAGAGACAGTATAGACAACATATTCCAGGAGTTTCTCTGTATTTAAGAGCAGAGAGAGCAGCAACTGCGGAAGGTGGGAGAACAACTTGTCAGTATGCTGTTGGGAATGAGCCGCAAGAGGGGAGAAGTACAGGCCGGCATGAGCAAACCAGGCTCCTTTGGGTGACCACCCCAAAATTTCAAGAATGTAAAAAAGTCTAAAAGTGTAGCACAAAGTGAACCTTAAGTCCAAAATCTCAGAAAATAAAGGGAAAGAGCCTGTGTTTCATACATGTGAGCCACCGTCAGGTGTGACTAGTTAACATATAATCTCCTGGCGTGAAATTCAAAACTAGAGATTTTGGGAAAGGTGAAAGAAGAAGGGTCCAAAAGTCATAAAGAACAACTAGGCCATCTGCCCCATTTCTAGTTTTGGAGAGGTAATATTGGAGTAGTGAGGGTTGGTTTCTTTAGTATTCCCAACATGGGAAGTCTGAGGATGGAAGCCTTAAGAGTCATTGGGGTAGAATTATGGCCCTGAATATATCCACTTCCTAATCCGTGTAAGCTGTGAATGTTACCTCATATAACAAAAGGAATTTTGTAGAATGGATTAGGTTAAGAACCTTGAGATTATCCTATATTGTCTAATTGATTGCAATATAATTGCATGTGTCCTTGTGCTTGTTTTTCATCACTGTCAAAATACCCGAGGAGTAAAAACTTAAAGGAGGGAAGATTTGTTTCATGGTTGAGAGGTTTCAGTCCACTGTCATCTGGATCCATTGATTCTGGGCCTGTGTGGGATACAGCACATAATAGTGGAGAAGGTGTGGATGAGCAAAGCTGCTTACCTTTTGGCAGCATTAAAGAATGCGACAGAAATAGGAGCCAAGGACAATATACAGTTCCCAAGTCCTTTCACTAGATCCCACCTCCTAGTTTCTGTCATCTCCCTATAGTTCATTCAGCTATGAATCCATCACTGGGTTAATCCATTGATGAGATTGAGAGTCTCATGATCCAATCACTTCTCTAAAGCACCAGCTCTGAACACTGCTGCATTTTGGGGACACATTCCAAATCCAAGCCATTACAGCCCTTAAAATTAATGCATCTTTCAAGGTTGAGTTTAGGGACAGAAGGAGATGGTTACCACAGAAGAATGGTCAGAGAGATGTAGGTAACTACTGGAGATTTAATTTTGCTCGCCAGAAGGAGGAAGGGGGCCATTATGATGATGATGGTCCCTGGAGGTGGAAAGTCCATTACAAGGAAATAAGTTCACTTGTAGAGTCTCCGGAAAGGAACACAACACTCCCCACTGAACCTTGATTTCATCCTAGAAAGACCCATCTCAGCATTTTTTATTATAATGTAGTGTTTTATTTTAAGGCACCACACTTGTAGTAATTTGTTAGAGTAATAGTTAATAACTAATACATTGATGTAGTATCTTAGCCTCAGTACTGGGGAGTCTTGATCCCTGTGACATAAGGTAAGCTCAATCTCTGTTGATAATGTTGAAGACTTCAGGAAAAGGACATGCACAAAATCCTTTTATTTTAGGATAATTTATAAAATTTTTATTTTTAATACATTGAGTTATCTAATAGTGGGATTCATTTTGACATATCCCTAAATACATGTAACATAATTTCCTTAATCTCCAGTACTATCCTCTTCTCTCTTTCCCCTTCCTATACTCTATTGGTCTTCTCTCTCTCTCTCTCTCTCTCTCTCTCTCTCTCTCTATATATATATATATATATATATATATATATATATATATATATAATATAAAATATAAAATATTTTTCTTTTTCAATTGTAGTTGGGCACAATACCTTTTATTTATTTATTTTTATGTGGTGCTGTGGATTGAACCTAGGGCCTCACACATGTTAGACGAGCTCTATATCACTGAGCACCAGCCCCAGCCCTGTTTTTTAATTGGTGAGTTATAGTTACATATAAATTAGAATGAACTGTGATACATTCATGTATACATATAGCATAATTTGGTCAGTATTATTCCCCAGTTCTTCCCCTTTGCCTTCCTTTCTCCCTTACTTGGTCTCCTACTAATTCTCCACTGCTTTCCCTTCTATTCCCCACACTTTAAAAAAATTCTTTTTTTCCCCACTAGCTTCCTCATGAGAGAAAACATTCAACACTTGACTTTCTAAGTCTGACATATGTCACTTAGCATGATATTTTCCAGTTCCATTGATTTACTAGCAAAGGAAGTAATTTCACTCTTTTTTTTAATTTTTATTTTTTTAGTTGTAGTTGGACACAATACCTTTATTTTATTTATTTTTATGTGGTGTTAAGGATCGAACCCAGAGCCTCGCATGTGCTAGGCGAGCGCTCTACTGCTGAGCCACAACCCCAGCCCCCCCTCCCCATTTCACTCTTCTTTACGGCTAAGTAGAATGCCATTGTTTATATAGGCCACATTTTCTTTATCCATTCATCTATTGATGGGCACTTAGGCTGGTTTCATAATTTGTCTATTGTGGATTGTGCTGCTATACACATTGCTTTGTAGGTACCTCTATAGTATGCTGATTTTAGATCTTTTAGATAAATACCAAGGAATGGGGAAGCTGTGTCATATGGTGATTCTATTCCTAGTCATTCCTAGTCAGTTTATTCCTAGTCTATACTGTTTTCCAAATTGGTTGTACTGATTTTAGTCCCACCAACAATGTATAAGTTTAGCTTGTCCCCTACATTCCTGTCTGCAATTACTGTTGTTTGTATTCTTGATGATTGCCATTCTGACTAGGGTGAAATGAAATCTCAGTGTAGTTTTGATATACATCTCCTTGATTGCTAAGGATGTTGAACATATTTTCCTATATCTGTTGGCCATTTGTATTTCTGTTGAGTTCTCTTTAGATATATCACCCATTTATCCATTTAGTATTCTTAGTGGTAAGTATTTTGAGTTCTGTATGTATTCTGGTTATTAATCCCATCAGATGACTACCTGACAATGATTTTCCTCCATTCTGTAAGCTCTCTTCACATTCTTAATTGTTTCCTTCATTTTGCAGAAGCTTTTTAATGTAATACTATTCCACTGATAACTTCTTGAGCTTTAGGAGTCTGAGGAAGTTAGTGCCTATGCCAGTATGTTGGAATGTTGTTCATATATTTTCTTCCAGGAGTTTCACTGTTTCAGGTTTCTGATCCTCTTTGGGTTGATTTTTCATGATAGAATCTAGTTTCATGCTTCTACATATGGATATCCAATTTTTACAGTACCATTTGTGAAACAGGCTCTCTTTTTCTGCAGCCTATGTTTTTGGCACCTGGCAAGGATCTGATGACCATGTTTATGTGCATTTGTCTTTATGTCTTCTAGTTTATTATGTTGGTATTCATATATGGTTTTATGTCAATACCATGCTGATTTTATGACTATAGGCATGTAGTACATTTTGAGATCAGGTGTTGTGATACCTGTATCCTCACTTTCTTAAAAAATATTTTTTAGTTGTTGATGTACCTTTATTTTTTATTTATTTATATGTGGTGCTGAGGATTGAACCCAGTGTCTCACACATGCTAGGCAAGTGCTCTGCCATTGAGCCACAACCCCAGATCCTGTATCCTCACTCTTGTTGGTCATAATGGCTTTGGTTTGTCTTGCTCTTTTATTTTTCCATATTATATTTTTAATATAATCAAAATGGCCATATTACCAAAAGCAATTTATGGATTCAATGCAATTTCTATCAAAATACCAATGGTATTTTTCACAAAACTAGTAAAAAAAATAGTAAAACTAGTAAAAATAGTTTTTTACTAGTTTTTTAACTTATTATATTATATTTTTAATATAATCAAAATGGCATTATTACCAAAAGCAATTTATGGATTCAGTGCAATTTCTATCAAAATACCAATGGTATTTTTCACAAAACTAGTAAAAAAAACTAGTAAAACTAGTAAAAAAAACCTAGTAAAACTAGTAAAAATAGTTTTTTACTAGTTTTGTGAAAAATACCATTTTGATTATATTAATTCTGCCTGTTTATGAATGGTAGTCTTTCCATACTCTAAGTCTTTTTCAATTTCTATCTTCAGTGTTTTATATAAAATTTTCATTCTAGAGGTCTTTACAACCTCAGTTGGATTTATTCCAAAGGTTTTAAAAATTCTGTTGTGAATGGATTAGTTTTCTTTATTTCTTTCTAATTATTGGAATATGGGAGAACTAATTTTTGGGTGTTGATCTTATATCTTGCAACTGTGTTTAAATTGATTATTAGCTCTAGAAGTCTTCTGGGATTTTTTGGGTCTTCTAAATAGTATCAGCAAAGAGGAGTAGTTGGCTTCTTTTCTTGTTTTTGTCCCTTTTATTTCCTTCTCTTGCCTGGTTGTTCTGGCGAAAGTTTCAAGAAATATTTTGAATAGGAGTGGTGAGAACAGACATCCTCATCGTGGTCCTGATTTTGGAGGAAATGCTGTCAGGATTTTTAAAATATTATTCTTAGTTGTAGATAGACAAAATACCTTTATTTTATTTATTTATTTTTATGTGGTGCTGAGGATCGAACCTAGTGCCTCATGCATGCTAGGCAAGCCTTCTACCACTGATCCACAACCCCAATCCTACTTTCAGGTTTTCTCTGTTCAAAATGATGTTTGTTGACTATGGGTTTGTCTGTGTATATAGCCTTTGGGCTGTTTATGTACATTCCTTCTACACCTCGTTTCTTCAGTATTTTTTCTTAAAAATTCAGTGTTTTTTCTTTATTTTTTACTTCTATTATTATTATTATTATTATTATTATTATTTTGGTGGTGCTGGGGATTGAACCCAGGGCCTTGTGCATGCAAGGTAAGGTAAGCACTCTACTAACTGAGCTATATCCCCAGTCCCTCTTCAGTGTTTTTAATATGAATGGGTGCTGGATTTTTTCAAAGGCTTTTTATTCATCGATTCAATAATCATATAACTTTACCCTTAATTCTATTTGAGTGATGAATTACATGTATTCATTTACATATATTAAACCTTGAATCCATGGAATGAAACCAACTTGACCATGGTATATAACCTTCCTAATGTGTTTTTGGACATGCTAATGTTTTATTAAGGACTTTTGCATCTATGTTCATTAGGGATATTGGTCTTGTTTTTCTTTTTTTAGTTGTCAATGAACCTTTATTTTATTTATATGCAGTGCTGAGGATTGATCTTCTGGATTTCAGCAATATCTGTGGTAATATCTCCTTTTTCATCTCTAATTTTGTTGATTTGGGTCTTCTCTCTTTTGCCTGGTTTGGCTAAGGGCTTGTTAATCTTTTTTTTTTTTTAGTACTTCACACATGCTAGTCAAGCACTCTACCACTGATCCACAACCCAGACCTGTCTTAGTTTTCTTTCTTTATTGTGTCTTTATCTAGTTTTGTTGTTAGGAAGTTATTAGCTTCATTGAATGACTTTGGGTCTGTTCACACACTTTTTATTTCATGGGACAATTTCAAGAGGATTGGTATCAGTTCTCCTTAAAAGATCTGGTAGGGGGCTGGGGATGTGGCTCAAGCAGTAGCTCCCCTAGCATGGGTGTGGCACGGGTTTGATCCTCAGCATCATATATAAACAAAGATGTTGTGTCTGCCTAAAACTAAAATGTAAATAAAATAATAAAAAGAAAAAGATCTGGTAGAATTCAGGTGAGAATCTTCCTGGTCCTTGACTTTATTTTGTTGGATGAGTTTTTTTTTTAATAACTTTAAAAAAAATATTTAGTTGTACACAATACCTTTGTTTTTATTAATTTATTTTTTTATGTGGTGCTGAGGATCAAACTCAGTGCCTCATCCATGTGAGGCAAGTGCTCTAGCACTGAGCCCCAGCCCCAACCGTTTTGGGAGACTTTTTATTACTACTATAATCCTGTTGATTTGATGTTGATCTGTGCCGCAGTCCGGCTGCAGCAAACTAAGGGGGGGGGGGACACGAACAACTTGTGTACCTTGATACAGCAGGAGTAGGAGCTGTTTATTGTAGGACAGGAGCAGTATTTATACATTCCACACAGCTTATCTTAATTAGCATAAACTAGATACAACAGTCAACCAATAAGAAATCTCCACACTTAATGGCTCGCTAGCGCCACCTCACAAACCACTCCCCCTGGCAAAATACCAGGCGCCATCCAGACTTGTTTACAGACCCTAACATTTGCCAGGCGCCATCCTGACTTGTTTACAGACTCTAACAGATCTGTATAGGTTTTCTATATCCTTTGGGTTCACTTTGGTTACATCATAAGTTTTTATAAATTTGTTAATATCTAGATTTTCAATTTATTGAAATATGAGTTTTCAAAATAGTTTCTTATGATCTTCTGGATTTCAGCAATATCTGTGGTAATATCTCCTTTTTCATCTCTAATTTTGTTGATTTGGGTCTTCTCTCTTTTGCCTAGTTTGGCTAAGGGCTTGTTAATCTTTTTTTTTTTTAAGAGAGAGAGAATTTTAATATTTATTTTTTAGTTTTTCGGCAGACACAACATGTTTGTTTGTATGTGGTGCTGAGGATTGAACCTGGGCCACACGCATGCCAGGCGAGCACGCTACCGCTTGAGCCACATCCCCAGCCCTGTTAATCTTTATTTTTTCAAAGAACCAACTTTTTTGTTTCATTGATTTCCCCTCCCACTGATAATTTCATTAATTTTAACTCGGATCTTAATTGTTTTCTGTCTTACTACTAGTTTTGGAATTAGTTTTTTCCTGCTTTTCTTAGGGCTTGAGATGTGACATTAGATTGATTATTTGGGAATCTTTCTTTTTAATATAGGCATTTACTACTGTAAGCTTTCCTCTTAGAACTGCCTTCTAGTACTCCAGAAATTTTGGCATGTTGTATCACTATTCTCATTTGGTTCTAGGAATTTTAAAATTTTCCTGTACATTTTTCTATGGTCCATTTCTGATTTAAAAGAGCATTATTCAATCTCTGTGTGTTTATGTGGTTTCTATAATTCTTGTTGTTGATTTCTAATTCATTCCATTATGATCTGTTGAAATGCATTATATCAGTTTGTTTATTGTATCTGCTAAGACTTACATTGTGATCTAGAACATGGTCTATGTTGGAAAAGATCCCATGCTTAGAAGATTGTGAATTCAGCTGTTTTTGGATGAAATATTTTATAGATGTCTGCTAGGCCCATTTTATTTTAGTATTATTGATGTCAGAATTATCTATTAATTTTATGTCTGGAGGACCTGTCTATTGGTGAGAGGGGTATGTTGAAATCACTCAGTATTACTGTATCAGGTTCTATCTGGAATTTAGTGTCAATGAGTGTTTCATGTTATCAGGTGCACCAACATTTGAGGCATAAATATTTACTATCATTATATCTTCTTGTTGGATTGTTCTCTTTCTCAGTATTAATGTCCTCCTTTGTCTGTTCTGATTAATTTTTGCTTAAAAATCTGTGTTTTTTTTCAGATATAATAGGTATTCCTGCTTGTTTTCAAACTGTATTTGCATGACATTTCTTTTTTCATTATTTTACTTTAAGCCTATGGATGTTTTTGCCAATGAGTCTACACAGCATATAGTTGGCTCTTGTTTTTTTAATCCATTCCATTTATCTATGTCTTTTTTTAATTGATTTTATTATTTTTTAGAAAATACACAACAGTGGAATACATTACAATACATATATAGAGCACAATTTTTCATATCTGTTTATATATAAGGAATGTTTAATCTATGTATTTTAATTAGAGAGTTGAGAAATTTACATTCAGTGTTGTTGGTGTTATTTTGGTACTAGGGATGGAACCCAAAGGTGCATTATCACTGAACCACATCTGTATTCCTTTTTATTTATTTATTTTTTTTGAGGCAGAATCTAAGTTGCTGAGGCTGGCCTTGAACTTGTGATTCTCCTATCTCAGCTTCCCACGTCACTGGGATTACAGGAATGTGCCACTTGTGCCCATCTCAATCAGTGTTATTGTGGATAAGTGTTTGTTATGTTGTATCATTTTGTTTGTCTTTTATGTTTAATTCAGTCTTAATTTCATTTATTTACTTGTTCTTCTAGAGAACATTCATTTGGGAGCTTTGGGCATGTTTTGAGTTCTTCTGTGTGTAGTATACCTTTAACTACTTTTTTAGTGCTCTTTTAGTGCTTGTGAATTCTTTTTTTTAAAAATTTTTTAGTTAGAGATGGACATGATACCTTAATTTTAAGTGGTGCTGAGGATTGAACCCAGTGTCCCATGCATGTGAGGCAAGTGCTATACCACTGAGCCACACCCCATCCTTCTTTTGGTTTACTTTATCATGAAAAGTTTTTATTTCTTCTTCACTTTTGAAAGATGGCTTTGCTGGATATAGCAGTCTTTTCTGGCAATTGTTTTCTTTCAGAACTTTGAATATCTCATTCCAAGCCATCCTTTATTTTACAGTCTGAGTTGAGAAGTCAAAATTAAGCCTTAACAGAGGAAGAGGAATTCATGCCTACAGATGCACAAATTTACCTCTAAATGTGAACTGTTGTTTTTTACTTACAGCTTTTTTTTTAAAGAGAGAGTGAGAGAGGAGAGAGAGAGAGAGAGAGAGAGAGAGAGAATTTTTAATATTTATTTTTTAGTTCTCGGTGGACACAACATCTTTGTTGGTATGTGGTGCTGAGGATCGAACCCGGGCCGCACGCATGCCAGGCGAGCGCGCTACCGCTTGAGCCACATCCCCAGCCCTTACTTACAGCTTTTAATATTCTTTTCCTATTCTCTGTGTTAGGCATTTTGATTGTGATGTGTCTTGGAGAAGTTCTTTTTTGATCTTGTCTATCCAGGGTTCTATGTAGATGTCCATCTCATTTTTATAGTTTGGAAAAAAATGTGTTGTTTCACAAAGATTATTTTTTAAAAAAATTTAAATTGTTTTAATTAGTTATACATAATAGTAGAGTGCATTTATGCACTTTGTTATATCATACATAGATGGGATATAATTTTTCATTTTTCTGAGTGTACATGTTGCAGAATCATATTGATCATGTAGTCACATATATACATACAGTAATAATGTTTGTTTCATTCTACTATCTTTCCTATGCCCACATTCCATCACTTCTCTCTGCCTATCTAAGGTAATGTTATTCTTCCCTAGTGCCCCCTGCCTTATTGTGAATTAACATCTGCATAGTAGAGAAAACATTCAGCCTTTGGTTTTGTGGGATTGGCTATTTTGCTTAACATGATATTCTCCAACTCCAACCATTTACTGGAAAATGCCGTAATTTTACTCTAGAGAAGATTCTTAATGCCATTAAATAGTATCTTTATCCTCTCTTCTATCCCAATTACATGTAAGTATTATCTCTTGATGTTTTTCCCAGAGTTCTTTGTATATTCTAATAGTGATTTTTATTTTTTCCTTTATTCAATATCAAGTGTTCAAATTCATATACTGTTTTCAATGTCTGAAGTTCTGTTTTCTACATAGTACAGTTTGTTGGTGATACTTTCAAATGAATTTTTTGTCTTATTTCCAGGAATTCTGATTGTTTTCTTTTTATTAATTCTGTACCAACATGGTCTTTCACACCAAAGGGAGATAAGTAAGTAGAGGTAAGAAGCAAGGGAAGAGAGGCAGGAAGGGAATGAAGAAATACTGGTGAATGCTACCAGCAAATCATATTTTTACATTGTGTACACATATAATATGTAACAATGAATCCCACCATTATGTACAGTTATAAAATGTACCAATAAAAATATGGAAAAAAAGATAAAAAAGGTTTTTTATCTCATTTGCTCTCTTAAATCATTCCTTAGATCTTCTTTTAGCTCATTGAACATTTTAATAATCAATTTTTATAGTGTCTTTTGAATTTCATCTACTTCGTTTCTGCAGGTTCCTTTGTTAGAGGATTTTAAAGTTTGGGGGGCATACTTATTTGCCTGTGGTCTTATGTTTTCAGAGGTCTTCAACTTGCTGTAGATAAGAATTCCTGCATCCTTTGATGTGTATTTGTCTTTTTTTGGTAATAAGTCTTGTTTTTTTGGTATATTTTAACTTCAGCACCTAAGCTTCTTATAATCTGAGTGTTGATTTCAACCTCCAAAGTTGGTCAGTTTGCTGCTGTAGAACCGCTGCAATACTCTGGATTCCTCTTAGCTATCATCTTGGGAATTCTGTTTTGTTGTATGAGTAGTTGTCTAGGAGTGGGACTTGAGGTCCCCCTCTAGCTCTTCCTATATGGGGGCTTGGTCATTAAGTGGGGTTTTTGTCTCCCTTATCCTAAGTGTTAATGTATTATTGGAGCTTAAATGAGGCTATTTCGTACATGGAGTAAGAGTCATTGTCACTTGGCTGAGATGTGGGTGTAGCTCAGCAGCAGGGTCTCTACCCTATGAACTTGTAGTGTCCCAATTACTTCCAGCCCTCTTAGCACAAAGGGAAGCAAGCAATAGCAGTAACAGAGTAACCGTTATCCAGTTAAAATAAATGTTGGGTGTCTACTATAATATCTCTAAAACTAACTGCCAAACCAAAGGTTTTGGTGGAGGTTAGCATTTAGGATTGTCCACAACAGTAAGCAGCCACAACTAGATGTGGCATTAAATAGCAGGTGTGAACTATGCCGTCCACAGTATTAATACAACAACACCATGAGGGGTGGGAGGCCGGAATTATATATACTAAATAGTTCTAAAACATAGTAAAATTATGGTTCCTTAAGTGAAAAGAAAATGAAATAGGAAAACAAGAGAAAGTTTGAAATATTTAAAAAAGTGAACAGAGGGGAAGTCAGAGAACAGCTGATAGCTAAAACAGAAAAAAGAGGAAGCAATAGAATTTGACTATTAGGGAAGAAAAGGAAAAAGTAACGAGAAACAAAAACAAAGGTAGGAACACTTAAAAGCAAATCAAAACAAACCCACTAAAAAAAAAAAAAAAACCCTATCATTCCAAAGTCAAAATAACAATTGAAAAATGATAAAATAAAATTATATGAAAACCAATCAGTACAGCAAGAACACATACAGAATTTTAAAAAATAAAAAATAGGAATATAGTTCTTTTTTCTTTTTAGTTGTAGATGGACACAATACCTTTATTGAGGATTGAACCCAGTGCCTCACACATGCTAGGCAAGCGCTCTACAACTAAGCTCCCAGCCCAGAATATAATTCTTTTTTTAAAAATTTAATATATTTATTTATTTATTTATTTGTGGTGCTGAGGATCGAATCCAGGGTTTCACCATGCTAGGTGAGTGCTCTACCGTTGAGCCACAATCCCAGCCCCCAGAATATAATTCTTAATGAAAAATGAAGGACTTGTTTCTGCTGTGGTCAAAACTGTTGACAAGGACAGATGTTCACTGTGTATGCTGTTGTGCCCTTCTTGCTGTTTCTTTTTGGGGTCTGTAACCCTATTTCAAGGACTGGGTGTTATTAAATCTGACTTGTTGTGTTTCTCACCAAACTTCCAGCTGGTATGGCCTGGACCAAAGCTGGTTGTAGTAGCTCTCAGCTTCTTGTCTCACAGCATAAGATGGGACAGACTAGGAGTACTGACAATTGGAGTTTTTTCTGGACTGTGTCAGTGTGCTCCCAGAGCAGGGTTAATGCAGATTTCTAAATGAAAAATTCCAGCTGCTGGGATTTAGTTTGGAACATCCTTTGGAACTTTGTAGGGTGGTATTTACTCCAGAGATTAGATCCCAACCCCTGTTACTGGGAAGATGCCAATGTCTGGATGTCTGGGTCTCAGGGACCTTCTGAGGTGCATAGTGAGGGATCTAAACCCTAATCCACTGTCATGGATGTGAACTTCCCAGGAACAGACCTGGAGGGTAAACATGGCCTGCCTGACCAATTTCTGACCTTACCCCATTCTGAATGAGTGGCTATCAGCAAAGGAAACACCAGCCTCTCTCCCCTCAGTAATCCCAGTCTGGATTCCCCTGGGCACAGTCCTTTCTGTGCCTGTATCAATCACACTGGGCACACTCTGGACTCCATGGCAGACGTTTGCTGGGATAGGCTGGCAACATTATTATGAACTGCCCCCCCTGCCGCTGCCAAGAGTTGCCATGAGGTGTCTTCAGAATGACTCACACCTCAGTTCTGCTTGCCAGCCAAGAGATTCAGAGTACTTTTCAATCAGCCTGCATACTGTCTTGGGTCAATTAAGATCAGCCTCCCTGTCTGTTCCACAGGAACTCTCATGCCAGATATATTCAGAGTGCTTTTTTCTTTTTCTGCCTGTGTTACCCCTCTTTTCTGCAGTGAACAGACATAGTTGCCAAAGCTAGCACATCTCTAACACTTCATTTTCTGTGTTCAATGATTCTGTATTTCTGAGTTGCTATGATAATTTTACTGTCCACTGTTGAAATCCAGTGAATTCTGTCTATCACCCACCTTGCTGAGAAGCAGTACTCCCAATATTTAAATCTCAAGCCACAGAGAGACTGGAAAGTGCGCCCTTCTTCTAATTCACCATCTTCTGAGTACTTCTAGGCAATAAGTTTGCTGTGTTGTGATTTTTGAAATTTGGCATTTAATGATGTTTCTTGTCGTGATCTAATATATACTCAGTTTATAATTACTTAATAGCTTTGCACTTGTTGTAATGGATTGAGATGTGTATTAAAATCCTGTATGACTGACGAAACTTACCTGTAACTTATGCTTTAGGAAAGTTTGGGGTTTTTTTGTTGTTGTTGTTTGTTTTTTTTTGTTTGTTTTGGCTTGCTTGCTTGATTTTGTAACGCTGAGTATCCAGCTTAGGGTGCTGTGCATGGGAGAAAAGCAAACTAAAACTTCAGTCTGAAATGTGTAGCTTTGTTAATTGATATATAGACATTATGTTTATTATATATTTTTTGTGAATTGGAGGCTACAGATTTAGCATCTTTAAGATCATAACTCCTGCTTATGCTATATATATATATATATATATATATATTTCTCCCCCCCCAAATTTTATTAGAGTTTATCATGTGTATAGACAAGTCTGTACATGATAATGCAATCAAACAACCAATACAATCACAACTGTATGGCTTAAATGAAGGACCACAAGGGAAAGTACCCAGGTCCAGTAATAAAAACATTACCTGAAACCTAAGCCCCTTTGGAGCTTCTATGCAACCTATAGTTCCCTCAATGTAACCACCATACATCAGTTGTCTCTGTTTGAACTGGAATCATGAAATATGTGTACCCTGTTGTGTTGGTTCTTTTGCTCAACTTTATGTTTGTGGAACCATCCAGATTACTGTTTGTAGAAACATTTCAGGTTATCCTCATTGCTAAATAGTATTTCAGTACATGAATATATCACTTGTATGTGTCCATTTTACTATGAGCCTTCTTGAACTTGCTGCTTTGTCTTCATATGGTTGTTTGGTAATATATTAGGGGAGCAGTTGGTGTGTCAGAGAATGTGAGTCTACATAAGCAGTTACTGTTGAGTTTTCCACAATGGCTGAAAAAGTTATGAGACTCATTAACAATTTATACAAGTTCCAGCTGCTCCACCGTCTTCTTAATACATGGTGTCGTCAGACAGTAAAATATGGTGGGGTAATGGTAAGGCATTGTGGTTTTCCTGATGACTAGTGAAGTGGAATGTCTTTATTTTGATGTCTGTTGGCCATCTGGACATCTTCCTTTGGGCAAGGCCAGGCCAAATCCTTAGCCCAATTTTGAGGAGTTTGTCTTTTTATTGTTGTTTCTTAGGAGTTTTTTATGTAATCTGAATGTGAGTCCCTTGTCACTTCTGTGTATGCAGATACACTTACCCTGTTCTTACCCTGTTCTCATGAATGGAAACTGCTTTCAAAAATCTCATTATTTTTCCCTTCTGGGTGTGATGGCACGTCCCTGTGACTTGGGAGGCTGAGGCAGGAGGATCCAAGTTCAAAACCAGCCTCAGCAACTTAGCAAGGCCCTAAGAAACTTAAGGAGATAATGTCTCAAAGGACTAGGGATAGGGCTCAGTGTAAAGCATATCTGGGTTCAATTCCTGTTTAAAAAAAAAAAAAGAAAAAAGAAAAAGGAAAGAAATCAATCCTGCTGTCAGGTCTTTTTGTGTCTTTTTTTGTGCCTTTTGTGTGTGTGTGCTGTGCCTGAGAATCAAACTCCCATCTAGGCAAGCACTCTACCACTGAACTATACCCCAGCCCTGCCTTGTATGGTATAACCTAGCCTCCTGAACATTATTTTTATTATGATATATCTTACCTATCCTCAACTACTATGTTTAGAGGAAACTCGCATCTATGAATGTGATAAATTCCTTCCTTCATTTGTCTTCATTGACTTTCATGATATTATTTGTAGTAGTTAATGTAGATATTGGTAGTATGTTAAAAAAGAATATTAGATATTGCCTCTTAATTTCTTTGTTCCTTTTTAAAAAAAATCTGTGTGTGTGTGTGTGTGTGTGTGTGTGTGTGTTAGGGATGGAAACCAGGAATCCTCTACCACTGAACTATATCCCCAGACCTTTGTATTTTTTGAATCAGGATCTCACTAAGTTGCCTAGGCTGGCCTCAAACTTACAATTCTTCTACCTCAGCCTTCAGAATAGCTGGGATTATAGGTTTATGCTTGGTACCTTAATTTTGATTTCATCTTTAGTGTGTCTGCTTATTTATTTGTACATTGGATGTGCTCTGATTTTGCTTTTTTAAAAAAATCCCTTTTCTTGTTAGATTTTGCTCCATTCACTACCTATATGTCTATGATATTTTTCAACCTTTGTACTCCTTGTAGTGTATTATTTGCAGAAAGGAATGAAAGAAGAATATTTTGCCTATTTTCTCTTATTTTTGAATTCACTCTTGCCAGCTGCCCATGCTGACAAGATGATCTGGGTTCAAAAGAGTCTAAGAGTCAACATTAGTCTAAGAAAATGGCTTCCATGCTGGAAGGCAAGAGAGTGTGCACCCGGAATCTATTTTATAGGGGGACAAATAAAGGAGCTTCAATGGAATGTTCCTCACCAAATAAGGCAGGAGATAGGGTTTCAAATGGGGGATGTCCAATCCCATTGGGTAATGCCCAAGTCCAGGGCTAGAGCAAACTTCTTTGCCAAGTTTAAGTGGAGACCACTTGTTTCACACAGTGTGTGGCTTGCGATGCCAGATCAAACATCCCCATTACTCAAGGCTGAGAAAGGATGCTTAGTCCATGGGTAGGGTAGCTCCCACATTCTACTAACTCCCACCTATAGTCTAGCCATGGCTTTGTCACCTTTTCTAGGATTATGTATTTGATTATGTAGTCCAGCTTTAGATCTGTGAGATCATTTATTATTTATTCATGTTGGACTGGTGGGTGATAATTTTGATCTACTGTTTTTTGTGAGAATGTTAACACATTTTCATACTTTTGAATATCTCTAGAAACAGTACTTCTAATTGTATTTAATTGTTATTTTTTTTTAATGTAAAAAATTTTCCTGTAGCCAGGCACGGTGGCACACACCTGAAATCCCAGCAGCTCAGGAGGCTGAGACAGGAAGATCATGAATTCAGTGAGGCATTAAGCAACAAAGTGAGTCTGTCTACATAAAATACAAAATAGGGCTGGGGATGTGGCTTAGTAGTCCAATACCTCTGAGTTCAATTCCCAGTATGAAAAAAATATGTATCTTGCAATAATGTTACTAATACATTCTCTGAAAGAGTGAACTGGGCAATGATAGATTTTTTTTTTAAGGTTTTTCTGCCCAAATTTAGAAGATAGTTTCATTGTAGTCTGGCCCTTTAAAATTGCCAGCTCTTATTTGCCATTCAGAACCTAAGTGGATTCAGGAGGACTTCTGCTACTGCCTCTGAGTTCATCTAGTGTCTTTGTTGTTATTGAAGAATATAGTCAAGCTCCCTGCTTATTTTAGGGGCCAGTACTACCTAAATACCAAAATGAGTCAAAGTATAACTCTTAAGAATAAGGGTGCAGAAGTCTTTAAATGTACTAGCAAACCAAATCCAGTAACAAAATGAATTATACAACATGACATTGTCAGATATATCCCAGGAATGGAAGGTTGGTTTAACCTCAAATCAATTAATGTAATGCATGTTATTAATATAATAATAATAATAAAATCACACAATCTCAATAGACAGAAAAAAGGCATTTAACAAAAGCCAATACCCTTTCATAATAAAAACATTCTATAAATTAGGAATAAAAGGGAATTTCCTGAACATGACACAAAACATCTAGGTATATGCCTAACATCATAATGTTGCAAGCCTAGTGTTTTCCCCCTAAGATCAGGGAGACAAGGCAAGGATATCCACTTTTGCTATTTCTATTCAACATTATGGAGGTTTCAGCCAGAGCATGTAGACAAGAAAAAGAAAGAAAGGAATCAAGGTTGGAATACACATAAAAATCATCTCCATTTCCAGATAACATTACATAGAAAATCCTAAAAAATCAAGACATATATACAAGAGAAAAAAATAGGGGCTGGGGTTGTGGCTCAGAGGTAGAGTGCTTGCCTAGCACATGCAAGGTTCTGGGTTCAATCCTCAGCATCACATAAAAATAAATAAAATAAAGGTATAAAAATATTATTTAAAATAAACAGAACTGAGTTTCAGCTAAGCTTGAGGATATAGGATTAATTGTGTCTTTGTACATGTGCAGCAAACAATCCACAAATGAAATTGACCCGGTAATATACTCCAAAAAAAATACTTTAGAATAAATTTAACAAAAGAACTTAATTTACATTGTGAAAATTCCAAAGTAGGTACACAGTGATTTGTCTATGAAAGCTCATAGCCACATTTTTCATAATAATCAAAGGTTAGAAATGGCTCAAATGTCCATTACTGGAGCAATGGGTAAACAATATGGTCTATCTGTGCAGGAATATTATTAGTAGAAAGTTATATTTAGATGTGCTACAACTTGGATGAACCTTGAAAACATGATAAATCAAAGAAACCACTCATGGGGCTGGGGATGTGGCTCAAGCAGTAGGGCGCTTGCCTGGCATGCATGCAGCCCGGGTTTGATCCTCAGCACCACATACAAAAAAAAAAAAAAAAGATGTTGTGTCCGCCGAAAACTAAAAAATAAATATTAAAAAATTCTCTCTCTCTCTCTCTCTCTCTCTCTCTCTCTCTCTAAAAAGAAAAGAAAAGAAAGAAACCACTCATGAGTCCATGTATTGATTCCATTTGTGTTAAAAGCTATGGGGTGGTTATCAATAGAGAAAAAAAGCTAGATAATTCATTATTTAAGTTTAGGTGGGTAACAGGAGTAATAATAGATAAGAAAGGTATAGGTTTTCTTTTTGCATTGATGACAATATTCTGAAATTGACTTAGGATGGTTGCACATATATAAAAATACACTAAGAACCATTGAATTGTTCACTCTAAATGGGCTAATTATGTAGTATGGAATTGTAACCCAATAAAGCTGTTAAAAATATAGCCAGCTGTTTTACTAGCTGAATTGCCATTATATCTATATGCCTCCTTTTAGTACCTCTTTTTTATATCAGTTTTGCTCACAGAAACTTCCATTCAGGGTCTGGCCATCTCCTCATGGCAATGAATATTTCTTGATTTTCTTTATAGTATGACTGTGGCATCTAAAACGTTCTCCTTGTTTTTTTCCACACAGTTTCCAGGAGGACTGGCAGAAACAGAATTAGTTACTCCTTTAAAGTATATCATACGTCTCTCATATCCCATCTGCTTTCCTTTGATGAGTCTGAGGGAACAGACATGGAGACTTGTAAAGCTATTCTATTTAATTTTATTTATTTTTTAGGTTAAATTATTCCATATTTTTAAGTAAACACATACATACACATATACACACAAATTGCCCAAACATAATATTGTTTATTTGGTATTTTTTTTGGTTTTCATTTTAGAGTGGGAATGAATATCAGAATCATGTTCTCATTTTCTCTAAGACATATGTTGTCTTAAAAGGTTGCAAGGATGTGGGCAGAAAGCAGAGAAAGAAGAGAGTGTCAGGACTTGGAGGTTAATGAGAATTGACAGTCCAGTTGAGCCAAGACTTGTACACATGTCTGTTTGTGCCCCAGGAAAGACTACTTGGGCTGTGCATATCAGTCATGTCTCTAAATGTCATTCATCCTGGTAAAGTTTATTGTGGCCTATCTTACCTTTAGATTTATGGCCCCTCTTGGATGTTTTGGATGAAAATCAGTTGGTAGGTGCAATAAACTTTGTTGGACATGGAGGAAATAAAAGTTACTGTCATGGAAGTATGTAGGACTGCTGTGGGCAGGTACAGTGCACTCCCAATTGGAAAATTCCATTGCCCTTGAGATGATCTTGGGTTTGTATAATTGTAGAGAACACTTGCAAAAAATTAAAATGAGGGCTGGGGATGTGGCTCAAGCGGTAGCACGTTTGCCTGGCATACATGCGGCCCGGGTTCGATCCTCAGCACCACATACAAACAAAGATGTTGTGTCCACCGAAAACTAAAAAATAAATATTAAAATTCTTTAAAAAAAATTAAAATGATGTTATCTCCATACCTAGATTCATGTAATGATTTTGGCAATTTTAATTAGACTGAAACTCCATAGTGCTTAAGTAAAATCTCTCTAGTTGGAATAGGGCCAGGATTTTCCCAGACTTCCTCTAACCTTCCTGCAAGGGAAGAAAATGGCCTTTCTCATTTCTCCATTCTTTTCCTCTAGCTCTGTTCTCATGGCTGCTTTACCAAGAGAATAATCCAGAGGAGGATTGGTCAACTCTTGGAATTTGAAGTCATAACCCATTTGACTCAAATTGTTTCCAAAATGTAATCATTTATTTCAAAGCGTATGAATATTTTTATCACATGTCCTTAAACTAATTACCTGATTCATTCCAAGGTGGTAAATGATGGTTGTCAGACAGTCCCATGCCTTCCCTAGATGTCCCTCTTTTTTTTTCCAACCACTATTCCCAAATTGCCTGACAGGGCATTCAGTATCTCCTGGATCCTAATTTTCTGACAGAGCACTGAAAGAGAAGAAATTAATTTTTAAAAAGAG
This sequence comes from Urocitellus parryii, assembly GCF_045843805.1. Taxonomy (NCBI): domain Eukaryota; kingdom Metazoa; phylum Chordata; class Mammalia; order Rodentia; family Sciuridae; genus Urocitellus; species Urocitellus parryii. Next base: position 15,311,572 of record NC_135545.1, on the reverse strand, counting down.
AATAGAAGACACCTTTATCATAAAACTGCAGCTTTACAAGGAGGATGAAGGCACATGAAATTTTTAATTTACTCCATAAATGGGATTTCAATTAGTTAAAATGGAATTCAGCATTAGTTGGTATTCATTTCAACATATGGCTTTTAGTCAGAAGTATGACAAGACAGAGAATTCATAGAGATCTGGGATCTTGCCAGGAAATCTGAGAGAGACTAGCAGTATTAACAAAACCTGTGCCGATTGTTTGCTACTTAGCAAAGAGCCCGAGACCTTACACATTGTCCAAAGGAAATAGTATTCAGTTAGGAAGCATACCTGTAAAGCGTTCTTCCTATTTAAACCAATGGAATTCAACTAAAAGTAGTTTACATAAAACACAAGGAAAATGAACAGCCCACAAAACCCCCAGCTTTCTTCATATTAAAAATCTGGAGGTAGTGATTGCAGCCTGATGCAGTCTCTCAGTGACATCGCAAAGGACTCCTATGACATATAATACTCTAGGCTACCATCCTAGTGCCTTGTATTATATGAAGGTCACTGTATGTTGTGACTGAGCAATAGGAGTTTTGACAGCATGAAAGCTCTTGGCTTCAGTCACACTAATATATAATTTTCTCCCATACCATAGGCTGCCAACTCTACTTTTTTGTTCCTTGTATGTCCAGTTCCCTACAGTGCACTTTTCTACCTTTTCCCTTTCCATCAAAAATATTTCATCAGATTTCACCATTAATATTTTTGTTTGTGCTTTTAGCAGTTGTGATGTTCAGGAATGTGGCTGTGGATTTCTCTTAGTGGAAGGGTAATGGATGGGCCTGAAAAACAGGGATATTTACAGACATGTGATGTTGGAGAACTAGAGCCACCTCATCTCACTGGGGAAGATTCAGAATTTGAACTTAGAAATTCTTGCTATCGGGCTGGGGAAATAGCTCAGTTGGTAAAGTGTTTGCCTTGCATGCACAAGGCCCTGGGTTCAATACACAGCACCAAAAAATTTAAAAAAAGAAAGAAAAAGAAAAGAAAAAAAGATATTTCTGCTATTACTGTGGATTGTTTTTAAATATTTACAGGGCTTTTTTGACCTTTTTTCTTGGGAAATGGTTTGTTTTGTAAAGCAAGCAGTTGCCAAGGTTCAGAAATCCTCTATCATTTTTGTTAGAATTGTGATTAACCAAAGTACCAGCTGGAGATTTGGAACTTTTAGCCATGTGGTCTTTTTTTTTTTTTTTTTTTTTTTAATCTGCTGGTTTGGACTGTGCTTTATCAGCCAGACATGTTCTATTTATTCAGGAAAGAGCAAGAACTCAGGATTGTTCGAGGAATGAATTAAGAGGGTCTTAACCAGGTGAGTGTGGGTAAGCATCATCAGGCAGCCATCATAGATAATAGCTCAGCTACTTAATGAGGCACCAGCACCCCTAGAATATCCAGCTTGAGTATTACATCCTGACAAAATATCTCTGATAAAAGCTTGAAATCCATACACAAACCCTTTTTCAAGAGAACTTTCTCTTTACTTCAGATACCTCTCCATTTCTATACTTTTGTTTTCCCCTATTATTACAGAAAGGTTAGATGGTTGCTATACTTTTCATATTGTGGATTATTGGGATCAAGTTCCTTCCTATCTTTTTAAAAATTTATTTACAAATTTCTTTGCCCTTTAGTTTTGTGGCCTTAGTTCTAATTTTACCTACTATCTCTTGAATTTTTCTTATTTTATGTTCTTTACTTGCTTGTACATTTTCTTCATCAATTAATTTATTCTTTGAACTAACATTCATTGATTTTCTAATTTTATTTTAGGTTTAGAAGAATTAACAGAGTATATAATACATTGGCCCATTGTCCCAGATGTTGCACATGCATACAAACCTAAAATATAGTATATAATATTTAATGCAGTTACGTAATATTTAATAAAATTATAAAGCAATAAAAGCATTATTATAGTTAAATGATAGTTATGTGAATATAATATGTAATAACTAGATTATGACTTCTAACCTATTTTAATGCACATGTCAAATTCATTGAAACATTCATAGAATTAAAAACTTGGGAATTAATGGGTTAAGAACTTTTTTAAAAATTTTATTTAACTGGAACATGGCTATATATTTCTGCATGATGGCTCTACATTAAGAAAGAGCTAGCCGGGTGTAGTAGTGCCTATAATCCCAGCTGTTCAGGAGGCTGAGGCAGGAGGATCACGAGTTCAAAGCCAGCCTCAGCAATTTAGTAAGGCACTAAGCAACTCAGTGAGACCATGTCTCTAAATAAAATGCAAAATAGGGCTGGGGATGTGGCTAAGTGGCCAAGTGTCCCTGAGTTCAATCCCCAGTACCAAAAAAAAAAAAAATGGTTGTTGAAAATCAGGATAATAGGCTAAAAGGTTTTTTTATCTTAATAACCAGGAAGTGGCAGAATAGAGGTTAAGACTAAAAGACAGGAGAACTCATCTTCAAAAAGAGAAGTCCTGGCAAGTCTAGTACCCCATATTCTCATTTTTTTCTATATTGATAATGATCATCATTTATTAGTTGTTAAGCATTTATTCTGTTTTCAGGTGATTTATAGAAATAGTGCATTATTTCCTACTATATCAACAGAACTCTGTTAAAAAAAGAGATTTTATTCTTATTTAACATATAGGAAAATAAAAATTCTGTAAAGCTCAGTAATTCTCTCATCACCAAAGGTAATTTCAGTAAACAGAAGTAGTTGAAACTGTGGTTTGTTATCTTTCCCCTGGAGTTACTGCTCATACCTTATAACTGAACTGTCTTTTACCTCATTCTATTGCTCAAATTCTTGCTTAGTTTCCAAGAAATTCTGTTCTCTTAAGAAATATTTATACCACAAATGGATGACATTTTTACTGAATCCTAAGTACAGATGAAAAATGAATCACAGAAGATTAAGACTTCTACATATTCCTAACTCTTGCCAGACTCATGTTCCTTTGACAGATTTATTGAACTATTTTTCTATCTGAACTGTCATCTACAATTATCTTCATTGATAGAAATAGAACATACCCTGTGTTATTAAGTGCCTGGTATACTTGTAACTCTGGACTGCATTGCTTCCGATATACTCAACGGATACTGTATTATTTCCTTTTTTAAAATTTGGAATTATACAAAATATCGATCATAGTGCCTTACAAAGTACTTTCAATTTAAAGCTGTTTTCTCACATACTTTCATTAGCCTTGGTTAGAAGAGCAAAAGAAAATCAGAGGAGGGGCTGGGATTGTAGCTCAGTGGTAGAGCACTCGCCTAGTACGTGCAAGGCCCTGGGTTTGATCCTTAGCACCACAAAAAAATAAAAAATAATAAAAAATCCATCAAAAACTAAAGAAATATATATTTTTTTTAAAAAAAAGGAAATCAGGGTAGGGCTGGGGATGTGGCTCAAGCGGTAGTGCGCTTGCCTGGCATGCGTGCGGCCCGGGTTCGATCCTCAGCACCACATACCAACAAAGATGTTGTGTCCGCCGGGAACTAAAAAATAAATATTAAAAAAAATTTTCTCTCTCTCTCTCTCTCTCTCTCTCTCTCTCTCTCCCTCTCTCCTCTCTCTCTCTCTCTCTCTCTTTAAAAAAAAAAAGGAAATCAGGGTAAAGGAATTAAAAGCACCAAACAGTTAATGCTATTACAATGGATGAGCAATATATAACATTAAGAATACCTAAGTAAACAAATGCACTTTGGTTAGGACTATATGACAAAAATGACTTGATATAGTGAAGGAAATGAGCAAGGTTAAATATTTACATGTGAAAAAAACAAATTAAAAAAATGAGAAGATGGTGGGGATGTGGCTCAAGCGGTAGCGCGCTCGCCTGGCATGCGTGTGGCCCGGGTTCGATCCTCAGCACCACATACAAACAAAGATGTTGTGTCCGCTGAAAACTAAAAAATAAATTCTCATTCTCTCTCTCTCTCTCTCTCTCTCTCTCTCTTTAAAAAAAATGAGAAGATATGATCACATTCCTTCATATTTATCTTTCATCACTCTAGGCTGGGTATGCTTTTGTTGGCTATTTGTAAAGAATGTCAAGAAGTATGTGTAATCATTTCCCTACAGATACAAAAGACATGAGTGAGATAAGTCACATGTTTATTACCCTGATTATCCTGTCTGTGTTTCCTAGCCCCTAGATTTTTTAATACCTTTCATCTATCCTAACTGTGCTGTTTTTCTTGTAAGTTTATTTATTCCACAATTTTTAATGCCTAATGGTTCCTAAAGTTTGATTATATCACACTGAATTAACCACAATTTTAAATCTTTAACTTATTTTTCTGTTATTGATGTGGTAGCTGGACATTTTTTTTTTCATTTTTTGGGGACGGTTGAGGAGGTACTAGGGATTGAATTACCACAGAGCTACATTCTAAGACCTTTAATTTTTTTTTAAAAATTTTCGCATTAAGTTGCTGAGAGCCTCACTAAATTGCTGGGAGGGTAGCCTCAAACTTGTAATCCTTATGACTTAGCCTCCTGAGTCACTGGGATTACAGACATGTTCCACCATACCCAGCTGTATGATCATTTTTTATTGAACTCCTCAGATGAATATAAACAAAACTTCCTGTCTCATCAAATGCTTCCAGTTTTATTTCTTCTTTTACATTTTATTATTTACCTTTTTTCAGATGGTTCAAAATTTGGGAATTCTTTGTGCTTTAATTTCAGTTTTTATTTCTATGTCTACTTTGGAATATTAATCTCTTTTGTAGAGTAAAACTATTTACCTTCTTATCTTGCAGACATACATTCCAGGAATCAAACCAAGAAGTTAATAAAAAAAAAAAAAATGGAAATGTGTTGATCTGCAACCTTGGATGATTATGTTGTAGTTGTGATACGGAAGGCAAAAGTTAGTTTCAAACAAAACAGAAAAATCAGGAGGAAAAAATGCTTACTGTGAACCCACACATGGCTTTTACTCGACATCAGAGACTCAATACAGGAGAGAGACTGAATGAACTTAAAGGATGTGAGAAAGCCTTCATTTCTGCCTCAGACCACACTCAACATCAGACAGTTCACACTGATGAGAAATTCTGTGAAGATAAGGATCTTGGGAAGACATTTATTCCTGATTCAGAATTTCAGACAGTTCATACTGGTAAGAAAACATATGAATGTGAAGAATGTGGCCAGGCTTTTAGTTTGCAATCAAGCCTTACTGGTCATAAGAGAATTCATACTGGGGAAAAAACTTTTAAGTGTAAAGAATATGAAAAGGCATTTAGATGTCATTCACATCTTAGTTTTCATAAGCGAATTCATACTGGTGAAAAGTCTTATGGATGTAAGGAATGTGGGAAGGCATTTAGTTGTGGCTCAGGACTTATTCGACATCAGAGAATTCATACTGGTGAAAAGCCCTATGAATGTAATGATTGTAGTAAGGCCTTTACTTGTGGCTCAGACCTCACTCGACATCAGAGGATTCATACTGGTGAAAAACCCTACAAATGTAATGAGTGCAGAAAGGCCTTTAGCCAGCCATCCCATCTTATTAAACATCATAGAATTCACACTGGCGAAAAACCTTATGAATGTAAGGAATGTGGGAAAACTTTTACTTGTGGCTCACACCTAAGTCAACATCAGAAAGTTCATACTGGTGAGAAATCACTTCAGTGTAAGGAATGTGGGAAATCCTTTAGTTCTCGCTCAAATCATCGTCAACATCAGTTAATTCACACTAGTGAGAAACTATGTGAGGACAAGGAATGTGGGAAGTTCTCTCTTTCTGTTTCAGCTGTTACTCAATATCAGACTATTCACAATGATAAGAAAAAATATGAATGTAAAGAATGTGGCAAAACTTTTAGTTTACGTTCCAGTCTCAGTGGTCACAAGAGAATTCATAGTGGGGAGAAGCCTTTAAAATGTAAGGAATGTGGGAAGGCCTTTAGGTTTCACTCACAACTTAGTATCCATAAACGAATTCATACTGGTGAGAAATCATATAAATGTAAAGAATGTGGGAAGGCCTTTAGTTGTGGCTCAGACCTTACTCGACACTGGAGAATTCATACTGGTGAAAAGCCCTATGAATGTCATGAATGCAGAAAGGCCTTTAATCAGCGATCGCATCTTATTAGCCATCAGATAATTCACATGAGTGGAAAACCTTTTGAATGTAAAGAATGTGGGAAAAATTTTGCTCGTATTTCACACTTAATTCAACATCAGAACATTCATAAATGTGAGAAATCCCATGAATGTAAAGACTTTCATAAAAAAGCCATTAGTTCTGGTACAAAACATAGTCAACATCAGTTAATTCACACTGGTGAGAAATTCTGTGATGATAAGGAATCTCAGAAGATGTTTGTTCCTGACTTGGAACTTACTCAATCTCAGATACATCATGATAGGAAAACGTATACATGTAAAGAATGTGGCAAGTGTTTTAGGTCATGTGCAAGTCTTAGTAGTCACAACAAAATTCATACTGTGGAGAAAGATTTAAAGTGTAAGGATTGTGGGAAGGCCTTTGGTTATATGTCAGACCTTACTAGACATCAGAGGATTCATACTGGTGAAAAACCTTATGAGTGTAAAGACTGTAGAAAGGCCTTCACGTGTGGCTCAGACCTTACTCGCCATCAAAGAATTCATACTGGTGAAAAGCCCTATCAATGTAAAGAATGCAGAAAGTCCTTTAGTCAGCATTCACATCTTATTAACCATCAGAGAATTCACACTGGTGAAAAACCTTATGAATGTAAGGAGTGTGGGAAAGATTTTACTCGTCGTGCATACCTAACTCGACATCAGAAAATTCATACTAATGAGAAATTGTGTCAATGGAAGGAATGTAGAAAGGTCTTCAGTTCTGCCTCAGACCATAATCAGCATCAGGTCGTTCACAGTGGTGAAATGTTACATGAAGAAAAAGAATGCAGGAAAACCTTTCTTCCTGACTTGGAACTTACTCAATGTCAAACTTTCCACACTGGTAAGAAAACATATGAGTGTAAAGAATGCGGCAAGACTTTTAGTTTGAGATCAGGTCTGTCTTGTCACAGGAGAATTCATAGTGGGGAGAAACCATTAAAATGTAAGGAATGTGGGAAAGCCTTTAGATTTCATTCACAACTTAGTGTCCACAAGCGAGTTCATACTGGTGAGAAATCCTATGAATGTAAAGAATGTGGGAAGGCCTTTAGCTCTGGCTCAGATCTTATTCGTCATCACAGAATTCATACAGGCGAAAAGCCCTATGAATGTACTCACTGTGGAAAAGCCTTTAGTCAAAGATCACATCTCATTAAACATCAAAGAATTCACAATGGTGCAAAACCATATGAATGTAAGGACTGTAGGAAAGCATTTACTCTTGAGTCACACCTAACTCAACATCAGAAAATTCATATTGGTGCTTTGTGGCACCTCTATTCTAGGGACATTCCCTCAGCTGATGAGAGAACTATGTGGCTCAACCTCTGTCAGTCTATTTCCTCCACTACCTGGCGGAACTGTAGAGAGGAGGCTGAGGGACCCTGGAATCCAGAAATGAAATCAGTTACCTTTGAGGATGTCGCTCTGAGCTTTTCTGTAGAGGAGTGGGCTTTGCTGGATCCTTTCCAAAAGAAGCTCTACAGAGATGTAATGTGGGAAACCTTGAGGAACCTGGCCTCTATAGAAATCAAATGAAACACAGACTCTGAACATAAATAGGTAATAAAAACGTAGAAAAATATTCAATAGTACTATAGATTCTATGGTAAACAAGAAAACTTCCTTGAGTAAAAAGCTGGTCAAAGTAATTTGTTTGGAGAAGTCCTCATTGGTCATTCACGTGTTAATGTTCCTTTCAGAGCTCATACCAGCTACAAATGATATGAATGTCAGGAATATGGAGAGCAGCTATACAAAGGCAAGGAATATGGGAGTCCCTCAGTTGTTTCCAGATAACATTCAGAGGGATGAAAGGACACTTTAGAGTAAACATCAAGAATAGATACAAGGTGATAAAATGCTCAGATATTCCATTTTTAATGAAATTACTTACTACAGAAGACCCCTACATATGTGATCAATGTGGGAAAGACATCCGAGATCACAGTTCCTTCACAAAACACAGACAACACAAACTTTCAGTGTAGAGTATTCCTATATAAGTAAACAATGTAGGAAAGCTTTCAGTCATTGCAATACCTTTCACAAGCATGAAAAAATTCACACTAGACAACAACTCAAAATATAGAATGTGTAAATGCTTCATTACCACACAAAGTTTCTAGAAAATTTGAGATTGAATGGTGGAAAAAACTCATGTCAATGAAAGATGTGTGGAATGTCTCTAGTCATCTTGGTTTTGTTCATATATGTGAAAGAACAAAATATAGTCAGGGACCATGACTAGAAAAAGGTGCAAAACTCGTGATTTGGCCCATATATAACAATGCACAAAGCCCTGTAAATGTGAAAAACACAAGAAAGTTTTCAGGTTTTACAGATTCCAAGCCCTGTAAAAATTCCCCATGTAGGGGAAATATATGTAAATACTATTAAAAGCTTGATTTAATTGAAGTGGTGTAGAATACTGCAAAAAAATGCAAAACCTAAAAAGAATGTAAAAAAGTTAAATATATATTGTGTGTATCAGTGACTTAATAAAAATTTTTACTCTTGGGAATAAATACTGAAGTTGGCTGTGGAGGTGTGTGCCTGTAATATCAGTGACTTGGGAGGCTAAAGCAAGAGGACCCTAAGTTAAAGAACAGCCTCAGCAACTTAGTGAGACCCTTTCTTAAAATACATAAGATGCAGATGTGTCTTAGTGGTTAAGAAAGCAACACCCACACAAAAATTCAATACCTGCTACCAAAACAAAACAAACAACAACAACCAAAAAAAAAAAAAAAGGAAAAGAAACTAAAGTTTGAGGTGATACAATTCTATAAGTTGTGTTTAAACAATAGTGTATGGTTTTAATCAGTATGGACTGTTTAAGTTGAATCAGGGTTTTAAGTTACATACAGAGTTTGTTTGTTTTTTTTCTCCTTTCATTTTGAACTATATTGAATCCTTGGCAGAAATGAAATGTGTTCTTCATATGCCAGCTTGAGAGACAGGCCATTAAAAATGAGTTTAGGTTAGGCCTGCACAATGGTGCATGGCTGTAATCCCAGGGGCTCAGGAGACCAAAGCAGGATAATGAATTCAAAGCCAGTCTCAGCAACTTAGTGAGGCAATTAACAACTCAGCAAGACCCTGTCTCTAATAAAATATAGAAAGAGGGCTGGGGATGTGGCTCAGTGGTTAAGTACTCCTGGGTTCAACCCCCAGCTCCCCGCCCCAATGAGTTTATGTTAATAGTTGGAATTTTCCTACTGACTTTGTATGCAAGTTTGTTACATTCTATATGACTATAATCCACCTGTCATTTCTCTGAACTAAGGACACTGTTTATGTAAATTTTATATTTTTTATACTTTTTGACGTGATTCAAACAAGATTTCTATGACATCTTAGAGTATACCGTTTCCAAACAACTTGTATAGATTTAGCAAATGTTACAATTTTAATTACTGAGCAGACATGCACATATCCCAACATAATCATAAATTAGATAAAGTATGCTTTTCCATTGAATTTCATAGTACTTATCATGAGCATAACTTTACATGTTTTTTTCTCTCATGAATTTTTTCTTCTCATTCTTATATTCTCTTCCTTCACAATACCGAAATATGCTGGTGTGAGTGCCCTCTGCAAGAGATCATCAGTACAATAACTTTTGCCACATAGGATACATTGACTTGTAACCCATCTAGGCACAAGACATTTTTGGGGGGTAGTATCAGAGATTGAACTCAAGCGCACTCAAACACTGAGCCACATGCCCAGCCCTATTTTGTATTTTATTTAGAGACAGGGTCTTACTGAGTTGCTTACAGTCTTGTTCTTGCTGAGGCTGGCTTTGAACTCATCCTCCTGCCTCAGCCTCCTGAGTCGATGGGATTACAGACATGCACCACCATGCCCAGCTGGGAAGATTTTTATTTGGGCTTTGTATTTTGCTCAACATGAGAAAATTTAAGAAAATTTACTCCATAAATGTAAGGAATGTGGAAAGACCTTTTTTTTTATGGCTCAAATTTTCATCATCACCAAGAAACTCATACTGGTAAGAAAATCTATGAATGCAAGGAATGTGAAAAGAGCTTTTTTTTTCATGACTCAGAACTTAATTAACATCATTTCCCATACCAGAAAGAGACCCACATGAATGTGAAGAGTATGGGAAATCTGTATCTAGGACTCCACCATTTCTGTGACAGAAAAAATCCATACTGATGCATAACCCTATGAAGAGAAGAAAAGTAACCACATCTTTAGTTACACTTCATATTTTACTAAGCAGGAAATTCACCATGGTGAGAACCACTATGAATGGACACTTTGGGAACACCTTTAATCATGACTCAACGTTTGCTCAACAGCATAATATTTACACTATTGAAAAGTATAATGAATATGAAGATTTAGAGAATGTTTTCTTTAAGCTCTAATTTTATCTATTATCATACAAAAACTTAGGAATAGTTTTATTTATAACAATATAACATTAATTATTAATTCATTAATTCATCCTTTTGAGAATCACCAAAGTATAATATGGAAGGCATTCTGATATGGTATAGAATTCACCTTTCTACAGAAAATTCACAATGCAATCCATATTTATTTATGAAAGGATTTACTGATTCATCATCATTATGGAATATCAGGGTTAAGTTTTTTTAAAAACTTTTAAAAAGCTGTTTCATCTTGCTCCTAAGGAAAATGCAAGACACCCCCAAAATGCAAGAAATAAAACTAAGAATCAATAAAAAGGATGTCATCAAACCAAAACGCTTTTGCACAGCAAAGGAAATGATTAAAAGCATGAAGAGAGAGCCTACAGAATGGGAGAAAATCTTGACCAGCTACATCCAATAGGGGATAAATATCCCGAATATTTGAGAAATAACTCAAAAAGCTTAACATCAAAAAACAAAAACCTATAACCCAATCAATAAGTGGGCAAGAGAACTAAACAAACTTCTCAAAAGAAGAAACACAAATAGCTAACAAATATATGAAAAAATGGTCAATATATCTAGCAATTAGAGACATGTAGATCAAAACTACACTAAGATTTCATTTCCCTCTAGTATGAGCGGCCATGATTAAGAATACGAATAATAATAAATGCTGGCAAGGTCATAGGGGAAAGGTATATTCGTACTTTATTTGTGGGGCTGCAGATTAGTACAACCACTCTTGAAAGCAGTATGGAAATTGCTCAAAAAACTAGGAATGGAACCATCATTTGACTCAGCTGTCCCACTCCCTTGAATTTTCCCAAAAGATCTAAAATCAGCATAATAAATCCACATCAGTGCTTACAGCAGTGCAGTTCACAATAGCTAAATTAGGTAATCAACCCAGATGCCCATCAATAAATGAACAGATTAAGAAATTGTTGTATATGTGTATACAATGGAGTTCTACTCAGGCATGAAAAAGAATGAAATCATGGCATTTACCAGTAAGTTAGAAATGGACGATATCATGATAAGTGGAATTAGTCAAACTCAAAGGTTGATTGTTTTCTCTCATAAGCTAGAGTGAAATAAAGAAAAGGGGAAGGGAAGGCTAGATAACATAAAGAACCAAATACAGAAGTTCACTGAATTAGATAAAGGGAAATGAAGGAAGGGAGGGGGAATGGGAATAGGAAAGACTGGAATGAGTCGGACATAATTTTCATATGTACATGTATGAACACATGACCAGTGTAAGTAACTTCCCATCATGTACAATCACAAGAATGGTTAGTTATACTCCATGAAAGTATACTATGTCACAATACACTCTACTGTCATGTATAACTAAAAAGAACAAATTAAAAAAAATTAAAAAGAACCAAATATAGCTTTCCAGCTCTCCAGCTATCTTGACAGCTACTCTTGGTTGGGGGTAGTCCACATCTAAGGCAGGAAGATGGTGGCCCCAAAGAAGACAAAACATGTCTCTGGAGTTAATAAAGCTCCAACTTGTTTTGGAAAATGGAAAGTATGTGCTGGGGTACAGCAGACTCCGAAGATGATCACACAGGGCAAAGTGAAATTGCCCTCCTTGCCAATAACTATCCAGCTTTGAGGAAATCTGAAATAGAGTACTGTGCCATATTGGCCAAAACTGGTGACCATCACTACAGTGGCTATAATGTTGAATTGGGCACAACATGCGGAAAATACTACAGAGTGTGCATGCTGTCTATTATTGGTCCAGGTGAGTCTGATATCATTAGAAGCATGCCAGAACAGACTGGTGAAAGGTAAAACATGCAAAATTTTTCTTTAATAAAACTTGGCAGAGCTTGTTTAAAAAAAAAAGAACCAAATATACATTAATAGACTAGTGAAAAGAAATCTAATAGAGTAGAGGAATGGGAGAGGGATAGAAGACAGGAGGGAAAAGGAGAAGATCATGAACTAAAATTGATTTCCATGCATGTCTAAAGTTGTTAGGATGAACCTAACTACTGTGTAAAATTATAAAGCTATACTTTGAAAAAAAAAAAGCAAAACTACATTGAGATACCACTTCATACCAGTCAAATGGGCTAACATCCAAAAATGTATTAAAATACTCCATAGTAGGAGCAAAGAAAAGATTCACACATATTCCGTATATTAAGCTAGCATCTCAAAATTATATTCCCTCCTTCTCCTCTTTGTTAAAGGATTTATTATGAAATTTTAGCGAGACAAACTGAAAGAATATTACAGTGAACAACCATATGCCTCCTACCTACTCTACCACTGATATTTCATGGTACATTCAGCTGGAATATTTACCAGTTAGGTTTGCATAAACTTGCATTACCAAAGAGTCTGAATTATTCACTTTGCCACTCTGAGGTGCTGTATGCATCCATTAATGTTTATTAGTGGACATGGAAATGGCAGAAGTATCCCAAAGTATGCCTCTATGTTCCTAACATATTCCTGCTTCCTTTTTGAGAATTAAGTTGACATTCTGTAGGTGTCAAACATACTTGACATCTTTCCTTTGCCTGAAGGACAGATTCTTTAACAAGATCATTGGAATCATCCTATCCCTTAGTGGAAGAAACTAAGATGTCAAAAATAGCAAAGTTCAAATGTATGGGAATGAAAAGCAAACATTACTGGCTGGCAAAGAGGACTTGCCTGATGAGATGTAATAATAAGACCTATTCCCTCCTTTGTTTCTCAAACCCACCTATTTTTGAAGAAACAACAGCATACATACTAAACCATCTGTTTTCTTTTTTTTTTAAGAGAGAGAGAGAATTTTTTAATATTTATTTTTTAGTTTTCAGCAGACACAACATCTTTGTGTGTGGTGTTGAGGATGGAACTCTGGCCACACGCATGCCAGGTGAGTGCGCTACCGCTTGAGCCACATCCCCAGCCCAAACCATCTGTTTTCTGATGGCACTATAAGTCTACAATTAAACTAGCTATTTTTGGTTACTGGGATGTATGGTGAAATAAGTACATGTTATTGAAACGGATTCATTCTTGTGTTTATGTTGCTTTAAAATAATTTCCATAGGGGCTGGCATTGTGGCTCGGCAATAGAGTGCTTGCCTAGCACGGGGCAGGACCCGGATTCGATCCTCACACCACATAAAAATAAAGGCATTGTGTTGTGTCCATCTACACCTAAAAAAAATAAATATTAAAAAAATAATTTCCATAGAAACACCAATGTGGTGATGCACACCTGTAATCCCAGTGGCTCTGGAGGCTGAGGCAGGAGGATTACAAGTTCAAAGCCAGCCTCAGCCAAAGTAAGGTGCTAAGTGTGGGCAGCCAGTCTGAATGATTTCGAATTCTCCTTCCCTGAGCGGAAAGGCTCTGACCGTCACTACATCTCATAGTAACCTGGACATTGCCTCGGTCCCCGAAGTTTGAGGACATGTCTTCAGATGCAGGCGTGTCATCCCTTGGATTGAGTATGCTCACCTGTTCCTTTGTGATACTACCCCTTTGCCCTGTTTGGGATAAAATGTTCCATGGAATTGCCCTTTGTGAATCCCCTGCTCTTGCTTTGCCTTTGTGCATGGCCTTCCTAGATGTCAGTCAACCTTCTGACAGCAGACATCATGAAGTTAGACTCAACCTCCTGAAACTTGATCTCTTGCTTCATTTGGATGGCTTCTCAATAAAAGGGTTCAGCACACTCACTCTCTTTCTGTAGACTCTTAAGGTCAAAGGAATCATCACAGGACCCCAAGGAAAAAGGTGTCTCTGTCTCATGTATGATTATTTCATGCAGTCCAGTTCCTTGGAGTGACCCTGAGTGTTTTTGTTGCAAGACTGCAACAGCTAAGCAATTCAGTGAGACCCTGTCTCTGATTAAAAATACAAAATGGGGCTGGGGATGTGGCTCAAGCGGTAGCGCACTCGCCTGGCGGGCGTGTGGCCCGGGTTTGATCCTCAGCACCACATACAACAAAGATGTTGTGTCCGCCAAAAACTAAAAAATAAATATTAAAAAATTCTCTCTCTCTCTTTTAAAAAAAAATGGGGTTGGGGATATGGCTCAGTGTTCGTGTGCCACTGAGTTCAATCCCTGGTATCTCCCTCCTTGAAAAAGTTCAAATTGATCAGCAACTAATTGAGGGCCTAAGCAATTTAGGAAGACCCTGTCTCAAAAAGGGGGGGTGCAGGGATGTAACTCAGTGGTAAAGGTCCCCTGGGCTTAATCCCCAGTACCAAAAAAAAAAAAAAAAGAGAGAGAAAACAATGACTAAGACCAGGCACAGGGATGCTGCATGCCATAATGCCAAGAACTTGGGAGGCTGAGGCAGGAGGATTACAACTCAAGAGACCAGTCTTGGCAACTTAGCTACAACTTGCTCAAAATGAAAAGGGTTGTGGACGTAGATCAGTGGTGAAGCACCCTGGCTCAATCCCCAGTACTAAAAAACATTAAAAGGCAGGAAAAAAAAGGGGGGGTGGACAGCCAGTAAGTTCCTCAATGATGGATAGTAATGGCAACATCACTAACATCACTCTTCTGTTTAGCTTTTGCTGGTTGGGCATTCAGCAGCAGTAGTATCCACATTAGCTTGTTTGAAGGAAATTCATGTTAGTCCTAGGAATAACATCCATTTCTACCATTCTTTTGAACTGGAAGCTGAAACAGAGGTGTGCTCAGTAGGTCCACACCCATAGGAGGGTATGACAGAAGGACTGCTTGACCCAGGAGTTCAGGGATACCCTGAACAACATATCAAGATGGAGGAGGGGCAAGTGGGGAGATAGAATATTTATTCACAGGCTGAGTGTGGCTCAGTAATAGAGTGCTTACCTAGCACAATAAAGGTCTGGGCTACCCTCATAATGCATCCATTAAATAATAAATATGAAAATTAAAGACACTTCAGAGAACTAAGAAAAGAAACAAATTCAGAGAGGGATACTTTATTCAGAAATATCTCTGCACTATGTACAGCCAGAAGTTTGAGAAGTTGTGCTCCATGGTAAATACAGAAATGGTAAATACACATCAACACAAATTACCCATTCTAGATGTGAAAAATAAATTGAAAAAAAATTTAAATGAAGCCTTTGCACTTTAGGGACAATTACAAGCTCTAACATCCATATCAGAGTCCCAGAAGGTCTGAGAAAAAAAATAGTTGAAAATATATTTGAAGAAAGAATGTTGCTTACCTCAAATATAAATTTCCTAATGTGAAACTGGGACATTTGGTTGGAACCCAGAAGAAACGGACACTATTGAAAACCCTAGACGCTGAGGCTTCCCTTGGCTTGCAGAGGGGCACTTTCTTTCTGCATGCCCATACAGTCTTTCCTCTGAATGTGAGTATCCCTGGTGTATTTCTGTGTGTCCAAATTTCCTCTTATAAGGGTACCAGTCAGGCTGGATAAATGTTCACACCAATGGCCTCATTTTAACATCACCATCTCTTTAACATAACCACCCTGTTTTCCAAATACAGTCACACTCTGAAGTACTGGGGTTTAATCCTTCAACATATGAATTTTGGGAGACACAATTCTCCCCATAACACACACCAAAATAAGGGTTTGGGAACATAGTAATATTGCTTTTTGTGTAGTTTCAACTTTTAAGAACCATGTTAATGATTTACGAACTTACGCAATCAAATGAATAATAATGAAGGAATAAAAATAGTCAAACATAAACTGATATTATAACTTCCTTGGGAAAAAATTATCGAAGTAAATTCACATGTATCTTAGCTAGGCACCTTGTCTAAAAATAGAGAAGCATAAATAAATAGTGAGATTTACTCAGTGTTTTGGTTTTTACTATAGTACAGATTAGCACTCTAAAACTACATTCTTGTATATTATAGAATTGAACAAATTGATAAAAAACCTGGCTCCAGTTATCATTATCTTTATCTACTGGTGAAGGAAGATATAAAGATGGAACAGGTAAAGATTAAAATGAAAGCTATAGTCCTATTAGCCATATCTTGGTTTCTAAATATACTTCATTATAAGAAAACTGCTTTCTAGGGTCACAGATTATTCCAAGTTAGAGCAAAGAGATTAGTACTTTGAACTGAACATATTGGCATGCTAGGAGGTAAGGATGTTCAAATAATAGAAATTAAAGGACACAGGAGCCTTAATAGGCTCTCACTGGCCAAATCTAGGGATATCAGAGTATGAAAATAAAAATAATAGATTATAACCCAGTGAATAAAAATCTGTGAATTCATACTGATATTAGTAAATGAACAAATAAATAGGGAAGAAGGGAAAGCTCTTCTTTGTATTATAATGCCAACTAGTTAATATTGACAATATAATGGAGGTTTTAAAAAAAAAGAAACTTCTACTTTGAAAACATCATACTAATGTAGATCTTTCAATATAAATAGATGTCAAAACTAGTGGGTGAAAGTTTAATGAGAAATTATTTCTATTTTCAAACCATCTCCTTACAAAATATCTATCAATTACATAGAATTACTAATTTTATAGTGATGAAATATGACAGACATCACCTTAATCAATTATGAAAGTTAACATCTCCAAATAATGGGACAAAGTCAATGTCATGTCTCTTCTGATGGAAAGCACTGAGGACACACTATCACTTTTGTAGTAGTCCTGCCACAGAATTCATAACCTGAAAGTAAGCATAGGAATAAAAAAAAAATCCAAATGAAGGGACATTTTACAAAATGTCAGTTTATCCTCTTCAAAAATGTAAAAGTGATCAAAGATAAGAAAAGAGAGATGCCTTCAGTGTCTTCTATTTTATTGAAAGCCTACATTCTGGGAGCTAATTT
Source organism: Urocitellus parryii (assembly GCF_045843805.1). Taxonomy (NCBI): domain Eukaryota; kingdom Metazoa; phylum Chordata; class Mammalia; order Rodentia; family Sciuridae; genus Urocitellus; species Urocitellus parryii. The sequence goes on along the minus strand of NC_135545.1, from coordinate 15,294,186 downwards.
TTATCCCTCACACATTAGATAGAGCACTAATCTCTAGGATATAAAGAACTAAAAAAGCTAAGCACCAAAAAAAACCCCCCAAATAACCCAATCAATAAATGGGCCAGGGACCTGAACAGACACTTCTCAGAAGAGGATATACAATCAACCAACAAATATATGAAAAAATGTTCATCATCTCTAGCAATTAGAGAAATGCAAATCAAAACTAAGATATCATCTCACTCCAGTCAGAATGGCAGCTATTATGAAGACAAACAACAATAAGTGTTGATGAGGATGTGGGGGAAAACATACACTCATACATTGCTGGTAGGACTGCAAATTGGTGTAGCTATTATAGAAAGCAGTATGGAGATTCCTTGGAAATCTGGGAATGGAACCACCATTTGACCCAGTCTATACCCAAAGGAGTTAAAATCAGCATACTACAGGGATATAGCCACATCAATGTTTATAGCAGCACAATTCACAACAGCTACACTGTGGAGCCAACCTAGATACCATTCAGTAGGTAAATGGATTAAAAAAAATGTGGCATATATACACAATGGAATTTTACACAGCAATAAAAAAGAATAAAATCATGGCATTTCCAGGTAAATGGTGTTGGAGAAGATAATGCTAAGTGAAGTTAACCAATCCCCCCCCCAAAAAAAAAACAAATGCCAAATGTTTTCTTTGTTAAAGTTTCTTATATTAATAACCTACCATGGTCACGTGTATACTTATTCTTAGAAAATAACACACTGAGGTGGTAAAGGGGGCAAAATATATACATAAAAAGAAAAAGAAGAGATGCAGGCAGCAGTGATAAGGCCATTTGGTGAAAATACAACAATGGGTAATATGAGTAAGAGGTTTACTGTTAAGTATACTTAACAGTCTACTTAAAACTCATGCAAGTTTAAAGTTAAAAATGTAAGTATCCAAAATAAAACATTGTTGGCATGACTACAGCCATCTTCCTTTCCCCACCCCGACTTTATGAATACTATTCTTATTCTCCTTGAAAGATAAAGACTTGCCCATCTCTGTTCCCAAGAAATAGAAACTTGCTTTCTGTGAAATCAGGTGATGCTTGCTATGCCAGTCACAAGGACTAAACCCAGTCATGATCCTGGCCTATAAAAAGTAATGCTCAAGGGGACTGCTGCTGCTCTTTCCAGCTAGCTGCTCTCTCTGGGCAGACCAGCCTGTCGGGTGCCTGACAATACATATGCTTTCTGCCTCAGTCCTTGGTGTGCCTGTGTGATCAGTTCTATGCCAGTTTTCTTTCAAACATATTTCTAAATGATTCTCACATTAAATATAAAATATAAAAGAAATGCAAATCACCCAGAAATGGAGTAAAAAGAAACCAACATATCAAAGACTGAACCTAGGGAAACTGCCAAATAAAAAAATAATTAACAGAATTAAATGCCTAAAAAGGAGAAAAAGGAAAACCACTTAAACTCAGTTTCTCAATAAAAGAATATCAAATAAAAATTCAGATTAAAAAAATGCAAGGTTTACAAAGCCCAAAGATAGTTTTGAAAAGAAAAAAAAAAGACTGATTAAATATGGTGTGTATGTACCATATCCTTTAGTTTTCTTTCTTCCAAAGCCACTAAAATGACCAATGATATTTTCATAATGTTAATTGCTAGCAAGAACACAAGTGTGTCAGATATTGTTGATTACCTCTCCCAAACTACACCTTTTGTTACTTCCTTGTTACAAAACTATTGATTTTCTTTCACAGCTATTATGTTCAGCTCAAGAAAACGAATCATGATTTGTCTAAGCCAGTAATTTTCATTCCTGATTGCACATTAGAATCAATAGTCTTTAAAATTCTAAATGTTGAAACCATGCCAAACCTTAATGTTTCTCTCATCACCTCACATAAGCTCAAGTCATTAGTTCTCACATGTAACAGCATATTAGAATCATATGGTGACCCATCTCTAATATATAGGGTTATAGAGGACTATTGGTTTTTCCTTATATTTCTCTATGTTTTCCAAAATATTTATAATAGAGATATTTTGATATAATGAAAGAAACAAAGACTACAGCAATCTTCAGAAAAGAAGTGCCATTTGATCTGTTATTGAAAGAGTTTAAAAACAAAACACCCAAACATAGTATTAGGTAGAAGCAACAAGACATAAATCAAAGAACTACAAAAAATTCAAATGTTTAATGCAAATTATTTTAATGATATATCATGTAGAAGGCAGTGCCAAGTAAGGGAAAAGAAAATAAGTCATTTTGAGTATATTATATTAGAATCATAGTAGGTAAATGAGAATTAGATTCCTAGTAAATAGGAAAACTTTGTAAATGGATTGTAAAGCTATGTATAATATAACTGAAAGACATCATCCTGGTTTTACTGTAAGATACTTTAGGGAAAACAAAATGCATCTAGTTAAATGCTATATACTTTAAGTGCTATAGCAGTCTCACAAAGAGGCAGTAATGAAGAAAGGGAGATAGTAGTTATCAAATACCTGGTATGCATCAAGTGTTCTATACACACATGTTATTTCAATATCAACAACACTGAGAAAAAAGTATTCTCTCATTCACAGGTTAAAAAGTTCTCAGGTGTATAGGTGAGATCAGAAGAAACTTTTTTCTGATAATAGAGCCCAAGGTCTTTATACCATATTTCAAACTATTTAAACTGCAATGATTAAATAATCCGATTTGTATATTTTTACAGTGAATTCAAAATTTGAATTAAAATGTTATTAGGAATAGATGGGAAATCTGTATAGGCAGAAAGTAATAGAACATGGTGGGGGTAAGGGGTGGAAGGGGAGAAAAGAGTATAAAAAAAGTGTAATAAGGGAGAATGGGAAAAGATACCACACAGAATGGACTTAGACCAAATGTTATTAAAACACAAAATATCAGACAACAAATATCTACATCTGTATCTAAATCTATAACTAATTTGTTCACATCTTCCACTTTCCAAAGTGTATTTGAGGAGGCTAAGAACATGAGAAAATTTTTAAAATCATACATAAAGATGTGGAAAAGATAGAAGTAGAAGGAGGCAATATTCAAAGAACTATTCACCCACATTTTTGTGTTTCCACAGGTATTTATACCAGCAACCTGTTGCCTCAAAAGTCCAACACTTAGGACTGAACTGAGAAAAACTGTATGCTACGTTTCTGCTCAATTCCAAACTGAACTTCAGCATTCTGGGGAAAGAACATGGTGCATGAAAATGAAACTCACACTTTGTGGGGACATCAGCAGGTGAATTTTCAAGACTTTTTTCTTACAACTTTGCTGAGTTCAAGTTAGCATAGTCATTTTAGTTTATTAAATCTGCTTTTCTTGAAGGAGGAAAAAGAGGAAGAGAAGGAGCAAAAGAAGGGAAAATTAGCATAGTTATTTATTATCAAATACTCAGGTTAAAATTATGATGTTAACTGATAACTATCTGAAGGAAAACAAAATAGCTAAGACATTGTTGAGGAACAAGAGGTAAAAAGAGCTGGGCTTGGGGGGCACACGCCTGTAATCCCAGCAGTTTGGGAGGCTGAGGCAGGAGGACTGCAAGTTCAAAGCCAGCCTCAGCAACCTAGCAAGGCCCTAAACAACTCAGCAACCTAGCATGGCCCTAAAAAATGGCTGGGGATGTGGTTCAGTGGTTGAGTGCAATCCCTGGTTAAAAACAAACAAACAACAAAAACAACAACAACAAAAAAAGGTGAAAGAACTTTCTCCAAATATAAATTGACAGTGAAAAAGATAGTATGCTTTATTACTGAAGGAGAGATAAATAATGAATGGCACAGAATATAAAATTGAAAACAAACTTTGAAACAATGATCACTTGATTCTTTGCTAAAGTGGTAATGCCTACAAGTGAAGAAAAGATATACTTTCTGATAAATGATACTGAAACAACTGAATTGCCATGTGGGGAAAAGAATAAAACAGAATCCTCCCCTAAAAAAATTAGTTCACAGATAGTATAATGACCTAAATGTTAATAACTAGAAGACTTTTAGAAGAGAATACAGAAGAAAATCTCAGTATCTCAAGGTACAAGGACATTTCTTAAGAATTAATCATAGGAAAAGACTTTATTACATCCAAATCCACAATTTTAACAAAATGATATAAAGAATAAAAACTGAGCTGAGTGCAGTGGCACATACCTGAAAAATCTCAGCTACATGGAAAATCCCACGTTCAAGTACTGTGTGGACAATGTAAGAAGACCCTGTCTCAATATAAAATAACAAAAATAGGACTGGAGATATAGCTCATGGTAGTAATAAACATGCAGTAGGCCTTGGGTTCAATGGGAAGGAAGAAAGGGAGGAAGGGAGGGAGGAAGGAAGGAAGGAAGGAAGGAAGGAAGGAAGGAAGGAAGGAAGGAAGGAAGGAAGGAACAAAAAGTGAAAAACTGAGCCAGAGCGGGAAAAAATTTGTCATATGTATAACTATCAAATGACTAATATACAGAAGTTATACACGTATGTATGTATCTACATATATGTATATTAACTACTGCATATTAGAGAAAAACACCCCACCTAAAATCTGGCAAAATATTTCCACAAGCATTTTGGAAAAGAGGACTTTCTAATATCCAAGAACTGGTATTCAACTGCACTAATAATAAAGGAAATATCAGTTAAATATGAAGATATTAGACACAAAATTGGCAAAAAATAGAAAAGTATAACAAGGCCAAGAACTAGCATATATATGGAGCAAAAGGACTCCCTGTAAACTGTTGATACAAGTAGAAACTTATACAATATTGTAAGAGAAGTGTTTAGCATTGCCTGGTAAAATCAAAGGCCCACAAACCCTATCAATAATTTAATCCTAGTTATATCCTAAGTATGTAAATGTACGCACTGGTGTATCCAAATATGTGCCAAAAGGTTCATAATCACATGACTTGTTAATAGCTAAAAAGGGGAAGTCACATATTCAGTAAAAGGAGAAAAGAAAATTACACTATAGTTTATTTTAAATATATAGGATAGCACATATAAGGCAATGGAAAAAATGAAGTATAATTTTAATGTGTTATAAACAAAGACACAAAGAATGTATACTTGTACAATAGACATGTCTACTTGTAGAATAGACGAAAAATAAATCTGTATCGTTTGGGGCTTCATGTATTGATAAGTACCAAAGCTCTAATAAAAGGCTAAGAAACTAGATGTGATGCAGTTCTGTTATCCCAGAGACTCAGAAGGCTATGGCAGGAAGATTACAAGTTCGGGGCCAGCCTTAACAACTTAGCAAAATCCTAAGCAACTTAGTGAGACCCTGTCTCAAAATTTTTAAATACATTAAATAAAAAAGACTACAGATGTGGCTCAGAGGTTAAGTGCCCTGGGTTCAATCCCTGGTAACCAAAAAAAAGAAAAAAAAAAGAAAAATGGATAAATGGTCATATGATTATCATTAATTTAACCTTATTGTTTGTGGTTCTGTAGGAGAGTAAATTAGGGGCATTTTCAGCTCTATTTCTTGAACACTATAGCCCTTACATGTGTGTTTTATAATTATTTGTTAAACTATATACACCAATGGTTGTTTTAAGCCATTTCTAGATCTAATTTTGAAGAAAATAAACCAAAAGTATCCAAATAAATATTATGCCTCTCTAAAAGTATTTCTGAAATTAGGCTAAGTGGAAAAATAATTGAATATGATTCTATGTGAAAAGGTAGAATGTGCTACATGTAAAATGCTATATGAATTCAAGTTTTAAAAATTATATATTAGAACTGGTGTTTAGCTTAGCATTAAAGCACTTGCCAAGCATGAATGAAAATATGTGCTTCATATCAAGTCCCCCAAAAGAAAAAGATTAAAAATTATAATTTATGCATGCACATAAAATATACTGGGAAGGAAATGTCAAAAAATTAGCATTGGTCTCAATAGGGAATTCAGGTTATCTTCACTGGGGATGTCTGTACTTTTGAAATTACTTAGTCATATTAATTTTAATTTTTTAACAAGACATAAAATACTTTTTAAATAAAAAGACAGCTCAAAGAAAAATTAAAACTAGCTGATAGGGCTGGGGTTGTAGCTCAATGGTAAAGAACTTGACTAGCACATAAGAAGCCCTGGGTTCGATCCTCAGCACCACATAAAGATAAATAAATAAAATATCGTGCCCATCTACAACTAATTTATAAAACTAGTTGAGAAATTAATAAGGGAAAATCAAGTGGTGGGAATCAAGGATTGGGGTCTGTTGCCATCATAGTTTCTCAAAAAGGAAACTGGAGGAATCAGGTCACTGGATGTGGAACAACTTTCAAGAGAAGGAAAGGAAGTCATGTAAGTGACTTCAGGATTCAGGAAACAAGAGGAAATGACAAGGTACCTTGCAGATGCTTTGTGGATGTTCAACAACCATGATTCCTCTCTATCCAAGAAGGAGGCTTCTATCCAAGCAGGGCAGAGCTGCAGAAGAAAACAATAGGTTCTTTTGTGGGACCACCATACCATTTCAGAGGTCACCCTGGCTCAGTTCCGACAGCCCCGCACATTCAGAGTTTAGTCAAAGAAGTCTATGGTGTGCTACTTAATTTGGGCATCAGATAAAAGCAGAGACATTGACAGATTCTGTCCAGAACTCTCCCTGAGCTGACAGATCTATTGCTGGAGTGACCAAGGTGCCCCACTTCTACAGTCAGTCGCAATAAGGACAAAAAGTTAACTCACTCACACCAAGGAGACACAAACATTGCAGGCACCCCAAACCTAAACACAACAGGACACACACACACACAACCTCACAACCAGTCACAACTGCAGAGTCCATAGGCACCTCTCATTAAGCCTCCTATGACCGAATCAGCTCCACTCCATTCAGTCCAAACGAGTCAAACCTGGTCTCACAAAGTCTTGAAGTTGTTCCCCATTTTCTTTGGAAAAGACCATCCAGTCCTCAGAAGAGGCTCAAGGAGGGGGAATTGGGCCTAGAGGCCTCTGAGAAGTAGAATCCAGTAAGTAGAGCCTGACCACAGTCCAATGGTACAGACAACTGACCAAACCCAAACTGCTTCAGTGAAACTGCTCATCAGAGCTTTCCATGATTCTCAATTGACAAGGACTCCCTAAACCAAACTTTAATCAGGCTCCTCTGAGCCTTCTTTATTAGCTATGTTTCTTCCTTAGCCTGTCAACTTCACTTCAATAAGAATCTTACTAAGCCACTTTAGCAAGAATCTTCTCCATCCATGAAAAACATAAGGTTACCTGACTCCTTACTCTACCTATTGGCTATAACAGCCCCCCAAACCCCAAAGACTATTGTACTGAAATAGACAGTTGCTGTACTCCTTAACCTTGCCCTTCTTGCCTTTTTAGCATGTCTGGTGCAAGTTTTCTGTGATGAGCCCAGCCTCAGAGCTGGCAGAATTATGGCCCTGCCAAAGATGTCCCCTTTCTAATTCCTAATATGTTACCTCATATAGCAAAAGGACTTTGCAGATGGAATAGGAGCCTTGAATGGGGAAATATCCTAGATCATCTAATTGGGCCCAATATGATTGTATAGGTCAATGAATCTTTCCTGGATGACTTTATAATCAGAGGAAGGTGTAACCACAGAAAAATAGTCATAGAGATGTAATTCTGCTGGCTTCACAGAGGAACTGGGCCACAAATCAAGCAATATTGGTGACCTCCAAAAAGTTGGCAAACATAAGGAAACAAATTCTTCCTAGAGCATTGAGGAACATGGTCTTGCCAAGACCACCTTGCTTTTAGCCTAAGGCACCACCACATTTATAGACACCTGTTGCAGTAGCAGTTGAAAACTAATATACTGGTATAATGCCTTTGCCTCAGTACTGGAAAGGAGTCTTGACCCTGTGACAGGAGGGGAACTCAATGACCACTTCAGATAAAGGACGCAGGCAACATGATTTTGCCACACTGTGACATTTTTTTACTTTTGGAATTGACTTTTTCGTTGTGATATAATATAAAGCCAGTCTGTAGTTACTTATTATTTTGTACCTGATTTATATTAGATTGTGTATTAAAATTCTCTGATTAATGCAATTGTTTCTTTTTATGTAGGGGCCAGTACTGGAGATTGAACCCAAGGGCACTCTACTGCTGAGCTACATTGTTGGTACTTAGGAGTTCTTTGGGAGTTTTCTGTTTTATGAGGCAGGGTCTTGCTTGCTAAGTTGCCCAAGCTAGCACCAAACTTAAAATCCTCCTGTCTCATCCTCCAGAATCGCTGGGGATATAAGTGTGCTATATTTTTTGCCTATTTTTTTCTCTGATTCTCGAATTCTTCTAACTCCCATCTATAGTCTATCACTTTCTTCCATTTCTGCTCCAGCCTGAAAATTTTATTTCTTATATAACCTGCAATTTTTGCTTTAGGAGAAGTGCAGCTTTTTAAATTTGTATTTGTTGTTCTTTGTTTTTGTGGTGTTGATGTCTCTATCTACCTTAGGGACTTGTGCAAGCCAGGCAAGGTATCTACCACTAAACTACAGCCTCAGAGGGAAAGTTGTAGCTTTGTTAATAGGCATATACTTATAATTGCTATATGTTATTGTGAACTGTAGGCTATGGTATTTAGCATCTTCAAGATTATAACCCCTGCTTATCTTTGTTTATTTGCCTATTATATATTTCTTCCCAAGTAAATTTTATTAGAGTTTACCGTGTTTATAGGCAAGTCTGTACATGATAATGCAATCAAACAACCACTAGAATTAGAACTGTATGACTTAAGTGAAAGAACACAAAGGGAACAGCAATATAAGTACTCAGGTCCAGTAATACCTGCAACCTAGAAGTCCCTTTGGAGTTTTTGTTCAACCAGTAGCTCCACCAAAGTAACCACCATACATCAGCTTTGTCTCTTTTTTGAACTGATCTGTATAAGGAATCATACACTGTGAGTACCCTACTGTGTTGGTTCTTTTGTTCAATATCATGTTTTTAAGAGCCATCCATATTGTTGTATGCAGAAAATTCATTTGTATTAAATAGTGTTCCAGTGCATGAATACACCACTTGTATGTGTCCATTTTACTTTTTTCGGAGGGGGGGGGCGGTGTACCAGGGACACTTGACTACTAAGCTACATCCCCAGGCCTATTTTATTTTATTTTTTTTTAGAATTTTTAATATTTATTTTTTAGTTCTCGGCAGACACAACATCTTTGTTTGTATGTGGTGCTGAGGATCAAACCCGGGCCGCACGCATGCCAGGCGAGCGCGCTACCGCTTGAGCCACATCCCCAGCCCCCCAGGCCTATTTTATATTTTATTTAGAGACAGAGTCTCACTGAGTTGCTTAGCAACTTGCTTTTGCTGAGGCTGGCTTTGAACTCAAGATCCTCCTGCCTCAACCTCTCAAGCGGCTGGGAGTACAAGTGTGCACCACTGTGCCTGGTCATTTTACTCTGATAGACATTGTTTCCTTCTCTAGGCTCTCATAAATAGTGATGTTACAAGGCTTTTTGCATTTCTGCTGGGTATATTCTTAGGAGAGCAACTGATGGGTCATGCAGCATATGAATCTTCATAAGCAGTTACTGTTAGTTTTCCACAAAGGCTGAGCCAGTTAATAAGACTACCTACATACCAGAACTTTATGTGATGCTGAGGATAAGCACACAATAATTCAGTTCTATAATTTTCCTGTAAGTATATCTTGTAAGAATAACGGTGCAAAAATTCTCAACAAAATACTCAAGCAAACCAAACCCCATAACATATGAAATGACTTATCCAACATGATACAGTGTCAGATATAGCCCAGGAACGCAAGTTTGCCTCAACATCCCCAAATCAATTAATGTAATGAATCATGTAAATAAAATAAAAAGGAGAAATCAGGGCTGTGGTTGTGGCTCAGTGGTAGAGCACTTGCCTAGCATGCATGAAACTGACTTGAATGTTTGCATATTTTTATAAATACACTGATAATCATTGAATTGTTCACTATTTCTTTAATCACCTTGACTTCCCCTCAAGTCTCCATGTCTCCTTTTACTACCTGTTTTTGTAAATATTTTTTTTAGTTGTTGATAGCACCACATATAAATAAATAAAATAAAGGTCTAAGAGTCAAACCCAGTGCCTCACACATGCCAGGCAAGTGCGCTACTGCTGAGCCCCAGCCCCAGCCCTTACTACCTCTTTTTATACCATTCCTCTTTACAGAAATGGCAACTCTTTATGGCAATAAATATTTCTTGTTTTCTCTGTAACCTTACTATGGCATCCACACAGGTTCTTTCTCAAGTCCTCTCTGCTTCCGAAATACAAGTATATTTCAATCCAGTTTGTTGTCCAGCTCCTCGCTTTTCTTGCAAAGTACATGAAGTTCTATTATGACACTGAAATTTTCCTTGGCCCAGCTCATACTACATGCTTTACAAATGAAATTTTGACAAACCCCTCAAACTGAGTATAGTCTTTCCTCTTACACCAATTTTATCTCTTTGGAAACATTATTAACCTGACTTTAAAAATGCAGAATGATTTCTCATTACTTCTGAGAAGAAGCCCAAACATGAGAGCCTATTTTTGTGACTTTTCATTATCTGATCCCTGTTTAATATATCCACCATCTATTTTTTCTCCCACTTTATATTCCTTAAATATACAGAGCTATATTTATTATTATTATCACCATCATCATCATAAACATTAACTCATTATAATGGTTCAAATTAATGGGTTTCCGTGACATTTCTATGCACATATATATTGTGTTTTCATTGGATATACCCTCCACACTACCTTCTCTTGCGTTTATTCGTTTCCCTGTGCTAATAGTCCCTCTTCTATTTTCAGTTCATGTTTTTTTTTAATCTTCTAGTTACCACATATGAAAGAAAACATGATACACTTCATTTCTACATCTGACATTTTGCTTACTTGATTACCTTCAGTTCTATAGTTTTCCTGTAAATATATGTGTATATATATGTGTGTGTGTATATATGCATGTATGCATATATGTGTGTGTGTATATACACACACACACACACACACACACACATATACATATACATACATACACACCATAATTTCTTTATTCATTCATCTGTTAACAGGCACCTAAGCTGATTCCATAACTTGGCTACTGTGAATATTGCCACAATAAAAACAGGTATGCAGGTATCTCTTTTGTAGGCTGACTTTATTTCCTTTAAGTTTATACCTAATTCTGTTGGTTCATGATCATGGGACTTTTCCATCTTTCAGTGTCTTTGATTTTTTCTTCAGTGTTTTATCATTTTTTTTTTAAAGTTTTTTTTTAGTTGTAGATGGGCACAGCACCTTATTTATTTTTATGTGATGCTGAGGATAAGCACACAATTACTCACACATGCTAGGCAAGTGCTCTACCACTGAGCCACAACCCCAACCCCAACCCCACATTATCTAAAGCATTGGATGGCATTCATTTCAGTATAAGACACTTTCTGATACTTTTAGTTAGAGAATTCAAAGAAATCTGACATGTTGCCAGGAAATCAGAGACATAAATATCAAGAAAACATGTACCGATTGTTAGCTGTTTAACCACCAAAGTCCCTACACATTTTCCATAGAAAAGAGCAGTGAAGGAGCATACCTATAAAGCATTCTTTCAATTTAAAAGGATGGAAAATTCAACTAAAAGCTTACACAGCACAAGGAAATGAACAGCCCACAAAAGCCCCAACTTTCTTCATGTTATAAATCTGGAGGTAATGATTGCAGCCACGCTCCAGCCTCTCAGTGACATCAAAAGGACTCCTATGATGCATGTGTACTACTCTGGGCTGCCATCCTAGTGCCTTGTGTTTTACATGAAGGTCACAGGAACTTGTGACTGAGCAATAGGAGTTTTGAGAGCCTGAAAGCACTCCGCTGCAGTCACACTAATATATCATTTCCTCCCATACCACAGGCTGCCAACTCCACTTTTTTGTTCCTAGTATGTCCAGTTGCCTGGAGTGCCCTTTTCTACTTTCCATCTAAAATATTTCATCAGATTTCACCATTAATATGTCTGTTTGTGCTTTTAGCAGTTGATGATATTCAAGAATGTGAATGAATTTTTTTCAGGAGTGGGAGTGCCTAGTGTCTAGGACAGAGGGATTTGTATAGACATGTAACATTGGAGAACTACGCCACCTCATCTCACTGGGTAAGATTCAGAATTTGAACCTAGAAATTCCTGCTTTCTATTACTCTCATTTTTTTTTTTGATTATCTTTAAATATCTAGGGGCACTTCTGACTTCTGTTTCTGGGAATATGGTTTTTTAAAAAAATATTTTTAGTTATTGAAGGAATTTTATTTATTTATATGTAGTGCTGAGAATCAAACCCAGTGCCTCACATCACGTATGCTAGGCAAGCGCTCTACCACTGAGCCACAAGCCCAGCTCTGGTTTGTATTTTATTAGCAGTCCTCATCATTCTTGGTGACTCATCTTCCTCATCCTTTGTGCCTTTTTTTCTTGTCCTGTCATTATCTTTCTTTTGTAATAACCAAGGTTCCAGATGGAAATTTTATTCATGTGGTCATTTTTTAATATTTTATCTTCTGGGCAGGACTATACATTTATCAGCCAGATGTGTTCTTATTAGGAAAAGGCCAAGATTCCTGGATGGTTTTGAAGAATGAAGTAAGAGGACCTTGCCCAGGTGAGTGTGGGCTGAAGAGGCATCAGACAGCCATCACTGTAGATAACAGCTCAGCTGCTTGGTGAGGCAGCAACACCTCTGAAATATCCAGCTTGAATATCACTTCACTGGCCAAAAATCTCTGATAAAGGCCTGAAATCTACACACAAAGCCTTTTGCAAGAGAATTTTCTCTTTACTCCAGATACCTCTCTATTTCTACGCTCTAGATTTTCCCTTGTGTTACAAAAAGGTAAATGTTCCTCTTTTTTCTAGTGGTAATTATTTTATGAATGGTTTGGGTCAAGTTTCTCTTTTTCATTTATATTTTTGTTAATTTCTTCATTCTCAAACAAATTGTGGTTTTGTTTTTATTGTATCTACTACCTCTTGAAGTTTTCCTATATTACCTACTTTTTCCTTCCTATGTATTTCCTGCATTCATTAATTCATGCTTTTAGCTGACATTCTTCTAGCTGATTTTTAAATTTCATTTTAGTTTAGAAGAGTTAACAAAGAGTATATAATATTAAGAAAATTTCATTCTTTCCTATGACAAGAGCATGGCCACAAATCTGCATAATAGGTTCTACAGTAAGAAAAGACCCAATAGACTGCATGGTTGAAATCAGAATAATAGGTGTTAACAATTTCTGGCCAGTAAGGAGGAAGAGGCAGAAGAGAGGTTAAAGCTAACAGAAGACAACCAGGGTAATGCAGCCTCAGAAGAGACAAGCTCTGGTTTGTCCAGTTCCCTAGATTCTCCATTTACTTCTCTAATGATGATTGCTTATTAGCTGTTCAGTGCAGGGACCCAGCCATGAATTACTTGAGGGTCTTCTCTTGGTATGGAGCCATGGAGATTTAGGTTTATCCTTGGTAACTATCTGATGGCCCAAGGCACATGACCTATATCGGGGGTCTTCTGGGAAGACCCTTCTTGTAGCTCCAGAGTTGGGCATAACCCATTGGGAACTGGACAGCCCACCTCCTACCTTATTTGGCAAAGATCATTCCATGGAAAACCTTTGGTATTCCCTGATATAAATCAAGCTCGGGCTCCATTTTGCTCCTTTTAGTTTGGAAGCTCGATTCCTAAGATCAGCTAGCCTGTCCCACTCCTGCTTTTTACTTTCTGCTACTCTTTCTTAGCTTTTCCCCTGCAGCCAGCCCATTACACCAAGAGGAACTCCATTCCCACCTCACACATGGGATGTGGGTTAGAGTCAGCACTTATTCTGTCCCAGGTGCTTCATAGAAACAGTGTATTATTCCCAATTTCCTCAACAAACCTCTGATAATCATATAGAAAATAAACAAAAGGGGCCAGAGTTGTGGCTCAGTGGTAGAGTGCTTGTCTAGCATGCATGAGGCACTGGGTTCAATCCCCAGCACGACATAAAAATAAACAAAGGTATTACAACTAAAAAAATATTTTTAAAAAATAAAAAAATAAACAAAAGTTCTGTCAAGGTCACTAATTTTCCCATCACCAAAAGGTGACATCAGTAAACTAAAATATTCTCAAACTGAGGACTGTTATCTTTCTGCTGTGGTTAATTTATACTGCTCATATCTTGTGACTGAACTGCCTTTTAACTCATCTGGTTTTTGCTTGAATCCTTGCTCAGTTCCTAAGAAATTCTGTTTCCAGGAAAAATTCCCAAGTTCTGAAGAAAAAAATTATAGCACAACCAAATGATGCTTTTACTGAATCCTAAATACATAAGAAAAATTAAGTCTCAAAATAGTAAGACTTCTACTTAATTTCTAGCTCCTGCTAGATTCATACTGCTTTGGCAGATTTCTCAAGTAATTTTCCTATCTGAAATATCACCCAAAACCAACTCAATCAATGTAAACATAACCTACCCCGTGTGTCATGGAGTTCCTGGTAGAGTGGTGATTTTGGACTATATGCTTTCCATATGTTAAACCAATGATGTTATTTCCCAACCTTTCCATTTTTAAACTTAGAATTATATAAAATGTTCATCATAGTGTCTCACACATTACTTGTGTATTTGTAGCTATTTTCTGAAATACTTTCCTTGGCCTTGACTAGAAGGGAATAGAAGATCTCAGAAGAGGTTTGAAAGATAAAACAACCAAAGCTACTATAAAACGGATAAGCAATACCATGGTATAAAGAATAAATAAAGCACTTTGGTTGGGATTATATGACAAAAAATGATTTGGCTATACAGAGTAGAAGAAATGAGCAAGGTTAAATATTTACATGTAGAATGGCAAATGGAGAATAAGAAGATCTAATCATATTCCTTCCTTCATATCTTTCTTTGACTGCTTAAGCACCTGGAAATGCTATTATCTTGTGGAAGCACTATGCATAATAATTTACATAGAGATGCAAGGGATTAAACTGTAAGATAGATCATATGATTAGATTATTCCATTTGTGCTACTTTGTCCCTAGCATCCCCTACTCCATCCTATGTACCATTCATTCTCTTTTTGTCTTATAATGTGTTTATTCTATAATTATTTTCCAACAACTAACATATGCTAAGAATTCATTATACCATACTAAAAGTCTTTAGTTTGTTATTCCGTTATTGAAGAGGTATACAGATAATCATTTTTTTTTAAAAAATTTAATATTTATTTTTTAGTTGTTAATACTTTATTTATTTATTTATTTATTTATTTATTTTTATGTGGTGCTCAGCTCTACTCCTGAGCCATAATCTCAGCCCCAGAGAATCATTTATCAAACTCCTCAGATGAATATGGCCAAACCAAAACTTTGTCTCTCATCACCTGACTAAACTTTTTTTAAAACTTTTATTAGCACTTTAAAAGTTTGACTTATTTCTTGCCTTTTTTTTTCATATTGCACAGAATCTGTGAACTTTAAAATCATTTTCTTCTTGTGAAACTTAGGATTTACTTTCTATATTTATACTGGATATCTAATTTTCTTTTGGACAGTAAAATAGTGTGTGTTTACCTTCTTGTCTTCCAGCCACACAGACCAGGTGTCAGACCAAGAAGTTATTATCAAAAACTAACTTTTTTGAAAGAGAATTATCCCATGGGAGATAATGCAGATTTATAGAAACCACAGCATTGAAGGTTTGTGTTCTAGGTGATGGGAAGGCAATGGTCACTTTCAAGTACAAAAGGAAAATCAGGAAGAGTATTTCCAGCAGGTGATACTGACTCATGAAAAAATGCCAACTATGAACCAGCACACAGGTTTTACTTAACACCAGAGACTCAATATAGGAGAGAATAAATTTAAAGACTGTGAAAAAAACCTTCCGTTCTGCCTCTGACCATGCTCAACATCAGTTAATTTATACTGAAATTCTGTGAAGAGGAGATAAGCTGGCTTTCTGGGATGGTGGCTGTGGTGAAAGGACATGCCCTCAACTTTCATCTGTGACAACCATTTTCATTTCAACATTAACTTGGAACCTCTTACAGAAACGGGATTCCTTTTTTTTTTTTTAATTTTAATTTATATATGACAGTGGGATTCCTTTTACTTACAGTACAGTGTTCAGTGGCCAGAGTATTTCATCGTTGCAGAGGCACCTGGTGGAGAATTAATGGGTTACATTATGGGTAAAGCAGAAGGCTCTGTAGCCAGGGCAGAATGGCATGGGCATGTCACAGCTCTGTCTGATGCCCCTGAATTTTAACACCTTGGTTTGGCTGCTAAACTTAGAGTTATTAGAGGATATTTCAGAAAGAAGAAGTAGATTTTTTTTTGGTTGATCTCTTTGTAAGAGTATAACCAAGTTGCAGTCAACATGTACAAGCAGTTGGCCTACAGTGTGTACAGGACAGTTGTTAGAGTACTATTCAGCCAGCAGTGGGGAGCCCGATGAGGATGCTTATGATATGAGTAAGGCACTTTCCAGGGATACCAAACAGAAATCTGTCACACCATTACCTCATTCTGTGAGGCCTGAAGACAGTAGGTTCTTAGGCAATTGTTCCAAATAGTTTGTGGACAATATTATTTTCACTGAATGATCCTAGTTTAGGAGAAAAATAATCATTTATATCTTAAAGACTTTAATACAGGTTATAAACATTTTCAATCTCATTGTTTCCATTTAGCAGTATCACATGTCTTAAAGCTATTTGCTCTAATAAAATTCAATCAAGAAAGCAGCTAGGTCAGAAGGAAACTATCCACTATCATGGTTAATGTCCATTATATGCCAGGAAAAGACTTGCTCCAATATCCTAAATTCTGTGCCTGAAAACCACTGAACTGTTAAGTGAAGCTTTAAAAGCATATATGAAATGTATAAAACTAAGATGTACAATAAAATCCTTTTGTGTGTGTGTGTGTGTGTGGTGCTGGGGATTGAATCCTGGGCCTTGTGCATGTGAGGCAAGCACTCTACCAACTGAGCTACATCCCTAGCCCCTGGGAAGACACTTCTTTTTCTGATTCAGAACTTAACAGCAGATACTACACACTGGTGAGAAAATGAATGTACTCAAATTTTACTGGTCATAACAGAATTCATACTGGGGAGAGATCTTTTAAATGTAAAGAATGTGGGAAGGCCTTCAGTTGTGGTTCAGACCTTACCCGACATCACAGAATTCATATAGGTGAAAAGCCCTACGAATGTACTCACTGTAGAAAGACAATTAGTCAAAGATCACATCTCATTAAACATCCCAGGATTCACACTGGCGAAAAACCTTATGAATGTAGGGAGTGCAGGAAACCTTTTACTTGTGGCTCACACCTAACTCAACATCAGACAATTCATACTGATGAGAAATCACATAAATGTAAAGAATGGGAAAAGCCTTTATTCATAGTGCAAATCTAGCCCAACACCAGTATGTTCATGTTGGGAGGAAGCCCTACATTTGGAGCTTATACCTTCCTCAATATCAGTGAATTCATACTGGTAGGAAACCTTATGAATGTAAGCGATATGGGAAGACTTTTATTTGGGCTTCACATCTTGCTCACCATGAGAAAAGTCATGTTGAGAAGAAACTCCATGAATATTAAGAATGTGAAAGACCTTTCTTCATGGCTCAAGTTTAATGGACATCAGAAAACATACAGGTGAGAGAAATTATGAATGAAAAGAATGTAAAAAGACCTTTTTTTCATGACTCAGAACTGACATCAGAAAATCCTTACTGGAAAGAGACCATATGAATGTGAAGAATGTGAGAAAGCCTTTCTCGGGCTCACAACTTATTCAACATCAGAGAATGCATACTGGTGAGAAACCTTATAAAAGTGAAAAATATGGGAAATCCTTTTGTCTGGGGCTCACAGCTCACTCAACATAGGAAAATACATACTGATGCAGAACCCTATGAATGTAAGAAAACTGACCAGGCCTTTGGTCACCATTCATTCTTTATAGAGCTGAAAATTCACAATTGTGAGAATCATTGTAAATGGACAGACTATTAAATTTTGCTCAACACCAGAATATTTACACCTTTAAGAAATCCTATGAATATGAAGATTTAGAGACAAGATTTTCCCAGATTAAAACATAAAAAAGACTTTATTCATAAAAAATTAATTCAGTCTGTTAGTTCCTTCTTTAGAGAAACGCTAGAAGTATAATATTGACCTTTTGACAGGTCACACAGTGCACCCATCAAAGAATACACCATGCAATCTATGATAATTTAGAAAAAAAATCTGCTCATCATCAATTATGGAACATCATGGTTAAATGCTATGAATGACATCAGAGTATGGATTCCTTTTTTTCCCTTTTTTGTTGTACTGGGGATTGAATAGGGGTACTTTGCCATTGAGCTATCTTTAGTCCTTTTTTTTTTTTAATTTTGAGATAGGATTTTACTAAGTTGCTAAGACTTGCTTCAACTTGCCTTCTGCCTCAGCCTCCTGAATCACTGGGAGAGAATTGATTTTGATCATTTTCTTTTTTTTAAATATTTTTTAGTTTTACACAATACCTTTATTTTGTTTATTTTTATGAGGTGCTGAGGATCAAACCCAGGGCCTCGAACATGCTAGTGGAGCACTCTATGGCTGAGCTACAACCCTGATTTTGGATCATTTTCTAAAGAGATAATTTTATATCTTTTATAAAGAATTTATGTTTAATTCATGTGGGAAATATTCCATCACTACCAGAATCTTATTGTATTTCCAAAAATCTCATACAGAGGCTGTTTATATAATCAGTTTGGAAAAGCCTTAATCTATGTCATTTAACTTACTTTGCATGTCTTGGTTTCAATACATCCTGCCTCTATATTTGTTGGAAAGTAACTTCAATTGATCTGTTTATTTAGTCATTAGATTACAAGGGTTGGATGATTTTGAGACTTGATAACTTAATGACCACCATTAGTGTTAGAATTGCCATTTCTACCGAGTGCAGGACTATAAGGGCATAATGATGACAAATACGCTATCTGTATGTCTTATCATAATGTTAATTCTGAATGGAAACCAGTAGATTATAATGAAAGTTAGAAAGCCTTGACCACTGTTAATTTCATATGCTGTTTCAAAGGATCTGGACTATAAAAAAAAATTCTTACCTACTGGTTTAAGTGTGTGTGGAATTGTTGAGTGTTCAATAGTTGTTTTAAAAAGCACTTGGGCCAGGCGTGGTGGTGTGTGCCTATAATCCCAGCGACTTGGGAGGCCAAAGCAGGACTGTGAATTGAAAGCCAGCCCCAGCAACTCAGCAATGAGCTTTGTAACTCAGTTAAGACCCTGTCTCTAAATAAAATACAAAAAAAGGGTTGGAGATGTGGCCCCGTGGTTAACTACCACTGGGTTCAATCCCAGTACCACCCCCGCCAAAAAAAAAGCATTTGGTAGCCAGGTTTGTTGGCACACACGTGTAATCCCAGTGACTCAAAAGGCTGATTATAAATTCAAGGGCACCTCAGCAAATTAGTGAGACCCCTGAGCAACTTAGTGAGAACCTGTCTCAAAACAAAATAAAAAAATAAAAAAGGGCTGGGGATGTAGCTCAGTGGTAAAGTTCCCCTGATTTCAATCCTCAGTACCAAAGGTGGAGAAACAAAGGCATTTGGATGTAATTTGTCCCAATAGTTTCTAAAACCAAATGTCATATCATTTTTTTCATCATAGTTAAAATTCAGCAAATGGATAGCCAAATGAATTCTGACCTCTTGGAAATTTAGTATTACTTATATAAACAATTCTTAGGTTAAAGAACAAAATGTGAAATTGCTGACTATTTAAATGTGAATGTTAATTAGACCTCTGTATTTCAATTTTTATGAATGAGACCAAAACAGTTCTTAGTAGAAATTGTTCCATGTAAGCAACCAGGAAGACAGATGGCAGTCTGTGTCTTGTCACCACTCTTTCAGTTTCAATAATGCCTACAATATCGTAAGATCTCAAAGGATTTGTTGAATAATGATTACTCAGCAAGCTTGAAGAAGAAAAAAGTATCTGTGCTGGAGATGTTACTCAGTGACGGAGCACAGGCTTACCATGTGTAAAGTTTGGGAATGAATTCCCAGCACCACAAATCAAATGACCCAAATGAGTGGATGAATATGTTTTTTTTTAAAAAAATAAAGACCAAATCATGGAATGAGGAACAATAAAGGTTTATCCAAAGCATTTCTCTGAAGGCTAGGATATAGCTGGGTAGGATGCTTACCTAGCATGCACAAAGTCCTAGGTTGAATCGCCAGTACCAGATTAAACAAAAAACAAACACACAAAAAAACCTGTTTCTCTGAAGAAAACTATTACCAGATTTGGTAATGCCTCTGTCTTTATCATTATGATAAAGAAAGGGATGTACCTATACTCTTAAGGGTATTTTTAAAATATATAAAGTGTGATTTTTGTAGGAAGAGAACTTATTTTCTAGGAAATATTATTAAATGATTTTTTTTTAAACAGCCCCAAAGGCAAAAAACAGAAACAAAAACAAGGACCTTTGAAGGAAAGAGGAAGTGTTCGGTTGTCATGGAGCCAGAGGAGCGCTAAGTCCACCGAAGTCCCAGAGACGGCCCCAGCGGAGGAGCAGAAGGAAATGGAAGAAGATAAAGTGACTAATCCAGATAAAGCTGAAGAAGCAAAATTTAAAAGCAAGGTATCCTCACCTGGGACAAAAGCCTGGAGGTTTAGATTTTTTAAGGAAACGATTTCGGAAAGGGCAAAAATATTTTGATTCTGGGGATTGCAACATGCAAAAGCAAAGACGAAGAACAAGCAACTTCCCCTGCAGGCCCGGATAAGAAAGAGGTCACTGGTGACCATATTCCTACTCCCCAGGACCTTCCTCAACGGAAACCATCCCTTGTTGCTAGCAAGCTGGCTGGCTGATTAAAAGAGCTAACCTGCATGAATTTTCTAATTCCCATTATTTCTCCTCATATGTTACTTATCCACCTTTTATTCCTTTCATTCACTAAGCCATTTAAATGAGACTGTCGGCTTTGCAGGTAGACACAGTATGCACTGGAATATACATGTGTAGAGGTTTTGATTAGTTTTAACAGTGCATTGATGAAAAGGACATGTTAGAGCAACATAAGTAATCTACTTGAAAGTATTTGTATACATTACTTAACTCCTAATAAAGGTTCCCACAAGTAATAAGCAAATTTTACAATTTTAATGTTTTTGCCTTCCTCGATTATCTTAATTATAGCTGTGTATGTTACTCTTATTTAATGTAACCTCTGTATTGATTTCTTCTGTATTTTCCTTCTGAATTTTGTCAAACAGAAGTTTAAGACCACAAGTTTGAAGAAAGATCACAAATTCAAATGAAAATAAGAGGGGCTTTGAAATATTTGTATTAACTGTGCTTGAACTTGAATGGCCTTAAACCTGTTTCAGCTTTAACAATAGAATTTTATTTGGGCAATATTTGCCCATTCTGGTGTGACTTACATGACTCCAGTGCTTAACAGCTGCCATTGAAGCTAGTATTCTTATTTAATTTTGTAGTGTTAAATACCTTTCATTGTTGAAGATGTGAATGAAGTATGCATGTGCATTGACTGTTGAATTCTCTTTTGTGCCATTTTTATAAATACAGTAGTTTTGCACAACCTTTCAACACAAAACAAAAACCTCAAAAAATTATAATTAAAAATCATGTGAGGGCTGGGGATGTGGCTCAAGCGGTAGCGCGCTCGCCTGGCATGCGTGCGGCCCGGGTTCGATCCTCAGCACCACATACAAACAAAGATGTTGTGTCCGCCGAGAACTAAAAAAAAAATAAATATTAAAAATTCTCTCTCTCTCTCTCTCTCTCCTCTCTCACTCTCTCTTTAAAAAAAAAAAAATCATGTGAGACTAGATAATTGTTTTAGTTCTCTGCGGACACAACATCTTTGTTGGTATGTGGTGCTGAGGATCGAACCCGGGCCGCACGCATGCCAGGCGAGCGCGCTACCGCTTGAGCCACATCCCCAGCCCCGTGACTAGATAATTGTATAGTTACACCCTCAAGGAAAAAAAAATTCTACAGCACATTTGCCAGTTTATGTTGATGTAATTCTTATAATTAGATGACAATAGCTTCTGAACAAAAAATTCAAAAATTTCATTCAGGAAGATACATGAATAAAACAATAGCTGAACCCAGTAGTTAATGAAAGAATAATATATGATTAAAATATATTATGCTTATAATATGCTTACAAATCTTTTATCTGGATGGATGAGAATCCTGAATGAAAATGTACTTTTAGTTTTTACTTACTCAGTTTCTTCTAAGTGCAGATTTTTAAAAAATATTTTTGGTTGTATATGGACACAATACCTTTATTTTATTCATTTTATTTTTATATGGTGCTGAGGATTGAACTCAGTGCCTCACACATGCTGTAGAGCTCTACCACTGAGTCACAACCCCAGTCCCTAAGTGCAGTTCTTCTCCCTTTTAGAATTACCATCCTCATTCTGCCCTAACCACGTTTCTTTGCAAGAGTCACTGTTCTAGAAAAAGAAGGAACTAAAAAACCTTTGGGGGAAAAAAAGTAAAATAATTTATTTATTTTTATGTGGTGCTGAGGGTTGAACCCAGGACCTCGGCACATGCTAGGCAATCGCTCTAGTGCACACGTTTAGTACTTTAATAACTCCTATCTTTAACCGGTGGAATTTTACAACTGTGGGGAAAGTAATTTATTGTTATATAACTTTATTATGATAAACTGGCCATTTTCATTAATGCTGTGTGCTTGTCATTCTGGGGATTGAACCCAGGAGCATTTTACCTCTGAGATACATCTTCATTTCTTTTTTCAATTTTATTTTGAGGTAGGATCTTGCTTAGTGCCCAGTTCAAGTTGGTCTTGAACTTGTGATTCTTCTGCCTCAGCGTCTCAACTGAAATTACAGGTGTATGTCTTCATGCCTGGCTACATTTCTTTTCTTTTTTTTTTCCAATAATTTTTTAATTGTAACACAGACACAATAACTTTATTTTATTTTTTATTTTTTTTAAATATTTTTTTTAGTTGTAGATGGACATATTATCTTCATTTTTATTTATTTTTATGTGGTGCTGAGGATTGAACCCAGTGCCTCACACATTTAAGGAAAGTGCCCTATTTCTGAGCTGCAACCCCAGCCCCTAGATTTCTTTTCCAAAGTGATATGTACAATGAGAAAAATATCATTTACAGGTTATCTGATGAATCGCTGACCCCATCACTGGTTTGGTCACACATTTATAGAAAAGTATAATTCATTCCTTTTTCCTTAGGCCCAAATTGCCTTCTCAAGTTTGGGGTAATTGTTAATTACCAGTGTTTAATCTTCACAGTGAATTTCTGGATACCCTTTAACGCATCATTTGGGCTTCTCCATTATCCTCTATGTATTCTGAACACTGATAATTTTCTAGTATACCTCACAGATGACAAACTACCCTCATTCTGCCCTAACCACCTTTCTTTGCAAGAGTCACTGTATTGGAACCATTTTGAAAAAGAAGGACTAAATAACCTTTGGGGGGAATAAAAAGTAAAATTAAATTTATTCCTGGTAGTGTAAATCAGACTAAATTTCTGACAACTCAAGAGACCTAATATAACAATAAAAATACAAAAAGAAACTTCACAAGTATGACAAGAAAACATGGCTGGTACCTTTTATAACCGTAGAATGGGGATACCAATAACTATTGACTTGAAGATAGGCAGGGTGGTGCACACCTGTAATCCCAGCAACTGGAAAGGCTGAGGAAGAAAGATTGCAAGTTAAAGGTCATCCTGGGCAACTTGGAGACATCTTGTCTCAAAGTTTCAAAAAACAAACAAACCAACAACAACAAAAAAAAAAAAAAAAGGAAGAGGAATGAAAAGGAAGAGGGAATAGGAAAGAAAGAGGGTTGGGGATGGAGTTCATTTATATAGCATTTGCCTAGCATGGACAAAGTACTGAGTTCAATCTCCAGTATCACAAAAACAAAAATAACTATGACTCAAAAAACCCTGCAGAAACAAGGAAGTCAAATTTTTGTAGGTCTTAAACAATATAAAATGGGAAAATGATAAATTGAGATATGAAAGACCCCTAGTATGATATAGAATTAGGTAAAAAGCATAAATAGATATTTCATAGGAAAAGAAAGAAATGGCCAGGTGTGGTGGTACATGTCTGCAATCCCAACAACTAGAAAAAGAAGGGTCTTCCTTGATGTTCAGGTAAGTAGTCACCAATACATGCACATGGAGAAACCTTCCTAAGCCAGGGGAAATCACTACCTTACTTATCTTTTTGGAATGTTCTTCTTCCGTATATCTGTATTTCTTTTTTAAAAAAATCTTTATTTGCTTATTCATTTTTTTAATCAAATGGGGTATAATTTCTTATTTTTCTGATTGTACAGGTTGCAGAATCACATTGGTCATACAGTCACCCATATACATACAGCAATAATAATGTCTATTTTATTCTGCTGCCCTTCCTATCCCCCCTTCCCCCTCCCCTCCTCTCCCATCATGCTTATTCATTTTTATATGGTGCTGAGGATCAAACCCAGTGCCTCACCTGTACAAGGCAAGTGCTCTTCAACAAAGCTACAACCTCAACCCCCAAATATCTATATTTCTTTTTTTAATATTTCTTTTTTTTGTACACAATACATTTATTTTGTTTATTTATTTTTATGTGGTGCTGAGGGTTGAACCCAGGACCTCACACATGCTAGGCGATCACTCTACCGCTGAGCCACAACCCAGTCCCTATCTATATTTGTTATCCCCTCATTTCAGTTGTCTGCTCAAAAGTCACGTTATGAAAATGTCCAATATGTAATTGCAGCTCTACTGTATTTTCCACTAATAGACTATTTTTAAAGTTGGTCTACTGTTTTTCTCTCCAATGCTTAATTAAAGCAAGGACTTTGTTGCATCCATTGCTTTGTCTCTAGTGCTTAGTACCATTTTTTGAATGTTGTTGATATTTAATACTTATTAACAACTGAAAAATGCAAATGTACCTGTATTCATCAATCTCCTCAGATGCTTCTGATATAAAACAAAATTTGAGAGTACTACTCATAATGTTTCAAATGATTTATACATTAACTTAGAATAAAATCCAAACTCCTATTCAAGTCTTAAAGGTTGGGGCTGGGGTTGTGGCTCAGTAGTAGAGCACTTGTCTAGCATGTGTGAAGCTCTGGGTTCAATCCTCAGCACCATATAAAGATAAATACATAAAATAAAGGTATAAAAAATAAAGGTATTACAAAATTAAGGTATTATGTCTACCTATAACTACAAATATATACTTTTTAAAAGTCTTAAAGGTTGCTGCATGATCCAGTTCTTTAATACATTTTACTTCATTCTGAGCCACTACTGTATTCAAGAATGATGCTCTACTCTTATTGGCCTGATGTAAGATCCTGGAATATATCAAATTCTTTCTTCTTTCCCAGCTAGAATTTCCACATGCTACTCCAGCTGCCATGAATGCCTTCTTTCCTTCTCTCTCTTTTTATTTTTTGTATTGGGGATTGAACCCAGGAGCACTTAAACACTGAGACAATCCCTAGACCTTTTTATTTTGAGACAGGGTCTAGCTAAGTTGCTTAGGACCTTGCTAAATTGCTGAGGCTGGACTTGAACTTGCAATCCTCCTGCCTCGGCCTCTCAAGTCACTGGGATTACAGGTGTGCACCACTATGCCCAGTTATTCTATATTCTTTTAAAGCAACGCTAATCCCATCAGGAAATAATTATCAGGGTATAATGATTCCTAACAATTATCTTAACAATTTTATTATTATTATTATTATTATTATTATTATTATCATCATCAGTAAATAATAATTTCCTGACGTGGAAACTAAACAGAGCAATTAAATGCAGGGTTTTATTTCCTGTTCTCTATATTGACTGGCATTAAAGAAAAAAAAACCCTTGTTTTTATTTATTTATTTTTATGTTGTGCTGAAGATGGAACCCAGTGCCTCACATGTGCTAGGCAAGCGCGCTACCACTGAGTCATAACCCCAGCCCTTGACTGGCCGCCTGCTCCTGCACTGCTCCGCGCCTCCCCCTGCGCCCAAGGGGCTTTCCGGCCAAAGCGGAGCAGGGCGCGGGCTCTTCAATATTATTTTATCTTGCAAATTCAAACTATGTATAAATCTATAGCCAAACTATACTATTAGCTTGAAGACTAGATGTTATTTCCTTTAATAGCAAAGCAAGTATTGGAAAGCCTAACTAACTTATCCTTACTACCAACTATTTACCTAAGTGGAGAATTATAGTATTATTTTCATGATCTAACTTTTATTTTTTTGGGTGCTCTAATACAGATTGAAGGAAGGGCCGTGCACATGCTAGGCAAGTGTTCTGCCACTGAGCTACACCTCTAGCACTTATGTTCTAATTTTACCACTATTCTAAGAGGACTTAATATACAATTATAGCCTTGAATTCCTTGTATATATGAACCACAACACAATGAGGAAAATTCACAAGTCACAGTAATAATAACAAACATCATTCACACAAGAAAATGCTCTTGTATTTCTACATCTCCTACCACTATTACATCTATCACTTAACCCCAAAATTATTCTAGAACCTATATACTGTAAATAGAGTTTAAATAAAACACTAGAAATGTGAATTTAGGGATGGGGGTGTAATTCAGTGCTTACTCAGTGGTGTAATTCACACATGCCTGGCATGTGTGAGGCCCTGGGTTCAAACCTCAGCACCGCAATTAAATAGATAGATTAAAAAAATAAAGTAAAATAAAGGTCCTTTGACAACTAAAAATATATTTAAAACAACAACAACAAAAAGCTCTACTTACCAAGAAAGTATGCAAGAACTGCCATATCATTCCTTCACATAGAACAACACGGCTTTCTCACATTTCAAAAGACAAAAGTAATCAGTTGGCTTTAGAAGTGAAAAGCATGATGCAACTCCAAATAAAAGTAATAATTCTCTCCCCCATCATAATTTCATTTGCCACCTTATTTTAACCAATTACCCTAACAATCACTAACATTTATAAAAACACCTCTTCCCCACACCATGTGAAGACTTCTATTTCACATGCTTTTGCCACAAGCTTTACTCTAACCCTAATGTTTATTCATTTCAAACTGACACTGAATGTCTATTCAAACTTTATAATTGAGGGCTGGGGTTGTGGCTCAGTGGTAGAGCATTTGCCTAGCATGTGTGAGGCACTAGGTTCAATCCACATAAAAATAAATAAAATAAAGGTATTGTGCCTGTCTACAACTAAAAAATAAATAATAAATACTTTATGACTGACGCTCAATTCAAGTTAGATTGCTTCTCAATAACATCCATACTAGTACCACTTTTTGTCACATGATCTACTATGGAAGTTTCAAAATGATATATATTTGGACATAGATATTAATCTTTGGGTGTGTTACTGGGGATCGAACCCAGGGGTGCCCCACCACTGAACTACACCCCAAGTCCTTTTTATTTTTTGAGACACTCTGGTTGAGTTGCCAAGGCTGGCCTTGACCTTGTGATCCTCCTGCCTCAGCCTCCTGATTAACCTGGATTATAGGTATGTGCCACCATATCTGGCAATTCTAAAACATTTTTAAACTCTATTTGTATCTTTGAGAGCTCCTCAATAACGCCTTAACACTGCCTAGTGAGCTAATTCACTGTCCCAGTGTTGGCTCATTTCTTCTCTCTTTTTAATCCTCTATAACCAGGTTTTTGTTCCTCTCATTTCCAAACCTACTTGTGAGGGTCACCAATATCCTTTTGTCTTGCCAAATCCAATAGCTAATTCTTAGCCTTCATCTTACTTGACCAATGGGCAGAATCTCTCATTAACCAAATTCCCCACCCCCTTTTTTCTGTACCAGGGACTAAACCCAGGGTACTTAATCACAGCCACATCTCTAGCCTTTTTCTTTTTTTTGAGACAGGGCCTCACTAAGTTGCTGAGGCTGGTCTCAAACTTGCAATCTTCCTGCCTTAGCCTTCTGAATCGCTGAGGTTACAGGAATGCACCACCACACCCAACTCAAATCCCTCCTTTTGTTTGTCACTGGTTCCTGGTACACTACATTCCTTGATAACAAGCTATTCAGTCTCCTTTGCTAGACTAGTCTCCTTTTCTTGATTGAATGCTGAAATGCCTATGGTTTATCCTTGCACTTTGCCTTGCCTTCTGTCTAAATCAAGTCCTCCATAATTACATCCCGTTCCATGATACAAGATTAATCCCATATTTCTTATTGGTCCTGACTATTCCCACCACCTGAAGGCTTCCAAATGCTTATCTAACTTATCCATATGGATATCTAATGAGCATCTCAAATACACAACTTGACTTTCTTCTGCCAGGTTCTTAACCCTGATGACTCTATTTCCAACCTTCAAAGTACTTGACTTCAAAAGTATTTATTCTATTTTTAAAATATCACCAATTCTCATCTATTAAACCCCATTCCAAGCCACTACCGCCAATGTGAAATTCTGAACTAGTCCTCTAATGGTCTTCTTGCTATTATTATTATTATTTAGTTTTTTAGATGGATACAATACTTTTATTTATCTCTTTATTTTTATGTGGTGCTGAGGATCAAACCCAGTGCCTCATACATGCGAGGCAAGCGCCCTGACACTGAGCCACAATCCCAGTCCTGCTTTCATTATTTTTAAAAAAATATATTTTTAGTTGTAGATGGACACAATACCTTTGTTTATTTCATGTTGTGCAAGGCAGGCACTCCATCACTGAGCTACAAACCCAGCCACCCACCCCCCCACCCCTGCTTCCATTTAAAAAAAAAATATTTTTAGTAGTAGATGAACATAATACCTTTATTTTTTATTTATTTTTATATGGTGCTGAGGATTGAATCCAGTGCCTCACATGTGCTAGGCAAGTGCTCTATCACTAAGCTACAACCCCAGTACCTCAGGACTTTTAAACAAAGATCCCTTACTCATCTGCACAAAACCAGTCAGGAGCTGGTTTCCATATACAGAATAAAATTTCATTACTTGCAGTGGCCTAAAAGGTCCTATAAGATCAAATCTATTTTGGTTACCTCACCTCTCCTTTCTATTCTCACTGTCTCTGCTCTAATTGCCCTGTCTTTCTTACTAATCCTCAAATAAGTAAAGCTCAATATATCTCTAGGACTTTGTACTTCTGCTTCCTCTGCCAGAATCTATTTCCTTGATTTTTTTTCATGGCTAACTTTATTTTGGTTTCAGTTCAAAGATTACCTCCCCTGACAGATTATCCTGACTATCCTAATCTAAGAACACAGGAATTCTCAACAGACATTTCCTGGTTGGAGATACTTGTCCAAGTTTAAATATAAAAGAATATCTAGGAGAAAAAATAATTCAAAAAATAAATAGAATGATTTCCCCTGAGAGAGATCAAAGGTAGTTTTCCTTTTTAAAACAAAAGGGGAAATAGGAGAGAAGAGTGTTATACATACCCACACTGATATAATGTACCTGCTCTCCCCAAGTGTCAGGCCTTCTTTCCTTGGGCCTTTCATGAGAGTTTCACACAAACATCTCAAAGAGCTGCTACTTCACAGACCAACCATAAAACTACCAGCAACAGATGCTTTGCTGTGACCAACCCTCATTTCCCTCATCACTGTCTTCCTGTTTTGGTTCTTACCACCATCTAAGGCTCCTTTCCTTGCTCCAATAAGGAAGGCACATTTGGCTTAGGGATGATACATCCAGCTTAAAAGAAAAGAAATGGAACATGGTGATTCTTCAGGAGTTCTAGAATCAAATCAGATTCAGTGGCCAACAATGAAGAGACAGTGACAGAGGAAGGTATCATGATCCAAAGGATGATAAACACAGAAGTACACAATGAAGTACTCCATTTCTACCTCTACAAACTGAAACCTTTCCTTGGGAATGGAAATTAGAAATTCACAATGAAGGAGGCAGAAATTATATGGGGACAAATTCTGATTATTATATAAGAAGAGCTTCCTGAGTGAGGTTAGATTGCTATAGTTCTCTAATGTCCTATCCCTATCCCTGTGGGCAAGGTCCAGGCATTCCCATTCCTCCCGAGAGAAGTTGACAGACATATTACTGAAAGTCACCGGCCACTAGAACAAAAAGTTCATTCTTTATTTGTGAAAATATGGTAACAATTTTGAGGTGAAATGAGAAAGGATGGAAGAGGTCATGGAAGGAGGTGGTAAGACACAATAGACAATAGGCTATGGCTGATAATATTAATATTATTGGTCATTGAAGGAATATGTGTGCCTAAACTGTAGTAGCAACATGATTCTTAAGTACTTGTATTGCTACAGACAAACCTGTGTATAATAGGACAATTCAATTAATCAGAAAGGTCTGGAAGTAAAAAAGGGGAAATGAGAACATGAAATACTGAATGCAATCAGAACATTAAACTTTCTAATTCTAATAAACAATAATAAAATCTTTTTTGTTTTAATTATAGATGGACACAATACTTTTATTTTATTTATTTACTTTTATATAGTAATTGAAAGGTTAATAAAATAGGTACTTGTCACTCTGTTTTTCTATATGCTTAACAGAACACTGTTGAAATCTTGTTCCCAGGATGTGTTGTCCCCAACTGTGAACTGTTTGCTAATCTTGTTCCCAGGAAGTGCTGTCCCCAACTGCCAAACTGCAGGATGCACTCCCTCACTCGGTTGCAGGCAAACTGCTCACTAGCCCTGACCCATCAATGAACTTCCCTCCCTGCCCTCTCCAAGAAAAGTATATAAGCTCTGCTCAAGCAGTTCTCAGGGCTCTATCTCTCTTTGCTATAGAGAGCTCGGGCCCCAGCATGCTGGTCTCCAAATAAACCCACCCTTCTGCTTTTGCATAAGACAGTCTCTTGTGGTCTCTTACTCCGACGTTCCGCCGGACCCTTACATTTGGTGCGTTGGCCGGGAATTGCGCATCGCCGGACAGGGAGACCTCAACAAGACTCCTTTAGGGGGGTAAGTAAGGTGCCTTATCTTCTTCTTCTTCTCCTCCTCCTCCTTCTTCTCCTTCTTGTTTTTCCTTTGCGATCGCTCAGAGTCTGGTTTTGGGCTGGAGAGCGTGAGCTCTCAGGGCCTTCTGGTTTTGGGCTGGAGAGCGTGAGCTCTCAGGGCCTTCTGGTTTTGGGCTAGAGAACGTGAGCTCTCAGGGCCTTCTGGTTTTGGGCTGGAGAACATGAGCTCTCAGAGCCTTCTGGTTTTTCTGGTTTTCTGGTTTTGGGTTGGCAGAGTGTGGTTGTCAGCGGAGAGCGTGAGCTCCCCTGGCGGTGGTGGATAAACGTGTCCCTGAAGCCACAGACCACGTCTCCTCAAGGGACGCTTTGGGAGACTCTGGGGGGGACGGAAGTGCCCCCATCTGGGAGGGACAAGGTGCCCTCATCTGTATTCTGCTGCCAACCCGTCTGGTCTTGCCGGCAACTATTCTTTCTCTCAGGTTGAATTCACTGTCTATTTTTAATCTTTGCCTCTGAACTTGTGTTACACGTTTACTGTTTAGTGTGTGTCCATGTTAGTGTCACGTTTGTATTGTCCCTGTCTTTGTTCAAGTAACTTTCATTATGGGACAGAGTCATTCACTGGACTGAAGTCCGCATAAGGGCTCAGAATCTTTCTTTTTCAGTAAAACACCGGACCTGGCAGACTCTCTGTGCCACAGAATGGCCCGCTTTTGGAGTTGGATGGCCTCCAGAAGGATCTTTCTACTCCCCACTAATTTGAAAAGTCAGAAATATTGTCTTTGTCTTTCAGCCGGGGCCACATAGCCATCCAGATCAACAGCCGTATATCTTAACTTGGCAGGACCTTTGTGAATCTCCTCCTCCACCCTTTGTTCTCCCTGAGTCTCAAGATTTGACTCTGCTGGACTCTCCTCCCTTTCCTTAACCCCTGCCTTCGTTCCCCAACCCCCAACACCCTCTAAGTGATTCCCCTGATGCTGACTCAGGTTCTCCACCATTGAAGGAGGTTAAACAAGCCCAGCACCCTCCAGATGACTTCCCTGAAGCACACATAGCCCCTCCTCCCCTGGAGGAAGCTGGCCCAGCTAAAGGAACTTGCCGGCAGCGAATGATTAAAAACCCTGAAGCCCCCGTGATACTTCCCCTCCGTCCTCATGGGCCAATGATAGAGGATGACCATGGTGGAGAAATGCAAATCTACCAGTATTGGCCTTTCTCCTCTTCAGATCTATATAACTGGAAAAATAACAATCCCCCTTTTTCCGAGGACCCCACCCTGCTCACAGGTCTGATCGAGTCATTGATGTTTTCACACCAGCCTACTTGGGATGACTGCCAACAACTCTTAGGCACTCTCTTCATGACAGAGGAGTGAGAGAGAGTCCTCCTGGAAGCAAGAAAAAATATCCTCGGACCAGATGGGCAACCAACACAACTTCCCAACATAATCGAAGCTGACTTCCCCTTGAACTGACCCAACTGGGACCCCAACACCTTTGAAGGTAGGGAGCATCTGTCCACTTATTGCCGGGCTCTAATAGTGGGTCTCCAAGCAGCCGCTAGACGGCCAACTAATTTGACCAAGGTAAGAGAGATTATTCAAGGGCCTAATGAATCACCCTCTATGTTTCTAGAGAGAATTATGGAGGCATATAGGAGATATACTCCTTTTGATCCTCAGGCAGAGGATCAAAAGGCATCTGTCACGATGGCCTTTAATGGGCAAGCTGCCCTGGATATTAAAAAAAGGTTATAACGCTTAGATGGATTACAAGATATGACTTTAAGAGATTTAGTCAGAGAAGCTGAGAAGGTATACTATAAGAGAGAAACTGAGGAAGAGAAGTGAGCAAAGGGAGGATGAAAGAAACAAAAGACAGACTGAGGCATTGAATAAGGTCCTGGTCACAACAACAAATAGGCCAGAAGTTAGGAGACAGGGAGACAGAAAGGGATACCTGGGCCCATGCCAAAAGCCACATCTGGCCTCAGATCAATGTACCTACTGTAGAGAAAAAGGACACTGGGTCAAAGAGTGACCTAGAGAGAAACAGCCACGCCAACCAGCCATTCTAACTTTGGAGGATGACTAGGAAAGTCAAGGCTCGGATCCCCTCCCCGAGCTCAGGATAACTTTTGAAGTGGAGGGGACCCCAATAAACTTTGAAGTGGATACAGGGGCAATATACTCAGCCCTTAAGGCCCTATTGGGCCCTCTATCAACTAAAAGGTCTCTAATTCAAGGGGCTAACGGCAGTAAATATCAGGCTTGGACAACTAAGAGGACCATGGACCTGGGAAAAGGAAAAATCCATCACTCCTTCCTAGTGATCCCAGAATGCCCAGCCCCATTGATGGGCAGAAATCTGCTCACCAAATTCCGGGCCAGAATAACTTTTAACCCTGAAGGCCCCCAAATGGAATTTCTAAATCCTTCAGTAAAAACTCCTATAGTCATGGCTTTAACTATGTCAGTAAAAAAATGAACATCAACTCTTCACACCCCCCCAAGACTGATCAAACAGGCAAGCTATCCCAGAAATGGATAACAGATTACCCAGATGCCGGGGCAGAAACTGCTGGGTTAGGCCTCGCCGTAAAACAACCTCCAATAATGGTGGAGTTAAAAACCTCAGCCTCCCCAATTAATATTAAACAATATCCTCTGAGCAAAGAAGCTAAAGATGGGATAAGGTCCCATATTCAGAAATATCTGGCCTTAGGGGGTCCTAAGGCCCTGTCAATCGGCCTGGAACACTCCCCTGTTACCAGTAAAAAGCCAGGAACTGGGGACTATCGCCCTGTTCAAGACCTAAGAGAGATCAACAACAGAGTGCAGGACATTCACCCCACAGTACCTAATCCGTACAATCTGCTTAGCACCCTGAACCCTGAACGAAAATGGTATACTGTCCTGGGCTTAAAAGATGCTTTCTTTTGCTTGCCTCTGCATAAAGATAGTCAATTGCTGTTTGCTTTCAAATGGGTAAACCCAGAAACTGGAACGACTGATCAACTAACTTGGACCAGACTCCCACAGGGGTTCAAAAACTCCCCCACTCTCTTTGATGAAGCCCTCCACAGAGATCTCAACAACTTCAGAACTACGCACCCCGAAGTCACCCTGCTTCAATATATGGATGACCTACTACTGGCAGCCGATACCAAGGAAAACTGTGAGTCTGGGACCCAAGCACTATTATCCGAGCTTGCTCAACTCAGGTATAGAGCTTCTACCAAAAAGGCCCAAATTTGCCAGCAAGAAGTAATCTTTCTGGACTATTCCCTTAGGGGCAATAAATGATGGCTCACTAAGCCCAGAAAACAAACCGTTGTGCAGATACCACCCCCATCTAACAAGAGGGCAAATGAAGAAGCTAAATTGGCAGCCCTAAACAGAGTAACCATGTTAACACTTTCCATACGGAGGAAATATGAGTCAGAAGATTTAACTACATCAGAGCACCCTGAAAACTTAACATCTGAGGACACTGACACTGAACTCCTTGACAACACTGAACCCAACTTGCAATTTCAGAAAGCCCTACACTACGTTAAAAATGTACATCAACTCACTCACCTTGATTCAAAGAAACTGCAGGCATTCCTAAAAGATCAAGAACAGAGTTTTCCACTAACCGGCTCACAGCAAAAGGAAAAAACTGAACGGGTAATAAAAGTCTGTCGGGTCTATCAATTGGTTAATGCTTACCCCTCCAATCTTCCTATAGGAAGGCGTCTTCGAGGAACCAGACCAGGACAATTCTGGGAAGTGGACTTTACTGAATTAAGCCAGCAAGGTATGGACTTAAATATCTCCTAATCTTTGTAGATACATTTTCAGGATGGAATGAAGCCTTCCCCACAAAAAAGAAACGGCACAAATGGTGGTCAAGAAGATCCTAGAAGATATTTTTCCAAGATACAGCCTGCCTAAGGTAATAGGGTCTGATAATGGACCGGTGTTCGTGGCCCAGGTAAGTCAGGGGTTAACCAGGACCCTGGGGATTAACTGGAGGTTACATTGCACTTATAGACCCCAGAGCTCAGGACAGGTAGAAAAAATGAATAGAACCATTAAAGAGACCTTGACAAAATTAAGCTTGGAGACCGGCATAAAAGATTGGACTATGCTCCTGCCTTATGCACTGTTTCATGCAAGAAAAATGCCCTCTGTTTCTTTGTGTAACCTCACCCCCTATGAAATTCTCTATGGTGCCCCTCCTCCAATAAGGGACCTGACCCCAACTCTAAGACCTAACGATTCTTTTCACACCCCCTTGCTTGACAGACTTAAAACTTTTGAAAAAACTCAGTGATGCCTGTGGAAACAGCTGGCCACTGCCTACCAACTTGGGAATGAAGGAACTCCACACCGATATCAAGTGGGAAACTTCATCTATGTAAGACGACATCAGGTGTCATCCCTAGAACCCCGCTGGAAAAGACCATACCAGGTGCTACTTATAACACCTAAAGAGGTAAAGGTAAATGGAATCACTTCCTGGATCCATGCCTCTCATCTCAAGCCTGCGCCCTGTCCAGATTCTGGTTGGAAATTGAAAAAGACTGGTAACCCTCTCAAATTGCGTATTCGCCGTGTGGATAAGGCTATAGACTCTCCCCTTGACCACCAGTGGTCCTAACCCTCATCAGCCCGTACAACAGTGATGGCTAATCTCAAATCATGTCAGCTGGCTATAGGTCTTTCCTATTGAGATATCCCTGATGAAAAAGATCCCACTAAAATTCCATTAAATCCCTTCCATACCAGATAATAGAAACAAACATTATGGATGTAGAGACACTCGAGCCAGATGTAGGTTGGTTAACCTAGATTACTATGTTTGCTCGGCGAACTATCAAAGCCACAAACAGTCACAGCTATGTTGGGGAAAAACCGACTTCTTCTGTAAGTCATAAGGATGTAAACATACAGGGGCTACCTGATGGAACCCAAACCTCCGCCGGTTCTCAGACCATTGCCCCTTGCTGAAGTAACAGATACTGAGGTATCTCTCCACCCATTCACTCCTCTCTTCTCCTGTCAATGTCCACACCGGGTCCCACCAGGTCCTCCTACCAGCTAACCCAAAGCTCCAACCAGCTGAGGAGAGCCCTCAGACCCCTATCCGAGATGTAATGAAAATGGCCTTTAAAGTTGCTTTGTCATCACTGAAAACAGGTTACTAAAAATTTAAAGTCCCTCACAGACTTTTTGGGATACTCACTCCCGTCTTCCCCTCTGCTCTACCTGTTCTACTACTCGAGTTTTTGTTGCTAGGAAAATCCCAAACCCCTTTCCCATTATTCTTTTACATCTCTCCTTCCTCATTCTCAGATCCATGGAGCTGCTCTCAGCACCGCCTTCCCCGTCCTCCCCCTCTGTACCAGGCCCACAAAACTGACCTTCTTCAGAAGTCTTCACTATGGCTGACTTTAGGACTTTCAGCAAAAGAGTCCCTATAAAAGAGTTCAGTATAGATAAACTTCCTCTTTTCATATTGCCCTGTTCTACTTGGCCACTGACTGGAAAAATCAGCACTCCTAAGCTAGACACCCCCTTACTAGTTTTTCACAAAATATGTGAACAAGGCCTCTGGCCTTGAGCTGGGGCTTCACAGAGATGGCTACATTTCTAAGATAAAAAGTTATCAACTGGGCTCCATGGTAACAGCTGGCAAGGAAAAAGAAAAAGTTCTCCCCCTCCCAGGTGTCCTTGAAAAGTTAACTTGCCCAGAACAGAGAAAGAAAAAAAAAAAAAAAAAAAAAAACAGAAACAAAAACTGCTTTTTGTAAACTTCTGCAGACTGGAAACTTCTGAGCCCCTTCCCTTACATGTTGAGTACAAAATTCTAAAACTACCTAAACTTGGGTTACAAGAGATTAATTGATTACAACAGAAGCAATGCCCTCTGAATCCGGTTGCAACCAAATAAGACTGTTTCCCTGTCTTCAGTGCTATCTTAGGTGCCTTGCCTTGCCCGTCCCTGCAACAGTATAATTCTATATACTTAAACATTATTTATGTTTTCATAAAATGGTCAACAGATGTGATTAATTATGTAATGGTGCAGATGTTTCCCAGAGTGCTCTATCATGACGCAGGTTCATTTAAAGATCAAATAAGGGGACATACAACCTGGTTCCGCTGGGAACCTGTAGCCCTCACTCTAGCCATCTTATTAGGAATGGGAATTGCTGTAGGGGTGGGCACAAGGACTACTGCCCTGGTCCGTGGGACGCAACAAATGACCCAATTAGAAACAGCAATGGACCAAAACTTAAAGATATTAGAAACCTCCATCACAGCTTTACAGGAATCTTTAACCTCTCTCTCTGAAGCTGTTTTACAGAACAGGCGAGGGTTGAACC
Source organism: Urocitellus parryii (assembly GCF_045843805.1). Classification (NCBI taxonomy): domain Eukaryota; kingdom Metazoa; phylum Chordata; class Mammalia; order Rodentia; family Sciuridae; genus Urocitellus; species Urocitellus parryii. The sequence continues at coordinate 15,256,684 of NC_135545.1, read as the reverse complement.
TCCTCTTCATGAGAGAAGAGGGCCTTTATGTTGCATTAAAGAAAAATTGTTGTTTTTATGTCGACCATACTGGAATTGTAAAAGAATCTATGAGTAAACTAAGAAGACGCCTTGAAGAACGTCAGAGAGAAAAAAAAAACCCCAAAAAGGATGATATGAGTCTTGGTTCACACAGTCCCCCTAGTTAACTACGCTTTTATCAGCCTTGGCCGGTCCTCTAATAATTCTTATATTGTTGCTAACATTAGGACCCTGTTTGCTCAACCGTGTAGTTTCCTTTCTCCAATCCCAAAATTGGACAAGTCAAACTTATGGTAATCAGACAACAATATACCCCACTAGCAGACACAGAATGTGACACACCCCAATGATCACTTTTATGATTAAAAGTAGCCAGAAAAAGAAGTGGGGAATAAAAGGTTAATAAAATAGGTACTTGTCACTCTGTTTTTCTATATGCTTAACAGAACACTGTTGAAATCTTGTTCCCAGGATGTGTTGTCCCCAACTGTGAACTGTTTGCTAATCTTGTTCCCAGGAAGTGCTGTCCCCAACTGCCAAACTGCAGGATGCACTCCCTCACTCGGTTGCAGGCAAACTGCTCACTAGCCCTGACCCATCAATGAACTTCCCTCCCTGCCCTCTCCAAGAAAAGTATATAAGCTCTGCTCAAGCAGTTCTCAGGGCTCTATCTCTCTTTGCTATAGAGAGCTCGGGCCCCAGCATGCTGGTCTCCAAATAAACCCACCCTTCTGCTTTTGCATAAGACAGTCTCTTGTGGTCTCTTACTCCGACGTTCCGCCGGACCCTTACATAATGAAGATTGAACCCAGTGCTTTACACGTGCTAGGCAAGTGCTCTAGCACTGAGCCACAACTGCAGCCCAACAATTAATTCTTATGAAAATAAGTCTTCCCTTCTCTTCTCCTTTTAAACAAAAAGATAAACAAGATTGATAGACTCTTTCCAAACAATTTTTGCCAGGTCTCCAGACTAATAGAATTTGAAAATAACTTAAGAAATTCTGGTCCATGAAGAGCAAGCTTTAGAAAACATTCTAATATTTCATGCATGTAATTTTAACATCTGAAAATAGGTTTTTGTATATTTATGGTGGGAAGTATTTAGTAACTTTCAACAAAGTGGGATGTTAATTTTTGTACAGTCTATGGGCATTTACACATATTTTTAATGTATTAAGATTTGGTAATTATTTGCACATGAAATTAATAAAATAGTTACTTCCTGTTATGATTTGTGAATTCCTTAAGACCTTGGTTTTTAAAAATAACTCGATATGAGAAATAATACTACATCTTTATATTTTAAAAATTGTATTGCTGCTCAAGAAAGGTACCCTGTTGTCAAAAAGACATACATTCATAATTGTACATTCAGCATTGTAAATAACCTTATGAAATCCTTTTTTAAATTGAAGCTATTCAAAATAAAAATTTAAATTTAAAAGCTCTGGACTGGCACATTCTGGCCATCTCCAAGGCAAACCTCACTGAAAACCATCTTCACTCACTGGTTCCTGGGTGAGATTGATATGATGATAAGTAGAATAATACCCCCCACCACCACGCAATGTCCATATCCTATTCCCTTGAACCTGTAACTACATTACCTTACATGACAAAAGGGACTTGTCAGGTGTGATTAAGGATCCAGAGATATGGGAAATTATCCTAGATTACTTGGCTGGGCCTAATGTAATCACAAGGGTATTTAAAATTATTGAAAAAACAGGGAAGTCAGAGGAGGAGACCTTATTATAAACATACAAGTCAAAATGATATGATTCTTGACTTTGAGAATGCAAGGAAGCCACAAGCCAAAGACTGTGGGCATTCTCTAGATCCTAGAAAACATAAGGAAACAGATTCACCTCTAGAATATCCAGAAAGAACACAGCTTGGCTGATACTCTGATTGAAGCCCTATCCTACCCATGACAGACTTCTGACCTCCAGAAGTATAAGAATAAACTTCTTGTTTTTCTTTTTTTGGTACTGGGGATTGAACCCAGGGGTGCTTTACCACTGAGCTATATCCCTAGCTCTTTTTATTTTTCTGAATCAGGATCTTACTAAGTTATAGAGGATGGTCTTGAACTTGTGATCCTCCTGCCTCTAGAGTAGCTTGAATTATAGGTGTGAGCCACTGGGTCCAGTAATTTCTTTCTTTCTTTTTCTTTTTTGTTTTTTTAGACAAATTTATTTCTGTTACAGTAACAACAGGAATACAAGGGTCAAGATCTCTTTCTTCACAGGACTCTATCCCACCCAATTTTAAAAGTTTCACAGAAAATCTTGTCACACACTGAGAGAACATCCAAAGAGAAATGCTGTCATTTCCAACTAGAAAAACTATGTAGAGAAGATCAAGGTTTACTACATGTCCCTATTAACAATTCATCTCTACCTCATCAAACCATGGTACTAAGACTGCTCTTAAGAGGAGGTATTTCAGCCGGGCTTGGTGACACACCTATAATCCCAGCAACTTGGGAGGCTGAGACAGCCTCAGCAATGGGGGTGATACACTAAGTAACTCAGAGAGACCGTGGCTCTATAAAAAATACAAAAATTGGGCTGGGGATGTGACTCAGTAGTTGAGTGCCCCCTGAGTTCAATCCCTGCCCACCACCTCGTTAAAAAAAAAAAAAAAAAAAAAAAGAGGACTTATTTCTGCTCCCTCAGGGCTCCTAGTAAGGGACTATGCATGTGAAAAATGTAAAAGGATCCGATGAATGAACATCTAAACAATGGACAGAGGGAAAATGTTTAGAGAAGTCAGTGGTTTTTTCCTAGTATCATTTATTGGAATAGGAAATGTTTGGGACCAGTTCTCTTAGGGAACCAAAAAAGGCAGAAAATTTTGGGATACAAAAGTCCAATATTCACATCACACAATGAAATGATTGTCCTTCAAGAAGGAAAGAAGGAATAATGACTCACATGTGGCATAGTTTTTAAAATTGTCAGTACACATCTTTTCTCCGAGTTTCTCTCCTGGAAATGTGCAGAATCCAAGATGCCAATGCTGGAGAAATAAAAGAAGCCATGAGATCAGACTTGCCTCAGAGCTCACAAAATGAGTGACTCTGAACTACTTAAACTTTCCCTCTTTGAGGGAATTTGGAAAAATCTCAGCCCTCCCACAAATCCAATGAAAACCAGCTAGAGCAGAAGAGATTCAGGATAGAATTTTCCTTAATTCCATGATGTCAAACAGGACGCTAAAGGTGCTACTTTCCTAGGGTACCTTCACTCTACAGTAGCATAGGAAAGAACATGCCCAGGAAATTCCACATCCGGAGTCTTGTGCATAATAGGCAAATACCACTGATTGACATCCCCAAACACAGAACTTAGTTTTATAGATAAGGGATGTAAAAAGTGGAAACAAAGCACATCAAACAGATTTGTCATTTCAAAGTCCTTGTAAAGTGGGAACAGGAAGAGAGATCAATAGAAAAATTACTGATTAACATCAGATTACTTCAGGCCACTTTTTTTTTTTAATTGTAGATGGACATAATACCATTATTTATTTTTATGTGGTATTGGGAATTGAACCCAGTGTGCCTCACACATGTAAGGCAAGCACTCTATCACTGAGTTACAACTCCAGCCCACTTTAGGTTACTTTTTAACAAGGATTAAATGATTTAAGGATTAAAGTAGAGGAAAATTCGTTATTATACCAATTGAACCTGGCCTGTTTCAGAAACTGGGTTGTCTCTCCTGATTTCTCTGAAGATTAGATGACAACTTGTTTTTGATTTGGTGGCAAGGAACCTCAGCATGATTGATTCCATTTTGATAATATATGCTAAGGTTAGTGAAGGAGGCTAGTCCAATATTATGGCCTCCTACAATTTTATTTAGTATCAGGAAGGTACTTTACTTATGTTTACCTGCAACTCAGGAACTACCAAATGGAAAAGATGCATAAGCAAGGTATGAGGTGGAAGTATTTTACCCAGCTTTCATGTCCTTCCAGAAAAGCAACCCTCTTAGGACCTCAATGTGTTCTTCAGCCCCTCAGCATGGTAATAACCCCCTGAACAGTGACTCAAGCCCAAATGACTGCCGACAACATCTCCAACTCCACTGTCTACACCCTTCCCACTGCCTATATCAGTTCTTTTTTGCCTGTTTGCTCTTTCCCATAAAAGAAAATTCCTTCTGCCTGAACCTTGAGATGGTTGCAGATCTTATGGTTGTAGTATGCTCCCAATTACACCAGTTTCCTTCCCTTATAGCAATGATCCTTTGCATAAAGTCTCCAAGCTCAGGTTACAAAAGCAATGAGGGTTAATTCACAAGATGGTGAAAGTACATACAGCAGGCCACCTTTAGGAGTTTGACTTCAAGGGCTGAGGATATAGGTCAGTTGGTAGAGTGCTTCCCTTGTATGCACAAAGCTCTGAGTTCAATCCCCAGCACCATACACACACAAAAAATAATTAATTGAAAAAAACTGAAGTATGACTTCAAGAGTGAACAAGTGGGCTGGGGCTGTAGCTCAGTGGCAGAGCATTTGCCCAGCATGTGTGAGGGTTTGATCCTTGCACTGCATAAAAATAAACAAATGATATAAAGACATATTGTCCATCTACAACTACCAAGAAACAACAAAAAAAATACTGAACAAGTGAAAATCCTCAAATTATAGTCACTTTTTTTGCCATAGTTTTGTAGGACTGATTTTTTTTTTGAAATATTGATCTTGCATTTGCATCTTTCTTGAATTCAATGTTGCTTGAGTGATACCCAAGAAAAGCTAATGAGAAAGTAAATAATAAGGAACAAGATTTTCTTGGGTAGAATGTAGTTTGAAGAGTGAGAAGCCATTATAGTAAGATTTTGACTCCCATGACCAATTTTCACCCATTGGAGGTAATAACATCCTCACTGAGAATACATGGGCTAAAATTAATATAAAGATGTAAATTCCCTACAAGTGGATAAGATATTTGATATATGATAGAGATGCAAATAAAGCATCAAAAAGTATGGACCCAGAAACATTAAATTTAAATTCAATGAGCAAGAAAATTAAAAAGTAAGAATAGCCAGAAAATACCTGGAAAAAAAAAAGAGAACAGAGATAAAAAAAAAAATTATAAAGTCCATGTCATTGAAATGCTAGATCTTGGCATATAAATAGATATACAGGATAATGGAATATAATAAAAATCTCTTATCTCTGTGCAAGATGGACTATTTTAATAAATGTTAGTAAAAAAGGTAAAATCAGATCTATGTATAAAACATATGTATATGTATACATATGTATACCACATACTAAGATTAGCTGCAAATAAATAAGAGCTCTAAATACTATAAAACAAAATCATAAAAGTGCTAGAAGGAAAAACTCGCTGTGTTCTTCTTAACTCCAGAAGGAAAAAAACCTTTCTATGACTTAAAATTATATGGATAAATTTTACTACATTTAAAAATTGCATGAGATACAAAAACATACAGACACATGATAAATTGGGGGGGATTCGAAACTTATATTGAAAAGGGTAACTTTCAAGATCAAATGAGCTTCATTTTACAAATCAAAAGAAAAAAGTTGAGGAAAAGATGAAAATCATGATTTAAAATGTACATAAGAGGGCTGGGGATATAGCTCAGTTGGTAGAGTGCTTGCCTCAAATGTACAAAGCCCTGGATTCAATCCCTAGCACCACCAAAAAACCAAAACAAATATATAGAAGAGCTGAGTGTGGTAGTGCAAATCTCTTAATTCCAGCTACTCCTGGAGGCTCACGTAGGACAACTTAACCAGGCACTTCATGGGCAATACTCACTTTTTTCCTCCTTTGAGAATGCATGTTTTAGGAGAAAGAGGAGAGGGAATTTTATAATAGGGAACATTATGCAGATAGCACGTAAACACTAATGGGTATAACATCACCACAAGTGGGACACCACACTTTTCAGAACCTCATGATGTGATGCAACAGGTACCAACCATGAACTATTTTTGCCTAAAAAGGTGATTTAGGTAAAATCTGATCTGAATCTAGATCTAGCTACACTTTTGCAGAAATATAGGGAATGTGGTTACAAATTTATACACTACAAGGAATCTATTATCCAAAAGTAAGATGTGGAATAGCCTACAGGTCAAATGATACAGGTTTTGTACAAATCAGTAGCACCAATTATATGAAGACAAAAGCAAAAAAATAGGAGGGAACTGACATGGATTAAACAGGGTTTAAAGTTTGGCACCAAAACGCAATGTGTGTAATTTACCTGGATCAACTGTAAAAATCTATCTATGAAACTAGGGAAATTTGAATATGGACTGGTTATATGATAGTATGAAACTACTGTTAGTTGATATAACAGTATTTTCATACTATCATAGGAAGAAAATGGGTAAAGATTGATAGAAGGTATGTTCTTAATTATAGCTATACTGTATAGCTATACTGTTAGAAACATTAAGATTTATACTTTCTATTCTGCTTGAAATTTTAATAAAGTTAAAATCAAAAGGTCTTCAAAGTTCCTTCCAGAAGTGTAATTATTTTTATCAAAATCTTGGCTCAGAAAGGATTGATATGTAACTGGGTAGAAAGGAGAAGTCTGGTGTAGCTAGAAAGCATAACTATAGTATCACTGGCTGGCTGGTTCCTCCTCAGGAAGATGTTGTAGGACACAGAAAATGCCTTGAAAAGAATGAAATCTGAGGGAAGAAAGAAAATGTTAACTTACTTTATGCAAGACTTTCAGGGCTGGGGTTGCAGCTCAGTGGTAGAGCACTTGTCAAGCACATGTGAGGAAATGGTTTCGATCTTCAGCACCATATAAAAATAAATAAAAATAAAGGTATTATGTCTATCTACAACAAAACAATATTTTTAAAAAGATTTTTAAAAATAACGGCTTTCAAATGTGGAAGTCCTCCCTGTGTACCTCTCTTAGAAAAAGCAGCAGAAAAAACAACCAAAGGACACTAAATCTTCCTCAAAGTCCACAAAACTATTTAGGACCACCTCTACCCAACCTCAGGCAAGAAAGCCGTCCTCCCCACCCCAAAGGGCTCTCAAGGTGGAATGGGACATCTACTAATGTTATAGTTAAAGCTTCATCCTAGGGTTTCATAAACTGACTTCCAGACGCCTCGTCCTGCCCCCAGACAGATGAAGCCTCTCAGGGAGGCCTCCAGTGGGCCCCAGATACAGACAGATGAGGTCACACAGGGAGATCTCCAGGGAGACAGTGACAACGTCCAGTCCCAGGGAAGGTGTAAGCGATTGCGTCCAATCTGACCTTTTCCCCCACAGAAGAGTCAACTCACCAGAACTGACAGGCCGGCAGGAGGCTTTTCAGAGCGTCCTAGGACGGATTGGAGTCGTCCTCAGAGTGAGGCTGAGGAACGTCTCTCAGGAGCTCCCCTCTACTCAGGGGCCGAGGTCCAAAGGCCCGTCATTGGAGGCAAATTTGGCGTGAGGGTAGGGAAGAAATGGATCCCGGGGAGCCCCCAGATGTTTATAGTTAAAGCTTCCTCCCAGGGTTTCATAAACTGACTTCCAGACCACTCACGTATAATCGAATCAAGCCTTTATTGAAGCACACCGGTGGCGGCTGACCAGAACATAAAGCTGTTCCCCTGGATCAGCCCCGAACAATTTACAAGGGCGCTCCTTATAAGCCTGAAAACCGCAAAAGAGAGGTTAGGTTACAGGAGCAGGACAGTGCAGTCAAGCGGAGGGAAGCCTAACCAGTCACAGTTAGCCGAGTCACTCCAGTTACAGAAACAGAGCCCCATTACCCTAGTTACAGAAACAATGCCCCATTAGGTAGTTCCATGTTCTTAAAGGTTTCTTTAGCAGAAGGAAAAGAACATCTTGCCCCAGTCATGACTCTTCTACTTGGCATGGTTGTTTTATAGGATGAAGTCATAAAACAAAATGGAGTCACATTTGCTCCTACTACCACACTAGCATCTTCCTTTGATGCTTTCAGGGGTTAAATCCACATTAAAAGACAGTCTTCAAAAGAGCCTCGTTCTCTGTAAAGTGAAAGAACGGTGGCAGCTGTAATGAAGCAATTCTCAGCTGGCAGAACTCCTCCCTTTTACACAAAGGAACATTAGAGAGGTGGAGAGGAAACCAGCGGCCACGAACATTAGCCTCCAACGCGGTCCTACAAGCGCGCGCACACATGCATCCAGCGTTAAAATACTACAAGTTATACCCTTCCCTCCTCGGACTGACTCCCGCTTGCCAAGATAACGCTGGGGATCGTGCCGGAGGACTCTCCAGCGGCCACACCCATCAATTTCAGAGCGGTGGAACACACCTAGTACCAACAGGCCCTCGCTGATCTCGGAACTAAAGTGACGGTGTCTGTTTCCTGGCGGAGGGAGACACCGCTATCCCACCCCGGCAAAGCCGACTTCCTGGAAATAGTCTGGAGCACTCAGATCTAGAAGAAATGTCCTCCAGAGCCAGCGCTCTCCCTTTTACTGTCAGCATGGAGCCCCTGACAGCACTCCGCTTCCCCCCCCCCCCCCCGCATTCTACGGGAGCTGTCTCCTGCTCCAACCCTAAAACGGGGGCGGGTCTTAGGGAGGGTTCCGGTTCCCAAGACCGCGGCACACCGGATATTTGCGTGAAGACGAAAGGGCATTCGTGTATGGAATGTCGCAGCGCCGCAAAGGCCTTCGGGAAACGTGGTCTACAGCGGGATACAAGCAGGGTCAGGGTGATTCCAGGCCTGATGGTGAGGTCCAGAATGGACACCGGGCTGGAATCCCATCTGAGCGGTCTTACTCAGCTGGCTCCCCAGAACTTCTAGAAAATCTCACACAAAAAAGGTTACATCTTATTACAATGCCTTCAAGGAAATGTAGTCCGTAACTGGAAAAACTGCAAAAGGCTGCGGGGCAGGGTCTGGATTTCTTTCAGATAAATCTACGTCTAGGATGCGGTCGCCACAGTAACCAGGTTGCTGAACGTTTCCGGGGCCGGGGCGGGGGATGATACCTGCTTCACAGCCGTGTGTGTGTGTGTGTGTGTGTGTGTGTGTCTGTCTGTCTGCCTGCCTGCCTGTCTATCAGTCCCAATGTCCCCTGTGGGGGGAAAAAAGTGGGGAAAGGCTGTGGCTGTCCTTGTGAATGTGGTGCATATTAGCTTGAGTTTGAGACTGAGGTGGGATATTGGTCCATTTGGGATTGTGCATGAGAGGGTCTTTGGGAAGGACAGATGAGGCTGGGGAATTTTCAGGAAGTAGGCTTATTTAAGCTGCAGCGGTCCAGAGGGGCTAATGCCTAAAAATCTTTGGACTCCGAGTCTGGAAATTCTTTTAGATTTATACTTAGTGGGGATTGGGGGTTCACATAACAGTTACTCTCTGTCCTGTATTCTTAGGCTAGACCATAATTTCACATGTTTTGTCTGCAAACCTGGCATTACAAGAAAGAGAAAGCTTCAGACCACACTGAGCTTTCTGCAGTACTCATGTGAAATCATGTTGACACTCCAAAAATCTTTCTGACCAGAAGAGAATCTTAATTATGGCAAGGGTCTTTGGGGTGGGGGTACCTGGTCTACTTCTGTATGACTAGCTTTGAGGATGTTATCAGACTTAGAAAGAAAGACAATGATATTTGGGTTCTTACAGAATTTTATAAATTACGTTGAGAATTGACCTTTGGTAGTGATTGTGGGAAAAGAAGTATGTGAACATAGTATTGTGAGAATGAGAGAAATTGTTAAGAGTTATCATTAAAACTCTAAGCATCAATTTCTTCACCTTTAAAATAAGAACAACAGTCATGTGAGGCTTTAGAACATTGCTGTCCAGTAGAACAAAACTGGATCCCATTTTTTAATATCAGTGCTATTCAGTACTGTAGCTACTAGTGATATCTGGCTATTGAGAACCTGAAAATGTGGCTGGTTTGACTAAGGAACTGGACCTTTTAATTTCATTTAATTCTAATAAACTTAGAGTTAAACAGCTATATGTGACTTGCAGTGTTACTTTTGGACAGTGCAACCTGGAAGATCAATTTGCCTTAAAAATTTGAAGGAGGTGAAAGTTAAAGTAATTCACGTATCAAATATTTGAAAATTGAAATGGGAAAGAGATGAAAGGAAATTCAAACTGAGCTTTAGTCTTTCTTTTTTTTTAAATTGAGGAATAATTTATATAAAATCCATAAATATTGCATATTCACCTCAATGATCCTTTACATACACAGGCAATTGCCACACACTGATCAAGAATGTTTCTTTGTGCTGGATATGATCGTATATGTCTGTAATACTAGCTGATCGGGAGGCCGAGGCAGGAGGATCACACATTCAAATCCAGCCTTAGCAACTTAGCAAGATCCTAAGCAACTTAGTGAGACCCTGTCTCTAAATACCAAAAAAAAAAAAAAAAAAATCTTCCTTTTGCCCCAGATTCCACCCAGAAATGACCAATATTTGAACTTCTAAAACCTTAGGTTAGTGTTGGGGTATTCTTTTTCTTTCGCTCTGTTTTTTCTGTGGTACTGGGTATTGAATCTGGGGTACTCTATCTCTGAGCTGTACCCCCAGCCATTTTGATTTTTTATTTTGATACAGGATCTTTCTGAGTTGCCTAAGCTAGCCTTGCGGTCCTCTTGCCTCAATCTTCCAAGTAGCTGAGATTATAGGCATGCACCAAAGAGCCCAGCAGTTTGGGGGTATTCTTGAACTTCATGTGAATGCAGTCAGAATAAATGATATGTCTGTCTTGTTGCCATCCACAATGACTCTGAATTGTCTTTTTTTGTTGGGTGTGGCAATAATTCCTTTAACCAGCTAATAAATATTTTAGGTTTGGTAGATCTAATGGTTTCTGTAACATCTCTTCAACCCCTTTAAGTGGCATGAAAGCAGTCACAGATGACATATAAACATCACTGTGTTCACAAAATATTATGGGGAACTAGAATTGGTGGCACACATCTGTAATTCCAGTTACTTGGGAGGCTGAAGCAAGAGGATCAAAAGTTTGAGACCAGCATTGATGACTAAGCAAGGCCTTATCTCAAAATAAAATTTTTAAAAGGACTGAGGATGTAGTTCAGTGGTAAAGTACCTCTCTAGCATGGATGATGTACTGGGTTTAATGCCTGGTACTGAAGAAAAAATAAAACAAAAAACTTGATGGACATGGAAATTTGAATTTCACATAATTTTGATATATCAGAAAATGCTATTTTTTAACCACTTAAAACTATTGTTAGGTTAATGACCATGCAAAACTACAGTGATGGGCTGGCTTTAGTCTACAGACTGTAGTTGTTCAATCCTTATCATAATTTAATCTATTTTGTATTGGTAGACACTTGTGTGTCTTCTGGTATTTTTGCTATTATGACATTTAACATTCTTGAAATATCTTTTGGTAGACTTAGCGCTCATTTCTGTGGGGAATCTAATAGTGTAATAGCTGGGTCATAAGTAGGCATATATTTTCTAATATGTGTGTATATACATATTTGTAGATACTGCCAAAGTATCTATATACCTTCACATACCTTTCCAAAGTGGTTGTGTCAGTTTACATCTCTATCAACAAAGTAAAAGATTTCAGCTGCTCTTCTTGGCCTTCTTAAATTTTGTAATATTAATAGGTGAGTAGTGGTAACTCAGTGTGATTTTAATTTGTGTTTCTCTGATGAACGTTCAGGTTAGCCATTTGAATATCCTCTATGTCGAACTGCTTCTTCAGCTCTTGACCATTTTACTAAAATCAATTTGTTCTTTTTTCTGTTTATTTATAGGTACTTGCATATCCTGGAAATGAGGCCCTTGTAGGATATATGTATTGATACATGTTACAGGTATTTTTCCCCCAGGTTATCAATTGCCTTTTCACTCTGATAATGAAATCTTTTTGAAGAACATATGCTCTTCATTTGAATGAAATCAGTTTATTAGTCTTTTATTTGTAGTCCATGGCTCATTCTGTTTAAAACTTTTCCCTACCATTGCAGACAAAGTGCTATGTTTGGCTGCTTTTGTCCTTTTCAAAATTCATGTTGAAACTTAATCCCTAATGTAACAGTTTGGGGAGGTGGGACCTAATTGGAGGTATTTAAATTATCAGGGCCCAGACCTCTTGAACAGATTAATGACACTATATAAAGGGCTTTGGGGGCACACCCATAATCCCAGAGGCTGGAGAGGCTGAGGCAGTAGGATCACAAGTTCAAATCCTCAGCAAAAACAAGGTGCTAAGCAACTCATCAAGACCCTGTGTCTAACTAAAAACCAAAACAGGGCTAGGGATGTGGCTCAGTAGCCAAGTACCCCTGAGTTCACTCTCCGGTACTAAAAAAAAAAAAGAAAAGAAAGAAAGGGCTTGCTGTACTGGATTTTCATTCTCTCTTTTGTTCTTCTGCCGTATGAGGACACAGCATTTGTCTCCACCTGCCCTTCTGCCTTCCCCTGTAGCAGGAAGGCCCTCACCAGAAACAGGATGCCAGTGCCTTGATCTTGGACTTCCCATCCTCCAGAACTGTAAGGAAGTAAATATCTGTTCTTTATAAAATACTCAGTCTCAGGTACTCTGTTATACTAGCACAAAATAGACCAAAAATAAGGGTATTCTATTTTCCTCCTAGAAACATTATTGTTTTACCTTTCATATTTAGGACTGTAATCCATCTCAAGTTTTTTATTTGTTTTTATGTAGAGGTCAAGATATATTTTTTCTCACATATATATAAGTTATTGCTGACACTGTTTATTGAATTTCAGTGCTGCCTCTTTAACAGATCATGTGACCTTATGTGTGTGGGTATATTTCTATATTCTACTTTGTTTTATTGCTATATGTACATAATTTTTATAAGATTAAGTATTGAAATTTTATGCTATAAATTGTAAACTGTAATTTTTTTATATTATGCTTACATCTTTTTAAATACCTTTATTTTATTTTATTTATTTTTATGTGATGCTGAGGATCGAACCCAGGGCCTTGCACGTGCTAAGCGAGTGCTCTACCGCTGAGCCATAGCCCCAACCCCTAAACTGTAATCTTTTTGATTTTTTTTTTTTTTAGTTGTACATGGACACAACACCTTTATTTCATTTATTTAAATCTACATGGTGCTGAGGATCCAACCCAGTGCTCACACATGCCAGGTGAGCACTCTGCCACTGAGCCACAACCCCAGCCCCATGTAATTTTTTTTTTCATTGTAGATGGACACAATACCTTTTATTTATTTTGACGTGGTGCTAAGGATCGAATCTTGTGCCTCACAAGTGCTAGGCAAGGGCTCTACCACTGAGCTACAACCCCAGCCCTCAAATGTATTCTTTTATTTTTTTTCCTCTTAATTTTAAAATTTATTTTTAGCTGTAGATGGACATAATACCTTTATTTTATCTGTTTATTTTTATATGATGCCAGGGATCGAACCCAGTGCCTCAAGCATGGTAGGCAAGCAGTCTACCACTGAGCCACAGCCCCATCCCCTAAACTATATTCCTTAGCAACCTTAACATGGCAACTCTTGGTCCTGGGCATTTCCATATGTATTTCAAGAACCAATTGGTTGATTTACCCAAATAAAACTGAATTTCCCTGGATTTTCTTTGAGTCTATAAATATAGGGTGAATTAACAAATACCAGACATATAAAAAACTGCTATAACTCAACAATTAAAAAATAAATAAATAATGGGCAAAAGATTCAAATAGCCATTTTTCCAGATAGAAAAATGACTGATAAGCCTATGAAAAGATGATCAATTATATTAGTCAGTAGGCAAATGTGATATTACTTCATATCTACTAGAATGGCTAGAATCAAAAAGAAAAATAATAAGTATTGTTGAAGATATGAAGAAATTAGAACCCTCAAACATTGCTGGTAGAATTTAAAATGTATAACCACTATAGAAAACAGTTTGGCTGTCTTCAAAAAGCTAAGCATGGAGTTACCACATGAGTTAACAATTCTACTCCTAGGTATGTAAGAGAATTGAAAACTTGTGTTCACATAGGAAATTCTATAGAGATAGATGATTAATAATTGCTTGGGTGTGGAGGGTGTGAGATAAGAATTGGGAAAGATTGCTAATGGGTTTAGAGTTTCTTTTTTAGGTGATTAAAATGTTCTAAAATTAGATTATAGGAATGTTTGCACACCTGTGAATATTTTAAAAACTAGTGAATATTTTAAATGGGAGCATTCTACATTAATTATATTTCAGTAAAACTTTTTTGACACGGTAAAAAGCCTTTCCAATAAAATTTACATAACATTAGTGAGAGTAACTTAATAAAGACCTAAAGAAATGCAGAGACATGGGTCTGGAGTTGTGGCTCAGTGATAGAGTGCTTGCCTCACCCATGGGTTCAATCCTCAGTACCACATAAAAATATATAAATAAAATAAAGGTATTGTGGCCATCTACAGCTAAAAATATTAAAAAAAAAAAGTAGAAGCAATGCAGGGAGGTGCACGTGTTTGTAAATTGGAAATCTTGGTATAAGATGTCCTTTATATTTTCATACGAATTTTAGGATCAGTTCATCTATCTCTGCCAGAAAGCTAGCTTGAATTTTCATTGGGATGATGTTCAATCTGCAGATCAATTTTGGGAGAATCACTATCTTTTTTATTTAATATTTTCTTAGTTGTCAGTGGGCTTTATTTATTTTTAAGTGGTACTGAGAATCGAACCCAGTGCCTCACACATACTAGGCAAGTGCTCTACCACTGAGCCACAACTCCAACCCTGAGAATCACTATCCTGAGTCTGTTTTCTGTTGGTATAAGAGAATAACATTAGGTCTTAAGGCCTGAGCCCTCATGAGTGCAATTAGCACCCTTACCAGAGAAACCCTTCGCGCCTCCACTACTCTAGGATACACCAAGAAGGCATCACCTGTGAGGAAGCAGGCCCTCATCAGACATGAATCTGCCAACACCTTGATTTTGGACCTTTCAGTCTCCAGAACTGTGAGAAATGAATTACTGTTGTTCATACCCCAAAGAGTTTGTGGTATTTTGTTACAATAGCCCAAACAGACTAAAACAATGCCCTTTATTAGGTTGAGGACCTTCTTCTTCATTCCAACTTTGTTGAGTATTTTTATCATGAAGAGGATGTTGGATATTGTCAAATGTGTGTTCTGTGTCTTTGAGTTAATCAAGTTGATTTTCTCTTTATTCTGTTCATGTGGTGTGTTACATTGATTTTTGCATATTAATCCAAATTTCCATTCTTGGGTCTCCACTTATTATTCATCGTATATAGTCTGTTTTGTGTTGCTATAAGAAATACTAGAGGCTGGGGACTTTTATATAAAGAGGTTTATCTGAGTTTGGTAAATCTGGTGGCTGGAGTGTCTAAACAGTATGGTGCTGGCATCCTGGCAAGGGCCTTCTGGCTGTCTCATACAGTGGTGGAGAAACAGCAAGAAATGGAAGGAAGTGATGACACTATGAGGTAGGAAACTAGAGGGATTCAGGGATCAGGCTTGCTGTTTTTAAAACAATGTATTTTCCTCTTGGGTCCCTTGAGAACTACATTAATCTCTTCTGACTTTAGCACACCCAGTGACCTAACCACCTTCCACAGGTCCTAGCTCTCCCAACTCAACACCACCACACTAGGGACCAAGCTTCCCAGCACATGAAAATGAGACAAACTATGTCCAAATCATAATACATAGTATATAAACTTTATTTGTTGTTTGATTCAGTTTTGTGAGGATTTTGTGCCTCTTATTTTTTGTGTTTTTCTTGCTATAAGTACTTTTATTTTAAATTTTTACTCTTTTCCTTTCATTTATCAGAGATTGAACCCAGGGGTGCTTAAACACTAAGCCACATCCCCAGCTCTTTTTTATGTTTTTATTTAGAGACAGGGTCTTGCTTAAGTTGTTTAGGGTCTCAATAAGTTGCTGAGGGCTGGCTTTGATCTTCAATCCTCCTGCCTCAGTCTCCCAAGATGCTGTGGGATTACAGGCATGAGCCACTGCACTCAGCTTAAATTTTACTTTTTAATTACTTGCTATTAACACATAGAAATATAATTTATGTTTTATATTTGCATCCAGTGATCATGCTAAATTTATTCAGATAATTTTAGAATTCTTTTGTTTTTTCTGCATATACAAACCATGTCATCTGCAAATATTTCTATACATCATTTCTCCTATCTTACTGCACTGGTTTGGGCCTCCAGTATGATCTCGAATATAAGTAGTTATAGAAGATACCCTTGTTTCATTCCCTTGAGTAACCCATCAAGTATGTTACCTGAAGGTTATTTTAAAATGCTCTTTATTAGGTTGAGTCAATTTCCTTCTACACTACTTTTATTGAGAGTTTTTATGATGATAAATACTGGATTTTTCAAATGTTCTGCTGTCAAGTACGACATGATCATACTTTCCTCCTTTATTTTGTTAAAGTGGTAAATTACATTGGTTTTTGAATATTAAACAATTTTATATTCCTGGAGTAAAATCCACTTGGTCAGCACTTATTTTATTACTTGCTGAATTTGGTTATCTCTATTGTTTAAGATTTTACATCTATGAGAGATATTAGCCTGAAATGTCCAAGGTTAGTTTAAAGACATTTTTGGCATCATAAAGTTGGTTTTTCTGTTTGTAAAAATTTGTATTTTGTATTTTTAATTCCCTCAAACATTTGGAAGAATTAATGAATGAAAATATGTAGGCCTGCTTGAATCATAGAGGTTAATTTATTTATTTATTTATTTATTTATTTATTTATTTTTTAGAGGTTAATTTTTTTAAAGTAATTTTCTTTGTAGTAAAGTGATATGCTGTGTGTGTGTGTGTGTGTGTGTGTGTGTGTGTGTGTGTGTTGCTAGAGATCAAACCTAAGGATCTTGCACATGCTGGGTAAGTGCTGTGCCACTGGGTCTCATCTCCAGCCCTGGTCGTCTGTTTTTAAGCCTATCTTACTTTCCTGCAGTCACATTCTTTATGTGTGTGTTGGAGGGTAGGGACGGGCAGCCTGGAGATTTAACCCAGAGGCACTTTACCACTGAGCTACATCCTCAGCACTTTTTATTTTTTCATTTGAGACAGGGTGTCACTGTGTTGTTTATGACCTATCTGAGTTACTGAAGCTGGCCTTGAACTTGTCACCCTCCTGTCTCAGCCTCCCAAGCTGTGGGGATTACACATGTGTGCCACTCTGCTAGCTCAAAATCACCTTCTGCTCAGAGAGATGAGAAATGAACTCACCTTTCTATGCCTCCTTAATAACAAAGTTGTATTAAGTAACATTGTCACTGATCATCCTTCCAGAAGTTGTTTTAAACCTTGCTTCTATCCAGTGATCTCTACCCTCAGTTTAAGTAATATGGATTTAAAAATAATACTAAAGTTTGTTCTCATTCATACATATAAGTAAATAAATTTTCAATTAATTTCCTACAAGAGATTAAAGAGACATATCTTAGTCTATATCTTTGTGCTCCTTTAACAGAATACCACAGACTGGATAATTTGTCAAGAATAGAAACTTACTGGCTAACTGTTCAATAGTCCGGGAAGACCACTGTCAAGACGCTGGCAGGTCTGGTAATTCTGATTCCAAGATAGAGCCTGTATTATGTACTGAGATGGCCTCAGATAAAATTGCAAAGAGACAAAAAAGGAGGGGGGGCTAAATTCACTCTTTTATGAAAGCGTTAATCCTACCTGTGAGGCCAGAGCCTTCAAGGCCTAATCATCTCTCAAATGTCTGACTTATTAATACTGTTAAAATGGCAATTAAATTTGAATTTGAGTTTTAGTGGGGACAGACATTGAAATGGTAGCAAGAAAGAAAGCCTGGCAGAAGTTAAAATGATTTTTTAGTACTAGTTTATTTGAATCTCTGCAGAATTTTGTGGTAGGAAGATAGAGTTATGATGGGAATGGGTCTTTCCCCAATGTAATTATTGCTCACTTTCCAGACAGAGCACAGCCCACTATTTCCTCTACAACCTGTAGCCCAATATCAGAGCCACCAATGCCCTCTGCTTCCATCTAAAAACTGCAAAAATATTGGCTCAGAGAGAAAAGCACACTATTTTTAGAGTGGAAATCTGAATCCCTTCAGCTGCAGGGCAGAGCAGAAGGCTAGCTGGGGCACAAAGCCAGGAAACTAAACTGACTGGTCTGTCCCAGAGGAAGCTTACATCACATTCATTTAGAAGTTGCTTTGCTTTGCTTTTCCAACCTGTACTGTCCCCATGGTTTCATTTTCATTTTTTCCAGCTATGTTCATATACCATGAAATTACTGTGAAATTTATATGTGACATTTAAAAAAGTAAATTATTAGTAATAGTCTGCATATGAATATATGGATTTTAATACTTGGACTGTGGATTTTAATACTTGAATTGTTAATGTAAGTGTATTTATAGAAATTTTATATATAGAAGCTGGCACTGCAGATTTTGGAAAATCAATTTATTATGAATATCTATAAACTTTCAGTAATGTTATCAGAATATCATAAAGTTAACATAATGTTCAGATAATTTGTTATCATATGGGAAATACAATAGATTCTTCACATTATTTGAAAAAACAATTTAATATGGCTTAAGTACAGTAATATAAAAGAAAATTATTAAACTCTTTGTAACAGAGTATCTTTACAACCTTATACTAAGGAAGAGTTTCTTAAACAGAATTTCTGATATTTAAAGGAATGATAAATAGTCTTATTGGTCAAAAAGACACCATAAAGAAGGTAAAAACCAAGTCATGAACTAGAATACCACTGCAAAACTACAAGCCAAAGGTACTATCCAGAAGAGAGCAGAGACTCCAAAAGTAAATCCTACTTGTAGGAATTATACTCTAGAGTTATCTTAACACATATAAACCTTTTTTCAAAATAATTTTTTAGTTGTCAATGGACCTTTATTTTATTTTATTTATTTATATGCAGTGCTGAGAATCAATTCCAGTTCCTCACACATGCTAGGGCAAGTGCTCTGCCACTGAAGCACAACCCCAGCCCATACATATACACTTTTAAAGCACACAGAACTGTTCAAAGCAGCACCATTAGTATGGGGAGTGGGGAGGGGGTATCTGTCAAGAGTAGAATATTAAATAAAAATTAGCATGTGCACACAACCAGTAGAATACCACCCAGCAGCAAGAAAATTATCTAAACAGATTTATGAAAAAATATCCAAAACATAATCTTGGGTTTAAAAAATAGTGATAGACTGGGTTCAGACATGTACAACTGTAATCCCAGTGACTTAAAGAGGCCAAGGCAGGAGGATCATAAGTTCAAGGCCAGCCTTAGCAAATTAGGAAGGCCCTGTCTCAAAATTAAAAAAAAAAAAAAAAAAAAAAAGTGCTGGGCACAGTGATCCATGCCTGTGATCCCAGCAGCTCAGGTGGCTGAGGTAGGAGGATCACAAGTCCAAAGCCAGCCTTAGCAACATAGCAAGGCCCTTAGCATGTGAGTGAGACCCTGTCTCAAAATAAAATATAAAATGGGCTGGGGATGTGGCTCAGTGGTTCAATGACCCTGAGTTCAATCCCAGGTACCAAAAATAAAAAGGGTTAGGTGTACAGCTCAGTGGTGAAGTGCCCTTGGGTTCAATCCCCAGTACCAAAAAAAAAAAAAAAAAAAAAAAAAAGAAATAAAACAGAAGTGACAGAATACACAGAATGTCACTTCACAAAATTTCAAACACATGCAAATGTAAACTATTTGGAGAGCTATGGGAAGGTAAGTATAAGTATAAAGAGAAAATCAGAATGAGTAACACTAAGTTCAAATTATAGTTATCTTTGTGGAAAAAAGAATAGGACTGATTGGGAAAGAACATATAACAGGCTTCAATGGAATTGAATTTCTTAACCTGGTTATCAACCAGGCACAGATCTGTACAGTATAATAATTTTATCCACTAAACTCCACTTATGTTTATATGTATATTTGTGTGTAGAATTTTAAGGTAGTGTGTTCAAAATGAAATGGGGAGAAAATAATGTCAGAGCTGAAGAATTATTTTAGTGAGTTCAAGCCAAAAAATACTGTTAAAACACAAGAGTTACAAGAGTACAGAAGAATAAGAAACCCATAGAATACATTTAAAAGAACTTGATGAAGATAAAACTAGAAAATAATTAAACAGAAAATTTAAAAGGACAAATAGGACACACAACCAGTTATAAATAAGTGACCATTCTTGTCATAGAAAATACTAAAAGAAAACTTGTGTTTACAGAGTAAGTGAAGCACACATTTATTTCTCATTACACTACAAAAGGTGAAAAGACAGCAATGAGAACAAAAGCAAATGAGACAGAGATACTACAATGATTTTGAAAACTTGAGGAATTCTGATACCAAAAGGCACATGAATGACACAGGAGAGGCAATTCACTGTGTAAAACCCAAGTTCCAGGTGGGCATGATGGCACACACCTGTAATTCCAGCAACTCAGGAGCCTGAGACAGGAGGATCCCAGTTTCAAAGCCAGCCTCATCAAGGCCCTCAGGAACTGAGATCCAGTCTCAAAACTAAAAAAAAAAAAAAAAAAATGGAATGGGGGTGTGGCTGAGTGGTAAAGCACTCCTGGGTTAAAATCTCAGTACCAAAAAACAAAAAAAAACCCAAGGCCCAGAATCCACAGGAAGGGCAGTTGGTGACATGTGCCTCTGGTTGAAAGTATATACACGAACTTGTACTCCAGCCTTTCCCACTTTATTTTGCCTGCTTGTTTTGATCTCTGGATAAACTGATCTTAACAGGATATGGAGGATACACAAAGAAGGGCCAATTAAGGCACAGTTAGACAACAAACCACACTAGAAGCCTTCTGGGGCTTCTTTCCCCAGATACCAGCAACTCAAAACTTAGCCCACACAGGTGGAAGTCCTCTAAAGAAAAATTAAATGGCAAAGGGATTTGACCTCAGTGGATCTTGCAAAGAAAAGGCTAGAGCAGGACTCTTGTCAATTGACAAACACTAACCAATGATTAGAAGGAAAGACTACCTTGTATTTGAGAAAAAATCCAATATGAAAGGAACAGAGTAAGTCAAATAGGGACACGGAATTTGGTCATAAGAGAGAATACATGGAGCCATGAGAACTCCAAATAAATAATAATGAATGTAATTACAAATCAGTAATTCATATGGTTATGAATCAGACAGTAAACATACTACATAATATTTTAAAATACATAATTATATAAGGGAAAATACTGTATCCAAACAGAACAGATTGCTATGAAGATGAAAAAAAAAAAAACAGGAAAGAGTTCTAGGAAATTAACAATATAAATAATTTAAAATTTAAATACTATTGGAAGATAAAGTTAACAAAATTTCAAAAAAAAAATTCTTGAGTTAAAAAAAGAGATAAAAGAGAAAATAGGAGAGGGGCTGGGGTTGTGGCTCAGTGGTAGAGTGCTGGCCAGGCATGCATGAGGCACTAGGTTCAATCCTCATCACCACATAAAAAAAAAAAACCAAAATAATGTGTCCACCTAAAACTAAAGATACATAAATAAATAAATATTTTTTAAAAAGAGAGAAGATAGGAGAAAAACATTTAAAGGCTCAGCCCACGAAAAATTTGTATCAAATAATATACATTTCAGCAAGAAAGAGGAAGGAAGGAGGAAGGAAAATTCACAGAAAATTTAACAGCTCATAAATACAATAGTTTCTAGACTAAAAGTGCTTGCCTGGTATTCACATAAAAAACTTGAAAAACATCCACACTCAGACACAAAATTATGAAATTTCAGTACACTGGGAATATAATTTAACATTTCCAGGAGGGTTGGGAACACAAGATTACACACAAATAGGGAACAGATGACAAATCTTTTTATAAACATCAGCTACAAGATTATGAAGTAATAACTTTAAATTCTGATTTGTAGAATTCTCACTCCAGCAAAAACTACCAGTGCAATAAAGATATTTTCAGACAACTTTCAACTTAAAATATTTACATCAAAACCCTGCATTTTAGGAGAGCTGTTGTAGAGAGGCAGTCAGTAGTAATGAGAAATATGTCAAATTAGCAAGTTAGGACACAGAAATCCAAATCAGGAAAAGGGACGAATGAAGCCTTAAAGCAATTCTACAATCCAGATAGGCTATGATAAGGACTGTGAAAGAGATTCTGCAAGAACAAAAAAGTTATGGGATAAGATTTGAGCTTTCAGAAAAATTGTCGCTGAGTCTTACATATTTGTTGTAATACCTGGAAAGGGACAGTAAGAGGAACACACACACACAAAACCCACCATATACATACAAGCCAATTAAATCCAGTCAAGCGAAAAATTGTGAAAATATAATTGGCCCTGAGGCCAAAAAAATATGTACTCCGTTTATAAACAAACTATTGCTTTAACCAAACACTGTAATATAGCTGTATTTCAAAGTGGGTCTGGCAAAGAGGAGAAAGTTCAAATTTCTTGTTTTAAATGAAGCCTGAAGTTTTCTCATCATTAAACATGACGTCTTTTATTTTAACCACCAAAATGACTTATCTTAACTAAGGAGTTAAGATTTCTTATTATCTACTAGTGACTTAGGAACTTGTCGGATTCATCTAAGATTTCATATTTAAGGAAGAAACAGTAAAACACTTGTTTCTACAGAATCCTGCTTATTTCAACATTTTGGTATCCTAACACCTTGACAGTGATGACAGACCTTACTTCCTCCTTTCCAATTTTGCTTCAAATTATTTTATTTCTCTAACTGCCAGAGTCCTGAAGGCAACCTAACCAACATGGAGTTCATCAGAACGCCACACCCAGCTTCTTATAGTTACACAGTAATCCACAAGCACAGTCCCCCTGGAAAACAACCAGAAGTGCAGGCTATCAAAACCATCCCCAGGCATTCACAGATAAATATAGCCTCAGGCATGCGTCAAACTAAGCCATAACCGCAGACTCTACATCTGCGTCAGAATTGAGAATTGAGCTTAACTGCGCAACATTCTCTGCGCAGTCATTGCAGTGCATCATTCAAACAATCATACGCAAGGAGAGCCCCACGCACGTGGGGGGGGGGACAAAAAAAAAGCAACGCAGTCCAGTCTTTATGCATTCGGTTTGGTACACTATTTAACACCCTGTCTCACTAAATAATCTTGGCACCCCACAACCCTGGGGTCGGCCTCACCACCAGGATTGAGGCAGAGAACCCTCAGTCTCTGGGGAAGCGTGGGAGGCGCGGGAAGGGCGAGCATTCGCTATTGCGCGTGTGCGGTCCACGTTGCACCAACATTCCCGGCAGCCTCTGCGGCACGGCCCTGGAGAACCTGGATGCGGAGCCTATGACTGAAGAATAGCCTTGGTCTATGACTTTTCTCGGCCTTGAACTACATTTCCCAGAGGCTTCGGGCCCCTATTATATTCTGCAGCATCAGTCACGAGTTGATCTTGCAGGTCTGAGTCAGCCTGCCTGCGTCTTCGGTCGTCAGCCGCCCTCTCGCTGCGCTGAGGAGGCTCTGAAAAGGCTTCGGTCTTGGACCTGAACTGAGACTCGCACGTTGCGGACCTCCGGAACCGCTATCCTGGAGTCCTCCACTGTTTACCATGGTGAGCCCCGCATTTCTTCTGCCGTGGATTTTCTGAGAGGAATGAGTGCGGGCAGGGGCAGGTCGAGTCTGTTGACTGGGAACGAGGAGGGGAGGGCTCTGGGCTTGGCTTGGCTTGTGTGGATGGAGCCTGTGGCCACTTTACGTTTCTATTGGTTTCTAACGGATTGGCGCGGATTGGCGCGGGTTGGCGCAGGGTTGAGCTCCTGTGGCAGTAATTTGATGCAAGGGCCCTTTTGTGGCGCAGCTCATATCCAAATGCGAGATTGATTCCTATCCTTTGCTCTGAAATCAGCTGCAGAAAAAATTCCTAAGGGGAAAGTTGAAAGTGGAACCCCAGAATGAAGGTCCTCAACGAAATGTTGGGGCTTGGACTCAGGGCGGGCGGCTGGGGCACGTAGGGACAGTTCCATGGAAAAGGTTAAGGGCGGTTTTCAGCATGGCTAACCTCTGGAAAAGCATACAGGCTAGTGTTCCTCTGCGCATGCGTGTGGGAGTCGTGACGGGATGGCGGCAGAGAGTGGGTTCAAAAAAGGTCAGATAGCTCACGCATCCATTTTTTCCCCACCCGCTGGGCCTGCCATTTTCAAAAGAAGGCTGGTGAGGAGGAGAGGAGAATCATTGCTGCGTATCTGAAAATTAAATTCAAGGTGAGGTTTTGGTTACTTTTTGTTCCATTAAATCGCTTTTTGTTTTTCAGAACATGGAAACGTCTGGAATCCTTCTGAAATGTAATATATCCCTTAATCCTAAGTTTTCCTTCCACAGTGAAATCAGACCTTGGAGGGGTAGATCCCGCTCTTTCTTGGAACCACCATGTCTTTCAGATTAATTGTGTACATATCCATTTTGCAAATCTTTCAGTTTTTCCTGTTAACTCTGTTATTAAGCATTCATATGTTATAGAAATACAACTCTAGAAAATAATATTAGACTATTATTTTAGACGGTGATTCATTAAAGAAGAAAACATACTCTTAAATATATTCTTAATTTTCTGCACAGGCTTGAATTAGAAAGCAATGTAAGGGGAAGATTTGATAAATTTTAACAGTGACAAAGACTTTGCTTTTGAGACTTTTTGATTTAAGAATCTGGTGGTTTGGGCAGAGGTCTGTTTAAACAAAGGTAGACATCCAACCTACTCTAGCAGCAATCCATAGTGAGGTTTTTTTTTTTTGTTTTCTTTTTTCTTTTTTTTACTACTACTAATCAGGCAGTACGAGTTTGTTTTAGAATACACTTATGTGTGGTATATATAAGCATCAGTATGGTATAATGGCTAAGAGTATGGATGGAATACTTTGGGTAACTCCTGGGCAAGAATGCTGGCTAGATAGGTGAGCTTGAGTGGTAGTTTATTCAACCTTTCTTTGCTATAGTTTCTTAACTGTGAAAATGCTAATAATAATAATCGCACCTACCTCATAGAATTATGAGGGTTAGATGAGTTAATAGTGGAAAGTCCTTCAGACTATGTCCGATACATTCTGAATCCTCAGAAAACACTACCTGTTATTCTGATGTAATGATTCTGGGTCTTTCACCCTCAGCTTTCTGTACATCAAGGAAAAAAAATATGAAATTATTTTTGTTGGCACTCTTGGGTAAGAAAATGAAGCAAATGTTGAAGTCATGTAGAAGAGCATTTTTTTAAATTTATGTTTCTAGAAAACAACAACCCCTTGAAATTGTACAGATTGTTGAATATATCTGTTGTGTGTATATATATATATATTTTTATGTGTAAAATTTGTTCTTAAAATGGAAAATGTTAAGTTAATCAAAGTGTTATACAATAGTATGCAGCTAATAAAAATTTTTAAAGATATAGTCATAGGAAATGATTTGTATATAATGTTAAACCATATTAATAATATGAACTGTTTCTCAGGAAACTGTTAAATTACATGAGTCACATTATTCATATTGTAATTTGAAGGATTTTTTTCAAGAATTATAACTAAGCTGGTTGTTTAATGGAGAAAAGATAAAGTAAAGCCATTTTTATTGATTTGGTACCAAACACATTAATGTTTCATTTGCATACATTCACTTAACTGTGACTGAAATTTTTGCCTACCTAAATTTTGAACATTCACAGATAATATTGATACGAGAAGTGTCTCATTACATTAATGTGATATAGCAAAAATGTTCAAGAACAGTGAGATGCTTATTTCAGTTCCTTGATTTCCTGGTTATTTGCACCCATATTGTGGACTTGTTTACTCTAGTTGTCTTAATGAGCAAAAAGCATGTAGAAAGAATCACATTAATTAATTCAAAGGAGACAGAGGACTGCAAGTTAGTTGTAGGTTTTATTTTACCTTTGTGCATATGAAAAGGAAACACCAATAATCCTAATTTGATTTGAAAAGTCTTCCAAATATCTAAAACCTTTTTAGATGTTAGAGATGTCAATGCCAAGATAGCAATTAATAGAACAGCCTTTCAAAATTACTTCATGTTTTTGAGATTTCCAATTATTCTCACAAGTTAAGTGTGGTGGCACACACCTGTAATTCCAGTGACTTGGCTGAGGCAGGAGGATCACAAGTTCAAGGCCAGCCTGGACAGCTTGTGAGACCCTGTCTCAAAATAAAAGGACTGCAGATGTAGCTCAGTGGTAAAGCACTCCAGGTTCAGTCCCTAGGATAAAAGAAAAAAACAAATACTCTCAGATTTTAGCAATATAATCTCTGAAATCCAAGTGTCTTACAAAAACTCTCTAATAAAAACAACTCAAAAGGGATTGGGGTTGTGGCTTAGAGATATAGAACACTCACCTAGCATAATAAAGAAAATTGTGTCCACTTTTGACTAAAAAATAAGTTTGTTTGTTTGAGAGAGAGAGAATTTTAATATTTATTTTTTAGTTTTCGGCGGACACAACATCTTTGTTTGTGGTGCTGAGGATCGAACCCGGACCGCACGAATGCCAGGCGAGCACGCTACCACTTGAGCCACATCCCCGGCCCAATAAGTATTTTTTTAAAAAGACAATTCAAATAACAGAGTTTTAATAATAGAAATAAAACGAATAAGGAGCTGGGGTTGTGACTCAGTGGCAGAGCACTTGCGTTGCACATGTGAGGCCCTGGGTTCGATCCTCAGCATTACATAAAAATAAACAAAATAAAGATATCAAAAAAAATTTTTTAAAAGAATAAGATAGTAATAGCTATAATTATTCACATACCCTGTTTCAGACAGGGTAATAAGATTAAGCCTTTATGTTGGGCAATGTGGTACCCCTGGACAAGGAGACTGAGACAGAAGGATTGCAAGCCTTCATTAACTCCTTCTGTGCCATTTTATCACATCAGAATTTTTTTTTTCCCTGATGCTTGTCTTGCTATGTTGCCCAGGCTGGCCTTGAACTCCTAACCTCAAGCAGTCCTCCTGCCTTAGCCTCCTAAGTAGCTGAAACTACAAGAACTCACCACCATGTTGGGAATCACATCAGGATTTTTTTTTTTTCCTGGTACCAGGAATTGAACTCAGGGATATTCAACCACTGAGCCACATCCCCAGCCCTATTTTGTATTTTACTTAGAGACAGGGTCTCACTGAGTTGCTTAGCGCCTTGCTTTTGCTGAGGCTGGCTGTGAACTCACAATCCTTCTGTCTTAGCCTCTAAGTTATCTTTTTTCCTAAGAGAACTACATTCTCAGGTTGGATTTATGGCTCAGAGGTATAGCACTTGCCTAGCACATTCGAGGGTTTGATCCTCAGCACCACATAAAAACGTAAAATAAAACTATTGTATCCAACTAAAAAATAAATATAAAAAAGAACTATATTTTCCAAACTTAGCTCTAAAATTCATATATTAGTATTATTAGTCATGATTGTAAATATAGAAAACCTCAAGTACCAAAAGAACTCTTAGGATTAATAAGTGGGTTTAGCAGGAGCACAGGCTACAAGCTCATATATAAAGGTTATCATTTTTCTATATACCAGTAATGAACATTTAAAAGTTAAAGTTTTTAAAATGTACCATTTTCAGCCGGGCACCATGGCCCGTGCTTATAATCCCAGCAGCTTGGGAGGCTGAGGCAGGAGAAATGTGAGTTCAAAGCCAGCCTCAACAACTTAGTGAGGCCCTAAGCAACTCAGCAAGACCTTATCTTTACATAAAAAAAATAATAATAAAAAAAAAAGGATGGGGCTGAGGTTGTGGCTCACAGAGTGCTTGCCTAGAAAGTATGGGGCACTGGGTTCAATTCTCAGCACACATAAGTAAGAAAATAAGTAAAATAAAAGCCATCAAAAACTAAAAAAAAAAAAAAAAAAAAAAAAAGGTTTTTTTTTTTTTTTTTAAGGGCTGGGGATGTGGCTCAGTTGTTAAGTGCCCTGTGTTCAATCCCTGGTACCAAAAAAAAAAAAAAAAAAGTACCATTTTTAATAACAATCCAAGAAGTGAAGTATTCAGAGATAAATCTAACAAAATTAGAAAACTACAAACACTGATGAAAGAAATAAATGTACTCATGTATTCATACATAGATTTTTGTACATGAATTAGAAAATTAATACTAACACAATATCTATTTGATCTATACATTCAGGTCAGTCCCATCCAAAATGACAACTTTTTCATAGATATCAACAAGCTGATTCTAAAATTTTATGGAAAGGAAAAAGAACCAAAATAGCTAATATAATTCTAAAAGGATTCTGGGGGCTTCACTTTACTCTATTTCAAGACAATATAAAACCACGATAATCAAGTGCTGTAGTTTTGATCTGGTTTGTCCCTCAAGGGCCCCTGTGTTAAAGGCTTGGTCAAAGCTTGTCACTATTGGGAAATAGTGGAAACTTAAATGGTGGGGCCTAATGGGAGGTTTTATGTCATTGGGACTGTGTCCTCAAAGGGGACTGCTGAATCCCCAAACCCTTCCTCTTCCTCTCTTTTTGCATCCTCCTCATGAGGGAGCAGCTTTGCTCTACCACATGCCCCACCATAATATGCCTCACCAGAGGCCCCCAAACAATGAGCCCAACTGACCATGGACTGAAACCTCCCAAACTTTGAGCCAAAATAAGCATTTTATAAGTCAATTATCTCAGGTATTTGTTATCATAACAGAAAGCTAAAACATCAACGCAGTGTAGTACAGGTGAGAGAATAATTCCAGATTAAAATAGGCTGGAGCCAGGTGCAATGGCACATGCCTGTCATCTCAGCAGCTGGGGAAGCTGAGCAGGAGGATGGTAACTTCTAAGCCAGCCTCAGCTCAGCAAAAGCAAGGTACTAAGCAACTCAGTGAGACCCTGTCTCTAAATAAAATACAAAAATAAAGCTGGGGATGTGGCTCAGTGTTTGGGTACCCCTGAGTTCAATCCCCAATCCCAGGTACCAAAAAAAGAAAAAAAAAGGTCTGGAGAACCCAGAAATAGACTCACATGTAATTTTTAACACTGATACAAAGGTAATTCAGTGGGAAAAGGACAGTCTTTTCAACAAACAGTGCTACAATAATCGAACATCCATATGCAAAAAGAAAACAAAAATCTTGGCATACTCTTCACCCTTTATCAAAATAATAATAGCAACAATAATAATCTCAAAATGGATTATAGACTTTAATGTAAAACATAAAACTCTGAAACTTCTAGAAGACAGAAAAAAATTATGTATAAATTTTATTTGGCATTGTCAGGTATTTTGTACAATATCCATTAGTTTAGATTTATCTAATATTTTCTCATACCTAGATGGCCCTGCCTGTACCAATTATTACTGGGATGCATTCATCATGATTTTCTATCTTCCTCATTCCTTCTGCATACATCAATTGGAATTCATCTGAAAGGAACTTTTGTTTGTTCCTTCTCCCCCAATTCTTTATTCAATCATATCTTTAAAAAAGAATTTAAAAGGTATGATGATTAAAAGGAAAAATTTACTAGAGGGTCTCAACAGAAGATTTAAATTTGTAGAGGAAAAAAACCAATAAACTTGAGAATGGACTAATACAGCCTACACTCGAGCCTATAAAAAAAAAAAAAAGACTCTTAAGAAGTCTCAGAGAAATGTATATGTATATGTGGAATGCTATTAAGTGTGTGTGTGTGTATACATATATATATAAAATGACCATACCATAAAGAGAGGAGAGAGGAAAAAGGCTGAAAAAAAAAAAAGAATAATGGCTAAAAACATAATTTTGATGAAAAACTCATCACCTGTCAGAGAAGCAAGTGAAATTAAACCTGTCCTCCTTTTTGAGTCAGGATCTTGCTGCATTGCCCAGACTGCCTCTGGCTCCAGAGTAGCTCAGATTATACGTGTTATCCCTTCACCTGGCTAAGGAAGGCAGTGGGATGACCTGTTAAAAGTGCTAAAGAGAAAACTCAATAAGGAGTTTTTAAAGGAAAGCCATCTTTCAAAACTTTTTGGAGATGGACAAAGGCTGAGTGAATTACTAGCAGAACTGCCTAACAAATTCTAAAGGAAGTTCTTCAGACTTAAAGGAAGTTAAAACAAGACAGTGCGATAGGATGAAAAAAATACCCCAAGGAATGACTACTCTTGGAACATGTGAATGTTTATCTTAAGTGATAAACAGGTTGTGGAAAGAAAAAGACACAGGAAGATAGTAAGAACAAAAGAGAAAGGCAAACAGATGATACTAGAAGCAGAGGAGAACTGAAGTTGTGATGTGAGACCATTAGCCAAGGAATGAGATGGTATCTAGAAGCCAAGAAAGGTGGTAAAACAATATCACCTGGTGAGACCCATCTAAGAGCAGGTCTGTATGAGAGTATATTTCTGTTATTTTAATTTGTTATTACTAGCAATAGGAAATCAGTATAAAGTAATTACAGGAATACAGACAAGATATGCCTGTAAAGATAATTATGTCGATAAATATAAAAAAATACTTTTTACTCTTTTCCTTCAACTGAGGTTGTTTTTATCTGGGGTTGAGGGAGCAGGTACTGGGATTGAACTCAGGGGCACTTAGCCACATCCCCAGCCCTATTTTGTTTTTTTTTTTTTTTTTGAGACAGGGTCTCACTGAGTTTCTTGGTGCCTCCCTTTTGCTGAGGCTGGCTTTGAATTCCTGCCTCGGCCTCCCCAGGCACTGGATTATGGGTGTGCACCACAGTGTCCTGCTTCAACTGAGTTTTTAAAAGTATATAGCACCAAACAATTACAAAATTATATTTTGGTGCTTATAACACAAAGATATAATAACACGAACACTAGCACAAAGAGCAAAATAAAGTGGAAACAAATGATTGAAGCAAAAGTGACACAAAGAGTAGAAGAAAACCAATTAAAGCAAAACTTAAGTTTCTTGAATAATCAACAAAATGGACAAACGTTTAGCTCAACATAACTTCCTAAAAATGTTGAGGATTTTTGTGTCTATATTTATAAGGGATATTAGGATATTAGACTGACCAAGAAAAACAAGCAAAGTACTAAAGACAGGAATAAAAAAGGGAACATTTCTCATCTCTAAATATCTTATAAAATAAAAAGTGTAGATTATAATGGTATATTATAAATGACTGCAACTAGGCACTGGGGTTATAGCTTAGTGGTAGAACATTTGCCTTGCATGTATGAGACACTGGGTTCCATCCTAAGCACCACATAAAAATAAATAAAGTAAAATAAAGTATTTTGTCCATGTACAACTATTATAAAATAAAATACTTGGACAAGAAATAACAAAGAAATAAATGAGTGCAAATAGATTAGACAACTATTAGATGATACAAGTAAATTTCTAGAAGGATACAAATTACCAAAAAGAAGAAGAAATTATTAAAAAATACAAAATCTGAATGGACTTTTTTAAGAGATGGATTTTTAATTTAAAACTTTCTCGCTAAGTTAACGTCAGACTTATATAGCTGCACTGTGGAATCTTACCAAACATTTAAGAAATAATTCTCATCCTTCACAGACTTTTATACAAAATAGGGGAGTAAATACTTCCAAACCATCTGTGAATCCATTATTACACAGCTATAAAAGCCTGATAAAGACAGTAGAAGAAAAGAATACCATAGACCAATATCCCTTGTGAATATAAGACAAACATCCTCCATATTTTTAGGAAGTTACATTGAGCGGCACAAAAAAAAATGACCAATGGGATTTATCCCTGCAATATAGGATTGGTTTAACACCCTAAAAATCAATTCTGTCAACAGAAAAAGCAAAACCACATTATCATCTCAGTAACTACCAAAAAAGTGGGTGTGTGCCACAGTGTCCGGCTTCAACTGAGTTTTATTTCTTTGTTATTTCTTGTCTGATTTGCATCTTCTTTTTAAAAATATTTTATTTTATAAAAAAGTATTTGGCGTAAGGTTAACATTTATTCATGGGGGGAAAATCTCAGGTCTGAATAAAAGGGAATTTCCTTTAACATTATGCTTTACCTTTAGGTTCAGGAATAAGAATGTTTGCTCTTACCAAGTTTCTTCAGACTTTTGGGGAAAAAAAAAATTAAATCATCCAGACTGGGAAGAAAGAACTGAAATTGTCTATATTATATGGACTCATAATCATGTATATAGAAAATATTTAACTAATATAAGACATACTAGAAGTAGTCAAAAAGGTCACATACAAGATCTATATATAAATACTAATTGTATTTCTGTGTATTAGCAAGGAACAATGTAAAAATGAAACTAAAATAATTTTCACGTGCATATCTAAAGGAAAAAATTAAATGCAAGATATATAAACCAAAGTACCGTAAAAAATTGCTAGAATTAAATCAAAGAGCTAAATAAATGTTGAGACATCCCCCATTCTCTATTGAAAGAGT
The DNA here is from genome assembly GCF_045843805.1 of Urocitellus parryii. Lineage (NCBI taxonomy): Eukaryota > Metazoa > Chordata > Mammalia > Rodentia > Sciuridae > Urocitellus > Urocitellus parryii. The sequence goes on along the minus strand of NC_135545.1, from coordinate 15,224,251 downwards.
GAATAACAATATCATTAAGATGGCAGTACTTGAATTCTTAGTGGCTTGGGAGGCTAAGGCAGGAGGATCGCAAGTTCAAAGCCAGCCGCAGCAAAAGCAAGGTACTAAGCAACTAAGTGAGACCCTGTCTCTAAATAAAATACAAAATACAGGGGCTGGGGTTGTGGCTCAGTGGTAGAGCCCTTGCCTAGCTTGCGCGAAGCCCTGGGTTCGATCCTGACAAAACATAAAAATATAAATAAACAAAATAAAGGTATTGTGTGCAACTAAAAAACTAAACATTAAAAAATAATAATAATACAAAATAGAGCTGGGGATGTGGTTCTGTGGTAGAATTCCCCGGTCAATCCCCAGGCCCTCACCGTGTGTGTGTGTGTGTGTGTGTGTGTGTGTGTTATATATATATATATATTTTTTTTTTTTTTAAAGATGGCTATACTATCTAAAATGATTTCAGGATTAAGCACCATCCCATCAAAATCCCAGGTTTTTTTTTTCCTTCAGAAAACAGTAAACTAACCCTAAAATCATATGGTTATGCAAAAGACCGAGAGTAGGCAAAGCCGTTTTTTTAAAAAAGAGGAAGAGAGCTGCCTAGCATGCAAGGGGCCCTGAATTTGATTCCCAGCACCCCACGCACCCACCCATCCACACACCCACACACACACAGAACAAAAGAGGAGTCATACCTCGATTTCAAAGCTTAATAGACTCAAATACCTACGACGTTCCGGCCTACAGCAGCTCCCGCAGCGCACAGGGTCCTGCGGCAATTCGCGTGGCCATGGTTGCTGAAGCTAAGAAGGAGCTGCCCACGGAGTCCTCCTACCCAGCACATGTAGAAAATCTACCTTTTAAGACAGTTGAGGGTGACATAGATGCTATCTCTAAGGATCTCGGCTTAGGGAATGTGGCTAGTGGGAGACACGCAGATTTAAAGGATTCTGCTACGTAGAATTCGATGTCGCGAGTCCGTGTCCTCACGTACCGCGGCGCACTGGTGGGTGCTCCGTCACTTCATGTGGGCAATGCAGAAAGCAGAAACAAGGTAAAGATGGCTTTGGATTTAGGAAAGGTGGACCAGATGGCAGAGGAATGGGTGGCTCTCCGTAATCTGGAGATGGCTGGGATTCCCGGGATGACATCAATTCCGGTTTCAGGGATGACGTGAAGGCCCGTGTGACCCGTGAGCGGGCCCTCCAATGGGGAGCCGCTTCAGAGATGACCCTCTTCAAATTCCAACGTGGATTTCAGAGAACCAACGGAAGAGGAAAGCTCGCAGATACCGCGATACCCCTCAATCTAATCGTCCAGTCCCAACTCCGCCATCCTCAGGGTAGCCAAGCCCAGAGAGGGAGGTGGTCAGGAGGAAACGGGGCTGGGGGGGGGGGGGTTAGAGTAGGACCACAGCCTGGTGGCCTGGACCGGCCACCCCGCAGTCACCATTCCCGCACCTGAGGTGGTTCTTCTTAAAACGGAAACATGGAGCTGGTGACGCCTATGGGCTGTGAACATCTTGGCTTCGCTCTCTCTGGTGTCTGTTAGGTGCCCCTCCCCACCCCATTCTTACCATCCCCCTCCTGGCCTTTCTTCCTGCACCTTGTTTTCATTGATTTTAAATATATATATATATATATATATATATATATATATATATATATATATATATATATATATATATATATATATATATATATATATATATTACATTTCTTTAGTTGTAGATGCACCTGATGCCTTTATTTTGTTTATTAGGTATTTTTTTTACTATGGTGCTGGGGATCGAACCCAGTGCTTCACGCGTGCTAGCCAAGTACTCTACCACTGAGCCCCAGCCTGCCTGGTTTTCCTCCCAGCACACGGGGATCTGCAGGAGGACGGCCGCGCCATGTTGGAGTGTCCACCAAGCGGCCGGTTCACAGTTTTCCTTCGCTTCCTCTTTTTACTTTAGACACACTGGCCAGACTCCGGGCACTCCCTTTGATTTGTCTCGGTGATTCTCTTCCGACCTGTGCGCTGAGTTCCGTGTTGCCTCAGTGCTTCTCTTCCGACCTGCGCGCTGAGTTCCGTGTTGCTATGGCTTCCGGAATAGAGCGGAAGTTGCTGGCAGATTTACCAGCATCCAAAACAAAAATTGGCACCTTGTTTTAAAACAAGGGGGAAAAAATTGCTGAACCCTGCAGATTCCTTCCTGTTCCTATTTAAAAGTCTCACCATCACCCTTCCCAGATGGACTGTCCAGTCCAAAGAGGCTCATCACAGCGGAAGCCCAAAGAGGAGTAGTGGGAAGGCTGGTGGGCGCCGAGGTGATAGCGATCTGTGTGTTCACTGAGTTTTGCTACCGCTCCTTCAAGACCATAGCAGAGTAGTCCTTCCTGGCCCTGGTGGAGCGGGCAGCCAACTAACACGTTTCCTCCAGGTGGAGGCACTAAGCTGGGCTAGTGTCACAATGTGCTGAGGTGACTTTTCCCCGCCTCCGCGTGGTGTTTCCCCTTCTGCCGTGTGTCCATCTGTCCCCTAGTAGAAATAACATGTTGAGAGGCTCTGCTTCCCACCTTCCTGTGAATTCAGAGTGAAAATGGGCCTAGAATCCAGTACTTCATTTGCATAGCTGTCAAAACCTGTAATAACTGTAGGTAATTATAAATGTCTAGGTTTGCTGTTGAGTCTTTGGGACAGTATTGTTCCATGTTCAATGTTTAGCACTCTCCTGGGGGTAAGGTGTTAGACGACAGCATTTGAGATTGAACATCTGCGTATGAACAGAGGGAATATTTTTTAGCTTCTCCACTCTGGGGAGGAGAGGGGCCAGGAAGGCTCGGGCCTCAGGGCTGCCTGGCCTTCACTGTAGCATTGTTAGGTGGTGGTTCCCAGATAGTTGTAGTCCTGGGTTACCTCAGCAATATACTGAACTCTCTCTCCTTCCTTCTGCCTGTTATTTTCTCTGCTTCTGAGATAGCATTTTTGTCACACTAATACTTAAACCCTAAATATGAAAAGGTAAAGAATCAAACAGATTCATTAAATAAAAGAAAAGAATGGAATTCAGATCACTTAACACATTCAGCTATATGACAAAAAGTAAATGGATATGGTATTTTGTGAATGATCTTTTAAATAAAGAAAACCTTACATAATGAAAAACAATACAGGGCTGGGGATGTGGCTCAAGCGGAAGCGCGCTCGCTTGGCATGCTCGGGTCGCTGGGTTCGATCCTCAGCACCATATAAAAATAAAAGAAAGATGTTGTGTCCACCGAAAACTAAAAAAGTATTTTAAAAATTCCCTCTCTAAAAAGGAAAACAATATAAAGTCTCAGTAATCTAAAAATATAGTATTAACATAAGGAAAAACATAGACTAATGGAACAGAATTGAGAGTTCAGAAATAAACTTTGCAATTATGGTAATAATTTATTTTCATAATAATTTCCTTTTTTGGAGAGGGTGTGGGCAATTGATTTTCAACAAATGTGCCAGGACAATTCAATAGGAAGGGGATAATCCTTTTTAAGTGATTAACTCGTCATAAAGATTAAAATTTTTGTCCTTCAGAAAACACCAAACTGCTTAAAGTGTAGCACAGTGGTAGATCACTTGCCTAGCATGCATGAAGATCTGGGTTCAATCCCTAGGACTGCAAAAACCAAAAACAAAAGAAAGAGTAAAGCCAAGTCATAGATCAAGAAAAAATATTTGAAAAAAATCATATATAATATATAGTTTGTGTCTAGAACATAGAAAGAAGACTTATAACTCAATAGGAAGATTGGTAACTCAAGTTTTAAAATGTGTAAATACTTTTTAAATTTTTCTTTATTTATTTAGTGTATCAGGGACAGAGTCTCACTGAATTGCTTAGTGCCTCACTGTTTGTTGCTGAGGCTGGCTTTGAACTTGTGATCCTCCTGTCTCAGCCTCCAGAGCTACTGGAATTCTAGGTGTATGCCACCCCACTGGACAATGATTTATTTAAAAATATATATTTTTTTACTTGTAGATGGACACACTCCTTTTTTTTTTTTTTTTTTTTTTTTTTGGTACTTAACCACTGAGTCACATCCCTAGACTTTTGAAAAATATTTTACTTAGAGACAGGGTCTCACTGAGTTGCCTAGGGCCTCACTAAGTTGCTGGGGCTGGCCTTGAACTTGAAATCTTCCTGCCCTAGCCTCCCAAGCCACTGGAATTATGAAATGTGCCACCTTGCCCAACACAATACCTTTATTTTACTTATTTTTATATAGTGCTGAGGATCAAACCCAGTGCCTCACATGTGCAAGGCAAGCACTCCACCACTGAGCTACAATCCCAGCCTATAAAGTGTGTAAATGATTTAAATAGACATTTCACAAGAATGAAGTACTAATACATGCAACAGCATCAAAAGACCTCAAAACCATTCCACCAAGTAACAGATTAAAGACACAAGGCTATATATTGTACAGTTGTATTTATATGGACTGTCCAGAAGAAACTAAGATAGAAACTAAATTGGTAATTGCTAGAAAGTGGAATTGGAAACAGGAAGTAACTATAAATGTTATGAGGTTTATTTTGTGGTAGTGAAATGTTTTTATAATTTTATTATTTTAGTTGTTGATAGACCTTTATTTATGTGTTGTGCTGAGAATTGAACCCAGAGCCTCACACATGGCAGGCAAGTGTCTGAGCTCCAGCCTCAATGAAATGTTTTAAAGTCAGATCATGATAATGATTGTTTGACTCTGAAAATTTACTAAAAATCATTAATAGAGCATTTAAGTGGGTATTATATAAGTTATATCTCCAATAAAGCTTGTTGTTTTGGGGGGTACCAGGGATTGAACTCAGGGGCACTCAACCACTAAGCCACATCCCTGGCCCTATTTTGTATTTTATTTAGAGACTGGGTCTCACTGAGTTGCTTAGTGCCTCACTTTTTGATGAGGCTGGCTTTGAACTCACAATCCTCCTGCTTCAGCCTCCAGAACTGCTGGGATTCAGGCGTGTGCTACCATGCCTGGCAAAGCTGTATTTTAAAAGACTTTTTTAGAAATAAACCCATATACCAGGAAGATACAAAAAGGAACCTGCAGGGAGACTTTTATCAAGTGTACGATGTCTTTTGGAAATTTTGGCCATGTCTAGGTATGAAAAATATACCTAGAAAATCAAATGGAGGAATAATAGAATTGGTTTACATTTTGGGAACTAAAGGAAAGTATGAAAAGCAATTCATTTAAAATACAAGCATGAAACAGGGTGAGATGGCACATGCATGTAATCCCAAACACTTGGAAAGCTAAATCAGAAAGATCAAAATTTCAAGGCCAGCCTTAGTAATTTAGCCTAAGCAACTTAGTGAGACTCTGTCTCAAAAAATAAAAGAGTTGGGAATATGGCTCAGTGGTAGAGCACAAGGCTCTTTGTTCAGTCCCCAGTATTGAAACACACACACACACACACACACACACAGGCATGGTAATGGATGAGTGCATAACTTTCTATTCATTTTGCTACCTATTGATGTCTCTTTGACTATTTTATTGTGTGTCATGTTTTATAAACTGATTTTATCCCTAACAGGATATACTGTTTTTTTTCCATATTCAAACCAGTTCTGCAATTTAGCATTTAATAACTATGATCCATTATGTGGATTTATTATAATATATTTAACTAGCCAGCCATTCTTAATCCTGTGAAGCTGAATTACTCCCAATTTCTATACCGGGAATTTGTTTTTTTCTCTTTCAAAGTAGGAGCACTTAGGAATGTGGCATTAACTTCTACCAAGTAAAATACAAGTAACTATACCCGCCCAATTTTGATATTAGAAGGAGCTAATTTTTAAACCAGTTAGCTGGATTTTACTGATAAGAGAATATTTCCCATACCATAATTCACAGTCTGCCCTCTGGGACACAGTATTTTCCTCACCGTGGTTCTGTAAAGTGCTCAGCCAGATTTCTAAAGGATTGATTTGATATTTGGAAATATGAAAATGGACAAAAAGAACAAAGAGTCAATATATGCTACAACTTAGAAGAACCTCATAAACATGTGAAGGCCAGACACAAAAGGACATTGAATATTATTGAGTTTACAGGTGTGTGCTACCACACCTGGCTGCATAATCCATTTTATAAAACATATACGGTAGACAAATTTATAGATACCAAAAGTAGATTACCAGAAAATGGGGGAGGGAGGAATGGATAGTAATTATTTCATGGATAGTATTTATTTTTAGGGGGCAATGATAAAGTTTTGAAACTAGAGAGAGGTTGTAATTATACAATGTTGTGAACACACCACTTAATTCTATACTTTAAAATAATTTATTCTAAGTTACATGAATTTCACATCAGTTAAAAAGGGCAATGATATTGTCATAAGAATAGATAGGTAGATCATTGTAGTAGAATTGGGAGTCCAGAAATTAGCCCATACTATTCAATTTGGGAAGAATCGTCCTTTCAATAAGTAGTGCTGGGAAAACTGGATAGTTAACATGCAAAACAATAAAGTTGGTCCCCTGCCTTACACCCTATGTAAAAGTTAGGTGGATGTGGTGGTGCTTGGCTATAATCCTAGCTATTCAGGAGACTGGGACAGGAGGATTACGAATTCAAGGCCAATCTCAGTAATTTAGCAAGACCATGTCTCAAATAAAAAGTGTTAGGGGTGTGGCTTAGTGGTTGACTGCCACACTGTGCCATTTGAAAAAAAAAAAAAAAAGACCTAAATGTAAGAACTAAAATTATAAAACCTTTAAAAGAAAATAAAAGGATAAGTCTTTGTTTGGCAAGGAATTCTTAAATATTGTATCAATGGCTCAGGCAACAACAACAAAAACAGGCAATTTTTTTTCTTTTTTTTTTAGTTTTAGAGGGACACAATATTTTTATTTATTTTTATGTGTGCTGAGGATCGAACCCAGTGCCTCATGCATGCTAGGTGTGCACTCTACCACTGAGCCACATCCCTACCCCCCAAAAATAGGCAAATTGGACTTCATCAGAATTAAACATTTTGAGTAACTCAAAAAGCCCAAAATATCTTTTGAAATTTTTAAACATATTTTTAATTATAAATTAACATAATACCTTTATTTTATTTTTTGAGAGAGATTTTTAAATATTTATTCCTTAGTTTTCTATGGACACAACATCTTTATTTTATTTTTATATGGTCCTAAGGATCGAACCCACTGCCACACGCATGCCAGGCTACCACTGAGCCACAACCCCAGCCCCAAGCCCCAAATATTTGTTATCCTTTGCAGGAAATGTTTGCTTACCCCCAATCTATATCATTTTTGTGACTTATTGTTGGTATGTGTATTCAATAGAATTTATTTAACCTATTCTTTATTGAAGACTATTATTTCCCAGTCTTTTCCTTTTTAAAATTAGTTTATTTGCCCCTGTTTGCATATATCTTTTTGCCCATATATAAATTATTTTCTCTAGGGACCTAGAAATAGGATTGTTAAACACCAGGCTTGTATTGGTTTTTGTAGTTTTGTTTTGTTTTGGAACCAGGGAATAAACCCAGGAATGTTTAACCACTGAGCCACATACCCAGCTTTTTTTTTTTTTTTTTTTTTTGTGTGTGTGTGTGTGGTGCTGGGGATTGAACCCAGGGCCTTGTGCATGCAAGGCAAGCACTCCACCAACTGAGCTATATCCCCAGTACCACCTAGCCCTTTTTTTTTTTTATATATTAGAGACAGGGTCTCACTGAGTTGCTCAGAGCCTCACTAAGTTGCTGAGGCTGGGTTAGAACTTGTGATCTTCTTGCCTTAGCCTCCTAAATCACTGGGATTATAGGCGTGTGCCACCATGCTCAGCTTATAGAGAAATTCTTGTAACTGAAAAAAATAAATTACTACTAGTTCCGGAATATTTATTTTATTTTACCAATACCTGAGATCCTCCCCTGTTTGTTTTTATATCACATAAACATGAATTAGAAAATTTACCCTCTTGTGATACCATTGTATGACATTGTGTGTCTATTTTGTTCCAACCTTGCTAACATGTAATCAGTCTTTTAAATCCATCTGTGAACTAAACATAAAATGTTACTTGTCCCTTTAACATATCTTCTTAATTAGCAACATTTAATACTTCCTGGTAAGTTACTTCTATTATTATTCATGCTCAGGTTTCCCAAGGTGTCATAAGAAATTCTGCATATCCATAGCAAGAGCAGAGTTGAAAACAAACTGGCTTTGTAGTTGGACAATTCTGGAATCAGAACTCATATGTGCCATTAATTAACTAGATTTAGGTTTCTGTTTCTAGTGTTTGAAATGGAGATAACAACAGTGTTTTAGGGCTATTCTGAGATTTATATGATTGATACATGCCATATAAGTTAACTTTCTTTTTTAACCGATGTAGGGATGATAAATTCACTTTTCACAAAGTTTGGGTATGAAGAAGTAAGAAGGATGTCAAGCAGAAAAATCCTGTGGATGATTCTGCCTGGGGGAAATGGGGAGCTGCAAGCCCTGAGAATTCTGGTAGTTCTAGTTCAGGTGAGGGTAGGAATCCCAGTAGGCAGGTACAGTTTTGCAGTGATAAAGGCTGTCATGCATTGTCCATGCTGGAGGTCAGCAAATGTCACATCAATAAAGGAACAAATACTAAGTATTTTAGGCTTTATAGGCCATATAACTCTGTTAAATGGCTATTGGAATTTTCTGAAAGTAGCCATAGACAAGAGTAAACGGATGGTCCAGATTTGGTTCATGGGCCATAGTTTGCAGACTCCCAGTCTGTTCTGCCTTTTGTCTTCAAGTCCAGGGAGGCCAGAAAAGGCTTAAAGCAAGGAAAACTGCCGTCTATTTTAGTTTGTGTGGTCACTTTTTAGAATTGAGAATCAGGAAGGAGAATCTAGTCAGGGCGGTTCTGAACATCCCAGCCTTGGGCCGAGATCAGCATCTTCATAGTGGGGATTGCCCAGAACTCCCCTGCTGAAGATACTGATCATGAATTCTAATACAGGTGAGCCTCTGCTCTTTACAGTAGCCCAGCTTCCTTGACAGGGAGAATATGAGGGAGGAGCATGTGAGGGAAGTATGGGTGCCAGTGTTTACAAGCAAGAATAGAAAAGAAAAGATTATTTGCATCTTTTTGTTACTTTTGAAACAGCCTCTTGTCATTGGTTCATTTTTTTTTTCTCATCCAATTCAGGTTTCTCAGAACTTTGCTTCTCTAGAAGAACCCTGAGGAAGACTGGCCAGTTCTTGTAAACCTAAAACCATGGCACACGTAAGCAGCTGTCTCTTTCTTTCTTGAGATTCCCCAACTCCCTTTTAGGGTCACGTGAAAGAATTTTCATTCTTTATACTGAACCTTCTTATTTAACTGAAGTTTTCTTTCATCTCTAATTGTCCCAGTGGCTCTTATATGCCCCTGTTTTCTTTAACAAATATTCATCTGAACCTGACTAAACCATGCAGCATCTGCTGTGCATGCATTCTCTGTCTGCAGCACAAATGGGGCAAAAACGAAGTCTCCGGAGGGAAGTATTTTACTTCATCAGAGCTGAAGTGTAATCAAACAAAGGATGAGCTTATCTGATGACACACAGGAAAACTAAAGTTTTCCAGGGAACTGTGTCTGTAGGCAAAATGCAGTTTAGTGTTGATTGGCTTCATTCTTACTATATGGTTGGGTTCTGTGTATGGAGCAATCGAGATCTTTTCTGGGAATCTCCAAGAGGTGAAAATCCACAATAGGAGCCATTTTGAGTTTGAATGGAATAAGCTGGTCTTGACATCTGTGTGATTTGGCTTATTCTACATCAAGATTCTTTGTTCCAGGAACAAAGAAAGTGTACAGTATTTATAAGAAAATCACCCAGAGGCATAAATATTAGATCTTTGTATTCTCCCATGATTAGAGAAACCTTAAGAGAGATTAACTAACATAAATGTCTTACTTTCTGGATTCTATAATTAAGTTTGGTATATCCATAAGATTGTATTATTATTATTATTATTATTATTATTATTAATTATTATTATCATTATTACTATTATTATTATTTTGCAGAGCTAGAGATGGAATCCAGGGTCTTGTGCAGGCTAGGCAAGTGCTCTATCACTGAGCTACACTCCTAGCCTGCTTGACTATTACTTAGCTGATTAAAATAATTTATATCCCAGCAGCTCAGGAGGCTGAGATATAGATATAGGATCAAGAGTTCAAAGCCAGCCTCAGCAAAAGTGAGGTGTTTAAGCAACTCAGTGAGATCCTGTCTCCAAATAAAATACAAAATAGGGCTGGGGATGTGGCTCAGTGGTCAAGTGCCCCTGAGTTCAATCCCTGGTAATAGTAGTGGTAGTAATAATAATAATAATAATAATAATTATTATTATTATATTTATTTTTTGTAGTTGTAGTTGGACACAATAACTTTATTTATTTTTACGTGGTGCTGAGGATCAAACCCAGGGCTTTGCACATGCAAGGCAAGCTCTTTACCACTGATCCATAATCCTATCCCCTATTATTATTATTATTATTATTATTATTATTATTTATAAGATGGGCTAAATCCAGCTGCTCAGAAGACATAGGTGATTAGAATCACCTGAAGCCACGAAGTTCAGATGAGCCTAGACTCTTGTCTCACATGAATAAATGAATAACATTTATAATAGAATTGCCCAAATAAGGAAAAATTAAGAAATAATGACATAAAGATTAAGCTGAATATTTTAAAAATTCTTTAATTTTATACAAACCCATTATTCTAGGAGAGATTTTATATAGTATTTTTTTTAATCTTTATTTATTTTTATGTGGTGCTGAGGCTCAAGCCCAGGGCCTTGCAAGTGCTAAGCGAGTGCTCTTTTGCTGAGCCCCAGCCCTTATATAGTATTTTTAAAAAAAATCTGTATGATTTTAAGTAAAGGAAAAGATGAATTTGCTTATATCCATTGTTTAATTTAATTGGGCAACATTTAATTTATTCTCAAAAATGTTTGAGTAATCAAAGAATCCCATAATATATAGGAAATTTTGCATGTGGCAACTAGATTCTTCAAGAAAATAAGGCCATTCTACTCAAACACCAGAGTCATTCCTTTCTCTTACCTTTGTGATAAGCTTTCAGCCCTAGCCTTTGTTTTGTATAGTCTCCCACTTGTTGCAATGAAATATTTTATCTCCTATTTTTCCTTAAGTATGCATTTTATAATTTCATCAGTAATGTGTTCGTTTCTCATTTCAGAAACTAGTGAAGTTCAGTGATGTGTCTGTAGTCTTCTCTCAAAGGGAATGGAAGTGCCTGAACCCTGCTCAGAGGGAATTGTACAGAGATGTGATGCTGGAGAATTATAGCAACTTGGTCTCACTGGGTAAGGTCATTTACCTCAAATAATTTAAACACTGCTCTCTGAAATAATAGCTTTTTCTTACATGAATTCAGAACCTTTGTTTATTTTGTGGTACTGGGGATTAAAACTGAAGGCCTCATCCTGCTAAACACATCATTTACCACTGAGCTATATCTCTAGCCCTTTAGGACTGTGTTTTAAGAAAGTAACTGAACTTCTTCCCTGTTACTCAAGGAATTAATTGAACTTCACTGGTATGTAAATACCATTTCACCACACTATAGTGATCTTCATGAACCATTTCCTTAATCCATTGCTATAGTTGCATCTTTTTTGATGACTAAGGGACTAGATTTGAATTATGGGATATTTATTCCAAAGTCAATTTCAAAGAAATAACATTTCACATTGAAGTTGAGCTTATAATTGCTTATGGGGGGCTGGGGATGTGGCTCAAGCGGTAGCGTGCTCACCTGGCATGCGTGTGGCCCGAGTTCAATCCTCAGCACCACATATAAACAAAGATGTTGTGTCCACCGAAAACCAAAAAATAAATAAAAACACTCTCTCTCTCTCTCTCTCTCTCTCTCTCTCTTTAAAAAATAAAATAAAATATATAGAATTGCTTATGGTTGTTCTATTTGGCAGAATAACAGTCCTACCCAGTGTCACGACTTATGTCATAATTTAAATTAGTAATGTATTTAAAAATAAAATGAATGCATTCTGTTTCTCACAACAAACACCTTGTGATTGAAAATTAAAATCCATTAACTTAGCTCTTGCTTCAAACTAGAGCTGGGGTTGTGGACTCATAAAGGTATATTAAAAAAAAAATCTCTTGGGGCTGGGGATGTGGCTCAAGCGGTAGCTCGATCGCCTGGCATGCGTGCGGCCCGGGTTCGATCCTCAGCACCACATACCAACAAAGATGTTGTGTCCGCCAAGAACTAAAAAATAAATATTAAAAAATTCTCTCTCTCTCTCTGTCTCTCCTCTCTCACTCTCTCTTAAAAAAAAAAAAAATCTCAGGCTGGGGTTGTGGCTCAATGGTAGAATGCTTGCCTAGCATGTGTGAGGCACTGGGTTTGATTCTCAGCACCATATATAAATGAACAAAATAAAGGTCCAAATAAAATAACACCAACTTTGTTTAAAAAAAAACTCAAAAAGAGAGAACTTTGGGGCTGGGATTGTGGCTCAGTAGTAGAGCGCTCACCTAGCACAGGTGGGACCCGGGTTCGATCCTCAGCACCACATAAAAATAAAGGCATTGTGTTGTGTCCATCTACACCTAAAAAAAAAAAAGAAAAAGAAGAAGAAGAAGAACAAGAACAACAACAACTTCAAACTATCTTAGGAAGCTTCTTTTGCTCCAAATAAATTAGTATCAATAAAATACTAATAGCTAATAGAGTGCTTACCATATACCAAGAATTGTTCTAAATATTAGCCATGAAATAGGTATTACTTTTATTTTCATTCTACAAGTGAGAAAACTAAGGCCCAGAGAATTTAAGTGGTTTGCTTACAATCATTGGTATGTAGATGGAAGAGCAGAATCTGAACCCTTATAGTCTGGCTCCAGAGTCGGTGCTCTCAGTTACTACTGTCTCTCAACAGAGTGAGTCTGCAGGAGTTTTAATTATAAAATGGGACCTTTTCCCTGCATATTAAGTTTCTTTATGCTCTAGGATTGTGCGGTTACCCTAATTTGAGTATTCTTTAATCTTAGTTTTCTCTGAAGTATATATCAAGTCTTAAAATGTTTTTGAACTTGGCATATCATATCACTTTTATATCTTGTTGTATTTCTTTCTTGTAATCAGGATATTCTGCCTCAAAGCCAGAAGTGATTACCTTATTGGAGCAAGGCAAAGAGCCGTTCATTGTGATTGGAGATGTGCAAGGAAGACGGTGTGCAGGTAAGTGAGGGCTCACCAGGTAAATGCCAACAAAAGCCAGATGGTCAAGGTGGGGGTCACAGGTTTGCATGCTGTTATGGCCTAAGAGAGGAAAGAAAACAGATTTTTCTTAGTGTAAAGTACCAAAAGAACTTTTATGTGCATTCTCAGTTATCACTGTCTGTTTTTTCCCCTTCTCATATTACCTTCTAATTTCAATTAGAGATTGTCAGGAGGGAAGAAGGGAGGGAAAGAGGAAGATCTGGGAACTGAAATAGAGCAAACGCTTACATGAATTTATGAATATGTCAAAATGAACCCAAATATTAAATATAACTATAATGCACTAATTTTAAAAATTCAAAAGAAAATGCTCTCTTTCCCAGTGCAACCAATTGATTTCCATATTTTTTTCCTGCAGTGATTCTTAAGCTTGTCTCCAATTCCTGAAAGTTCATTCATTTACCTATTCAGCATATATTTACTTACTGATTGCCTTCTCTGAGCCAGGCAGTGTGCCAACTATAACATATATTTTGGCAAATAGGCAAATGGGAGACACTCAGTAAACTGTAAACCAATGAATAGATAATATAATGTGAAATCATGATGCATGCTATAAAGGAAAAGTATGAAGGGTGAGGAGGTGGAGTTGGGCTCGATGCTCAGCAAAGCCTTTTGTAAGGAGGGCATATTTGTGCAGAGACAGGAAATATCGGCTTATATGGGCTTATATCCTGTGAATAACTTGAAAGAAATCATCTCGTGAAGAGGGCAATGAGATTTGTATGTTTGCAGAACAGCAAAAAACTCAGAGTATATTTAGAGGGGGGAAGAATACTAAATAAGAGTTAAAGTTGAGCAGGAGCCAAATCTTAGTTTTTTTTCCCACAGTGGGAAATTTGGATTTTTCTTTTCAAAGAAAGATTGAAAGCCATAATCTCATATGTTTTTAAATGATCATAATTTATACTATGTGGAGAATATACTAAATGGGAGCAAGATTGGAAGTAGAAAGGTCAGTGGACAAACTACTTCAGAGGTCTATACTAGTCATAGCAATGATAGTAACTTGGATTAGGATGGTGGTGAAAGGGTGGCGTATTCATCTTGTGCTTTGGATGCAGAGCTAATAGACCTGCTATGAGGTATAGGTGAAGGAGATGAATAGAATCCAGCTGATCTAGGCAGACATGAAAGATGGCTTGGGGAATGGAAATAGAGTCCTGTTTTAGGTATCCAGTTTTCCCTTGGTATCCATGGAGGATTGGTTCTGGGGTTTCCAACTGATCTCAAAATCTGTTCAAGTCCCTTAAAGTCATCTCTGGATTCCTTATAATACCTAAAACACTGTAAAATGCTACATACATAGTTCCTACATTATATTTTTTAGGGAATAATGACAAGAAAAAAGATGTATGTGTTCTGTATGTGTTTTGTATGTGTTCAGTACAGATATAATTTATTTTCACATATTTTAGTCTGCATTTGATTGAATCCATGGATACAGAACCTGCAGATATATTACAGTTAAGATGCCAGTGCCAATGGTATCTGAGGATGAAAACTTGCTAGCTTTGGCTCAGAAAAGGAGGTGAGGCACTGGTGATGGTGATATAGAAAATTGTAGGTTGGGAATGTGGTTCAGTGGTAGAGTTCTTGCCTAGTATGTGTAAAGCCCTGGATTCAATCTCTGATAACATGTGCATGCACATACACACACAGACACACGCAGATACATACATACACAAAATGGCTATTTGTCATCAAGGATGAGACATTAAGCTGGCATCTGAAAAAAGCAAGTTTAGTATTCAGGGAGAGGTTAGGACTAGTTATATAAATTTGGGTGTCCAACCAAGGGACTAGATGAGATATTTAGGACTGCTATAACCTACCACCTATTTTTAGAAATAAAGTATTATTGGATCGTAGCCATAGCTATTTAGTTACATATTGTCTGGAAGATGAGTAGTTGAGGCCCACAGAACCTAAATTTTTTTTAAAAAAGAGAGAGAGAGAGAGAGAATTTTAATATTTTTTTTTTTTTTTAGTTCTTGGCGGACACAACATCTTTGTTTGTATGTGGTGCTGAGGATCGAACCCGGGCCGCACGCATGCCAGGCGAGCGCACTACCGCTTGAGCCACATCCCCAGCCCAAACCTAAAATTTTTATTGTTTGGCCCTTTACAGAAAAAAATGTATTGGCCCCTCCCCTAGGGAATGGGTATTAAAGGAGGCCAGAAGAGACAGAGATGATGGAGGCCCTTTATTTAGAGAAGGAAGAAGAGGCAGCATGTAGATTTTGGTTACTCAGACCTAGAGAGAATGGTGCTATGAAACAAATGAGGAAAATGTTTCAGGAAGGAACAGTAGATACAGGTGGACTGAACTGAGCTTCACCCACAGGATATGGCAGGAAGGAAATTCTTGGTGACCTTGTGTCAAGGGGATAAGGTGTCAATGGTATTGAGGATGAAACTTGCTAAGTATGGCTCAGAACAGGAGGTGAGCCACTGGTGATGGTGAGATAACAAGAGATTTTGTTAAGAAATGAACTAGAGATGGGTTTAGAAGCTAGAAGGGTGTGTGGGGTATGATGAGTCAATTTTAAGATGAGAATGATGTGGCTCAGAGGTAGAGCATGCAACTAGCATGCATGTGGCATTGAGTTCAATCCACAGCACCACATAAAGTAAAATACATTGTGTCCACCTATAACTAAAAAGTAAATATTAAAAAAAAGATGAGAATGAGTCCATAGAAAGAAAAAATATTGAGGTAGAAAAAAGGATTATTGTGGAAATTGGGGAGGAGTAGGATCCAGTTCATAAGGAAGAATTAAGAGAATTATAAATATGATATGGATACAGGTGAGTTGATGCGACAAAGGAATGGTTATTTCTTTTTTAAAATATTTTTTTAGTTGTAGATGGACACAATAACTTTATTTTTATTTTTATGTGATGCTGAGGATCAAACCCAGTGCCTTCCACATGCAAGGTGAGCACTCTATCACTATGCCACAGCCCCAACTCCTTCTTCTTTTTTTTAATGGATACAATACCTTTATTTTTATTTATTTATTTTTTGTGGTGCTGAGGATTGAACCAAGTGCCTCACTTGTGCTAAGCAAATGCTCTACCACTGAGCTACTACACCCCAGCCCTCTGTTTTTATTAGAGGAGTAAGAGAAATCATCAGCTAAGAATTGGAAGGGTGTTTGAATTGGAAGAATTGGAAAGTGTGTTTGAAGTAAAAAGATGTTAAATATATTTTTAATATTTGAAAGAACGATCAAGGCTTGTAGTCGGAGAAAATGCAGGTTTATTGAGGAACAGCTATGCATATTTATAGAGCCGAGAGTGGTTTGACAGTTATGACAGTTTAATGGTTGAAGGGTTTGACAGTTGACATGGGGAGCTTTCTGATTGGTGGGTAAAGATCATGTGAGCCAGCAGGGCTAGTCTGATTGGTGGGTAAGGATCATGTGAGCCAGCAGGGCTA
The DNA here is from genome assembly GCF_045843805.1 of Urocitellus parryii. Classification (NCBI taxonomy): domain Eukaryota; kingdom Metazoa; phylum Chordata; class Mammalia; order Rodentia; family Sciuridae; genus Urocitellus; species Urocitellus parryii. The sequence continues at coordinate 15,207,498 of NC_135545.1, read as the reverse complement.
GTCTGATTGGTGGGTAAGGATCATGTGAGCCAGCAGGGCTCACCATTGGACAGCTCTTCTTGGGGGATGGGAAAGTTAGTCTTTGGAGCTGGGTTGATCCCAACAATATTGGTATTCAGTTTACCCACACTTCAATGGCTTGTGTACCTTTTGTGTTCTGAGGACCACCAATGAAAAGTAATAATAGTTAACAGAGCACTTAATCTACATAGCTCAGGCAGTCCTCATAAAGGCTATAAGAAAAGTACTATGAACTAAGTAGGGTTGTTACCCACTATAATTCCAGAGATTACAGAAACGGTGACACAGGCTAGCAATTCCAATTAATTGAGAGGTTAAGGCAAAAGGATCACAAGTTTGAGGCCAGCCTTGGCAACTTAGTAAGACCCTGTCTCAGAATAAAAAATTTTGAAGTAGTAGGGTAGCTCAGTGGTAGTACTCCTGCGTTCAATCCCCATCACACACACACAAAAAAAGTATTATTATATTGTTATTTTATAGAATAAAGAAACAGGAACACATAGAAGTGATATACCTTACATAAGGTAAAGTAATAGAGATGGAATTCAGACTCAGTATGCCTCAAGAATCTTTACTCTTTCTTTGTGCTCGGGGGATTGAATCCAGAGGCACTTCACCACTGAGCAACATCCCCAGCCCTTTTTTATTTTTTCGTTTTGAGACAGAGTTTCACTGAGTTTCTTAGGGCCTCACTAAGTTGCTGAGGCTGCCTCCTGAATTGCTGGAATTACATTGTGCCCCATTGTACCTGGGAAGAATCTTTACTCTTAACAAATGAGTATGCCTTCAACACATGTTTATTTAATGCTCCTTTTTGGCCAGTACATATGGATTTTTTTAAAGGAAGAAGAGTTTAAACTTTTAAATCAAGATTTCAGTCAAAAATGGGAATCTGGGGGCTGAGGTTGTGGCTTAGCGGTAGAGCGCTCGCCTAGCATGTACGAGGCCCTGGGTTCGATCCTCAGCATCACATAAAATAAATAAATAAAATAAAGGTATTGTGTCCAACTACAACTAAAAATATATAATTATTAAAAAATGGGAATCAGAACATGTAACCTTTATGAATAATTGAAAGAATGACTGATCATATACTTAAATGAAAGTCAGGATGGTAATGTGGACACTGAATGCTCTTGGGAAAAATCTGAAAGAGGTACAGTGACAAAAGTGATAAAGAAGGAGAGAAGGAGAGAAAGAAAAGTAAAATCAGGAATACAGGGTCTTGGGGGCCAAAGTCCAGAAGAGGATCTTACTCCATTTAGCAAACTGGCAATTAGATGCAGTTCAATGGGCAGAGGTCATATTGTTAGGAGCATGCATTTTTTTCTTTATCAAAAATAAAGGAAATAGAAATTTTATTTCTTTTTAATGGGTTTTAAGGAATCAGAGAAACACATGTAAGAGTGTGTACAGTTTTACATCATTTCACTCCATAATGTAGTCTACATTTACAATTTTTTAGTTTTAAGTCTGTACAGTGAGGGCTGGGATGTGGCTCAGTAGTGGAGCGCTCACCTGGCAGGCATGGGGCACTGGGTTCGATCCTCAGCACCACATAAAGATAAAATAAAGAGATTGTGCCTCAAACTAAAAAATAAATTTAAAAAATATGTATGGTGAGATTTGGTTGATATTTGACTTTTTTCTTTTATTAGAAATGCTCCTGTGATGCACTTAAACGGACAGCTCCTGTTTGATTAGAAGTTATTAAGTGTAGTTTTTGTAGATTTTCAACATTATCATGATGCTGGAATTGAGAGTAAAGGATGTGACTTACAACCAGTAGGGTCAGCCTTTCTGAGATGTTTGACCTAAGATTGAAAAATAGGGAGGAGTCAGCCTTTCATAGAGCCCAGGATGGATTTTTAGGAGATGAAATAGCTTGTGGAAAGCTGCATGAAATAAGAAAAGATTGTAGCGTGATCTGGGAGCACAGTCCTATATGGGAGTTGAAGAGGATGTTATCTTTGAAAGGCCTTATTATATTCAATGGTAAAATGTTTGAAATTTATTCTGAGAGAAAGAGAAAACTATTAAAATTGTTAAATGGAGATTCTCAAACTTTTATTTATATCAGAATCATCTAGTAGAGTTTTAAAAATTCAGATAGCTGAGCATGGTAGCACATGCCTGTAATCCCAGCAATTTGGGAAACTGAGGCATAAGAATCCTAAGTTCAAAGCCAGTCCTGGTAACTTAGTGAGGCCCTTTCTTGAAATAAAAAATAAAAATGTCTGAAGGGATAGCTCAGTGGTAAAGTGCCCATGGGTTCAATCCCCAGTACTAAGCAAACAAACAAAAAAAAAAAATTCAAAATCTCGTATAGATTTGATTTACAGCTTGGAGTGATACCAGAATAACAGGATTTGTAATAAGTTTCTCAGATGATTATGATCCACACAAAAATTACAGAACCATTATATAAACTATTTGCCACATCACCACAATTGTATATTATCTTTCATACTTCAAACTCATATGGTCTGCTTTCAAATTACAGAACTCTATTGTAAAGCTTTCAAGCCATTTACTTCTAATGAGAATTATTTTCACTTTTGTCTACTATTTTGAAGATGGAAGCTTTTATGTTTTTCTGACTACAGGAAAAATAGTTCTTGTGTACTTTTTTTGTTTTTCTTTTAGGATTGTTCTCCAGATACAAGACCAAGAAATTACCTTCAGGAAAGGATGCTGATGAAGCTAGTTCGTCCAAATCGGAGACAACAGAAAGAAGAAAAACTGTTGGACTTAAGGGAACCACTTCGAGAAATGAGTCGCAGAACAAAAGTCAGTCTAAGGGTCAACAGGGACCTCAAGAAAAGAATTTCAGGCAAGTGAAAAGCACTTATAAGAAAAGGCCAACAGAGAGAAAGCAGACATCTTCGAATCAGAGAACATCTAGTGGTGGGAACGCTAGTGAAGGTAGGGAACGTGGGAAAAACCTTAGTTCTGCCTCTAACTCGGGTCAAAGGGAAAAAAATACTCCTGAGGAAAAGCATGATTGTCCAGAATGTGGGGAAACTTTGAGTAGTGTCTCCCAACTTAATCTACATAAGAAAACTCATAGTGGTGAAAAAGTCTATAAATGTAAACAGTGTGGGATGTACTTTGGTCATCACTATCAGCTTATTTTGCATCAGAAATTTCACAGTGGTGAGAAACCCTATGAATGTCAAGAATGTGGTGAGACCTTTACTCTTTTCTCACAATTCAGTCGACATCAGAAATATCATACTGGTGAAAAACCCTATAGATGTAAGAAATGCAAGAAAAGATTTAGTAGTAGTTCAGAGCTTTCTGAGCATGAGAAAGAGCATACTGGTAAGAGGTGTTTTGAATGTAAGGATTGTGGAAAGTTTTTCAGACTTAATTTCTACCTTACAGAACATCAGAAAACCCACACTGGGGGGAAATCCTATAAATGTAAGGAATGTGGGAAAGCTTTTAGTGTAATTGGACAGCTTACCCGCCATCAGAAAATTCATATGCGTGCAAAACCCTATGAATGTAAGGAATGTGGGAAGTCTTTTAGACTCAGTTTATATCTCACAGAACACAAAAAAATACATAGAGGCAAGAAACCTCACGAATGTAAGCATTGTGGGAAAAGCTTTAATGTCCGTGGACAGCTTACTCGGCATGAGACAATTCACAGTGGTGTAAAACCCTTTGAATGTGAGGTGTGTGGGAAGGCTTTTGGTTATAATGGTGACCTTCGAGTGCACCACAGAATTCATACCGGTGAGAAACCACATAAATGTAAGGACTGCGGGAAGGCCTTTATGCTTCGTTCAGCCCTTACTGAACATCAGAGAATTCATTCTGGCGTAAAGCCCTACGAATGTAAGGAATGTGGGAAGACATTTAGAGGGCGCTCCCAAGTGAGCCTGCATAAGAAATTTCATACTGACCTGAAACCCTACAAATGTGCAAAATGCGGGAAGACCTTTAGATTTGGTTTCTACCTGAGTGAACATGAGAGAGTTCATACTGGGGAAAAGCCCTATAAATGTAAAGAATGTGGAAAGGATTTTATTCGTAGAGGAAATCTTAAAGAACATCTGAAAACTCATTCAGGTGTAAAGCCCTACGAATGTAAAGAATGTGGAAAGTCCTTCAGTTGGCGTGGTCAGTACACTCAACACCTGAAAGTTCACTCAGGTGAAAAACCCTTCAAATGTAAGGAATGTGACAAGGCCTTTAGTCGCATGGGAGACCTTAGAATCCATCAAAGGATTCATACTGGTGAGAAACCTTATGGGTGTAAAGAATGTGGAAAGTCTTTTAGACTTAATTCACACCTTATTGAACATCAGCGAATTCATACTGGTGAGAAACCCTATGAGTGTAAGGTGTGTAAGAAGGCCTTTAGACAGCGATCACATCTTTATCAGCATCAGAAAACCCATAATGTAACTTAATATAATACTGCCTTTCCATTTGCATGCTCTGGTTATTAGAATATCAAAAACAGACAGAAACTCTGTCAGTGTGCCAATCTTTCTTTAGATGTGTTAACTTAATAATTGTGTAAGAACCTTTTAATGCCTCTCAGTCCTTGTTGAATTTAAAGGAATTCATACTAGAAAATAAACCTGTCGATGTAAAAATTGTGGAAAAGTGTTGTTAGCAATGATATACTATCATCATTGCCTTTCCACTACTCTGATACCTGTGTGATATCAAGCAAAACATGTAGGTCTTGTTGCCTCAGTTGTAAAATGATACCTACCTAAAAGTGTGGCTAGTGGTGTATACATCATCAATAATGGTTATACAGTATACTGTAACGTGTGATACTGTGAAAACTGTCTGGCCCCAAACTGTTTTTGAATTATTATTGGATATTATTGTTTTCATTATTATCAGCATTACTATTAGTGAATTTAAAATAGAAAGATAAAAGTGGAGGAAATAACATAGAAAGACCATTCAACACTTGCTATGTTTTGGGCAGATCATCTTTGATAAAAATCTGTTATATGGATTCTAAACGTTTAGAATCCATATAGGATATGCAATCCCAACCAGATGGTGTTTGGAGGAGGGGCCTCTGTGGTTATTAGGTCATGAGGGTACAGTCTTCACAAATAGGAGTATTTCCATGATAAGAACATCCTCCAAACCTAGATAGTTCTCTTTCATCTTCTTTCAACCACAGGAAGATACAAGTGAGGAATCAGCAACACAGAAGAAGGCCCTCACCAAAATCCAAACATGCTGGCACTCTAAGCTTATACTTTCAGCATCCAAAACTTATATTTATAAGACACTAAGTCCATGGTATTTCATTATAGCAGCCCAAACTAACTGGGAAAATCTATTAGAACACAGAACGTGAGAAAGTTTGAATTCAAACCATAGTAAGTTCTACCAGAAAATTAAAGCTCAAAGAGAACTAAGGATTCATAACTGCTGAAATATCAAGGAGAGATGTGATATAATTTACCTATAATAATGTAGAACTTATAACTATTCCCCAATTCTATTATGAAAATTTTCAGACAGAAGAAAAATACATTCTGATACCCATTTAGCCCTCTGGCTAGATCTGAAAATCTGTACTTTGCCTATTTGCTATTTTTTTTCAGAAATACACATATACATCTGTATACACACACACACACACACACACACAAACATTTTATTTATTTATTATCTACTTGCATGCTCTGGTTATTAGAATATCAAAAACAGACAGAAACTCTGTCAGTGTGCCAATCTTGAACCCAGGGGCACTTTACCCCTGAGCTATATCCCTAACCCTTTTTATTTTTATTTTTTTTTTAATTTTGAGATAGAGTCTCACTAAATTGCTTGGGACTATCTGTGAAATTGTGTGATGAGATATAGCACATCTCTACAACAGAATTAACAAGTGATTACACAAATTATTCAAACAGTCATATTGAAATAAAAACTTAAAGGGATTTTTATAGCTGGAAAGATGGAGTAGATGTCCTTTTGTTCCCCCTCTTCCTCCCACTACATTCATCTCAAACCCCTAGGTAGTATACATCAAACAAACACAAAATTGGAAATATTGAGAGAAGAAAACAAACTTGCTAGGGGACACAAAACCCAAGGGATGACATGGTGGCATTCCATGGGATTTATACCCCAGTCTTGGAACTAAAGACTGACAGCAATACTGAAATGCCAATAGGCAGAGATAGGGTAGGGAGAGCCTCAGGAAAAGTCTACTTTCTAGCCGAATAAACAGGAAGGGACAGTGGAGCAAGAGTGGAAGCATTGAGACAATAACCCCTCCAGCCAAAAAAAAATTCTGCAGCTTGGTTTTTGTATATATCAGTTGTTTGCTCCTTGTCATCTGAAGAGTATTCCGTTGTATGAATGTGACATGGTTCATCCATTTACTCACTGAATAACATCAGAGCTGTTTCCAATTTGGGGCTATTACAAATAAAGCTACCATAAAATATTCACATGCAGATTTCTATGTAAACATAGTTTTCATATCTCTAGGAAGGATGCCCAGTGATGTAATTTCTTGATATTATGGTATCTGCATGTTTATGTTTTTAAGAAACTACCAGTTTTCCAGATTGGTAGTGCCAATTGGTCATCCTCACCAGCAACATGTGATAGTTTGTCCATCCTCCTTCCTTGGCTTTGTCACTGTGTTTTTGTTGTGGTAATCTGGATAAGTCTGTAGTAATATTTCATTGTCATTTTAATTTGCATTTGCCTAATAACTAATGATGTTTAATATCTTCTTGTGCTTCTTTGCCATCTATATATCCTCTTTAAAAAATCTTGTGATATCTTACATTTCCTGTCCTTTTCCTAAGTGTATGAATTGATTGTTTACCTTTTTTTTAGAACTTATTTACATATTCTAGAAATTAGTCCCTTAGTTAGATGTGTGTTTTGCAAATATACATATATATATTTCCCAATCTGTAGTTGTAGCTTCATTCTCTTCACAATATTCTTAAAAGAGTTATTTTTATTTTTAAAAATTTGTGGATCTACCACCACTCCTGACATGGAAATCCAAATGAAGAGCCTAGATTTCTACATTTGCAATCTATAACAGAGTGTCCAAATGTCCCGCCAGATAGGAAAAAAAAAAAAAAAAAAGCCTGTTGTGAATCCAGGGCCTTTCATCTCCATCAGGCAGTGAACAGTCCTCTTTGCCCAGGAAAGGATAAAGAGGAAGATACTTTGGGGAATAAGAACTTTTAAAAGCTCCCAAATATTCCTAGGAATTTAAAAGGCCACATGAATAAGCAGGACTGAGCATATATTTAGGAAAAAAATTGGGGTGGCCATAAGCTCTTACCTTTCTGTCAGACCTTCAGGTTCTGTACAAGCAGAAAGTAAAGGCTAATTCAGAATTGTAAACTGGTTGAAGATTGAAGATGTGCCCTAACACACAGCCTATCTGCAAAGACTGGGAGTTTTTGTTTTATTCCAAGCACTTAAGTTAGCCCTAGCTTGGGAGTTTTTGTTTTATTCCAGGCACTTAAGTTAGCCCTAGCTGGGCACAGAATTAATGGAACAGAGACTTCAGTGTTCACACACGACAAAAAATACAGAATGTAAAAATTAATTCAGAAAAGTCACTTAAAGTACAACCAGCAACACCAACAAAACTTACAGGATGGCAGACTCTTAATTTCTAGGGTTGCCACATGATAATATTCAATGTCCAATTTTAAGTGCATGCGTGCACACACATACACACATACACACATACACAAGTTAGCAGGCAAGCAAACCAGAAACATATGTGAAAATCAATAGGAACTGAGAAAACACAGTAATTAGACAAAAGGTCTTTAAATTTTTTTTTAGTTATACATGAACACAATACTGTATTTTTATTTATTTTTTATGTGGTGCTGAGGATCAAACCTAGTGCCTCACATGTGCTAGGGAAGTGCTTTACCACTGAGCTACAATCCTAGCCTCTAGACATAAGTTTAAAATCAGCTGTCTTAAATATGTTCAGTGAGCTCAAAGAAACCACATATAAAAAACTAAAGAAGATTGAGATCAATGACTCTGCAAATAGAGAATATCGATAAAGAAATGGAAAATTTTAAAAGGAACTGAATAGTTTAGACTTGAAAAGTATAATAACCAAAATGAAAAATTCTCTGGAGGGATTCAACAGCAGATCTGAGCAGAGAGAAGAAAAAAAAATAGCAAATTGAAGATAGGGCAACTGAAATTCTCTAGTCTTAGAAGCACGAAAAAAAGTAAAAGAAAAAAAAAACCAGATCTTCAGAGACTTATTGAATATCATCAAACCTAAGAATGGACACAAACATATGTATTTGTTTTATGGATAGATAAAGGGTATCCAGAAGTTTCTCAGACAGAAAAAGGGACAGAAAGAATATCTGAAGAACTAATGATTGAAAAGTTCCAAAAATTTGATGAAAAACAAGACATATAGGTTGCCCAAGCAGCTTAACAGATCCCAAATAGGATAAGTTCAAGTGATCTAAACAGACACACAATTCAGCTCTTGGAAAAGAATCTTTAAGTTTGTTTGTTTTGATGCTGGGCATTGAACTCAAGGCCTCATACATGGTAAACATGTGCTGTACCACTGAGCTACATCGCTGGCTTCAACAGCTTAGCAAGGCCCTAAGCAACTCAGTACAATCCTTTTTCAAAGTAAAAAATGAAAAGGTCTGGGATGTGGCTTAGTGTTAAGCACTGCTGGGTTCAATCCCCAATACCAAGAAAGAAAAAAAAAAAGAAAAGAAAAATATACATCTAACCCAATAAGGACACAATAATGGAGGAATTATGGAACAAAAACAGTAAGGCATGGAAAACAAATAGCAAAAGGAGGGCTGGGGATGTGGCTCAAGCAGTAGCGCGCTCGCCTGGCATGCGTGCGGCCCGGGTTCGATCCTCAGCACCACATACAAAGATGTTGTGTCCGCCAAAAGCTAAAAAATAAATATTAAAATATTCTCTCTGTCTCACTCTCTCTTAAAAAAATAGCAAAAGGATAGAAATATGTTCTTCATCAGAAATTACATTAAATGGGAATGGATTAAGCTTTCTAATTAAAAGGAAGAAAGTAGCAGAATGGGTTTTAAAACAAGTTTTTAAAATGATCGAACTCTATGCCATCTACAAGAAACTCTCTTTAAATCCAAAGATACAAATTGAAAACAAAAGGATATAAAAAGATATTTTATAAAAGAGTAGCTAAAAGAGAGTTGGGGTAGCTATGCAAATATCAAACAAAATAGACCTTCAGTCAATCATTATTTCTAGAGACAAAGAACATTACTTAAGGATCAAAGGGTCAACCCATGGAGAACAAATAACAGTTATAAACCTGTACACTTAGCAATGGAGTCTCAAAGTACATGAAACAAATACTAGCAGAACTGAAGGCAAAATAGACAGCCCAACAGTAACAGGAATCTTCAATACTCCACTTTTACCAATGGATAGAACGACTAGACAGAAACCCAGTAAGGAAATAGAGAACTTGAACAATACTACAAACCAGACCTAACAGACATCTGTGGAATGTTCCACCCAACAACAATAGAATGTACTTTCTTCTCAAGTACACGTGGAATGTTCTCCAAGGATAGATGATGTTAGGTCACAAAACAAGTCTCAATAAAAAAACTATAAGTCATATAAACATTTGGATACTACTCAGCATTAAACAGAAATGTCCTGTTGATACACACAGCAACTACTTAAATCTCAAGACCATATGTTGAAAGACAATTTCAAAAGATCACGCACTGGCCAATTCCACTTATGTAACATTCCTGAAATGGCAAAACTATAGAGAGGTGGAACACATTAGTGGTTACCAGGGATTGGGAAAGAGGACAGGTGTGATCATGAAGAGGTACAGTGAGAGAGAGAGCTTTGTGTTGATGGAATAGTTTTGGATCTGGATTGGCAGTGGTGGTTGCATGAATGTACATATGTAATCAAGTGGCATATAACTATCTACACACATTGTATCAATGTCAAATGCTGTGTTTTGATATTGTACTGTAATAATGTGAGATGTAGCCATTGGCAAAAACTGTGTATACAGGACTTCTGTGAACTATCTTTACAACTTCCTGTGTATCTGTGTATCACGTAAAAATAAAGTTTACTTTAAAAAAAAAGCTTCAATACAGATGGACTGAAAATCAAAATGCACACAGCAGAAATATGGATTAGGAAGCCAGAAGGTTAACAATCCAGAAGGAACCAGATGAAATAAAAAGATTCATAAAACAACTTGACATGAAAGACAGAAATAGAAGTTCCCACATCCATTGAATAGCATCCTAAGAAGACAATAGAATTGAGAGGTAATGCTTGAAGTAATCACCAAGGAAAATTACCTCAGAATAAAGTATGTTAAGAAGCCCTCTTTCAAATTACTTATCAAGTTAGTAAAATTTGAAATATTAATTCTATCACATATTTTCCATCTTAGCATCTATGAAATTGGAATGTGTCTTATATCTGTGAAATGCCATTTTTTAATTGACACTACTTTCATTGGTAAATAAAATAATTTATGGCTTTTAAAAAGTTAAATATTATGCACATTTAGCAAAATTTCCAAAAAAAATAAAGGAATGAACATATAAAATCTTCAAGAAAGATTTTAAAATTGGCCTACAAAGGAATTAGGAACAGATTAACATTAGTCTTTTACAAGTATACTCTTGTAAGAAGACAATGGAGCAGATCTTCAAAACCAGAACAGTTTTGTACCTACCTGCACTGCCAGACCATGCCAAACTCTTGTTTAAATTACCCATCTCAGAAAACTTCTTTTAATATATTCCTGGAGGCTATTGGAAAATAAAGATAAGTAAACGATATAAATGAAGTGACAAGAGAAAAAGTTGGCAAACAAATTGGTTTTTAAAATAAACTTGAATACAAAAACTCAAGACCACCGTTTCAAAATAAAGTTCCACGTGGTATCAAAATAGAATATATGGATAAGGAAAGGGGACTCCAAATGGAAACAGAAGCAGTGTGGTGGCTCTTATTCAACAAAAGGCCAGATAGGAGTTACATACAATTTGTGTGTGTGTGTGTGTGTGTATGTGTGTATGCACACCAGGGATTAAACTCAGGGGCTCTTAACCACTGAGCCACAACCCCAGCCCTCAGTGTGTGAATCTGCTGTGATTATAGGCATGTGCCACTGTGCCCAGCAAAATTTCTTTTTTACTTTTTCCTTTTGTGTGTGTGGGGGGGTGGGGGATACCAGGGATTGAACTCAGGGGCATTCAGCCACTGAGCCACATCCCCAGCCCTAATTTGTATTTTATTTAGAGACAGGGTCTCACTGAACTGCTTAGTGCCTCGTTTTTGCTGAGGCTGGCTTTGAATTTGCGATCCTCCTGCCTCAGCCTCCTGGCCGCTAGGATTATACAGGTATGTGCCATTACGCCCAGCCATAATTTCTTACTTAAAGGATTTCTGTTTTAATTTAAGCATAAACCTATAACAAACATCTCATTTAATGAAGAGCATAGTAACATTCCCACTCATCAGGAACCAGGGCAAGAGGTGGAAATAAGATAACTGACTAGAGGTACACAGCACACACCTCCACAACAAAGGACCAAAACGGTAGGGAATCAACACCTGTTTCTCTGTAATGTTTGAAGCATATCATCAGATTGCAGTGGGGATGTGGTAGAAATGTTGCTGAGCATGGAGATACATGGTGGCCTTATAAAAAGGGAACTAAACACGGCACCTACTGCTCCCTGCCTCCAGAGATCAACCCTGTACTAAGAGGGACCTGGCTCAGCAGGGAAGGGTTAAGCAGGAAGCCCCTGGCAGTCCCCACTTGGGTGTGTGACACCTGAGGGATGTAGAGCTGGAGGGCTTTCACAGGCTCTGAGCCCACTTTGGGGAGCCTGGGGAGCCACATTGAGTTACCACGCCTTCCAATCCTGATGTACCACAGAGATCTAAAGATCACTCTAGTCTCGCGTGGTAGTGCCATGACTGGGTCTTTTCCCCAACTCGGGTAGCAAGGCCAGTCTTCTGAGTACACATATCCCTGGGGTTGAGCTACACTCACCTATTCTTTTGAAATCTTATCCCTTTTCCCTGTTTGGGATAGAATGTTCCATCGAAACTCCCTTTGTGTGTCCCCTTCTCCTGCTCTGCCTTTGGGTGTGGCCTTCCAAGATGTCAGTCAACTACTGACAGCAGACATCACAGAGCGAGACTCAACCCCTCCCCCAAATCTGACCCCTTCCTCATTTGAATGGCTCCTCCTCAATAAAAGTGTCAGCATGTGCCCGCTCTCTCTCTCTTTCTTTCCAAAGACCCCTAAGGTCAGATGAGCCATCACAGGACCCAAAACAAAAGGTATCTCTGTCTCTTATATGATTATTTCATGTAGCCCAGTTCACCTGGAGTGACTCTGAGTGTTAAGTCATGGAACGGAATAGGGGTGCTGCTAGGCTACCACATTGCTATACTGTGGGAGAAAGAGGCCAGCCCACATTGTGTATTCCCCCACTCATCTTGAGACCCCAAGAGATCCTCAGAGGAGCACCTGGGACCCCCTTGAGTGACTTGGCCTGAAGAAGACCCCCAGAAAACAGACAGACTCACCCATGCACCCTAAGCAGCAAGCAGCCTTGCCCATTCACCTGTGCCTGGTAAGTAGATGAACAGACCTTTCTGGGTGGCTTAGCACCAGGTAGGCCCACTGAGGCCCTGAGAAACAGATGCTAGACCTCCCCAGGGGAGCCAGGAAGCATCTGGGCAGATCTCCCTGAGCAGGTCAGCTGTGAAGTTCCCTGCAAAGCCACCTATGCAGCCCTCAGATACTGACAGGTTCCCTATCATGGTCACTGCTGCTGCAAACTTTCCGGTGCAATACTCAGTCCCTAATGGGTACCCCCTGCTGCTTCTGGGTGTGTTGTGTGGCAACTACCTGGATCAAGTGCTGTGGCCCCACCCTTACACTGTCACCCTAAGAGGTCCAAGGAGTCACTGGAGGGGGGCCTCAAATTAGGATGGGTGAGGTTCTTGACAAACATTGCATAAATGACTTTAAGGATGTATCCATTAGAGGCACAGATTTATTTAGGAAAGCATTCAAAATAAATTAGTTAAGACTAAACCTGAGCCCAGTGCGGTGGCTCATATCTGTAATCCCAATAACTTAGGAGGCCAAGGCAGGAGAATCACAAGTCCAAAGCCAGCCTCAGCAACGGTGAGGCACTAAACAACTCAGTGAGACCCTGTCTCTAAATAAAATACAAAATAGGGCTGGGGATGTGGCTCAGTGGTCGAGTGCTCCTGAGTTCAATCCCCAGTAACAAAAACAAACAACAACAAAAAAGCACAATAATGTACAAGGAAATTTTTATAAGTGGGTGAATTCCAATAACTTTATAAATATAGATTTCCCAGAAATTTAGTAGTGACAGGCCTTGGAGAGAGAACTGGCCTGGGGAGGAAATGTGTGCTGAACTTTAACATAAGCCTTTTAGGTTATTTATAATTCCCTTGTGCTTCCTTCCCTTTTTTTTTCCTCCTTTTTTTTTTTTTGTAGTTGTAGATGGGCAGCATGCCTTTATTTTATTTGTTTATTTTTATGTGGTCCTAAGGATCAAACCCGGTGCCCCACTCATGCTAGGCAAGTGCTCTGCCACTGAGCTACAGCCCCAGCCCTTGTCCTTTCTTTTGACTCCTTTGTACTTATTTTTTATTTTCTTCTACCTCAACATGACCCACAGAAACTGGTGGACACCCCACAGCTGGGAGCACTACACCAGAGCTGACAGTAGACCTGCCCATTGAAAGGAGCTACATCCCAGTTGGGGCAATCTCACAACACCTAAGAAATCCCTTCCAATCCTAGCCACACCTAATGTAAACCGATGGACCCTTAGCAGAGTTTGTCCTGCATCAAAACAGAGGTCTGAACACTTCAGCAGGATTTCCAGACAGTTCCCCATTCTGGGACCCCCTGAGGTACTTGTGACAAGCCTATTCCAATCTGTCTTTCCAGTTCAAAGCCAGCCTCAGCAACTTAGCAAGGCCCTAAGCAACTTAGTGAGACCCTGTCCCTAAATAAAATATTAAAAGGGTGGGTGGGGGAGTCTCAGTGACTAAGCACCCCTGGTGTCAAAAACTGGTACAAAGGGCTGGGGATGTGGCTCAAGCCTTAGCGTGCTCGCCTGGCATGCGTGCGGCCCGGGTTCGATCCTCAGCACCACATACCAACAAAGATGTTGTGTCCGCCGAGAACTAAAAAATAAATATTAAAAATTCTCTCTCTCTCTCTCTCTCTCTCTCTCTCTCTCTCTCTCTCCCTCCCTCTCTCCCACTCTCTCTTAAAAAAAAAAGAATTATTATAAAAAAAAAAAAGACAAAAACTGGTACAAAAAAGGAAGGAAGGAAGGAAGGGAAAGGGAAGGGAAAGGGAAGGGAAGGGGGGAGGGAGGGAGGAAGGAAGGGAGGAAGGAAGGAAGGAAGGAAGAAAGGAAGGAAGGAAGGAAATCGGCCTTTCCAGGGCATAGGGGAGGTCATTTCACCCATACAGAACCTCTTTCAGGGCTCCTGGAACCTGCTTGACCTTCCACATCTGAAATGATAAAACTGCACAGGCCATGATCAGCAGGCAACTACACTTACCCAAGTGGAGCCCTCCTAGCCAGGTTCACAACTCTCAGAGGCCTTGGGACTCAACGCTCCATACTCCCAGTTCATGGCATTCCCCATCTTCTCTTTTTTGGGGGAGGGCAGAGATTGGAGATTGAACCAGGGGTACCGAATCACTGAGCCACATCCTCTGTTCTTTTTATTTTTAGTGTGAGGGTCTCACTAAATTGCTGAGGCTAACCTCAAACTTGCCTACCTCTGGCTTCAGCCTCCCAAATTGCTGTGATTATAGGCATGCACCACTCAGTACCCAGAATAAAGACGTTGAAGTTATGCCACTAGATCTAGACCTTTTTTTTTCTTTTTCTCTTTTTGGTGGTTAAAAACTTAACTTATCAAAACCTAGTATGAGATTAAGAACTGCCAATCAGCAGACCTTGTTGAAGGGCCATGCGCCCAGGACACATCCACATCAAGCTATATATATTTAAGGGAGCCATCAAGAGGCTGCCACTAACATGTATGATTACACTAGTGGAATGACTCTGAACCATGTACAGCTGGAGGAATGAGAAGTTGTGCTCCATTTGTGTACAATATGCCAAAATGCATTCTACTGTAAAATAAATAAATAAATAAATTTTTAAAAGGCTACCATTAACTCTTCTAGGCTTTTCCCCCTTGACTTTAAAAATTAAGGTAGAACACAAATACAAAAATGTTCATAAGGTTCACTAAATACAGAGTTTGATGATTTTTTATTTTTTTTCTTTACAAATTGGAACTTTGTGGTGACCACTACCCAGATCAAGATGTAGATCATTTCTTAACACTCCATAAAATTTACTTGTGACCCTCATCCACTCTCCTCCACACACCAACACATCACTAGTAGTCTAAAAGGAAGATTTCAAGTTCAAGACCAGCTCGGGCAATTTAGTGAGACCCTGCCTCAAAATAAAAAGTGCAGAGGCCATAGCTTAGTGCTTGCCTAGCATGTGCAAGGTGTTGGGTTCCATCTCCAGTACTGCAAAAAAAAGAAAGGTAGAAAGGAAAAGGAAGAAAGAATGGAAACGAAGGAAAGAAAAAGATTTATATGAATGAATAAAGGAGGAGATAGGTGGAAATCAGATGCTCAGTCTCACCACAAATTGCAGTTCTTCTTTTTTTTAATTTTTTTTTTCGTTGTCAATGGACCCCAATGTCTCACACATGCTAGGCAAGCACTTGCCACAGAGCCACAATCCTAGCCCACAGTTCTTTGTATCACTACAACTTTGATTTCTGCTACTTTAGAGATCTTAATGCCTTTTTAAATGCATTTTTGTAGTTGTAGATGGACAGTATGTCTTTATTTTATTTGCCTCATTTTTATGTGGTGCTAAGAATTGAACCCAGCACTTCACACATGCTAGGCAATTGCTCTACTACTGAGCTACAGCCCCAGCCCCCAGATCTTAATATTTTTGTTTGATTGATAAATTGAAATTCTCAGTCTCATTTTGCTATAAGTTTGGATATGGTTTTTCTTTTTTTTTTTTTTAGAGAGAGAGAGAATTTTTAATATTTATTTTTCAGTTTTTGGCGGGCACAACATCTTTGTTGGTATGTGGTGCTGAGGATCGAACCCGGGCCGCACGCACGCCAGACGAGCGTGCTACCGCTTGAGCCACATCCCCAGCCCCAGAATATGGTTTGAGTATGTCCCCCAGGGATTCCTGTGTTGGAGTTTGGTCCTCAATGTGGCCAATGGTGAGAGGTGGTGGAATTTTTAACAAGTGAGGCTTTGTGCAAAGTAATCCAGTCATTGGGACACTTGCCCTCAGAAGAGATCAACATAGTTTTCATGGGATCCTTGTTAGTTCCCTTAGGAGTAGGTTGTTATAAGAGACAGGTCCCTCCTCACTCTCTGGCTTCCTGTCTCGCCCTGTGATCTCTCCCTCTTGCATGTGCTTCTGACCTGACGCCACTCACTGTGTCATGACAGCCATAGTAGGCCTCTCCAGAGCCCAGCAGAAGCTGGTGACATGCTCTTAAATATCCAAAACTGAGCTAAATAAGCTCTTTTTCTTTATAAAATATCTAGCTGTTGTGGTTTAGGTATGAGGTGTCCCCCAAAAAATCATGTGGTAAGATAATGCAAGATTTTTTTAGGAGTAAAGTTAGGTTATGAGAGGTATACCCTAATAGGCATATTAATCCACTGATATGGATCAACTAGCTGGGTGGTAACTTTAGGCAGGTGGGGTATGGCTATAGGTCAATGGGCATGTGCTTTTGGAGTTTATATTTTGTCACTGATGAGCAGAGCTGTCTGCTTCCTGGTTGCTATGTCCTGAACAGCTTCCCTCTGTCTTGCCCTCCACCATGATGTTAGCCCAGAGCTATGGAATTGATGGATCATGGGCTGAACCTCTGAAACCCTGAGTCAAAATCAACATTTTTTCCCGCTATGTATTTTTTTTTTTGAGCCACAGAACCTATAAGTATAATAAAATGGTCATTTGCCTTATGGTACTCAATTTTGGGTGATGTGTTATAAAACAATAGGCAGAATAGGTAAATCTTCCTTAAGAAAACTGAAATTTTTTTTAAAGAGAGAGTGAGAATTTTTTAATATTTATTTTTTAGTTATCGGCGGATACAACATCTTTGTTTGTATGTGGTGCTGAGGATCAAACCCGGGCCGCACGCATGCCAGGAGAGCATGCTACCACTTGAGCCACATCCCCAGCCCAAGAAAACTGAAATTTAAAACAAAGTGATAACAGGCTTTTTAAAGGGGAATTGATGAAATGGGTTGTATGGGATACAGATTGATGCAAAATTTCTCCAAATATATTTTGTTTTATGATTTTAACTTTAAAGTCATGGAAGTATTTTACATTTTAAAAACATTAACTTGGATATATAAACAGCAGTCCTGGGGCTTGGGTTATCGCTCATTGGTAGAACACTTGTCTAGTACGTGTGAGGCACTGGGTTCAATTCTCAGCACCATATATATAAATAAAATGAAGGTCTATCAACAAATAAAAAAATATTTTTAAAAACAGCAGTCCTTGGGGCTGAGGTTGTGGCTCAGCGGTAAAGTGCTCACCTGGCATGCGTGATGCACTGGGTTCCATCCTCAGCACCACAGAAAAAAATAAAAATAAGGGTATTGTGTCCACCTACAACTAAAAAATAAATGTTTAAAAAAATAGCAATCCTTAAACAATGAAAATAAAAGAAACACTGAATCTAACTGTGAATCAAATTAGCTAAAAAAACTATTTTAAAAATTTTTTAGTTGTAGATGGACACAATACCCTTATTTTATTTATTTATTTTTGTGTGGTGCTAGGATTGAACCCAGTGCCTCATACATGCTAAGCTAGACAAGTACTTTACCACTGAGCCACAACCCCAGCCCCTACTATTTTTACTCTACTTTCTTAGTGAATATTTCAACGACAGGTAGTGATGTATAGCTTTAATTTCACTCAGTATTTATTATTAGTATTAGCATGGTATTAAGTTGCTGTAGCTATTTTGTGCCTCTTATAGAACATAGCAATGACTGCATTGTTGAAAATCAAGTTTTTCAGTGTAAAAGAAAAAGCTACAACAGCTGAGCGCATGCCTGTAATCCCAGCGCCTTGAGAAGCCGAGACAGGAGGATCGTGAGTTCAAAGCCAGCCTCAGCAAAAAGAGAGGCACTAAGGAACACAGTGAGATCTTGTCTCTAAACATTAAATACAAAATAGGGCTGGGAATGTGGTTAGTGGTCAAGTACCCCTGAGTTCAATCCTTGCTACCAAAAAAAAAAAAAAAAGCTACAACAAAGATTTAAAATCATGATATTAATCTGAATTGAAAGTATTAATATGAACTCTTGGTTTTCCTTCCCATAACTTAAAAATGTTAATTAAGCTGTTACATAAGTGTGTAAAAATAGATGTACAGTTGGATGAATTTTCAAAAACTGAATACATTAGTTAAATCAGCACACAACTCAAGTGACAAAACATTACTCACATTCTCAGAAAACCCCACGCTGTTTCCATAACAACTCCTTGAATGCCATACACCACCTCCCCAACACTATCCTGACTTCTGTGTAGAATTTTTGTATTTTATATAACTAGAACATACATCAAGTTCTCTTTTCTGCCTATCTTCTTTTGCCCAATATTGTGCTTTTGAGATTCATCTGTATTGTTGCATAGTCAGGTTGTTCTCACTGCAGTGTTGGGTTGACGTTTGACCTTCATTTCTAAAGAAAAACATCAATCCAATCTTCAGAAATAAATGATGATAAGACATGTTGTTACATCCAGGGAAACATACCTTATACCACCCTCTAACATAGCTAACCACTTGACAAAAAGTCTAAATTTTCCTGTCTCCCCAATCACCTATTTTGCTTATAGCAATATCTGCTTACGTGGATTCATATTCCAAAGAAACCTTCATGTAGATATTGAGAGTCAAAGTGGACATGGTAAAGTGCTCTTGAGGTTAAGTCAAGTCAAATGAATTCTCATACTTTGGATAAATTTACAGCTTTATTTCTAAAAAATGAATTGATTTTAATATATAGAACATACTTTTAAGTCCCTTTCCTGGAAAATATCTTCAAATACAATCAAGTTTCATATTCTATTTGAGAAATGTTGGATTAATTGTCATATCTTGAAGACCTAAGTAGGTCAATATGCTAGATGTAAGTAAAAAACACTTAAAATTTTGTTCTGTAGTATGTTTGAAGAGAAGCTGAGAGATCAATATGTAACATTGCAATACGCTGAATTTCACTACCTCCTAGTCATAGCAAGAGCAATGCAGTTCAGTGAATGGCTACAGTGCAGTCACTCAAGTCTTAGTCTTTCGGTGGGGCTGTGACTCTGTGGTAGTGCACTTGCCTACCATATGTGAGGCACTAGGGTTTGATCCTCAGTACCACATTAAAAAAGATAAATAAAAGTATTTTTTTTAAATTGTCTTCATTATTTTGACAAAGGAATTTAAAAACATTTGGTTGTAATTTTGCAAACACAGAATTCATTCTATTCTTCATACAGACAGCTAGAAAACCCCCCAAAGAATTAAGGTACTAGGGCTGGATTTTTTACTGTAATAAAAGTAAAGGTAGAATTCTACTGAAGGTAGAATGCCTGCAATGTATAATTAAGGTAGGATGAATCAGGCCCAAGATATTCCACACATGATTTACTAAATAAACCACTGGATACAATTTACTAGAAGTTTTAATTACTAGATTTATCTTCATAAGGAAAGTCTACATTTTGTTTTTGTGGGCCCCCTCATCTAGTTTTATAATCAGTTTTAGGTTAGTCTTGTAGAATGTTAGAAAAGATGTAGTTAAGTTTTTTTCTCATAAAAAAATCAGATTCTAAATGTAAGTTTTTAGAAGGGATTGTGGGGAGCCATTCTCACACGTGATCGGGTGCCTCCCGTTAAGGGCCTGAGGCACTTTGGCAAATGTCAAAGTTTTTCCCGACCCTTTCCTGATGAGAGAGCCCATCCGTGTGGGGGTGTGCCTGACCACTGACCCCGGGGACCCAATCACTGACCCTGACCTTGGAGTGCAGCCCCCCCTCAACCTTCATTGGATGGAATTCTCCCCTGAATCTCTTGTTCCCTAATAAAAGGCTACTCCCCGGCGTGCTCTCTCTCTCTCTCCTGCTAGCCCTGAGTAATCCCTGCTGTCCTGCTGGGCGGCTAGAGGAGCGAACCAGAGAGGTGAGCCGTCTCGGACCTAGCAATAGAAATAAGGTAACTGAGTCTTGTGTTTTTATTTCGATCTCTTCTAACTAACTTTATGCCTAGAACCTCATTAATGAAACCACTGCGCAGGCCGCGTGGTAGATTTGGCGCCCACGAGGGGGGCATTCTAGATTAGTTAGACTGAGTGGGAGTGCGCTATAAAGATAAGGAAAAGAATAAAGATAAAGGAAGAGGTGACTTTTGAGTCACAAAAGTACCTGGAGTTATTGAAGGAAAGAGACGTTAAATTAATTAAAATGGAAAATTCAACTTCTACGGATAAGGAAATGTACCTGACTATTTTAGACAGTATAATTAATCAGAAAGGGAAACAGATAAAGAAAACTCAGTTATTACAATTTTTAAAGATTGTAGGTAAATATTATCCTTGGTTTTGTGAACAGGAATCTCCAAATTTACTTACTTGGGAGAAATTAGGAAGGAAGTTACAGAGAGTTTGTATTTCTAATGAACTACCTGGAGGCATTGAAAATATACAGAAAACATGGACAGCTCTAGAAGTTTGTCTTTTTGAATATATGGGCCAGAGTTGCGGCCCCCTGAGGACCTTTTAAAAGGCATTCAAGGAGCTATTAGGTCTATTCAAATGGAGAATCAGCCTGAGGCTAAGTTAATTCCCTTTCCCTTAAGCCATTTAAAAACAAAGGCACTAAGGGCCAAGCCAAAAAGGTTGGAAATGTGAACTTAAACTCCACAGGGAGTTGGAAATGTGAACTTAAACTCCAGCTCCACGCGGTGGATTCAAATGGCGAGGATGAGCCCGCCTTCTCGCCAACGGCGTTTCCTCCTAGCGGGAGGCCAAAAAACTTGCGTTCAGCCTCTCCCCGGGCCGGAGCAACAATATGGGGAATTCCAAGGAAGGTCGCAGAGAGTGACGTCACTGGCGCCGACCAGAACAGTCCACGATTTTTACCGGGACCAGGACAGAGATCACAGACAGTTTTCTTAGGACCTTCAAAGACAGTTGAGTTAAAACCTGAAACGGGGCCAGAACAAATTCCTACTGGGATTTTCGGGCCGCTTCCTGATAATACTGTAGGTTTAATTTTGGGACGAAATAATTTGAAGGGAGCCATTGAGGTGATACCTGGTGTGATAAATTCAGGATTTAAAGAACAGCTATATGTTACTGTAAAAGCCAATTATCCCCTAAGACTCACCCCAAAGGATACTTTTGCCCAATTAATATTATTGCCTTGTGTCTCTGAAAGGCACCTGCTGGCAGATTCAGTTCCTAAGCAGCCGGACAGAGTATACTGGTCACAGTTAGTAAGACAAGAACGCCCTTTATTAAAACTTAGAATTAATAATAAAAATTTTCTAGGAATAATCGACACAGGAGCTGACATTTCGGTATTGTCTAGTCGGTTTTGGCCTAGAAAGTGGCCTTTGCATGTAGCGCCAGCTAACCTAGAGGGAATAGGACAGGTTTCACAGCCTGCTCAAAGTGCCAACTATCTCCGTTGGGAAGATTCTGATGGGAACAGTGGAGTATTTAAGCCTTATGTGTTAGAGTCTTTACCAGCTAACCTATGGGGAAGAGATATTTTAGCCAAAATGGGATTATTATTAGTTACTCAAAATTCTATAAGGTCAATTGAGGAAGTTAACCAGAGGTATTTTCCTGGAGATGATAAGGAGACCTTTCAGGAAGAGTATCTGTTTACAAGCCAGTCTCCATGACAAAGATTAGTAAATGCTCCAAACCAAAATTTTTACTAGGGGCCCTGAGTACTTCCCCGATCCCTAAGACAGCTGAAAAAATCATGTGGCTCACAGAGGAGCCTATATGGATTTCTCAGTGGCCCATCTCAGGGGAAAAGCTTAAAATAATTCATAGATTAGTTGAGGAACAATTTCAGGCTGGTCATATTGAACCAACGCTTAGTCCTTGGAACACATCTATTTTTGTTATTAGGAAAAAGTCAGGAAATTGGAGATTACTACAGGATTTAAGGGCAATAAATCATGCAATTTAGCCTATGGGATCATTACAGCCAGGACTTCCCTCCCCCACAGCCATTCCCTTAGATTATAGCTTGATGGTAATAGATTTAAAAGACTGCTTTTTCTCTATAAGGTTACATCCTGAAGATTGTGAAAGATTTGCTTTCACTGTCCCAGCAATTAATTTTAAGGAACCTGTTAAGAGATATTGCTGGAAGGTTCTTCCTCAGGGAATGTGTAATAGTCCTACACTGTGTCAAAAATACGTTTATCAGGCAATAGATCCCATAAGAAATAGCTTTCCTGATGCATATATTATTCATTTTATGGATGATATATTATTGGCTCATGCTAATCCAGAGATACTTTCAGAAATTTTTACTCAGAGGCCTCGCTTACAGCAATGAGTTTATGTATAGCTCCTCAAAAAATTCAAAAGGTGTCTCCTTTTCAATATTTAGGTCAGATAATTCAAGGACGTACAATCCGTCCTCAAAATCTTCAGATAAGAGTTAAGGAGTTACGTACCCTTAATGATTTTCAAAAACTATTGGGAGATATTAATTGGCTAAGGCCATCCTTAAAACTAACTACTTCTGAGTTAAGTCCTTTATTTCAGATATTACAAGGAAATCCTTCTCTAACCTCTCCACGTCAGCTAACTTTGGAAGCTAAGGCAGCCTTAAGAAAAGTTGAAGTTGCAATTAAAAATGCATAGCTTACTAGAATAGATCCTAAAGAAATAATATATTCATTAATATTTCCAACTGAGCATACCCCAACAGGAGCCATATGGCAAAGATTAGAAGTTATTGAGTGGATTTATTTATCCCACTCTCCTCAAAAAACATTAATTCCTTTTCATGATTCTATAGCTCAATTAGTAATTAAAGGTAGAACTAGGATTTTGCAATTAATTGTATCTGAGCCTGATATCATAATTATTCCATTTTCTGTTCAACAGACTAACTGGCTTTTTCAAAGTTCTAATTCATGGCAGATAGCTTTTGCTGATTTACCTGGACAGATAGATAGCCATTATCCTCGTGATAAGATTGTACAATTTGCATCATTAACATCACTAATTTTTCCAAAAATTGTACGAGCTCATCCAATAGAGGGAGCTTTATCGGTGTTCACGGATGGTTCCAACTCCGGTAAGGCAGGTTTTTTCAGTCATGTTCACACAGAGGTGATACAAACTTCTTATACTTCTTCCCAAAGAGCAGAGCTTCAAGCTCTGATCTGTGCCTTAGATTACTTTTCAAATGAGCCTATTAATATTTATTCTGACAGCTTATATGCAGTCGGAGTTACCAAAAATATTGAGATTTCAATGATTGGGTTTACTTCATCACAGGAGTTATTTGAATTATTTCATAATTTACAAAAGACAGTGCTAATGCGAAAGTACCCATGTTTCATAGGACACATTCGAGCCCATACTAATCTTCCTGGATCTCTAGTTTCAGGTAATGACAAAATTGATAAGTTAGTAGCTTTTTGTCAACAGATGTCTTCATATGACTGTGCACTAGCTTCCCATTCCTTACATCATCAAAATGCTTCTAGCTTACATAAAAAATTTAGTATTTCCAGAGAACAAGCTCGTCAGATTGTAAGCCAATGCCCTAAGTGTGTTATTCACACTCCATCTCTGCCAACAGGGGTAAATCCCCATGGATTAAAACCAAATCAAATATGGCAAATGGATGTAACTCATATTCCTCAATTTGGTAAGCAATGTTATGTACATGTCATAGTGGACACTTATTCCAGGTTTATTTTTGCCACAGCACGTACTAAGGAAAATGCTCAACATGTAATTTCTCATTGCTTAGCAGCTTTTTCCGTTTTAGGGTGCCCTATGCAGAATAAAACAGATAATGCTCCAGCTTATGTAAGCTCTTCTTTTCAACAATTTTGCCAAAGAGTTTAAAATTAATCATAAAACAGGAATTCCTTATAACCCCCAAGGTCAAGCCATTGTGGAACGAGCTCATTTATCTATTAAGCTTCAATTACAAAAATTAAAAGGGGGGAATAGGATTGTCACTCCCCAAAATAGCCTTAATCATGCCTTGTTTGTTTTAAATTTTTTAAACTGTGACGCAGAAGGTCACACTGCTGCTGAGAGACAAATGTCTCCTTCAGTAACAGGCCCCTTAGGCAGAGTTCTGTGGAAAGACTTACAGACTGGTCAGTGGAAGGGACCGGACCCGGTAATAACATGGGGCCGAGGTCATGCTTGTATCTTCCCAGAAGGTGCCTTCCGTCCTATTTGGGTGCCTGAATGTGCTATCAGACATGGAGGAGATAGAACCCAGATTCAAGCGACTGAGGATCGACCCAGAGGAGCCACTACCCAGAAGGAGGAAATTTCGGAAAAAGATGAAGAAAGACCAGATTGAACCAGTCGAAAAGCTGATTTCATGGGAAGACATGAAGAAGCTAACAACCCAGGCTTCCCAAATACTTCGATGCCTAGGAAAAAGCAGGACCCCAGTCTTGATGGTAGCGACAGTAATTGCCCTACTGGGCTGTCAGGTAACAGGGAATCAAGTAGACACTTATTGGACATATTTCCCAGATCCACCCCTGGTACACCCAGCTGTGTGGACTGGAGAATCTATTCCAGTATTTACTAATGACTCATTTATGATGGGAGGATTTACAGATACTCATATTACTCCCAATCATGTGACTAGATTTAATTATTCTGGCTACAGTGCCCAATTACCTTTGTGTTGGTCACATGATAAACATGCTGGCTGTCTGAAAGTATCATTTGAAAAAAAAGACAGTGATTGGTAAACCTAGACTGACAAATAATTCTATTTATGGGGACTTAAAACCTAATACTAGATCAGTAATTAAAATGGGACTTTCCCATAACAAGCCAGTCATTTCTGCAAAACCTCCACAGATATCCCACTGTCCAAATAGTTCTATAATTGAGTTGGGCACCTTTCCTAAATGGATGGATTGTGTAAATGCCTTTCCTGTACAACATAAGGTGTCTAAAGATAGTGGGTATATTTTAGACTGGTCTCCAAAAATTGATAAGAGACAATTACGAAAAAATTCTGCTATGACACCTGCAGGATTTGTTAGTAATATTTTGACTTATAGTGAAGGAGATATTCAAAAAGATATTTGGCGTTTAATTGCTGCCTCAAGTATTTACATTTTACAGATAAACCTTTACCAAAATTTGTCGGCAAGAACTGTAAAGAGGGATCTTGCTATGGCTTAAGAGCTTGTGTCCAATCTCCTTATGTTTTAATTATTGGAAATGTAAAAGTTAAGTGAATAGATGACAGATATGTTATTACATGTAATAAATGCAACCTAACCAATTGTATTACTAGGTATAATGGAGGAAAAGGAGTGCTGATACTTCATCAGCCCTCTTTTGTTTTATTACCTGCTAATATTTCAGAGCCATGGTATGCTGATGCTGGTTTACAAGTCTTGCAGCAAATTCATGCCCAGTTAGCAAGACCTAAACGTGCTATTGGAGTCATAATTGTTGGTGTGTTAGCACTGGTCTCATTTATTGCCTCAACTGTCTCTGCGTCTCTGACGTTGTCTCAAAATATTCAGCATGCAAAATTTCTTAATAATTTAGCTCAAAATACTTCCAAGGCTCTGCATAATCAAGTAAATATTGATGAAAGGATTGAGACTAAATTAAACGCCTTAGAGGCGACTGTTATAGACATAGGTAGTGAACTTTCAGCCTTAAAATTTAAGGAAAGGCTTAAATGCCATGCTAATTATAAGTATGTGTGTGTTACAGCTGCCAAATACAATGCTTCTCTCTGGGATTGGGAGAAGGTTAAAAACCATTTATTAGGTATTTGGCAAAATAGTAATAATAGCTTGGATATTTTGGAACTTCATCACCATATCCAAGACATTCAAAATAATAGAGCTGATTTTCCAGATCCTTCTTCTTTGGCTAACCAAATATTGAAGGAGTTAAATGGATTCAACCCTAGAAATATTCTTAAACACTCCGCTTGGTATATTATTGGATTATTCTCTTTGCTGTTTATTCTCTTTTGTATTGTAACTATAGGATGGCGAGTCTTCCAATCAAGAATCCAGGAACTCCAGAGAATGAACCGCCACCTCATTGTTAAGACAAAAAAGGGGCGATACGTGGGGAGCCATTCTCACATGTGATCGGGTGCCTCCCATTGAGGGTCTGAGGCACTTTGGCAAATGTCAAAGTTTTTCCCGACCCTTTCCTGATGAGAGAGCCCATCCGTGTGGGGGTGTGCCTGACCACTGACCCAGGGGACCCAATCACTGACCCTGACCTTGGAGTGCAGCCCCCCCTCAACCTTCATTGGATGGAATTCTCCCCTGAATCTCTTGTTCCCTAATAAAAGGCTAGTCCCCGGCGTGCTCTCTCTCTCTCTCCTGCTAGCCCTGAGTAATCCTTGCTGCCCTGCTGGGCGGCTAGAGGAGCGAACCAGAGAGGTGAGCCGTCTCGGACCAGCAATAGAAATAAGGTAATTGAGTCTTGTGTTTTTATTTCGATCTCTTCTAACTAACTTTATGCCTAGAACCTCATTAATGAAACCACTGCGCAGGCCGTGTGGTAGAAGGGATATCTTTTAACTGTCTTAATTTTTCCTTCACTTATTGTTTACTTAAGTTTTCTTCAGCATGTTGTGACAATTTTGAAATTTTTTTCCAGAAAATAATTATAACTTTTTGATATTTAAAAATACAATACAGTGTATAAATATATACTCTATATAAGAATACACACTTTTGTATACTTATAGAGTAAAACAACCTTTTTAAATTTTTAGTTGTAGATGAACACAAAGCCTTTATTTATTTATGTGGTGCTGAGGATCAAGCCCCGTGCCTTACAAGTGCTAGGCAAGTACTCTACTCTTTTTTTTTTTTTTTAGAGAGAGAGAATTTTTTAATATTTATTTTTTAGTTTTTGGCAGACACAACATCTTTATTTTATTTGTATGTGGTGCTGAGGATCAAACCCAGAGCCGCACGGATGCCAGGCGAGCACGCTACTGCTTGAGCCCATCCCCAGCCCTAAGTACTCTACTCTTGAGCTACAACCCCAGCCCCAGAACCACTTTTATTTTGTACTATGGATTGAACCCAGCAGTACTTAACCACTGAACCACATACCTAGCCCTTCTTATTTTTGAGACAGGGTCTCCTGAAGCTGCTTAGGGCCTCACTAAACTGCTGGGCTGCCTTTTTGTTGGGGGGGGTGGATGGGTAGGGATACCAGGGATTGAACTCAGGGGACTCAACCACTGAGCCACATTCCCAACCCCCCCCCCTTTTTTGTATTTTATTTAGAGACAGGGCTTCACTGAATTGCTCAGCACCTCCCTGTTGCTGAGGCTGGCAACTTGCGATCCTTCTGCCTCTGAGTGTTCAACAACTAAGCCACTGGGGTTATAGGCATGCACTACCACACCTGGCTGAGGCTGGCTTTGAACTTGCAATCCTCTTCCCTCAGCCTCCTAAGCTGCTGGTATTACAGGGATGTGCACATCCAGCAAAGACAATTTATAATTTAAAAAATCCATCACTGTCATTTCCCCATTCATATACCTTTAATTTTGTTATCTTTCTTATTTGCCTTTTTTTTTTTTTTTTTTGGTGCAAACTACCAAGTTCTTGATGTATTGATGCCATTTTAAAAGAAAATGCCATTGGCTAAAGTCTATATTTTTATTTTTTATACCAATGCTGACAATAGACAAGTACAAACCACATAATTTAAAATTTTCCAATAGTCACATTAAAAAGCAACAAGTAATGAAATTAATTTGAATGTATTTTAAAATTCATTATACTATATCATTAAAATGTATCCTGTATTGAGCCATATATCTAATATATTATCATTTCAATAAGAAAAACTGTTTTTTTAGAACTTAATCTTCACCATCTTGTTTGTATTTTACATTTAACACCATTTTAATTTGGACTGGTCACATTTCAAGTGTTCAACACTCAATTTCAAGTGATCCCACATGTTGCTAGTGACTACAATATTAGTGTAGGTCAAATTCACATTTGCACATTTAGTTATAGTCACTTCTTTTCTTCACTTATTTTTTGTACATATGAAATGCCTACTGTGTGATAGGTACTGTAATAGATACAGAGACAGGATGTGAATAAGCAAAATTTGAAACCTTTGTCACAACTTTCTCAATACATTATAGTGTATTTAATATGCCAGTGTGTAGACCTTTGGCAACATCCAAAAATTTTAATATTAGGCATTTAAAAATTATCCTTTTCAAACTGGCTATAATTTCATCATTAATTTTCTTTAGAAGAACATTTTAGAAATTTTCAAATACATAAGAACTCAGAATTACAAAAACAAAACAAATAGAAACCATGCACCCAACATCTAGTTGGCTATCTTTTTACCAAACTTACATTATCCCCTTAACTTTGCTTCCTTTTCTTTTTTTTTTTTAATTTGGTATGGGGGATTGAACCCACGGGCACTTAACCACTGAGCCACATCCCCAACCCTTTTTATTTTGAGACAGGGTCTCACTAAGTTGCTGAGGCTAGCCTTGTGATCCTTCTGCCTCAGCCTCTCGAGCTGCTGGCATTACAAGCGTGTCCTCCCATGCCTGGCCCTCACTTCTTTTGAATGAACATTTAAAGAACATTCAAGGTATCACAACATCTTGTATATATAAATTTCAGAATTTATCCCTAATGAACAGACTTTTTTTATATAACCAAAACACTATTCTCCACACCCAATAAAAACATGGTTTCTTAATTTACTACTAGAAACATTCTTATTTTCTCAGTTGCTGTGAAAATGTCATGACCTGAAAAAGAACCATCCATTCATTGCATTTGATTGATATGTCTCTAAAGTTTTTTCAATATCTTAGGAGTTCTAGCTCCTTTTTTCAATGTTCTTTTATTGGTCGAGAAGCCGGGTCACTCCTCTTGAAGAACACCCACATTTACATTTGCTTTTTGTTGTGTCATGGAATTTGTTCTTCCATTCCCTACTTTTTCTAAACTTGGAGTTGGATCTTCAGGCTTAAATTCACGTTCAACATTTTTGGTGAGATGTTTGTATTTCATTGCATCACATTAGGAGGCACAGAACATTTTCTTGTGCTGCTTCTAATCAGTGGATTCAGATGTTGACAGCCTGATCCATCACCATAACATTCAAGTCAACCTTTCACTTACTGGCTTTGACCTCTATGAAGAATTAGTTCTACATCATCAACTACTTCGTCACCTTCTGGTTTTCCTGAAATACAGTTTACATAGGAAATACAGGCTAAATGACTTTTCTTTCTTTTTATTTATCTATTTTCAGAATGAGATGGTGCCCTGTCAACTTTCATAGGTACACTACACAGATAGAAGAATAGGGATGATAAAAGGTAAGGACAAAAGCTTTTTCACCCTTCTTTAACAAAGTTCCTTTCTAGAGTGAATTTCCTATAGTTTTACATGGCTTGAATGTGAAAAAAGGCTTCTACATAGTCATTAAATTAACATGTTTTCTTTAAATACAAACTTTATACTAAGTTGTGAGCATGAAGCAAAAAGGATTCCTACATTCAAAAATTTTCCTCTAGAATTTATTTTTTAATGCTCTTTAATACTACGTTCACATTTGAAGGATTCTTATAATTACTAAGTTACATTATGAATTCGCTGATGGTAAGTGAGGTGTGAATGTTGTCTGAAGGCCTTCTTACATTCTGAACATTTGTAGGGTTTCTCACCAGAATGAATTCTCTGATGTTGAATAAGTGATGAATGAAGTCTAAAGGCCTTTCCACATTCCTTACAGTCATAGGGTTTCTCACCAGTGTGAATGCTCTGATGTTGAGTAAGCTGTGAGAGCAGTCGGAAAGTCTTCTCACATTCCTTACATTTATAGGGTTTCTCACCAAAATGAATGCTCTGGTGTTGAGTAAGTTGTGAGAACAGCCTAAAGGCCTTCCCACATTCCTTACAGTCATAAGGTTTCTCTCCAATATGAATACCTTGATGTGAAATAAGTTCTGAGTAACGACGAAAGAACTTCTGACATTCCTTGCATTCGTAAGGTTTCTCACCTGTATGAATTCTCTGATGGAGAGTCAGGTGATAGCCGCGACTAAAGGTCTTCCCACACTCTTTACAATCATAGGGCTTCTCACCTGTGTGAATCCTCTGATGTAGTGTAAGTTGTTGGCGTACCCTAAAGGCCTTTCCGCACTCCTTGCAATCATAGGGTTTTTCACCTGTATGGAGTTTGTGGTGGATTCGAAGGCCGGTACTGCACAGAAAAGCCTGACCGCATTCCTTACACTCATAGCACTTCTCACCAATGTTAAGTCTCTGGTGTCGAGTAAGGTGTGCATACTGTCTGAAGGTCTTCCCACATTCCTTACACTCATAGGGTTTCTCACCAGTGTGAATGCGCTGATGGAGAGTAAGCTGTCCCCGCACTCTGAAGGCTTTCCCACATTCCTTACATTCATAGGGTTTCTCACCAATATGAATTCTCTGATGTACTCGAAGGTCTGAGCTACATGTAAAGATCTTCCCACACTTTTTACATTCATAGAGCTTGTCAGATGTATGAATTCTCTGATGTCTACTCAGGTGGGCACATTGTCTAAAGGCCTTTCCACATTCTTTGCATTCATAGGGTTTCTCACCGGTATGGATTCTCTGATGGAAAGTAAGTTGTTGGCGTACTCTAAAAGCCTTCCCACATTCCCCACATTCATAGGGCTTTTCTCTATTATGACTTTTCTGATATAGAGCAAGAGATGTGAGTTTTCTGTAAGTGGGTATTTTTTCAGGGGTGTTTTTTGTCACTTGCCTGAAATTGACTTTGTGAGGACCCTCTTGTTCCTCAAACTTTTTATATTCGCCATCTTTTCCAAAAATAGAATAATCAAGGCCACGACTTTTAATTCTTTCCATTATTTCCCACTGAGATAAATTTATTTCATAAATATCCTTTTCTTGAAATAACTTTTTAGTGTCATATTTGGATTCCAAATCTGAAAGGAAATAAGATAAACACAATATTTTTCTATCCTTGATGAAATAAATAAGCAAATAAAAATTTTACCATAGAAAACAAAAACACCACAGAAAATAAATCTCACTTGAAGCAAATGGGCTAAATAAACCTAAAATAATCATATAATTGGAAAAAAACCCAAAAAAGCAAAAAGGAATAGAGAAATGGTGAGTTAAGACTTGATTATTTGGATGAAGACTAAAGTTTGAGAATCCCTACTTTAATTTTTAAAAATATTTTTTAGATCTGTGGACCTTATTTTATTCATTTATTTATATGTGGTGCTGAGAATCGAACCCAGTGCCTCACACATGCTAGGCAAGCGCTCTACCACTGAGCCACTGCCTCAGCCCCCCTACTTTAATTTTTAATTTTAATCCCTACTTATTTTTTTATCTTCTTAAAGATAAAAAAATAAGTAGTTTTTATCTTCTTGAAAATAAAAAAGAAAGTATAAAAAAAGAAGTATAAACACTTCCCCGTGAATAGCTGGGCTTCAGCTCACCATCATGCATCAGCTTCACCCCGTGTCCCCTTACTGTCACACTTGCCTCCTTCTCAGTTCCTAGAACATGTGACAATCTTCATTTCTTACAGCTTTTCATCAGCTGTTGAATCTCCTGGGAATCCCAACTTGGATTTACAGGGCCGGATTCCTTTCACTAGTCATGTATCATCTGAAAATTCAGAAAACTATCCCCACTGACTTCTATTTTATGTTCTTTATTTTCTATTCTAGTTACTGGCTTAATATTTTCTCAATTTTTTTTTTTACTCATGTATATCCCTGCTGATTATTCTTGTTATTTTCTTACAGAAACAAATATTCACTCACCACTGATTAACAGACCAATAGTACATAGTAACTACTAATTATTAAATTCCCATAAATAATTAACAATAAATATGCAGCCCAATCTCCAAACCTATGCCTTGATTAAACACACTTTTTCCTTTGAATACTAAGGATTGAGCCCAGGGCAGTGCACATGCTAAGAAAGTGCACTAGCATTAAGCTCCACCCCCAGTCCTTCTAATTTTTATTTTTGGAGACAGAGTCTTGTTAAGCTGCCTGAACTGGCCTCAGATTTGGCAATCTTCCTGCCTCAACCTCCTAAGTATGTGAGATTATAGGAGCGTGCCACTGTACCTAGCTTATTTAAGTATTCTTTTATTATTTCCACCTGACAACCCTTTTGACAACCTCTCTACTTATACTTGCAGATATCTCCATTGCAGCTGAAGTCCTACTTGGCATGGTGAGGAGAGAACTTGTCTCCTTTTATAACCAGGTAATGAGAAGTTCTACTTATTTATCTTCATTTGAGTTATTTAATGATGCACATCTATGTTTTAAATACTCAACCTGTATACTCCATACCCTTCTCCATACTGTCCCTGAAGTCCTCATAGCCAAATCCATTGGGAGTACTTCTTAGTGTATCTTAATGATTTTTCATGCTTAACAATAGGTTTATTCCATAGTAAAAGGTGAATAAATTCTGAGCAAAAAGATGTGTATTTTCTTAGCAATTTTGTGATAAAAATTTAATGCTTTCTAAAAAGAAAGCATTAAAATATATATATATAAAATAAACCAATATTATCTGTAAAATGCCCAAACTGGAAAGAATCTCAGTGTTCATCAACAGATGAATGGCTAAGAAATGATGGCACATCACCACAGCACCAGAGTGTACAGCAGAAATGAAGAACACTCTACAATCATGCAACAGTGAGGACAAATCCAGACACCCTGGTGAGTAAACAAAGTCAGGCATAATACAAAATATACTTTATGATTTCATTTTTATAAAGTAAAAAGTAAGCAAACTAATCTATGGTGTTGTTAAAGTCCAAAGAGTAGTTAACTGTAGAGTGTAGGAATGACTGCAAGGAGTGGGGGGAGGCTGTAGGATTCCAGGAAAGTTCTATTTCTGAGTCTGTTGACAAGATGAAATTCAATGAACTGTTCACTAATGATCTGTGTATTTTTCTTACGTATGTTTATATTTTTAAAAATTCACTTTTGGCCCGGAACAGTAGCACACACCTGTAATCCCAGTGGCTCGGGAGGCTGAGGCAGGAGGACCGAAAGTTCAAAGCCAGCCCCAGTAACTTTGCAAGGCACTAAGCAACTCAGGGAGAACCTGTCTCTAAATAAAATACAAAATAGGGCTGGGGATGTGGCTCAGTGGTTGAGTGCTCCTGAGTTCAATCCCTGGTACCAAAAAAAAAAAAAAAATTCACTTTTGGTCTGGGGTTGTAGCTCAGTCATAGAGCGCTTGCCTGGCACATGTAAAGCACTGGGTTCAATCCTCAGAACCACATAAAAATAAATAAAATAAAGGTATTGTGTACAACTACAACTAAAAATTAAATATTTTTTTAAAAAGTATATACAGTAGCTAGAAAGAAAAAGAAATAAAGGTTGGGGTGGATCTCCTAAAAACCAAAGAGAGATCAATAAAGGAGAGAGATCAAGGGGTGGGAGGTAGGAAGAGAGGCAGTGATATTGGCCAAATGATATTGTTATATTGTGTGTGTGTGTGTGTGTGTTACAAATATGTAACAACAGATCCTATCAATATGTACAAATATAATGCACCAATAAAAAAAATGTGGGGAAAAAAGGGCTAGGGATATAGCTCTGTGATAGCATGCATGAGGTTCTGGGTTCAAGCCCTAGTACAGAAAAAAAGAAAAAGGACATACTAAAAAGACTAAAAGGGCTATAAAAATTTCAGTAGTATGGGTAAAATGTGAGTGAAGAAAGGTAAATGAACGGTGCACAAAATACTATTAAGAAAACTATACGTCTGTTTCTCTATTTCCCTACTTAAGAAAACAAAACAAAAAAAATGCAACTTTGTAGAATTTTGCGGAGAAAGTCAATTTAGGGTCTCAATAAGACAAGACATAAATGATAGATGACCATGACTGGCTATATAATAGTAGTAAATGAGTAGGCAGTTAACAAGGCATGAAAAAGGGAAAAGGGGAAGGGAGGAGAAAAGGGTAAGAGGAGACACTAGGGGCTAAAATGGAGTAGATTAAATTGCATGCATGTATGATCATGTCAAAATGAACCCAGCTATCATGCACCAGTAAAAGCAAAAAGGTATGATAAACCTAAGATGCTAATTGTGGGACTTACTTGCAAGTTAAATGAGCAATATAAAAAGGAAAGTCATAATCCAAATCAAAATAAAGTGCTAAACCATTCGTAAGAAAAGCAAGCAAATGTTAATGTTTGCGGGGACCCATGGGTAAACTGAGTGATGCTTAAGCCATTAGGAAAGGAAACTCAGTTGTAAAAACTCCCAGGCAGAACCCCCTGGTTTGAGAATACCTACTTCAGGTTGGCACCCTGTTTTAGCTTACCACTCAAGTTCTAGCTCAGCTTGGGAGATGGAATGACCTTGTGGAGGCCCACAATCCCCCAGAGATGGGTGTGGCTTGCCAAAATGCCAATCAACCTGTTTACTACAAGACCCCTGCCATACTAAGAAGCAAGCACCAAACTAAACTAAGACTCCTCCCGCAGAACCTTACCCCTGAATTTGATGTACTCCCCCTTAAATAAAGAATTGGGGCCTTTTTTTCAGTTGTTCTAGCTCTTAATAGGACTGGAAGACTCATCAGGCGCTTCTCTTTAAATCTAATTTTTGCTTCTATCTTTATGTTTTACTGATTGTATTTCAGACTTTTTATTTCCCAGGCACCTCACACTTCCTGAGCAGGAACCTACTGTGTCTGGGTACAGGCCACCCTAGTATAAATGTTCACATCACAAAAGCCCCTACAAATTGACATAAGAAACATTAAAGAATGAAAAAGAATAAATAAAGTGAAGAGACAATGCACAAAATAAATATAAGCATAAACAAATTTGGTAACATTCTATCATTCCTTTTTCATTTAGTCACTGAATAATTTTATTAAGAGGATAAATGCTTCTTTTCCTCCTTTGAGTTTCTGTTTTTAAAATAAGTTAACAACACTTGAGTATATTCCAATGGTCAATAATTTGCTATTAATATTCATTAGGAGTTTATGGAGGGGGTTGGAGATCAGCTCAGTGCTTGCGTAGTATGCTTGAGGCCCTGGTTTAGATCCCCAGCACCACAGACACACACAAAATTATGGAACTGAGTATATTCTATCATTATTGTTATTAAGAGTGTTAATGCTCAAATGATCCCATCTTTAGTCAATTGAAGCTTCCTCAAATTGATTCCTGTTCCCTGAACACTCTACCTAAAAATCACTCATTCTAATTTTCCATATCATTACCTTATTCACTTATCTTTATAGTACTTAATCATTGCAGGATATTTAGTAAACCTCTTATTTGTTGTCCTGTTTTGCAGTGCTGGCCATCAAACTCAGGGCCTCCCATATGATAGGCAAGTACTCTACACCCCCAGTGTTTACTTGTTGTTTGTAGACTACCCCACTACAGTGTAAACTAAATAATAGAGTAATGAATATAAAATATAAAAGTTAAAATACAAAAGGTGAGCTAGAAGAAGTCAGATCCAAAATATAGGTAAAATGGTTATTATTAGGGAAGAAAGTTTTCCCCTACTGTGAGAGAGAAGAAACAAGGGGTAAGTTGAGTGGGGATGAAGTTTCTTTGATGACACACTGAGAAGATCTAAGTTTCCTTCCCAAGTTTTTGGTCTCTTCTTCACAGTCAAGATCTATGGGGTATGTTTTCTTCTAATAAATCTTCCCAGCAGGTCTGTGCCATGCTGTCTATAACACCCAAATAGCACTCACTCACCTAGGCTCCATCTTCTTTTCTCATCCCTCACAATCATCCAGGGATCCTTCCCTTGTTCCAACAGGGTAATCACGTCTGGCTTAGAAATGGAACATCCTGCTTGACAGAAGAGAATAGAACATATTACAGAAAGAATTTATTTGATCAAGCTTTCAGAACAAAAAAGGTTATCAGGATTAAAAACATTCAAATTAGAATTACTTCAGGATCACAAAGAAAAACAAGAACTGAGAGGTAGGGACATGGTCTTATTCTAATTTAAACTCATCTAGGCTGTCTTTTGAGAGAAAATTATAGTTGAGAACACTGGTTTCAAATCCTGCCTCTGACAGGTGGGTCACCAAAGCAAATAATGATCTCTCTGTGCCTCAATTTGCTCAGTTGTAAAAAGGAGACAATGGTATTGTGTATACATGGGATTGTTGTGAGGTTTGACTTAGTGTCTGTTAAGATAACTCCCTAGTATATCACAACCATATGCTTATTAGGTATTTTTTATATTATTTTGCTGAGAGAAAAATAACAAGCTTTTTTCCAGAATATTTACCTAATATTAAATGCAAAGTTCATTTATTTTAGAAGTTGTAAAATAATATGTCAGCTGGTCATGGTGGTGCACATCTGTAATCCCAAGAACTTGGAAGGCTGAGGCAAGAGGATCACACGTTCGAGGCCAGCCTCAGCAACTTAGCAAGAGTCTGTCTTAAAATAAAAAATAAAAAGGAGGTTTGGGGATGTAGCTCAGTGATAGAGTGCTTCTAGTTTCATCCCCACTACTGCAAAAAAAATTAATATGTCTATTTCAGGAAACTGAATATGTCCAATCGAGGTTTTTTTTTGTTTTTTTTTTTTTTTGGTACTGGGGATTGAACCCAGGCGCACTTAACTACTGAGCCACCTTCCAAGCCCTATTTTATTTTGAAACAGGGTCTTAATAAGTTGCTGAGGCTAGTTTTGAACTCTTGATCCTCCTGTCTCAGCCTCCTGAGCCACTGGGATTACAGGTGTGTGCCACAATGCCTGGCAACCACTTGGGTTTTGACAAACTGTTGATTCAACTCATCACCATGTACATGTAAAGACTTTTTAATAGTTAGGCAGAGGCAGAATCTCTATCTTCCTATTCTCATTACAGGTGAGTCCACAAATAACATGGACTAGTAGTATAGAATTTTATTTCTTTGACAATACTTTTGTTGTGTTTAAGAATTTATATCCAGATGCCATTAAAGAGCAGTAATAACAGTTGGGCATAGTAATACACGCCTGTAATCCTAGCAGCCCCAGAGGCTGAGGCAGGATTGAAAATTCAAAGCCAGCCTCAGCCACTTAGTGAGGCCCTAAGCCACTTAGTGAGACCTTGTCTCAAAATAAAAAATAAAAAAAGGGCTGGGGATGTGGCTCAGTGATAAAGCACCCCTGGATCCAAACCCCAGTACAAAAAAAAAAAGCAGTAGTAATAGACAAAGGAAGATGTAAGGGTCACTGAATTTTGGGAGAAGATAAAAGTGCTTCTTTTTATCAAAGAGATATTCAGCCAGTTTTTACAAAGAGAGCCTGAAAATTCAGTCTTGTTAATTTCTAAATTATTTGACCCAGATAAGCTTACCAAGTGACAACAAGTTGCTGTAATTCTCCAAAATCACATCTCTGTATAAATTCCTCTGATAGGAGTTCAGGCATTCCCACTCCTCCTGAGAAAAGTCTACAGTCACATCTCTGAACATCACCAAATCCTGAAATGACAAACCCATGTATTGTTGGTAAGATAAAAGAATGTTTTCAAGGGGCTGGGGTTGTGGCTCAGCAGTAGAGCGCTCCCCTAGCACGTGCGAGGCCCTGGGCTTGATCCTCAGCACTGCATAAAAATAAAATAAAGGTACTGTGTCCAACTACAACTAAAACAAAATGTTTTCAAGGTGGTGGAAGGGTCTTGAGTATATGTTCATTTTATATGTTAAGTGAATAGGCTGGAGCTGGATGCCCATGATGTGGGTAAGTGGGAATAAGGAAATAAATCTGACGGAAACAGAATAGCTACATATTCTTGAAGATTTCTTCCTCTCCCTCTTTCTGGTACCAGGATCGAACTCAGGGCTTTGCATATGCTAAGTAAGTACTCTACCAGTGAGCTATATTCCCAGGCCTCTTGAAGATTTCTTAATGTGTATGAGGGGTTGGCAGACATTTTCCATAAGAGGTCAATATTGTAGGCTCTGCATACCACATCCACGTTGCATATTCTTTTTTAAAAACCAGTTCTTTCAAAATACCATCTGCTTGCAAGCTGTATAAATACAGTTCTCAGGCCAAATTTGATTACAACTTCAAATGTAGTTTGCCCACAATTGCTACAGCTAAAACTTCCATATAAAATGGAATACCTAATTAATTTCCCACATGTTCAGGTAATTATCAGAATTTCCCTATTAACTGAAATAGGTTCATAAGAACCTATTATCTTTTCCTTTAAGAATCAGAAAAAAATAATTGATGAAAAATTTCCCCTAGGGGCTGGGGATGTGGCTCAAGTGGTAACGCGCTCACCTGGCATGCGTGCGGCCCAGGTTTGTCCTCAGCACCACATACAAACAAAGATGTTGTGTCTGCAGAAAACTAAAAAAAAAAAAAAAAAGAAAAAGAAAAATTTCCCCTAAATGAACTATAAAATCTCTATTTTAAAAAAAAGTAGTGTTTACATGAACTTAAAGAATTTCTTCCAGGAGCTGGGGTTGTGGCTCAGTGGTAGAGTACTTGCCTAGCGTGTGTGAGGCACTACGTTCGATGCTCAGCACTGCATAAAAATAAATAAAATAAAGGTGTTGTGTTCATCTAAAACTGAAAATAAAATAAAGGTATTGTGTTCAACTACAACTAAAACAAAATACTAAAAAAAAAAAAAAAAAAAGAATTTCTTTCAGACCAAACTTTATTGTTAAATTGTATCATTTGCATTTTTTCTTATTACAACAAATCATTTATTGAACTTAAAATTTAGCATACAGTAGTCAATTTTTTGATGTTAGGCTTAATAATAGTTGTATTTAGATATTTCTATACTTTTAAATATATTAAATGATATTTTGAATTTACATTATACAAAATTCTAAAGTTGCAATATCAAACATCCTAGCTTAGAAATGTGGTTGCTGAGCAATTAAATTATGAGTACTCCAAATTCAGGTGTGC
Organism: Urocitellus parryii; assembly: GCF_045843805.1. Lineage (NCBI taxonomy): Eukaryota > Metazoa > Chordata > Mammalia > Rodentia > Sciuridae > Urocitellus > Urocitellus parryii. Next base: position 15,168,058 of record NC_135545.1, on the reverse strand, counting down.
TGTATATGCAAAATACATACCACATAGTAATGACTTTAGAAAGAAAAAAAAGAATGTAAAATATCTCAATTTTTATATTAATTATACTTTGAAATGATAATATTTTGGCTATCCTGGGTAAATAAAACATTAAAATTAACTGCACCTGTTTTTTAATATAAATACTAAGATATTTAAATTATATACCTGCCTTGTATATCATTCTATATGTTTAGAATGTGACTACTAGAAAATTTCAACTTATGGTCTGGGGTTATGGCTCAGTGGTAGAGTGCTCACCTAGCATGTGTGAAGCCCTGGGTTCGGTCCTCAGCACCACATAAAAATAAATTAATAAAATAAAAGTACTGTGTCCAACTACAACTAAAAAATAAATATTTTTTAAAAGATTTTTAAAAAAGAGAAAATTTAAACTTACATATATAGCTCACATTATAATTCTTTTGGGCAGTGTTCTTAGGATCAGTGTTCTCTGACCCTAAAAGCCTCAGATCAAATACCACCCCCCAACCCAGGGAATTCATTTCTGCTTCACCTGCTCTAGACAGAGACCAAGTACAAAGGAGATGCTGAATGATTTGGTCAATGCACAGGTGGACAAGGTGGAAAAGAGAGGAGTAAACAGGAGGTACCTGAGATGTTGGGCTCCATCCCTCACTAGGGAGCAGTTATTGGATGGGGCTCTTTAAGAAGTTTCAGAATAACAATAAAAATGTTCACATACCCTGGAAAAATAAAGATGGAATTTCAAATAGAAAAACCAACTTACATGAGCCATGATTTTAGAATTGCAAGAAATGGTCAGTTTTCCTCAAGGTTCATTTATTGAAGAAGCAGAGTCCACAGAGGCCGGAGCTATAGGAACAATGTAAGGTCATAAGAACAGTTTCCAAAATTTAAAAATCATATATACCATTTTCCCATCCCTACATGCAACTGTGGCTCCCAACACACAGACAGGTCATGAAAGTAAGAGGTAATTAAGAACTCTTCCCAAAACTATAGGGAAATATGCTGTACAAGGAATAGACACAGAGCAGACTCTTCTGAATCAAAGCACATGCTCAGACACTTCAACAGGAGGGCTACCAGGTGGTCTCTATGCCACACCCAGGGATGAGGACCTGACAATGCACTGCACAGAGTCTTGAGCAGATCCTCCTCCCTCCATTCCCGCTTTCTTGGTTAAATGCAGTCTACACTTTCTAATCCAGAACTTCCTTCTTGGATTTAGAAATCTGTTTGACCTCCACAAACCTAGAGATAGAAAATAACATAGACAAAAATTTCCCAAGCATTTCTGTAAATTGGATAACCTGGAGATCTTTAAAATATACTGACTCCCATCTGAAACATTCTGATTAAATCAATATAGTACATGACCTGGAAATCAGGATTTTAAAATACCTCCACAGGTTTTTATAAAATCCCCTTTGAAGGTTATAATGGGCAGCAAAATTTGGCAACCAAACTTAAGTGCATATCAGAATCAACTAGAGGACTTGTTAAAGAGACTGCTGAGTATGGAGATTCCTCAGAAAACTAGGAATGCAACCAACATTTGACCTGGTTATACCACTCCTTGGTATATATCCAAAGGACTTAAAATCAGCATACTACAGTGTTGTAGCCACATTAATGTTTATAGTAGCTCAACTCACAATAGCTAAGCAATGGAACCACCCTAGTACCCTTCAATAGATTAATGGATGAAGAAAATGTGGTTATATCTACACAATGGAATATTACTTAGCCATAAAAAGAATGACTTTATGACCTTTGCTAATAAATAGAAGGATCTGAAGACTATCCACTAAGTGAAATAAGCCAATTCCAAAAAAAGCAAAGGTCAAATGTTCTCTCTTATTTGTGGATGCTAACACTTAGGTGGGGGGAGAATAGAAGTTCAATGGATTAGACAAAGGGGAATGAAGTATTAGACAAAGGGAGACAGGAATAAGAAAAACAATGGAATAAACTAGACATAATTTTCATATGTGAATACATGACCAGGGAAATTCCACATCAAGTTCAACCTCAAGAATGGGATCCTAATTAGAGTAAGTTACACTCCATGTACGTATACTATGTTCAAAATACACTCTATTGTCATATATATCTAAATTGAACAAATTAAAAAAAAAAAAAAAGACTGTTGAACTTTACTCCCAGAGTTTGGTATTCAGGAGATTTGGGATTGCCCTTCTGAATATGCATTTCTAAAAAGTTTTCAGGTGATGCTGATGCTGCTGGTCCAGAGGCCACATTTCAAGAACCACCTGTGCAGACCATGTGGAGAGCCTTTATCACGACAAAACTGCAGCTGTCCACTGGTCCCTTTCCCTAGGCTTAACTAACCCAGAATCCTCAGAGTTCACTGCTCACTATTTTCCTATTGGGGATCATCAATAATGCCTGCATGATCTCAATTATTATCCAGTTTTCCTTGGTACCCAGACAGGATACAAGTAAATCTGTGAACACTGAGCATGAATTATTTTTTAGGAAGTAAAAAATAACTCATCTATATATTAGTTAAAACCTACTAATAAGTAAGGAGACACATATTAAATGAAATGATTTAACAAATCTGAAAAATAGATGGTACTTCTTGGTCTGACACAAAGAATGAAATGGTGTACAGAGAGAAATTGTTTATAATGAGACCAAAAAGCTAAATGTTTTTCAAGAATGTTAAATTATTATGTATTCTCTCAATGGAAATGAAATACCCATTAATAATGAAGGTAATTTTTTTTTTTTTTGTACTGGGGATTGAACTCAAGGGCACTCAACTACTGAGCTACATCCCCAGTCCTATTTTGTGTTTTATTTAGAGACAGGGTCTCACTGAGTTGCTTAGCACCTCACCATTGCTGAGTTTGGCGTTGAACTCTGCCTCAGCCTCCCAAGCTGCTGAGATTACAGGTGTGAGCCACCACACCTGGCAAATTCTTTCTTAATGTCACAGGAAAAATGATCACTACCTACTTCTCAGGGAAAATGGCAGGTTTGAAAATAGTATTGTAGGGCTGGGGATGTGGCTCAAGCGGTGGTGCACTCGCCTGGCATGCGTGCAGCCCGGGTTAGATCCACAGCACCACATACAAACAAAGATATTGTGTCCCCTGAAAACTAAAAAAAAATAAATGAATATTGAAAATTCTCTCTCTCTCTCTCTCTCTCTCTCTCTCTCTCAAAAAAAAAAGAAAATAGTATTGTAGTGTGACTGTATTTTGGCAAGACTCCATACACTTGCATGCATGTCTATGAGTGTGCATAAAATAACCTAGGAACTGTAATAAAATTTCATTGTATTTTATAAAATTTCTACCACTATGAGATGGGTTCCCAGGTAATCTTTTTTTTTAATATAACTTTATTTTTATTTTTTTATGTGGTGCTGAGGATCAAACCCAGTGCCCCACCCACACTAGGCAAGGGCTCTACCATTGAGCCACAACTCCAGCCCCCAGGTAATCTTTACTTTGTTCTTTGCTGGAGTTTCTGAATTTTTTAATTAAAAACTTACAAGTCTGGGTCACTTAAGCCTGGGCATAATTCAAAATAGCTGTAAAAGAAATATTATAAAAAGTTCTATTCCTGATGTCCTTCCTGACCCTCATCTTCCAAATGTAAAGATAACCATCTTTACCTCTTTTAGTTTGCTTCTTTTGGTATTTAAAATCTGTACATCTTTCTTTTCATGGAGATGTTATGGGGGACAGGACTGAAGGCTTTGCACATGCTAAGCAAGCACTCTACTACTGAGCTATATCCCCATTTAAATAACATACTAATAATGCTTATTCTGAATTTTTGGCTTTAATCATTACTTATTCACTTCCTATTGTGAAAGGTATAGTTTAAACTATCTTTTATCACCTACGTCAACCCCACATATGCCCAGCTGAAGTCCCCTTATCCTTCCAATACGGTTTTAATTCCTTTTCAGGGTAAATGAATATTTAGTTTATTTTATTGTGGTTATGTCACCATTATAGACTGAGTTATACTCAGACAATTCTGCCATCCTTACACAGTCTTTTCCTTCTCTAAATCAAAATAATTTTTTTGTTTTGTTTTTGTTTTTTGGGTACTGGAGATTGGACTCAGGGGCACTCAACCACTGAGCCACATCCCAAGCCCTATTTTTTTTTTTTTTTGGTATTTTATTTAGAGACAGGGTTTCACTGAGTTGCTTAGCATCTTGCTTTTGCTGAAGCTGGTTTTAACTCATGATCCTCCTGTCTCAGCCTCCTGAGCAGCTGGATTACAGGCATGCGCTACTGTACCTGGCTAATTTTGTTTTTGTAAGCTTGGAAAATAATTGTTAACTTCCCAAATGCTTGATAAAGACAATGACTCACCATCACCATTTAATGGGAAGAGATATTATTAATTTGAGATTAAGTGACAGATATGAGTTATACAGATATTAATTCATGTAATCTTAAACACTGTCCTTTCAAGGATGGAGTTGTGGCTTAGTGGTACAGCATTTGCCTCACATGTGTGAGGCACTGGGTTCGATTCTTAGCACCACATATAAATAAAAAAAAAAAACTAAAAAATACTTTTAAAAAAACTGCCCTTTGAAGTATATACTATTACAATTTTGACTTTACACATGAAGAAACTGGCATGAAACAACCCAAAGTCACTCAAATTTGGGTCACGTCAGGATTCAAATGCTCCCCCGACCCCTCATCTTTAGAATTATTTAAATATAAATGTACAACAGGTTCTTAACTCTACACACACATTTAAATTTTTTTTAAAGAAAAATGTTATGTCTTATCACATCAAGATTCTGGCTAATAGCTTTCCAAAACTCCGAGAAAAATCTTACAAAAAACAGTTTTATATGTCTCATCTGGAATTTACAAATTCAACATTATCAAAGAAGGCATTCAAATCCTCTTAATCTGGGTGCAACATTCTTAGCCACTATCATTCAATACCTTTCTGGGTCCATCCACAGATACACCAAACCTCAAACCACACCTGTCTAGTGCTGAAATTTCATTTATTTTCTTTTTCTTTTTAAAAATAATTTCCTTAGTTGTAGATGGACAATACCCTTATTTTATTTATTTTTATGTGGTACTGAGGATAGAACCCAGTGCCTCACAGGTGCCAGGTGAGCGCTCTAGCACTGAGCCACAAACCCCAGCCCTGATACTGAAATTTCATTCATGAATTTCCTGGATTAAAAAAAAAAAAAGTCTCAAAACCTAAAAAAAAAAAAAAAAAAAAACCAAACAAACAAACAACAAAAAAAAAATACTCTACTCTTACTCCGGAATCACTAAGATATATAAACCCTACATACTACTTAACAAATCACAGCCCAAAACAAAGCATGAACATTAACCTTCACGCAGGCGTATTTCCTGATCTTCATAATCCTTCGAAAATCAGTGCTCAAAAAGTAATCTCTTAATTAGGTCCCTTGCGATTGACTATGTAGGGAAATCCTAAGGCAATGAACAGATCACTCTTAAGTCCTTTCAAGGAAAGGTAATCAAATAATCCTGTGTTCTGAAAATGAAATGCATTTCATGGAAACAAAGAAGCCACACAAAAACATATGAAATCTGGCTCTTCGAGGAGCAACAGCGATGCGCTTCACCTTTCCAAGGCTCTTTTCTGGAGACTGGCAGGACAAGGGAAGCAGAGAGGGTTCCTGACACTCAGGGTTTTTCTGGACTCTCAGAGCCCACCCTCCATGCTCCAATGGCTCTGGATAACCCCCACCTGCATGCATGCATGAATACAAACGAGGAGATGGGAGAAGGCTCGCAGTCACCCCTATCTGGGTTCACATCTGTAAATAAGATGTAGCTGTACACCTGAGCCATCTCCCACCGCGGTGGGCCGCCACGATATTCTGTTCAGAACTGTCGAGCGGGTCCTCCTAGTCCCCAGAGGCCTGACCGGAATTTAGTTCCCGGGGTTTTGCTGGGGACTTCCACTGTGGCCCTCCAGCTCTGACCAGAGACCCTCTAGGGCCTTCTTTACCGCCAGGCCTAGGTGGTGCGCGGGGTCTCTGGTTCTCATATTGCAGAATAGGCCGCACCCACAAAACGGGACGGGCCACCGCTACTGCCACTCAGGCCCCAGGGGCTCAGGATCCGCAGAGCCTGGCCGGTCCCGCGCTCCTTTCCCCCAGAAACACGGCTGCCACACCCGATCCTGGCTCACCGCGCTCAGTCCTCACCGGACCCGACAGCTGCCCAGCCCCGAATTCCGCGACGCGGGGATGTGGGAGCGTTCGGTCCTCAGTGCGCAGGCGCGGGGACGGGGGCGCGTCCCGGGCTCCTCTGGGCTGGAAGACGATGGGGCTGAGCAGGGAAGCAGCGCCCGGAGGAGCCGGCGTCCTGTGATGGCCCTGTGAATGGCCCGTGCTACTGCTAATAATCCAGGCCTGCTCCCTTGTGGGTGCTCTAGCTCCAAACCAGAAGGCCGTATGCTCTGGCTCTTTCACTCGGTCCAAGGCTTCGCGCTGCTTCTAAACGACGGGTCCCGGAGGATCCTGGACTTTCGTTTCTTTTCGGACTGCGCAGGCGCGCGGGGAAACCGGCGCAAATCCGCCCCCGCTGGGGCGCGAGGGAGGGTAGGGGGGCTCCCCTTGCTCAATGGGGGACAGAAGGTTGGCGTCAGGAGGCCAGAGTGAGCAGCAGTGGCCAAATACTTAGGACCCTAGCTGTGGTCGGGACCAGCAAACCCCGGTAGCCGCGAGCGTGGTCCAGCGCGAGACGCTCGGCCTGTGGCGTTTGCTGAGTGACCGCCGGGGTCCTCGTGTGCCAGGCCCAGCAGGGGACCGCGGGGTTGTGTCTCCGTGCTAGGGGCTGTTTCTCAGCGCGTGCTATTCTTTGGGTGGGGGACTGGGATATGGTGGACCTTAGAAAATGTCATAATTCTGCCCGATTCTGGCGCCGGTGTTGGGGTCTCGGGTATTTCAAGCTGTGTCTGTGAAGTTTCCGAGATTTTGTGAACTTGGCTCAATCTCATCCTATGCTATTTTGGGGATGGTCTGCCAGGCCGGCGGCTTCTGGTCCTTGTTTTCCATGAGTTCTGTTTGCGGGTGTGGCGATGAGCAAAAGGGCGACAGAGAATGTCCACGCGTTTCTGCCCTTTTCAATGTTTTATTCACTCAAATCACCTAATACATGAATCTATAGGTTCTTAATCAAGAAAATGACAATCCTAATGCTGCGCATTGCAATAAACAATACAAAGCAAACAATTCTATGTTAACTTCTAAGCACTGCAAACACACTTAATCACGACGGACCTATTACAGACATTTCCTCTGTATGCTAAGCTTAAGTGCTAGATTTCAAAGTCTTAAGTCTTTGGTCTTAATTCCAGCAGATGCACACTCACTCAGACCCCAGCGATCAGATCAGTAACCAATAGAGGCTTGGGGTGATGTTGACGCCTTGGTGAGGAGATGGTTGTAAGGAGACTTCCTTTTCTCACCAGAGACAAGAAGCTGCTGTAGAGTTTGAGAGCGGTGAGGACAAAGAAGAGGTTCAGGCAGAAGTGAAGGGCTGCGATGTCAGTCCAGGTCCTCATCAGGCTCTCAGGCTTTGTGTGCATCAGTGTCGGCTGACTTGAATGTCTGTTCATTTGATTAATATAAATATAAAATTAGATTATTTAATTTAATATTTATATTAAATTTGGGGAGCTTCTGCTCATCCTTTGGGTCCCTATCAACTGTTACCAGCTTTCTTAGTGACATCTTTCATTCTTAGAGTTAGGACATGTGGTTTGGTGATTTCCTGACTCTTATCAGGGTTATAACAGATGACATGTGACTTCACCCTAACTCCTACCTGACTTGTGGAAAGTGACTTGCTTTTATCAGGCTATGCCTGGTTGACACATTGGAGGGCTCTGTGACTTGCCTGGTGAGATTGCAGGTTTGTTTTAAGATGTAATTGCTTAGGCCTAAAGCCATCCTTATAGGGGGGTCACTGTGAGAGGAGTGCTGGGATTTGGATATTCCAAATCTGGCCATTAAGTATGCCCTCAGACTGTGATACTGTGACTGATAGGCAAATAATTACTGACTTAAAAAAATGTTGGAAAGGAAAAGGTCTCATTTTAGTAGTTTGAAATACCTTTAGAAATAAAATTATTCACTATACTAAACAATAGACTTCTTTTAAAACAAAACAAAAACCTCTGTTCTCTTCTTTCTCTTTTGACCACCTCTAAATATGGTTATATCTCAATTGTTGGTTAAGTCAGTATGGAGTACATTAAATTTTTGTTTATCAAAAGTTTTATTTTTTTGTACCTGTTGCTACTTTCCAGAAATATTTGAAACACATAATAAATGTTCACGGATGATTTTTTTTCAATTGTTCAAACATTCAAGTAGTATTTCAATCCTTCATTCTGTGGCTCCAATTGTATTGTAACTTGAAATTTAGCTAGTTTTTTTTTTTAAAGTTCTTTTTCCAGTAAATTTCTTAAGATGCATGTTCTATACAAATAAGTTTTTTATGTTTCGTTCATAGCAAATGTCTTTATTCTACTATCCTACTTTGCCTGGATTTGAAATTTGGAGACATCACTTCATAGTTTTCCAGTAGTAGTGCAGTCAAGTCTAATGCTGTCTATACAGGTTCCAGCTCTGACAGTTTTTTACTTTTTTCTTCTTTCTTCCTCTTCCTCCCCTCTTTTTTTTCTTTTTCACAATCTTCTCTACTTTTGATTTTTTTTCTCTTAAGGGAATTTTTATTTAATGGGAGGACATTTTGTGAGTTTTGCCTCTAAATTTTTTTCTTCCTATTTTTTAAAAAATTTTATTTTTTAGCTTTAAGTAGACACAATATCTTTATTTTTATTTTTTATGTGGTGCTGAGGATCGTACCCAGTGCCTCACACATGCCAGGTGAGCGTGCTACTACTTGAGCCATATCCCCAGCCTCCCTGTTTTCTTTATACCTTTGCTCTAAGAATTTTGACTTTGTAAAAAAATGTTATTACTATATTCTAGCTTCATTATTTGATCATTTCTAATTTCCAAAAGCACTTCCATGTTCATTTCTCTTTTCTGTCCAAATCAAATTAAGAGAACAAAGTTAGCATCACTGACTTCCTAATGTGATGAACTAAAAAGGAAAAGAGAAGGAAAAAAAAGTTTATTCTCTACCTTTTATATTGGATATATATATATATATTTTAAGCTGCTTAGGGCTTCACTAAGTTTCCGAGGCTGCCTTTAAACTTGCAATCCTCCTGCCTCAGCCTCCCAAGCCTCTGGGATTATAGGCATGTGCCATTGCACCCATACCCTTATATATTTTTAATGAATCACATCACTTTTGTCTTTCATGACATTGACATTATTGAAAAATACTGGCCATTTATTTTGTAAAATATCCTTAAATTTTGTTCATCTAATATTTCCTAATAGTAAGATGCATGTTGTGGTGCTTTGGCAAGTATATTATGTGCATAATGCTTTTTCCTTTTTAGTTCATCACATTAGGAAGTCAGTGATGCTAACTCCATTCTCTTAATTAAGGTGTTCTTGCAGCTTATCCACTGTTCAATTATCAAATTCCCCTTTATAGTAGTTCAGTGTTTTGTGGGAAGGTATTTTAAAATTATGTAAATATCCTTCCTCTTCAAACTCTTACCCACTAATTTAGCATCCCTGATGATGAGCCATTTAATGTCTACAATGGTTGTGTTGTGATTTTCTAATTACTTTTCTTATTATAGTTAATGGTTGACATTTTACTATAAGGAAGATCTTTCCTTTCTCAGCCATCATTTTATGTTATTCAATGAATTATAACCTGTCTACTTCATTTTGAAGCTTGGATTACCTAATAATTGGCCACTGGGAGCCTCTAAAGCTGGCTATTGTATCCTTTTGATAACCCCCTGATACTTTTTACTATTTCCATACATTGTGGGAAAAAAAAAAGTTTCAGGCTCACCTTGGACTTTTAGTTACCTAGCCTAAAGTGTGGAAAGTAAGACAGGGTACTAAAATAAAGTTAAAGAAATAGAAAGGAGCCATATTTCATCTACAGATCAGATGAAGGATTTTACAGTTAAGTGATATTAAACTATCATATTTTAAAAATCAAAATTGTTTATTAAAATGTATATTTTTAAAATTCAAAATTAAGAAATATGTTTACAATGTTTTGCACTTAAGCCTAAATGAGACATGCATTGTTGATATTTCAATGGAAGCAGAAGAAAACTATTTCATAAAGTGAAAGCATAAGTTAGAGGTAAAAACTGGATAAATAAATGGAAAAAAAATCTTGACAATGGAGACTGTGGGCTACAAGAAAGAAAGATGTTTTGTTATGGACACTGAGATAATAAAGAAATAATAGAATACAGCATATTTACTGTGGTACTTTGAGATAACTACTAAAAATTGCCTATGTAAACTAACAATATAGATGAAGGTAAGGTGTATCAAGGAAATTCCTACTGAGGCAAATGAGTTCGAACACAGGGACTTTGTGCATGCCAGGCAAGAATTCTACCAACTGAGCTATATCCCCAACCCGAGTCAGAATTTTTGAATAAAAAAGATTAGGATTCATCTTAGCATTATGTGAACCAAAATTAAAAGAATATATAAAAATGCTTGTAGTTAAGTGTATAATAACCAACTTCTTCTTTCCTCAGCCATCTATTTTCTCTCCTTAGAGAACAACACTGATTTAGATTTTTACATATCCAAAGATTTAATATTGACTATCAAAAACAATTTATGTGTTTCTATCCATATGGTGTCCTTCTAGAAACACTGGTACAAGTCTACTTTAAAACACTGTGCTATTAAAATAGTTTTATATATTATTAAAATAATTATATTTTCAGGGCAGACATAAAATTATTTTTGTAATTTAGAAACATAGTTAAATAAAAAGAGTTGAAGTTGATAGATGGGACAATGGCACTTTTTTTTTAACCTGTTCCCAATATATCTGGAGTTGACTTGATTCTTGTTTCTTAAGAACTTTCAAGCTGGGCATAGTGATGCACCCTTGTAATCCTAGTGACTTGGGAGGCTGAGGCAGGCGGATTGAAGTTTGAAACCATCCTAGGCAACTTAAGCATTAATCAACTTACTGAATTACAAAAAAAAAAAAAAAAAAGTACTGGGAATGTGCCTCAGTGGTTCAACCCCCAATAGGAAAAACCTAAAAAACTCATGTTCAGGTCTGGTGAGATCAGGGCTATTTATTTGACAAGTGCTTTTTTTTTTCCCACTATTTTCAACACTTTACTTCTCATATTTTATAATATATGTCTTCCATTCCAGGTAGTTTAATTTTTCTTTTTCTTTCTTTCTTTTTTTTTTTTTTTTTTTTTGAGCTGGGGATTGAACCCACGCTTCCTGCATGCAAGGAAAGTGCTTCACTACTGAGCACTACATCCCAGACGTCAGTTTTTCTTTAGGTGTGTCTAATCTGGTCTCACATCCATCTCTACAATTCTGTGCTTCATATTTTTAATGCTTGGGGTATTTGTCTGGGAAATCCTTCTGGTTCTGGTTTTTATTTATTTATTTATTTATAAGTCATAAAGGGTTCTCATTTCCTGTTCCATTCCCTGACATGCCCCTTCCCTATGTCTCTTCACTTGGCTGTTTTCATGTTCAGGTCTGGTGAGATCAGGTGCTGTTTTTTTTTTGTTGTTGTTGTTGTTTTGTTTTGTTTTTTTACTTCCAGGAAATACTAATATCAAGACTGAACTTTATGTCCCAGGAGAAGCAATATTGATCCTTGTCAAGACAGATGACTGCAGAAGATTTACCAAGTGAACATAGCAGTGTCAGGTAGGAAAGGGATAGGCATAGAGCAGGGTGTTTCTACCAGGAACCCCAAACTATAAGCTTCGGTATTCACCTGGCAGCAAAGATCCAATAACTCCTCTAGACAGTGCTAGTGTGCAGGGAGGAAGTATATGTCAGCATGATGGAGAATGCCCTTGTGATATCAGAAAGCACCTGAAGTGTCTTTTAGCACCTAATTGGTTGTTCTTTCACGTGCAGGTTGCCTGGTGCTTTGTTCCCTTAGCCACCTCAAACCGACCTAACAGCATCTATGGCTCTAGATCATCCCCAACCTAGAGTACTGCCACCTCCACAGGGTCTGCTTCCTTTGTCCTCTGCCTTTGTCAAGGAATGTACTGGTCACAGGATCACTGAAGTTTTGGTTGACACTGCCACTCCAGGATTTGAGCTCTTTTTTTTTTTTTTAAGAGAGAATTTTTAATATTAATTTTTTAGTTTTCGGCAGACACAACACCTTTGTTTGTATGTGGTGCTGAGGATCGAACCTGGGCCGCCCGCATGCCAGGCGAGCGCGCTACCGCTTGAGCCACATCCCCAGCCCCAGATTTGAGCTCTTTATCTTGCCTTCTTAATGGATTTTGTTTCTGTCCCCATCTGATCCCATTCCTAGCTATCCCAGGCTGTACTTGGATCCACAGAGGTATACAGAGTGCCTGTGTCACAGTGTATGTGGTCAAAAAAGTGGTGTGGTGGCTGAGGTGACCCAGAAGTATAGTGTCTTTAGCACCAAGTAGAGAAAGTCAGCCTTGCCCGCCCCCTACCCCAGCTTCCTGGAGTTTTCAGGGCCCTACTTGATGTGATTGGCCATTGGCCTGAGCTTGTATCACAATGACCACCAGGGTTGCTAAGCAACTGTCCCCAAGGATTTGAAGAACAAGAGCTTTCCTGCCAGTGTGAGCAGGACATAGCTCTTGCTCCTTTGTGAAGAACTAGTCCTGAGAACTCCTGATGTTACAGTGGATGGCTGCAGATCCTGGAAGTACATGGGGCCACCCAGTAAGGCTGAGGGAAATCTCACTGTGGTGCCTCAACACAGGCCTGGTACCCCTTCCTCAGGCCTGAGTGAGGATGTGCCTGTGAATATCCCTAGAGTCTGCCCTGGGCCAAGGGAGAGTGGGACTGCCTGTGAGCCTTGTGGCTGCTGTTTCCAGAGAAGCCCCAGCATGTGGATCAGAGCCTGTAGATGATGGTGCTGCCTCAGTGTGTATGTGTGTGTGTGTGTATACATGTGCATGTGGGCACTTGCCTGTGTGTGGATCTTCTGGAGATGGATGGATCTTGTGCCTGAAGCTTGAACTTCTGTTGACCATGCTCTTTCTCCTGACCTGATAATACTTTGTGTGCCAGTGTTTAGCTCTGGCACCATGTATGTTGCAAAGTTGCTGAGGCAGGTCTTGTGTCAGGGTTTTTAGCCTCCCATTTCCTCCTGACCTGCGGGAGAGATGGGGAAAGCATGCCCCGACCAGGACGACTGGCGGCCCACACCTAGCCCTCCCTTCCCTAGGACAATCAGGCAGGCCAGGGAGAACAGTCAAAGCAGGATCTCCTTTAATGAGAAAACATACACAGCTAATATAATGTACAGGAGCTAATCAGGATAAAGGTCAGCAGGGTGGGGAGAATTTACATCTACACCCATCCTATAGGCAGTAATGTCTGTGAGGGCCGAAGGGTTCTGAGCCTATCCTAGAGGTGGTCCAATTCTTCATCACAACCCAGGGCAATGCCTTCTGTCTAATCGCTAGGTGCTCTCTTAGCCACATGTAGCCCCAGGACTGGGAAGCGGGTGCAGCCAGCAAGTTAAGTTTCCTCTTTTCTGATGCTACATGCCCACGTTACATCATCCCTACAGTCTTGAACTTATGATCCTCCTGCCTTGGCCTCCTGACTCACTGGGATTGCATGTATGTGCCACTGGGCTACAAACTCATTTTGAAGTTACAGAAAGGTATAAAGACAGGTCAAAGGAAGTGGTTCTATCTCTAATCATACCATTCTCTAGTGTTAGCTAATGTCTTAACTCATGATTTTAATGAGACCAAGAAAAAAGTGGCTTGGGCAATATTACCAACCAGAATGCAGACTTTGGGGATCCATATGGCAGGGTAATGCTATCTCCTCAGCTGCTTGTACTCTTACATTTTTCCTCAGTCCTTCCTCATCTTCCATAAGCTTGGTGATCTTTCATTTTAAGATACCCTTCAAAAGAAAAAAGCTTCCCATGGAAAAGGGTGATGTAATTCTTTGGTGTCAATTCCATCGCTCTCAGCTCAGTAACATCTATTTCTTCTAGACTGATGCAATCATCCTAGAGTTCTAGCTTGTTATGTTCATTCATATATATATAAAAAACTTGGGTTTTCATTGCCAGTCATGCAGTTGAGTGATGGAAGTATTGTGACATGGATCCAGCACTAGTTGTTCTTTGCCTTCCTTATTTTTTCCCTTCACTTTCATTTTCATTCAAATTCATTGATGTCTAATTCCAATTTAGGTGTCACTTATGGCTTATGAGCACTCAACCTTCTCTCTTTCATCATTTTCATAGAAGGGTCAGTCCTTGAGGTCTTTAATGTGATGGTTGATCATTAGAAATCCCCATGTTTATTTTAATATACTCTCTTGGCTTGCAAGGCCTTGGGTAGGCCTTCAGTATATACCTGGTCCTAGTTATGGTTTTCTTCTTCAGCCTTCCAGGTTTTCATTTTTGAGGATGAAATTCTTTGTATCCAGCAACATGCTGTTAAGTAGGCAGCAGCCCTGCTTTCCTGCTCCTAGGACACATATTGTAGAGAAATACACAGAGGTCAAAGAGAGAAGCCTCAGGAGCCTGGAGGCCTTTGGCAGAAGTAACCCGAACAAGCCCGGCCCTGCCCTTTCACTGAGCCCCCATATGCAAAGCAGAGCAGTACCTCCTACTTTTCCTACTTTCCAGTGAAAGGTCAGCCTTGCTATTCCCTGGGAATAGACACTCCCAGGAAGCAATCAATCACCTACTGCAGAGAGTGCTGACTCAGGAAGCTTCTGTGTAAGAAGTGTACATGCCCCTGTCAAAGAAGTAAGGGTAATACCTGCCAGCTGCTGTGACCTACCTGGAATACTATGCTCACCAAAGCCAAGCCAGATACCTGAGTGGGTTTTTTTTTTTTTTATGGAGGAGTGTGGATATCAGGGGTTGAACTCAATGAAACACAATCACTGAACCACATCCCGAGCCCTGTTTTGTATTTTATTTAGAGACAGGGTCTCACTGAGTTGCTTAGTGCCTTGCTGTTGCTGAGGCTGGCTTTGAACTCATGATCTTTGAACATTTCTAGAGTAGGGAACTTACTTGTCACATCTAAAGGTGGTCTTCATGTCACAGGCAGGAACTTCTACTTGACATACTTACCTCTGTACTCAGGGAACTTCCATCCTTGCCCACCAGATTATATCACTGCCCCATCTGACTTCATCTCCACCCAGGTAGTTCTAGATCCAGATCCACAGAGATATTGTAGGTGACCACAAAGTCTAGCAAACGTGGTGATAACCACAAGTGACCTACAGCTCTGGTAAATAGATCTCTGAGAACTCAGAGGACCTCAGTCTCCCATGTAAGCCTCTGGTAGTTCAAATGTGCCTTGAACCTCTTGTGTGGTTGCATAGATAACAGGAAGCACTTGCATCACAGTGGTCACCTGGGTACTGAGACATGAGTCACTCGGGGTATGTGTCAAGCTCAAACCTCTGTGGCAGTGTGCAGGTGCAGGTTATAGACATTGCAAAGGCACCTGGCTTTAGAATGTGCATTTTAGTGGGTCAAAGCAGGTGGTTGAGTTCAGGCCACAAAGGTGGGATCGGGAGCCTTGTTGGGTCTGGCTGTGGTTCCTAGCATTGGGACTGCATTGGGGATGTGCATGTGACTCTCTTTTGGGGAGTCTTCTTAATGTCTGCACATGCACTTTGGGGCTGTTTTTCTCCCAGAGAAAAAAAAGTGCTTGGGAAGACCCCAGAGCTGTATGCCTAAGTACTGGGTGGGGCAAGTGCACTTCTTCTGGGCCTCAAACCTGTGGGCCTCTGGACCTTATCTGTTACTTCTTTTGCCTTGCAGCTGTGTGTGTGATATTTTTTGGGGGGGTGGTAATTTTGTTAAAATATGCCTGAGTCTGGTGATTGCTTGAGAACAAGCATGTATTAGAAACTTCAGAAAGGGATTTGTTGGAAGGATTTTTTTTTTTTTTTTTTTTTTTTTTTGGTACCAGGATTGAACCTAGTGGGGCTTAACCTCTGAGCCACATCCCCAGCCCTTTTTATATTTTATTTAGAGACAGGGCCTCACTGAGTTGCTTATGGCCTTGCTAAATTGCTGAGGTTGGCTTTAAACTCATGATCCTCCTGCCTCAGCCTCCCAAGCCGCTGGGATTACAGGCATGTGCCATCATGCCTGACTGTTGGAAGGATTTTAAAATTTTAGATTTTGTAGTACTGAGAATCCAACCCAGTGTGTCACACATGCTAGGCAAGTATTCTACCATCTGTCAGTAGGATTTTGAATCTGTAAGGCCGTATCTCATATCATCAGAAGCAAAATTCCATTCTCAGATGCACTTTTCAAAATCCAAGGAAACAGAAAACTTTTTTGTTTTTTAAATTGATTTTCAACTTACATAAAAGGGGCAAAAATAGGTCATAAAGTTTGCTTATAACCCATAATCTCTCTTTTCATGATGTCACTATCTTATCTAACCATAGTAAAGTTATCAAGAACAGGGAGGTGGGCTGGGGATGTGGCTCAAGCAGTAGCGCACTCACCTGGCATGCGTGTGGCCCGGGTTCGATCCTCAGCACCACATATAAACAAAGATGTTGTGTCCACCAAAAACTAAAAAATAAATATTAAAAAAAATTTAAAAAAAAGAACAGGGAGGTAATATTGGTACATTATTCTTAAACTATAAACCTCACTAAAAATTTGCCAGTTTTTATTAATGTCACCTTTCTGACCTATGATCCACATTTTTGTTGCCTATAGCAATTTCCTCAATCTTAGCCTGTCTTTCATGACCTTGATAAATTTTACTTTTTCTGTCACTCTTAGCAAGAAAATATTTTCCCCAAACTATAAAAAAAATTATTTGTTAAGAAGGAAATTTTCCCAACTTGTATGTATAGAAATTATATCTCAGCATATACATATATACGTACAAATCTGTTTATCAACCTTTTTTTTTTTTTTTTTGGTACCAGGGATTGAACTCCAGGCCACTCAACCACTGAGCCACATCCCCAGCCCTATTTTCTATTTTTTTTAGAGACAGGGTCTCATTGAACTCAATGAGTTGCTTAGTGCCTTGGCATTGCTGAGACTGGCTGCCTCAGACTCCTGAGCTGGAGGCATGTACCACCAGGCCTAGCCAACATATATTTCTTAACAAATGGACCCGTAGAATCATAAAACAGTCCTATTTATATGCTTTCAGTGTATAATTTTGCTTCAACAAAAATTACATTACTGTATGATTTAAATATAAGAAGCATCTGCCCATCCCTTCCTTTCCTTTTACTCGGGATATAGATGGAAACTGTCACTGTCCTTTTACTCGGGATATAGATGGAAACTGTCACTGTACTGTACAGTAACATCAGATTCTGGTTTGGCTGCTAGCTATTTCCTATGCACACCTTCTCTTCTGATTTCCTCTCTTGATTGAGGAAGCAGTGCCCAGCATAACTGGTACCCTGTTGAACCCCCTTCCTTTTTCCTCTACAGTCTTCTACAGTTTTGTCTTTGGCCACCACCCATTTACTTCTTTGGGTTCTTTCTCTTTCTCTACCCTTTTTAGAGTTCTAAGTGCCTTTTCTTTGTCTTTTTACTTTCTTTTTTTGGTACTGGAGATTGAACCTAGGGATGCTTAACCACTGAGCCATAACCCCAGCCCTTTTTAATTTTAATTTTGAGATAGAGTCTGGCTAAGTTGCTTGGGCCTCATTAAGTTGCTAAGGCTGAGTCAGCTTTGAACTTGCAATCCTCCTGCCTCAGCCTCTGGAGCTACTGGGATTATAGGTGTGCATCAACACACCTGGCTCTAAGTACTTTTTTTAAAAATTAAATTTATTTTTATATTGCTAGGTGTTTCTTAAAAATTGGAGTCAGCTCTTCATTCTTTAATCTCTATATATTGCCTCTGAAATGTTCACCATCTCTTATCCTTCTAGGATCCTGGTTCCATGTGCTATAATTCATTACTATATACCTTATGCTTATACTTTCTCTTCACTATTTCTATTAATTTTTTCCTCATAAAATGACTGGATGTTATGTATTCAATTCTAGTAGGTTAATTTATCCTTCAACTTTATTTAATATGTTCTTCAACATGTCTGTTTAATTCAGTTACTTTAAATTTATGTATATACCCTTTGTAGCCGCCGCCTTCCTCCTCCTCTTCTTCTAGGGATCAAACCCATGGCCTCACACATGTTAAGCAGTCTACCACTGAGCTAAACCCCAAACCTCTGTATTTATTTTTCATAAGAGTTTCTATTCTTTACCAAAAGCATAATGTCTTTTAACATATAATTGTACTTATTTTGGAATCCATCTGGTTTCTTTAAATCAGCTTTATTATGGTATATGTCAAATGATGCACATCACTTTTACACTTTTACACACATAAAGTTTTCATGTGTTTTGACAAAGGGACCTAAACATAGGGTACATTCACAATTGCTACCCAAATGTGGAAGCAATGCTTTAGTCCTCAAACCCTTATTGTGAGTTGCCAAGGGTTCATTATGAAATGATTTATACTGCTTTTTAAATTTAGAGTAGGAAGGGCCAGTGGTATTGGCTGAGGAAAGAGCGTATGTGCAATTTGGATGGAGAGCCCAAGGGCAAATTAGTAAACCTCAGCATAGGATAAGATCAAGGACTTCTTGGGATTGTTCTAGCTGCAAAGGCAAAATAGTAATAATTAATAATAACAATAACAACAACAATTACAATAAGAGGAAACCAAGAAGGATCCTCCCAACATTATCTCTATAATACATGTAACAAAAACCTGAAGGGAAAGATACATGGATAACACCAGTATTTCTCATTCACTAAATGATCTGAAGGTATCTGATTTGTATCTTACCGCAAGGTTACAATCAAGTTTTTTAGATAGAAGCAAACAGTTCATTGTAGAAGCTCAGTTTAGTGAAACATAACCAGTCTTCACTGTTATCTTCTCATTCTACATACTAAGAAAACCACTTATCTGACTTAAGTTTCAACAGCCATTCCATACACCTGTTCCCCCCAACCTCCAAAGTATTCTCTCTCTCCTCACCCCCCCTTTTTTTGTGTGTGTGTGTGGGGGGACAGTGGTACTGGGGATTGAACCCAGAGCCTTGCGCAAGCTAGGTAAGCATTCTACCATGGAACTAGATCCCAGCCCTTTTTATTTTTTGAGACAGGGTTTGACTGAGTTGCCCACGCTAACCTCAAAAGTGTACTTCTCCTGCCTTAGCCTTCTGAGTAAGTGGGATTACAGGTGTGCCCACCATGCCTGCTCCTACTTTTATTAGAAATTAGAAAATAACTCTTATCAGAATTAATTCTGCTTCGGTGATTTTTTTTACTCTTACCCATTCATCACCTGCCAAGGCTGAATACAGACCAGGTTTACACTTTCTGAGCTAGCATGAGTTTACCAAAGATGAGAAATCCAAGTATTTCCCATATTGAGCTGTGCTTGGTGTTCTTTGCTGTCATGTCTTTGTCTGCTGTGCCTATGACCTATGAATTGGGAAGTAGATGACAAGGGATATTTTATTCTGGGGAAACTATGCATAGAATTCAAGGTAGTTTTTGAACTCTGGAAGAAATTACAGATTTATTTTCATTCGGTTATGAAATTTGACATGCTTTCTTTTATGAATGAGGACAACAAATCAGTTATTGGAAATACTTCATTGCCAAGAAGAATCATGTATCTTCATGTCACATTACAGTGTTAAAGATATCTTAAGATATCATTTATATTTCATTACCTTAAGATATCATTTATATTTCATTACCTTAAGATATCATTTATATTTCATTACTTTGAAACTTAGTAGTTAATAGATTTATTGCCATATTTTCTGTATGTTGATAAATACATAAATTGCAAGGCCTCAAATTTTAAAAAAATTTTAGGAAAGATATTTAAATTGTTTAATTTTTAGTCATTTGTACATTATAGCATCTACCACGCGGCCTGCGCAATGGTTTCATTAATGAGGTTCTAGGCATAAAGTTAGTTAGAAGAGATCGAAATAAAACACACAGACTCAGTTACCTTATTTCCATTGCTAGGTCCGAGACGGCTCCCCTCTCTGGTTCGCTCCTCTAACCGCCCAGCAGGGCAGCAAGGATTACTCAGGGCTAGCAGGAGAGAGAGAGATTGAACACGCCTGGAGTAGCCTTTTATTGGGGAACAAGAGATTCAGGGGAGAATTCCATCCAATGAAGGTTGGGGGGGGGCTGCACTCCAAGGTCAGGGTCAGTGATTGGGTCCCCGGGGTCAGTGGTCAGGCACACCCCCACACGGATGGGCTCTCTCATCAGGAAAGGGCCGGGAAAGCTTTGACACAGCCAAAGTGCCTCAGACCCTTAACGGGAGCCACCCAATCACGTGTCAGAATGGCTTCCCACAACAGCATATATTTAAAAATATTCCTTTCTGGCATAATGGCATGTCTCAGTCCCAACTACTAGGAAGGCTGAGACTGGAGGATCACTTGAGCCCAGGAGTTTGAGGTCAGCCTGGGCAACTTAGCAAGACTCTGTCTCAAAAAAAAAAAAAAAAAAAAGACAACAACAATAAATTGCTGACTATCACAGGCTTCACCAGAATGCCAAAAAGAGTTCATTGCTGCAACCTGCATGGCCAAACCCTAGAGACAGGCAGAGGCAATGGGGGATTAAGAAAGACACACAAACATTTATAAAGAGAAAGCTGGGACCAGGTGGGATACCTTCCTTTGATGGAGGAATAGTGACCCAGAGCTGGCATAGCATGTTTATTATGTAGATTTTATTATCAAAAGGTTATTTGTGGGAAAGTTTCTGCAAAGTAGGGAGGCTTGAAGGCTACAGCACTTGCAAGTTATTTTTGTTATCTTGTTATGCTCAGAACTCTGTACCTGGCAGCTGGTGTCTAAACTCAAAAGTCAAACTGTTATTGTTCCATGCTTTGCATGAAACATTCTGAACTTTTGCACAGAACTTCCTCAGGCAGGGTGCTACCATAGCTCCTGGGCAATCTTATCCTGAACCTTTACACAGAATGTTCAGGACAAAGTGTAGCCACAGCTCTGAGGCAGTCAAAGACCATGGTCCAAGTTACTGCTTTCCACAGTTGGTGGAACAAATAAATTGAGATAGTACATGTATGAACAAATTCTATAATGAATAAATTGTGCTTAGCCTTGTACTTGGTAAATTTCTTTCTGAGGACTATGAAAATGGTCATGACCTAATGAAAATTAAGAATTTATATGTACTACTTGCTGATACGTAATAGAAAAACATGCTGTGAGTTTGAGTGGTATGTTCCTTATGTTCTATAGTGGTAGACTATATTGATAATCCTAAGATTTTCCTTTTTTATGGATATAATGAGTTTAGTATAATCTACTTTATGACTATAACTGTTTAATAACATAGGTTGCTTTAGGAGACAATCCTCTACTGCGGAGCAGCCAGCACCCTGCCTAATTTTGTAAGATTTCTCTATCCAAAGGCCTAGCAAGCCTTCCTAATTAGAAGGTGATGAGCCACCTGAGAAAATGAGAGAAAATAAATAAGAGTCAGAGCCAAAAATTAGGTTCAAAGAGGAGCTGGAACTGAACAACTAGAAAATGGCTCCAGTACTTTATTTAAAGGCAGGGATAAGGTTTCAGCTGGAGGAGTCTTGCTTCTAGGTGTGCCAGGGGACTTGCAGCAAACAGATTGATTGGCATCTTGGCAAGCCACACCCATCTGAGAAGCTGTGTGGCTATGTAGCTCTAGCAGGTCCAGCGGATCACCCCAACTCCAGTGCAGTGCTGAACCTGGCAGAGCTAAGTAGGATATCACATGTACTGGGCAGTGGCAAATCAGCAGAAGTACCCCTAGGAGTTCCTGGATCCCAGACTTTCCTAGTCAATGGCTTCCGTGTGGATTGGGTTCATGCACATTTCACAGATGGCTCCTGGCAATCCTCAGATACATTTATTGAGGCATATGATAGGAATTCATTTTTTTTTCTGTTTATTGAGTTGAAAATTCAACAAACAGGAATTCATTTCTTTGTAAGATTTCTCTATCCAAAGGCCTAGCAAGCTAACCTACTGGGATTTGTGAGCCTTTGATCCAGGATCACTTAATTTTGGAATACTGAGTTGTTTAAAATTTAATAATATTTCAGAATAAGAACAAAAATTTTTAAAATAGGGGCTGGGGATGTGGTTCAAGAGGTAGCGCGCTCGCCTGGCATGCGCACAGTGCTAGGTTTGATCCTCAGCACCACATACAAATAAAGATGTTGTGTCCGCCGAAAACTAAAAAATAAATATTAAAAAAATTAAAATAATAGTTGTTCAGCACTTATTTTATAGAATACATATTAAGCACCTGACATTAATTTATGGTGTTTCCCTTCTTCAATTGTATTGACTACTGCTGCTTGGAAATTATAACAAAACAGTAGAAAGGCATTGTGGAAGACTGGATAAGAAAAAATAGCCAGGAACATTCTGGAAAATTAAGAGTAATGCATGATGCTGGGTGTGGTGGCTCATGCCTAATCTCAACAGCTCAGGAGGCTGAGGCAAGAGGATCACAAGTTCAACGTCAGCCTCAGCAACTTAGTGAGGGCCTAAACAACTTAGTGAAACCCTGTCTCTAAATAAAATATAAAAAGGGCTGGGGGGCTGGGGTTGTAGCTCAATGGTAGAGTGCTTGCCTAGCATGTATAAGGCACTGGGTTCGATCTTCAGTGCCACATAAAAATAAACAAATGGAAAAAAAAGAAAAAAAAAAAAAGGAAGGGCCACACTGCCACTTAAAAATATATATCTTTAAAAAAAAATGTAATGCATGGAGTGGAGCCTAGACCTGCCAGCTATCAAAGCATTTTATAATGCTGGGAGTCCAAAATAAATTTGATTATGATGCAGGAAGAAATTGGTAGATCAATAGGACAAAAGAATAGTCAAGAAACAGACCCAGACACATACTGGAACTCAGCCTATGATAAAGTCTGCATTTAAAATTGTTAAGACAAAGGTGGACATTTTTGTTTGTGTGAGCTACTGGGGATTGATGCCAGGGCTTTGTGCCTGTTAGGCAAATATGAATATATAAGTAGATAGTGCTGAGACAACAAGGTAGCTATCTATGAAAAATAATATTGTAAATACCTAAAACTCTGATTAATTAATTACATTTTAAAATCTGACCGTAAAAGAGGAAAACATAAGATTTTAAAAAATATATTCAAGTGGAAAAAATGATCTCTAAATATAATACCAAAACAGATTCCATCCAAGTACACATAAATTGATAAATTTATGTGTAATCCCCAATTTCTCAGTTCTAAGAAATCAAAATAAGATAAATAACAGGCCAAAGTCTGGGGGGAAAGTTAATACCCTTCATATTCAGAAGTCTTAAGCAATTAGAAAAATAACCCAACACAAAATGCCACTGACTGCAATCCCAGCCCAAATGTATGTTTTTTTTTAAATCTTTGTTTTATTTATTTTATGTGGTGCACCCACATGTGAGGCAAGCACCCAACTTGTCAACTCTTAATTTAACTAAGCTCTTAACTGAATTTTGCTTCCCACTTTATATTTGTGTTTAATCTATTATTTCCTTTTTTGAATTTTAAATTTTTCTATTATCAGATGATAGATGATGGGCTGGGGTTGTGGCTCAGTGGTAGAGTGCTCACTTAGCATGCATGAGGCACTAGGTTCGACCCTTAGCACCACATAAAAATTAAAAAATAAAGATATTGTGACCACCTAAAACACACCAAAAAAAGAAGATGACAGATGATTTCCTCATTGATTTCAGCTTCCTGGAAGCATTTCCTACTAGAGGGTACAATTGCATTCCATAGGTTTTCAAAGGTGAGATTTTTTTTTCATAAAAACTTCATTTCCTTTAGAATGTTTTCTTTAATCAGTGGTTATTCACAAGTATTATTTAAAAGTATATTTCCAGTGTGGGGGATATAGAGCACTTGCCTAGCCCTGGGTTCAATCCTCAGTACTGCCAAAAAAGAAAAAAGAAAGTATATTTCCAAACATATGGAAGACTTCTAGTCATATGTAAGAGATGTTTTGTATAATTTCAGTCATTTGATATTTGTGCTTTATGGTTCAAGGTACAATAAATAATTTCTCATATAAAAGAATAGTTTGAAAGTTTGGGGAAGTCTATAAATATCCACTCTCAAGTTTTTTTAAGATATTTTTTTAGTTGTAGTTGGACACAGTATCTTTATTTATTGTTATGTGGTGCTGAGGATCGAACTCAGCGCCTCGTTCGTGCTAGGCGAGTGCTCTACCACTGAGCCACAACTCTAGCCCCTCAAGTTTTTAAATACTAGTGAATCAAATGCTTATTCTCTAATTTTTCTCCCTTCCTGAAAAAGGTATGTTAAAATCAAACTGAAGATTTAGCTTTTTTTCTTTTTAGTTCTATCAACCTTTGCTTTTTATTTTTTTATGGAGGCCATGTTAATAGTTATGTACAAATAGAGATTATCCATATTCACATTTTCATCTTTAAGTTCCCAGGATGCAGGCCAGGAAGCGGCTGTTCTCCCATAGAGCTTCAGTCTCTATGGGTGGGTGACAGTCCCTGGCCAAGTAAATAAAGCTCTCATTGATTTTTAAAAAATACTTATTCTTAAGTTTTAGGTGGACACAATGTCTTTATTTTACATTTATGTGGTGCTCAGGCTTGAACCCAGTGCCTCGTGCATGCTAGGTGAGCACTCTACCACTGAGCCACAAGCAGAGTCCTAGTTCTCACTGATTTGAATTCGGACTTAGAGTGTTTTCTGAAGCGACTCCCCATAACAGTATCAGGAACTCCCAGTAGTAACTCCACCAATTTGAGAACGCCTGGTTCATGTGGTATCCTCCCTAGCTCCAGCTCAAGTTCAGCACAGCACCAGAGATGGGGTGACCCACTTGAGCCACACAGCCTCTCAGAGATGGGTGTGACTGGCCAAAATGCCAGTCACCCTGCTCACTGCAAGACCCCTGCCACACCGAGAAGCAAACACCAAACCAACACTCCTCCTGCTGAAACCTTATCCCTGCCTTTGATGTACTCACTCTTAAATAATCAGCCATTTTTCAGTCATTCAGTTCCAGCTCCCATCAGGACTGGAAGACACTCCCCTTTTCATTTCTAATTTCTGGTTCTGTTTTTATTTCTTACTGATTATTTCAGACTTTTTATTTCCTAGGCCGCTCACACCTCCTGAGCAAGAACCTTCCCTGTCGTGGTGCTGGTCACCCAGTCAATCCCTTTCACCCACCTTGCAGAGAAGCAGTACTCCTGCTGCTTTCACCAGAGTCACACAGCAACTAGAAATGCAGCCTTCCTCTAGACCAACATTTGAATTCTCTGCTTTTTCCATTTTAAGTAATTATCTTTGACAAAATTTTTCAAAATATTTTTAAAGAGATATTGGCTTTATTCAAACTTTTTACTGGCCAGGGAATCAATCAGAAAACTTTACATTTTTTAATTTTTATTTTTTATAGTTGTAGTTGGACACAATAACTTTATTTTATTTTATTTATTTTTTGTGGTGCTGAGGATCAAACCCAGGGCCTTGCATGTGTGAGGTGAACAATCTACTGCTGAGCCATAACCCCAGCCTCTTCACATATTCTTATAAAATAGTTTATTCTAGATATTTCAAATTTAATGGTAACTCCAAGGAGTTACAAATTTGCTGCCTGAAATTTTTCTACTTATTCACATTGTTACATTTCTGTCATTTATTTGTCTTGTTCATACCTGCCAAAATCCAGTCTATATAATAGTTTTTTTGAAACAGCTTTTAGATAAAATTCATTATTTAACTGTTCAGTTTTTCTTTTTTTGGGGTGGCATTTGGAATTTAACCCATGGTTGCTGTACCACTATTCCTCACAGCCCTTCATTCTCCAAGCCAGCTCCCAGGTTGTAACTACCAAATTTGTGGGAAATCTACAGATCTTCATTCACATAAATTACCATAATTCACTCTCATGAAAATTACCTTGTGTGCTATTCAATTAGACTATATAACAGATAGATTAAGGAATGAGGTATTTTTAAAAAACTTATAGCAGGGCTGAGGAATATAGTTCACTTCGTAGATTGCTTGCCTGGCATGTACAAGGCCCTGGGTTCAATCCCCAGCACCACACACTCACAAAAAAATTATAGCAACTCAAGAGAGGCTGAGGCAGGAAGCTCACAAATTTGAGGCAACTTAGCAAGACCCTGTCCCAAATTAAAAATAAGGGCTGGGGATGCAGTTCAATGGTAGAGCTGGAAACACTGTTCCCCTTGTCTTCACTGACTAAATTTCCTTCCTGGCATTTACCATTTCCTTTTCCATTTGTTTTTGGGGGCGAGTGGCCATGAGCTAGGTATTTAGAATAAAGAGAGGGATATACTGAGTCTCAAAGGAAAAGCCCATGATCATCTGGGATGCAAAAAGTGCCCAAGAACAACTAACTCTAAGGTGCATGTCCTTGACCCGTGTCCATATAGAAAAAGGGAAATGTGCAAGCACAGGGAAAACTGGTGCAAAATTGTGCAGCTCCACCCTGGCTCCACCTCCAGTCCAGCCCCTGAAAACTGCCCCTCTGTAAATACTGGAGCTTCAACTCAGGGAGGTGGTGGTGGTGGTGGGGTGCTCCTCACTCTTATGAAATCCCATATTATCCCTTGAATGTGCATCTACTTCCTAAATGGCTATGCCTTTGACTGGCATGTGCTGAAATTCTTGTTTGTCATGTATATCAGGAACCCCACTGGTCCCCATTTTTCTCTGGGACCTCCTTGAACTCTTCTTCAGGGATATCTCTTCATGTCCTATGACAGCTGCTCTGATTTGTTAGGATTCATCAAGTTGGACCTCTGGCCAAGGACTCCAGTAACAGTTTCGTTTTTTCTAACATTTATTTTTTAGTTTTAGGTGGACACTATATTCTTCCTTTTGTTTTTATGTGGTTTTGAGAATCAAACCCAGTGCCTCATGCATGCTAGGCGAGCACTCTACCACTGAGCCACAACCCCAGCCCCTCCAGTAACAGTTTCTATTTGCCAGTAACTCTTCCAAACATCTTTATCTGAATTAATTCATTTAATCTTCACAGTAAAAGTCAGTTATCTGAAGCACACAGAATTTATATATCTTGGAAATAAAACACAGGTAGCAAACGTTGAAAAAACAAAGAAGCTGGAAATGATTCATATTGTAGGTAAAAGCTTTTCTACATTCATAAATCCAACATGGTTGTTTCCCATATATATTATTCTCTATAATTATGATGTAATCAAACAACTACATTTTTATTTTTTCATTTTTCTATGTAAATCCTGATACGGAACAAATTGTGAGTTATGAGGCAAAGGAAATTTACATAGTCACCTTTTCTTCTCTTACAAATTGTTCTATAATGGACAGCTGGAAAATTAATAGTTTCCTACATTAATAATATTATAAATTATATAATGTTGACTTTGAGAATAGGTCTTTACACACACCTCACTTTAATAATGCTTCTCCCCAGTATATATTCTATTATATAAAAGGAGAGAGAAATTGAGCATGGTGGTGCACGCCTGTAATCCCACTGGCTCAGGAGGCTGAGGCAGGAGGAAATGAGTTCAAAGTCAGCCTCAGCAACTTAGTGATGCCCTATACAACTCAGTGAGACCTTGTCTCTAAATAAAATACAAAATAGGGCTGGGGATGTGGCTCAGTGGTTAAGTGCTCCTAAGTACAATCCTTGGTACCAATAAATAAATAAACAAAAGAATAGCTGGATGCCAGATGAAAGTGTTTCTTACATTTCTGATACTTCTAATATTTCTATCCACAATTTATTTGTTGATGTTAAAAAAAGGAGTGTTAAAGACAATATTTGAATACACAGAATTTCTTACTGTGTGTGTGTATTCTATGGTACTTTTTCACCTGTGAAAGACTACATTTCTTACATTCATATGGTTTCTCACCCGTGTGAATTCTCTGGTGTTGAGAACCATCAATAAAAGACTTCTTACATTCTTTACATTCATATGGTTAACCACCAGTGTGAATTCTTTTATTTTTTTATGCAGTGCTAAGGATCGAACCCAGTGCCTCACTTGTGCGAGGCAAGCACTGTACTACTGAGCCACAACCCCAGCCCCACCTATGTGAATTTTTTGATGTTGTGTAAGATGTGCTCTCTATCTAAAGACCTTCCTATTTTCCTGACATCCATAAGGTCTTTCCTTAGTATAAGTTGTCTGGTGTTGAATAAATGTCAACAGAGAAAAGCCTTCTCACAATATTTACATTCATAGGATTTTTCACCAGTGTGAATTTTCTGATGTTTATTCAAATTTGAAAGCCAAGTAAAAGTCTTTCTACATTCATTACATTCCTAGGGTTTCTCACCACTGTGAATTCTTCAATGTCTATTTAGACGTGCACTCTGCCTAAAGGCCTTTGCATTCCTAACATTCATAGGTCTTCTCATTAGTGTGTGTTCTCTGAGGTTGAAAAAATGTTGAATAAGAGATAAATGCCTTCCGCTCTGCCTGTGTTCATAGGGTTTTTCACCAGTGTGAATTCTATGATGTTGAATAAGAGTTGAGAGATTACAAAAGGCCTTCCCACATTCTTTACATTCATAGGATTTCCCACCAGTGTGTCTTCTCTGATGTCTGTTAAAGTCAAAAACACAAATGAAAGCCTTCCCACATTCTTTGCACCCATATAGTTTCTTATCAGTATATTATGATCAGTAAGGTGGGGATATTTTCTAAAGATTTTTCCACACAGCTAGTATTTATAATTTATTTGATTTTTTAAAATACAGGACAGCAGAATGCATTACAATTCTTATTACACATATAGAGCACAATTTTCATATCTTTGTATATAAAGTATGTTCACGCCAATTCATGTATTTATACATGTACTTTTTTGCATTACAATTCTTATTACACATTTATACCACAAAATTTATTTGATTATTAAGTTGGAAGTTAAACACAGATTCTCCATCATATTCCTTAATATGCCAGTAAAACTGTTGTTTCATCTGATTTGCGTAAGATATAAAGGCCTTTTTACACATTTCATCAACTTTGCCACTGATGAATTCTTGCTTGTTGGGTGAGGTTTTCACATTTTTTCTGTGCAGTGTTTCTTTCCAGTGTGAACTGTTTGATTTAGAACAAGAGATGTAGGCTGAATGAATTTGGTTGCTACTTTTTCAAATGTGACTCTCGCATGCCAGAAATAGTCTTCTTTAGATGCCTGTTTTTGCTCAAAGAATTCCCTGCATTTCCAATCATCTCCAAGAAAAAAGTTCCTCAAGGCAAGAACTTCTCTTCCATTATTTTGTATTTTAACAATTTCTTTTTAAAAATGTCATTTTTTACAGATAATACCTTAGTTTCATAACTGGACAGCAATTCTGATAGAAAATAAATATCCTGTTTTAGGAGAAATTAAATTTTATATTAGAAACAAAGAGAAAATAATGCTCTTAAGAGGTAAATGGATTTATATAACTTTCAAATATTGACATTCACTTTGGAAAAAAATGGAATGGTTGGGGCTGGGATTGTGGCTCTGCAGTAGAGCACTCGCCTAGCACGGGTAGGACCCGGGTTCAATCCTCAGCACCACATAAAAATAAAGGCATTGTGTTGTGTCCATCTACACCTAAAAATAAATATTTTTAAAAATGGAATGGTTATATTAATATCAGATAAACCAAACTTTAAGATAATCTATATGATCAAATATAATCTTATCATAATGATAAATGGTCACCTCATCTGGAAGACTCAGTGATCAGAAATGTATAGGTTCATCATAGCAGAGACTCAAAATATACAAAGCAAAAATTGACATAAATCAAGAAATAGACAATTTCTACAATTCTACAACTCTGGTTGGAGCAATAACTTATAGAACAAACCAACCTCAGCCCCCCAAAAATGTCAGTAGAGAAATATAGAAAACATAAATAACACTAACAGTTTCAACTAGTAGATATTTATAAAACATAACATCAAAAACTCCAGAAAATGTGCATTCTGTTCAAGTGCACATACGCATTCAAAATAGACCATATGCTGATCCATTAAAGTTTTAATACACTAAAAAGGACCAAAATCATGCAGAATATGTTCTTTGATCACAATGAAGCTAAATTTGAAATAACTAAATATCTAGAAAAATCTCCCAATATTTCAAAATAAACAATACACTCAGGAAATAGAAGATATTTATAAATGAACCATAACAAATTTAGAGCATATTCAAATGTGTGTAATTTAGCTAAGGTAGTACTTAGACATCTATAATTTTAAATGTTTATATTAGAAAAACACAAAACAAATGATTTAAGTTCTGTAAGACAATAGAAAAAGAAAAGCAAAATAAACTCACAGTCAATAGAAGCAAATAAAGACAAGAAGTCAATAAATGAAACTCATAAACAGAAGAGATACCAGAGCCAAAAGATGGTTCAACTGAAAAGATCAACAAGCTTCATAAATCCCTTAATCAGAGTGATCAAGAATAAAAGAGAAGGGGCTGGGATTGTGACTCAGTGGTAGAGTGCTGGCCTATAACGATCCAGATCCTGGTTAGATTCTCAACACCACAATAAAAAAAAAAAAAAAAAAAAAAAAAAAAGGCATTGTGTTGTATCCAACTACACCTAAAAATAAGAATTTAAAAAAAAAAGAATAAAAGAGAAGAAAAACACAAATATAAGGAATAAAAGAGGATTTCTAAGTACAAATCCTAAAAGAAATAATAAAAATAATAAGTAAAATAGATGAACTATTTCATGCCCATAAATACAAAAAAGGGGAAAAAAAGGATCCATTCCTTGAAAGACATAAATTATCAAAGATCAAGAATAGGTGCCATGAATAGTTGTGTGTCTTATCACAAAAGATGATTTGTGGTTAAAAAAAAAAAAGAAAGCAATTGCCCCAAGTACAAAAATGACCCAAATGGCTTCAATGGTAAATTCTACCAAGTAAGGAAGAAATAATATCAGTTCCACATACCATCTTTTCTAATATAGAAATGACTCCCAACTCATTTCAGGAGCCCAACATTACACTGCTACTAAAACAAGAAAAAGATATTAGAAAACGATTGATTTTCCTCATGGATATTAGTGCAAAAATCTTTTAAAAATATTAGGTAACAGGGCCAAGCCTTGGCCAACTTGCTTCTGAACCCCATCTATCGCTTACCAACTGTGACCTGCAACTGCACTCCTGAGCTTTGTTTGCTGCGGTCCCTGCAGCACAGGCACCAGTGATAGGCAAGTGCACCTGGGGTGTGCGGCTGTCTACCCCAGGGCTTGGACCACAGCTCCAGCCACTCTGAACGCTTGTCGCCTCAGCGGGATGCACAGGACACTAGTAGCGACTCCTCCAGCAGCCCCAGCGCGCCCACTGCTCCTGGGACCCTGGTACCTGAACCTAACCTGAACCAGTCTCAGACCATCAGCCTGTCGTTGCCTTTCCCAAGAGCTGTTTTGCAGACTTTCTAAAAGAGAAATTTGTAGGAAATAAAGCCAAAGATGGTGGAGATAGAAGAGACAAAGAGAAAACTAAACAAGGAACAGAAATTCCTACCCCTGTAGAACTGACGTACTGGTAGGGGCATGGACAATGATACAGTGATGTAATAATGGAGATAATTCCAGTGGCAGTACAGTGAAGGAATGGATGCTGTAGAGACGGTGACATGTAATGTGAGCTGAAATATTGTCCTGGGGAACACCTGAAGGAAGAGTATTTCAGGATGAAAAATGAGATCCCTTGATCTCCATCTTAGAAGAGAGTCAACCTTAGTTTGCGGTCTAATGAAGATCCATACTGCATTTACCTTATTGTCACAGGATTGTTTGAACACCAGCTTACTGTTTTAATATGGTTAGGAAGAATACACTTGATTCAGGTGACAAGTGTAACAATACATTGCTTTGATGATATGATAATATCAGAAACTGAGGAATAAGACAGGACTTACTCCCTTGGGGAAGGCTCCCACACACAGGTGGAGCATGTAACTTTACCTTTCAATCTTTATGCCAGAATGCCTGAGGTCCTGATGGGATGGATTGTCGTTGCAGACCATCTGGCAAGACTGGGGATGGCAGTGCATGCAAGGATGGTGCCTAGTGGTGGAGACGGCCCACTAGCTCTGTACTTATGTAACTTTATACTATATGAATGGGAATGGAATAAGAGGTCAGCACATGTTAGACTGATATTGCTGCCAGCAATTTGGATGGTACAGTGGCTGAACCTAACTTCCAAAGGTGGAAAACTTTGGATAAAAATCAATGATAAATGGAGAGAAGGAGGAATAGCAGCTGGGGCTAAAGGAATGAATCAATGGGTTAGTCATGGGGGAAATCCAATATTACATTGGTGCTTTGAGAGATGATATTTTCTTGCTCTGAGCCTCTCTCGAGGCACCAGTGTAGATGATTGAATGAACAGACAAAAGAATACTGCCTTTCGGAGACCAAGGAGATTTATGAATAAAACAAAATCATGCTGGCAAATCTCAAACCAGGCTTGGTTACTATCAAAAAGAGGAAAGTGCATTTCAGGAAAAACAAGCAAGAAAGTAGTTAATGGAAGAAATACATTTCACCATAACTTGAACATGGTTTTTAAATCCACAATAGCCATGCTTCCCTGCTCCTTCAAGCACTTCTAGTGAAACAGAAAACGAGAAGGAGAATGGAATTAGGAGTAAACAGTTCTGTCTCAAACTAAGACCTGCTCTCTACACCTTCTGTGTATACAGATAAAAGGGGAAGAGACTCACCTTTGTAAGAGAAAGAAAAACGCAGGTGGAAGCTACCTGGGGCTGCAACTTATCAAAGGTCTCAGATTCTTACTTGGAACCTGATAGGGCTTCTAAGAAGTGTTATTTCTTTCCCCCTCACAGAATTCCCTTCCAAAGAGTCACACAAGGGAATTCCTATTCCTGGTCACTTTTTCTCTGGTGTCTCCCTTTGTGATATGGGATCTCTTCCAGCTCTAAAATTCTACCCAAGGTCTGTGATGTAACTCAATGGTAGTGTTTGCCTAGTAGCCCTGGGATGGATCTCAAGCACCACAAAACTAAATAAAAAATAAATATTCTAGCCCAAGGCCAGAGCTGTGACTCAGGGTTAATCACTATTAGTGATTACTTTCACCCCGTGGGTCAATGATCTTAAGAACTTCTCCCTGCCTCACACCTGATCCCATATTAATCTATCTGCCAACCCTTACCTCACCCCAGAAATTTATTCCACATCCCATGCCCTCTACTACCACAGAGACAGTAATTGCGTACCAAAGAGGTTTCTCTGGATTCATCTGCCTCTTGAAAATAAGAGAAATAGGACTTTGATCTCCATAATTTGAGTCCTAAACCTTTGGAAACCATAAACTTAGAAACCAAAAGTTTCAGCTGACACCAGTTAGGTGCAATATAGGGTCATATTTTATTCCTTTTAGCTTTGAAAAAATACAAATGGGCAGCTTATAAATTAAAGAAATTTATTTCTAACAGTTATGAAGAATGAGAAGTCCAATATCAATGTTCCAACAGATTTAATGTATGGTAAAGACCCATTTCCAGCCCATAAAGGGAAACTTCAGTGTTCTCAAATGCTGTAAGGGGAAAAATCTTTCATAAGGGCATTAACCCCATCTAATCACCTCCCAAAACATCACACTGGTGATGAGGTTTCCAACTATGAATTTTTCGGGGCACCCAGGTTCAGAGGAGCATGCTCAGCTGAAGAGAAGCATGGGTATGAGTGGCAGTCCCAAGGTTATGGGAACCTTTACGGGAACCTTGGATGTGGTCTCCTCTGAAACTCTGAAACGGTTCAGTTCAGGGCTGGCTCTGGTGGTTCTTTCCATTAGTCTTCCAGCGGTGGACTGTATTTCCCAGAGCCCTTCACAGCCTGCGAGCTCTGCTCAGGAACTCGAGCACTCTCTGATCTGAGGACCAGATGTGGGAGCCTTTGGCTTCTGGAGTGCTCTGCAGGGTGGAGGCGTGCAATTTGAGCAACTGAAGAGGGCGGTGGGAAGATCCTGTGTATCCTTGGCCTGTAAACACCCCAAACACGCTTCCTCCCCACCCCCAGTACAGGGGATTGAACCAGGCGCCTTCCACCTCTGGGCTACAACCCAGTACTTTTTATTTTTTGAGAACAGGGTCTCATTAAGTTGCTGAGTGAGGTTGGCCCTAAACTTGTGATCCTCTCTCTTGTCTCAGCCTCCCAAGTAGTTCACAGGAGTGTACCACTACTCCTGGCCTATAATTGCAAACTTTCTAAAATAATTTTCTTAAGGACCTGTCAACCTATCTTCACATTTTGGCTGAAGCAAACAGGACATTCTCATAGCAACTTTCAGCTTTCTCAGGCAGGCACTTTATGGGGGCGGGGGGGTGGTGGTGGAGGGTGGGATGAAGTCAGCACAGACAACCTTAAACTACTAGAAAGCCATGCTAAAGTTTGGTGAAGTCTCCTAGTACAGGCATTTGGACAGTCCTTTCTGCCAAGTTTCTGCAATCCTCTTTCCATCATAATATGAAATAGTTAGCAAAGTAATTTTTTTTAATATTTATTTGTTAGTTTTCAGCGGACACAACATCTTTGTTTGTATGTGGTGCTGAGGATCGAACCCGGGCCACACGCATGCCAGGCGAGCGCGCTACAGCTTGAGCCACATCCCAGCCCCAAAGTAATTTTTCTTGATAAGGAAAAATACGGCATCAG
Source organism: Urocitellus parryii (assembly GCF_045843805.1). Taxonomy (NCBI): domain Eukaryota; kingdom Metazoa; phylum Chordata; class Mammalia; order Rodentia; family Sciuridae; genus Urocitellus; species Urocitellus parryii. Next base: position 15,133,128 of record NC_135545.1, on the reverse strand, counting down.
CTGATATGTTTCATATCAAGAACCATTTTAAGTTATTTGTTGGGTGAAACTGTCCTGGCATTACAAAACGTTCAGCATCTGGCTCTTAGATAATACATTTTGTTAGCACACAGTCATGTCTCTTTAAATTTTCACCCAGAAATTTTATTTATTTATTTTGTAATATTGGAGATTAAATACAGGAGCAGATGACAACTGAGCTACACCCCCAACCCTTTTAAACTTTGAGACCAGACCTGGCTAAGTTGTCCAGGCTGGCCTCAAATTTTTGATCCTCCTGCCTCAGCCTCTCAGATTTCTGGGATTACAGAAGTGTACCACCATGCCCAGCCAGGTGGGAACTCTTTGCTACCCTCCCAATCTGCCAAGGGTTCTGGTTCTGGCCAAGTAGATGCAAGATGCTGGCCTCTCAGAAAGCTAATGTTATCTCTATCCCTCTTCTTTCTCAGGGTCAAGTCTCTTCCCAGTCCTCCTTAGTATTCCCAACCCAGTTCAAAATGCGGAGGATATTAAATGGGTTTTCAAGCTCAGGGGTTGTAGGAGCGCTAGTGTGCCTGAAGACTCCATAAAGTTGCTCTGCCCATTCACTGCTCCTCACCTTGTGGATTCTGGTAGCCTGAGAACCTGTACCAGTGAGTGTAGTTGGGTATGGATGGATGAATCCAGAGACTATATCCTGGGCAAATACTTCCATGGGACAGTTTGGTCAAAGTCTCTAATGTATATATGTCAGCATCTCTATTTCCAGAAATGGTATTGCAAAACATTTTTCAGAATATTTTCATTTTCTGCTTTTTAATTTCTATTTCAAATTGTTTTTTCCTCCTGCTTTCAGGGGTTAGCCTGAAAAGCAAAATTAGATAATTTGCTGGTAAATCTACTAAAATTTGGTTAATTAGATTTAATAGGCAATAAAATGTATGAAAGGAGGGGGAAATAATGTAACATATTTATCACCTGTGACTTGGTGACATACATCTAAGTGTACACACTGCCAATTCTTAGATCTGCCAGAGCAAGGAGTTTTCACCACCAAAAAAGGATAAGAATGTGAGGTGATGGATTTAATTAGTTTGATTTAACCACAATGTAAATATCAAAATATATTATACCCCATACGTAGATAATATGTAGAATTGTTATTTGGGTCAATTTTTTAATAGTTACTTTCTTTAAAAATACCTATAGCAAGGCTGGACATACATCATGGGACATAAGTACAGGGTCCACGCTCTCAGGAGCTAAAATCCAGTACTGGGCGCTCGCCTTCGCGATCATACCAGTGACCCTTCCAGAGCCCGCTCTTCGCAATCAGGCCAGAAGCTTTGGGAAACTGACCTCCTAGGACACATCGGACACGTGCTTTTCTCAAACGTCTGGGCCAGAGCAACACGTCTTTGCATCTGCGTATTGCTAGCAGAGAGAGAACACAAATCTCAGGGATCCGGCGCACGGTGGTCCTTACAACAGGCGTCGAATCCCGGGAGAATTTCGGGCGTGGGCCTACTTTTCCCACAAGCCACCGCGGCCAGAGCTAAGCGGACTTGAACTACATTTCCCAGCGGGCAATGGGCACGCTCAATCTATGGCTTGGCTTCCGTTTTTGCTTGGTTCTTGTGCTTCGCAAGGTGAGTTGAATTCATCCCAGGATATTTATAGGCCAAGAGTGCTCTGGGTCAGGAGCCTGGGAAACCGGATTAAATTGGAGTCCGGCCTGAACCGGCCGGAGTGGTACAGGAAGCCCTTAAAGCGTGCAAGTCCGTAATGTAGTCGGCCTGTTGCCGGAGTCTCAGGCCCGCGGGTGCGTGACGGCAAAGCAGCACGGTTGTCTGTGTGTCTTGATGCGGAATGTGTGAGCGCCTATCTGTGCGGCACGTCCCTCCCGTGTGCGTCACTAGCTGAGTTCTACGTGTTACTGTGACCCGCCGGAGGTTCTCTTGCGCTTCCTCCGCCCCATCTCCTCAGAGCTATTTGGGTCTGACACAGAAATGCCTCAGCGAGGGACATTGGATACTGAAGCCTGAGCGAAGTTTTCCAGCAAGGAGGCTTTGACGTGCTCCTGGACTGGGGATGCCCGGGGCGTTCTTTCGTTGGGGTCTCTGAGGGTAGTTAGGGTGAGCAGGCAGGTGTGGACCTGGCGAGGAGTCACCTAAGTCATTCTGTGCTCCTCAAAGGCCGGATAACCATGACTCCCTTGTCCCTCCCTGGCCCTGCCATTCCCCAAAAGGAGCCTGACGAGGTGTAAAGAATTATTTCACTTCCAAAAATCAACGTTTAGACTAGTTTTTTTTTTTCTTCTTCTTAAAATTATTGGGTTTAGGGTATGCTTTCCTTATTCGGAAATATGTGGGAGGTATATTAATCTTGATCTATCCCCCCCCCCCAGAGGATATTGGGTGCCATTGAGATAAATATCGCAGACATTCTCACTTGGCATATCATTCTGATCCTTTCATGTTTTCTTATTGTAAGCAGATCTAAAAAAGACTTAGTCACTTGGTAGCTCAGACCTGTAATCCTACAGGCTCAGGAGGCTGAGTGGCAGGAGAATCACAAGTTCAAAGCCAGCCTCAGCCATTTAGCAAGGTCTTAAGCAACTTAGTGAGACCCTATCTCAAAATAAAAGAAAAAGAAGGGATGCTGGGGTTGAGGCTCAGTGGTAGAGCTGCTTGCCTAGCACGCGTGTTGCACTAGGTTCGATCCTCAGCACCACATAAAAATAAATAAATAAAATAAAGGTATACACACGCATATAAAGGGCTGGAGATGTGGTTCAGTGCTTAAGGGCCCCTGGATTCAATCCCTGATATCAAGAATGAATGAATGAATGAATGAATAGAAATATAAAGGGTTGGGGATGTAGCTCAGTGGTTAAGCTCTTGGGTTCCAGCCCCGCCAACTGTCCCCCCAAACAAAACAAAAAGGTTTAGACTCTTGTGATTTAGAGTCAAGGACAACAATTTTCTTGTTGTGATTATGTGCAAAATTTGTGCTTAGGATTATTTTAATGATTGATGATAAACCCATGTGGTTAAATATTATGCAGCTAGTAAATTTTATACAGCATTAGATGTATGAAGGAAAATATATAGTACATAATGTTAAGCAATAGTCAAATTTATAAGTAATAGTACTCAAAAATTAAAATTATATATCAATCCCATTTAATAAGGTGGTTTTGCAAGGATTGAATCCAAATCACATTATTGGATTTAAATATTTTTTTCCAAATAACATTTTAATTATTTTATTAAAGTAGGGGAGTGATGTGGCTACATTTTATTACCCAAGTATTTTGTACTTCTGCTTTTCATACATTCTTTGATTCAATCTGAAAAAGCATGTTTAAAAAAATTTCTATACTGTTACCTTAAAATAAGTTCCTAGAAGTAGAATTTGAATTAATATAATCAAACATTTACTAATTGCCAGTCATACAGTCTTAGTATTGGGAGTGATAAAGAGACTAAAATGATGTAGTTGCCCTTCTTTTGCTTCTAGTAAGAAAGGTCACACCTGAATGGGAATAAATGCATTAAAGCAATTATAGAGATTCAGGTAAAATGTAGGTTGTTTTAAAAAATAAACAATCCTTGGAGAGGCCTTAAGGGTTTTGTGGCACTCTGTAGGGCTGGATATGTGGCTTAGTGGTTAAGCACCCCTGGGTTCAATCCTGGTATCTATCAATCAATCAATCAATGAACTTCCCACTTTCTTGGAGCAGCTTTCCCTTCACACACATTCACCTACATATATATTTTAAGTAAAGGCATGGACACTGCATGAGCAGACAAAGGAAAAAAAAAGATAAGTACTTTCAACTGTATGAGTGTATAACTTTCTAAAGCTTTTTAATCTGATGTCTTGTCAGTTTTTCACATAGATGTTACAAATAGTATCATTTGTACATGTAGTTTTGTAACCTCATTTTCCCACTGACAGTATTCCTAGAATATTTCCGTGGTCCTTAATATTTTCCCTGCCTAACACTTCTTACATGAATATTTTATAATTTATTAAACATTTCTTCCAGAAGTAGAATGTGGAACACTGCCTGAACGATTTTGTGTCCTTTCTATTCTGCAACCTTGTTCAACCTCACCTGAAGTCAAGGCCATAAAGTAAGATGTGGTTTGGATGGTGTGGCTCCTTTTCAGCCCTGCAAAGTATGAATGAAAGGAGGAGGATCTGTTCAGGATAAGACTGAGCAGCCTAATCTCAGGTATAAAGCAGGTTCCCCCAAAGGAAGGACTCTAGAAAATTGCCTACTAGTTTTCCTGGGGATTAGGGAAGAATTTAGATTTAACTAAAACTCTTCTAATCCTTTCAAATTATGTGTTTATGGTGTGTAGTTGTTTTCAAACTGGAATGAACAGCAAAACATTTAATTTTCTAGGTAGTAACACTAACTGTGTCTATTTTCTTGGTGTCCTCTTTGGTTCACAGCTCTGGATGCTGTTTGTTTTCCCACAGAGGAACTTCAGGAGGACTTACTAGTTTCAATGAGAAACCATGGCATGTGTAAGTTGGTGTTTCCTTCTCCATGAAATATGTTATGTAAAATCTTTTCATTAATTATTTTGAAAAGTTCTACCTGTACCCATTTAATTATCAATTCACCTGTTCCTCCTTTACCAGTGAACAGTGGATCCAAATAACCTAGGTACCCTTTGTGGCCCACTCTTCTCTAACCAGTGTTTATATATTTGACTGGATTATTCATTATCTCTTATGTACCAAATCACATATTAAGATCACTGATAGAACAGTGAAGAAGTCAAGTCCCAGAAAGAAAAGACTTGAACTTCCCTGTCCTTGGATGGATTGGAAAAGAGGATCCCATTTGGCCAAATAGGGGAAGACTTCAAAATTCTCTACATGTATGAGTTATTCTAGGTACATATGATAAAGCCTGGTAATGAATGGTCCTGATCTTAATGTAGGTCAAGATCTATTGCTTTGTGAGGCTTTTAGAATTGCAGAGCAGTAAGCATAGGACTTTCAAAATATAGGGAACATGGGGCTGGGAGTGTGCCTCAGTGGTCGAGCATGTACTTAGAATGCATGAGGCTCTGGGTTCTGTCCCCAGATCTGTCTACATAAGTATAATGATTCTGTGGCACTTATATACGTATACATAGTCACCACATCTATATGTTTCTTGGTAAGGATCCCTTAATGATGAGTGTCATGGTTATTTTATTTCTGACTAGGATTTACTGACATTAAATAACTCCGATATAATTCTGGATCATCCTACATTATTATCTTTTAACTTAGCAACTAGGAAAGTGTTCAGTGAGAGATTTATGATGACAATGAAAAGTCAATAAAATCATAAGTTGAAAGAAACCAAGAATTGAAAAGTGTTGTCAGAACCTAATATATATAAATCTAAATAGCTACAAAGTATTAATTCTACCAAAACAGGAAGTTGGAACACGATATAGCCATTAAAAACTATTTTAGAGGAATAAGATTGATCAAATTATGTTATATGCATGTATACATATGGCATAATGAATTCTATTATTATGTATAATACATTAATAAAAAAATTTAGAACTTCTTATGGTAACATTTACCGTAAAGACAGAAGATTGATGGCATTTCTTAGTTTTAGTCATACCTTGTATCTTCATGACAACCTCTGCCTTCAGTTCAAGTGTTTAGTATATTTACACTTACTGTAATTTTTTTTTGGTGGGAGGCAGTTGCTGAGAATTGAACCCAAGGGCACTCTGACACTGAACTACACCCCCACCATTTTTATTTTTATTTTGAAATGGGATTTTGCTAAGTTGCTAAGCCTAGCCTTGAACTTTCGATCCTCTAGCCTTGACTTTCTGAGTATTTGAGATTATGGGTGCTTATCCCCCCCCCATTTTGTCTTTTTTTTTTTTTTAACATCTGTTCATTGTTCCTCTGGTTCTTCCTTTGTTTCTTTTGAATTAAATATTTAAAATTTCACTTTAACTTGCTTTTTGGCTATACTTTTTGCATATTTTTAGTGATCTTTGTGTATTAAAATATATATTAAGGGGCTAGGGATGTGGCTTAAGTGGTAGCGTGATCGCCTGGCATGCGTGCAGCCCGGGTTTGATCCTCAGCACCACATACAAATAAAGATCTTGTGTCCGCCGAAAACTAAAAAATAAATATTAAAAAAAATTCTCTCTCTCTCTCTTTTTAAAAAAATATATATTAACTATTCACAGTCCACTTAGAATTAATATTGCACATAAAATATAAGAACCTTGCAACTTTGTGAGTCCATTTACATTTGTCAATTATAACTATATATATTTAAAACTATAACACGTTTATGGACATGTAATATGTTGCACATATTTAAATTAAGTGTAACTTTGATGGTACATTTTGAAATGTTGTGTGCCCATGAAGCCATCACCACAATCAAGATGAACAAATCCATTATTCCTAAAAGACTTTGTTTTTTTTTCTATTATTAGTTGTTCAAAACATCACAAAGCTCTTGACATATCATATTTCATACATTTGACTCAAGCAGATTATGAACTCCCATTTTTACCCCATATACAGATTGCAGAATCACATCGGTTACACATCCACTTTTTTATATACTGCCATACTAGTGTCTGTTGTATTCTGCTGCCTTTCCTATCCTCTACTATCCCCCCTCCCCTCCCCTCCCCTCTCCTCCCATCTTCTCTCTCTACCCCATCTACTGTAATTGATTTCTGTCTCTTGTTTTTTTCCCCTTTCCCCTCACTTTCTCTTATATGTAATTTTGTATAACAATGAGGGTCTCCTTCCTTTACCATGCAATATCCCTTCTCTCTCTCTTTCCCTCCCCCCTCTCCACCCTGTTTAATGGTGATCTTCTTCTCATGCTCTTCCTCCCTATTCTGTTCTTAGTTGCTCTCCTTATATCAAAGATGACATTTGGCATTTGTTTTTTAGGGATTGGCTAGCTTCACTTAGCATATCTGCTCTAATGCCATCCATTTCCCTGCAAATTCCATGATTTTGTCATTTTTTAGTGCTGTATAATACTCCATTGTGTATAAATGCCACATTTTTTTGTCTATTCATCTATTGAAGGGCATCTGGGTTGGTTCCACAATCTAGCTATTGTGAATTGTGCTGCTATGAACATCAATGTGGCAGTATCCCTGTAGTATGCTCTTTTAAGGTCTTCAGGGAATAGTCCGAGAAGGGCAATAGCTGGGTCAAATGGTGGTTCCATTCCCAGCTTTCCCAGGAATCTCCATACTGCTTTCCAAATTGACCACACCAATTTGCAGTCCCACCAGCAATGTACAAGTGTACATTGTCAATTTTTATAAGCAGTTATAGTATAAGTGGAAAGTAATTGAATTTTGTAATATTTGGATTATACTGATGAACTTCTAGATCATTGTTGATCAAATGTTCTACTCAGACTTTGGATTGTATTGATGATTTGGTTTCTTTATTTCATGCCATTTTACTAAATGAATATAAAATTAATAACCCTGATTAAGAAATCCTTTATGTGTGTTAAAGTTCATTAGAAAATAGAGGTAAGTATGGAGCTGGGGTTGTGGTTCAGTGGTGGAGCACTTGCCCAGTATGTGTGAGGCACTAGGTTCGATCCTCAGCACCACATAAAAATAAATAAAATAAAAGTATTGTGTCCAACTACAACTAAAAAATATTTTTTTAAAAAAGAAAGAAAATAATTTTAAAAAAGAAAAAAAGAAGTAAAATATTTTTATGATGGTTTATTTTTATGATGGCTTATGTATAAAAATACGGAATGCTTCATGAATTTGTGTGTCACCCTTGCTCAGGGGCCATGCTAATCTTTTATGTATCATTCCAATTTTAGTATATGTGTTGCCAAAGTGAGCACAAGTAAAATATTTTTTAAAAATTAAAATCTCAAATCCCTACAACTTGTAATGCCTTAGTACATAGAAACATAGATATTCTTGTTTTTCTTTTGACCAAAGTTTCACTGTTTTCTCAACTATTTTATAATCTGTCTTTGTCACTGATTTTTCTATTTCTCTTTCTAATGTATTTTAATTTTACTGCATCTTCAAAACCCAAACTGTCCTTGCATTACCCCTTTTGGCCCAGTTTAGTTTGTTCAAATCAGCATCCCAATGCAAGATTGTTTATTTCACCTGGTTACTGCAGTGACAAAATTCTCCTTAATCTAACACATTCCCTTTATGACACAGACATTTTGAAGTGACAAAACCACTTATATTTTGACATTTGTTATCTTCTGAATGTATCTGGGTATTGTTGTATGGAATAATTTATGTTTTTCTCTATTCTTTACATTCATGTAAACTGGGAAGTATTTTTATTCTTAGGGGAATTTACATTAAAGTATTTGTTGCTGAGGTACATAATTGGTAATGCATATTCTGTCAAAAGACAAATCAGTGGTACAATCCAGTATATGTTATTAGGATAACAATTGGGTTCCTCCATTGATGTTATCTTTTTCCTGTGATTACTGAAGTCTCCCTGATTTTGTTGGGTGTAACAGTAGAATTCAGTTCTGTCGCAGCTATTCTCACTCTTTATACTTATCTTTTTTTTTTTCTACTTTGTGTTTTTTGGTACCAGGGATTGAACTCAGGCACTTAACCACTGAGCTACATTCCCAGCTCATTCTTTCTTTCTTTTTTTAATATTTATTTATTTTTTGTTGTAGTAGGACACAATACCTTTATTTTACTCATTTATTTTTATGTGGTACTGAGGATTGAACCCAGGGCCTCGCACAGGCTAGGTGAGCGCTCTACTGCAAGACCCTGCGCTCTTAGCAAGACCCTGTCTCAGAATGAAAAATTCAAAGAGCTGGGGATGTGGCCCAGTGGCAAAGTGTCCCTGGGTTCAGTCCTCAGCACACACATAGAAAAGAAGTCTTGGGGTATAAGGGGGGGTCCGGCGGAACGTTGGAGGGAGAGACCACACAAGAGACTTTACTCCATGCAATTGGCAAAAGGGGATTTATTGGGGATCCATTCCAGCGCGCTGGGACTCTGTGCCCACTCAAGAAGGGAGCGCAGCTCAGAGCCCCGAGCTGAGGTTCAAGCAGAGCTTAAGTACACTTTTTGGGGAGGGCGGGAGGCTTTGCATACATCAGAACAAATCATCATGAGGCGCGGGGAAATTGAACAACAACTCTGAGACGTGATTGGCACATTCATTGGTGGGAACAGATTGGGCGGGGGTTGATTGGTCATTCGTAAGCGGGTTACACATTCAAACTGATTGGTCCAGGCCCTGTGAGGAACTGCACAGGGCCCTAGGCTAAATGGCCAGTAGGGTGTTGTCTTAACTGTCTCAGGAATCTGGGTGTAACAGAGGAACTTAATAATACCTAATCTTTTACATTCAAGCTTTCCAGCTTAGAAACTTTACCCTTTCAGGGGGAAGAAAGAATCTGGACAACTTGCACTACCTCAGACATCCTGTGATGCTAGAGTCATCAAGACAGTGTGATTCTGTGTACGGATTTTAAAAAATCTGGTCTGGTCTGAGAAGGCGCTTCAGAAACTTTATGCTCAATTGAATTTTTTTTCTCTTTTTACTTGAGATTTAACCCAGGCACTTAACCACTAAGCCTCATCCCCAGTCCTTTTCTTATTTTAAGAGAGGCTTTCACTAAGATGCTAAGGCTGGCCTCAAATTTTTGATCCTCCTGCTTCAGCCTCCCAAGTCACTGGGATGACAATATGGGCCACCCGACCCAGCTTGGCACCTTCTTTTTTTCTGCTTTTGCCAGGACAGGTACCTGTTTTATCCTCCACTGGATTCCCAGTGCCTGGGACAGCCCAGACACATGGTAAAGGCTCAGCCAACGTGAATGGAAGGTATGCAGGCAGCAGGCAGAGACACAGGTCTGGGGGCTCAGAAGTTTCGAGACCTGGTTTTGCCACACATCCCTTATGTGACCCTGGGAACCGACATGCCACAGTCTTGGCTGGGCACAGAATCACGAGCCACTCACAGCTTTGTAGATTCAAACAGCAATTCTTTATTCCCGAACTCACACCGGCCTCTACAAACACGTTCTGGGGAAATCCCCGTTCTGCCCGCCGCACAATTCACGTCCCAAATATACTTTCTCAATTCCAGGAGAACTCAACGGAACTCAGGCAGCAGGAATGCCCTACTCCCAGCAGGAATAACCTTAAGCCTCGAACTTCCCTAAACCCAGATTGTCTTAAACCGGGAACTCCTTAAACCCAAATTATCTTAACCAGATACTTCCTCAAACCTGCAGGATACACCTTAAACCTGGATCCACCCTGGTCCTTGAGCGGGGTCACCTTTCTCAAAGACACATGCAATGACACAGCAAATTTAACATGGGGTACGCTGGCAAGGAAATTTCAATGTGTCATTCCTACTTGGCAATGGCCCTCAGCACCGACAGACCTCTCAACCCCTCTCCTCACTTGAGAAATGGGCCTCTGCGCCTGGGAGATTGTGGAGGTTGTTCTAAAAGCCCTGTTGCTTGGAGGTCTGGACAGCCCAGGCCCAGGGGCAGTGGCCAGCTCAGCTCTGTGTCTGCCACTGGCCTGCTCAGTGGGGCTCCTTTGTAAGAGGGGATGACACGGGGACCCACATGGTGGGAAGCTTCCACTGGACTCTTGCTCCCTGAGATCTTGTTCCGGAGGCCCTCAGTGCAGTGTCTGAGCCGCCGGGAGTCCGCACAGCACCTTAGGGTCTGAGTTGCCTGGCCCTGGGTGGGCTGTTCCCCAGGAGGCTCCACTCCCCAGCAGTAGAATGGCCTCGTCTTCAGGGACGGAGGTTGTGGCTCAGTGGTAGAGAGCTGGGTTCCATCCTCAGCACCGCAGAAAAGTAAACACACAAAATGAAGATATTGCATCCATCTATAACTAGAATATATTTTTAAAATAAACAAAATAAAGGTATTGTGTCCATCTGCAACTAAAAAAAAATTTTTTTAAAAATGACATCATCTTCAAACCCACATAAATACAGTCATCTCCTACCCCCTACCCGGCAAAGGCACCAAAAACATCTATTGGAGAAAAGATAGGCTCTTCAACACATGGTGCTGGGAGAGTTGGAAATCCATATGCAGCAAAATGAAATTAAACCCCCATCTCTCACCTCGCACAAAACTCTACTCAAAGTGGATCAAGGACCTAGGAATTAAACCAGAGACCCTGCAACTAATACAAGAAAAAGTAGGCCCTAATCTACATCATATTGGATTAGGCCCCGACTTCCTTAACAAGACCCCTAAAGCACAAGAAATGAAAATAAGACTCAATAAATGGGATGGATTCAAATTGAGAAGCTTCTTCTCAGCAAAAGAAACAATCAATGAGGTGAACAGAGAGCCTACGGAATGGGAAAAATTTTTACCACATGCAAATCAGAGCACTAATCTCTAGGATATATATATATATATATATATATATATATATCTCAAAAAACTTAACACCAAAAATTAAATAACCTGGGCTGGGGCTGTAGCTCAGTGGCAGAGTGCTTTCCTACCTTGCCTACTTTGCACTAGGTTCAAATCTCAGCATCACATAAAAATTAACAAATAAAATAAAGGCATTCTAACCATATACAACTACAAAAAAATTAAAAAACAAATAGCCCAATCAATAACAGACACTTCTCAGAAGAGGATATACAATCAATCAACAAGTACGTGAAAAAGTGCTCAACATCTCTAGCAATAGAAAAATGCAAATCAAAACTACTGTAAGATTTCATCTCACTCCAGTCAGAATGACAGTTATTAAGAATCCAGACAACACTAAATTTTGGTGAAGATATGGGGAAAAGGCACACTCATACATTGCTGGTGGGACTGCAAATTGGTGCAACCAATCTGGAGAGTGGTGTGGAGATTCCTTAAAAAACCTGGAATGGGGCTGGGGATGTGGCTCAAGTGGTAACGCGCTTGCCTGGCATGCGCGCGACCCGGGTTCGATCCTCAGCACCACATACAGACAAAGATGCTGTGTCCGCCAAATACTGAAAAATAAATATTAAAGTTCTCTCTCTCTCCCTCTTTCTCACTCTCTCACTCTTTCTTTAAAAAAAAAAAAAAAAAAAAACCTGGAATGGAACCACCATTTGACCCAGCTATCCCACTCCTGGGTTCATACCCAAAGGACTTAAAAACAGCATACTACAGGGACACAGCCACATCAATGTTTACAGCAGCACAATCCACAATAGCTAAACTGTGGAAGCAACCTAGATGCCCTTCACTAGATGAAAAGATAAAGAAGCTGTGGTACTTATACACAATGGAATATTACTCAGCATTAAAAGAGAATAAAATCATGGCATCTCCAGGTAAGTGCATGGAGTTGGAGAATATCATACCAACTAAAGTAAGCTAATCCCCAAAAACCAAAGGCCAAATGTTCTCTCTGATAAGTGGATGCTGATTTGTAATAGGGGTGGGGGGAGCATGGGAGGAATGGAGGAAATTTGGATAGAGCAAAGGGGAGGGAGAGAGCCGCGGGAAGGGGGTAGGAAAGATGGTGGAATGAGATGGACATCCTGACCCCAAGTACACATATGAAGACACGAATGGTGTGGCTCTACATTGTGTACAACCAGTCAAGTGAGAATTGGGATCTATGTGTGTACTGTGAACTGAACTGCATTCTCCTGTCAGGTATAACAAATTAGAACTAATTAATTGATTAATTTTAAAAATTAAAAAAAAGAATGGGTTCATCTTCAGATGCAGCTCATTCCCCAGATGGAAGAGCAGAGAAGGAGGGCGGGAGAGCAGCTGCTCAAGTGGGAACTGAGGCCATGGAGCACGGAGCACCAGGAGCTCAGGGAACCAGTCCCAGACCTCACAGGTTGGTGTCCTGGGCAGGGACTCAGATGCCCCTTGCTCCACCCTTGGGAAACGTGAAACATCGTTGCCTTGACTTTTAACCAGGTTGCAGAAAACCTAAGAAGGCATTTCAAAAGTGATTATAGCTGGCCGCTGTGGTGCACACCTGTCAACCCAGCAGATCAGGAGGCTGAGGCAGGAGATCACAGGTTCAAAGACAGCCTCAGCAACTTAGCGAGGCCCTAAGCAACTCAGTGAGAACCTGTCTCTAAATAAAATATAACAAAGGGCTGGGGAACGGGCTTAGTGGTTAAGCTCCTTGGGGTTCAGTCCACAGCGCCAAAAAAATAGCCAAAGTGACAATTGCAAGCAGTCTATCAACTGTTTTCCTCACCAGGAAAACTAAAATGTCACCTTGAGGTGCTGGAGGTGTAGCTCCACGGTAGGTCACGTTTTTAGCAAGCTTGATCCTCAGCACCAAAAAGTAAAAATTCAAGAAAGCTCACAATATGTCCATGTTCTCCCTGGATGGCTAAAAGAAAGACTGACAGTGCCATGTGTTGACAGGGACGTGCGCAATAGAACTCTCACACACTGCCGGGCAGTGCACAGGACTCGATTCCTTCGCTCTAGATTCCACAGAAACTGGGTTAGCAGTATTTTCAAAGGCTGGATGCCTACTACACCACCCGTGCTTCCATTCCTCAGGACACACTCACAGAAACACACCCCAACCACGAAGATGAGAACAGAAGCTGGGACTAGGGCTCAGCAGTACAGCGCTCGTGTAGCACGTGCGAATCCCTGGGTTTGATCCTCAGCACCACATCTGAATATAATATATATATTCTTTCTTTTTTAAAAAAGATGAGAACAATACTGTTCTTTTCCTTGGGATTGAACCCTGTGGCATTCATTCTATCATTGAATTACATACCCACCCTTTTTATTTTGAGGCAGTGTCTCACTAAATTGCTGAGGCTAACCTTGAACTCACAATTCTCCTGCCTCAGCCTCTCTGGTCGCTGGGATTACAGACGTGAGCCACCATGCCTACCTACATGGCGTATTTTTGTTTAATATTGTATTTTTCCATTATAGGTGGACACAATGTCTTGATTTTACTTTATGTGGTGCTGAGGATCGAACCCAGTGCCTCACGCATGCTAAGCGAATGCTCTACCTCTGAGCCACAACCTAAGCCCCATGGCGTATTGTTTAATGAAAATAAACGTGTTTTCCAGATGAAGTGGGTTGGTGAGGGGCCTGGCATTGCTCATAGTCTTGCCCACCCCTTCCATGTGGCGCTGGCTCTGTTCATGACCTCTCACACAGCTTCTGGAAAATTCCACTGTGACGTGGGATGGAATGAAGCCAAAGGGGAATATATTGTTTTAGCATTATCATTCTTTTTTTGTCCTTTTTTGCACTGGAGATTGAACCCAGCGTTGCTTAACCACCAAGCCACATCCCCAGCCTTTTTTATTTTGAGATAAGCGGGTCTCTCTGAACTGCTTAGGGCCTTTCTAAGTTGCTGAGGCTAGTCTCAAACTTGCGATCCTCATGCCTCAGCCTCCAAATCACTGAGATTACAGGTGTGGGCCACCAGGCCTGGCACGTTTCAGCATTATTATGAAACTAGTCTTGGCCTTACAAGACCCCTGTGAAAGTCTCAGTGGTTCCCAGGGGACTCTGAGGATGGAGTTTAAGAACTTGGGACTGGGGTTGTGGCTCAGCAGTGAAGCAGTCACCTAGCATGTGTGAGGCCCTGGGTTACAACCTCAGCAGCACATAAAAATAAATAAAAGGTATTGTGTCCAACTACAACTAAAAAAAAAAAAAATAAATATATATAAAGGAACAGCTGTTTTGCTGGGTGCAGTGATGCACACATGTAATCCTAGTGGCTTGGGAGGATGAGGCAGGAGGATCAAGTTCAAAGGCAGCCTCAGCAACAGGGAGGCCCTACACAACTGAGGGAGACCCTGTCTCTAAACAAAACACAAACTAGGGCTGGGGATGGGGCTCAGTGGTCAGGTGCCCCTGAGTTCAATCCCTGGGACTTCCCTCCCCCCCCCCCAAAAAAAGGCTGTTTTTAAAATGTAGAAGGAAAAAAAGAAGAGGGGTTTTTGCCACGTGAGGAAGAATCCTAACAACCAGCAAAAGACGGCAGATGTATTAGTTTTGAAGTGCATACAGGGGGAAGAGAGGAGGAAAACATGGTCCAATTCCATCCACACCAAGTAAAAGCACCCCCATTCCAGGCCTATGGTGTGGAAGCCCGGACAGTGGGGTGGGGGCAGCCAGTGCCTCGCGGTCCTCCCTGGGTGCTGGAGACTGGGAATGTGGCTCTGTGGACGGACAGTCGTCAGGAGGTATTTTCTGCATACATATACAGGAAGGGAAGGCAGAATCTGAGACATGGACATGAGGAAGTGGGGACAGAGCGTGACATGCCCTTGGCCCAGTTCTAGGGACATTAACTGTGTTGTGACAGACCCTAGTGAAGTCACATGCAGGGTTCCCATAAGAAGGAGTTCTTGAGGACACAAAGGTGGGAAGGGTAACCAACCAGTTTTGGGGGGCTGTCCTGGTTTTAGCACTCAAGTCCCGGGTCCCAGGGAAACCAGAAAGTTGAACACATTAATTGGGGACAGAGCATGGACCAAACTTGGTAGCATGTCAATGGAACCTTTGTGGGTAAGAGGTGCCCTGACCCAGGGGTGAGCGGCAGAGGTGAAGGCCATCAACTCCTGTCTAGGAGGAGGACGAGAGACCCCGCCACTCAGGAAGCCTGGTTTGCTTCTCCAGCTGCCTGAGCTGCCGTGTGCAGTGGCACAGGCCTGTAACCCCAGGGGCCCAGGAGCCTGAGGCCCAAGGGTCGCGAGTTCAAAGCCAGCCTCTGCAACTTAGTGGGTCCGAAGCAACTTAAGGAGACCCTGTTAGGAGCCACAGCAAAAATATTGATACAGGCACCTTTGGGTTTAGTGACTGCCAGCCAGCAATTCACATTCATATGGTAATTGGACTCATGCTGTTTACCTGGGCCCGTTTCAGGACTCAGGTTACTCATGTCACTCTTGTAATGGGAGAGTTCCCATTGGTTGGGAAAGGATGGTAGGAGGGTGTTCCGGGGGAAGTGGAGGCCCCCCCGGCTCAGGTAGAACACACGTGGTGGACCCACTTGTTAGGGGACGCACACGGCCTCTCACTAAATAAAACTTTGTCTCAGTTTGACTGGCTTGTGTTTTTGTGCCCAACCGGGTTGCAAGATTGCAAGCCGGCGTGCACTGACAGCCCAGCAGGGAATCGCTCAGCAGGGGTGCGGCAGGCAGTGCTCGGCGGCAGCAGCGGAGCTCAGCTAGCCCGCTCGACCTGCGGCCAGCGAGCAGCCTGCGGCAAGACCCTGTCTCAAAATAAAAATTAAAAGGCTGGGGTGGCTCAGGGGTAGAGCAACACAGAAACCTTCCCTCAATCGCTGCTTTCTATGACCAGAGTCCAAATAAAATTTCCTCTAAAACAAGGGGACTCCACAGCCCTCCCCATTGTTTGTTTCTTTGTGCTTAAACACGAAGCCGCATCCCCTGCCCTTTCTGTTGGTTGGTTGGTTGGTTTTTGAGACAGGGCCTCACCAGGTGGCTTACAGCCCTGCTCACTTGCTGAGCCTGGCTGAGAACCCCCCTGTTCAGCCTCCCAGAGCCACTGAGGTCTAGGCGGGCCACCAGGACCGCCCCTCCTCCCCAGGTCCTAAAATGCAGCCAATGAGAAACTAAAGAGCCTTAGTGGACATCAGTTATATCTACCTCTGTTTACCTGTGATCCCAGCTACTCAGGACGCTGAGGCAGGAGGATCGAAAGTTTGAAGCCAGCCTCAGCAACGGAGCAAGATCCCTCTCAAAAATAAATTAAAAAATACAACAAAATAAAAAGAACCAGGGCTGTGGCAGGAGCCCCTGGATTCAGTCTCCAACACCCACATCCAGGGGCAGGGGCACAGCTGGGTGGTTAGTGGTTGCCCAGCATGTGTCCACCCTGTGTTCAACCCCCAGCCCAGAAAGAGAAAGAAATTAAACTGAGGAACTAATTTTTAAAAAATATTTTAAGGGCTGGGGATGTGGCTCTGCTGTAGAGCACTCAGCTCCCACCTGTGAGACCCTGGGTTCGCTCCTCAGCACCTCATAAAAGTAAATAAATAAATCGGCAAAATAAAGAGATCGTGTCCGTGTATAACTATAAATAAATAAATATTTAAAAATGTACTTAAAATGTGGTTTTAGTTCTGTGTTAATTTTCGAGACTGAGGGGTTGAGACACATCCCCAGCCCTTTTCATTTTTTATTTTGAAATATTTTGAAACAGGGTCTCGCTAAATTGCTTAGGGCTTCCCTAAATTGTTGAGGTTGACCTTGAATTTGCAATCCTCCTGCCACAGCCTCCTTGTTGTGCTCGAATTCGGGACCCCCAAAAGACCACCAGAGACGAAGATCCATGTAAGCAGCAAAGAGGTGTTTATTGCTAGCTAGCTCGGTCCTCCACGCGCACACACAGCAACTGGTGACGCTGAGAGGCCCGGGCCCAGGGTTTGCAGCAGTTTTATACATTTTTTGGAGAAGGCAGGGACTTCACATACATCATAGCATCTCTTAGCAAATCATCACACTCCGCGGGAAAATCAAATAACAACTCTAAAACATGATTAGCACATTCACTGGCGGGAACAAGTTGGGTAAGGGTGATTGGTCAGTACAAAAGGGGTATTCATTTGAACTGATTGGCTTAAGCCAAGAGGGGTGTTCGTGCTGAATTACTTGGTTTCTCTGATTGGCTTAAGCCAAGAGGGGTGTTCGTGCTGAACTACAGGGTTTCTCAACACCATAAACTACTGGGAGGGTCATCTGGCATCCCAGGTATTTCCCTGTCTCATGCTGATTGGTGGCTGCTAGGGGATTGCTATGGGTCCCCACCTAGCCTGACTGAGTCAGGGACATCTGGCACAGCAGATCTCTCCTGTTATTTGTAGATAAACAACTTAGCAGGGTGGCCTAGTGCCTAGGAGCTCCTGTGCCTAGGAGCACTCTGTGGGTCTTTCCAAGGACAAAGGTCATGTCCCTTCCTTGTGAAGCCAGATTTAAAGTTAGGTAGTCAGTGTAGTTAGGTAAATCGGGTCTAATACTGAGTGAAATCTAAAATGGAGGCCATGCTGGGAATGACTCAGGGAAAACAGGACAACTCATGGAATGTTAATGAAGTCCCAAAAAGGCCCTAGGCCAAAGTCCACCTGGAAGAAGTATTAATGAATAGCCCCCAGCAGATTTGGAGATAGCCCATCACCAAGAAGTGATAATGAAGTCCTTCCTGCTCAGACTACTTCTTTGGCCCACCTGTGTCCACCCCTCGGTCCTTCCAACCTACATTCCATCACTGAAAGAACTATAAAAAGGGGAGACAACTGCACTTCCACGGATTCCACCTTCTGGGTCCCCTTCTTCCTCCGGGAGAAGTCTTTTCTTCTGTCCTTTAATAAATTTCTAATCTCTACTCTGGCCTTGCCTCGGCGTGCTTCTTTGGTGTTATTCTTCAGCATCGGGGAGCAAGAACTCGTCACCGGTCAACAGCGGTAACACTTGGACAGGCTTTGCTCTGAGATAGAGGCTGGTTTTTCATCCTGAGTCACTGGGATTATAGGCAGGTGGCACTACACCAGCCACTAGTTGTTTTGGTGGGTGGGGAAGGGTACAGAGGATTGAACCCCAGGTGCACTTACCCACTGGACCACATCCCCAGCCCTTTGAATATTTTATTTGGAGTCAGTCTCGCTACATTGCTGAGACTGGCTCTGAACTTGTGATCCTCCTGCCTCAGCCTCTTGAGCTGCTGGGATTACAAGTGTGTGCCACCGCCCCCTGCCCGCCATGAATTTTGTGTTACTTTGGACAACCCAAAGCTGCAAGATTCTTCCTGCCACAGGCACATGCCAGGGTTCTGCATAGATTCCCAGTAGTAAACCCCTTCCAGAACGTTCCGGGGAACGCCCGGATCATCTCCTCCAAGGGCTCAGGTCAGACACCCTCCTGATAAACTTTTCCCCACTTCCAAAAATTAATTGACGTGCTGGCACCTTCCTAGCCTTTAAATGCTCCCAAGCCCTGGAACAGTGTTGCTTCCCTGCCACTTCCCTGTCCCCGCTGCCTCCCGCAGGCTCGCTTCCTCTGCCGTCCCCTAGTGGTCGCGGTTCTCCCCAGAGCCAGTTCTCTGACCCTGTCATGGTCCCATTTAGCCAGGCCAGCCGGGGCAGGGCAAAAGGCCATCTGATTGGCAGGGAGGGAGAGGGGAGGGGAGGGGAGGGGAGGGGGAGTGGGAGGGGAAGAGACCAGCTGCAGATGGGGGGGGCGGCTCCCTGGTGCAAGGAAACCTCCTACTGGTCACTGACCCTGAGGGTGGGTGTGCACAGAGAAGTCTGCACAACCTGGCTCCCACCTCCAGGTTGACCTTGTCCCCTGTTCCCCGCCCCCAGGCTCAGCAGTGGGCCTCTCCCCCAAGACTGGATGCACTGGAAGCCCTGGGATCTCCCAGATTCCAGGAACCTCAAGCTTCCAGAACTTATGGTTAAGACGCCTCAGGGCGAGAGAACAGGCTTCATCAGTCCCTCCAAATACTCAAATAGGCAGGAAAACCGGGCGCCATGGAGCAGGCTCATAATCCCAGCAGCTTGGGAGGCTGAGGCAGGAGGATTGCAAATTCAGAGCCAGCCTCAACAATTTAGGGGGACCCTAAGCAACTTAGTGAGACCCTGTCTCCAAATAAAATATTGAAAATAGGGCTGGGGATGTGGCTCAGACTTAAAGGTGGAAAGCTGTTCAGAGAACCATCACTGGGTGGGACTTCTGTTCTGAGCAGACCTTGTAGGTCACCTCTGAGCCCCAGGGGGGCCCAGATTAGATCAGAGGCTAAAACCTTTGTGCAGCCCAGCCCCAGCGGCTGGCAGGACAGATGATTTTACCCTCTTGTGCAGTGATTGTGTGATTTTTTTTTTTGAGAGAGAGAGAGAGAGAGAGAATTTTTTAATATTTATTTTTTAGTTTTCGGTGGACACAACATCTTTGTTTTGTATGTGGTGCTGAGGATCGAACCCCGGTCACACGCATGCCAGGCTAGCATGCTACCGCTTGAGCCACATCTCCAGCCCTGTGTGATTCTTTGAGCACTGCTCACCTTCCTCCTTGACCTTAAGTTCTATGAGGAAGGCGCTGCTGTTTACTCTCTGGTTGGACGTCCCTGAGCCTCTGCTCCTGGGGAAATGCATGGTCAATCATCAACAGAGTGAGCCTGTGACCCTAGCAGCTGGGGAGGCTGAGGCAGGAGGATGGCAAACTGGAAGCCAGCCTCAGCCATTTAGCCAGGCCTTCACTCAGAATTAAAAAGGACTGGGAATATAGCACCCTGGTAGGGGTTCCCTGGGTTCAAGACACTGTACCAAAAAAAACAAAAGTAAATCAACACATTGCCTGGGTCTCTAAGTTCCTGGGTAAAGAGCCCTCTGTCCTACATCCCTGGGTTCTGTCCTTGGTGCTCACAGCAAGCAGCAGTAGCACAGAGCCAGGAAGGAAGAACCCAGACTCCCTCCTCCCAGCACCTCACAGTTTCACACTTGCAAATAGTAGGTGCCACTGTTAAGTGGCATTCAGGACCCCCAAAAGACCACCAGAGACCAAGATCATTGTAAGCAGCAAAGAGGTGTTTATTGCGAGCTGGCTCCGTCCTCCATGCACACACAGCAACTGGTGATTTGAACTGATTGGTTTAAACCACAAGGTGAGTAGTGCTGAACTACTACTGAACTACTCCCAACATGTTATCAACCACCATAAACTACTGGGAGGGTCATCTGGCATCCCAGGTATTTCCCTGTTTCATTCTGATTGGGGGTTGCTATGGGTCCCCACCTAGCCTGACTAACTCAGGGACACCTGGTGCCACAGATCTCTCCTCTTATTTGTAGATAAACAACTCAGTAGGGTGCGTATGTACCCAGGAGTGCTCTGTGGGTCTTTCCAAGGACAAAGGTCATGTTCCTTCCTTGGACAGGCTTTGCTCTGAGGTAGAGGCTGGTTTTTCAACAACAGGGAGTGAGTGGGGTCCTCCTCAGCAGAGGCAGACATCTACTTAGGAAAGCAAGGAACACACGTTCAGGGGAGAATGTGGGCCATCAAGAGAGAGAGAGAGACACACACACAGCCAGGTACAGTGGCACACGCCTGTAATTCCAGAAGCTTGGGAGGCTGAGGCAAGAGGATCGCAAGTTCGAGGCCACCTCTGCAATTTAGCAAGATCCTGTCTCGAAAGAAAAAGGTCTGGTTCCTCAGGATCCTTGGGCTGATATGGTCTCTACTGTCTCAGCAGAGATCCTTGGGAGTCCCTTAAATTGCAGGTCATTTAAAATGGCTTATGTCTCTTTACTTGATCTATTTATTGGTGGGCTCGTGGACAGTGCCCAAGGTAATTTTCATAAGTGGGTGATTTTACAATAACTCTAAGGGTTACAGAGTTCCCAGAAATTGGCCAGTGATGTTAGACCAGGACGCAAGAAAAGACCACTGACTCCAATTAAAATCAAATTAAAGCAAGCTTATTATTTTGACCGGCCGGGCTGCCTTTCCCTCCCAAAACGGGGGGAACAAAACAGCCCCGAGGCTTCTTTGTGGCCCAGTTTTGTAGCCCAATAAGTTACACAAAGGGGGGGGGGTCACAGATAACAACATTCTGAAGAGCATAACACAAGTTTACATTTTTGCTGGCCCCGGCATCAGAATTTATGGAGATCTTAGAGACTCAGAGAGGGTCGTTATCTGGCCAGGGAGGGCCAGAATTTATGAGGCGTCACTAAGGTTTAGGAAAGGGTTGTTATATGGTCAGGGAAAACCGGACCTGGGTGAGTTCAGGGCACGGGCAGACATTCCAATCAGCTTTACAACATCAACTAATGGCCAGGCCATACAGACATCCTGATATTTTTACAGAAAACAGAAATGAATCCTTCATAACTTGTGACAAGCTGGCTTCTAATCTAATGAGATAACTAGGCTAGGTATATCAGTGACAGGCCTAAGGCAGGCAGCACCTCAGATTAAAATGACATTTCCTTGTCCTTCCCGTCTACCTATTTTTCCCACTTATCTCCAAAGCAAAACCAAAAGCAATCGTATCACTCCTATGCTCACAAAAGCATCTTTTCTTCTATTGGGGATTGAACCCAGGGGCACTAAATAACTGGACACATCTGTTAGGGTCCGGCGGAGCATCGGAGGGAGAGACCACACAAGAGACTTACTCCATACAATTGGCAAAAGGGGATTTATTGGGGATCCATTCCAGCGCGCTGGGGCCCCCGTGCCCACTCAAGAAGGAAGAGCAGCCCGGAGCCCCAAGCTGAGGTCAAGCAGAGCTTAAGTACACTTTCTGGAGAGGGCGGTGGGCTTTGCATACATCAGAACAAATCATCATGAGGCGCGGGAAAATTGAACAACAAC
The DNA here is from genome assembly GCF_045843805.1 of Urocitellus parryii. Taxonomy (NCBI): domain Eukaryota; kingdom Metazoa; phylum Chordata; class Mammalia; order Rodentia; family Sciuridae; genus Urocitellus; species Urocitellus parryii. The sequence goes on along the minus strand of NC_135545.1, from coordinate 15,110,757 downwards.
TCTGAGACATGATTGGCACATTCATTGGCGGGAACAGGTCGGGCGGGGGTGATTGGTCATTCCTAAGTGGGTTACACATTCAAACTGATTGGTTCGGGCCCTGTGACGAACTGCACAGGGCCCTAGGCTAAATGGCCAGTAGGGCATTGTTTTAACTATCTCAGGAATCTGGGTGTAACAGAGGAAATTAATAATACCTAATCTTTTACATTCAAGCTTTCCAGCTTAGAAACTTTACCCTTTCACATCCCCAGTGCCCCCTCCTTTTTTAAAATTTGATTTAGAGACAGGGTCTCATGGAGTTGCTTAGGACCTCACTAAGTTGCTGAGGCTGGTTTCAAACCTGCGATCCTCCTGCTCCAGCCTCCCAAACCTCTGGGATTTCAGGTGTGCACCACCACACTGGGTTCATAGCAGCATTATGCATAAGACCAAAGGGTAGGGAAACCCCTGTGTTCACCCAGAGATGAATGGGGGTTCTGGTGTGGCTCAGTGGTCCTGAGCGCTTTCCTGGCAGGTCCAGGGCCCTGGGCTCTGTCCCCAGCGCCATCAAAAAAGTGCTGGGGAAGGGTGTGGAACAGACTTGACCTGGGCTGCCCTGCCCAGTGGCAGGCCTGTAATCCCAGCTCTGGAGGCTGAGGCAGGAGGATTTTGGAGTTCAAAGGCAGCCTCAGCAAAAGCGAGGCACTAAGCAACTCAGTGAGACCCCGTCTCTAAATAAAACACAAATTAGGGCTGGGGATGGGCTCAGTGGGCGAGTGCCCCTGGGTTCAATCCCCAGGACCAAAAAGAGAGAGAAAAAAGGCTTCACCTGAACTGCTGGGGAGAAGGTGCAGGAGTGATCACTTATGCACACAGAACCTTGGTGATGTCAACCAAGATGAAAATCAGCCAAGTCTAAAAGAATGGAAATTGCATTCCCTGGGGGCTAATTGGGATTGCAGTCTGGGAAACACGGAAGCTGCCTGGATGGCCCAGAGGCATTTTTACCCCACTGCACCTGGCTTGTCTTTGAGGTCAGGCTGCCTGGGCCAGGAGTCCCTCTTCAGGTGTGCAGACTGAAGCCAGGCCTATCTGTGCCTGGCCAGTGACCCCAGGTGACCTCCAACCTCATTAAAATAAAATGCAGATATTCCTCCCCCTTATTGCTTTCCCTCCCCCTTTGGCTACATCCTGCCCCCCTTCCCAGGGTGAGGGCTGATGACATGTTCATCTCCCACTCTCTTTTTTTTTTTTTTTTAAGAGAGAGTGAGAGAGGAGAGAGAGAGAGAGAATTTTTAATATTTATTTTGTAGTTCTCGGCGGACACAACATCTTTGTTGGGCCGCACGCATGCCAGGCGAGCGCGCTACCGCTTGAGCCACATCCCCAGCCCTCCCACTCTCAGACTAGAAAGAAACACCCTTTCACTGATCAATCAGTGCGGGATCTTGCCCTTGGCTCTGAAAGAAAACCCAGCACACCCCGCCCCCCAGTCACCCAACACTGTCTCCAAAGGGTCCTGGGGATCCTGCAGAGAGCTAGGCCCCGAGGGGTTCTTGGCAGGGAAGGTAGGACAGAATCTCAGCACACACCAGGCAAAGGCAGAGAGTGAGGTTTATCTGGGAAGTTCAGGTTCATCCAAGGGAGGATGGGGGCAATCTCAAAAGGGTCGCCTTTGGATAAAACAAGGAATGGGCTCTCAGGGGAGAAGGTGGGCCACCTCCAGGGAGAGGGGGCAGCCTGGGTGTGGGTGTTCATATTTGCAGAGGCCAGTGCCAGGGGCTGGACTGAGGTGGAGGTGGGGTGGGGCTGCACAATTTTATACTGGTTTCCCTGAGTTTCACCTGCCCTCAGGTTCCAGGGGGAGGAAAGGGCTGGTCACTCAGGAGCTATAATGGCTCCTGGATGCTTCCTGCATTTCAATGTCTTTGGGGTGTTTCCTTTAAGATGCATCAGCTCTCTGGGTATCCCAAATCCCTATCTCCTTGGGCTCAAAATCAGAGACTGAAGCTGTTTGACAGCAATGCAGGAGACTCTGGGGTTCAAGTTGCAGGCCAAGCTCAGCAATTTAGCAAGGCCCTAAGCAATTTAGAGAGACCCTGTCTCAAAGTAAAAAATAGGAAGGGGTGAGGATGTGGCTCAGTGGTAAAGCACCCCTGCGTTCAGGGCCCTGTAGCAAAAGAAAAAGAGAAAAAGGGTTAGTTTCTTCCTTCTGGCAACATTTCTGCCAACGTGGTTCTTACCTGTTTTGCTCCAGCAGATTCCAGCCAGAGGACCTCCCTCCATCCACTGGCATCTGGAAATGGGGCCAGGAGGAAGGATTTGAAGGAATGCCTCCCCCAGCAGCTATTGCAAATGGTCTCTGACTCTCTGTGTTGCCGAGGGCCAGTCCTTGTCCCATGTCAATCCAATAACGAGGACCCTTTGGAGAAAAAGGAAAAGAAGGTTTATTGCTTTGGGAGCAAAGAAACACAGGGGACACTCCTGTCCCAGAGGCTGGGATTCTGCCCATCCACAGGGACAGGGGGCTTTTTAAGAGGTGACTCAAAGGCTCCATTCCAGGGGCTCCCTGTTGGAGCTGGGATTCACCTGTCAATGTGAGAGAGAGGCATTTCTGAGACCTTTCCCCAAAGTCTGCATTACTGGGTTCCTGTGGTGGGTGTGTGCTCAGAGAGAGATAAATGAGCCTCAAATGGAGAAGAAAGGTGATCCTCTTTCCCTGAGATTAGGGAGGGGAGAGATTAGGGAGGGGTGAGATTAGGGAGGAGCAGGGAGAGAGGAAGAGACAGAAACAGTCCATTTCAAAAAAACAGTTGCCAGGGCAGAGCAGCCAGGGCTGTATTGAAAGCATGAGGTGGAGCACTGGAGTACACAGGTGTCACCTCTTTTCTAAGAGTGTTTACCAAATGGGAGCAGTGTTCGGCTTCACAAGGTGTCTGAGACAGAAAAAAAAAAATGCTGGCTCCAATTTAGACACAGCCTTAGTTAGCGTCCACAGCCTGAAAATCATTTTACTATCCCCTTATTTATAGACATGAATTAATTTAATTGTCTCGATAGATATTTCTAACAAATGCTATGATGAATGTCAAAATGCATTCATTCCTGTTCACAGGAGGAAAGCATTCTTCCCTGACAAATTTCTGACAATAAAACTATTCAGTTAGAGGGGATGATGCACGTTTTATCCTCCCACAAATGCCAGCAAGTCAATCTCCAAAAATATGAACAGTACAAAAGCCAGGTGACAGTGCACACCTGTCATCCCAGCAGCTCAGGAGGCTGAGGCAAGAGGACTGCAGCTTGAGGCCAGGCTCAGCAACTTTGAGACCCCATATGGAAACGAAAATATAAGAGGGGCTAGGAAATCTTTAAAAATACAAAAGCCATGCACAGTGGTGCACGCCTGTCATCCCAGCAACTCAGGGGGCCCAGGCAGGAGTATCACAAGTTCAAAGCCAGCCTCAGCAATTTAGGGAGGCCCTAAGAAACTCAGTGAGACCCTGTCTCTAAATAAAAAATAAAAACATCTGGGGATGTGGTTCAGTGGTCAAGCAACCTGCATTCAATCCCTGGTACCAAAAATAAAATAAAACAAAAACCAAACAGGTTGGTCTTGTTTTTCTTGATTTGATGGGTTTGGTTTACACTTGGTTTGGGATTCTGCATGTGCGCCAAGTGTGTGTGTGTGTGTGTGTGTGTGTGTGTGTGTGTGTGTGTTTGGGTGCCTTGCTGGGGACAGAATCCAGGATTTCCCAGATGTTAACAAGTGCTCATGAGCTACATCCCCAGTTCATATTGTATTATTTCATTTTTTTTAGGAGACAGTTTTGCTAAATTGCCCTTGGTGACCTTGAACTCCTGACCCTCCCGCCTCTGACTCAAGTAGCTGGTGCTCTGTACCACTGCAGAGGCCAGAGGAGCCATCTATTTTTGGGAGGGGTGATACTGAGGATTGAACCCCGGGGTGCTCAACCTCTGGGCAACATCCCCAGCCCTTTTGTGTTTCTTATTTGGAGACCGGGTTTCCCTGAGTTGCAAAGGGTCTTGCAGAGCTGCTGAGGCTGGCTTTGAGCTCACAGTCCTCCAGCCTCAGCCTCCTGACTTCCAGAGATTACAGGCATGCCGCTGCACCTGGCCACAGTGTCCATCTTTGAGGGCCAGGACTTTGTTTTCATGGTCACCACTTTGTTCCCAGCAGGTACCTGAAGTGTGGAAAGGGGTGAGGCGAGGAGCAGTGGCAGTCTCTGTGCTGGGACTGAAGTGGGGACTCCAGCAGCTAGGCAGACACTCCACCTGGGTGGTGTCTCCAGCCTTGGGTGGGGCTTATGGCCGGCAGGACACTGAGCAGCAGTATTAGGTAAGGAGACAGACCTGTCCTAAGAATCTGTAAACGTTTCATGTCATTTTGAACTTGGCTGAGTTATTTTGAGGTCCCTGGTCTGTGACCCCCGTCAACAGTCCCCTTCATCCGAGGCCAGGAGGGACAAGGCCCGCCAGCATGGTGATGAACCCAGCCTAATTCCCTCCTAGATTGGGAGCCACCTCGTCACAAAAGTTAATTTCTCTTTTACTATAAATCACTGCGATTTCTAAACTTGCTTGGAATGCCTGCCCGTGCCTCCAACTCACCATGCCTGGCTTCCCCTGACCAGATAACACCCCCTCTGAAACCTCAGCTGTGCCTCATAAATTCTGACATTGGATCCCAATTCACTCCCTAAGTGCTGAACCCTGAGACCATTAACCTACTGCCTGCCTTTGGGTTATGCTTGTCAGAATCCTGTTCTCTGTAAGTTCTCAAGACACCCCCTTTGCGACTTGTAGTGCTGTAAAGCTGTGCTCCTAGACAGCTGGGGGGCTGTTCTCTCACCACAGGTTTCTGGAGAGATAGTCCTGGATGGTTGGAATCACAAGCTTGCTTTAATTTATTTTAAATTGGAGTTGGGGGGTCTTTCCGTGGTGGTTTAAGGATGGCTGGATCAAACCCAGGGGTCTCTTCAGAACCCTGAAGCCCGCTTACTCCACCCCCAGGAGACCTCGGCAGCCCTCCCTGGGTGCACCCCTGAGCCTCCAGCCCCAGGGCAGAGCAGCCCAAGCCAAGGTCTCAGACTAGGCCTGCAGCCTGCAACTTGGAGAGTGGAGTGTGTCCTTGGGGGACCTGGGAGTGGGCTCAGGTAGGTGGGGTGGTGGACCAATTCCTTGGCCCTAAAGAGATGGGGCTCTGGCCTGGGCGGGACGGAGGACACCCCTGGAAGTGGCTGGTGAGGGGCTGAGGCTGTGTGGGTGGGTCCTGTGGTTCCTGCACAGCAAGCCTCAGCCAGGAAACCCCTCCCAGGGCGGGGCCAGGGGGCGGGGGAGGTGGGGCTGGGCCAGCCTGCAGGTGGGCTATTTAAGCCCGGGGTCTTGAGGGTTTGGTCCCACTCCTCTGAACAGAGCCTTCGCAGCCATGGGAGACACGGAATTAGAGGTCGCTGTCCTGGAAGAGATGGAAAGAGAGATCGCTATCTGGGATGAGATAGAAGAAGAGGTTGCTGCCGAGTATCTGTTGGAAGTATGGACTGATGAGATGAATGACTTGAAACCAGTGGAGCGCTTGGATACCATCGAAAAATTTCGCGATTGGCTGGGTGAGCTTGTTGGAGGGCCGTGAGGGGCCTGTGCTGGGAGGGCTGTCTCTGAAGGGGGGTCCAAGGGTGAGTTCCTGGAGTAGGGGGCTCTGTTTGGGACGAGCGGTTTTCTTGGCAAAAAGAACTCCAACACGCACCATTCACAGCCCAGGCTTCCTAAATGAAGGCTCATTATGGGAGGAACCTGCAGGGAGTTTGAGACAGACTCTAATTACCTTCAGACCAGCTTCACCTAGCTCCAGCCTCCAGCTACCTATTAGAGGAGGGAGGTTTATTGAAGAGAGAGAGAGAGAGAGAGGGGGGGGGGGGAGGGGGAGAGAGGGAGAGAGAGGGAGAAGAGAGGGAGAGGGAGAGATCACCCAGGGATCAAAACTCTGAAGAAAACTCCCATCCAATGAAGATTAAGGGGGCAGTGTCCCAAGGTCAGGGGCGAAGATTGGGTCTTTGGGGTACAAGTCCTGAGAAGGGTGGGGAAAGCTCTGGACACAAGATGTGCCTAAGCGCCTCCCTCCCACCAGGGAGGTGACTCAAATCACGCGCCAGGATGGCCTCCCACAAGAAGGAAGAATGGGGCCAGTCTCAAGCGGGAGACGCCCTTTGGGGGTTCCCAGCTCTTTTTACAGGAAACTTGGTAGCAGGGTTTGGTGACTATAATCCCTGGCAAGAGCCTCCTGGTTTCTGAGGCTGAGGGCAGTTTACCAAGGCTCTGTGACCTGGCTGGGGAGGGGGTGGTCTGGGGCTGAGTGCTGTCAGGCCATGAGTCAAAGCCCAGAGTGCATTTCCCTTTGGTCTCAGTGGTCTCAGACCACTTTTTGCGGAGGCTGGCTCTGAACTCCATCCTCTTGCCTCAGCCTTCAGAGCCCCTGGGACTACAGGCGAGGGCCCCACACCCGGCTCAGATGTGGACTCTGAGGGGAAGATGTGCATTGGTGCCTGAGCAGAGCTTGGGGCCCAGTGGCCCCTGAAAGTGCCTTCAGCCCTGGGATCGGGAGTGCAGAGGCTGGGGAGGGCAGAGCAGGCGGGAGGCCAGGCTCAGTGCTCCTGGGTGAGGGCCCTTCTTGGCCTGTCCCCCTGGGCCGAGGGTCCTGAGAGCACAGCAGCCTTTTCCAGGCCCATCTCAAAGCTGGCGAGGGCCAGGGCTGGGCTGGAAGGCGGAAGCCAGGTCTGACCCTGGGGCTGGTCCAGGTGTCACTTCCTGTGCCGCCCAGCTTGCCAGCTGAGTCCCTGTGGCCCAGGGGAGGGCAGTGTCAATGGGGGGTGGCTGGGGATGGCCTGTGGGGCTTCTCTGATTTTCTTCTTTCTCTCAGGGCCAGAGCAATTGGTTGGGACTGCGCTGATCTTCAAAAGGCAGCAGGTGTGGGAGCTGGAGAAGCACTACTCGATGGACCCCTTTCCATCCCACAGTACCCTGGTGGCCCTGGCCTCCCGCCTCGGCGCAGAGGAGCAACAAGTACAGGTGGGACTCGGGCTCCACACCCCTACCTTGCCCTGGCAGGGGAGGGCCTGCCCTGTGGCTGGGCCACATCCCTCCCTCCCTCTGCAGAAGCCTGGGGCACACAGGGGCTCAAGCTACCCTGGGTCCTCCTGGGCTCTGGCTGGACCCCAAGCTCAGCTTCTGCCTTCTGTGCTGCACAACTTTGATCAGCCCAGACGGCTGCCTGGTGCCCTTCCAGGACCCAGACCCCAGCACCCTCTAAACCCGAGGAGCCCCTGGCAGAGTCCCCCCATCCCTGGGCTCTGGATCCTCTCCCTCTGGGTTTTTCCCCCTGGCCTTTCACCTCCAGAGCCCGAGGGACTTCTCTGTTTTGGTTCTCTTTTTGCAGAGCTGGGGACAGATCCAAGGGCCTTGGCTCCCGGTGTCAGACCAGCTCCCCACTACCATGCTGGCACCCCGCCCCTTATTGGATGACCCAGGGTGGCCTTGAGCCCACCATCCTGTTTCAGCCGCCCAAATGTCAGGATTAGAGGCACAGGCCCTGGGCCCAGCGCCCCCACCCACATGCACCTTCCCACCTGGGGCCCAGGCAGGTGTGAGAGTCCCTCTACATCTTTCCCTGTCTCCTTGTCTCCCCAGGATTGGTTTCTGATTAAGCAGTATTTTAGAAGCCGGCCCCCCGAGTTCTCAGACAAGTGCTTTGTACACTCAGAAATGGAGAGCCATCAGTCCCCCTTGTTTTGCATGTTCTGTTCATGTCCATCTCCCAACGGTGACCAGCAGAGTGTCCAGAGTGTCCCGGAAGAAGCCCTTCCCAAGCACCCCTGGTCCCTGTTGGTATATGGCAAGTAAGCCACCTTGAAGAGCCTTGCACATGACCTTCCAGACGTCCTTCAAGAGGAAGACAAATGAGATCCAAGAGATTTCTGAGCGGGTGGGGGTTCTGCACCTGCCCCATCCCACAGGTCCTCCCTCTGGCCACTCTCCATCTCTCGTCACCCCTACCTGTTTGAGTCACCGGGAGTGTGTCTGGGTCTCTGGGAGTGGAATGGGTGTTCCTGGGTGCACCTCCTTCCCTTCACGCTTCCCCGCACCCTGCAGGAGGTGAGGCTCTGACCACCTGCTGGCTTGTGTCCTAACCACGTTGTCCCTCATGAAGAAAGTCCCATAATAAAGGTTTTTCCCATTCGTGTGTGTTTGCATTTGTAGGATCTGGCTTTTGCAGTTACCTGTTGGAACCCTCTTGAGTGCTTTCTACCAGTGAGTTAGTTCTCTAGGGATTTACTGGAAATCTCTAGAGGCTGACAGGACTGAGAAGCCTGGTTTTTCAAGTGGCCGTGGACATTGTCCTGCGGACATTGTGGCAGTCAGCAGTGGGGCTTTGGGAGATGCTCGGCTTCCTCCTTTGGAAGTGCCCCAGTCTTTGTTTTGGGGTGGGGATTGAAGCCAGGGTGTTCTGTCACTAAGCTGCCTCCCCAGCCCTTATGTTTTTGACACAGAGTGTCCCCAGGTTAAATAGAACCTCACTAAGTTGTTGAGGCTGGCCTCAAAAGGTGTTCCCGCCTCAGCCTCCAGAATCTCTGCCTGGCTGCTGTAGGGACTTTCCCTCCTGATGCGATGGTTTATGGAGAAGCTCATTCAGGATAAGTCAAAGGCCCACTCACGCGTGGGTCAGTGTCTAGTTATTGGGCCCGTGGTCTCTCTCATTGCATCAATGTGCTCCCTTTCTGTCTTCACCTCTCCCTTCCCCTTCTGTCCCCATGTGGCCACCCTGGTCCTCAAGTGTCCCCACAGCTGGTTCAATGACCCAGTTCTGGTCCCATTTAGCAAATGCTCCTATCTTCTTAGGCCAGGCCAGCCTCAGCACAACACAGGAGAATTAGTGGGGATCTGGAGGGATGTGACAGGCTGGGGCTGGAAGTGGGGGCAGGGACGTGGTGCCAGGACCCTGAGGGGAATGCACAAAATACCGAGACCTCCCCCCCAGGAGCCTTGAGGGACAGAGGGGAGAACAGGTTCTCAAAACCCGGGTGGGCTTTCCCCTCCAGCCTGTCACCTCCCATGTGACAGTGGGTGTCCCCTGTGCTCTGATGTCTGCAAAAAAAGGTCCTTTGAGGTCCACAGCCTTTAATCCCTTTGCCTGTGGGAGCCTTAGTGTGAGCGCCCTCCACTGTGGACCGGTGGCCCAGCTGGAGAGCCAGCCCCCAGCCCCACCAGCCAGAGTCCTGCAGAGCCCACGTGCTTCCTGGACCCTTTGGAGAAGGACACAGCCCGACAGCCATGAGATTTTAGGTAACAACTGCTCCTTCTCCATGCCTGTGGGGAGCAGGAGAGAAGAGAATAAGACAGGCAGAAATGAAGCAGAAGAGGCGGAGAAGGGAATTAAGACACAGGGACACCAGAGTGTAATAGGAAACAGCACAGAAAAAGAGCCAAGCCAGGCAAAGAGAGGAGAGGGAGGCCGCACACGGGGTGACCAGATCTCAATTATGTGGCCACATGAGGCGAGGAAGGCAACAGGGAAGGGAACGGAGGGCACTGGGTTAGGACAAGAGCCGCATAGACAACTGCACCCTCGGCCGGGCCCACGCCCAGAGCACTGAAGGAAGCCCTGTGGCTCCTGGAACCTGAACACCTTCCACACCCACGAAGCCATTTCCGGCTGCAATCTGGTGCACAGGCCTCCTGGGAGCTCAAAATGTCAAGCGAGCTGTGCTTCTAACAGGCCATGGCATTCCCAAGAGAGGGCGGTGGGCTTAGCATACATCAGAACAAATCATCATGAGGCGCGGGAAAATTGAACAACAACCCTGAGTCAGGATTAGTGCATACATTGGCGGGAACAGATTGGACAGGGGTGATTGGTGCTCCTAAGTGGGGTACACATTCAAACTGATTGGTTTAGGTCCTGCAATGCCTACGTGCCAAGCAACTCGGAACCCTTAGCTATTAAACAACCAGAAAGTCAGTGGAAATATTTACTGGGCAGTTCCAGCATTGTCCTAACAGCTACAGGGATTACAGGTTTTGGGGGTAGCAGAGGAACTCTAACAATACCTAGTCTTTTACTTTTTAACCCAGGCCTTGCCATTTAGAGACCTTACAATGCCCGGTCTTTTACACTTTAACTCAGACTTTTGCAGCTTAGAATCAGCTTAGAAATTTTACCTTTACATTCCCCACTCCTTTTTCTGACTACTTTTAATCTTAAAAGTACCGAATCATGATTATTGGGGAGTTTTATCTTTCATCTCTGTCGGTGGAGCATATTGCTGCCTGATTACCCTGAGTTGTCCTGCGTTTCCTGGAATCAATTTCAGCATGGCCTCCCTCCATTTTAGATGTCACTCGGTATTAGATCCCGATTTATCTAACTACACTGACTACCTAACTTTAAGCCTGGCTTCATTCCCCCCTCTAATTTGGGAACTCCTTACTGCTGTGAGGAAGGGGGACGAAGAGAATCTTTCTGGCTTCTTCAGGCTGAAAAGGGACGGCGTGGGGCAAGCAGTTTGGAGTCCCCCTTAAAAATCGGGTCTATCAAGGGGTCCATGCTAAAAGTCCAATTGAGAAGTAATAGGCTGGAGGACCATTTGAGTGATAGGTGGTCTATAAGAGAAACAAGAACTCATTAGTACTGGAACCATATTGATGCAGCAATGAATGCCACAGCACAGGAATATGCCAATGAGTATAATGGCCAAGACAAAGATTAACAATGTTTTTCCATCAGGCAGTACCAGGAACTAGGAGCTAAGATATTGTTTCCACGACAAAGTTGCTGAGGACATGGCTTCCATCTGAGCATGTAAATCTTTAAGGATATTTGTCATATTGCCAGAAATGTCAGGGATGTAAACACAACAACTAACATTTAGGGTTACAGATGTCCTTTTCCTTAAGATATAGTCTAATAATTTAATGCCATCTGATCCTGCAAAATCCTTTTACTAGTATGACCTTTGTGTCTAATAGAGAAATCTTTAATTCTGCTACTTAGGGCTGGATAACTATATTAGCAAACATCAAGCCTACCTGCGTTGGTTAGGAATATCTGTGGGCCTCAAACTAAAACTACTCTAGCAGTCCCTTTGACAGTTATCAGACATTTTTATCTAAGAATTTCTTTTGTAGCCTCCAGTCTACTTGTTTATGGAAGTTGCATTTAACTATTATTATCATTTAAGATGTCCAGGAACAGCTGTGCTTTGGCTTTGACTGTCTTTGCTAAGTGTTTAAGATGAAGCAAGTCAAACTGACTTTTGTTTCTACCTATTGTTAACAGTCAGCTGAGTCTCCTGGGAGTTCTCGGGAACTTCACAGCAGCTTCTCAGTTCTGCTAGTGCCATTTGTGCTGAGGGCCATTACCAAGTAGGTATTGACGCATCGTAATCCTTGCCAGTGTACCCCATGTTAAATGGACTTGCCTTGGAAATTTGCTGCGACCTTGCTTGTGTGTTTGAGAAAGATGACCCTGCTCAAGGTGATCGAGGGTGGATCCAGGTTTGAGGAAGTATCCTGCAGGTTTGAGGAAGTATCCCGGTCCTTGGTCTTAGGGTGTTCCCGGTTTAAGGCGTTTCCCTGTTTAAGAATATGGGTTTTAGGGAAGTTGAGGTTGAAGATTATTGCTGCTGGGATTAGGGTGTTCCTGTTGCTTGTTCCCGTTGAGTTCTCGTGAGATAAAAATGGGATTTGGAAAAAGCCTCGTGGAGTAGGATTTGGGATCCGACATATTGGAGACTGCCCCTGAACGTGTGTGGAGGCTGGTGTGAGATCGGGAATAAAGAATTGCTGTTTGAACCTACAAAGCTGTGTGGTGGCTCGTGATTCTGTGCCAAGCCGAGACATTGGCACTTGGCATTCGGCACATTTGCGCTAGGATGGGTCCAGGCCTTGCTTGACCATATGGCTTCCCTCAGAAGCATCAGGGATGTCTCCCTTCTCTGATGACCCTCCTCTTCACAGCAGATGCACTGATTGGCCTTCTGCCCTCCACTGGTCTCATTAATCTCCCTGCTCGGGAAGTTATGTGGCCTAGAGTTGCAGAGCCCTTTGAAAAAGTTCCCTATTCCCTGATTCAGACTGACTCAGAGGGCAAGAGCCAAGTTTTTAATTTTAAAACTTAATCTTAAACATCTAGCAAATAAGTCAACAGCCTTATATTAAGGGTACTGGGCTGTAGTACCTATCTCTCTATCCTGTAGGTGATAACTCCTTGTAACACATTATCTTAAATTAACCCAGGTCGTGAGCTCTTAAAGCAGTACCTCTTTAAAACATCAACAGGCAATCCTTAGTCCATCTAAAAGCAAACTACAAAACAAAACTAACTAGGGTAAAAACATATTTAGTTCATGTAATAGCTACCTTGAATTCTGGCAGAGTTCTACATTATAATCCCCTGTTTGAGATCCTGGCAATCGTGACAAAAACCAACTTTTGGACACATCCTTAAATGCACTGAAATCTGGTCTATTTTTTTATAGTCTCTCCCACTTGTAGTGAGATGGGACATAGAGCCTTATCTCAAGTAAGGCGGGGTTCTTCATAAATCTTAAGTACTATTGATCTTTGTTTTTTTTTTAGACATCATTTTACAAAGTTTACATAAACTGTTGCTCAAGTTTACATGGACATTAGCTAACACAATATAATATCACATCTAAAACATGAATTAAGGGAAGGCTGAAAGCTTTTAAGCTCTTGTAGGAGAGTAGCAAGGTACTTCTGTGTTTTACAATAAAGCCTTTACCCAGATTAGGTTCAAAGCCAGTCTTAGAAACAGCCAGGCGCCAAGCAACTCAGTGAGACCCTGTGCCTAAATGGAATACAAAATAGGGCTGGGGACGTGGCTCCTGGTTGTTGGGCGCCCCTGAGAGTTTAATCCCAAACCAAAACAAACAAACAAAAAATGTTTCTCTCCTTTTGGCCTCATCTTCCCAATTGTTAAAAACTTAGAGAGCTGTATCTAAAAGTCACTGCTGAGGAGACTCAAGGCCCTTTTCTAACTCTCTGAGTCTCTTGTAGATGTCAGGGGCAGACCCACTGATAAAGTCAAATGGAGAAAGAGACTGCCGAAGGACTGTTCACGTCCAAATTTGTATATTTGGTGACAACCTGAGTTAAGTGGGGCCAAAAATAAAGTGAGATTTTTATCAGGTCCCTGGGTGATTTCCTTTCTCTCTTTCCAATTAACTTGGGGGTGAGAATTTTTTGTCATTCCTTCAAGGTCTAATGACACCACCCCCCCAACCCCCCACCCCATCTTGGAGGCTGATAAGTCCAATCAGGTCCGACTGCTGGGATGCTGGGATAGCATCATCTGCTGCTGGATGGATACCAGGGGTTTGGGCCACTTAGGAGGTCGGCATGATCTCTGGCGGTCTGCCAAATGCAGGCACGGTCACCATGGGTCAGGGTGGATGTTAACATACAGTATTTACCTGCCCAAGTCAGGGCAGGCCTGAGTCAGATGGGCAAACTCTTTCCAGGTGTGTTCTCTATATGGGACATGTCTGTCATGGAGAAGGGAACATGGACCAGGACCATACCTTCAGCCCTGCCACCTCCCAGAGAGGGAACCTGTGTTTCCTTGGGAGATTTTTAGACCCTGTACGGGTAGGGGATGGCAGGGAAGAGGGTGAACTTGTGTGCGGGAGGTGGATCTGATGGGGGGGGGATGGGGGGTCAGCTGTGGGAGCAGTGGGGCTGGGGGCGGGGAATTTGGGGGGCAGATGAACCCCCCAGGATCTGTAAGGAGGGGGTTCATCTGCTATTTCTGGGACTGTAAATGAGAAAGAAAACTGTGAGTCCCTAAAGAATTAATTGCAAAGTGGGACAAGGTTTGTATCATGAGGCCTTTGAGGAATATAGTGAGGCCTAGGACCTCACACCATCTGCCAAAACCAAGGTTTTAAAATTTTCATAGAATTTCTCGATCAAAGGCTCCATATTGGGGCCATTTGTGCAGATTATCTAGTATATGTCGTGGCCCAACTTGAGTGCTGAGCTAGATGAAGTGTTTGAGTTTCAGGACAGTTTGGGAGTAAAGGGTCTGAAAATTACGAATGAGACAACCCAAAGGGGGGTCCCGTGGAACTGACTGCGGACTCCCATGTTGGGAGGCGTGACTGGGGTCTGATCCCATTGAAACCCAAGGGTCTCCTGGATTCTTTCTGACACCGAGTTGGACACGGTCCCACCAGGAAATGGGGGAATGTCTTCACCCTAACTTCACTGGTGGGGGGGACGCCGGAGTTCTGGTGGGCCCAAAGGCGGGGTCTCGAGCCTGGTACCAATCTGTGGAGACCAGACAGATGGACGGATGGAGTCTTACCTCTCTGGAGAATCTAAAGTCCCATGTTGGATTGCAGGGACAAAATGGCAAAGGGGTCTCTGATCGGGAGGTCTGCAGGGCATGGGGAAGGGGCGAGTGGGGGGAGGTGGCCAGGGTTATGGGGAGGGGGTCAGAAAGAGGAAGCCTGCAGCACCAGTGAAGGGTTCCCTACAAATCCCTGCGCCTTCCATCCGCTGAGCATAGGCCGCCAAACCAGCCCGGGGTCGTGGTGGGTTACGGGTCAGGGACCAGCAGCCAAAGTGGACTCAGAGGGTATGGAGGGTCCCTTTCTGTCGGGTGGGGCATGCACAGTCAGTTTAGGGATACAGCCATAGCTGCCCGAGGAGCCGTGGCTGGGGGCGGTCCCCCGACCTCAGAGATACTGAGAAGTGCCAGACAAATCAACGGTCACGGCCCAGGCCTCATCCGCTGCTGAGCTGAACTGTGGGGAAAGCGAACAGGCTTTAGGGTGTGGGAAGGGCACATTGTACTCCTCCCTGCTTTTCCCAGTTGGTGGAGGAACCCAAAGTGTAAGCCCACAGGGACGCCCCCAGACCTCAACATTCAGGGAAGCCCTCTCCTCCTGTGCAGACTGGAGGTTGCTGAGGGCCATTGCCAAGTAGGAATGACGCATCGAAATTTCCTTGCCAGCGTACCCCATGTTAAATGGAAATTTGCTGTGACATTGCATGTGTCTTTGAGAAAGGTGACCCTGCTCAAGGACCAGGGTGGATCCAGGTTTAAGGTGTATCCTGCAGGTTTTAGGAAGTATCCCGGTTTAGGATAATTTGGGTTTAAGACAATCTGGGTTTAGAGGGCGGTTCCAGGTTTAAGGTTATTCCTGCTGGGAATAGGGCGAATCCTGCTGCCTGAGTTCCCCTTGAGTTCTCATGGAATTCAGAAAGTATTTGGGACATGAATTGTGCTGCGGCAGAACTTGGGTTTCCCCAGAACGTGTTTGTACAGGGCCGGTGTGAGTTCGGGAATAAAGAGTTGCTGTTTGAATATACAAGGTGTGTGGTGGCTCGTGATCTTGTGCCCAGCCAAGACTGCGGCAGGAGGTGAAAATGGCTGTCGGTTACAGAGAGAATGTCAGGTTTTGAGGGTGGTTTGATCATGGGAATCTGCGGACGTGCCACTGAAAGAGTCAGGGGCCAGTTGTGTAGGTTCAGACTTGCCCTCGCTCGGGAGGGCAGGTGTAAAAAGGTAGGAACTCATGGGTACTTGGGGAGAAGGGAGCCCAGATCCTGAGGGATGAGTCCTTGAGTTTTGCTCATTTTTCTTCTTTCTCTAGGATTCCTTGTCTCCATATTTACTGTGCTTTCATTTAGGAGTACTTTTGCACATTGGGGCAGGGACTCCTGCGAGGACGCTGCCGTGTCGGGGGCCATCTGCTGCTTCTTCTGTTCCACGTTCACTCTCCTCTCCTTTGGGGCTCTCATAACAAGGGTTAGGCCCTGTCATCCTCCCTGTCTGGTCCTCTCTGCTTTTTGTCACCTTGGGTGACTTCTCATGACCCGTCTTCCAGAGCACGACTCACCTGCCTCAGCTGAGGGTCACACTGCCTGGGTTTCCTGGGGCTGCCAGAACACAGTGCCACCAACTAAGTGGCTCAGACCAGGGAGGTTGGTGTCTCAGTCCCGGGGGCCCGGCTTCCAGAGTGGAGATGTGGGCAGGGTTCCTTCCTTCGGAGGCCTGTGCAGGAGGTCCCGCTGTCTCCACTAACTTCTGCTCCTTGACCTGCTTGGGCTTCTCAGTGGCATTCTGGGTCTGAATGTGCCCCTTGGGGAAAAGACGCCCACCTGTGTGGCTTAGGGGCCCACCACACTGCAGAACGACCTCACCTGAAGTCGGTTCCTCCACCGTGGCCCTGTTTCCAACCCAGTTCACCCTCTGTGGTTCTGAGGGTAAGGGCGCCCACCTCTGACGTCTGCAGGGGGTCACAGCCAGCCCTGAGGACACGCCTGCTGTAGTCTACATGCTATTGCAGGGTGTCAGGGAAAGAGTCTGGAGACTTGGTGGGGGGGGGGGGGAGGTAGAAGCCTGTATGTGTCTGGGAGGGCATTTAAAATGTGACTGTGGCAATCTGAGCTGAATCTGAACCCCCCGTAAAGAGGGCCCCCTCCCGGAGCAGGAGGCCCTGCACCAGGAATGCAGTCTTTTGCAAGAGGTCCACCTCTGATCCTGACGCTCACTCCACATCAGGAAAAGTCCAGCCCGAGGCTCTCCCACAGCCTGGGAGGGCAGGCCCGTGCCTGCTGCGACTGCCACCGTCTTTGTGTGGCAGCTGGTTGTGACAGAAGGCTGTCTGTCTGCCCGGGGAAGCTTCTCTAATGCTAACCCTGGGGGCACTGCAGGGCTCCCTCCGGGCACCACCAGAGCTGGGTCACAGGCAATGCGTGTGGACAGGAAGGCCAGCGCAGGCTGGTGTCCGAGTCACCACTGCTTTCAGGCCCACGTCAGTGAGGAGAGGACAGGACGCAGTTGGGGGGTCCCCAGCCCTCACCCAGGACCAGCTCGAGGCTGAGCAAGGCCCTTTCCTTGTGAGTAACTCGGGGCCACCCTGACGTTGCCCTCAGGCTGTCTGATTCCTGGTCCTTCCTGGTCCCCGTCTCTGAGCATCTTCCTCTCCGGCCTGGACGAGATGGCAGAGTCCTTCATTTCTGCTTTCCGCCTCATGGGTACTTGGATGAACTCAAGAAGAACGAGTTCATGAAGTTTAAGGAGCTGCTCCAGCAGGAGACTGTGCAATGCGGCCTCCAGCCGATACCCTGGGTGCTCTTGTGGAAGGCCAATCCCCGTGAACTGGCGAGCTTGATGGAGGAATGCTATGGGGAACAGCCAGCATGGGATGTGGCCCTCTGTATCTTCCCCAAGACCCACAGGAAGGACCTCTGTGACAAGGCCTCGAGGGAGAGCGCAGGTGAGTGGTGGGCTCCTTGGGAGAGTGCAGGGGGCTCGCGCAGGGTCTCCAGGGGGAGCCATGGAGGGGAGAGCTGCCCAGGCTTGGGGAGCAGCCTCATCCCCACCTCAGGCGCAGAGAGGGCTGGTGGGCGTGGTCACCGGAACCCCACCCACAGCTGGAACTGTCCTGGGCCCAGCTCCCCCCAGCAGAGGGCTGTGTCTGGATGCAGACTGCAGCAGTTGACAGCTGCTGCACCCTGCACCTGGATTCGAGGTTACCAGGTCAGGTGGGTCAGGTGTGGTCGGGGCCTTTTGGAAAGGCCCTGAGATGCGGGTACCCCCCAGGTTTGAGTTGATGCCCTGGGGGTGACTCCATTCATCAGGTAGAGGTGCAAGCAGAACATCTGTGACCCCTGGGCTGCACAGCCCTGGAGGGCCAAGGTGGTGTTGTGCATGGTCCTTTGCCTGGTCGTTCGGGGGTCTCTGGAGTCTGCTGCGAGGTGCCCGGATGGGGCTCTTCACGCTGGTCCTGCACGGGTGTCCCCGAGGTCCTGGCCTCTTGGCCAGCTGCCTTCCTCAGCTCCGGCTTTCCGGCTCTGCCTGTTTAATAGTGGTTTCCGCCACAGGTGGTCTCCCCGCCTCCCCCAGGACCCCCATTGCGCCCTCAGGATAAGGCTCTGTGCTTCTGTGACCTTGGTCCTTCAGGGAGCGACCTTGGTCCTTCCCTGACCTTGGTCCTTCCCTGACCTTGGTCCTTCAGGGAGCGACCTTGGTCTTGGCTGCTTTCCTCTGTGGAGTCCTTTGGATCTCTCTCTTCCTAACCTGAGAGCTGGCCCAGCCATCCCTGCTAAATTCCTTGGCCTTCATTTGTGCACTTCCCGCGTTCCTACAGCCCTCTGTGCCCTTTCAACCTCACCTGTCTACCACCTAGTGGCAGGGTCCCCTCTGATGTCACTCAGCACCCCAGCCTTCCTGTGTCACCAGAGCCTGTGGAAAATGCAGAGCAGGACCCAGCCTGGGCTCAGCCTGAAGGGATTCTAGAAGGCTCAGTCCTTTTTTAAATTTTTTGTAAGATCAATGAGAATTTACATATTTACATTGCTATTTGCTTGTCCTGGTACAGGAAGTCCTGAAAGGAGGCAATGGAACTGGAAGGAGGCAGGTGGGCACCAGCAAGGATTTTTTTTTTTTTTAATATTTATTTTTTAGTTCTCGGCGGACACAACATCTTTGTTTGTATGTGGTGCTGAGGATCCAACCCGGGCCGCAAGCATGCCAGGCGAGCACACTACTGCTTGAGCCACATCCCCAGCCCCGAAGACTCAGCCCTTTTGTTGTTTGGCTTTTGATTGGGCACCACAGCCCAGAGGTAGGGCCTGTCCCCACACAGACCTCCTGCTTCCGCATGGGGAGGCCCCTCCCTGGTTTGATGTGCATTCCACTCTCTTCACTTGGAAGCCAGCAGGGCTTTGAGTTCCTTGCTCTCCTGGCAGAGATGAATAGGTGTGGTGTGGTGTGTGTGTGTGTGTGTGTGTGTGTGTGTGTGTGTGTGTAGCTGGCCTGGCAGGCCTTTGACCCTTGGGGCTGTCTGGTTGGTGGTTTAGGCTGTGGCCACAGCCTGCAGGCCCTGAGGACATTGTTTCCCATAGGAGAGATTCGGGTTGAAGCCTTCAGGTTGTGCGGGGGTGAAACTCTGATGTGCTGTGTTTTTCTCTTGCTCTTGCTGACCAGCAAATGCCTATCGAGCTCACATACAGAAGAAGTTCATCAGCATGTGGTCCAGGGGCGCCTTCACTGAGATCCCTGGCTGCTTTGACCAGAGATTGACCCGTGAAGACCATGAAAGTCTGGAAGAGTATTTCACTCCAAGGGTACCCAGGAGGCGTCACACAGTCGTCCTCCTTGGAATACCAAGAATATGGAAAAACGAGGTTCCTGATGAAGCTGATGCTGGCCTGGTCAGACAGTACTCTCTATCGGGACAAATTCTCTTTCATTTTCTACTTATGCTGCCGAGAACTGAAGCAGCTGACGGCGACCAGCCTGGCCGGGCTCATCTCCAGAGAAAGGCCCGATGACTCTGTCCCCTTGGCGGACATCGTGGCCCAACCAGAGAGGATCCTGTTCATCATCCACAGCTTAGAGGAGCTGCAGTGCACCCTGACAGAGCCAGAGTCAGAGCTGTGCGAGACTGGAGGGAGGAGCGTTCAGTGAAGATGGTCCTGAGCAGCCTGCAGAGGAGGAAGATTCTCCCAGAGTCGGCCCTGCTCCTGGCTGCCATACCCGGGCGCCCAGAAGGTCTGGAGAACAAACTGGACCACCCAAACATGCAAGAGCTCAAGTGCTTCCAGGACAGCCATGTGAAGCAGTACTTCTGCTGCTCCTTTGAAGACAGGGGCCAAGCCATGACAGCCTTGAGCTTGGTGCAAAACAATGAGCATCTCTTCACCATGTGCCACGTCCCCCTCCTCTGCTGGTTGGTGTGCACCTCTCTGAAACAGGAGGTGGAGCGTGGGAGCGACCTGGCAGCCACCTGCTGCAGGTCCACCTCTGTGTTCCTCTCTTTCATGTTTCTAGCGTTCACACCCAAGGGCGCTATTCTGCCCAGCCAGCAGGGCCAAGGCCTGCTGAAGGCGCTGTGTTCCCTGGCCGCGGAGGGCATGTGGACAGACACGTGGGTGTTTGGCGAAGAGGAGCTTGGGAGGAACGGGATAGCGGACACTGACACCCCCACCTTGCTGGACCTCAGGCTCTTCCGGAAGCACAGCGAGTCGGGGAGCTCCTACTCCTTCATCCACATGCACATGCAGGAGTTCTGTGCGGCCATGTTCTACCTGCTGGGCAGGCCCCGCGACCACCCCAGCCGGGCCATGAGGCCCATAGAGGCACTGCTGCTCACGTACTTCAGGAAAGACGGAGCAAGCTGGGTGTTCGTGGGCTGCTTCCTGTTTGGCCACGTACATGAAAGTGAGCAGCAGAGGCTGGATGCCCTTCTTGGGATGCAGAAGTCGCGGGAGTTGGCGCCCCAGCTCCTGGGATGTCTGAGGATCCTGGTGGAGATCGAGGATCCTGGTGGAGATTGAGGATCCTGAAGAGCAGGTGGAGTTCCTGCTGCTCTTCTATGCCCTGTTCGAGGTGCAGAGTGACGCCTTTGCCAGCCACGTGATGAGCAGCCTCCACGAGGCCCACTTCCCCCTTCGGGAGAGGCCAGACTTGGCGGTTGCTGCCTACTGCCTAAAATACTGCTCCAGCTTGAGGGAGCTCACTGTCTCAGTCCCAGAAATCTTTCCGGAAGAGGGGGGACCAGTCCCCATGTGAGTCCCTGCCGTCACTTTCTTTCCACCCTTTTTCAGAGTCTGTGTGTGTGCTCACAGGGTGTTGGTGACGGGGCGTTTCACGTGGATTGGGGTCACTGCCTGCCTTTTCTGTCCAGAAAGCTTCAGACTAGCCCTAAACTCAACTTTACATGTATTTTTTTTTTTTTATTAAATTCAAAAATAGTTAGTTGTTGGGGCTGGGCTGGTGAGGTACTAGGTGTGATCCTTAGCAACACATAAAAAAAATAAAATAAAATAAAACAATGGTATTATCCATCTAGAACCCAAAGAAAGAATACATGTGGACACATTCCCCTAATTGTACTTATCTCATTTTGACTTGGTGCTGAGCATCCAGCCCTGAGCCTCCCAGGTGCAGGGCAGCGCTCCACCGCTGAGCCCCAGCCCGTGGGTCCCTTCTCCCTAGTCTTTCCAAGGTGCTCGTGGATGGGGCACGTGTGCTCTCAGTGCACGGCAGCTCTCCTGGGGAGCCCGTGGCCTCGTCCTCGAGCCTGGCCTTTCCTAGCTACACGGGTCTCCTCACCAAAGCAGCAACAAGGACTGTACCGAGGAAGGAGGCCGACCTCCCTGGGGCGTGTTCCCTTCCCTTCCCTTCCAGGCCCTCGGCAGGCTTCACCTTTGGGTCACTCCCTGGGACCAGGCTCCAGATCCCTTTTCTCCCTTCTGCAGACTAGTGCTGTTGTGTTCTGAAACTCCTGGTTGACTGGGTCAGCCACCAGGTGGATCCTCAAACTGTGGTGCTGCAGGGAGGAAACAGGACATACAGGTCACATCAGCCCACCAAGATGGCAGGGTCGGGATGGGGCCAGGGCCAAGTTGGAGGCCAGGAGATCTGGCTGGAGGCTGGCTCTGGCCTCCTGCCTCCTCTTTCCTCTAAGCAGCCTCCACTGGTAACAAGGGAGGTCTCCCACCCCAGGACCTAGGTGGCCTGGGTGGGCTATGGCCTTGCTGTGGGGCTGTCCTGAGCTGGAGGATGCTCAGAGGCGTCCCTGGCCCTGCCCTGGTGTCAGGAGCCCCGGCCCTTGGGCAGTACAGGCCTGAAAGGCTACAGCGTGGCCAAGGTCCTGGGCGAGAAGTGACCCCAGGAGGAGAGCTGACCTCGTTCTCCCCCTCTTGGGGGTCCAAGCAGCTGACACTGTGCTCAGAGGCTGTGACTGCCTTGAGGTGACCTTGTGGAGAACCTCTCATCTCTCCTGTTACAGGTTGAGCCGTACTCTCCTCTGGTGGCTCCAGATCTGCTCTGTGCTCACCGCCAATGAGCACGTCCAGAAACTCCGGGTGGTGGACAGCATCTTCGGCAGGTGGACGCTACTGATCCTGTGTTGTCAGCTGCGACAGTCCACGTGCCCCATGCAGAGGCTCGAGTGAGTTCAAGATGGGCCTGGGGCATGGAGACTGCTGACCTCCCTGCCAGCCTGAGGTAGAGGTTGGACCCCAGGGAGGTGTCTCAGCCCAGCGCCCTGCTGCCCGGGAAGCTCTCCCTTGGTGGTCGGCCTGTGCGTGCATTGTGGGTCCCAGAGGCACCCTGGGCTCTGCTTCCTCTAGAAGAAACGAAGACCCCATGGCTTCCTCTAGTTCTGCCAACCACACCGTCTCCAAACATGGCCTTTGGGGGTAAACCCACCCAGGCCATTGGGTCGTGGAAGTGGCTGATGGGTCATTTATGGCGCAGGAGTGACCACAGGCAGGCGTTCACGCTGCGCTGCCGGAGATGGGTGGATCAGAATCATCCAGAGTCACCTTTGCTTTTGCAGGACAAGTAAAGTTTCCTTTTCCTGTGAGACCGGGATTTTCTTTGAGGTGTTCACCAGTAACCCAAACCTGCAACACCTGAGCATGACCTGCATCCAGCTCACCCAAGATGATGTCTCGCTCCTCTGCAGTGCCTTGAGCAACCCGGTGTGCAACCTTCAGGAGCTGCTGTGAGTGCTGCCCGCCAGCCTCGGGGTGGACTCCAGAGAGGACTGGGCTGCTTTCACGTGGGCATCTCTGTCCTATTTCCTGTCCCTTGGGTACAGAGGTCTGGTCTCCAGAAATAGAGACCAGGATAGGGAAGTTTCTAAATATATACAGGCACTTTGCAAAACCTCAGTTCAGCTTTGGCAGAGTCTGGTGCAGAATGTAACCCAGGAGAAATGCTTCCGGTGTTGGTGGCTCAGTTTGGGGAGAGAGGGACACTGGAACATTTAGGGCAGGACCCCCTAAGGCCTGAAAAGTGGAAATTTCCCTCAATGGACAAGAAACCTTTGGTTGCATTCTCCTATCCCATGGGATTGGTCTACAACCCCAGGTAACCTTTTGGACAAATCTCCAATATTGTTGGTGGAAAGAGTCTAACTCAGGAGTGGACCACATGATTTCATTCTGAGGTTTCAAGTTGGGAAGACTGTGGTGTTAGAGGCCTGGTAGTGCTCACCTCTGGTGATGGTCAGAGGCAGGAGAGGCTGGATAGTGACCAGGGGGGCCTGGAGGCCGGTCATGTCACCTGGAATTCCTGGGGAGGGTTTCTTGGCCAGCCCCTGGCCTCTCTCCTGGAAACAGTGTGCTCTCTGTTCTGCTTCAAGCATTTTTAATCAGATAAGGACTCATCCTCTTTGCTCTCTGGTGCCCACAACTTCAGGTCCTATTTTTTTTTTTTTTTTTGGTCTGGGGAAGGAGCCCAGGGGCACTTAACCTCAGAGCCACGCCCCCAGGTGTTAGGGCCTCAATAAGCTGCTGAGGGTGGCTCTGAATTCGAGGTCCTCCGACCTCAGCCTCCCTAGCCGCTGTGATTCTGGCATTGGGGGGGGCCCTCACCGTGCCCAGTGATGTTCACACACTTCCGACAGCTCTTTCTCTGCTCTTTTTCTGGGCAACTCCTCTTGAGAGCATGAAGACCCAGATCCCTTTGCCGATCGAGCTTGGTCGGGGTACAATACGCACCCCCAAACCCCGTGCTTTGAAGAGTGAATCTAGAGGTCTTAGCAGAGGCTCAGGGGTGTGCAGCCGTGACAACCTTCTGATTCTGGAAGGTCTGCGGGACCTGGGAGGAGACCCTACCCACGAGTCCATGCCCGTCCTCTGGTGTCCATCCCCGGGACCCACGGACGTGCTTCAGGGTTGATGGATCTTCATGTTCTGCACGTCTTGTTTCCGTCGACTCACGGCCTGGGATCCTTCAGGAACAGCTTGAGTCCCTGAGCGCAAGGTTGCCACGCTGCCCTCCCGTGTTGCCCCGTCAGTGCCTCAGTCCTTTCCTGGCTGAGACCGAGTCCCCTGCCGGGACCTGCTGCCTAGTTTCTGGTCTGCCCTGGACAGTGGTGAGATTGCTCTCGCCTTTGGCTGTCCTGCTGTTGCCATGGCCAGCCCTGGGGGCGTGACGCCCTCCCATGCTGTCCTGCTTTCTCCTGGGCGTCTGTGTGTCTCCTTAGAGGGACGTCCACCCTCACCTGAGCATTCGCTTTTGGAGCGAGTGGTCTCTGTTGCGCAGTCCAGAGGGTTCCTCTGCGTTGTGGGTGCAGGCTTCGAGATGTGAGAGCCGTCTGGTTGGCACACAGGCCCGCTCTGTACGGTCTCGGGGACCACCTCTTGTTTCTGTGCTCTCCTGTGTGTTTTGTGTAGCCCGGGAGAGACCATCACCTAACCCAAGGTCTCAGATCATTTTCTGAACTTTTTCATTGTTAGGAAGTTTGGTCTAATGGGTTCTCCTTGTTGATGGGCTTTTCATTTTAGGTGGCGCTGAGATTCAAACCCAGAACCTCACACATGATAGGCAAAGGCTCTACCCCTGAGCTGCAACCCCAGCCCTATCATTTAGACTCTGAGGTTTCAATCTGTGATCCATTTTGAATTCATTTGGAGGTAGGGTATGATGTGGGCCAAATCCTATTGTTTTCACTTCTTGAAAATATCTTCAAGCCACAGGCATCTTTAGACCCAGGAGCTGCTGCAGAATCACCCTGGGGAAATGTCAGGGCTGCGGTCAGAGGCTTGGCGGTCACACCTGCATTGACGTGCACCTGTGTAGGCTGTGAATATGTCTATTCTGTCATCCAGGGGCTTAGTGCATGTGTGTGCCCACGCGCAGGGACAGCCCCTGAGATGGGAGTCACAAATACAGGCAGAGACCCCAGCTCAGGCTCAACTTTTCCATGGGATGCTATCTAGGAGACGTCACCTATGCTGGGGAGGAGGGTCGCACTCTCCCTGAGCAACGCCAACCCCACCCTAGTGGGGCAGTAGTTGGAAAGGGGACGTGCTGGGGACAGCATCCTGAGTCCTCCAGGAAGACTGCCTGGTGTGGTGGGAGGCACAGGCTGGGGAGCAGGAGGGGCCTCGCAGGACACGGATCCTGTGTGGGGCTGCCCTGGGGTCGGGGAAGTGACTTGGTGGGTCAGCACAGAGTGACTGAGTCTGGGCCGAGCTGTGCAGACGGGGGCTGGGGGTGATGACAGGATTCCCCAGGAGGCTCCGTGAAGGACAGGCCCTGGCAGGACTAGCACCAGGGGCCAGTCCAGGCAGGGAAGCCTAGAGCATGTGGTGTCCCCTCCCTGCAGGCTTCAGGACTCGGGCCTCTCCGCTCCGGATTGCAAGGCCTTGGCCTTGATGCTGGCGAAAAACAGGAAGCTGACGCTGCTGGACCTCAGTGATAACAAGCTGGCTGAGGGTGTGCCCACATCGTGCGCAGCCTTGCGCCACCCAGACTGCACCCTGCAGACGCTGGTGTAAGTGGACTGGGGTGGGCAAGGGGCACGCAGGATCCCTGGTCGCTGCACTCTGTCCACCAGCTGAGACCGCAGCAGGGCTTCAGGGCACCAGCTGAGGATCCTCGGCTTCAACAAAGAAAAAGCACACATGGATCCTAAAAAGAAGAAAGAAATCATCTTTGGGTGAAACAAGGTCTTTATATTCATATTTCAATGATAAAAGTATTTTCCTAAGTAAAAAAGATTTTTATATTGTTATCTAAACAGATGATGTAAACAGAATGATTAAAAAAGAGATTATATATACTAAACTGAGTATAATTAATTTAAGGGTATTTCAGGCTATTTTCCTAATTTAACTATTCTAATGTGAGCTAAGATTTTGTCCATATTTTAACATGATCAGCATCTATTAAAATGTAAGTTTATTTCTTTAAAGAAAGATCCTTATTGCCTAATAATTCTTACTGTTTAAGACAAAGATTAATTTTGGTAAATAAATTCACATTGTTGATTAAACATTAAGTATATTGAACTTCTAACTTAAATCTCGATTTTAACAATTGTCCTTAGAGACTAAAATTGATTGATTCTAAGACACTGAGATACTAATTTTTACATATTTTGTTAGATAATTATAAAAACCCCCAACATTTTATTAAGACTAAGTTTCTCTAGATTAAAATTATATATTAATTTTAAACAATAAAGGTTACAAACTTTAAAAAATTCATTGATATTATATAAGTTCTCTGACTAGATCTATTGTCCATAAAAAATATAGTAAGATTTATACACTGCTCCCTACACAAAAAATAACCTTAATCATATTTTTAAAGGCAATTAAGAGATACCTATTTAAAGGATAATATTCTAAAATATAGAGATTTTGAGACCTTCTCTCAAAAAGATTGAGGATTCTTTCTAAATTGTTAGGATGGATCGACTAGTCTATATTAAAAATTTTTAATAATCAATAAATGGTAAATCTATTCTTAGTCATTTAAATACTTGTACTATTATCTGTAACTTAAACTAATAATACTATGACTTATGCCAAGCCTTTACTCAATTTTATTGAATAAGATAAAGGGGGAACAGGATCCCGGAGAGACACTAGATTTTACAAAATACTTTAAAAGTTTTTTCTTAAATTGTAATATTGAGAGTCTTAATGTTACTGAACATGATTCAGTAAATTTAATCAGATATCAAAGGAGAGTTTCAACCAGTCATCATGATAATGACTGAGAAACCTGGCACAGGAAGGTCAATTTCCAGCTACAGAGTTTGTAGCCATGCAGCTTCACGAGCTTGTCAGGTAAATAAAAACTATGAAAAGACTTATATGGACCCATTTCCCAGGTCCACTTTTAATGTGTCTTGCAGTGTGGACTGGAAAGTCCACCCATGAAACTAGATTAATTGTCCTGACTGTAATGGTCAGTTATACCTGTATGTTGATTCTATGGTAAAGAGACTGTCTGGAAATATCTTTTGAGAAAAAGACAGCATTGAAAAAACGGATTGTTCCGCATCCGTATGGATGGTGGTTATGGACCAGATGTGAGTAACACCAATCATGGGTCTGTATGAGGGATCTCTCTTCATCTGTCTCTCTCAGCTTTGTCTCTATATTACAGTTTGTCTGTCTATGGCCTGTCTCCTTCCTTCCTGAACGCATCCCCACCAGCCCAGTGCTGTGAGCTGGGCCCTCCATGGAGAAGAAACCTGAGTTGGCTGATCCCAGGGTAAATGCTGGCGTGGAGGCCACGGGGGCATTATCTATCAAGGAAACAGAGAGCCCTCTTGGGGACGATGCCATGCACACTCCACATCACCCTGTTTGGCCCCGGAGGATGGCTGGTTAGCCAGTGACAGGTAAGATTCCTCAAGGGAGGGACAACCTAAGACAGGCACAGTGGCAGAGGGGCCATTAGGAGAAAATTTGGGGGCCAACAGAGGTGAGGCAAAGAACCTCACCCCGCCACTGGTGCAAAGGCCTAATTCTTCTCCCTTTCTGAGAGAGGTCTCCTGCCCCATGGCTGCTTTGCTCCCCACACCCAGCTCAGATCAGAACCCTAGTGACAGAGACTAGTCAACAGTGACTGCCTGCTCACCACAGCAGGAGACAAATGCAGCTACAGGAATGGGCCATGTCTGGATGCTTTTCTCTTTCTTGGTTCTCATTTTTTTTCTATGCTTTTCCTTTCTTTTCTCATCAGGGTTCTCCTTTGACAATAAATTTAATAAAAGAGGAGAAAATGTTAGAATAGCCTTCAATTGCAACTAACAGCTAGGAGCATATAGAGTTTCCTCACAGTATGGTTACACTAGGCAGAAGATGATTGACTTATGGATATTATCTTGCTAATGTAGACTGACAGGCACGCCCCACTCAAACCCTGTAACAGTTGTGTACATTCCAAAAAGAAACTGAGCTGCTGAACATTGACTTGAGGTTTGTCACCAGTCAGTTGTCACCAGCTCCCGTGACTGAGGTAGCCAAATAGCCAAGCAACAAATTGACCACACAGAAACTTATGCTAGACAGCAGATAAAAAACCCAAGCCAGCCAATTATGCTGGACTTTAGTGACTAAGACTACATTTACCTTTATGGATAATTGTTGGAAAGATTATTAAGATAGATTTTTCCAAGGGTATTTGTATTACTGACAGACCTAATTAACTCCTTAAATAAGAGAGTAAAGAGAAAAAAATGATAAATATCCCGTAGCCTATAAAAATACAACTTATTGCCTCATTAATTATTGCCAGCTAATATTTCAAAACTATAATATGCTGAAGTTAATATTCAGGCTTTGAAACAGGTATATGTCTATTAACCAGACCTAGACAAACTGCTGGTCTCATAATCCCTAAAGTAACTACTTTAAATATTATTTCTTGCTTATTCAATTTCGGCCTTTGTGGCTATGTGTTAAAACTTACAATGTATGGATTTTCTTAATGTTTGACTTAAATTACATCCAACTTCCTTCATGGTCAGATAAGTGCTGATGGAAGGATGAGAACTAAGTAATGATGTTCTAGAAGACAATGTAATGAATAATGTGAGTGAGCCCTTTGCTCTATGGTTTATGGAGAGGCCTAAATGCCATGGCAATGAAAATGTCTGTTACTGTGGCCAAACGCAATGCCTCCCAATAAAATTGGGAAAAGATTAAAAATCTTCTGATGAGTGTTTGGCAAGGTAATAATAATCCAGATTATTCTGTTGACTGTCATGAAGATAATGTTTTCTACTAATTCTTTTTGTGTTTCAATAACAGATTGTGATGACCTTGGACCAAGAGCCAAGTGACTGAAAGAAAATTTCCCACATTCATTTTTTTTTTATATTAAGAAAGGGGGAATATGTGGGAGGCCAACCTTATGGGTGACTGAGTTACACTCCCCAGCTGGGTGCTGAGGCGCTCAGTCACAGAAATGGGTGTGTCTTGCTACAGCCCCATGGGTGAAGCTATGCTCACCTGTTCCTTTGTAATATAAACCGTTGCCCTGTTTAGGAGAGAATCTTCCATGGAAGTGCCTTGTGTGTGTCCCCTCCTCTTACTGTGCCCTTGGGTGTGGCCCACCCAGGTGTCAGTCAACCTGCTGACAGTGGACATCATGAAGATAGACTCAGCCCCTGAAACCTGACCCCTTGCCTCATTTGAATAGCTTCCCTCAATAAAAGAGGTCAGTGCGTGCTCTTGCTCTCTCTGTTTCTGCGGACCCTTAAGGTCAGAGGAGCCGTCACAGCAACCCCAAAGAAAAAGATATTTGTGTCTCTTGTGTGGTTATTTCGTGCAGCCCAGTTAGCCCAGTTTAACTAGAGTGACCCCTGAGCCTTTTAGTCGCAAGAACAGAAACCTGGCACCCTTTCACCACTGAGTGAACCTCCTCCTCCTCCAACTGACCAAATGAGGGTGAGGGCGTAACACCGCCACCCTCTTTATCATGGCCACAATGTGACTGATGGTGTTCCAAGAAAGAGAAGGGGCATCTGCAGATGTGGAGAGCCACCCAGAGAGCTGCCCAGTAGGCCCAGATGTGGACCCACCACAGGACAAATGCCTCAGGAAGGCTTCTCCGAGCTCATGGCACACCGTGCGTGACACCACAATGACCCCTCAGCGTTTCGTGCAAGCCCAGCCAAAACAAGGTCCCCCACAAATTCCCCAACTCTCCTGGCCCACGTGAATGACCTGATGACTGACAGGGAGAGCCGGGGGTTGATCCCAGGGCTTGCAGGTCCCCATTCCACACATGCGCTCTGAAGTATTGAAAACGCCGTGCACATCGGAGTCCACACCTTTCTCAGCCCTTCTTCCTCTGGACTCAGCCTCACCAGCCTCTCGGCCTCACCAGCGTCCAGGCCACACATGCAGACAGCCAGCAGCACCCAGCCCAACCCATGCCTCGTGGCCTCCGATGGCCCGCAGGGGACATGCACCTGGGCGAGCCTCACCTCCGAGTTTATACTCTGTCTTTCTGCGCCTCCTCCTCTGGGCACTCTCACCCCTACCCTGCCACATTTTCTTCCTTGTCCTGAATCTCAGGGTGCTTAAAATCAGGAACCACCCATGTGAGGCTATTCTAGAGCTGCATCCTGAAGGCTGGTCCCTGGAGCAGCACTGTCACCCTGGGTGGGGAGGGATGCTAAAAATGCAGAGCCTCAGCCCCTCCTGGCACCTGCTGAACCTGGGTAGAGCAGCCTGGGTTCAGCAAGCCCTCCAGGGGGTCTGTTGTTGGCTTAAGTTGGAAACCACTGTTTTAGAGGGTGCTACAACGTCCACGTTCTTTCCTATCATTTTCTCCCTCGATGATTTCTACTTTTTAAAAATGAGAGCCTACACCTGTAATCCCAGCGGCTCAGGAGGCTGAGGCAGGAGGATCACGAGTTCAAAGCCAGTCTCAGCAACTCAGTGAGACCCTGTCTCTAAAGAAAATCCAAAATAGGGCTGGGGATGTGCCTCAGTGGTCGAGTGCCCCTGAGTTCAGTCCCCGGTACCCCACCCCCCAAATGTTGTGTTGGGTGTTATAATTGTACACAGCAGGGGGTCCATCCTAACATGTTTGGACCTGCATACATGGGATCCAGCACCCCCCTTCCCTTCCCTTCCCTTCCCCATTCCCTCCTCCCTGGGTCCCTCCTCAATCTCTCTCCTTTGCTCTACTCCTTTCCCTTCCATTCCCAAGATATTCCTTTTTTAAAATTCCTGTTTTGTTCTCTTTAGCTTTTGCATATAAAGGAAAACCCCACCCTTGACTCCTGGCCTGGCTGTTTCTCTGGGTGCTGTCCTTCTGTTCCTTCTGTTCACCAGCACATGCCATTCTTTCTCTCTTCTTAGGGCTGAGTAAAACTCCACTGTTCTGGTGTAGATAGGAGGTGACCCCCAGAGGCTGGTGTGTGAGGCAGTGCGAGAGTGTCCAGCCTTTGCGTGACCAGACGTCATCCTCTGATGGGATTTCCTCTTCCTCTTCTTGCCCTCTGCCATGATGTCTGCCTCCCCTCTGGCCCAGAGGAACAGAACCAGCCATCTATGGACCGAGACTTCTGAAACTGCGAACCTGAAATAAACCCCCCCCCCATATTTTTGTCAGGATCGCGTTTTCTTTCCCACTCATCTGCTGACAGACTCCCGGGCTGTTCCCAACTCGGCTGTTGGGCGTGGAACACTGTAGCGTGTTGGACAAATGCCAAGGAGTGGGCTCCCTGGTCGGTTCCATTCCTAGTGCTTTGAGGAATCTCCTTAGCACCAGGTACTCTGCGGGGTGCCAGCCCTTATTTCTCAACATTGGGATCCTGGATGTAGTCAATGTTCAGCCTTAACTCCTGACAGACCCCTAGATGAGACGACTTGCTCACACCCTCACAACACACCTACGGGACAAGCATGACCCCTCAGACCCCAAGCCTTCAGTGTGGACACCTAAGACACGAGAATGACCTTGTAAGGGAAAAGCCATCACCATTTAACAGCAGAAAACACATTTGACAGCATTGTAAGATTTCTAGTTTTCCCATAGCCTTCTGGACATTTGTAATATCACAAAAATTTTTTCAAAACCCGAGTGTGCCAGGAGGTGAATAGGGAACCTGGTACCTTTGAACAAGCAGGTGGTTAAAGAAGCAAAGAACTGTGAAGGCAAAACGAAAGAGAATGCACAAAGAAAAAGAAATGGAGGTGACCTTGGCAGCCAGGGCCATTTTCAAGGGGAAACGCGGCAGCCACAAGGAGGGTGTGGGTCTATAGGGTTTCAGCAGAGTCAGGTCTTTGGGGGGAGGTAGCTACACTTGGTGGGCTTTGGGTGGGCAGGGGGATGTGGGCTGAGTCACAGCAGGAGGGAGTCCTTGAGCAACCAGAGGAAGGATGATAGATAAGGGACATTGTGACGGTTCAGAGTCCCCAGTTTCCTTTTTCCCTAGAGGGGCTATAAGTTTCCACCTCTTTAATTTGATAACTCGAGCCATAGGATTTATGCCATGAACCCCCATGAGGTACAGGTGCAGGGACAGGAGATCAAGCAGGGAACCAGGTGAGATCCGGAAGTTTCAGACATTATTCCCAGGGGAACAGCCCCCCAGGAAAACCTTTCATCTTCTCCTCGTACAGCTTATCAAAGGCTTTGGCTTGGGCCACTGTGAAGTGATGATTCCAGTCCCCACAGGAGCCTGGCAAACACGAAGCTGAGACTCAGATGAGAGCTACCCACAGGTCGGACCCCGGCACATCTCCTTGATGTGTCTTGCCATCACCTGGGAAGGACACTGGGCTAACAGCAGAGTGTCCAGGGCTCACCGGGGAGCCGCCACACCATCACACCCTTTCATACTCTACCCACCTGGAAATGATTTCCTGCCTGCCCTCTCGTCTCTCCTGGCCCAGCCCATACACTCTGCACCCTTAATGATGGCGGCCACATCTTCTGATACGTCTGGAACCTATCTGCTTCTCACTACTGCCATTTCCACCACCTGTGGCCAAGCCAATGGCATTTCTGACCTGGATGACCGCAGTAGATTGTGAGAGGTCCCTGGGCTCTGACTGCTCGCCTTTACAAGTTCTCCCCAGCACGGCAGCCACTGGGATCTCTCCCCAGATCCAGGGATCCAGCCCCTTCCTGCTCCGTCTCTCCCAACCTGGGTGTGACTCTAGGTGAGGGATCCCTTGTTGTTCCCTTCGCCGTCCCTTGTGACTCTCCACTTGCCTTTCACCTGGTTCTCTGGATCAGCCTCAAACGTGACAGGCTTCCCCCCACCTCAGCCGCATGTCTCCTCCCTCCTCCCTTGGGCTCTCTGATAGACCCAACCTGATTTTCTCTCAAAATTGGGAGCCATCTCGCCACAAAGCCATGAAAAGCTAATTTCGGCTTTACTGTAAGTTACTGCAAATTCTGAACCTGCTTGGAATGCCTGCCCGTGCCTTGAACTCACCCCTGCCTGGCTCTCTGACCAGAGAGCAGCCCTCTCTGAAACTTTAGTGACTCCTCACAAATCTTGGCCTTCCCTGGCCAGACAACGACCCTCTCTGAGGCTCTAATGGTCCTCATAAATTCTGATGTTGGGGCCAGCAAAAAAAAAAAAAAAAAATGTGAACAACCATTCGTGTGATGCTGTCGAGTTCTGTTATCTGTAACCCCCGTTTGTGTAACTCTCTGGGCTATGAAGCTGGGCTGCAGGAAAGCCGCAGCTGCTGTCTTGTTCCCGCGGTTTTGGGTGGGAGAGGCAGCCCGGCCGGTCAAGATAATAAGCTTGCTTTAATTTGATTTTAATTGGAGTCAGTGGTCTTTTCTGGCGTCCTGGTCTAACATTTTGGAGTTCCCCTGTGAGATGACCCTGCCCGGCCAGACCACAAGAGCAGACTGCTGGAAATCCTGAAGCCGGCCTCCACTCCAGGGCTCCGGGCTGGAGAGCCACTCTAGGGGGTGCGCACCTTGAGATGTTTCAAGGCCTCGGAGTGGGCCTTCGTCCCTGGAGCACTGCAGTGAACTGCCGCACTAAACTCTCAGCAAGCACCTGGGGGAGGAGGCCTCCATAGGTAAGTGGCGCCTTTATAACATCTGGTATCCGGTTAAGGGAGACCTCTTCTGAGGACAGAGAGGTGGCCTGGCGAGGCTCACATATACTCCTGTCCGGACAGTAACGAGAAATCGTTCTGTCTTCTGTTCTGTTCTGTAGAAAATTCCTCTGGAAGGGTAGAGAGGTGCTGACGGGCACGCACGCGCTCCTACCCCGGAGCTTTAGCAAGACTTGCATTGCTCCTCTGTTTATCTGTTTCGGCTCCGGGTTTCTGATTTCTTGTGTTTTGTTCTGTGTTCTATATGTTTTCTGTTTGTTTGTTTGTTTGTATTTGTGCCTTTTGTTGTGTGACTTCTGTGGTAGAAACTTAAGGATATTGGACATGAAAATGGGTAATAAAGCAAGTCAGCCTGACACCACTTTGGACTGCGATGAACTTTACCCCCCTTTGTTAAGCAGGAGGAGAGAAGCCCCTAGCTGGCTGCTTGAAGCACCTCCAGTGCAGAGGGCAGTGCCTGCTGGGGACCTAAGAACTGAGTATCTCCCAGGTTAACAAGTGAGACTCCTTTAAAACCCCTTGTCCCTCCAGATCAAGAGAGTCATAACCTTTGGGCAGAGTCCCCTGTGTTTCTCCTTTGTTAGCAAAGCAATAAACCTCCCTTTTTCTTTTTCTCAAAACCCTGTCCTCATTGTTAAATTGGCATTAATTTTTCTTCACGTTCAGGAACCAAACTTTCAGTTACAAATTTTGATACCCCACCTCACCCCCCGGAACTTTTTGAGAGCTGACTACTGAAATGTTAGGAGATGGAGCACGCCTGGGGTGGAACCGAACCAGAGGAATTAATCCTGTAAGTAAAAGGAGGGACTGAGGGACTCCCAGCAGCTGCAGATGCCCTGTTGCTTTGGGGAATTCTCTCCTTCCTTCCCTGTACTGTAAGGATTATGCCACCTCTGTCTTCTTAAAAAGAGAAAAAGAAAAAGGGGACACTGAATGCAGTAAAGTCGCCACCGAGACCCTTGATTTACATTTCAGGTTGCCCCTCTGTGAAAACATCTGGTCCCCTTGTGGGGACATCTATGGTGCCACTGGTGTAGGAGATTTTTCTCTTATCTGCCCTGTTTTAAACGTTTCTGTCTGTCAGCCATAGTCTGGAGCTCCTTTCTGTCTGTCCTATGTCTTTGTTTCTGGCCCCTTAAGACATGTGCAATAGTGTGTTGATATTATAAATTGTTTCTTGGGAATGATCTTGGCTGAATGTGTGTCTAAAAGATGATGTTTTATTGCAACAATCTGGTATCTGAATGGGTTTTTGAAGCATTGCACAATCTTGCAGTTAAAAGTTGGGTTTAGGGAATTGTTTAATTTATTATTTCAGATGATTATGCCAGAGAACTTAAATACTTAGGATGGAAAACTAAAGAACTCTACTTCCAAGTTGGCAAGTAACTTCCCAATCATTCAGTTTTTTTCCACCAATTTTGACTTGGGTAGCCTGGGAAAATGTCACTGTGGGTACCAGTGCATTAATTTGGACAAGGATAGTAAATCATAGTATGGTATCTGTTGACAAAACAAGTTGTAAAGATATAAAATTTTGTGAATTGTATCTTAAACTTGTATCACAATTTTCAACATCTGAACCTGAAATTTATGACTTATGGTTAAAATGCCTTAGGCCTGAGGAGTCTGCTCAGAATAGCAGTTTTTCCCTGCTCCTTCAGACCTCAGCCAGGACTTATGTTGAAATGCAAATGAAAGAAGCCTGCAAGCTCAGTAGGAGACTGATCTGAGGCCTAAAAGAAAAAAAAAAAAAAAAAAGTAAATTGTATGGCATTTACTAATTACTAGCCAGTCATTTTTTCTAGGACTCTTGTTTTTTTTCTTAGATTCTAAATTTTTTTTTGAGCTCATGATTTTGATCCTGCAGACCTAGGTTCATGTTTTTTGATCAGTTCTATCTTTGACCAACTGTGGAGTTTTTGAAAGATTGCAATGGAGATTTCCCCTGTGAAAAGCTACATGGCCTTTTCTATTGTTATGTTCAATTTGATTTTAATTGGAGTCAGTGATCTTTTCTTGAGTCCTGTTCTAACACTCTCCCAGCAGAGACTCACATCTGGTCATCTCATCTGTCGCCTCATTCAAGTCTGGACTCCAATGCAACCTTCCAAGTGAGGTTTCTCATCACCAGTTTAGAGACGTTCGCCTCCATACTTATTTACTCACAGCAGTGACCAAGATGGACCTGCTCTGCGTGTGGCTCCTGTGTGCATAGTGTATGGATTTCTAACCTATCAGGAAATCAACATTCTTAAAAAATTGTCTAAGGCTTCGTGTTTCAAAGAGTGACAGACATAGTGTATATACTTAATAAATAATGACTGAAGGGATTTATGGAAAAACAAGAAGTTTTTCAATATGGCCATTTTACAGGTGAGAAAAGAAAGTCCTGGGTGGGCTGCCCAGCGAGAAAGCGATACACGCAGAAATGACGTCCCCCATGTTGATGGGGGAGTCATGAGCACAGCATTATTTTACGTATCCCATAAGTTAATTTTGAAATGGTAGGGCAACATGTTAGTTAAATTACTGTGACCTTTAGACTGCATACTAGTCTATTAATTGATATAGATTATATAAATACAAATAGCATAACTCAACTTGAATAAATATAAGTAATAGAGCAGATTGTCCGGTATGTAACTGGTATCCTGTAGATGTTCCTCTCCTGTTCATGATTATCTTCATGGTTAGAATAGTTTCTCTTTTTTTAGTGGTCAATGGACTTTATTGTATTTATTCATATGTGGTGCTGAGAATGGAACCCAGTGCCCCGCACGTGCTAGGCAAGCGCTCTACCACGAGCCCCAGCTCCAGCCTTAGGAGAGTTTTTGTGGATTTTCTCTGCTCATGTGTTGCCCAGAACATGACTGGCTACTGATGATCCAGAAAGAGGTCCTCCTTCCTAGAATTTTGGTAAATTTAGTATGTATGGCTTCCCACCCTGAAGCATCAGACCCCGAGGACTTCACCACAAGGTGATGGCTGGGCGTGACTCCACCCTGGCTTGTACCTGTGAACGCTTTTCCACGCTAGACCTTGGGAGGAAACAGGGTGAAGGAAAGTTCCAGACCACAGGTGCTGCACACAGCCGGCGCTTATCTCAGTGCTGCAAACAGAACCTTCCAGGAAAGCTCTGATCCAGGAGGGAAGTTGGACATCAGCGGGGGGAGCCCCTGCGCGTGGTGGTGAGGCTCCTGCTTGCTGGACGCAGGGCGCCTGCTGATCCTGGAGCAGGATGAGGAGTGGGCTGCTGGGGTCGGCTGCTCGGGGTCTGCTCACTGGTGGTTGGACGACTCTGCGGGTTACTTTTCCTTTGTCTCACTGTGCTGGTCAGTCAGAGGAGAACCCCGTATTTCTCTTCCTGTGCCCGACGTGTCTGACTCCTGCTAATTGGAAATCCTGCGTATCCTGCAGGCATCCATTTCTGTTTTTCCTCAATCCTCAGCTGTCAGAAGTCTTACTCCAAATTCTTGGGCGAGGGCTGCCATACCCACACCACCGACGGGGTGGCCGGCAGCCATACCTACACCACCGACGGGGAGGCCGGCAGGGTGGGGTGCTCCTCAAGGAGTGGAGGCTGGAAGTCTGGACGAAGGTTCTGGAAGCTTCCTTCTGAGGGTTTCTGGGAGGATCCGTTCCAGGCCTTTCTTCTTGGTGGGGAGATGGTCGTCTTCTTCCTGGGTCTTCAGATTGACCTCCTTCCATGTCTCTGTCCAAATGTCCTCTTCTGAACGCACGAGTCACAGTGGACCGTGGCCCAGTGTAATGGCCTCGTTTTGA
Organism: Urocitellus parryii; assembly: GCF_045843805.1. NCBI lineage: Eukaryota > Metazoa > Chordata > Mammalia > Rodentia > Sciuridae > Urocitellus > Urocitellus parryii. The sequence goes on along the minus strand of NC_135545.1, from coordinate 15,073,569 downwards.
CCCAGACACCTGGGAAAGGCCCTGTCTCCAGAGGCAACCGCGTTCTGAGGCCCTGGGGGCCGGGGCCACCGCTGACTGTGATGTGACAATGGTGTGATGTTTTCAGGAAAGCCCACCGAGCTCAGGGTCTCCATCGTGTTTACTCTTCTGTGTTAACGACTTGATGATTTTGATATTCTGGCCAAGGGACGTTTGGATGTTATAATGCGGTGGGTAAAGTGTCTCTACCCATGTTGGTGACTGCACTTTAAACTAAATTAACAAGTCGACATATGTTTTTATTGATGTCTTTCTGTTGATTTAGCAAAAAATTATTGTAAAGTGCCTATTCTGTGATGTGTAATAACCAGAGACAGGAATGTGCAGAAATACCCAATAATACAATGGTTCCAGGGTCGATAGTAATAACTAGAGATAATAATAACCACGATTGCCTGGGGAAAATGCGACAGCTGAGGTGTGGAAGTGTCCACCCGAGCCAGAGGGTGGTGACCTTGGCCACTGGGAGGCACCCTGGGTGGAGCCAGGAGGATGTGGATCTGGTGGGAGGGACTGGGCCATGGGGCAGGCCCTGAGGGCCACATGGGTTTCTGCGGCTCCAGTCTCCTTCTCGGTCCACCCAGACCACCAGGAGCGGAGCAGCCCCCAGCCCCAAACAAACCCTTGCTCCTGGAACGTCATCTCAGGTCCTTGGTGGCCCATGCCAAGCTGACTAATGGGACAATGACGGCTCCTGTCTACCAGGGTATCAGCACCAGGGGAGGTTCTCCGGGGCTGGGCTTGGGATTGTGGTAGGTGTGGGAGGTCCGGGAGGGCAGCAGCTCTCTCTGCTGTCACAGTGGCCCGCCCAGGCAGGACCATCTCCAATGCTGCCTGCCCCTCCCAGGCCCTCTCAGCTTCCCCCAAGCGCCTGGGCACCAGGAGTCAGGGTTGGTGGTGCAGTCCCCTCTCGTGAGTGCGCATGGCCTCCAGTCCTCTGGCATTCCCAGATCAGAGCCCTTCCTTTTACCTTTTCTTGTGACTGTGAGACCGGTGTTCATGTGCTCCTCAGGAAGGACAGCAAAGTTGGACATCTTTTTTCGTTTCATGACTTGGAAGGAGCTGTTCTTGAGGACGGAGTCCAGTTCTTCTGGATTTAACTGATTTCCCAGGAACTGACAGATCCTGTCTATGGTGCTTCTTAGGTTCTAAGAGGAATAAACCCCGTGTGAGGATGTGAAAGAGCGAGACAAAAGCGAGAAGGAGAGGAGGGGCGGTAGAATGAGGAGACAGAGAAGCAGGAAGAAAGAGAGGACTATGATCCGGAAGTGAGCAAGGACCAGGTGGAGTGGGTCAGCCTGAGGTCCCAGAGATTCTGGAGGCTGAGGCTGGAGGATCACAGGTTAGAGGCCAGGCACACCTTGAAAAAATCCTATGCAACTCAGTGAGATCCTGTCTCAAAATAAAATATAAAAAAGGGCTAGGGATGTGGCTCAGGGTTTAAGTGCCCCTGGGTTCAATCCTCAGTACCCCACAACCCTACCAAAAAGAAATCCTTCAAAAAACAGAAGTGAGGGCTGGGGTTGTGGCTCAGAGGTAGAGCGCTCGCCTAACATGCATGAGGCACTGGGTTCCATCCTCAGCACCAAATGAAAGTAAAATAAAGACATTGTGTCCACCTGTAACTAAAAATAATAAATATTATAAAAGAGAAACACACGTGAGAAAGGATTGAGTTAGATATAAGAAAAAAAAAAAGGAAAGAGGCCAAGAACAGCGGGCATGAGGGACGTGTACGAGGTGAGGTGAGGAGAGGACAGACGTGGGTTTCCTTTTTTTAAAAATTTTTTTATTTTGACACCTCCAAGACAGGGCCTGGGGTTTCTTCTCTATTTTTAGCAGTTTTATTGGAACACAGCTTTGTATATTTATGTGTTCATCGTGCTACTGGGGACAGAACCCAGGGGTGCTTTAGCAGTCGGCTGCATCCCATTTATATTTTCATTTATTTTTTTCAGTTTTGAGACAGTGTCTTGCCAAGTTGCTGAGGCTGGCCTTGAACTTGTGATCCTCCTGCCTTGGCCTCCTGAGTCACTGGGATCACAGGTGTGCACAATGACACCTGGCTTGAGGAAACGGATTTTTATAATAAGAAATGATTTGCATGGGATGGAAGACCTTCTTCTCAGGACTACCGTGCTTTTATTATCATTTTTACTCCATGGGTCCCAGTTACCATCTAGCAAGAAGGTGCGTAGCTGTGGCAGTGACTCACAAGTTCTCTCTGAGTTGGGGGAGAAGTGCAGGGGGGCGGGGGCTTGCTCTGGAGCTGTGGCAGAGGCCTCTGAGCTCGGCCAAGGCTTCCTGGCCCAGAAGGCCCTGCAGCAGGCCCTGTGGCAGGCAGGGGTGTCTCAGGCCCAGGGGAACACCTGTGTCTCTGCCTCCTCCCTCTTTTGTCTGTTTCCACTAAAGGTCAAGTTCTTTTCCAATGGTCCAGTCGCTATTAGGGTTGTATTTTTTCATACTTTCTTTAAAAATTCCAAAAAATCAGAAAATTTTGAAATTTCGAATTCACATTAATCCCATTCATAATTAATTGACTCCCACAGAGCAACTGCACGAATCTACGATGTCCCTACGACGTGCCACGACCAGACCCAGGGCACTGGCATGTCTACGCCTCAGACTAGGTCACCAGTCCGTGCTGGGTGCCTTCAACTTCCTATTAGCTGTTTGGAAAGGCCTGAGCCCTCGTTGCCCCCATGTTGTCCCCTGGGCTGCGGAACAGCAGGCTCTGATTCTGCTCTCCAAGGAGCCCCAGTCCCTCCTTTCCAGTTTTGAGCACCCCGTGGTACCATTGGCACGTCTAGTTCTGGGCATGTCCAATGCTTATTAACACTGAGCTCCGTCTCTGTCCTGTCTCAGGCAGCAGAGATGACGGACAGTTGGACAGCTGGACACACCTCAGGGAGGAAACCGTTCCTACCCGCCCCTCTCAACACTAGGTCCTCAGCAGCATTGTACGTCATGCTCCCAGGAAAACCTGAACCCCATGGGGTGCAGGCCAGGCACAGGAGGGCCCTGTGGATGGTGCAAGAGGAAGTGAACTGGAAGACGTGGGGAGGGAGCACGGAGCTTGGGGAGGTTCAAGCAGGGAGCTTGGGGAGGTTCAAGCAGAGCAGGGCGATGGAGGCCCAGGGCTCATCTCAGTCTTTGTGACCCCTGAGAGGCTCTGCATTGACAGGGAACTTGGAGGGGAGAAACTGAGGACCAGGGATGTCAGGGGGAGCGAAGATGTTGGGGCGCAGGCAGGCACTGGCTATAATGGGGTTCACCTTCTGCAGATCCTCATAACTCAGCAGCAGGACGTTCTCCCTGTTTCTCACGGAAATCCAGCCACGAATGTGCTCGAACCATGATCCCTAGGGAACTGCGGGGCGGGTATGGGGGTGCAGGTCACACACTCCAGGAGAGCAGAGAAGCTACACTCCTCCCCACCCCCCCAGCCCCTGCCAGGCTGGTTAGGATACAGCTGACAGATGACACGCCTATGTACTTACAGCGCCCAGGGGTTCCTCTTCTCACCATGGTCACCACTCCCTCTACGTCTACCTTCCTCAGTGGCTCTGACAAAGATTAGCCTCAGGGAGGTCTCTAACAGTGGGATTAGCTCTCAGGTCTCCACTGCCCTACACACACACACACACACACACACATGCACACACATGCATGCACACAGGCACACACACATGCACACACACGCATGAACACACATGCATTGACACACAGGCACACATGGACACCCGCGCATGAACACACATGCACGCACACACACATGCACGCACATGCACGCACACACCGGCACACACGAACACACGCATAAACCCACATGCATGCACACACACGGGCACCCACGCACATGCACACACACATGCATGCACGCACGCACGTGTGCGCACACACAGGCACACACTCACATGCATGCACACACAGGCACACACACATGCACACATATGTATGAACACACATGCATGCACACATTCACATGCACACACGGACATGCACACACACACGCACATGCACACACATGCCAGCACACACATATGCATGCACACAGTGAAATGTTGGGATTCAGATGCTTGGCCTAGTCTTCACCTTGCACGCCCATCGTTGGTCATCGCTGGTGGCCAGACAGCCTCGTGGCTTGTGCCACGGGAAGGACCATGCACAAGAGACAAAGCCATCTCTCCTCCAGGACCAGACAGAGCTTGGGAGGGTAGCTCTCTCCAGGAGCATCCTGATTCCTCCTGAGGGCAGGGCCTCTCCAATTGTCACCTCTGACAGATTCCTGCCCCTCCCAATGTTGTCACCCTGGTGCTAAGCTCATGACACATGGCCACTGGGGGACATTTCAGCCATATCCAAACCATAGTGTTCTGCCCTGGGCCCCAAGGCATGCCTGTCCACCCCACAGGCCTGAAGTCCCAACTGTCCAGCACGCTCAAGAGTTCAACTTCAAGGCTTCATCTTAGACTCAGGCCAATGTCTTCCAGGTGTGAACTCCATTTCCCTGCTTCTGGGGTCCCTGGCTTGCTTCCTGTGGCTCCTGTGGTGACAGAGGTCACAGAATGACAGGAGCAGACCCCTGGGGCCTCTCTCAGCAGTGGAGGTGGGGTCTAGAATTTGGTGGCAACAGAAAAGAAGATTTTTCAGGGCCACAGAGCATCTCTCCCTTCTTCTGGTGGCACCCAGGAGGAAGGAACAGTGTCATCCTGCCCCAGAGGCCACCAAATTGGAAATCGAGTGGGTAAATCTGCATAAATATGGGGTAGACGCTTGAGTGGTTTTACTATATTTACTTTGAGCTCCCGGTTGGTGCTATGTTCTGAAAATGGATTGATGCCCCAAACTCAGACAGGAGTCTAATCCTGGAAGTTGAACTCAGGGTATTAAGAGGGACAAGGGCAGCTGGCCATGTACAAAGGTGTGGCCCTGGGAAGTGATCTGTTTAGGTCACTAGAGTCATGGGTCGTGATGGATCCCTGTGGCTTTTCAACCCCCCCTTCTTCATTTGTGTGGTACTGGGGACTGAACCCCGGGTCACTCTACCACTAAGCTTCACCCCAGTCCTTTTTATTGAGACAGGGTCTGGCTAAGTTGCTGAGGCTGGCCTCTAACTGGGGATCCTCCTGCCTCGTCCTCCCAGGTAGCTGGGATTACAGACATGCACCACAGTGCCCAGCCTCTTATGGCTTTGTAAGGAGGGGAAGAGAGAGCACACAGAGATCCAGGAGCACTCTCCTCAGGATGAGAGGCAGCCAGGGGCCCCTCACCAGTGCCTGTGCCATGCTCTTTGGATATTGTACTTCTGGAACTGGGAGCCCACATAAACCCTTTTCGTTTTAAAGTAGTCTGCCTTGGGGATTTTGATACAGTCCTGAAAAGCTGACTGATACAACTGGATAAACAAGAAAGAGGCCTGTGCAGGAGTTCAAGGGAGAGGGGGCAAGGGTGGGGTTGCAGGTGATGGCGTCATCACCCACCACCACGGATTCCATTTTGTAAGATTCCTGGGGGCCTCTGAAGCACAATCCAGGCTTTTCTAGACACCAGTGGCAGGATCAAATACAGCACTATTGTGAGGGGCTTTCTGCTCAGCCCTGAGGTCCACCATGTGGCTTCACTGCCCCCTTCTGAAGGGGAGGCTGGCGAGGCAGAAAGGAGGCCTGAAGCCTTCAGCGGGGGGCCGCGCTGCTCAGACAGCACTCCATGCTGAGGACGGGGGATGGAGGTGTAAGGAGAAGGTCAAGTGTGCAGTGTGTGGCAGGTGACTGCAGTGTGGCATGCAGGTGAAGCCCAGCGGGGAGGCCACCAGGATCCAGGTGAGGAGCAGCAGGGTGGCTGTGGAAGGGATGGCTAGTGGATACTGCTATTTAACAAGGGCGACGAGACACCTGCCACGGGACAAGAGCCGTCCCAACACCTGGGGACAACCATGAGCTCTGGAGGTGCTGGCCTTGTAGTGTGAGGCTCAGGGATAAGGGACTAAATAGGCGCCTGTTGGTGACAAGGACCAAGGAAGGGAGCAAATAGATATGAGTGGAGCTGGGGGTGGATGTTGCCTTAATAGGAAGGAAGGATCCCCGACTGGGGACACCACAGGGCTCCATCGAGGTTCTGGGACTTGGTTACGAGTTAGATAAGGGAAGGTGGCCAGAGGTGTGAGGCACGGGTGGCCAAGAGACGACACTGTGTGGTCAGGGTGGGGCTGGGCCTCACAGGACGCCGGTTCTGCTGCCTGATCAGGAAGAATGGGAGGCGGTGAGTTCAGGGTGTGGGGAAGATGTGCTCAGGGATGGACACAGGGGCTTCGGTGCCTGTGGAGTTCCTGGTGGACACACAGCCTTAGGTGCCTGTGGCGCCCCCTGGTGGACACACAGCCTTAGGTGCCTGTGGCGCCCCCTGGTGGACACACGGTCTTAGGTGCCTGTGGCGCTCCCTGGTGGCCACATGGGCTTCGGTGCCTGTGGCGCCCCCTAGGGAGCTGTCTTTGGGCTGCGGAAGCTTGCGAGGCCCTCACAGTGGAATGTGGGCTTTTCCCACAGCGTGGAGAGAAACTGCAAAACTGAAAGCACCAAACCTCTGCTCCCAGAGAGCACAGGGCTCCCAAAGCCACTCAGACTTTTTTTCTTAGTACCAGGGATTGAACCTGGGGTGCCTAATCACTGGGCCACACCCCCAGCCCCGTTTTTAATATTTTAAAATTCTGAGACAGCGTCTCACTAAGTTAGCCTCACGGAGTTGCTTAGGGCCTGAGTTGGTGAGGCTGGCCTTGAACTTGCAATCCTCCTGCCTCAGCCTCCTGAGCCACTGCCATCACAGGTGTGTGCTACTTCTCCCGGATTACTCAGAAAAATGTGAAGCAGAAAGGAAAAGAGGAGAAAGGGAGCTTTGAAAAGAAAGTCTTTCCCAAAAAAGACGTTTGGTGGAAGGTCAGGATTTTGTTTTTCAGAAAGAAAAGGACAAGCTGACTTTCAGAAAGTCCCAAATCAGGGAGAGCTGAGAGAAGAGCGTGAGCAGGGGGTCAGTGCCGGGAACTCAGGGAGGAGGACAGCCAGGCGGTTCCCCACCGGCAGCGGGAGGGCTGTGCTGTGCTGGCGTGCGGCAGAGCAGGAGCCTGGGCAGGTCTGGTCTCGGGGGTGATGGGCGGTGCATCCACAGGAGGCGAGATACAGGGCCGCGGGTTGGGGCCAAGTGAGGTCTGAATGGGGACCCTGTGCACCCCAGCTTCTGTGCGTGGAGGACACTCACCATTTCCTTGGATGAACTGTTCAAAGAACTGTTCCAGTGAGTCTGGATTCTTAGCAAAGTTTGTCCTGCACCAGAAAAAATAGCCAGACACAAGAGCAACTCTAGGATTTCTGATGATATGAATCACCTTAAATGGAATCACGGGAGAATGAAAAGTTAATACCGTCATTTCCACCTTTTTTGATCTTTACCTTTATTTATTTATTTGGGTACCAGGGATTGAACTCAGGGGTGCTTAACCACGGAGCCACATCCCCAGCATCCCCCTGTTGGGTTTTTATTTAGAGACTGAGTTGCTTAGTGTCTCACTAAGTTGCTGAGGCAGGCTTTGAACTGGCGATCCTCCTACCTCAGCCTCCTGAGCTGCTGGGGTTACAGGTGTGCGCTAACACACACAGATTTTACCTTTAAACTTTAGCTTTAATTTGCATTAGATGTCTCCTAAATATGAATGAAACATTTTCGTGTGTGTCTGGAAATTTAACACAGCGGTGTGCTGAGTGAAGCTACCTGCCATTTTATTTTCATTTTGAGACAGGGTCTCCCTAGATTGCAGAGGCCGCCTTAAACCTGCAGTCTTCCTGCCTCCGTCCTGGGTTGCTGGGCTCACCAGTGTGTGCTCCCGTGCCTGGCTGATGGGATGGTCTCGTGACCACAGTCATTAAAGGGACATGCAGGTTAAGGTTCCTAGGAAATATCACGGTGGCCGGATGGACAAAGGCAAGAGGAAACCATGGTACATTCCTTCTCACCATGAGAAGTCTGTGTGCTTTAAGGATCACCAACGGGGTGATGGATAAGGCATGGCATATTTATAGACACATACAATATACAGTCGTTCCCCACCCACGACACACATTCCATTGGGCGAATGAATCCAGATACCTAGGTGCTCACAGCCTGAGTCCATGTGCAGGAATAAAGAGCAACCAGAACTAGTCCACACCTGGGCGCGGTGTGCAGTCCCGCAGTCCCTGTGGCTTGGGGGCTTTAGGTAGGAAGATCACAAGTTTGAAGCCAGTCCCACGAATTTAGCGTGGCCCGAAGCAACTTAGCAAGACCCTGTCTCCAAATAAAAAATAAAAAGGGCTGTGGGTGTGGCTCAGTGGTTAAGTGCCCTTGGGTTCAATCTCTGGCAGAAAAACACACCAAAACAAAACTAATTTACAGCTATAAATAAGCATGGTATTTGCCTTTGTGGGTGGGCACTGACGGAGATGGGCACGAGGGTGCCGGGTTTCTGTTCTCGTGACTAAAAGGCTCAGGGGTCACTCCAGTCAAACTGGGCTGACTGGGCTGCACAAAATAACGACACAAGAGACACAAATAACTTTTTCTTTGGGATCGATGTGATGGCTCCTCTGACCTTAAGGGTCCACAGAAAGAGAGAGAGAGAGAGAGAGAGAGAGAGAGAGAGAGAGAGAGCATGTGCTAACCCCTTTTATTGAGGAGAAGCTATTCAAATGAGGCAAGGGGTCAGGTTTCAGGGGGCTGAGTATCTTCATGATGTCCACTGTCAGCAGGTTGACTGACACCTGGGTAGGCCACACCCAAGGGCACAGTAAGAGAAGGGGACACACACAAGGCACTTCCATGGAAGATTCTGTCCTAATCAGGGCAAGGGGTTATACTACAAAGGAACAGGTGAGCGTAGCTTCACCCATGGGGCTGTAGCAAGACACACCCATGCAGGAGACAACAACCACATTTCTGTGACTGAGTGTTTCAGCACCCAGCCGGGGAGTGTAACTCAGTCACGTGAAGGTTGGCCTCCCACATATTCCCCCTTTCTTATTATTAAAAAAAAATAAAAAGAATACAACTGGGAAATTTTATCTTACAGTCACTTGACTCTTGGTCTAAGGTCATCACGATCTGCTATTGAAACACAAAAAGAATTAGTAGAAAACATATCATCTTCACAACACAATCAACACAATAATCTGGATTATTATTACTTTGTCAAACACTCAGAAGATTTTCAATCTTTTCCCAACTTTATTGGGACGCATTATTTTTGGCCATAATAGCAGACATTTTCATTGCCATGACATTTATTTATTTGTCTCTCCATAAACCATAGAGCAAAGGGCTCACTCCCATTATTTATTACATTGTCTTCTAGAACATCATTACTTAGTTCTCATCCTTCCATCAGCACTTACTGAACATGAAGGATCTTGGAAGTAATTTCAGTCAAACATTAAGTCAATCCATACACTGTAAGTTTTAAGACATAGCCACAAAGGCTGCAATTGAGTCAGCAAGGAATAATATTTAAAGTAGTTACTTCATGGAGGGGATCTACAGCTCAGGGCCATGAAATGAGCAAAGAATGTGAGTAGGTCCAAAAAACTGCTCTGCCCTCTTTTTGTGGGGGAGGAGTTGGGGGGGTACTAGGGATTGAACCCCGGGGTGCTATACCTCTGAGCCACATTCCCAGCCCCGCTTTATATTTTGTTTAGAGACAGAGTCTTGCTGAATTGCTGGGGGACTCGCCAAGTCTCTAAGCCTGGCTTTGAACTCGAGGTCCTCCTGCCTCAGCCTCCCAAGCTGGTGGGATCACAGGCCTGGGCCACAGTGTCCAGCTGGTCCGGGACTTTCGATGCACACGAACACCACTGACAACGTGGAACCCAAGGACCACAGTGATGTGCTGTGCTTGACGTGTCCAGCTGCTCTGTCCTGCCTGACTGTCCCCATGTCCCTATGGAGGCAGGAAGAGGGCCCGCCACTGGTGCAAGAGCAAACAAGCGCCATCTGCTCGGGACGCTGGGGACACCACCCTGCTTAAGCCCTGGCATCATTAGACACGGCCCTGCTCAAAGCAGAGGGACCCTACAGGGCCCGGGGCCCTCAGTGCAGGTGGGCTGCCTCCAGCATGCACCCTGCCCTCAGCACAAGGCTCAGTGCGGCTGGCACCCACCCAGGTGCAGAGGACCAGGGCAGAGACACCTGATGGGTACTGAGGGACACCTGCCGAGGGCAGCCTTCCACACTGTCCCCTCAGTGAATACTGAGGGCACCCCAGGCTTAGAAATCACCACAGTGGAGGCCACCTCACCCAATGACCAGCACCACCTCACCATCGCCCACAATGGGAGACTGATGTCAGAGACCATCGAGGGTCAGGCCCTGGGTGGCGCACAGCAGGCCAGCGGGAGCCAGCGAGTGGGTGCCTTCCTAGGGGGACGCAGCAAAGGCTGACGGGGTGCGATGGAGGAGAAATGCGTCTTCATCAGTTAAAAAGGTCACATCATAACTGCAGCCCCAAATTCCCGAGTTTCCCCTCCCTCTCCGTCCATGGGAGGACCACCCGGAAGCCTGGGCGCTGGAAAACAAAATGCTCTCAACTGCTGGGTGGAGCGGCTGGGCCAGGAAGGAGGGCAGCCTAGAGCCTGGACTGCAGCTCCCCTGAGCACTTCCACGTTCACGTGGGGAACTGGCCCCTGCCCACTGCGGCCATGCCCCAGCTGCAGGGCTGGGGAGACCCCCACCTAACCCAGCAGAGGGCATCAGTGCCCAGGTCATCCTCAGGGAGAGGAGCGCTTCCCAGGGAGGGAAGCACCCAGAGCGGGCACTTCCTCTTCCCTAAGGCCTTTCTGAGGGGACCCGGGGCATCCCGAGTGGCTTTAGATAAGCACATCAACATGGAGTGTTCTTGCTCAGGGCAGAGCCAGAGCCCAGCCTGGGAGAGGAGCAGGAGCTCAGGAAGAGGCTTTCATGCACACCTGGTCAAGAGGCTCCACCCTTCCAGGACATGGGCTGGGTGCCCCTCAACCCAGAGAGGAGGGGGTGGGGCCAGGGCTCAGGACCCTCCGAGACAGCAGACCCCTTCCCCTGGAGCCTGCAGGCAGGAAGGACTGGGAGCAGGGAGGACGTCACTCCAGCCCCCGCAGGTGCCCAGGACTGAGGGACAGAACAAGACCAGCTGGGCTGCTGCAGGCCTCCAGAGCTCAGCTGTCCTCCGCCCACGTTCCCTTACCCACCTTGTCCTGAAGGACAGGGACCAGCAGAGGAGACATGGCCTGGGGGCCCAGCAGCATTGCAGCCCTCACCCCAGGGATGCCCTTACCCTCCTGCAGCTTAAGCCCCAGCAAGATCTGGCCTTTCCACCTCCCTGGCTCACGGTCACCTGGCATTAGCAGGTCAGTGCCCTGCCCTGACCTCACCTTAGGCCTCAAGCCAGGGAAGGGACTCGCCCAAGTATCCTAAGGACGTGTACCTTTCCCCACAGGGACGTGCCATCCTGCATCCCCAGCAGCCCCATCTGACAGCTGTGTTTGCTCGAAGCCCCACCAACAGAGTAAAAGGGCAGACATCTTCTCCCTTTTATATAATAAGAAATGGGACCTGTGACTCTCTAATCAGCATTTCAAGGTCCCCAGGTCTTGGAAGGTTAAGGGACATGGCATTCCTTTGCATGCTAATTTCTCTAGTCCATTTCAGTTTTTCCTCAGCATTGACGAGCTCCTCATGAATCAGAGAAATAGCGTTCCCAGCTTGTCATGTGTCCTTTGCTTTGCCTAAGGTATTTTTTAAAAATACAGATGGTTTAAAAAACCTTTATAATTTTCCTTTCCTCTGTTGCTTTTGAAGTTTAATCTTGAGTAGGGACGTCCTCTCCAGGGCCTGGTTGTAGAGACACTAAGGCGTTTCCTCCTGGGGCTTCTGGGGTTCCAACTCCTTTCTGCATTCGTGCCTCTGACCGCGTGGAGATGGTCCTGAGGGTGCCGTGGGAACCAGACCTGGGCTATGACACTTATTGACAGTCCCTCCACCCGCCTGAGACGCCCTGTTTTCAGATGGGCATGGGACTGATCCTGCGCATGGCTCCTAGGCCGCCTGTCTGCCTGTCTGTGCCTCTGTCAGGCCTCTGCCCTCAGGAGGAGGCTTTAGGGCCCCAGTGTCTGCAGGGTTTCCACCTCCTTCCTCTTCCTTCCAGCATGTTCCTGGAGATGCCTGTGGAGTGGTCAAGTGGCATTCTGGGGCGCGATTCTCAGCTCCAGGGATCCTGATGGACAGAAGCCGCCCGCCTTGGTGGGAGCCTTCCACGCAGGAGCATGGCTCTCTCTCCTTAATGGGTCAATTCTCCTTCTAGGAACTTCCTAGCTTTTCTCACCTAAGGATTCCTTATTGTTATGCTTAAAAGGAGGCACTTCCTTTTCTTCCCTTCTCCTTCTTCCTGTGCTAAGGCATCTTTTCTGTAGTTGCTTCTCATTTCCATTTGCATTTTGACCTCTGTGCATTGTCAGGGGCTCTCTGGCTGGCCGCTGTGTGTGCCCACTCTCTTATTGTCAGGGGTGGTTTTCTAGGGAGACTTCTGGCTTTCCAGCTCTGCAGTCAGATCATCTGCGACTGGTTTCCCTGTCCCTTTCCAGTCCTCACACCTTTCTCTGGTGGCTCTCTGACTGCCAACTGAAAGCCGTTCCTTAAACGTGAAGTCCTGGTGCCTGTGGCTGACGCACTCTGGGCCTGCGCTGTGTCTGAGCAGGTGCGGCTGGAGCTGCCCTGGCTGGTTCCTGAAGTCTCCTGTCTGCGATGGGCGCTTCCCTGGGGTTCTCCTGCAGAAGCCGTCACTCTAAGTGGCCGCCACGATTTCAGGCCTGCGTTCTGCCCAGCCTCCTGCGTGGGCTGTGAGAGCCCTCTGGCAGTTGGAGAGGTGGTCAGGGTTTCCTGGATACCCTCTGCCTGCCTGGTCCCGCCAGAGTCTGCACCAGGATCAGGAGTTTGCTGCCCGCCCCTCCTGGTCTCTGCAGGAGCTACAGCCTTCTGGGCCACGACTGCCCAGAGCCTAGCCTTCCAGGGCTCTTGCACTGCGGTGCTGGGGACCCCTGGGGGCCTCCACCTTGCTGGGCTCCATGGGAGACTGTCCTCAAGTCCACAGACACCCTTTCCTGGTCCCTGCTTCTGAGTCACCTCAAGCGCTCTGTGTGACGTGCTCTGCACCAAGGAGAGTTGATCCTGGCTGTCCAGCTGTGTGCACTGTGGACGTGAGAGCCTGCCTACCTGCCCACAGGTAACTAGAAGCCCACAGGGGAGGGTGGTGTGGCAGCTGCTGGGCTGCACAGGTGGGAGCACTGAGTGTCCTGGGGGCAGGGGGACAGCCACCTTCTTCCCTCTCACCCTGGCAGACAGTTTCCTTCCTAGGGCCCATTAGTGCCTCACTTTCTGCCCAGACTGATGTCAGGCGCTTGGCCCTGCATGTGCCTCTGCAAGTGTCAGCTGTGGGCCTTCCATTGATGCCTTCCCTCCACACTGAGCTGATTGGTGTCCTCGGTGGGAGCTGAGGGTCTCACTTCCTTCCTGTCCCCAGCAGCATTTCTTGCAGACGCTGCCCCTGCCCCACTCTGTTCCTGACGTGTTGGAAACCTGGTTGTGCAGGTGCCCTGCACCTCGGGGGCCCTCTTCTGTTCCCTGGTCCTCGGGTCTGTTCCCTGCAGCACCAGCACTTGGCCAACCACTGCTCTGTGCTGCTCTGAAGCCAGTTGCTGCTGGCTGTCTGGGCTTTCTTCTTTCTGCTCAGGATGGCTTTGCCTGTCCTCTTAGGGTGACATGTGAATGTGGGGATTGTTTTCTTCCTATCAAGGAGGACACTGGAAATTGTAGGATGGCTTTCTTTGGGATGAATGAAATATGTTCTGTTATTCCAATTTTATTCCCTTTTAGAGTTTTGTGGGGCAGAGTTCTGGCTAGAGACCCGGGGGTGGAATTCCAGGAGTAACAAGAGCTGTGCTGGGGAGGGCAAGCCCAGGACGGCACCCGCCAGGACCACAGCTCCTGGGCTTCGCCTGTCACCAGGGCCCTCCAAGCTCATCTTCTCACAGCCAGGGACATTCTCCTCACCCCTGAGCCTTTGCAGGAACTAAGTCACGTGCAAGGCCTGCTGTGTGGTGGGCACCTGTGGACACAGCTCCCCAGGTGGTCACGGTCTCCCTCACTCCATCCTCTTGGGACTCGCTGCTGGGAGGGTGGACAGTTGAAGCTCAGGAGCTCCGTGGTCAGCACTGTCTTCCCGCTTTCCCCCTGACCTCCAGCTGGGGAAGGGCCTGTTGGGACAGAGGAGTCACTGTGCCCCAGGGTAGAACAGGCACTCCAGGAACAGTTAAGGGAGCTGGGAGAACAGGTTCCTGTCACCTGTCACTCTGGGGTGGGGAGTCCTGGGTGTTCTCCACTTAAGTGGGAGATTCTACTTTCCCAATCATTCTTTCATGATTTTCAGCCCCCCTCCCCGCTTTATTGTGGTAAAATATGCACAACATCCCTTTTTGCTGTTGAGACAGGGTCCTGCCAACCTGCTGAGACTGGCCTTGAACTCTCCAGCCTCTTGCCTCAGCTTCCCGAGTCCCTGGGAGGACAGGTGTGCAGCATTTTGAAGTGCACATCTGTGCTCACAGGATACACTAACAGTGAAGGGGGCTTGCAGCATAGTGTCCCCAGCGTGGTCGCGGTAAGGCATGAAAAGCTCAGTGCGGTCACTGCTGGACGCAGCTGAGCACAGGACAGGTGCTGGAGGCTGTGCACCCATCTCATGACAGGGCTGCCTGAGGCTCAGGGACAGGGAGGAACAGGCTCGGTTTGCCTCTACTTGCAGTGTGAGGTGGAAGGACTGTGTGGAAATGTGTTTTCAGAAAGCTTTTGTCAGGAGAGAGAGGAAAAGAGCCCAAGAACTGTCAGGAAGGCGGTCAGTGTGGCCAGCACCTTCCCAAGTCACCTGGAGAGGCGGCCATGTGTAACCCGCGCTCCTGCTTGTCATTCACCAGTGACATATTCCATCTCAGGGTTTTCCCAAGTGCTTTGAGATAGGATAGTTTATTGGGTTTTGAAAATGTCCTGGGAGACAGGGTAGAAGATTTAACGAGAGGCCACAGAACAAATTAAAAACCTCACACTATAGGACACACAGGAAGGAGGTCAGTGCCTCAGGGAGGGGACACCTCTGTGCCAGCCCCCCTCCCCATCCCCTGCAGTTGTCCCCAGGAGGGGGCGGGAATCAGGGTGGCAGGGATGGACGTGCAGCCTAGTTCCCTATGGGTGCACTTGTCTCACTTCGAGGAGACAAGGTAGAAAGTTAGCCTTTTCATTGATACTTTATCCCAGTGGTCCTCTGTCGAAGTCTCGTCTATTCTGCAGAACAGAAAAGAGCCCTGTGTCACTCACACTGAAAATCTCACCTTTGTCCCTTATTTCCTCAAGGCAGAGTGCAGAGATCCTGGCGATGCTCCAAGGGACAGACGCCCCGTGATGAGCAGAGGTGGCTGGTGAGTGTTCAACACCTGGACTCCACCCTCCCAAACCCCAGTTGTCGCTTGGCCAATTTCTGTGATGTCAACTCACCAACTGGACCACATCCGATCTCAAGCTGCCAGTTAGACGCCACTGACCAGAGTTGCTGTTGGAAGCCCCAGTACACATACACGCACGCACACCAACACATACACGCAGGCACACACATGCACACACAGACCCGGGGTTTGGGGGCGAGAAACCAGTGGATTTGGAGTTATGCTTTAAAGAGACAAAATGGTAATAATTTCTGTGGCCTGGGTGTCCCACCACATCTTGTTCCATTTTCAGAGCCACCCTGACAGACACCACATCCCCACGACTAGTGAGAAAGATGCTGAACCTCGTCAGCTCTGAGCCAGTGACCAGACGCGGTGCAGGCAGGACCCGAGGCCCAGTGATTCTCTGGGCCCCATCTGCACCCTACGACACACTGACTCGGATATGACAGGCTCGGGGCCCCTGTGTCCTGCTTCTTCTGTGGATACATGTGTCTCCTGTTTGAGAGGCCTCCGTATGCCACTCCCTGTCGTGAACCCCGTCCCCATGTACTATCCCCTCAATGCGCATCTTGGCAAGACGCTTCAGGGAGTGGGAAGAGAGCAGTGCTGGCCATTCAGTTCCAACGTACTTGGGTCACTGGACGCACATCCTGAATCCCGCCTCATGCCATTACTGCTACTTGGCAGAGAGAAGATGGTAATTGGAGAGGACAAGAGCCTTGCCCAGGCCTCAAGCTGGACACATGGCCCAGAACTGAGACGCAGACCCCCAAGGCTCAGGACACACAGCCAAGTCGGTCCACCCATCGACATCGGCCCCCCGCACTCGACACTCTGAATGGCTCGCCAGCGTCCGGAGGGAGAGCCACGGGCCCAGCACCCAAGGGTCCCCCCACAGCGCGAGGACACACTGCACACTAGGCACCACGTCCTCACAGGAGGAGCACTGCGCACTGGGACGGGGGGCTACAGAGTTTTAAGTCAACAGGCTCCTTTCTAGAAGCCGGGGGCCGATAGCTGCCTGGGATTGCTTTGGTCCTGAGGGTGGAGAAGAGTGATGTGTCAATGGTGTATCCCATTACACTGTTTCCTAATGTGTTTACTAGTAAATTATATAGTGCAATGGGAATGATGTATTCATAACTGTCAATGTCACAAATCAATATGAATTACATACTTATATAATCTAGGTCTATATTAACATAACTTACAAATATAATTTGTTTCCAAATATGAAGTTCTGTTTGTAAATACAGATCCTTCTCAGGTCATGGTGGGATGGCATTCTGATTAGCCAGTGTGTAGGGTTTGGATGTGAGGTGACCCCCAGAAGCTCACGGCGACACAATGCAAGGACTAGAGGAGAAATGATTGGCTTGTGGGAGCCTCAACCCACTCAGTGAATTCACCCCCATGGGATTACCATGGGATGAACAGAGTGGTGCCTGGAGGCCGGAGGGTGAGGCTGGAGGAGGTGGCCTTCGGGGTCCTGCCTTTGGGGTAGATGTTTGTGTCTGGAGAGGGGAGTCTCTGCCTCCTGATCACCCTGACGTGCGGGGCTTCCCTCAGCCACTCTCCTCCACCGTGATGCCCTGCCTCACCTCGAGCCCCAAGAAAGGGAGCAGGCCTTCTAGGGACTGAGACCTCTGCAACCGTGAGCCCTAAAATGGACTTTTCCTCCTCTACAAATTGTTCTGTCAGGTGTTCTAATCACAGCAGCAAAAAGGCTACGACAATACTGCAGGCTAAAGACGTTGTCAGACACACACACACTTCACAGCCTGACCTACTGAACCCCACAGCTCCACCTAGCTCACCTATGGCCGGGCAATCACCCAGCACCCAGCTTCCTGGGTAATAACGGACAGTACACCTCACATACTGCTGAACGCTGCACTGAGAGGGAGAACCGTTTGCACGGGTGCCTTTTTGCACCACTGTAAAGCCAAAGAATTGTAGGTCACCCCCAAACGCATGAATGTATGTTCTATCTACAAATGTAATGTGTGCGATTGTGTTACACAAGTGTCAAGTGTAATGGGTTTTAAACTCACCCTTGTGTTCCTGCGACACCGGGGCAGGAGCTTCACTTGTATGTGGCAGCAGTGAGGCTGTACCCAGCAGCTGCACAGGAGAGCCCACACAGACCATAAGCAGCTCACCTGAGCCTCTGCAGGACTTTCCTGGTCTGTAAAAAGACTCTGGTCAACTCTCGAATGGTTTTGTGGCCCAGGGGGTTGCTCCTGAGGTCCAGTGTATGCAGGCTCTTAGTGGAGATGATGATCCTAGCCAGGTCGTTAAAGCTCCCTCTGGTCAATTGGCAGGAATCCAGACTGCAACAGAGAGGATGTGAGGAGCGGCCCTGGGTGGTTCCAGCCAGACCGCCCAGGCTCACTCCACACCCCTGGGCATCCCCCTTCCTCTGTGATAGAGTCCTTTCTCCAGCCCTTGGACAGGAATCAGGGCTGTGAACCTCACTCTGAACAGTAACCTGGTACCGCGGAAGCAAGGTTCTGCAGTTCTGGGCCTCCCATCAGATGCCTGCTAGGTTTCTCTTCCTTTTGCACTGGTTGTCCAACCCAAGGTCGCTCTACCACTGCCCCACATCCTCTGCCCTTTCTACTTGGAGAGAAGTTCTCCAGAGTTGCTGAGGCTGGCCTTGAACTTGTGATCCTCCTGCCTCAGGCTCCCTAGCCACTGGGAGGACAGGGGGGACCCAACACACCAGCCTGGTACACTTCCTGATCTCGTGGAACCCCCAAGGCGCTGCTCAGGGCTGCACTGTGTCCCCTCAGAGGGCCCGTGTTGCAACCCCAGCCCAGGTGTGATGGCACTGGAGACAGTCTTTGTGGAGGCACTGAGGGTGGACCCCAACGGGCTCCAACTGGTGTCCCTGCAGGAACAGGAAGTCCAGGCGCCCACAGGCCCAGAGGGAAGACTGAGGACAGGGAGGAGGGGGCACCGGGAGCCAAGGAGCAGCCTGGAGCCGTCCTCCCTGCAGGCCCTGAGAAGGAACCAGCCCTGGGCACCTTGAGCTGGGACTTCCGGCCTCCAGAGGCCTCCAGAACCCAGCGACGTGCGCTCAGGGCATCTCCATCTCTTGGTCTGTGCACGTTGCTAGGGCAGCCTGATGAGCACATGCAGATGCTGTGTCAGAAGCCGGACTAAGCATTAAATGAGACGTGGGCGGTCTCACTGTAATCCACAGCTGCCAGCCAGCCTGCCCCCACACCAGGGTGAGACCAGCCATTCCCAGCCAGGAGCAGCCAGCAGTGAGCGCTCAGGCAGCCTTGGGCAGTGGGGTGGATGGATGTGCACATCAGCCAGCTGCTGCCCTCACAGTCTCCTCCTGCCCATCAGCCTGTCCTTCTGCCACTGTGAGGATGCACCCGCGACTTCCCAGCACCCACCCGAGGCTTCCCAGCACCCACCTGAGGCTTCCCAGCACCCACCTGAGTTCCTTCAAGCCGCAGCGGGAATGTAGCAGAGCTTCTTTCAGCAGCCTCACGCCAACATCTCCTATGCTGTTGCCCCCGACATCCAGGCTTCTCAGGTTCGGGTTGCTGACGAGGACGATAGCCAGGGCTGGACAGATCCTCATAGTGATCTGGCACCTCCGCAAACTGCACGGCAACAGACAATGCAGAGACCTGTTATCCCCAGGCTCCTCCCGAGGCCTGGAGGAGGCCCAAATGGCTCAATATAGAGTAGGCGCAGGGAGAGAAGAACCAGAACTAAGAACCATTACAACCATGTCCCGGAAGTTGAGTGTGTGACAGTCTTCCATGGTTCGATTTCATTATCAACCTCTTCTTCACCGGGTCGAGGAAGTTCCTAAATATTCATGATTTTGCAAGAGTTATACTAAAGGGATAGGTCTCAAGGCCGACTTTCTGCCTTTTAGGCAGATTTTTACTTTTAACCACTTCGTATAGAGAGTTGCCCGCACTGACCTTTTTCTAAGCATCTCCTTTGGGAGGCGGGGAAGGGCCCAGGGCCCTGCAGCTGCCCAGCCTAAGCTCTGTCTGCCAGCCCCGCCCTCCCCCTGACCTTTCTGATGCGGGACAAATCGGGGTGTATTCCCTCAACACACTTTTGGAATTGGCTTGCTGCAGGGCTCCTTAGTGCCTCTGCATTTCACGGAGGGCACTACACAGCACTTGTCCTTTCCCACTGTCCTGCTGTCGCTGCTATCAAGACTACCGTCCTCCAGTGTCTGTGTGGGGCTCTCTTCTCTTTACCGTTTGCAAGACTCTGAGAAAACTGCTCTTCCATGAGGGTTTAGTGAGACTCGCTGGTGCAGGTTTCTTTCTAAGCCATACTGGGCGGCTGATCTCATTGTGTGCATGGTTTGGAAGCGTTCATGGTTTTCTCTTTGAGTTTTCTTCAAGTCATCCTCTTCTAGAAGCTGACCGAGTCTGGGAACAATCTGTCGGGTTCCTGGTGCTAAGGTGCCCACAACACCCCGACAGGTCACCGCCCCCACCCCTGGCAGGTGTAGGATCTCTTCCCCTTGGTGGAGAAATGCAGTGCTCCCTGCAGCCACAGGAATCCCTGAGCACTGGACGGCGGCTCATCTGTCCTGAGATGCGCCAGAGTGTAAGCCAGGTAATGAGTCTCAGGACAGAAATATACAGAGCCTCACTAATTCTTGTGTTGATTACATATTGGAGCCATAACACTTGATACATGGTTAAGTAAGCTGTATTATTAATTGGTTTGGGACCTGACACTGAACCCTCAAGCAGTTAAGCACTCAGCCACTTCCCCAGCCCTTCTTATTTCGAGATGGGATCTCACCCAGTTGCTTAAGGCCTCGCTCAGTTGCTGAGGCTGGCTTTCAACTCATGATCCTCATGCCTCAGCCTCCTGAGCAGCTTGGATGACGAGAGTGTGTCACCACGTAATCCAGCTAGTAAACTGATTAAACTTCCCTGCTCAATTTCACCTTTGTGTACTGCAATTGCAACATTTCAAACAGCTTGTAATGCCGGCACCACACTCTACGGGAGAATGTTGATACAAGTGGCCCTCTGCAGAGAGCAGGAAAGAACTTGCACTCTTCTGGCCCTTTCGGCTGTCGGTGCCATCTGCTTCTTTACTTCTCTCCTTGTGCCCTGCATCTCTGGTGGTTTGGCATTTGAGACAATGTTGAGCTGGCCACACTGGCTCACGCTGGTAATCCTAGTGGTTTGGGAGACCAAGGCAGGAAGATCCCAAGTTTGAGGCCAGCCTCGGCTATTTGGCAAAACCCTCGTCAATTTAGAAAGTCCTGTTCATAAGTCAAGAACAAGTTTTAGAAAAGGACTAGGGGTGTATTTCTGTGGTTGACCACCCCTGGGTTCAGTCCCCGCTACCTCTTGGACAAGTGTGCCCCATCTTTGGCCACTCGTTTTCTTCCATTAGTTCTAACCCACTGTGCAAAGCACCTATGAGGTGAACAAGACCCGAATCTCTAGGTGTTCCAGTATCTGCTGCTTCCATGGGGTCCCTGTTCCTAGAGTTGAAAGGTGTTCTTTTGTTGAAGCATAACACGCAACGGTTTGACCCACGAGTCTGAGGTTGGGGGACCTCTCTCTTGTCTTCTTGCCACTGTTCCTTATCTCCTTGGAGCTTAGGTTCTTTTCAGTGGGTTGAATTTATTGACCTTGGAAGATCCAGTTGGAGTATGTCAAGGTCACGGCTCATGTCCTCCATCATCTGCCCCCACAGAGGATTTTTCCATGGATTTTTACGGGGGTCTGGCCGACACTAGTTTGGTGTTCTTGTTTTTTTAATCCAGTCTGAAGGATTTGGGGAGAACCTCACATGACCTATACTTAGACTACAGCTTGGGTTTATTCCTCTTCCATTTTTAAATATTGTGCTGACATTAGTGGGCTTCTTTCAGAGACTGACTGGCAGCGTAACCCACAACCGCAGGAAGGAGATTGCTTCTCCTGCTCTTCTACGATGGCATCCAACGTCCCTGCAGCCTGGACCACGAGGTTCATGCTCAGATTTCCTAAGGGATCAGGTGAAACCTCCCCCCTACCTCCCTGGAGCCTGGAATTCTCAGGGAGGCACCTGATCAGGACGCACTGACCTCCCGCTTCCCGGGATTCTGTCAGGAAGCTCCCTGGCTTTATCAGCCTGAATCCCCACACGGATGGTGGGTCCCCCTGGACACCTTTCCCCTGGAGGGTGGGCTCTGTTTTCCCTCCTGATGACACAGGTTCACCTTGGGCATACATGCCAGGCATCTAGGCTGACGCTCTGCCCACCACAGGGCCCTTCCCTGGGTCACCATGCCTATGCCCCTGAAGGACCTGCCCCAACATATGCATCTGTGGTTCACAGGAGCATCTCTACCCGAACCTCAGCCTGACAGCCTTCAGCCTCCCTGGGAAAGGCACAGACACTGTCCTTCCTGAGCAGGTGCCTCCCCAGCCAGGGGCAGGGCCTGGCCACCAGGCCACCCTCCAAGGCCTACCACAGTGTCTGCAGGTGGCAGGAGGGCTGTCGCAGGGCCTCAAAGAGCTGTACCACTCCCTCGTCCATCAGGGGGTTTCTGCTGAGGTCCAGATGGCTCAGGTTTGCGTTTCTCAAGAGAACCTCAGAGAGGTGTGGGCAGAAGTGCTCACAGATCTGGCAGCCGGCCATCCTGGGGGGGAAGCAGGGGACAGCAGGTCACGTGAGGGCCGAGGTCCCAAGGACGCCTCAACTGCACGCTCAAGGTGGTCTTTCTGTGGTTCTGTGTACGAACTCATGGGACCCAATGTCCCCTTTGACTGCTCCCTACCCACGTGAGACAGGCAGGAGGAACCGAACCCACACAGAGCCTCATGAGAAAACCAGGGGTGAGAGGCACAGCTCAGATGCCAGAATCTGTCAGTTCTAGTTCTGACTCTGCATCTCACCCCGTCCTGGGACAAGCCTTCTGCCCCCTGAGGCTGTTGCCCAGAGCACGGGTGACGAGCAGGGTGATGTGCATGGGTCATCTCAGGTACCAGGTCCTCAGCTTGTTGGGTTCTCGAGAATCCTAACAGGTTCTAATGGCTTCTTACAAGGAACGCTCTGCCACGTTGGGAGAGCCAGGGGGTACAGGAAAGAGCAGAGCAGAGGTGGCAGCGGGGTCCCCACAGGGGCTGCTTCTGCTCCCGTTCACAGAGGGGCAGCCCGCAGCCGGGAGGCCCAGTGACTGCAGGAGAGCAGCAGACCCAGGGCTGGACCTCGAGCCGTGATCCTCAGCTGGTGCCCTGAAGCCCTGCTGCGGTCTCAGGTGGTGGACACAGCGCAGTGACCCGGGATGCTGCGTGCCCCTTTCCCACCCCAGTCACTTACACCAGCGTCTGCAGGGTGCAGTCTGGGTGGCGCAAGGCTGCGCACAGTGTGGGCACACCATCAGCCAGTCCATTATTGCTCAGGTCCAGGAGTTTCAGCTTCTTGTTTGTCATCAAAATCAAGGCTAAGGCCTCGCAATCCTTAGCGGAGAGGCCCGAGTCCTTCAGCCTGCAGGGAGGGGGACATTACGTACTCTGGGCTTCCCTGCCTGGACTGGCCCCTGGTGCTAGTCCTGCCAGGGCCTGTCCTTCACGGAGCCTCCTGGGGAATCCTGTCATCACCCCCAGCCCCCGTCTGCACAGCTCGGCCCAGACTCAGTCACTCTGTGCTTACCCACCAAGTCACTTCCCCGACCCCAGGGCAGCCCCACACAGGATCCGTGTCCTGCGAGGCCCCTCCTGCTCCCCAGCCTGTGCCTCCCACCACACCAGGCAGTCTTCCTGGAGGACTCAGGATGCTGTCCCCAGCACGTCCCCTTTCCAACTACTGCCCCACCAGGGTGGGGTTGGCGTTGCTCAGGGAGAGTGCGACCCTCCTCCCCAGCATAGGTGACGTCTCCTAGATAGCATCCCATGGAAAAGTTGAGCCTGAGCTGGGGTCTCTGCCTGTAGTTGTGACTCCCATCTCAGGGGCTGTACCAGCGCGTGGGCACACACATGCACTAAGCCCCTGGATGACAGAATGGACATATTCACAGCCTACACAGGTGCACGTCAATGCAGGTATGACCACCAAGCCTCTGACCACAGCCCTGACATTTCCCCAGGGTGATTCTGCAGCAGCTCCTGGGTCTAAAGATGCCTGTGGCTTGAAGATATTTTCAAGAAGTGAAAACAATAGGATTTGGCCCACATCATACCCTACCTCCAAATGAATTCAAAATGGATCACAGATTGAAACCTCAGAGTCTAAATGATAGGGCTGGGGTTGCAGCTCAGGGGTAGAGCCTTTGCCTATCATGTGTGGGGTTCTGGGTTTGAATCTCCGCGCCACCTAAAAGTAAAAGCCCTTCAACAACGAGAACCCATTAGACCAAACTTCCTAACAATGAAAAAGTTCAGAAAATGATCTGAGACCTTGGGTTAGGTGATGGTCTCTCCCAGGCTACACAAAACACACAGGAGAGCACAGAAACAAGAGGTGGTCCCCGAGACCGTACAGAGCGGGGCTGTGTGCCAACCAGACGGCTCGCACATCGCGAAGCCTGCACCCACAACGCAGAGGAACCCTCTGGACTGCGCAACAGAGACCACTCGCTCCAAAAGCATAAGCTCAGGTGAGGGTGGACGTCTCTCCAAGGAGACACACAGATGGCCAGGACAAAGCAAGACAGCAAGGGAGATCTTCACGCCCCCAGGGCAGGCCATGGCAACAGCAGGACAGCCAAAGACGAGAGCAACCTTGCCACTGGCCAGGGGAGACCAGAAACTAGGCTGCAGGTCCCGGCAGGGGACTCGAACTCAGCCAGGAAAGGACTGAGGCACTGACGGGGCAACACGGGAGGGCAGCATGGCAACCTTGCGCTCAGGGACTCAAGCTGTTCCTGAAGGATCCCAGGCCGTGAGTCGACGGAAACAAGACGTGCAGAACATGAAGATCCATCAACCCTGAAGCACGTCAGAGGGTCCCGGGGCATGGACTCGTGGGTAGGGTCTCCTCCTAGGTACCGCAAACCTTCCAGAATCAGAAGGTTGTAATGGCTGCACACCCCTGAGCCTCTGCTAAGACCACTAGATTCACTCTTCAAAGCATGGGGTTTGGGGGTGCATATTATACTTTGACCAAGCTGTTATCTGGTAACAGATCTGGGTCTTCATGCTCAAAAGAGGAGTGCCCAGGGAAACAGCAGAGAAAGAGCTGTCAGAAGTATGTGAACATCACTGGGCACGGTGATGCCCACTCACCCCCCCCCCCAGAATCCCAGAGGCTAGGGAGGCTGAGGCAGGAGGACCTCGAATAAGCCAGCCTCAGCTGCTTATTGAGACCCTAACATCTGGGGGCATGGCTCTGAGGTTAAGTGCCCCTGGGCTCATTCCCCATACCAAAAAAAAAAAAAAAGGATCTGAAGTTGTGGGCACCAGAGAGCAAAGAACATGAGTCCTTATTTGATTAACAATGCTTGAAGCAGAACAGAGAGCACACTGTTTCCAGGAGAGAGGCCAGGTGCTGGCCAAGAAACCCTCCCCAGGAAGTCCAGGTGACATGACCGGCCTCCAGGCCCGCCTGGTCACTATCCAGCTCCTCCTGCCTCCGCCCATCACCAGAGGTGAGCACTACCAGGCCTCTAACACCACAGTCTTCCCATCTTGAAACCTCAGAATGAAATCATGTGGTCCACTCCTGAGTTAGACTCTTTCCACCAACAATATTGGAGATTAGTCCAAAATGTTACCTGGGGTTGTAGACCAATCACATGGGATAGGAGAATGCAACCAAAGGTTTCTTGTCCATTGAGGGAAATTTCCACTTTTCAGGCCTTAGGGGGTCCTGCCCTAAATGTTCCAGTGTCCCTCTCTCCCCAAACTGAGCCACCAACACCGGAAGCACTTCTCCTGGGTTACATTCTGCACCAGACTCTGCCAAAGCTGAACTGAGGTTTTGCAAAGTGCCTGTATATATTTAGAAACTTCCCTATCCTGGTCTCGATTTCTGGAGACCAGACCTCTGTACCCAAGGGACAGGAAATAGGACAGAGATGCCCACGTGAAAGCAGCCCAGTCCTCTCTGGAATCCACGCCCGAGGCTGGCGGGCAGCACTCACAGCAGCTCCTGAAGGTTGCACACCGGGTTGCTCAAGGCACTGCAGAGGAGCGAGACATCATCTTGGGTGAGCTGGATGCAGGTCATGCTCAGGTGTTGCAGGTTTGGGTTACTGGTGAACACCTCAAAGAAAATCCCGGTCTCACAGGAAAAGGAAACTTTACTTGTCCTGCAAAAGCAAAGGTGACTCTGGATGATTCTGATCCACCCATCTCCGGCAGCGCAGCGTGAACGCCTGCCTGTGGTCACTCCTGCGCCATAAATGACCCATCAGCCACTTCCACGACCCAATGGCCTGGGTGGGTTTACCCCCAAAGGCCATGTTTGGAGACGGTGTGGTTGGCAGAACTAGAGGAAGCCATGGGGTCTTCGTTTCTTCTAGAGGAAGCAGAGCCCAGGGTGCCTCTGGGACCCACAATGCACGCACAGGCCGACCACCAAGGGAGAGCTTCCCGGGCAGCAGGGCGCTGGGCTGAGACACCTCCCTGGGGTCCAGCCTCTACCTCAGGCTGGCAGGGAGGCTCAGCAGTCTCCACGCCCCAGGCCCATCTTGAACTCACTCGAGGCTCTGCACGCGGCATGTGGGCTGGCTCAGCTGAAAACACAGGGATACCAGCGCCCACTTGCCGAGGATGCTGTCTTCCACCCGGAGTTTCTGGAGGTTCACATTGGCAGTGAGCACACAGCAGAACTGCTGCCACCGGAGGAGAGTATGAATCGACCTGTAACAGGAGAGACGAAAGGTTCTCCACAAGGTCACATCAAGGCAGTCACAGCCTCTGAGCACAGTGTCACCTGCTTGGACTCCCAAGAAGAGGAGAGCTGACCTCGTTCTCCCCCTGTGGTCACTTCTCGGCCAGGACCCTTGGCCACGCTGCAGCCTTTTGGGCCTGTACTGCCCAAGGGACATGCTTCTGACACCAGTGGGCAGGGCCAGGGATGCCTCTGAGCATCCTCCAGATCAGGACAGCCCCACAGCAAGGCCATAGCCCACCCAGGCCACCTAGGTCCTGGGGTTGGAGACCTCCCTTGTTACCAGTGGAGGCTGTCTACAGGAAAGATGAGGCAGGAGGCCAGAGCCAGCCTCCAGCCAGATCTCCTGGCCTCCAACTTGGCCCTTGCCCCATCCTGACCACACCAGCTGGGTGGGCTGACGTGACCTGTGTGTCCTGTTTCCTCCCTGCAGCACCACAGTAGGAGGATCCACCAGGTGGCTGTCCGAGTCAACCAAGAGTTTCAGAATACAACAGCACTAGTCTGAAGCGGGGAGGAAATGGATCTGGAGCATTGTCCCAGGGAGTGACCCAAGGGTGAACCCCGCCGAGGGCCTGGAAGGGAAGGGAACGCGCCCCAGGGACCGTCACCTTCCTCCCTCAGTACAGTCATTATTGCTGCTTTGGTGAGGAGATCCATGCAGCTAGGAAAGGCCAGGCTCAGGGACGAGGCCACGGGCTCCCTACGAGAGCTGCACTGCACTGAATGAGCACACGCACCCCATCCATGAGCACCATGGAAGACTAGGGAGAAGGGACCCAGGGGCTGGGGCTCAGCGGTGGAGCACTGCCCTGCACCTGGGAGGCTCAGGGCTCGATGCTCAGCACCAAGTCAAAATGAGATTAAGAAACCCACTGTGAACATCTACAAGTAAAAATATTTTTTAAATATTTTCAATTGTACTTGGACACAAAAATAAATCTTTTAATTTATGTATCTATGAGGTGCTAGGTGAGCACTCTACCGCTGAACCACAACGCCAGCCCCAAGTAAAAATATTTTTAATTAAAAACATACAGTAAAATATAAGACGAGTCAAGACTACTGGACAGAAAAGGCAGGCAGTGAACCCAATCCACGTGAAATGCCCCGTCACCAACACCCTGTGTGCACACGGAAAGATTCTGAAAAAGGGTGGAAAGAAAGTGTCTGCAGGGACTCACATGGGGTCTGGTCCCCTCTCTTCCAGAAAGGTATCTGGGACTGACAGAGTCACCTCTCTCAACCAGGAGCCGTATTGTAGGCAGTAGGCAACAACCGCCAAGTCTGGCCTCTCCCGAACGGGGAAGTGGGCCTCGCGGAGGCTGCTCATCACGTGGCTGGCAAAGGCGTCACTCTGCATCTCGAAGAGGGCATAGAAGAGTAGCAGGAACTCCACCTTGTTCTTAGGATCTTTGCACTCCACCAGGTTCTTCAGACATCCCAGGAGCTGGGGCATCAACTCCCGCGACCTCTGCATCCCAAGAAGGGCATCCAGCCTCTGCTGCTCACTTTCGTGTACGAGGCCAAACAGGAAGCAGCCCACGAACACCCAGCTTGCTCTGTCTTTCCTGAAGTACGTGAGCAGCAGTGCCTCTATGGGCCTCACGGCCCGGCTGGGGTGGTCGCGGGGGCTGTCCAGCAGGTAGAACATGGCCGCACAGAACTCCTGCATGCACGCGTGGATGAAGGAGTAGGAGCTCCCCGACTTGCTGTGCTTCCGGAAGAGCCTGAGGTCCAGCAAGGTGGGGGTGTCAGTGTCCGCTATCCCGTTCCTCCTGAGGTCCTCTTCGCCAAACACCCACGTGTCGGTCCACATGCCCTCCGCGGCCAGGGAACACAGCGCCTTCAGCAGGCCTTGGCCCTGCTGGCTGGGACGAGTAGCGCCCCTGGGTGTGAACGCTTGAAACATGAAAGACAGGAACACAGAGGTGGACCTGCAGCAGGTGGCTGCCAGGTCCCTCCCGCACTGCATCTCCTGCTTCATAGATGTGCACACCATCCAGCAGAGGAGGGGGACGTGGCACATGGTGAAGAGATGCTCATTGTTTTTCACCAAGCTCAAGGCTGCCATGGCTCGGGCCCCATCTCCAAAGGAGCAGCAGAAAAACTGCTTCACATGGCTGTCCTGGAAGCACGTGAGCTCTTGGATGTTTGGGCGGTCCAGTTTGTTCTCCAGACCTTCTGGGCGCCCGGGTATGGCAGCCAGGAGCAGGGCCGACTCTGGGAGAATCTTCCTCCTCAGCAGGCTGCTCAGCACCGTCTTCACTGAACGCTGCTCCCTCCAGTCACGGCACAGCTCCGACTCGGGCTCTGTCAGGGTGCACTGCAGCTCCTCTAAGCTGTCGATGATGAACAGGATCCTCTCTGGTTGGGCCACGATGTCCGCCAAGGGGACAGAGTCATCGGGCATTTCTCTGGAGATGAGCCCGGCCAGGCTGGTTGCCGTCAGCTGCTTCAGTTCTCGGCAGCATAAATAGAAAATGAAAGAGAATTTGTCCCGATAGAGGGTACCATCTGACCAGGCCAGCATCAGCTTCATCAGGAACCTCGTTTTCCCTATTCTTGGTATTCCAAGGAGGACGACCGTGTGAGGCCTCCTGGGTACCCTTGGAGTGAAATACTCTTCCAGACTTTCATGGTCTTCACGGGTCAATGTCTGCTCAAAGCAGCCAGGGATCTCAGAGAAGGAGTCCCTGGACCACATGCTGACCAACTTGTTCTGTACATGAGCTCCATAGGCACTTTCTGGTCAGAAAGGGCAAGAGAAAAAACACAGCACATCAGAGTTTAACCTGCACACAACCTGAAGGCTTGAACCCGAATCTCCCATATGGGAAGCAATGTCCTCAGGGCCTGCAGGCTGTGGCCACAGCCTAAACCACCAACCAGACAGCCCCCTGGGTCAAAGGCCTGCCAGGCCAGCTACACACACACACACACACACACACACACACACACACACACCACACCACACCTGTTCATCTCTGTCAGGAGAGCAAGGAACTCAAAGCCCTGCTGGCTTCCAAGTGAAGAGAGTGGAATGCACATCAAACCAGGGAGGGGCCTCCCCATGCGGAGGCAGGAGCTCTGTGTGGGGACAGGACCCTGCCTGTGGGCTGTGGGCTGCCCAACAAGGGTTAGCACGGGAGGAAGGCTTGGCCTGCCCGCTGTGTCTAAGAGACTGGCACAGCCTTCGTCTCCCTGGAGGGAGCCCGGTGCACTAGATGTGACAAGGCCCCTAGGATTCACCCCAACTCCATCCTGGTGAGCCTTCTTGTGCCTTGGAGGGCAGAAGACTAGAAGTATCCAATCAAAAGCCAAACAACAAAAGGGCTCAGCCTTCTAGAATCCCTTCAGGCTGAGCTGAGGCTGGGTCCTGCTCTGCAGCTGCCACAGGCTCTGGTGACATGGGAAGGTCGGGGTGCTGAGTGACATCAGAGGGGACCCTGTCACTCAGGTGGTAGACAGGTGAGGTTGAAAGGGCACAGAGGGCCCTCAGGAATGCGGGAAGTGCACAAATGAATGCCAAGGAATTTAGCAGGGATGGCTGGGCCAGCTCTCAGGTTAGGAAGTGGGAAATCCAAATAACCCCGCAGAGGAAAGCAGCCAAGGACTAAGGACTGGGAAGGACCAAGGTTGCTCCCTGAAGGACCAAGGTCGGGGAAGGACCAAATTCTGGGAAGGACCAAGGTCACTTGTGGAAGGACCAAGGTCGCTCGCTAAAGGACCAAGGTCTTCGCTGAAGGACCAAGGTCGCAGAAGGAGAGAGCCCTATCCTGAGGGCACAGTGGGGGTCCTGGGGGAGGCGGGGAGACCACCCGGGACGGAAACCACTATTAAACAGGCAGAGCCGGAAAGCCGGAGCTGAGGAAGGCGGCTGGCCAGAGAGGCCAGGACCTCGGGGACACCCGTGCAGGACCAGCGTGAAGAGCACCATTGGGGCACCTCGCAGCAACTCTAGAAAGACCCCACCCGCCCTAGCAGCACCTCCTGCCTGGGACACCGGGCAGCGCAAACAGGCAGAGACTCCAGACAGACCAGGCGCAGGACCAGGCGCAGCACCACCGTGAGTCTCCGGGGCCGCGCAGCCCAGGGGTCACAGCTGCCCTGCCTGCTGAAATGATGCATCCCCAGGGCATCCAGTGAAGTCCGCTGGGCACCCGTATCTCAGGGCCCTTCCAAAGCGCCCCGAGGGTACCATCTGACCAGGCCAGCGTCAGCTTCATCAGGAGCCTCATTTTCCCCATTCTTGGTATTCCAAGGAGGACGATGGAGGTAACCTCGGCTCCAGGTGCCAGAGGCAGCGGCTGTCAACTGCTACAGTCTGCGCCCAGTCACAGCCCTCTCCATGGGCCCCGGGGAGCTCGGGCCCAGGACAGTTCCCAGCCGTGGGTGGGGTTCTGGTGACCATGCCCACCTGCCCTCACTGCCCGTGAGGGCCAAGCTGGGGATGAGGTCACTCCCCCAGCCTGGGCAGCTCTCCCCACCGCGACTCCCCCTGGAGCCCCTGTGCCCCAGCCCCCTGCGCTCTCCCAAGGAGCCCACCACTCACCTGCGCGCTCTCTCGTGGCCTTATCATAGAGGTCCTTCCTGTGGATCTTGGGGAAGATACAGAGGGCCAAGTCCCACGCTAGCACTTCCCCATAGTGCATGGTCATCAAGCTCGCCAGTTCATGGGGAATGGCCTTCCACACCTGCACCCAGGGAATGGGCTGGAGGCCACGTTGCACAGTCTCCTGCTGGAGCAGCTCCTTAAACTTCATGAACTCGTTCTTCTCGAGTGCATCCAAGTACCACATGAGGCGGAAGTCAGAAAAGAAGGATGCTGCCATCTCGTCCAGGCCGAGAGGAAGATGCTCAGAGACGGGGACCAGGAAGGACAATCAGACAACCTGAGGGAAACGTCAGGGTGGCCCCGAGTTACTCACAAGGAAAGGGCCTTGCACAGCTCGTGCTGGTCCTAGGTGAGGGCTGGGGATTCCTCCAACCGGCGTCCTGTCCTCTCCTCACTGGCGTGGGCCTGAAAGCAGTGGTGACTCAGACACCAACCTGCACTGGCCTCCGTGTCCACATGCATTGCCTGCAACCCAGCTCAGGCGGTGCCCGGAGGGAGCCCTACAGAGCCCCCAGTGTTAGCATTAGGGAAGCTTCCCGGGGCAGACAGACAGCCTTCTGGCACAACCAGCTGCCACAAAGGCGGTGGCATCACAGCAGGCATGGGCTTGCCCTTCCAGGCTGTGGGGGATGACCGGAGGATCTCCATGGGGGAGGATGCGTGGAATAGTCCAGGAGATGCAAGCACAGCA
Source organism: Urocitellus parryii (assembly GCF_045843805.1). Taxonomy (NCBI): domain Eukaryota; kingdom Metazoa; phylum Chordata; class Mammalia; order Rodentia; family Sciuridae; genus Urocitellus; species Urocitellus parryii. The sequence continues at coordinate 15,041,846 of NC_135545.1, read as the reverse complement.
ACCCCCTTCACCTGCACCTTCAACACAGAAGCCGGCACAGACTCCCACAAAGGATGGTAATGGTCTCCTCAGTGACAAATGGAGGAGCCCTGCCCTCAAACACCCACCGCTGGCTTTTGTCAAGAGCTCCATGGAGAAGAGCAGTGCTCAGCAGAGGATGCTATACAGCTGGAGGCCCGGGGTCAGAGATAAGCCTGGAGGGACCCCGGACCTCACCCAGAAACCAGCAAGTCTGTGAGAAGGGGCACGAGACCAGAACAGATGCTGGGGAGAAGCTAGGCGGTGGCATGTTACACAGACACATACAGGCTTCTAGCCCCCCCACCACCACCAAGTCTCCAGACTCTTCCCCTGATCCCATGCAATAGCATATAGACTACAGTAGGTGTGTCCTCAGGCCTGGCTATGACCCCCTACAGAAGTCAGAGGTGGGCTTGTTACCCTCAGAACCACAGAGGGTGAACTGGTTTGGAAACAGGGCCATGGTAGACATAAAGACTTAAGATGAGGTCATTCTGCAGTGTGGTGGGCCCCTAAGCCACATAGGTTGGCGTCTTTTCCCCAAGGGGCACATTCAGACCCAGACGAGGGGAGAAGGCCACTGAGAAGCCCAAGAAGGTCAAGGGAGCAGAAGTTAGTGGAGGCAAAGGGATCTCCCACACACGCCTCAGAAGGAAGGAACCCTGCCAATATCTCCACTCTGGAAGCCGGGCCCCCAGGACTGAGACACCAACCTCCATTGTCTGAGCCACTTAGTTGGTGGCACTGTGTTCTGAGTGCATCTGCCACTAACAATGGGTTTATTGGGATGCAACTTCCTTGTATGCTGAGGAGCATGTGGAGTTGGAAAGATGCCTCCTGGGACCTCCATTAACTGATGGGACACCAGCATCTGCTCCTCAAGAAGCTCAACAGCATCAACACATCCACACTGAGACACATTATAGGGAAACAAAGACATTAAAGACCAAGTGAAAACCCTGGAAGCTTTCCACAGTGGTGGTCAGGAGGAGGATGACCTCTCCCCCATCAGTGGTGCAGTTAGGCTGACAGAGGATTGACCAGCTGCTGTAAAAAGCAGCCATCATGAAAAGTGCTGGAAGTTGCTGATTCAAGTCTAACCAGAGCTGTTACCGGCGCTGTCACCCTCAGAACCACAGAGGGTGAACTGGTTTGGAAACAGGGCCATGGTGGACGTACCGACTTAAGGTGAGGTCATTCTGCAGTGTGGTGGGCCCCTAAGCCACACAGGTTGGTGTCTTTACTACAAGGTGCACATTCAGACACAGAAGGTGATGCAAAGACACAGCGAGGATGCCATTAGAAGCCCAAGAAGGTGAAGATGTCAGTGGAGACAAGTGTGAGGATGACAATCAGAAACCTGCAGATACATGAGGATCTTTTCAACAGCAGATTCACACCCTCATGAATTCTAGACGCTGTCAGAGAGAGAGAAGATGGCCCTTTAGGAAAACTCAGAGGCCTGAGGGAATGAGCAAAATTCCTTTTGGAGTGTGGTGAGGTATGGAACGGAATTGAAATTCATCACCGTGCCAGTGTGAAAACCTGAAGAGGAGAAATGAAATCAAAATCCATCAATGGGGTGGATTGAAACTATAAAGCTTCTTCTCAGTGAAAGAATGAGGTGAGAGAAAGCCTACATTTGAGAGCAAATTTTTGCCACATGCACAACAGATAGAGCACTGATCTCCAGGATACATAAAGAACTCAGAAATCTTAATACCCCAAACCCAATCAATGAATGGGCTAAGGAGCTGAACAGATGCTCCTGAGAAGAAGTATACATTTGATCAACAAATACATGAAAAAATATTCATCTCTAGTAATTAGAGAAATGCAAATCAAAACTACTCTAAGATTTCATCTCATTCCAGTCAGAATGGCAGCTATCAAGAATACAAACAACAATAAATCAATAAGTGTTGGTGGTGATGTGGGGGAAGAGGTACACTCATACATTGCTGATGGGACTGCAAATTGGTGCAGCCAATCTGGAAAGCGGTATGGAGACTCCTTAGAAAACTTGGAATGGAACCACCATTTGACCCAGCTATCCCACTCCTCTGTCTATACCCCCCCCCAAAGGACTTAAAATCAGCATAGAATAGTAACACACCCACAATGCTCATAGTACCACAGTTCACAAAAGCTAAACTATGGAACCCACCTAGATGCCCTTCAGTAGATGAATGAATAAAGAAAGTGTGGTATATAGACACAGTAGAATATTACTCAGCATTAAAAAGAATAACACGATGACATTTGCAGTTAAGTGGATGGAGTTGGAGAGTATATGCTAAGCTTAGTAAGTCAATCCCCAAAAAATGAAAGCCAAATGTTTTCTCTGATAAGTGGATGCTGATCATTGATGGGGGTGGGGCACGGGAAGAACGGAGGAACTGTGATTGGGAAAAGGGGAGGGAAGGGAGGTGACATGGGGCAGGAAAGGTGGTGGAATGAGATGGACATCATCACCCAGGTACATGTAGTGGGACACATGTGGTGGGACGCTACGTTGTGTACAACAAGAGAAATGAAAAGTCCTGCTGCAGTTGTGTACAATGAATTAAAATGCATTCTGCTGTCATATATGCCTAATTAGAATGAAGGAAGGAAGGAAGGAAGGAAGGAAGGAAGGAAGGAAGGAAGGAAGGAAGGGAAAGAAGAGAGAAAAACCTGAAGAGGAGTACCAGAATATCAAGGGCCCAGCGTTCCTGTCTGGGAAGATGATCAAAGTAAACATCTGTCAGCAATTTCCAATAAACCCAAAACAGATGCTAGAATTCAGATATAACCAGAGAGGGTTTATCTGCCAAAGCAAATAGAAGGAATAACTAAAATCCAGAAAACAGCCATCGAGGATGGAAACAGGGACATGGAACAGATGGAATAAATAGGAAACCAAAAAAATGGCAGGTGGAATCTCTTAGTGGTCAATGCACAAAACAATGGTCTGCTTGGTCCAGGGAGACCGGGCTCTGAGCAGACAGAAACACACATGCTTCAGGAGGCATCAGACAGCGACACCCCAGAGATGAAGAGGAAGCATGGAGATTCTGCCCCGAGCCACCCCTCACCCTCCGAGCTCCAGACAAGGAGCCCCCCATGAACACCAGCATGGATGCAGAGGCCAGGAGACCCCCGGGGCACAGGAGGGAAACCGTGCCTTTCCTGAGGACAGTCACGTGGCCCAGGCATGCCTGCTCTCAGGGCTGGCGGGAGGCCTAGGAGGTGCACAGGTATCCCAGGTCACTTCATGGACTGCACCAGGAACCAGCCTCACAAAGGAAACGGGGAGCCTGCAGACACGGCAGACCTTCCTCTGGGCACCGCTGCTTGAGCAGCTGCAGAACACATCAAGACAGAGGGCTCGTCCATCCGCCATGAACTGACCCCAGGAGCAGGTTTCAACACCTGGCCACAAGGATGCTGTGGCTAATTCACGTCTGGAGTCAACTGTGGAATGAGGAGAAGGTGCCAGAGGCAAGGACTATGCTCTAAGGGTGTGGCCAAAGAAAATGGGGTACACAGTCCTGAACTGAAGTGACCTTCACTCTCATGCATCCGCGGAACAGCCTGAGCCAGGTCAGGAAGCCACAGCGGCCTGCGGCAGGAGCTTGAAGTTCCAGGAGCAGATCATAGAGGCACAGAACAAAGGCACATCAGGACAGAGTGCTCCCCAGGGACATTAAAAAAGAGCTGGGCATGGTGGCCACGCCTGTCGTCCCCATGACCTGGGGGCTCAGGCAGCACGATTTCAAGTTGGAGGCCAGCCTCAGCCACATGGCAAGACATGGTCTCAAAATTTAAATAATATTAAAAAAACGGACTGGGACGTGGCTTAGTGAGCAAGAGCCCCTACACCCAAACCCCAGTCTTAAGAAACACAGATACAAGACGCGAAGTCGGTCAACTCCGTGAAGACAAAAAGGTGAGAAGCCCTAAGAGGTGGGATGAGAAAAAAGGCAGGTGCAACCCCCCAGGAAAGAAAGTGATCACCACACACCTGGATGGCGTCACAGCAGATGGCGGCCACCTCAGTCCAGCTGATGACTGTCAATGAATTCATAGAAATAACAAACTTCATCTTCTGTATCTGTGTGTCATGTTTTGAAAGCTATTTGTTTTAACATGTAAAAGAAATTCTACCCTCCAACAAGACTCTGGCTCAAACACCTTCCAGTCCACAGTTAAAGTTCCTTTATTCTTCCAGAAACACACATGCTCTCTCCGCCCCTTTTAAACACACGCACACAGCACTCCCTTCAACTGAGGTGGAATACTGAAAACTAAAAAGTGCACTTGAGAATTCAATCAAGTGTTAATTCTCTTGTGAAAACAATTTTTAATTTTTTTTTTAATTTAGTCAACCTAAGCATAAACTGTTTATGTAGGTGGGAGTGTATGAGTGAATTTCCTGATGTTGCTAGGCTGAGGTGATGGGTTGAACACTGATGACCAGACCATAGCACTGAAGCCAGATTTAAAATTAGGTAGTCAGTGTAGTTAGGTAAATCGGGTCTAATATCGAGTGACATCTAAAATGGAGGCCATGCTGACAATGATTCCAGGAAATGCAGGACAACTCATGGAATGTTAATGAAGTCCCAGAAAGGCCCTAGGCCAAAGTCCACCCCCAAAGAAATGATAATGGGACCCAGGAACAGCCCCCAACAGATTTGGAGATAGCCCATCCCAGAGAAGTGATAAGCCCATCCCAAAAAGTGATAATTAAGTCCTTCCTGCCCGTTTGCCCCACCTGTGTCCTAACCCTTCCCCCTTGCATTCCATCACCAAACCTATAAAAAGGTGAGACAACCGCACTTCCACGGATTCCACCTCTTGGGTCCCCTTCTTCCTCCGGGAGAAGTCTTTTCTGGTGTCCCTTAATAAACTTCTAATTTCTACTCTGACCTTGCCTCGGCGTGCTCTCTGATGTTATTCTTCAACATTGGGGAAGCAAGGACTCCTCACCGGCCAACAGCGGTAACATATTGGAGGTCCCAGACTGAGATTCTACACCTACACCGAGGTAAGCCCTCTCCACGCACCCCATGTCTGTTTGAGGTGCATCTCTCTCTCTCTCTCTTTCTGGAGGGTGAGGTGGGCACCCGACGGCTACTTAAATGCAATTAGTGCAGCCGCCAATCTTCAAGTCTCGGGTGAGAGGTTTCCCAGCCTAGGCAGCTCTCAATCACCTGCTCAATACAGAGCAGGCATGTTGGGTTCTGTCAAAGCCGCTTCCAACTTTTCTGTCTGAGCCCGGAGAACAAAATTGGCATGAGTACACAGTATCCCGAATCCTGATCTGCCTCGGATGCGTGGAGGTGGAGGAAGGAGTTTGGAACAACTGCAGAATTCCGGTCTGGGCTACACTCAGACATATTCCTAAGGTTCCTTTCTCTTGAGCCCCCTCCCGACAGCCCTCAGGGGTATCTAGGGTGATCAGTAGATGAATGGCACTGAGGGAAAGCCCCAATCACTTTTGCCTCCGTGTATGGGCTACACAACACTCCCAACCCCGCATCCATTCCTCCTGGATGCTCCCCTCCTTTCGCAGGTCAGAAATGTTAGCAATTCAGGTTGTAGGACTAAAAGAAAGGCATGGGTTAATTAGTAAAATCTGCCCAGGTTCCCTAGGGTGCATAGGTAACTTTCACTAGTCTGTTTTACCACCCCAATGTTTAAAATGAGCTGTGTTCTTTAAGCTGCTAGAGAGGCATTTTTAGAATCAACTCCTCCGGTAATCTCTGATAGAAAGCCCTACCTTACAACCAGTAGATATCCCTTAACCCTTAGGCAATTCCTTTAGTCTACAGAGCAAAGACAAAAAAGAGTGCATGATTCTCTTTTGCAATGGGTTTTTAGTGGCTGGGAGGATAAGCAGTAATGCCCTTAAGTCTGAATCCTCCCAGGGTCTCTGGCACAGGGCAAACTGAGACCCTAGCACTTTGCTAAAGGGGACCAGAAACCCCTTGGCAAAGCAAGGTGAGAGACGGGTTTTCTGGACCCTTTAGGAAGCTCAAGCTTAGGAAGACGTCCCTAATGAGAACGGTTTTCTCCGGCACAGCGCGGGCGCCTGAGTCCTGTTTTCTTCTCACTCAGATGGGAGCTTCTCTCTCTCCAGTACACCAGGTGCACCACTAGCCTGCGTATTGAAAAATTGGGATAGATTTGACCCTTAGACACTCAAGAAAAAGCGCCTAATTTTCTTGGCCTGGCCTCAATACAAACTCTCTGATGGAGAAACCTGGCCACCAGAGGGAAATATCAATTTTAATACAATTTTACAGTTTGATAAAATTTACAAAAAAGGGAAATGGTGTGAGTTGCCATATGTTCAGATTTTCTTTGCTCTAAGGGAAAATCCTAAATTATGAAAACAGTGTAAAGTAGACTTACCTATGATGTCTGCCATGAAGGGAAAAAATCTTGGGGACTCACTGAGGAAAAGAATTGGGAGGATGGTGAAGGCGATCCCCCACTCACTGTCTTGACAGGGTCACAGTGAGAAAAAAGTGTTGGCAAGCTGCTCTCCCACTGTCTTGACAGGGTCACAGTGAGGATGAATGCTGGCAAAGCCACGCTGGTTGGTGGGAAACCGAAACCATGAGACCCTTTTTTATGTAATTGGGACTTTGCATTTTCATGCTTATGTTTCTGACAGGAGGCACGAGTATGTTAAGTGCCAAACAAATTAAATTTCAGATGGCTAGAACATAACAGGTAGTTCATGCCTTGGAGGCTGTTCTACTACCCCTCAGCATATCAAGGACAAAGTAGAAGGCTGTTCTTCTATCTCAGTACATTGTGGACAAACCTGATAAGGGACAACAATCATCCTTTGAAAGGTCATGAGAATTTTAGGCACCACATCGATTATATCAACTAGAACCCAAGCCCATATTTCCGGCCTCTTAGAAAACCTAATCAGTATGCTTATTTCACAAAGTTCACCACATGCAGTTTCATTTTTGATTAAGGAAAGTTATATTATACACTTAGGAAAGTTAAAACATATAAAGATATATTCTTCTCTTTTTATAAACCCTTTCTCACTTTACATAGGGATATATGATGAGCATAGTTAATATTCGTGGAACATGGATTGATTTTTAGAACTTACTTTCTATTGAGAAAGATTATAAAGACATGAGAACTAGTGCACCTTGACTGACAAACAAACTCTTTGAGAAAGCAGCTCAACCAGTTTTATGAGAATAAATTTAGGAGTTAATTAAAATAGCTTTATAAGACACAGTTTTAGAATAATGTTAGAAATATTATTTTATTTAGATTCTTAAGTTTTTAGTTGTAAAGGTTTCTGATATGTTTTAAGAATGATTCATAAACTTTAGGATATTTTAAATATAAGATTTAAAGGGACTTTTAGATGGGAATTTTAGATTAGAAATAAAGTACAAGTGTACTTTAGGTTAATGATTGGTTAGGAGACTTAGAGTCTGGTTACGTAGTTTGGCATTAGTTAATAAGAAAATAACATCTTGGGAAAAATAGTAAATCTTGGGAAAATCTGAAAAATGTAAATTATTTTACTAATGATTCTGAACTTTTAATAATTACATAACTGAAGGTCATATCCTGGAAAAATGTAAATTAATGTTACATTGTTTGTACCCCCAATCATGGTTAAGGAAATGTCATGTCTTGGCAAAGTTTTCAATTATATAATCAATGACGTATTCTGAGTCTATAATGTTGAGAAAAATTGTAATAAAAGATGACCCAGAGAAAGCTGCATGAGCTCTCTCTCTGGAGATTGCTCCAACGGAACGACTCCGGTCTCATCTTTTCGCCAACGCCACTCATCCTTCAGGACTCCCTGGACCCTGCTAGGGCAGGACCCCGGCAGGAGGACCCACAAAATCTCCATTTGCTGGCCTCTCTGCATCTGCCCCAACAGGCAAACCAATTATAGAAACAAGGATACAAGACACAAAGTCGGTGAACTCCGTGAAGACAAAAAGGTGAGAAGCCCTATGAGGTGGGATGAGAACAAAGGCAGGTGCAACCCCCCAGGAAAGAAAGTGATCACCACACACCTGGACGGCGTCACAGCAGATGGCGGCCACCTCAAGTCAGTCCAGCTGACGACTGTGGTAAAACAATGAATTCGTACAAATAACAGGACCCTCACCTCCGTCTGCACTTCAGAACCCACCCCACTTTTCCTCCTGGGTCTCAGCCTCCACAATGACTCGTCTTCTCACCAGCTAGAGCCAGGTGAACACAGGGTGGCCTGGCTGGGGACCCAAGCTCAGAACAATAGGAAGTCGGCAGAGTTTCCTAAAAGCAGGTTGAACACGACACTGCAGAGGGCCTCGTGGGCCAAAGCCCAAGACCCGGGCCAGGAGTGAAGACGCTGGTGGGTGAAGGGAAAGGCAGGACAAAGGGTGAGAAAGCAGACACCCCCAAGTGTGGAGGAAAGAGTGGACGAGGCCTGAGACTCACCATGCAGGGCTTTCTATTGGTCCTCAACGCCTGGCAGCTGCAACTGGAAGAAGAAGGCTCTGGGGCCCTTTGATTGGCGGGCGAGCTTCTCCCTTCCCATTGGCCCAGGGTTCATAGTGGGGAAGAGACCCAGGGGATGCAGATTTGCCCACCTTGGAATTGGTCTAACCTGGCCCCTGGCAGCCTAAGGAGCATCAGCTCTTCCACAGCAAGGTTCTGATTGAAGCTAGTCCCCAGCCTCCCACAGGGCTGATTAGGAAGCCAGCATGGCTCTGGGTGCCTGACCCCTCCTTCCTCTGAGGGTTTGGTCCTATTTCTGCCGTCCATCTCTAGCATGTCCTAGGGCCAAGGAACATTGGCGACTCTTGATACACTCTTGATACACCTGTTTTCGCACAGAGTGTCTAATTGTGTGAGTTGGTTCTTTCTCTTACCAGGTTTTTGAGATTTGCAGAGAGTCATTTGCTTCAGCTGCACTTCACTTAGTTTAATGCCTGCCCGTGTTTAGTGTGACTGTCACAACTTGATGACCCTGAGTGGTGAGGACTGGGCCATGTCTTGCTTTCAGCCAGTCTGAACAAGAAAGGCTCTTGACCATCCTTGCACACCCCTGCTCACAAAACTGTTGTGTTCCCTGAGTGGACGGCTGGGTCATAGAGCAATGGCTGGTCCTGAGCTCAGTTCTTGGGTCCAGAGTACAGACTGTTTTTAAAGACAGAAATCAAGACACAGCTTTGTAACTGGGGGCCCTGGCCCAGTGAAGGAGGGTTTAAATGGTCGTTTGAGGGCAGGAGGATATTAGTCTCTGTCTAACTGCTTGGCATCTTTTATCTCTATCCAGGCCCTTCCAGAAGGGCACTGATTGAACCCACTTGGGGTCCCACGTGAGTGAATCAGGCAGAGAATTTCAATCAACCATTGGGTTCCTGGATAAAGAGGGAAAAGGCTCCAGGGGAAGGGGTCTGCTGTCTCAGAGGGTCCTGAGCCCTGGCCCCACCCCCTCCTCTCTGGGTTGGGGGGCACCCAGCCCATGTCCTGGAAGGGTGGAGCCTCTTGACCAGGTGTGCATGAAAGCCTCTTCCTGAGCTCCTGCTCCTCTCCCAGGCTGGGCTCTGGCTCTGCCCTGAGCAAGAACACTCCATGTTGATGTGCTTATCTAAAGCCACTCGGGATGCCCCGGGTCCCCTCAGAAAGGCCTTAGGGAAGAGGAAGTGCCCGCTCTGGGTGCTTCCCTCCCTGGGAAGCGCTCCTCTCCCTGAGGATGACCTGGGCACTGATGCCCTCTGCTGGGTTAGGTGGGGGTCTCCCCAGCCCTGCAGCTGGGGCATGGCCGCAGTGGGCAGGGGCCAGTTCCCCACGTGAACGTGGAAGTGCTCAGGGGAGCTGCAGTCCAGGCTCTAGGCTGCCCTCCTTCCTGGCCCAGCCGCTCCACCCAGCAGTTGAGAGCATTTTGTTTTCCAGCGCCCAGGCTTCCGGGTGGTCCTCCCATGGACGGAGAGGGAGGGGAAACTCGGGAATTTGGGGCTGCAGTTATGATGTGACCTTTTTAACTGATGAAGACGCATTTCTCCTCCATCGCACCCTGTCAGCCTTTGCTGTGTCCCCCTAGGAAGGCACCCACTCGCTGGCTCCCGCTGGCCTGCTGTGCGCCACCCAGGGCCTGACCCTCGATGGTCTCTGACATCAGTCTCCCATTGTGGGCGATGGTGAGGTGGTGCTGGTCATTGGGTGAGGTGGCCTCCACTGTGGTGATTTCTAAGCCTGGGCCGCCCTCAGTATTCACTGAGGGGACAGTGTGGAAGGCTGCCCTCGGCAGGTGTCCCTCAGTACCCATCAGGTGTCTCTGCCCTGGTCCTCTGCACCTGGGTGGGTGCCAGCCGCACTGAGCCTTGTGCTGAGGGCAGGGTGCGTGCTGGAGGCAGCCCACCTGCACTGAGGGCCCCGGGCCCTGTAGGGTCCCTCTGCTTTGAGCAGGGCCGTGTCTAATGATGCCAGGGCTTAAGCAGGGTGGTGTCCCCAGCGTCCCGAGCAGATGGCGCTTGTTTGCTCTTGCACCAGTGGCGGGCCCTCTTCCTGCCTCCATAGGGACATGGGGACAGTCAGGCAGGACAGAGCAGCTGGACACGTCAAGCACAGCACATCACTGTGGTCCTTGGGTTCCACGTTGTCAGTGGTGTTCGTGTGCATCGAAAGTCCCGGACCAGCTGGACACTGTGGCCCAGGCCTGTGATCCCACCAGCTTGGGAGGCTGAGGCAGGAGGACCTCGAGTTCAAAGCCAGGCTTAGAGACTTGGCGAGTCCCCCAGCAATTCAGCAAGACTCTGTCTCTAAACAAAATATAAAGCGGGGCTGGGAATGTGGCTCAGAGGTATAGCACCCCGGGGTTCAATCCCTAGTACCCCCCCAACTCCTCCCCCACAAAAAGAGGGCAGAGCAGTTTTTTGGACCTACTCACATTCTTTGCTCATTTCATGGCCCTGAGCTGTAGATCCCCTCCATGAAGTAACTACTTTAAATATTATTCCTTGCTGACTCAATTGCAGCCTTTGTGGGTATGTCTTAAAACTTACAGTGTATGGATTTACTTAATGTTTGACTGAAATTACTTCCAAGATCCTTCATGTTCAGTAAGTGCTGATGGAAGGATGAGAACTAAGTAATGATGTTCTAGAAGACAATGTAATAAATAATGGGAGTGAGCCCTTTGCTCTATGGTTTATGGAGAGACAAATAAATAAATGTCATGGCAATGAAAATGTCTGCTATTATGGCCAAAAATAATGCGTCCCAATAAAGTTGGGAAAAGATTGAAAATCTTCTGAGTGTTTGACAAAGTAATAATAATCCAGATTATTGTGTTGATTGTGTTGTGAAGATGATATGTTTTCTACTAATTCTTTTTGTGTTTCAATAGCAGATCGTGATGACCTTAGACCAAGAGTCAAGTGACTGTAAGATAAAATTTCCCAGTTGTATTCTTTTTATTTTTTTTTAATAATAAGAAAGGGGGAATATGTGGGAGGCCAACCTTCACGTGACTGAGTTACACTCCCCGGCTGGGTGCTGAAACACTCAGTCACAGAAATGTGGTTGTTGTCTCCTGCATGGGTGTGTCTTGCTACAGCCCCATGGGTGAAGCTACGCTCACCTGTTCCTTTGTAGTATAACCCCTTGCCCTGATTAGGACAGAATCTTCCATGGAAGTGCCTTGTGTGTGTCCCCTTCTCTTACTGTGCCCTTGGGTGTGGCCTACCCAGGTGTCAGTCAACCTGCTGACAGTGGACATCATGAAGATACTCAGCCCCCTGAAACCTGACCCCTTGCCTCATTTGAAAAGCTTCTCCTCAATAAAAGGGGTTAGCACATGCTCTCTCTCTCTCTCTCTCTCTCTCTCTCTTTCTGTGGACCCTTAAGGTCAGAGGAGCCATCACATCGATCCCAAAGAAAAAGTTATTTGTGTCTCTTGTGTCGTTATTTTGAGCAGCCCAGTCAGCCCAGTTTGACTGGAGTGACCCCTGAGCCTTTTAGTCACGAGAACAGAAACCCGGCACCCTCGTGCCCATCTCCGTCAGTGCCCACCCACAAAGGCAAATACCATGCTTATTTATAGCTGTAAATTAGTTTTGTTTTGGTGTGTTTTTCTGCCAGAGATTGAACCCAAGGGCACTTAACCACTGAGCCACACCCACAGCCCTTTTTATTTTTTATTTGGAGACAGGGTCTTGCTAAGTTGCTTCGGGCCACGCTACATTGGTGGGACTGGCTTCAAACTTGTGATCTTCCTACCTAAAGCCCCCAAGCCACAGGGACTGCGGGATGCACACCGCGCCCAGGTGTGGACTAGTTCTGGTTGTTCTTTATTCCCGCACATGGACTCAGGCTGTGAGCACCTAGGTATCTGGATTCATTCGCCCAATGGAATGTGTGTCGTGGGTGGGGAACGACTGTATATTGTATGTGTCTATAAATATGCCATGACTTATCCATCACCCCGTTGGTGATCCTTAAAGCACACAGACTTCTCATGGTGAGAAGGAACGTACCATGGTTTCCTCTTGCCTTTGTCCATCCGGCCACCGTGATATTTCCTAGGAACCTTAGCCTGCATGTCCCTTTAATGACTGTGGTCACTGAGACCATCCAATCAGCCAGGCACGGGAGCACACACTGGTGAGCCCAGCAACCCAGGACGGAGGCAGGAAGACTGCAGGTTTAAGGCGGCCTCTGCAATCTAGGGAGACCCTGTCTCAAAATAAAAATAAAATGGCAGGTAGCTTCACTCAGCACACCGCTGTGTTAAATTTCCAGACACACACGAAAATGTTTCATTCATATTTAGGAGACATCTAATGCAAATTAAAGCTAAAGTTTAAAGGTAAAATCTGTGTGTGTTAGCGCACACCTGTAACCCCAGCAGCTCAGGAGGCTGAGGTAGGAGGATCGCCAGTTCAAAGCCTGCCTCAGCAACTTAGTGAGACACTAAGCAACTCAGTCTCTAAATAAAAACCAAACAGGGGGATGCTGGGGATGTGGCTCCGTGGTTAAGCACCCCTGAGTTCAATCCCTGGTACCCAAATAAATAAATAAAGGTAAAGATCAAAAAAGGTGGAAATGACGGTATTAGCTGTTCATTCTCCCGTGATTCCATTTAAGGTGATTCATATCATCAGAAATCCTAGAGTTGTTCTTGTGTCTGGCTATTTTTTCTGGTGCAGGACAAACTTTGCTAAGAATCCAGACTCACTGGAACAGTTCTTTGAACAGTTCATCCAAGGAAATGGTGAGTGTCCTCCACGCACAGAAGCTGGGGTGCACAGGGTCCCCATTCAGACCTCACTTGGCCCCAACCCTCGGCCCTGTATCTCGCCTCCTGTGGATGCACGGCCCATCACCCCCGAGACCAGACCTGCCCAGGTTCCTGCTCTGCCACCCGCCAGCACAGCACAGCCCTCCCGCTGCCGGTGGGGAACCGCCTGGCTGTCCTCCTCCCTGAGTTCCCGGCACTGACCCCCTGCTCACGCTCTTCTCTCAGCTCTCCCTGATTTGGGACTTTCTGAAAGTCAGCTTGTCCTTTTCTTTCTGAAAAACAAAATCCTGACCTTCCACCAAACGTCTTTTTTGGGAAAGACTTTCTTTTCAAAGCTCCCTTTCTCCTCTTTTCCTTTCTGCTTCACATTTTTCTGAGTAATCCGGGAGAAGTAGCACACACCTGTGATGGCAGTGGCTCAGGAGGCTGAGGCAGGAGGATTGCAAGTTCAAGGCCAGCCTCACCAACTCAGGCCCTAAGCAACTCCGTGAGGCTAACTTAGTGAGACGCTGTCTCAGAATTTTAAAATATTAAAAACGGGGCTGGGGGTGTGGCCCAGTGATTAGGCACCCCAGGTTCAATCCCTGGTACTAAGAAAAAAAGTCTGAGTGGCTTTGGGAGCCCTGTGCTCTCTGGGAGCAGAGGTTTGGTGCTTTCAGTTTTGCAGTTTCTCTCCACGCTGTGGGAAAAGCCCACATTCCACTGTGAGGGCCTCGCAAGCTTCCGCAGCCCAAAGACAGCTCCCTAGGGGGCGCCACAGGCACCGAAGCCCATGTGGCCACCAGGGAGCGCCACAGGCACCTAAGACCGTGTGTCCACCAGGGGGCGCCACAGGCACCTAAGGCTGTGTGTCCACCAGGGGGCGCCACAGGCACCTAAGGCTGTGTGTCCACCAGGAACTCCACAGGCACCGAAGCCCCTGTGTCCATCCCTGAGCACATCTTCCCCACACCCTGAACTCACCGCCTCCCATTCTTCCTGATCAGGCAGCAGAACCGGCGTCCTGTGAGGCCCAGCCCCACCCTGACCACACAGTGTCGTCTCTTGGCCACCCGTGCCTCACACCTCTGGCCACCTTCCCTTATCTAACTCGTAACCAAGTCCCAGAACCTCGATGGAGCCCTGTGGTGTCCCCAGTCGGGGATCCTTCCTTCCTATTAAGGCAACATCCACCCCCAGCTCCACTCATATCTATTTGCTCCCTTCCTTGGTCCTTGTCACCAACAGGCGCCTATTTAGTCCCTTATCCCTGAGCCTCACACTACAAGGCCAGCACCTCCAGAGCTCATGGTTGTCCCCAGGTGTTGGGACGGCTCTTGTCCCGTGGCAGGTGTCTCGTCGCCCTTGTTAAATAGCAGTATCCACTAGCCATCCCTTCCACAGCCACCCTGCTGCTCCTCACCTGGATCCTGGTGGCCTCCCCGCTGGGCTTCACCTGCATGCCACACTGCAGTCACCTGCCACACACTGCACACTTGACCTTCTCCTTACACCTCCATCCCCCGTCCTCAGCATGGAGTGCTGTCTGAGCAGCGCGGCCCCCCGCTGAAGGCTTCAGGCCTCCTTTCTGCCTCGCCAGCCTCCCCTTCAGAAGGGGGCAGTGAAGCCACATGGTGGACCTCAGGGCTGAGCAGAAAGCCCCTCACAATAGTGCTGTATTTGATCCTGCCACTGGTGTCTAGAAAAGCCTGGATTGTGCTTCAGAGGCCCCCAGGAATCTTACAAAATGGAATCCGTGGTGGTGGGTGATGACGCCATCACCTGCAACCCCACCCTTGCCCCCTCTCCCTTGAACTCCTGCACAGGCCTCTTTCTTGTTTATCCAGTTGTATCAGTCAGCTTTTCAGGACTGTATCAAAATCCCCAAGGCAGACTACTTTAAAACGAAAAGGGTTTATGTGGGCTCCCAGTTCCAGAAGTACAATATCCAAAGAGCATGGCACAGGCACTGGTGAGGGGCCCCTGGCTGCCTCTCATCCTGAGGAGAGTGCTCCTGGATCTCTGTGTGCTCTCTCTTCCCCTCCTTACAAAGCCATAAGAGGCTGGGCACTGTGGTGCATGTCTGTAATCCCAGCTACCTGGGAGGACGAGGCAGGAGGATCCCCAGTTAGAGGCCAGCCTCAGCAACTTAGCCAGACCCTGTCTCAATAAAAAGGACTGGGGTGAAGCTTAGTGGTAGAGTGACCCGGGGTTCAGTCCCCAGTACCACACAAATGAAGAAGGGGGGGTTGAAAAGCCACAGGGATCCATCACGACCCATGACTCTAGTGACCTAAACAGATCACTTCCCAGGGCCACACCTTTGTACATGGCCAGCTGCCCTTGTCCCTCTTAATACCCTGAGTTCAACTTCCAGGATTAGACTCCTGTCTGAGTTTGGGGCATCAATCCATTTTCAGAACATAGCACCAACCGGGAGCTCAAAGTAAATATAGTAAAACCACTCAAGCGTCTACCCCATATTTATGCAGATTTACCCACTCGATTTCCAATTTGGTGGCCTCTGGGGCAGGATGACACTGTTCCTTCCTCCTGGGTGCCACCAGAAGAAGGGAGAGATGCTCTGTGGCCCTGAAAAATCTTCTTTTCTGTTGCCACCAAATTCTAGACCCCACCTCCACTGCTGAGAGAGGCCCCAGGGGTCTGCTCCTGTCATTCTGTGACCTCTGTCACCACAGGAGCCACAGGAAGCAAGCCAGGGACCCCAGAAGCAGGGAAATGGAGTTCACACCTGGAAGACATTGGCCTGAGTCTAAGATGAAGCCTTGAAGTTGAACTCTTGAGCGTGCTGGACAGTTGGGACTTCAGGCCTGTGGGGTGGACAGGCATGCCTTGGGGCCCAGGGCAGAACACTATGGTTTGGATATGGCTGAAATGTCCCCCAGTGGCCATGTGTCATGAGCTTAGCACCAGGGTGACAACATTGGGAGGGGCAGGAATCTGTCAGAGGTGACAATTGGAGAGGCCCTGCCCTCAGGAGGAATCAGGATGCTCCTGGAGAGAGCTACCCTCCCAAGCTCTGTCTGGTCCTGGAGGAGAGATGGCTTTGTCTCTTGTGCATGGTCCTTCCCGTGGCACAAGCCACGAGGCTGTCTGGCCACCAGCGATGACCAACGATGGGCGTGCAAGGTGAAGACTAGGCCAAGCATCTGAATCCCAACATTTCACTGTGTGCATGCATATGTGTGTGCTGGCATGTGTGTGCATGTGCGTGTGTGTGTGCATGTCCGTGTGTGCATGTGAATGTGTGCATGCATGTGTGTTCATACATATGTGTGCATGTGTGTGTGCCTGTGTGTGCATGCATGTGAGTGTGTGCCTGTGTGTGCGCACACGTGCGTGCGTGCATGCATGTGTGTGTGCATGTGCGTGGGTGCCCGTGTGTGTGCATGCATGTGGGTTTATGCGTGTGTTCGTGTGTGCCGGTGTGTGCGTGCATGTGCGTGCATGTGTGTGTGCGTGCATGTGTGTTCATGCGCGGGTGTCCATGTGTGCCTGTGTGTTAATGCATGTGTGTTCATGCGTGTGTGTGCATGTGTGTGTGCCTGTGTGTGCATGCATGTGTGTGCATGTGCATGTGTGCATTGTGGTCCTGTGTGCGTGTGTGCATGCATGTGTGTGCATGCGTGTGTGTTCATGCATGTGTGTGCATGTGTGTGTGTGTGTGTGTGTGTAGGGCAGTGGAGACCCGAGAGCTAATCCCACTGTTAGAGACCTCCCTGAGGCTAATCTTTGTCAGAGCCACTGAGGAAGGTAGACGTAGAGGGAGTGGTGACCATGGTGAGAAGAGGAACCCTGGAGGCTGTAAGTACATAGGCGTGTCATCTGTCAGCTGTATCCTAACCAGCCTGGCAGGGGCTGGGGGGGTGGGGAGGAGTGTAGCTTCTCTGCTCTCCTGGAGGGTGTGACCTGCACCCACATACCCGCCCCGCAGTGCCCTAGGGGAGCACATTCGTGGCTGGATTTCTGTGAGACACAGGGAGAACGTCCTGCTGCTGAGTTATGAGGATCTGCAGAAGGTGAGCCCCATTATAGCCAGTGCCTGCCTGCGCCCCAACATCTTCGCTCCCCCTGACATCCCTGGTCCTCAGTTTCTCCCCTCCAAGTTCCCTGTCAATGCAGAGCCTCTCAGGGGTCACAAAGACTGAGATGAGCCCTGGGCCTCCATCGCCCTGCTCTGCTTGAACCTCCCCAAGCTCCGTGTTCCCTCCCCACGTCTTCCAGTTCACTTCCTCTTGCACCATCCACAGGGCCCTCCTGTGCCTGGCCTGCACCCCATGGGGTTCAGGTTTTCCTGGGAGCATGACGTACAATGCTGCTGAGGACCTAGTGTTGAGAGGGGCGGGTAGGAACGGTTTCCTCCCTGAGGTGTGTCCAGCTGTCCAACTGTCCGTCATCTCTGCTGCCTGAGACAGGACAGAGACGGAGCTCAGTGTTAATAAGCATTGGACATGCCCAGAACTAGACGTGCCAATGGTACCACGGGGTGCTCAAAACTGGAAAGGAGGGACTGGGGCTCCTTGGAGAGCAGAATCAGAGCCTGCTGTTCCGCAGCCCAGGGGACAACATGGGGGCAACGAGGGCTCAGGCCTTTCCAAACAGCTAATAGGAAGTTGAAGGCACCCAGCACGGACTGGTGACCTAGTCTGAGGCGTAGACATGCCAGTGCCCTGGGTCTGGTCGTGGCACGTCGTAGGGACATCGTAGATACGTGCAGTTGCTCTGTGGGAGTCAATTAATTATGAATGGGATTAATGTGAATTCGAAATTTCAAAATTTTCTGATTTTTTGGAATTTTTAAAGAAAGTATGAAAAAATACAACCCTAATAGCGACTGGACCATTGGAAAAGAACTTGACCTTTAGTGGAAACAGACAAAAGAGGGAGGAGGCAGAGACACAGGTGTTCCCCTGGGCCTGAGACACCCCTGCCTGCCACAGGGCCTGCTGCAGGGCCTTCTGGGCCAGGAAGCCTTGGCCGAGCTCAGAGGCCTCTGCCACAGCTCCAGAGCAAGCCCCCGCCCCCCTGCACTTCTCCCCCAACTCAGAGAGAACTTGTGAGTCACTGCCACAGCTACGCACCTTCTTGCTAGATGGTAACTGGGACCCATGGAGTAAAAATGATAATAAAAGCACGGTAGTCCTGAGAAGAAGGTCTTCCATCCCATGCAAATCATTTCTTATTATAAAAATCCGTTTCCTCAAGCCAGGTGTCATTGTGCACACCTGTGATCCCAGTGACTCAGGAGGCCAAGGCAGGAGGATCACAAGTTCAAGGCCAGCCTCAGCAACTTGGCAAGACACTGTCTCAAAACTGAAAAAAATAAATGAAAATATAAATGGGATGCAGCCGACTGCTAAAGCACCCCTGGGTTCTGTCCCCAGTAGCACGATGAACACATAAATATACAAAGCTGTGTTCCAATAAAACTGCTAAAAATAGAGAAGAAACCCCAGGCCCTGTCTTGGAGGTGTCAAAATAAAAAAAAAATTTAAAAAAAGGAAACCCACGTCTGTCCTCTCCTCACCTCACCTCGTACACGTCCCTCATGCCCGCTGTTCTTGGCCTCTTTCCTTTTTTTTTTTCTTATATCTAACTCAATCCTTTCTCACGTGTGTTTCTCTTTTATAATATTTATTATTTTTAGTTACAGGTGGACACAATGTCTTTATTTTACTTTCATTTGGTGCTGAGGATGGAACCCAGTGCCTCATGCATGTTAGGCGAGCGCTCTACCTCTGAGCCACAACCCCAGCCCTCACTTCTGTTTTTTGAAGGATTTCTTTTTGGTAGGGTTGTGGGGTACTGAGGATTGAACCCAGGGGCACTTAAACCCTGAGCCACATCCCTAGCCCTTTTTTATATTTTATTTTGAGACAGGATCTCACTGAGTTGCATAGGATTTTTTCAAGGTGTGCCTGGCCTCTAACCTGTGATCCTCCAGCCTCAGCCTCCAGAATCTCTGGGACCTCAGGCTGACCCACTCCACCTGGTCCTTGCTCACTTCCGGATCATAGTCCTCTCTTTCTTCCTGCTTCTCTGTCTCCTCATTCTACCGCCCCTCCTCTCCTTCTCGCTTTTGTCTCGCTCTTTCACATCCTCACACGGGGTTTATTCCTCTTAGAACCTAAGAAGCACCATAGACAGGATCTGTCAGTTCCTGGGAAATCAGTTAAATCCAGAAGAACTGGACTCCGTCCTCAAGAACAGCTCCTTCCAAGTCATGAAACAAAAAAAGATGTCCAACTTTGCTGTCCTTCCTGAGGAGCACATGAACACCGGTCTCACAGTCACAAGAAAAGGTAAAAGGAAGGGCTCTGATCTGGGAATGCCAGAGGACTGGAGGCCGTGCGCACTCACGAGAGGGGACTGCACCACCAACCCTGACTCCTGGTGCCCAGGCGCTTGGGGGAAGCTGAGAGGGCCTGGGAGGGGCAGGCAGCATTGGAGATGGTCCTGCCTGGGCGGGCCACTGTGACAGCAGAGAGAGCTGCTGCCCTCCCGGACCTCCCACACCTACCACAATCCCAAGCCCAGCCCCGGAGAACCTCCCCTGGTGCTGATACCCTGGTAGACAGGAGCCGTCATTGTCCCATTAGTCAGCTTGGCATGGGCCACCAAGGACCTGAGATGACGTTCCAGGAGCAAGGGTTTGTTTGGGGCTGGGGGCTGCTCCGCTCCTGGTGGTCTGGGTGGACCGAGAAGGAGACTGGAGCCGCAGAAACCCATGTGGCCCTCAGGGCCTGCCCCATGGCCCAGTCCCTCCCACCAGATCCACATCCTCCTGGCTCCACCCAGGGTGCCTCCCAGTGGCCAAGGTCACCACCCTCTGGCTCGGGTGGACACTTCCACACCTCAGCTGTCGCATTTTCCCCAGGCAATCGTGGTTATTATTATCTCTAGTTATTACTATCGACCCTGGAACCATTGTATTATTGGGTATTTCTGCACATTCCTGTCTCTGGTTATTACACATCACAGAATAGGCACTTTACAATAATTTTTTGCTAAATCAACAGAAAGACATCAATAAAAACATATGTCGACTTGTTAATTTAGTTTAAAGTGCAGTCACCAACATGGGTAGAGACACTTTACCCACCGCATTATAACATCCAAACGTCCCTTGGCCAGAATATCAAAATCATCAAGTCGTTAACACAGA
This sequence comes from Urocitellus parryii, assembly GCF_045843805.1. Taxonomy (NCBI): domain Eukaryota; kingdom Metazoa; phylum Chordata; class Mammalia; order Rodentia; family Sciuridae; genus Urocitellus; species Urocitellus parryii. The sequence goes on along the minus strand of NC_135545.1, from coordinate 15,021,381 downwards.
AGAGTAAACACGATGGAGACCCTGAGCTCGGTGGGCTTTCCTGAAAACATCACACCATTGTCACATCACAGTCAGCGGTGGCCCCGGCCCCCAGGGCCTCAGAACGCGGTTGCCTCTGGAGACAGGGCCTTTCCCAGGTGTCTGGGTCAAAACGAGGCCATTACACTGGGCCACGGTCCACTGTGACTCGTGCGTTCAGAAGAGGACATTTGGACAGAGACATGGAAGGAGGTCAATCTGAAGACCCAGGAAGAAGACGACCATCTCCCCACCAAGAAGAAAGGCCTGGAACGGATCCTCCCAGAAACCCTCAGAAGGAAGCTTCCAGAACCTTCGTCCAGACTTCCAGCCTCCACTCCTTGAGGAGCACCCCACCCTGCCGGCCTCCCCGTCGGTGGTGTAGGTATGGCTGCCGGCCACCCCGTCGGTGGTGTGGGTATGGCAGCCCTCGCCCAAGAATTTGGAGTAAGACTTCTGACAGCTGAGGATTGAGGAAAAACAGAAATGGATGCCTGCAGGATACGCAGGATTTCCAATTAGCATTGGTCAGACACGTCGGGCACAGGAAGAGAAATACGGGGTTCTCCTCTGACTGACCAGCACAGTGAGACAAAGGAAAAGTAACCCGCAGCGTCGTCCAACCACCAGTGAGCAGACCCCGAGCAGCTGACCCCAGCAGCCCACTCCTCATCCTGCTCCAGGATCAGCAGGCGCCCTGCGTCCAGCAAGCAGGAGCCTCACCACCACGCGCAGGGGCTCCCCCCGCTGATGTCCAACTTCCCTCCTGGATCAGAGCTTTCCTGGAAGGTTCTGTTTGCAGCACTGAGATAAGCGCCGGCTGTGTGCAGCACGTGTGGTCTGGAACTTTCCTTCACCCTGTTTCCTCCCAAGGTCTAGCGTGGAAAAGCGTTCACAGGTAAGAGCCAGGGTGGAGTCACGCCCAGCCATCACCTTGTGGTGAAGTCCTCGGGGTCTGATGCTTCAGGGTGGGAAGCCATACATACTAAATTTACCAAAATTCTAGGAAGGAGGACCCCTTTCTGGATCATCAGTAGCCACTCATGTTCTGGGCAACACATGAGCAGAGAAAATCCACAAAAACTCTCCTAAGGCTGGAGCTGGGGCTCGTGGTAGAGCGCTTGCCTAGCACGTGCGGGGCACTGGGTTCCATTCTCAGCACCGCATATGAATAAATAAAATAAAGTCCATTGACCACTAAAAAAAGAGAAACTATTCTAACCATGAAGACAATCATGAACAGGAGAGGAACATCTACAGGATACCAGTTACATACCGGACAATCTGCTCTATTACTTATATTTATTCAAGTTGAGTTATGCTATTTGTATTTATATAATCTATATCAATTAATAGACTAGTATGCAGTCTAAAGGTCACAGTAATTTAACTAACATGTTGCCCTACCATTTCAAAATTAACTTATGGGATACGTAAAATAATGCTGTGCTCATGACTCCCCCATCAACATGGGGGACGTCATTTCTGCGTGTATCGCTTTCTCGCTGGGCAGCCCACCCAGGACTTTCTTTTCTCACCTGTAAAATGGCCATATTGAAAAACTTCTTGTTTTTCCATAAATCCCTTCAGTCATTATTTATTAAGTATATACACTATGCCTGTCACTCTTTGAAACACGAAGCCTTAGACAATTTTTTAAGAATGTTGATTTCCTGATAGGTTAGAAATCCATACACTATGCACACAGGAGCCACAGGAAGAGCAGGTCCATCTTGGTCACTGCTGTGAGTAAATAAGTATGGAGACGAACGTCTCTAAACTGGTGATGAGAAACCTCACTTGGAAGGTTGCGTTGGAGTCCAGACTTGAATGAGGCGACAGATGAGATGACCAGATGTGAGTCTCTGCTGGGAGAGTGTTAGAACAGGACTCAAGAAAAGATCACTGACTCCAATTAAAATCAAATTAAACATAACAATAGAAAAGGCCTTGTAGCTTTCCACAGGGGAAATCTCCATTGCAATCTTTCAAAAACTCCACAGTTGGTCAAAGATAGAACTGATCAAAAAACATGAACCTAGGTCTGCAGGATCAAAATCATGAGCTCAAAAAAAAATTTAGAATCTAAGAAAAAAAACAAGAGTCCTAGAAAAAATGACTGGCTAGTAATTAGTAAATGCCATACAATTTACTTTTTTTTTTTTTTTTTTCTTTTAGGCCTCAGATCAGTCTCCTACTGAGCTTGCAGGCTTCTTTTATTTGCATTTCAACATAAGTCCTGGCTGAGGTCTGAAGGAGCAGGGAAAAACTGCTATTCTGAGCAGACTCCTCAGGCCTAAGGCATTTTAAACATAAGTCATAAATTTCAGGTTCAGATGTTGAAAATTGTGATACAAGTTTAAGATACAATTCACAAAATCTTATATCTTTACAACTTGTTTTGTCAACAGATACCATACTATGATTTACTATCCTTGTCCAAATTAATGCACTGGTACCCACAGTGACATTTTCCCAGGCTACCCAAGTCAAAATTGGTGGAAAAAAACTGAATGATTGGGAAGTTACTTGCCAACTTGGAAGTAGAGTTCTTTAGTTTTCCATCCTAAGTATTTAAGTTCTCTGGCATAATCATCTGAAATAATAAATTAAACAATTCCCTAAACCCAACTTTTAACTGCAAGATTGTGCAATGCTTCAAAAACCCATTCAGATACCAGATTGTTGCAATAAAACATCATCTTTTAGACACACATTCAGCCAAGATCATTCCCAAGAAACAATTTATAATATCAACACACTATTGCACATGTCTTAAGGGGCCAGAAACAAAGACATAGGACAGACAGAAAGGAGCTCCAGACTATGGCTGACAGACAGAAACGTTTAAAACAGGGCAGATAAGAGAAAAATCTCCTACACCAGTGGCACCATAGATGTCCCCACAAGGGGACCAGATGTTTTCACAGAGGGGCAACCTGAAATGTAAATCAAGGGTCTCCGTGGCGACTTTACTGCATTCAGTGTCCCCTTTTTCTTTTTCTCTTTTTAAGAAGACAGAGGTGGCATAATCCTTACAGTGCAGGGAAGGAAGGAGAGAATTCCCCAAAGCAACAGGGCATCTGCAGCTGCTGGGAGTCCCTCAGTCCCTCCTTTTACTTACAGGATTAATTCCTCTGGTTCGGTTCCACCCCAGGCGTGCTCCATCTCCTAACATTTCAGTAGTCAGCTCTCAAAAAGTTCCGGGGGGTGAGGTGGGGTATCAAAATTTGTAACTGAAAGTTTGGTTCCTGAACGTGAAGAAAAATTAATGCCAATTTAACAATGAGGACAGGGTTTTGAGAAAAAGAAAAAGGGAGGTTTATTGCTTTGCTAACAAAGGAGAAACACAGGGGACTCTGCCCAAAGGTTATGACTCTCTTGATCTGGAGGGACAAGGGGTTTTAAAGGAGTCTCACTTGTTAACCTGGGAGATACTCAGTTCTTAGGTCCCCAGCAGGCACTGCCCTCTGCACTGGAGGTGCTTCAAGCAGCCAGCTAGGGGCTTCTCTCCTCCTGCTTAACAAAGGGGGGTAAAGTTCATCGCAGTCCAAAGTGGTGTCAGGCTGACTTGCTTTATTACCCATTTTCATGTCCAATATCCTTAAGTTTCTACCACAGAAGTCACACAACAAAAGGCACAAATACAAACAAACAAACAAACAGAAAACATATAGAACACAGAACAAAACACAAGAAAACAGAAACCCGGCGCCGAAACAGAAAAACAGAGGAGCAATGCAACGTCTTGCTAAAGCTCCGGGGTAGGAGCGCGTGCGTGCCCGTCGGCACCTCTCTACCCTTCCAGAGGAATTCCCTACAGAACAGAACAGAAGACAGAACGATTTCTCGTTACTGTCCGGACAGGAGTATATGTGAGCCTCGCCAGGCCACCTCTCTGTCCTCAGAAGAGGTCTCCCTTAACTGGATACCAGATGTTATAAAGGCGCCACTTACCTATGGAGGCCTCCTCCCCCAGGTGCTTGCTGAGAGTTTTAGTGCGGCAGTTCACTGCAGTGCTCCAGGGACGAAGGCTCACTCCAAGGCCTTGAAACATCTCAAGGTGCGCACCCCCTAGAGTGGCTCTCCAGCCCGGAGCCCTGGAGTGGAGGCCGGCTTCAGAATTTCCAGCAGTCTGCTCTTGTGGTCTGGTCGGGCAGGGTCATCTCGCTGGGGAACTCCAAAATGTTAGACCAGGACGCCAGAAAAGACCACTGACTCCAATTAAAATCAAATTAAAGCAAGCTTATTATCTTGACCGGCCGGGCTGCATCTCCCACCCAAAACCGCGGAAACAAGACAGCAGCAGCAGCTTTCCTGCAGCCCAGCTTTATAGCCCAGAAAGTTACACAAAAGGGGGTTACAGATAACAGAACTCTGACAGCATCACACTAATGGTAGTTTACATTTTTTTTTTTTTTTTTTTTTTTGCTGGCCCCAACATCAGAATTTATGAGGACCATTAGAGCCTCAGAGAGGGTCGTTGTCTGGCCAGGGAAGGCCAAGATTTATGAGGTGTCACTAAAGTTTCAGAGAGGGCTGCTCTCTGGTCAGAGAGCCAGGCATGGGTGAGTTCAAGGCACGGGCAGGCATTCCAAGCAGGTTCAGAATTTGCAGTAACTTATAGTAAAGCCGAAATTAGCTTTTCATGGCTTTGTGGCGAGATGGCTCCCAATTTTGAGAGAAAATCAGGTTGGGTCTATCAGAGAGCCCAAGGGAGGAGGGAGGAGACATGCGGCTGAGGTGGGGGGAAGCCTGTCACGTTTGAGGCTGATCCAGAGAACCAGGTGAAAGGCAAGTGGAGAGTCACAAGGGACGGCGAAGGGAACAACAAGGGATCCCTCACCTAGAGTCACACCCAGGTTGGGAGAGACGGAGCAGGAAGGGGCTGGATCCCTGGATCTGGGGAGAGATCCCAGGGGCTGCCGTGCTGGGGAGAACTTGTAAAGGCGAGCAGTCAGAGCCCAGGGACCTCTCACAATCTACTGCGGTCATCCAGGTCAGAAATGCCATTGGCTTGGCCACAGGTGGTGGAAATGGCAGTAGTGAGAAGCAGATAGGTTCCAGACGTATCAGAAGATGTGGCCGCCATCATTAAGGGTGCAGAGTGTATGGGCTGGGCCAGGAGAGACGAGAGGGCAGGCAGGAAATCATTTCCAGGTGGGTAGAGTATGAAAGGGTGTGATGGTGAGGCGGCTCCCCGGTGAGCCCTGGACGCTCTGCTGTTAGCCCAGTGTCCTTCCCAGGTGATGGCAAGACACATCAAGGAGATGTGCCGGGGTCCGACCTGTGGGTAGCTCTCATCTGAGTCTCAGCTTCGTGTTTGCCAGGCTCCTGTGGGGACTGGAATCATCACTTCACAGTGGCCCAAGCCAAAGCCTTTGATAAGCTGTACGAGGAGAAGATGAAAGGTTTTCCTGGGGGGCTGTTCCCCTGGGAATAATGTCTGAAACTTCCGGATCTCACCTGGTTCCCTGCTTGATCTCCTGTCCCTGCACCTGTACCTCATGGGGGTTCATGGCACAAATCCTATGGCTCGAGTTATCAAATTAAAGAGGTGGAAACTTATAGCCCCTCTAGGGAAAAAGGAAACTGGGGACTCTGAACCGTCACAATGTCCCTTATCTATCATCCTTCCTCTGGTTGCTCAAGGACTCCCTCCTGCTGTGACTCAGCCCACATCCCCCTGCCCACCCAAAGCCCACCAAGTGTAGCTACCTCCCCCCAAAGACCTGACTCTGCTGAAACCCTATAGACCCACACCCTCGTTGTGGCTGCCGCTTTCCCCTTGAAAATGGCCCTGGCTGCCAAGGTCACCTCCATTTCTTTTTCTTTGTGCATTCTCTTTCGTTTTGCTTTCACAGATCTTTGCTTCTTTAACCACCTGCTTGTTCAAAGGTACCAGGTTCCCTATTCACCTCCTGGCACACTCGGGTTTTGAAAAAATCTTTGTGATATTACAAATGTCCAGAAGGCTATGGGAAAACTAGAAATCTTACAATGCTGTCAAATGTGTTTTCTGCTGTTAAATGGTGATGGCTTTTCCCTTACAAGGTCATTCTCGTGTCTTAGGTGTCCACACTGAAGGCTTGGGGTCTGAGGGGTCATGCTTGTCCCGTAGGTGTGTTGTGAGGGTGTGAGCAAGTCGTCTCATCTAGGGGTCTGTCAGGAGTTAAGGCTGAACATTGACTACATCCAGGATCCCAATGTTGAGAAATAAGGGCTGGCACCCCGCAGAGTACCTGGTGCTAAGGAGATTCCTCAAAGCACTAGGAATGGAACCGACCAGGGAGCCCACTCCCTGGCATTTGTCCAACGCGCTACAGTGTTCCACGCCCAACAGCCGAGTTGGGAACAGCCCGGGAGTCTGTCAGCAGATGAGTGGGAAAGAAAACGCGATCCTGACAAAAATATGGGGGGGGGGGGAGTTTATTTGAGGTTCGCAGTTTCAGAAGTCTCGGTCCATAGATGGCTGGTTCTGTTCCTCTGGGCCAGAGGGGAGGCAGACATCATGGCAGAGGGCAAGAAGAGGAAGAGGAAATCCCATCAGAGGATGACGTCTGGTCACGCAAAGGCTGGACACTCTCGAACTGCCTCACACACCAGCCTCTGGGGGTCACCTCCTATCTACACCAGAACAGTGGAGTTTTACTCAGCCCTAAGAAGAGAGAAAGAATGGCATGTGCTGGTGAACAGAAGGAACAGAAGGACAGCACCCAGAGAAACAGCCAGGCCAGGAGTCAAGGGTGGGGTTTTCCTTTATATGCAAAAGCTAAAGAGAACAAAACAGGAATTTTAAAAAAGGAATATCTTGGGAATGGAAGGGAAAGGAGTAGAGCAAAGGAGAGAGATTGAGGAGGGACCCAGGGAGGAGGGAATGGGGAAGGGAAGGGAAGGGGGGTACTGGATCCCATGTATGCAGGTCCAAACATGTTAGGATGGACCCCCTGCTGTGTACAATTATAACACCCAACACAACATTTGGGGGGTGGAGTACCGGGGACTGAACTCAGGGGCACTCGACCACTGAGGCACATCCCCAGCCCTATTTTGGATTTTCTTTAGAGACAGGGTCTCACTGAGTTGCTGAGACTGGCTTTGAACTCGTGATCCTCCTGCCTCAGCCTCCTGAGCCGCTGGGATTACAGGTGTAGGCTCTCATTTTTAAAAAGTAGAAATCATCGAGGGAGAAAAGATAGGAAAGAACGTGGACGTAGTAGCACCCTCTAAAACAGTGGTTTCCAACTTAAGCCAACAGCAGACCCCCTGGAGGGCTTGCTGAACCCAGGCTGCTCCACCCAGGTTCAGCAGGTGCCAGGAGGGGCTGAGGCTCTGCATTTTTAGCATCCCTCCCCACCCAGGGTGACAGTGCTGCTCCAGGGATCAGCTTTCAGGATGCAGCTCTAGAATAGCCTCACATGGGTGGTTCCTGATTTTAAGCACCCTGAGATTCAGGACAAGGAAGAAAATGTGGCAGGGTAGGGGTGAGAGTGACCAGAGGAGGAGGCGCAGAAAGACAGAGTATAAACTCGGAGGTGAGGCTCGCCCAGGTGCATGTCCCCTGCGGGCCATCAGAGGCCACGAGGCATGGGGTGGGCTGGGTGCTGCTGGCTGTCTGCATGTGTGGCCTGGACGCTGGTGAGGCCGAGAGGCTGGTGAGGCTGAGTCCAGAGGAAGAAGGGCTGAGAAAGGTGTGGACTCCGATGTGCACGGCGTTTTCAATACTTCAGAGCGCATGTGTGGAATGGGGACCTGCAAGCCCTGGGATCAACCCCTGGCTCTCCCTGTCAGTCACCAGGTCATTCACGTGGGCCAGGAGAGTTGGGGAATTTGTGGGGGACCTTGTTTTGGCTGGGCTTGCACGAAACGCTGAGGGGTCATTGTGGTGTCACGCACGGTGTGCCATGAGCTCGGAGTAGCCTTCCTGAGGCATTTGTCCTGTGGTGGGTCCACATCTGGGCGTACTGGGCAGCTCTCTGGGTGGCTCTCCACATCTGCAGATGCCCCTTCTCTTTCTTGGAACACCATCAGTCACATTGTGGCCATGATAAAGAGGGTGGCGGTGTTACGCCCTCACCCTCATTTGGTCAGTTGGAGGAGGAGGAGGTTCACTCAGTGGTGAAAGGGTGCCAGGTTTCTGTTCTCGCAACTAAAAGGCTCAGGGGTCACTCTAGTTAAACTGGGCTAACTGGGCTGCACGAAATAACCACACAAGAGACACAAATACCTTTTTCTTTGGGGTTGCTGTGACGGCTCCTCTGACCTTAAGGGTCCGCAGAAACAGAGAGAGCAAGGCACGCACTGACCTCTTTTATTGAGGGAAGCTATTCAAATGAGGCAAGGGGTCAGGTTTCAGGGGCTGAGTCTATCTTCATGATGTCCACTGTCAGCACGTTGACTGACACCTGGGTAGACCACACCCAAGGGCACAGTAAGAGGAGGGGACACACACAAGGCACTTCCATGGAAGATTCTCTCCTGAACAGGGCAAGGGGTTATGTCACAAAGGAACAGGTGAGCATAGCTTCACCATGGGGCTGTAGCAAGACACACCCATTTCTGTGACTGAGCGCCTCAGCACCCAGCTGGGGAGTGTAACTCAGTCACCCATAAGGTTGGCCTCCCACAAAAGGGTGATGTTTGACGAGAGAATTGGTACCATCAAGACATGTAAAGCATCGGCAGGGGATGACAAAGGGTTTTGGTCATGTGAAATATGAGCACCCTTGCCAGGTGCAGTGGCCCACGCCTATAATCTCAGCAGCTCAGGAGGCTGAGGCAGGAGGACCCCAAATTCAAAGCCAGCCTCAGCAACTCAGTGAGACCTTGGCTCAAAATTTAAAAAAAAAATAGTTGTAGATAAGACTCTCACCTCTGTGTTCAATCCCAGCACCAAAAATAAAAGTAAAAAAAAAAAATTTAAAAAGAAGACCCCTTGACTTTAGCTTAAAATGACTGTCATGCACAGTGGCACCAGGAGCAGAAGGAGCCTAGTGGCTGCACACTATGGGTCCACCCTCTGCCCGGGAACGGTCCCAGGGGTCATGAGGACATCTGAACCCAGACACAAGATTTTGTTCCCTAAGTCTCCATTTCTGTATCTAGGAAATGAAGACCCAGTTATTGTGCCAATATGTGGCGCACCTCAGCAGGAGGCCTGGAACATGAGAAAACGTTCCCTCGTGGACACACGGAGCAGGGTGGGTCTGGACCCCGGCCCTAGTTGGCAGGAGCCTGGCTTGGATGACCCATCCTGACCTCGGGCAGATGACTAAACGAGGTCAGCGATCAAAGGAAAAGCAAGGTCATCGCACAGGGATGGCAGTTCTGCAGGTGGATGCCAAACCCTGCCACAGAGCAAGTACAGCAATAAAGGGTGTCGGAGAACTTACTGGTTCCCAGTACATGAAAACATCAAGTCCCCAGGTGAGGTGGCACACAGTGGCACACGCCTGTCATCCCCGCAGCTCAGGAGGCTGAGGCAGGAGGATCACGAGTTCAAAGCCAGCCTCAGCAACAAGAGGCACTAAGAAACACAATGAGACCCTATCTCTAAATAAAATACAAAATAGGGGTGGGGACGTGGCTCAGTGGTCCACTGCCCCTGAGTTCAGTCTCCAGTACCAAAAAAAAAAAAAAAAGAAAAAGAAAAGTTAAGTAGACTACTATACTGTGATCTACTAAGTGTGCAATAGAATTGTGTCTAAAATGTACAAACCTTAATTATAATGTGTCTTATTGATGAAAAGAAATGTTAACATTCACCTGGGCTGTTGGGAACCCGGCACTCACAGCCTTGCTCAACCCAGGCCCCCACAAACCCCCAATTTGTAAAAAGTAGAAAATCTGACCTCAATAAAGCAAAATCCACGAAAACAAATGACGCCTATAAATATAAATACAGAGGGTTTCAGTGGGTGCTCAGTTTGCACTGGACGCCATGCCACGTACTTCACACACAGCATCTCACAATGACTGAACAGAGAATTTTAACTGAACAACACCTGGGAGGGGGTGTCCGTTCTCACCTGCCACCAGAGATGGGGTCCCCATTGCCAGTGCAATAGTGATCCAGCTCCCGGGACTAAACATCACGGGATGGGTTCTCAGAAAACAGAGGTCTTATCTCTCCCTAATTATGCCTCCCCCTTTACTTCACCTCTCGGAGCCTACTGTCTCATCTACAAAATGGACATATTATAGGAAAGCATTCATGACCAATTCATTTCTGGTTATAGTGGTTATAAAGATTGGTGCAAATATGTAGAAGAACAAAACCAGATCCTGGGGCTGGGGATGTGGCTCAAGTGGTAGCGCGCTCGCCTGGCATGCGTGCGGCCCGGGTTCGATCCTCAGCAGCACCACATACCAACAAAGATGTTGTGTCCGCCGAGAACTAAAAAATAAATATTAAAAAAAAAATTCTCTCTATCTCTCTCCTCTCTCACTCTCTCTTTAAAAAAAAAAAAAAAAACAGATCCCTACCTCTCGCCTGGCACAAAAGTCGAATCTAAGACTTAAGAATCAGACCAGAAACTCGGCAACTGCTAGAAGAAAACACATAGCTCAACACTCCATCATATTGGTGCAGACATTGAGTGTTTGAACAAGACCCCTAAAGCTCAAGAAATAAAACCAAGAATCAATAAGTGGGAAGGCATCAAATTAAAAACTGTGCACAGCAAAAGAAATGATTTAGAGTGTGAAGAGAGAATCTACGGAAGGGGAGAAGATCTTTGCCAGATACTTCTCCAACAGGGGATTAATATCCATAACATGTAAAAAACTCAAAAACTTAACACATACACACACAAATAACCCAATCAATAAGAGAGCAAAATAACTAAACAGATATTTCTCAAAATAAGAAATATGAAGAGCCGGGGCTATAGCTCAGTGGCAGAGCACTTGCCTAGCATGGGTGAGACACTGGGTTCAATTCTCAGCACCACATGTAGATAAATAAAATAAAGGATCATTGACAGAAATATATATATTTATGTAAAAGAAATACCAACAGCCAACAAACAGGAAAAAAATAATTCTACCTCTCTGGCAATCAGGACAGGCACATCAAAACTACATCGAGAGGTGATTCTATCAAAATGAACCCGTGTTATGTACAACTAAACTGTACCAATAAAAATTAAATAAAGATGGCCATGGTCACTGGACTCACCTCAGAGAGGGGCAGAAAGACAAGTCAATGAGATTCGACAAGCCGACACAGAGCCCACACCACGGGGCATGTCTACGTTTTTCTCACTTTGACTTCCTCTCCCCCTCGCTCCCCTACTTTTCCAACCTTGCCAGGAAGAGAGGCCCAGAGTGGAGGCCCAGAGTGGAGGCTTGAAAGTTAACATTGTACTTACCTTAATATGCTCAGGAGCCTGTATCCCCAGGACTGGCACCTGAACTCAAAGCTATGAGCTAAAGAATTCTAAGGCAAGCACAGAGTTCTCCCTTTTAACAGGGGTCACCATCAACAGGGCAGTCTTCAATCAGCTCCTTCCCACTGAGAAATTCCCAGGAGTGCTGTCACCTCTGTCCAGGGGTCAGTTCAAAGCAATCACTCACTCACCACTCCCAACAGAAAAGAACTTAATAGTGAAGGCTTTATTGTTACTTCCAGGTCGCAAGATGAGCAGAGTCAGATCAAAGAGGAGGCACCCTCAGTGGCTCAGGCAGAAGGGACCTTTAGAGCCACATGCCTCTCAGGGAGACTTCCTATGGTCACAAGGAGGCAACAACACCTCACCTTCCCAGTCCCAGGGGTCAGCCAGCTAGGGCTTGGTCCTGGCTCCTTCCAGGGGTAGGTGGTAGGATCTCAGGGAAAAGTCACAGAGGTAGCATATATTTCTTTTTATTACTGTAGATTAAGCTAAAAGGAAAATATCAATTCAACTAGGATTGAGAACCATGGTTTATGGAAATGTACATTGGAACACCTTTGGGAAAAAGGCACACACATCTTATGACCCAAAATTTCTAGTCCAGAGTGAAGAATTCTCCACCAAGACATACACAGAAAGGCACACTTAATTCTACATAGAAAGGCACACTTAAAGGCACACTACAGATTTATAAACTCACACCAGAGATTTTCCAAATGCACATAAATATATATATATATATATATATATATATATATATATATATGTGTGTGTGTGTGTGTGTGTGTAAAGAATAAGATAATTTTGATGAATTCATTCAATGAAATACTACACAGGAGCATGAATCCCAGGAGCCTTCTGAGTAAAGGAAGCCAGACACAAAATACAGCCCAGGTGTCCAACCACAGAGAAATGGATAAAGAAGATGGGTTTATTACAAAATAAATTTTATTCAGCAAAAAAGTTGAAATTATGTCATTGTAGGGGAATGGATGGAACTGAGACCATTGCCTTAAGTGAAATAAGCCAAATACAGAAGGTAAAGGATCATACATTCTTTTCATATGTGGAAGCTAGAGACGAAAAGAAAAAAAGAAAAGTGGGAGGGGTGGGGATCTCATAAAAATCAGAGGGAGACCAGCAGAGGAAAGGAACAGGTTGTGAGAGGAGGGCGGGGAGAGGGAGCATTGGAAGTAAAATTGGCCAATATATATTGTTCTATTGTGAGCCTGCATGACCCTGTAACCACAAAATCCATCATTATGCACATCTATAATGTGCCAATTCTTTACATGTGAGGGGAAATGTGGCTGTAAAGCTGGGCTCAGAGTATATGCCTTGTAATTCCCAGCAACTCAGAAGGCTAAAGCAGGAGGATTGCAAGTTCAAGGCCAGCCTCAGCAAATTCATTAGACCCTGGGCCATTTAGTAAGATGCTGTCTCAAAAAATAAAACTCTGGACCTGAGGTTGTGGCTCAGTGATAGAGCATTTGCCTCACACATATGAGGCACTGTGTTCAATTCTCATCACCACACATATAAATAAATAAAATAAAGGTCCATCAACAAATATATATATATATATATATCTCAGTTGGGCACAGAGGTGCATACCTATAATCCCGATGGCTGATGGCTCAGGAGGCTGAGGTAGGAGGATCACAAGTTCAAAGCCAGCTTCAGCAACAAGAGGCACTAAGCAACTCAGTGACACCCTGTCTCTAAATAAAATACAAAACAGGGTTGGGGATGTGGCTCAGTGGTTTAGTGCCTCTGAGTTCAATCCCCAGTATCCAAAAAATAAAATAAAATAAAACTCTGCTTCTGGTTGCCATGTCCCAAGTCACTTCCCCCCAACACACTCATCTACCATGATGTCCTGCCTCACCTGGGGCTCAGAACCATGGAGTCAGTGGACCCTGCCCTAATCTCTGAAACCCAACGCAGAGTCTTTAGAGAAAAGATTTGGAACGAACAACTTTGTGTCAGACGTTGGAAACTCCAGAGCCAGACGAGGTGTTTACTCACCAGGGGTTCAAGGAGTGCAGGTCTGTCTCTGCTGCATCAATGGAACAGTTGGAGAGGCCTGCATCTTGTCACCACACCACTGCCATCAACAGCAATGATGAAGCCATCGGGAGCAGTAGGCGGCCACAAGAGGAGCTGAAGAGGCTCATGCAGTTTGACATCCCCAGCTTTGTGAAGGAGAACTACTTCTTTGGAGAGTGCCTGAAAGACCCTAGCCCAGTTAGCCCAGTTACCTAAGGCCAAGATATGAAATCAAGATACCGGGCTTGTCATAAACAGGCTCAGGCGCCGGATGTGCTTTCCATATAACCGGTTGAGAGAGGACAGAGCACCCACATCCTGAGGCATGAATGAATAAACAGGAACAGATAAGCAGGAACAGAAAGAATAGAATGCAGACCTGTGGTTTTTGGAATGCAGACCTGTACCCCCTAGGTGGCCTATATGCTAGATTTAAACAAACCAATAAGAAACCTGTTGCTTCCGGTGCGCGCGAAACCTGTCCCAAACCCTATAAAAATCTCTGTATCCCCAAGCCCGGTGTGCCAGCTCACCAAAGCTCCGGCTGAGGTTCTGCTGGGCACCCGCAGGCGCCTGTGTCCCAATAAACCTAAACCTCTTGCTTTTGCAGCCAGTGTTTCGTGTGATTCTCCTTGGACAGGGAAACGGGGGGTCTTTCTTAAACGGGGTGTCTTTCATGCCAAGGTCTCGGCTTGGCACTGAATCACGAGCCACCACACAGCTTTGTAGGTTCAAACAGCAATTCTTTATTCTCGAACTCACACCGGCCGTCTACAAACATGTTCTGGGGAAATCCAAGTTCTCCCGCACAATTCACGTCCCAAAACTTTCTCTCCACGAGAACTCAGGGAACTCAGGCAGCAGGAATGCCCTGTTCCCAGCAGGAATAACCTTCAACCTGCAACTTCCCTAAACCCGGATTATCTTAAACCGGGAACGCCCTAAACTTGTTTTAAACTGGGAATGCGTTGAACCCAAATTGTCTTAAACCCGGATACTTCCTAAAACCTGCAGGATACACCCTAATCCTGGATCCACCCTGGTCCTTGAGCAGGGTCACCTTTCTCAAAGACACATGCAATGTCCAAGGCAAGTCCATTTAACATGGGGTACGCTGGCAAGGAAATTTCGATGCGTCATTCCTACTTGCCAATGGCCCTCAGCAGGAGAGGATGACCTTCTAATGGGGAGGGGGTTGTTAGTTTTGTTTTGTTTTCTTTTGCTGGTTTGTGTTTTTTAATACAGGGATTGAACCTCAGGATGATTAACCACTGAGCCACACCCACAGTCCTTTCTTTTCTTTCTTTTTTTTTTTTTTAATTTTAAGTCAGGTCCTCAGTAAGTCACTGAGGCTAGCCTCAAATTTGAGATCCTCCTGCCTCAGCCTCAAGTTACTGGGGAATTACAAGTTCATGCCCCCAAGTCCAGCTTGATCTTCTGATTTCTAAACCACCTGTTTTTCTAGAAAATAAGCCAGTTTCACAGACCTCCCAAAAAGACCCCGACTGAATATATGCTCTACATCTTCCTTTTTTAAAAAAGGAAAGAAAAAAAAAAGAAAGAAAACAGAATTTTTTCTTTTTCTTTTTATGGTGCTTCAGATCCAACCCAGGGCCTCATGCATGCAAGGCAAGTGCTCTACAACACAGCCACATCCCCAGCCCTAGAAATAAAGGACTGGGTAAGTAACTCTGTTGGTAAAGTGCACCTGGATTCAATTCCCAGTACAAAACAAACAAAAAGAAGAAAAATTGGGCTGGGTGTGGTGCACATCTATAACCCCAGCCACTTGGGAGGCTGAGGCAAGAGGATGGGGAGTTGGTTGCCAGGGTGGGCAACTTAGGGAGACTTTGTCTCAAAATAAAAATAAATTAAAAACTCTGGGGGTGCAGCTCAGTGGTAGAGTGCCAGCCTAACTTCACAGAGGCCTGGGCTCCACCCCAGTGCTGGGGAGGTGGCAGGGGGCAGAAAGAAAATTGGTTGTTTTCTCACTGCTGAAGTTTTGAGAGTTCTTTACATATTTTGGGAACAAGTCCTTTGTCAGCTATGATATAGGACACTTTATTTATTTATTTATTTACTTACTTACTTACTTACTTATTGGTACTGGGGCACTGAACCCAGCTTTGCCACAGAGTTACATCCTAGCCTTTTTTATTTTTCATTTTTCATTTTGAGACAGGGTCTGGCTAAGGTGCTTAGGGCCATGCTAAGTTGCTGAGGCTGGCCTAGAACTTGCCTTTCTCCTGTTTTATACATTGTGTCACACACGTGTATTTGAGTTTAGTTTAGTTATTGTATTAGAGTAACACGGTTGCACATAGCAGCTGGCTCTGCCATATTTTTCCTTAGTTATAACTGACATTTTCCTTTTGATTTTGGCTCAGCCTGGGAATCATTTCTGACATGCTCCTTTCAGATCCCTCTGCTTAAAAGTGTGTTTCCAGTCCACACACAGGACGTGTCCTCCCCTCATGGAGGTCTCCTTGAATCTGCTCCAACAATATCTCATTATTTTCAGTTTGTAAGCCTTATACCTCCTTGGTTAACTTTATTCCTAAACATCTTATTCTCTTTGATGCCCTTGTAAATGTAATAGTTTTCTTAAATTAATTTTCAAATCTCATTGCTAGTTTAAGAAAATGAAACCGACCCTTGTGTTTTACCTTGGATATTACAACTTTCACATCATCTGCAACAGTTTTTTTGTGTGTTGTGTTGTTTTGTGTGTGTGTGTGTGTGTGTGTAGATTGTCTAGAATTTTTTTTTTTTTTTAAAATACCATGATCCGTGAGTAGTAACAGTTTTTCCTGTTCTTTCATTGTGGATGCCTTTAATTTCTTTTTCTTACCTGATTGCTGTGGCTACACTTCCAGGACAAGGCCTATTAGTCATGGCAAATTCAGGAATCCTTGTCTTATTTCAGGGAGAAGTTTTTGGAGGGTCTCCCATTCCATACTGAGTCACTCTGTTTCCAACCACTGAAGTGGAAATCAGTCCCTGGGAAACTTTAGATGGCACCATTTGTAGAGAATCAGATGTAACTGCGTTACTATTACTGTTCTTGATGGAGTCTGCCTGCAAACGGGATATTCTGTCAAGGTTTAGATAAGGTAACAGCGGACATGCTTGCAAACGAGGTGTCTGCTGACCTTGGGAGGACTTGCCTGCAAACGGGATGTTCTGCCAAGTGGGCTAGGAGGGTGCTGAGAAAAATTTTTTATCTGTTCTAAACAAAGAGCAGAGCTCAGCATTCTCCAGGCAGAGAGTAGATTAGCCATGAGAAGCGGGTCACTTCTGATTAGAAAGTAAAACTTCTGTGTGCTATGTTTAATTAGCTGAAAGACCTGATTTATTGATGTTGGAAGGCTGCCTTCTTTGTTCACAATACTATAAAAAGATTGCTTGTGCACAATAAAGGACTTTTTTTTCTGCTGCTGCTTTGCTTGCTCTGCTTCTTCTTCTTCTTTGTTTTCCCATGCTGACCTGCAAGTGAATTACTGCAACACCATTGAAGGAGGCCACGCTAACCAAGGGCAGTAGAGGGAGGTTGTGCAGAGGCCAGGGGCTTTGGCCCCCTGGGTGATAAGGTCATTGCACAGGAGGCCGATGATCATCTTTGCACTTGCTCTGACACATCTCTGAGATCTCCTGAGACTTTGTGTAAGCTGTGCCTCTGCTGAGCTGGCACACCCCGGATTGCAAGTAGATTGATTGACCAAGAATGAGAATTGTTTTCTGTTTAGATGATTCAGATCACAGACCATGAATTATAGAAAGTTTTCCAAAAACATTTTTTTGCATGCCAGATCAGATGTTTGCCAAGGATCAGATAACTTTCATCCACTGTCAGTTTAATATATTTCACTTACACATAAATATACATATTTCCATAAAAATTTCTTTCTCAATAATTTGTCTTAATATTGTATTGTGACCCTAATTGCAATGACTTAAACAAACTGCAACTAATATTTAAATGATTTACATCAATTCTAGTCTAAAATATTTGAATTTTACCTCTGTTGGTACTAGAAATGTTACCTTCATATGACCTCACCAAATGATAGAAATAAACTATATAATGGCAGTCGGGCATGGTGGCTTATGCTGGTGATCCCAGTGACTTGGCAGGAGGATCACAGATGAAGGCCAGCCTCAGCCACTTAGCAAGACTCTGTCTAAAAACTAAAAAGGCTTCTGTATACAGCTCTCCTGTGTTCAATCCCCAGTAGTGCAAAAATACACACACACACACACACACACACACACACACACACACACACGCTACAGGCTGTAAACAAATTATATTTTTCTAAACAATGAATTTTGTTTTCTATAAATATGCTTTTCTATGAAAGACTACAGAAGCCAAATGCTGAGGCAGGAGGGTCCTTATAGGGCAGGCATCTGAGGTCACCCCAGGCAACAGAGCAGGATCTCCTCAAAACCAATATAGATTCTGTAACTGCACTTAACTCACACCAGGGTGCAGCACTGGGGCAGACGCTCTGCAGGCCCAGCTTAGTGAGGCACATCTGCCTGGTAGGGGTCCGGAACCGGATCAGGTCCAATCCAGCACAGGGCAGAACCTCAGCATCAGCAAGGGGTAACTAGTCGAATACAGAGCATAGCCCAGCAGAAAGGAAGACCACCTGAGGCCAGAGCACTCCAGTACCCCAGGACACCAGGGGACAGCGGTGAATCACAGCGGATTGCAAAGCCCGGATTGAAAATAGATTGATTGGCCAAGAATTGTTTTCTGTGTCACCAGGCATAACTGTTCTAGGGTCCCCCAGTGCCCCTATCTTTCAGTTCTCTGAGAAGCAGCAGTGCCTGGGCCACACTGTGACCAGCCAGCTGCGTGTTGTCTCCTCAGGCTTGAGCCTAGGCCAGGACAGACAGACAGACATTCCCTGGCACTCAAGCTGCTGTTTCTGTTCTTGCCCCAAGCACTGAAAGAAATTGGCCCAGCTCTGAGCCCAAGGAAACCGTCCGTGACTCCTCACTGAGCCCCGGCGCTGGACACGCGAGACTGAAGGTCCCTCACTGCTCCCAGGAGGGTGAGGCAGCCGGCTCGGAGCGCTGCACTCCACCTTTGCAATTGCTTTGGGGAACCTGCGGGCACCTGCGGGCACAGGTTCGGTTGAGGCAAAAAAATTGACTTTGTCAACGGGATTCACAAGAAATGGGAAGAGGCCAGAAGAAGTGGCCAGAAGATTCTGGGAGGATCTCCAGGTCTTGCGGGGGAGCATTAGTTGAGTGAAGCAGGTGTCAGACAGATGACCTCAGGATGCCCACAGACTCTAAAAAAAAAAGAAGAAGAGCCAGAAGAAGAAGGTGGGGGAGGAAAGAAGGAACGATGGGAGGGAGGGAAAAGAAAGAATGGGAATAAAAGGGGAGGAATTTCATCAAAATAGAGGCAAGACCAACACAGTGGGTGAAGGAAATAGAGGAGGAAGGACAGACAGAAAAGGGGGAAATAGTGGCCTGAGTCTGACAGAGTTTCACATGTAACATACACAAATATACCACAGTTAGTCCAGCACCCAGTGCATCCATAAGACTCTATTAAAAAAAAAAAAAAAAACTGTAACTAAATTGCAGAAAGATCAGAAGAGCAGAGGCAGGGACATTCCCTCAGATTTTCCTCCCATTAAAAATATTGAACTAAGCTGGGGATATAGTTCAGTTGGTAGAGTGCTTGTTTTGATGCACAAAGCCCTGGGTTCTAATCAGCAGCACAATAAAAAAAATTGAGTTAAGAATCATTTGGCATAAAATCAGTACTTTTAGTGGCGACGCAGTACAAGACATGCACAGAGCTTCTTGGTTTTTGCTTTCACTGACCCTAAGTCTTTTTTTTTTTTTTTCCTAAACGGGGGATTTAAGCCAGGGGCACTTCACCACTGAGCCACACCCCCAGCTTTTTTGTGTGTTTTATTTTGAGACAGGGTCTCGCTAAATTGCTTAGGACCTCTCTAAATTGCGGAGGCTGGCTTTGAAATTGCCATCCTCCTGCCTCAGCCTCCCGAGTTGCTGAGATTACTGATGTTTGCCACCACTCCCAGCAGTTTCTGAGGGTCATCTGTACCCACAAAAGAGGCACTGGAAGGCGATCCTAAGGAATTCCTGGATCATTTCCGTGGAGGGAACTCAACTCAGGACCAGTGGGGTCTTGGACTTTCATGACAGAGAAGAATTTCAGCAGCATCAGTAGAGGCACAGAACTTTATTTAGGAAAGCAAGGAGTACACTGGAGGGTCCATCTCAGAGTGAGAGATGTGTTTGGGATTCCCTGGCTCCGCTTTTTCTTTGGGGGTATACCCCCTCCAAAGACTGAGCCACATCCCCAGCCCTATTTTGTATTTTATTTAGAGACGGGGTCTCACTGAGTTGCTTAGTGGTCGCTGTTGCTGAGGCTGGGTTTGAACTCTCCTTCCTCCAGTCTCAGCCTTCCGAACTGCTGGGCTTAGAGGCATGCACCACTGCGCCCATGCCCTGGCTCCACTTTTAAAGGAAACTTGGTGGGTGTGGACATGGGACGGTAGCAGGATGACCTCAGTCTGGTTTTCCTCGGGATCCCTGGGATGACTCATCTCTATTATCTGATGAATAGGCAATGCTGGAAAGTTCCTTAAATTATAAATTTTAAAAAATATTCTGTGTATCTGTTTGCTTAATCAACTTATTAGTGGGCTAATTAACAGTGTGCAAGGTCATTTTCACAAGTGGATGCATCTGTGGTAACTCTTGAGATTTCCAGATTGACAGCTGGGCATGGGGCCACCCACCTGTAATCCAGCAACTCAGGAGGCTGAGGTAGGAGGACAGCAAGGTTGAGATCAGCCTCAGCAACTTAGCAGGATGCTGTCTCGAAAAATAAAAAGGGATGTGGATGTAGCTCAGTGGTAAAAAGCCCAGGAATAAAAACAAACAAACAAACAAACAAACAAACAAAAAACAACCCTACAGATTTCCCAAAAGGACAAGCCAGGGGAGACCATGCAAAACTTCAGATTAATATCACATTTCCTTACCCCCTCGTCTCCTTTCTTCCTGTGTCTTTGATTTCTTCTGTCCTCCCTCCTTTACATGCACACTGAGACGCACGTCTCTGAGTTTTTGCATTTACTGGTCCCTTCCTTCAGTTAACTCAGGGTTCCCTCCGCCTTCCTTCAGGTCTTTGCCCCAACTTCGCTTCTCCGTGGGCCCCTCTCCTCTGACCTTCTCCTTCCTCACTCTCCGTGATGGTTTCTGTGTCATTATCCCCCCCCCCCCCCCACACACACACGTGCACACATGCACACACAGCCCACACAGCCTAGTGTTGAACTCTTCTCTATGGCTGCAGTTGAGGGCTGGGCTGGGGCTCAGTGGTAGAGTGCTTGCCTAGCACGTGGGAGGCCCTGGGTTCGATCCTCAACACAACATAAAGACAAATACATAAAATAAAGGTATTGTGTTCATCTACAACTAAAAGAAAAAAAATTTTTAAAGGCTGCAGTTGAGACCCATTTTCACGAAAACCAGAACTTAAAAAAGAACCACCATTCCCCCGCATGTGCACACACGTTTGGAACAACCACGTCAGGCAGCAGCTCCTGTGAACCAGGAAAGAGACTAAGTCACTTGTTAGCGCCAAGAGAATTCTCATCTTCCTGCCCCACGATAAGGCTCATCTCTTCCAGCAAGTACCAGACACTGGGAATTCGGGTGCTGGGGATGTCAGAGGAGGGATCCGTTTCATTTCCTGTCCAGACAAACCTTTGGCTGGAGGCCGATTTGCGTCCTTAAAGGGAAAAGGCCTATTTCAGAGAGTTCATGTTTTCGAATAGAGCTCACAAACTCCTCTTTCACTAGGGGCAGAATTTTGCAAAGATGCCCTGATTCCCGGTCAGACCTCTTCAAGTTTACTGTGCCACACACACAGGGGTGCACTTAGAGGGCGGGAATCCGGTAGGACTTACTCTGGTGGCTATGATATCCAGGGGGCCAGGACACATATGTGCAGGCAAGACAGAGAATGTAGGGTATACAGGAGCTTGGCAGCACTCCGGGAAGCCTTGGGTGGGTGGTGAATGGAAGGATGGATGGATGGGTGGATGGATGGGTGGGTGGATGGGTGGAGGATGGGTGGGTGGATGGGTGGATGTATGGGTGAAATGGTGGATGAATGGATGGGTACATGAATGGATGGTTGGATGAATGGATGGGTGCATGAATGGATGGTTGGATGGTTGGATGGATGGGGGGATGGATGGATGGATATATAGATGGATGGATGTATAAATGGATGGGTGGTTGGGTGGGTCGGTGGATTGGTGGATGGGTAGATGAATGATCGGATTGATAGAAGAATGAATGGATGGATGGGTGGGTGGATGGATGCATGGGTGGATTTAGGGGTTAATTGGTGTGTAGATGAGTAGGCCCCGGCTTAACTAGGTGAGGCTCTCCTCCGATGGAAGATCTTTGAGATGGCACCCTGTCCCATGAATCGACCTCCTCTCCCTCTCTTTCACCCTCCTGAGCCCCTCCTGCTGTTCAGCTCTCAGTGCACACCAGTGGCCACTGCTACCTGGTGGCTGCATCTGTCTGGAGCTCTAGATGATGGACTGAGGTTCAGCGCTCTCCTGGCAGCCCCTCTGCCATTCCCTGGCACCTGGAAGAGGCACCTGAGCCAGAGGTCTCTGGAAGCTCCAGTGACCTGCTGCAAGGCATTGGCAGTCCCAAGGACAGACCCACTGCTTCATGACAGGCAGGGACCCAGAGCACTCTGTCCACCTGAGGCTGGGGCTGGCCTGGATTCTGGTCACTGCAGTGCCCTCCAGCCCCCTCAAGATCTGGATCCTCCCCCTCCTCTATCTGTGGGGCTGGAAATGGGACCCAGGCCAGGGCAGCGAGCCTGCTAAGTTGCCCAGACCAGCCTCAAATTCATGATCCTCCCGCCCCGCATTTTTTGGTTGTTGTTTTTTTGGTGCTGGGGATCGAACCCAGGGCCTTGTGCATGTGAGGGGAGCACTCTACCCACTGAGCTACAGCTCCACCCCTGCCTGCACGTTTTTTTAGAAAGAATTTTTTTCTCCAGTACTGGGGGTTGAGCCCAGGATGGTTCTCCCGCTGATCTGCACTCTTAGCCCTTTTCACTTGTTTGAGTTTGAGATAGGATCCTGCTCAGTTGCCCAGACCAGCCTCAAACTTGTGACCCTCCCACCTCAGCCTTCCAGGTCACTGTCACGACAGACATGCCCACTGCATCCAGCATGAAATGTTTTGTTTTGTTTTGTAAGGACCTCAGCCCAGCCCCATGGCACACACCTGTAACCCCAGATCCTCTGGACACTGAGGCAGGAGGATCACGAGTTCACAGCCAGCCTTGGCAACAGCGAGGTGCTCAGCAACTCAGTGAGCCCCTGTGTATACAAAATACAAAACAGAGCTGGGGCTGGGGCTCAGTGGCTGAGTACCCCTGAGTTCAGTCCCCAGAACCCGCTCCCAAAAGAGGAGAGAACTTCCTCTAATTGGCTATTTCATTTTCTCCATATAGAAAAGGCAGGAAGGGGTGTTCTTTTTTTTTTTTTTTTCCAAGTGACATTGGAGCCGACCTGTACCTGTTACAGTATGTGGCCATCCCAGATTCCATTCCTCTCATCACCTTGGAAACCAGGTAAGTTGGCCCAGAGATGGTGCTGGTTTTTCCTGGATGTCCTCCCCCGCCCACTTCTTAACCTCTTTGATGTTAAACACTCACACAACACTTCCGTGTTGTAAACATTTACATGCTTTACTTCATTTAATGCTAGAAACAAGGCACAGAGAAGTTGAGTGACTTACCCAAAGCCACACAAGAGTCGAAGAGTCCAGGATTAGATCCCAGGACCTCTACAGGGGCCTCCCGGCTGGTGACTGCCCTGTAGCACCTTTGACACACCTTCTCCATGCAAGGTGCATATTTTACCCCTTTAGCAGAGGAGAATTAGACAGAGCAGACCTGAAACCAGGACCCCATCTCAAAAGCTAGGAGTCAAGAATAGCTTCAGATTCTACCTCGTGGTGGTGGGTGGGTAGAAGGCTCAGTCCAGGCTGACTTCCTGGAGGAGTAGGTCTAGATGTGGTCCCACTGGGACAGACAGCAGAGAGACTAGGGAAGGCAGTGGAGAGGAGGGGGGGCATCTGGGGGAATCTTAGACAAGCCTCGGGTTGTGTGGGAAACCGAGTTGTAATTGGCTTCAGTAGTGGCTTCCCATATCTGAAAAGTCCAAGGGAGGGCTTCAGGCACAGTGGGGTCCAGAAGCTCAGGTGGTTTTGCTTGTTGAGAATCACGTCCCACCGTCTCCTGGCTGTTTCCTCCAGGTCCCAACAGCTTCTCTAGACTCACTGGGCTGGAAGGCGGAACCTGTGGGGAACCCCAGACCATTTTGGCTTTGGGACATGTGATACCCCGAGATTTCTTCCCTGGAGTTCACTGATGCCTGCCAGTCCCCAGGGGTTCTGGGTGAGGTGTCAGTCTGGCCATGGGGGAAGGGACAGGATGGGATGCTGTTGGGGCTGAGGCTTGAAAAATGACAAGGACCTGTACACACAGATTGTCCCACCAGCTTCTGGCCCCACCCCACCAGTCCCTTCCCCAGCTCCAGACCCCTGCCCACCCCCACTCCTCCACTCCCGGGGCTGAGTCCTGGTGGGGGCCAGAGGGGAGGGGGTTCCTTACCAGATGGAAACAGGAGCGAGGTCTCACCCCCACCAGGAACCCAGAGACCCCCTGAAGGGACCTGTTCTCTCCTGGGAACTCCAGAGCCTTCAGGTTCCTGGCGCGGGCGCCCCCTGGCGGCCACTTCCTCCAACAACTCCACCCTCTTTAACTTGGGAGACCCTGCGCTGGGTGGTCCCCCCACCGCCGCCCTTCTGGGTGGGGCCCGCTAGCGGTAATGCTCTCGCAGGACCGCAGGTGGCGCCACCAGCCCGCTCTCAGCAGGTCACTGGGGGCGTCTCCACCGTGGACCCTGGGCACTTCTTAAGGATGAGCCCCCTCCTGCCCGGCCCTCCTCTCTGCGGGGACTGCCCTACCCTCTCCACCGCCTCAAAAGCCACCACACCCACAACCTGACCTTCTCCCTGCCGGGTCCCCTGAGTTCATTGACATCACTGACAAGCCCAGTGGTGGCTTGGGCTTCATCTGGACAACAGGTTACACAGATTTCTCCGCCCAAACCCACGTAGCTGAGTTCCCCCCTCGGTTAACCTGTCGTGCGGTTTTGTTGGTGGTTGCATTTGTGCATTTTTTGTTGGTGGTTGGGTTTTGCCGTGCAAGGGATGAGCCCAGGGCCTTGTGCATGCTAGGCAAGCTCTGCCCCCCACTTCATCCCCGGTCTCCGGGCTCCTATTTAAAAGGAAAAAAAAAAAAAGGTTTGCTCCTCCCTGGCCTGGTGGCACGCCTGTCATCCCAGCATGGAGGCTGAAGCAGGAGGATCGCCAGCCTCAAACAGGGCTGGGGTGTGGCTCAGAGGTTAGGCGCCCCTGGGTTCAGTGGCCAGTCACATTTATTAAGAGGCAGGGGCGGGGCGGGGGGATGTTTTTTACAAAAAAAAAAAAAAAAAGGAAACTCTGGAAAAAATAAGGAGTAGAACCCTGGGACACCCCGCCCACAGGACTGGGCAGGGGCTTGTTGGATGAAGGCCAGTGTGGACGGTGGAAGGCTCCGCCCACTGGTTCCCACAAAGCCTACTGCAGGGCTTCGGGTCCCTGGGCTGCTGGGCGCAGGGGCCTCCCTGAGTGGTGGCGCCTGCCCAGGCCGGGGCTCTATTTCCTTCCATTCTCCGCACCCCGCTTTGCCTTACGCCTGGTGTTTCCTTACCACACTTCCCAAGGGTGAAATCAGCCTGTCAAAGGTCACAGCATTTGGGAGATGTCTCTGGCACAGATGACAAGTTTCCCCGACTTTATGCTTTCCCTAACACTCAGGGCTTAAGTGAGTGCGCCCAGCCCTGTCCTAAGCACTCTCCCGCACAGCCTGACTGCACCTTTGTCATAACCCAGCAAAATAGGCACTGCCGTGTCATGTCCATGCTGCAGGTGGAGGCACAGAGAGGTTGAGTAACCTGCACATGCCACACAGCTGGGATTCAAAGTCAGGATTCAGGTCTCAAGTGCAAGGTCCTCATATCTGATACTGCCGTCAGGTGGGCTCCATCCTAACAGCCCAGTCAGGCCCATCGCGCAGCGCGGTGTAAGATTTCTTCAGTCATTACCCTGGAGCCCTTCCAGGTAATATAAATATTTAATTTTTAGTTGTGGATGAACACAATGCTTTTATTTTATTTATTTTTATGTGTTGCTCAGGACCGAACCCAGGGCCTCGCACGTGTTAGGCAAGTGCTCTGCCACTGAGCCACACCCCCAGCCCCCTTCCAACATTTAAATATGACGGTCAGGCATATCCAGACTTGACAGTGCCTGAAGTTTTCCAAGACTCAAGACAGTTCTATTTAGGAGAGATGAAAGGAAAGTGACCACGACACTTGGAGCAACCAAGAGATCTTTATTGCAGCAGTGCAACAAAGAGAAATGAAAGAAGGAAAGAAGGAGAGAGAGAGAAAGAAGAGAAGAGATGAACAGGGAGAGAGCAAGAGCAAGAGAGAGACAGAGAGTGCACGCAAGAAAGAAAAGAGCAAGAGATAGAGCGAGAGAGGGGGGCCTGGCAGGAGGGAGTTTTTATAGCCCAAATCTAATGGGGCCTCTGGGTCTGCAAGCTGCCTTGTTGGCCCAAGGGGGATTGAGTGCTCAGCCTTGAGCGGGACTTGACACAAACAGGTGATAAAGGACCAGATAGAGGGGGGTTTGAGTGTGTGGGCTATCTTGCAGCCAACATCTGTTCAGCCTGCCCTGCAGACAACACAGTTCAGCCTGCTCTGCACCCAACAGAAGGTGGGATAGAACATTTCAATCCAATAGAAGAGAAGCCAAGGAAGTCTTCAGTCATCTCACTCCCCTCCCCAATCCAAAACAAAACAAAACAAACAAACAAAAAACCCCCAAAGCAGCAAATCAATAAAACCTTACGTCTCTCCAGAAAACAAACTGGTAAAAACACATTTAAACTTATGAGGAATATTTAGATAGCTGTCTCTTTGACTCCATGGAGAGGATCTACAGCTCAGGGCCGTGAAATGAGCAAAGAATGTAAGCAGGTCCAAAAAACTGGTCTGCCTTCTTTTTTTGGGGGGGTAGTAGGTGGGGGTACTAGAGGTTGAACCCAGGGGTGCTACACCTCTGAGCCCCAGCCCCAGACCCTCTTTATATTTTGTTTAGAGACAGAGTCTTGCTGAATTGCTGGGGGACTCGCCAAGTCTCTAAGCCTGGCTTTGAACTCGCGGTCCTCCTGCCTCAGCCTCCCAAGCTGGTGGGATCACAGGCCTGGGCCACAGTGTCCAGCTGGGTCCTGCCAACCTGCTGAGGCTGGCCTTGAACTCTCCAGCCTCTTGCCTCAGCTTCCCGAGTCCCTGGGAGGACAGGTGTGCACCACGGTGCCAGCTAAAATTTACCATTTTGAAGTGCACATCTGTGCTCACAGGATACACTAACAGTGAAGAGGGCTTGCAGCATAGTGTCCCCAGCGTGGTCTTGGTAAGGCATGGAAAGCTCAGTGCGGTCACTGCTGGACGCAGCTGAGCACAGGACAGGTGCTGGAGGCTGTGCACCCATCTCATGACAGGGCTGCCTGAGGCTCAGGGACAGGGAGGGACAGGCTCGGTTTGCCTCTACTTGCAGTGTGAGGTGGAAGGACTCTGTGGAAATGTGTTTTCAGAAAGCTTTTGTCAGGAGAGAGAGGAAAAGAGCCCCCGAGACCCCAAGAACTGTCAGGAAGGCGGTCAGTGTGGCCAGCACCTTCCCAAGTCACCTGGAGAGGCGGCCATGTGTAACCCGCGCTCCTGCTTGTCATTCACCAGTGACAAATTCCATCTCAGGGTTTTCCCAAGTGCTTTAAGATAAGATAGTTTATTGGGTTTTGAAAATGTCCTTGGAGACAGGGTAGAAGATTTAGTTAGAAGGGTTTCAGCTCTTCTCCAAGGCCACAGAACAAATTAAAGACAGTACCCTGCAGGACACAAGGGAAGGAGCTCAGTGCCTCAGGGAGGGGACACCTCTGTGCCAGGCCCCACTGTCCCCTGCACTTGTCCCCAGGAGGGGGCGGGAATCAGGGTGGCGGGGATGGGCTTGCAGCCTGTTCCCCTGGGTGCTCCGTCACTAATCCACGGAGATCTCGCAGGGAGGTGGGTTTTCCTGTCTCAAGTCGAACCAGGAACCTTCCTCTGGCGAAGCCCTGCTCATTCTGCAGAACAGAAAAGAGCCCTGTGTCAGTCACACTGAAAATCTCACCTTTGTCCCTTATTTCCTCAAGGCAGAGCGCAGAGATCCTGGCGATGCTCCAAGGGACAGACGCCCCGTGATGAGCAGAGGTGGCTGGTGAGTGTTCAACACCTGGACTCCACCCTCCCAAACCCCAGTTGTCGCTTGGCCAATTTCTGTGATGTCAACTCACCAACTGGACCACATCCGATCTCAAGCTGCCAGTTAGACGCCACTGACCAGAGTTGCTGTTGGAAGCCCCAGTACACGGACACGTGCGCACACCCCACACTTACACACAGGCACACACAGACCCGGGGTTTGGTGGCAAGAAGCCAATGGATTTGGAGTTATGCTTTAAAGAGAAAAAATGGTAATAATTTCTGTGGTCTGGGTGTCCCACCACATCTTGTTCCGTTTTCAGAGCCACCCCGAGGACTCCACATCCCCACGACTGGTGAGCAAGACGCTGAACCTCGTCAGCTCTGAGCCAGTGACCAGACACGGTGCAGGCAGGACCTGAGGCCCAGTGATTCTCTGGGCCCCATCTGCACCCTATGACACACTGACTCGGATATGACAGGCTCGGGGCCCCTGTGTCCTGCTTCTTCTGTGGATACATGTGTCTCCTGTTTGAGAGGCCTCCGTATGCCACTCCCTGGCGTGAACCCCGTCCCCATGTACTGTCCCCTCAATGCGCATCTTGGCAAGACGCTTCAGAGAGTGGGAAGAGAGCAGTGCTGGCCATTCAGTTCCAACGTACTTGGGTCACTGGACGCACATCCTCAATCCCGCCTCATGCCATTACTGCTACTTGGCAGAGAGAAGATGGTAATTGGAGAGGACAAGAGCCTTGCCCAGGCCTCAAGCTGGACACATGGCCCAGAACTGAGACGCAGACCCCCAAGGCTCAGGACACACAGCCAAGTCGGTCCACCCATCGACATCGGCCCCCCGCACTCGACACTCTGAATGGCTCGCCAGCGTCCGGAGGGAGAGCCACGGGCCCAGCATCCAATGGTCCCCCCACAGCGCGAGGACACACTGCACACTACGCACCACGTCCTCACAGGAGGAGCACTGCGCACTGGGGCGGGGGGCTACAGAGTTTTAAGTCAACAGGCTCCTTTCTAGAAGCCGGGGGCCGATAGCTGCCTGGGATTGCTTTGGTCCTGAGGGTGGAGAAGAGTGATGTGTCAATGGTGTATCCCATTACACTGTTTCCTAATGTGTTTAGTAGTAAATTATATAGTGCAATGGGAATGATGTATTCATAACTGTCAATGTCACAAATCAATATGAATTACATACTTACATAATCTAGGTCTATATTAACATAACTTACAAATATAATTTGTTTCCAAATATGAAGTTCTGTTGTAAATACAGCTCCTTCTCAGGTCATGGTGGGATGGCATTCTGATTAGCCAGTGTGTAGGGTTTGGATGTAAAGTGACCCCCAGAAGCTCACGGCGACACAATGCAAGGACTAGAGGAGAAATGATTGGCTTGTGGGAGCCTGAAGCTACTCAGTGAATTCACCCCCGTGGGGTTAACAGAGTGCTGACTGGAGGCCGGAGGGTGAGGCTGGAGGAGGTGGCCTTCGGGGTCCTGCCTTTGGGGTAGATGTTTGTGTCTGGAGAGGGGCGTCTCTGCCTCCTGGTCACCCTGACGTGCGGGGCTTCCCTCAGCCACTCTCCTCCACCATGATGCCCTGCCTCACCTCGAGCCCCAAGAAAGGGAGCAGGCCTTCTAGGGACTGAGACCTCTGCAACCGTGAGCCCCAAAATGGACTTTTCCTCCTCTGCGGTTGTTCTGTCAGGTGTTCTAATCACAGCAGCGAAAAGGCTACGACAATACTGCAGGCTGAAGACGTTGTCAGACACACACACACACACACACACACACACACACATACACCTCACAGCCTCACCCACTGAACCCCACAGCTCCACCTAGCTCACCTACGGCCGGGCAATCACCCAGCACCCAGCTTCCTGGGTAATAGCGGACAGGACGCCTCACATACTGCTGAACTCTGCACTGAGAGGGGGAACTGTGTGCATGGGTGCCTTTTTGCACCACTGTAAAGCCAAAGAATTGTAGGTCACCTCCTCCATCCGCATGAATGTAAAGTTCTAGTTATGATTTGGGTTGCAGTGCCTGGCCACATCGCAGGGCACGCACCGCAGTTGCAGCTCACCTGAGCTTGCGCAAGACACACTTAGGCCCCCTCACGGCCTCGCACAACAGCATCACACCACCATGGCTGAGGGCATTGCTAGTGACATCCAGTTCATGCAGAGTCTGACTGTGGGCAATGACAGAAGCCAGGTCCTCGCAGCAGGCTCTGGTCAATTTGCAGGAATCCAGCCTGCAACAGAGAGGATATGAGGAGTGGCCCTGGGTGGTTCCAGCCAGACTGCCCAGGCTCACTCCGCAGCCCCTGGGCATCCCCCTTCCTCTGTGATAGAGTCCTTTCTCCAGCCCTTGGACAGGGACCAGGGCTGAGAACCTCACTCTGAATAGTAACCTGGCACCCTGGAAGCAAGGTTCTGCAGTTCTGGGCCTCCCCTCGGATGCCTGCTAGGTTTCTCTTCCTTTTGCACTGGTTGTCCAACCCAAGGTCGCTCTACCACTGCCACACATCCCCCGCCCCTTCTACTTGGAGAGAACTTCTCCAGAGTTGCTGAGGCTGGCCTTGAACTTGTGATCCTCCTGCCTCAGGCTCCCTAGCCACTGGGAGGACAAGAGGGACCCAACACACCAGCCTGGTACACTTCCTGATCTCGTGGAACCCCCAAGGCATTGCTCAGGGCTGCACTGTGTCCCCTCAGAGGGCCCGTGTTGAAACCCCAGCCCAGGTGTGACAGCACTGGAGACAGTCTTTGTGGAGGCACTGAGGGTGGACCCCAACGGGCTCCAACTAGTGTCCCTGCAGGAACAGGAAGTCCAGGCGCCCACAGGCCCAGAGGGAAGACTGAGGACAGGGAGGAGGGGGCACCGGGAGCCTAGGAGCAGCCTGGAGCCATCCTCCCTGCAGGCCCTGAGAAGGAACCAGCCCTGGGCACCTTGAGCTGGGACTTCCGGCCTCCAGAGGCCTCCAGAACCCAGCGACATGCTCTGAGGGCATCTCCATCTCTTGGTCTGTGTACGTTGCTAGGGCAGCCTGATGAGCACATGCAGATGCTGTGTCAGAAGCCGGACTAAGCATTAAATGAGACGTGGGCTGCCTCAGGGTCGTCCCCAGCTGCCAGCCAGCCTGCCCGACCAGCCCAGGGCGAGACCAGCCATTCCCAGCCAGGGCAGTGGGGTGGATGGGTGTGCAGCAGCAGCCAGATGCGGCTGCCCTCACAGTCTCCTCCTGCCCCTCAGCCTGTCCTTCTGCAACCATGAGGATGCACCCGCGACTTCCCAGCACCCACCTGAGTTCCTTTAAGCTGCAGTCGGGGTGCAGCAGAGCTTTGCTCAGCAGCTTCACGCCAGCATCTCCTATGTTGTTGCCCCCAATCTTCAGGATTCTCAGGTTCAGGTTGCTGGCGAGGACGAAAGCCAGGTCCTGACAGCCCCTTGGAGTGATCTCGCACCTCTGCAAACTGCACGGCAACATACAACGCAGAGACCTATTACCCGGGTCAGCTTCCTGTTTTTCGCCAGCATCGAGGCCAAGGCCTTGCAATCCTTAGCGGAGAGGCCTGAGTCCTGAAGCCTGCAGGGAGGGGACACCACATGCTCTGGGCTTCCCTGCCTGGACTCGCCCCTGGTGCTAGTCCTGCCAGGGCCTGTCCTTCACGGAGCCTCCTGGGGAATCCTGTCATCACCCCCAGCCCCCGTCTGCACAGCTCGGCCCAGACTCAGTCACTCTGTGCTGACCCACCAAGTCACTTCCCCGACCCCAGGGCAGCCCCACACAGGATCCGTGTCCTGCGAGGCCCCTCCTGCTCCCCAGCCTGTGCCTCCCACCACACCAGGCAGTCTTCCTGGAGGACTCAGGATGCTGTCCCCAGCACGTCCCCTTTCCAACTACTGCCCCACTAGGGTGGGGTTGGCGTTGCTCGGGGAGAGTGCGACCCTCCTCCCCAGCATAGGTGACGTCTCCTAGATAGCATCCCATGGAAAAGTTGAGCCTGAGCTGGGGTCTCTGCCTGTAGTTGTGACTCCCATCTCAGGGGCTGTCCCTGCGCGTGGGCACACACATGCACTAAGCCCCTGGATGACAGAATGGACATATTCACAGCCTACACAGGTGCACGTCAATGCAGGTATGACCGCCAAGCCCTGACCACAGCCCTGACATCTCCCCAGGGTGATTCTGCAGCAGCTCCTGGGTCTAAAGATGCCTGTGGCTTGAAGATATTTTCAAGAAGTGAAAACAATAGGATTTGGCCCACATCATACCCTACCTCCAAATTAATTCAAAATGGATCACAGATTGAAACCTCAGAGTCTAAATGATAGGGCTGGGGTTGCAGCTCAGGGGTAGAGCCTTTGCCTATCATGTGTGAGGTTCTGGGTTTGAATCTCAGCGCCACCTAAAAGGAAAAGCCCATCAACAAGGAGAACCCATTAGACCAAACTTCCTAACAATGAAAAAGTTCAGAAAATGATCTGAGACCTTGGGTTAGGTGATGGTCTCTCCCAGGCTACACAAAACACACAGGAGAGCACAGAAACAAGAGGTGGTCCCCGAGACCGTACAGAGCGGGCCTGTGTGCCAACCAGACGGCTCGCACATCGCGAAGCCTGCATCCACAACGCAGAGGAACCCTCTGGACTGCGCAACAGAGACCACTCGCTCCAAAAGCGAATGCTCAGGTGAGGGTGGACGTCCCTCTAAGGAGACACACAGACGCCCAGGAGAAAGCAGGACAGCATGGGAGGGCGTCACGCCCCCAGGGCTGGCCATGGCAACAGCAGGACAGCCAAAGGCGAGAGCAACCTCACCACTGTCCAGGGCAGACCAGAAACTAGGCAGCAGGTCCCGGCAGGGGACTCGGTCTCAGCCAGGAAAGGACTGAGGCACTGACGGGGCAACACGGGAGGGCAGCGTGGCAACCTCGTGCTCAGGGACTCAAGCTGTTCCTGAAGGATCCCAGGCCGTGAGTCGAGGGAAACAAGACATGCAGAACATGAAGATCCATCAACCCTGAAGCGCATCCGTGGGTCCCGGGGATGGACACCAGAGGACGGGCATGGACTCGTGGGTAGGGTCTCCTCCCAGGTCCCGTAGACCTTCCAGAATCAGAAGGTTGTCATGGCTGCACACCCCTGAGCCTCTGCTAAGACCTCTAGATTCACTCTTCAAAGCACGGGGTTTGGGGGTGCGTATTGTACCCCGACCAAGCTCGATCGGCAAAGGGATCTGGGTCTTCATGCTCTCAAGAGGAGTTGCCCAGAAAAACAGCAGAGAAAGAGCTGTCGGAAGTGTGTGAACATCACTGGGAACGGTGAGGGCCCCCCTCAACACCAGAATCACAGCGGCTAGGGAGGCTGAGGCCGGAGGACCTCGAATTCAGAGCCACCCTCAGCAGCTTATTGAGGCCCTAACACCTGGGGGCGTGGCTCTGAGGTTAAGTGCCCCTGGGCTCCTTCCCCAGACCAAAAAAAAAAAAAAAAAAAAAGGACCTGAAGTTGTGGGCACCAGAGAGCAAAGAGGATGAGTCCTTATCTGATTAAAAATGCTTGAAGCAGAACAGAGAGCACACAGTTTCCAGGAGAGAGGCCAGGGGCTGGCCAAGAAACCCTCCCCAGGAAGTCCAGGTGACATGACCGGCCTTCAGGCCCCCCTGGTCACTATCCAGCCTCTCCTGCCTCTGACCATCACCAGAGGTGAGCACCACCAGGCCTCTAACACCACCGTCTTCCCATCTTGAAACCTCAGAATGAAACCCTGTGGTCCACTCCTGAGTTAGACTCTTTCCACCAACAATATCGGAGATTTGTCCAAAAGGTTACCTGGGGTTGTAGACCAATCCCATGGGATAGGAGAATGCAACCAAAGGTTTCTTGTCCATTGAGGGAAATTTCCACTTTTCAGGCCTTAGGGGGTCCTGCCCTAAATGTTCCAGTGTCCCTCTCTCCCCAAACTGAGCCACCAGCACCGGAAGCACTTCTCCTGGGTTACCTTGTGCAACAGACTCTGCCACAGCTGAACTGTGCTTTTGCGAAGCGCCCGTCTCGATTTAAAACTAACTTCCCTATCCTGGTCTCGATTTCTGGAGACCAGACCTCTGTACCCAAGGGACAGGAAATAGGACAGAGATGCCCACGTGAAAGCAGCCCAGTCCTCTCTGGAGTCCACCCCGAGGCTGGCGGGCAGCACTCACAGCAGCTCCTGAAGGTTGCACACCGGGTTGCTCAAGGCACTGCAGAGGAGCGAGACATCATCTTGGGTGAGCTGGATGCAGGTCATGCTCAGGTGTTGCAGGTTTGGGTTACTGGTGAACACCTCAAAGAAAATCCCGGTCTCACAGGAAAAGGAAACTTTACTTGTCCTGCCAAAGCAAAGGTGACTCTGGATGATTCTGATCCACCCATCTCCGGCAGCGCAGCGTGAACGCCTGCCTGTGGTCACCCCTGTGGGAACGCGCCCCAGGGAGGTCGGCCTCCTTCCTCAGTACAGTCCTTGTTGCTGCTTTGGTGAGGAGACCCGTGTAGCTAGGAAAGGCCAGGCTCGAGGACGAGGCCACGGGCTCCCCAGGAGAGCTGCCGTGCACTGAGAGCACACGTGCCCCATCCACGAGCACCTTGGAAAGACTAGGGAGAAGGGACCCAGGGGCTGGGGCTCAGCGGTGGAGCGCTGCACTGCACCTGGGAGGCTCAGGGCTGGATGCTCAGCACCAAGTCAAAATGAGATAAGTACAATTAAGGGAATGTGTCCACATGTATTCTTTTTTTGGGTTCTAGATGGATGATACCATTGTTTTATTTTATTTTAATTTTTTTGTGTTGCTAAGGATCACACCTAGTACCTCACCAGCCTAGCCCCAACAACTAAATATTTTTGAATTTAATAAAAAAAAAATACATGTAAAGTTGAGTTTAGGGCTAGTCTGGAGCTTTCTGGACAGAAAAGGCAGGCAGTGACCCCAATCCCCGTGAAACGCCCCGTCACCAACACCCTGTGAGCACACACAGATTCTGAAAAAGGGTGG
The DNA here is from genome assembly GCF_045843805.1 of Urocitellus parryii. Classification (NCBI taxonomy): domain Eukaryota; kingdom Metazoa; phylum Chordata; class Mammalia; order Rodentia; family Sciuridae; genus Urocitellus; species Urocitellus parryii. Next base: position 14,986,418 of record NC_135545.1, on the reverse strand, counting down.
AAAGAACGTGACGGCAGGGACTCACATGGGGTCTGGTCCCCCCTCTTCCGGAAAGATTTCTGGGACTGAGACAGTGAGCTCCCTCAAGCTGGAGCAGTATTTTAGGCAGTAGGCAGCAACCGCCAAGTCTGGCCTCTCCCGAAGGGGGAAGTGGGCCTCGTGGAGGCTGCTCATCAGGTGGCTGGCAAAGGCGTCACTCTGCACCTCGAACAGGGCATAGAAGAGCAGCAGGAACTCCACCTGGTCCTCAGGATCCTCGATCTCCACCAGGATCCTCAGACATCCCAGGAGCTGGGACGCCAACTCCCGGGACCTCTGCATCCCAAGAAGGGCATCCAGCCTCTGCTGCTCACTTTCGTGTAGGAGGCCAAACAGGAAGCAGCCCACGAACCCCCAGCTTGCTCCGTCTTTCCTGAAGTACGTGAGCAGCAGTGCCTCTGGGCCTCACAGCTCGGCTGGGGTGGTCGCGGGGGCTGTCCAGCAGGTAGAACATGGCCGCACAGAACTCCTGCATGTGCATGTGGATGAAGGAGTAGGAGCTCCCCGACTCGCTGTGCTTCCGGAAGAGCCTGAGGTCCAGCAAGGTGGGGATGTCAGTGTCCGCTATCCCGTTCCTCCTGAGCTCCTCTTCGCCAAACACCCACGTGTCGGTCCACATGCCCTCCGCGGCCAGGGAACACAGCGCCTTCAGCAGGCCTTGGCCCTGCTGGCTGGGCCGAATAGCGCCCTTGGGTGTGAACGCTAGAAACATGAAAAAGAGGAACACAGAGGTGGACCTGCAGCAGGTGGCTGCCAGGTCGCTCCCGCGCTCCACCTCCTGTTTCAGAGAGGTGCACACCATCCAGCAGAGGAGGGGGACGTGGCACATGGTGAAGAGATGCTCATTGTTTTGCACCAAGCTCAAGGCTGCCATGGCTTGGCCCCTGTCTTCAAAGGAGCAGCAGAAGTACTGCTTCACATGGCTGTCCTGGAAGCACTTGAGCTCTTGCATGTTTGGGTGGTCCAGTTTGTTCTCCAGACCTTCTGGGCACCCGGGTATGGCAGCCAGGAGCAGGGCCGACTCTGGGAGAATCTTCCTCCTCAGCACGCTGCTCAGGACTGTCTTCACTGATCCCTCCTCCCTCCAGTCACGGCACAGCTCTGACTCTGGCTCTGTCAGGGTGCACTGCAGCTCCTCTAAGCTGTGGATGATGAACAGGATCCTCTCTGCTTGGGCCACGATGTCCGCCAAGGGGACAGTGTCATCGGGCCTTTCTCTGGAGATGAGCCCGGCCAGCTGGTCGCCGTCAGCTACTTCAGTTCTCGGCAGCATAAGTAGAAAATGAAAGAGAATTTGTCCCGATAGAGGGTACCATCTGACCAGGCCAGCATCAGCTTCATCAGGAACCTCGTTTTCCCTATTCTTGGTATTCAAGGAGGACAACCGTGTGACACCTCCTGGGTACCCTTGGAGTGAAATACTCTTCCAGACTTTCATGGTCTTCACGGGTCAATGTCTGGTCAAAGCAGCCAGGGATCTCAGTGAAGGCGCCCCTGGACCACATGCTGATGAACTTCTTCTGTATGTGAGCTCGATAGGCATTTGCTGGTCAGCAAGGGCAAGAAAAAAACACAGCACATCAGAGTCTCACCCCCGCACAATCTGAAGGCTTCAACCCGAATCTCTCCTATGGGAAACAATGTCCTCAGGGCCTGCAGGCTGTGGCCAACCAGACAGCCCCAAGGGTCAAAGGCCTGACAGGCCAGCTCCAGACACACACACACACACACACACACACACACACCTGTTCATCTCTGCCAGGAGAGCAAGGAACTCAAAGCCCTGCTGGCTTCCAAGTGAAGAGAGTGGAATGCACGTCAAACCAGGGAGGGGCCTCCCCATGCGGAAGCAGGAGCTCTGTGTGGGGACAGGCCCCACCTCTGGGCTGTGGTGCCCAATCAAAAGCCAAACAACAAAAGGGCTGAGTCTTCGGGGCTGGGGATGTGGCTCAAGCAGTAGTGTGCTCGCCTGGCATGCGTGCGGCCCGGGTTGGATCCTCAGCACCACATACCAACAAAGATGTTGTGTCCGCCGAAAACTAAAAAATAAATATTAAAAAAAAAAAATCCCTGCTGGTGCCCACCTGCCTCCTTCCAGTTCCATTGCCTCCTTTCAGTACTTCCTGTACCAGGACAAGTAAATAGCAATGTAAATATGTAAATTCTCATTGATCTTAAAAAAAATTTAAAAAAGGACTGAGCCTTCTAGAATCCCTTCAGGCTGAGCCGAGGCTGGGTCCTGCTCTGCATTTTCCACAGGCTCTGGTGACACAGGAAGGCTGGGGTGCTGAGTGACATCAGAGGGGACCCTGCCACTAGGTGGTAGACAGGTGAGGTTGAAAGGGCACAGAGGGCTGCAGGAACTCGGGAAGTGCACAAATGAAGGCCAAGGAATTTAGCAGGGATGGCTGGGCCAGCTCTCAGGTTAGGAAGAGAGAGATCCAAAGGACTCCACAGAGGAAAGCAGCCAAGACCAAGGTCGCTCCCTGAAGGACCAAGGTCAGGGAAGGACCAAGGTCAGGGAAGGACCAAGATTGCTCCCTGAAGGACCAAGGTCACAGAAGCACAGAGCCTTATCCTGAGGGCGCAATGGGGGTCCTGGGGGAGGTGGGGAGACCACCTGTGGCGGAAACCACTATTAAACAGGCAGAGCTGGAAAGCCGGAGCTGAGGAAGGCAGCTGGCCAAGAGGCCAGGACCTCGGGGACACCCGTGCAGGACCAGCGTGAAGAGCCCCATCCGGGCACCTCGCAGCAGACTGCAGAGACCCCCGAACGACCAGGCAAAGGACCATGCACAACACCACCTTGGCCCTCCAGGGCTGTGCAGCCCAGGGGTCACAGATGTTCTGCTTGCACCTCTACCTGATGAATGGAGTCACCCCCAGGGCATCAACTCAAACCTGGGGGGTACCTGCATCTCAGGGCCTTTCCAAAAGGCCCCGACCACAGCTGACCCATCTGACCTGGTAACCTCGAATCCAGGTGCAGGGTGCAGCAGCTGTCAACTGCTGCAGTCTGCATCCAGTCACAGCCCTGTGCTGGGGGGAGCTGGGCCCAGGACAGTTCCAGCTGTGGGTGGGGTTCCGGTGACCACGCCCACCAGCCCTCTCTGCTCCTGAGGTGGGGATGAGGCTGCTCCCCAAGCCTGGGCAGCTCTCCCCTCCATGGCTCCCCCTGGAGACCCTGCGCCAGCCCCCTGCGCTCTCCCAAGGAGCCCACCACTCACCTGCGCTCTCCCTCGAGGCCTTGTCACAGAGGTCCTTCCTGTGGATCTTGGGGAAGATACAGAGGGCCACGTCCCATGCCGGCTGTTCCCCATAGCATTCCTCCATCAAGCTCGCCAGTTCACGGGGATTGGCCTTCCACCAAAGCACCCAGGGTATCGGCTGGAGGCCGTGTTGCACAGTCTCCTGCTGGAGCAGCTCCTTAAACTTCATGAACTCGTTCTTCTTGAGTTCATCCAAGTACCCCATGAGGCGGAAAGCAGAAATGAAGGACTCTGCCATCTCGTCCAGGCCGGAGAGGAAGATGCTCAGAGACGGGGACCAGGAAGGACCAGGAATCAGACAGCCTGAGGGCAACGTCAGGGTGGCCCCGAGTTACTCACAAGGAAAGGGCCTTGCTCAGCCTCGAGCTGGTCCTGGGTGAGGGCTGGGGACCCCCCAACTGCGTCCTGTCCTCTCCTCACTGACGTGGGCCTGAAAGCAGTGGTCACTCAGACACCAACCTGCGCTGGCCTTCCTGTCCACACGCATTGCCTGCAACCCAGCTCAGGCGGTGCCCGGAGGGAACCCTGCAGAGCCCCCAGGGTTAGCATTAGAGAAGCTTCCCCGGGCAGACAGACAGCCTTCTGTCACAACCAGCTGCCACACAAAGACGGTGGCAGTCGCAGCAGGCACGGGCCTGCCCTCCCAGGCTGTGGGAAAGCCTCCGGCTGGACTTTTCCTGATGTGGAGTGAGCGTCAGGATCAGAGGTGGACCTCTTGCAAAAGACTGCATTCCTGGTGCAGGGCCTCCTGCTCCGGGAGGGGGCCCTCTTTACGGGGGGGTTCAGATTGCCACAGTCACATTTTAAATGCCCTCCCAGACACATACAGGCTTCTACCACCACCCCCCACCAAGTCTCCAGACTCTTCCCCTGACCCCCTGCAATAGCATGTAGACTACAGCAGGTGTGTCCTCAGGGCTGGCTGTGACCCCCTGCAGACGTCAGAGGTGGGCGCTGTCACCCTCAGAACCACAGAGGGTGAACTGGGTTGGAAACAGGGCCACGGTGGAGGAACCGACTTCAGGTGAGGTCGTTCTGCAGTGTGGTGGGCCCCTAAGCCACACAGGTGGGCGTCTTTTCCCCAAGGGGCACATTCAGACCCAGAATGCCACTGAGAAGCCCAAGCAGGTCAAGGAGCAGAAGTTAGTGGAGACAGCGGGATCTCCTGCACAGGCCACCGAAGGAAGGAACCCTGCCCACATCTCCACTCTGGAAGCCGGGCCCCCGGGACTGAGACACCAACCTCCCTGGTCTGAGCCACTTATTGGTGGCACTGTGTTCTGGCAGCCCCAGGAAACCCAGGCAGTGTGACCCTCAGCTGAGGCAGGTGAGTCGTGCTCTGGAAGACGGGTCACGAGAAGTCACCCAAGGTGACAAAAAGCAGAGAGGACCAGACAGGGAGGATGACAGGGCCTAACCCTTGTTATGAGAGCCCCAAAGGAGAGGAGAGTGAACGTGGGACAGAAGAAGCAGCAGATGGCCCCCGACACGGCAGCGTCCTCGCAGGAGTCCCTGCCCCAATGTGCAAAAGTACTCCTAAATGAAAGCACAGTAAATATGGAGACAAGGAATCCTAGAGAAAGAAGAAAAATGAGCAAAACTTAAGGACTCATCCCTCAGGATCTGGGCTCCCTTCTCCCCAAGTACCCATGAGTTCCTATTTCTGTGCTGTTTCCTATTACACTCTGGTGTCCCTGTGTCTTAATTCCCTTCTCCGCCTCTTCTGCTTCATTTCTGCCTGTCTTATTCTCTTCTCTCCTGCTCCCCACAGGCATGGAGAAGGAGCAGTTGTTACCCAAAATCTCATGGCTGTCGGGCTCTGTCCTTCTCCAAAGGGTCCAGGAAGCACGTGGGCTCTGCAGGACTCTGGCGGGTGGGGCTTGGGGCTGGCTCTCCAGCAGGGCCACCTGTCCACAGTGGAGGGCGCTCACACTAAGGCTCCCACAGGCAAAGGGATTAAAGGCTGTGGACCTCAAAGGACCTTTTTTTGCAGATATCAGAGCACAGGGGACACGTACTGTCATATGGGAGGTGACATGCTGGAGGGGAAAGCCCACCCAGGTTTTGAGAACCTGTTCTCCCCTCTGTCCCTCACGCCCTCAAGGCTCCTCGTGGGGTCTCGGTATTTTGTGCATTCCCGTCAGGGTCCTGGCACCATGTCCACACCCCCACTTCCAGCCCCAGCCCGTCACGTCCCTCCAGATCCCCACTAATTCTCCTGTGTTGTGCTGAGGCTGGCCTGGCCTAAGAAGATCGGAGCATTTGCTAAATGGGACCAGAACTGGGTCATTGAACCAGCTGTGGGGACACTTGAGGACCAGGGTGGCCACATGGGGACAGAAGGGGAAGGGAGAGGTGAAGACAGAAAGGGAGCACATTGATGCAATGAGAGAGACCATGGGCCCAATAACTAGACACTGACCCATGCATGAGTGGGCCTTTGACTTATCCTGAATGAGCTTCTCCATAAACCACCCCATCAGGAGGGAAAGTCCCTACACCAGCCAGGCAGAGATTCTGGAGGCTGAGGAGGGAACACCTTTTGAGGCCAGCCTCAACAACTTAGTGAGGTTCTATTTAACCTGGGGACACTCTGTGTCAAAAACATAAGGGCTGGGGAGGCAGCTTAGTGACAGAACACCCTGGCTTCAATCCCCATCCCAAAAGAAAGACTAGGGCACTTCCAGAGGAGGAAGCCGAGCATCTCCCAAAGCCCCACTGCTGACTGCCACTGTGAGCCGTCCATGTGGTCTCGGAAACAGCCTGCGGACATTGCCCACGGCCACTTGAAAACCAGGCTTCTCAGTCCTGTCAGCCTCTAGAGATTTCCAGTAAATCCCTAGAGTACTCACTGGTAGAAAGCACTCAAGAGGGTTCCAACAGGTAACTGCAAAAGCCAGATCCTACAAATGAAAACAAACACGAATGCGAGAAACCTTTATTTTGGGACTTTCTTCATGAGGGACATCGTGGTTAGGACACAAGCCAGCAGGTGGTCACAGCCTTACCTCAGGCAGGGTGCGGGGAAGCGTGAAGGGAAGGAAGTGCACCCAGGAACACCCATTCCACTCCCAGAGACCCAGACACACTCCTGGTGACTCAAACAGGTAGGGGTAACAAGAGATGGAGAGTGGCCAGAGGGAGGACCTGTGGGATGGGGCAGGTGAAGAACCCCCATCCACTCAGAAATCTCTTGGATCTCATTTGTCTTCCTCTTGAAGGACGTCTGGAAGGTCATGTAGAGGTTCTTCAAGTGGCTTCTGGTTTGTCACTGTGTACCCCCAGGATGCGGGGCCTCTTGGGACGCTTTGCTGCAGGCTGACTCTCCCTGGGCGCTCACGGGCCTGGCACTGTACGCAGGAGCTTCTGGGGTTTCTTGGGCTGCAGGATCTGGCACCTTTGGTGGATGGACATGTGCAGAATGAGTCAGGCCAGTAGCGGGGTTGCCAGGTCATGCTTGTCCTGGTTGAGTGCACCAGGCAGGAGCCTGAGAGCCCGGAGGAGCGGCGGAATTTAATCCACTGCTGCATCTGAAGCCAATCCTGGGGAGACAAGGCAAAACGGAAAGATGTAGAGGGACTCTCACACCTGCCTGGGCCCCAGGTGGGAAGGTGCATGTGGGTGGGGGCGCTGGGCCCAGTGTATGTGCCTCTAATCCAGACATTTGGGCGGCTGAAACAGGATGGTGCGCTCAAGGCCACCCTGGGTCATCCAATAAAGGACGGGGTGCCAGCTTGGTAGTGGGGAGCTGGTCTGACACTGGGTGCCAAGGCCCTGGGTCCTGTCCCAGCTCTGCAAAAAGAGAACCAAAACAGAGAAGTCCCTCGGGCTCTGGAGGTGAAAGGCAAGGGGGAGAATCCCAGAGGGAGAGGACCCAGAGCCCAGGGATGGGGGGACTCTGCCAGGGGCTCCTCGGGTTTAGAGGGTGCTGGGGTCTGGGTCCTGGAAGGGCACCGGGCAGCCGTCTGGGCTGATCAAAGTTGTGCAGCACAAAAGGCAGAAGCTGAGCTTGGGGTCCAGCCAGAGCCCAGGAGGACCCAGGGTAGCTTGGGCCCCTGTGTGCCCCAGGCTTCTGCAGAGGGAGCGTGGGACGTGGCCCAGCCAGGGCAAGGTAGGGGTGTGGAGTCTCACCTCCACCTTTTGAGGGTATAGGTGGACGCTGGGGAGCTCCAGTTCATCCAGAAATAAAAAAGAGTGTCTAGGGAAGTGCACCTCCAGCTCCTCCCTCTGCTTCTTGCTGAGGATCAAAATAGACCAATCCCTGGACAATGGACCTGGGAGAAGGAGGAAAAATCAGACAAGCCCCACAGACCATCCCCAGCCACCCCCCATTGACACTGCCCTCCCCTGGGCCACAGGGACTCAGCTGGCAAGCTGGGTGGCAGCACAGTAGACAGGAAGTGACACCTGGACCAGCCCCAGGGTCAGACCTGGCTTCCACCTTCCAGCCCAGCCCTGCCCCTCGCCAGCTTTGAGATGGGCCTGGAAAAGGCTGCTGTGCTCTCAGGACCCTCGGCCCAGGGGGACAGGCCAGGAAGGGCCCTCACCCCAGAGCACTGAGCCTGGCCTCCCGCCTGCTCTGCCCTCCCCAGCCTCTGCACTCCCCATCCCAGGGCTGAAGGCACTTTCAGGGGCCACTGGGCCCCAAGCTCTGCTCAGGCACCAATGCACATCTTCCCCTCAGAGTCCACATCTGAGCCAAGGTGTGGGGCCCTCACCTGTAATCCCAGGGGCTCTGAACGCTGAGCCAAGAGGATCCGAGTTCAAAGCCAGCCACAGCAAAAAGTGGTCTGAGACCACTGAGACCAAAGGGAAATGCACTCTGGGCTTTGACTCATGGCCTGACAGCACTCAGCCCCAGTCCGCCCCCTCCCCAGCCAGGTCACAGAGCCTTGGTAAACTGCCCTCAGCCTCAGAAACCAGGAGGCTCCTGTCAGGGATTATACTCACCAAACCCTGCTACCAAGTTTCCTGTAAAAAAGCTGGGAACCCCCAAAGGGCGTCTCCCGCTTGAGACTGGCCCCATTCTTCCTTCTTGTGGGAGGCCATCCTGGCACGTGATTTGAGTCACCTCCCTGGTGGGAGGGAGGCGCTTAGGCACATCTTGAGTCCAGAGCTTTCCCCACCCTTCTCAGGACTTGTACCCCAAAGACCCAATCTTCGCCCCTGACCTTGAGACACTGCCCCCTTAATCTTCATTGGATGGGATTTTCCCCAGAGTTTTGTTCCCCAATAAAAGTCCACTCCCTGGAATATGTTCTCTCCCTTCAATAAACCTCCCTCCTCTAATAGGTAGCTGGAGGCTGGAGCTAGGTGAAACTGGTCTGAAGGTAATTAGAGTCTGTCTCAAACTCCCTGCAGGTTCCTCCCATAATGAGCCTTCATTTAGGAAGCCTGGGCTTTGAATGGCGCGTGTTGGGGTTCTTTTTGCCAAGAAAACCGCTCATCCCAAGCAGAGCCCCCCTACTCCAGGAACTCCCCCTTGGACCCCCCTTCAGAGACAGCCCTTCTCCGTGACATCCCTCCCAGCACAGGCCCCGCACGGCCCCCCAACCAGCTCACCCAGCATATGGCGAATTCTTTCGATCTCACACATGGCATCCATCTCTGTTTTCCTCTCATCCCATTCATCCATCCGTATTTCCAACTCATACGCGGCAGCAGTGTCTGCTTCTATCTTATCCCAGATAGCGATCTCTTTTCCATCTCTTCCAGGACAGCGACCTCTAATTCCGTTTCTCCCTTGGCTTGGAAGGCTCCCTTCAGAGGAGTGGGACCAAACCCTCAAGACCCTGGGCTTAAATAGCCCACCTGCAGGCTGGCCCAGCCCCACCTCCCCCGCCCCCTGGGCCCCGCCCTGGGAGGGGTTTCCTGGCTGGATTCCAACTTCCCCCCAGGAGCTGAGGCTTGCTGTGCCAGAACCACAGGACCCACCCACACAGCCTCAGCCCCTCACCAGCCATTTCCTGGGGTGTCCTCCTTCCCGCCAGGGCCAGAGCCCCATCTGTTTAGGGCCAGGGAATTGGCCCACCACCCGCCTACCTGAGCCCACTCCAGTCACTGCTGCTCCAGCCTGGGGAGCCCCAGCCTCCTCCCAGGTCCCCCAAGGACACACTCCACCCTCCAAGTTGCAGGCTGCAGGCCTAGGCTGTGACCTTGGCTTGGACTGGTCTGCCCTGGGGCTGGAGGCTCAGGGGTGCACCCAGGGAGGGCTGCCCAGGTCTCCTGGGGGGGGAGTAAGCAGGCTTCAGGGTTCTGAAGGGACCCCTGGGTTTGATCCAGCCATCGTTCAACCACCACGGAAAGACCCCCAACTCCAATTTAAAATAAATTAAAGCAAGCTTGTGATTCCAACCATGCGGGACTGTCTCTCCAGAAACCCGTGGGTTAGAGAACAGCCCCCCAGCTCTCTAGGAGCACAGCTTTACAGCACTACAAGTCGCAAAGGGGGTGTCTTGAGAACTTACAGAGAACAGGATTCTGACAAGCATAACCCAAAGGCAGGCAGTAGGTTCATGGTCTCAGGGTTCAGCACTTAGGGAGTGAACTGGGATCCAATGTCAGAATTTATGAGGCACAGCTGAGGTTTCAGAGGGGGTGTTATCTGGTCAGGGGAAGCCAGGCATGGTTAGTTCCAGGCACGGGCAGGCATTCCAAGCAAGTTTAGAGATCGCAGTAATTTATAGTAAAACAGAAATTCTCCATTTTAGGCTCATTTATCTCTCCCTGAGCACACACTCACCACAGGAACCAAGTAATGCAGACTTTGGGGAAAGGTCTCAGAAATGCCTCTCTCTCACATTGACAGGTGAATCCCAGCTCCAACAGGGAGCCCCTGGAATGGAGCCTTTGAGACACCTCTTAAAAAGCCCCCTGTTCCTGCGGATGGGCAGAATCCCAGCCTCTGGGACAGGAGTGTCCCCTGTGTTTCTTTGCTCCCAAAGCAATAAACCTTCTTTTCCCTTTTTCTCCAAACTGTCCTCGTTATTGGATTGACATGGGACAGGGACTGGCCCTCGGCAACACAGAGAGTCAGAGACCATTTGGAATAGCTGGTGGGGGAGGCATTCCTTCAAATCCTTCCTCCTGGCCCCATTTCCAGATGCCAGTGGATGGAGGGAGGTCCTCTGGCTGGAATCTGCTGGAGCAAAACAGGTAAGAACCAAATTGGCAGAAATGTTGCCAGAAGGAAGCAACTAACCGTTTTTCTCCTTTTCTTTTGCTACAGGGCCCTGAACCCAGGGGTGCTTTACCACTGAGCCGCATCCTCAGCCCTTCCTACTTTTTTTTTTTTTTGAGACAGGGTCTCTCTACTAAATTGCTTAGGGCCTTGCTATATTGCTGAGTTTGGCCTGCAACTTGAACCCCCCAGAGCCTCCTGCATTGCTGGATTACAGTGTGTGTCAAACAGCTTTGGTCACTGAGTTTTGAGCCCAAGGAGACAGGGATTTGGGATACCCAGAGAGCTGATGCATCTTAAAGGAAACACCCCAAAGACATTGAAATGCAGGAAGCATCCAGGAGCCACTATAGCTCCTGAGTGACTAGCCCTTTCCTCCCCTGGAGCCTGAGGGCAGGTGAAACTCAGGGAAACCAGTATAACTTCGTGCAGCTCCACCCCGCCTCCACCTCGGTCCAGCCCCTGGCACTGGCCTCTGCAAATATGAACACCCACACCCAGGCTGCCCCCTCTCCCTGGAGGTGGCCCGCCTTCTCCCCTGAGAGCCCATTCCTTGTTTTATCCAAAGGTGACCCTTTTGAGATTGCCCCCATCCTCCCTTGAATGAACCTGAACTTCCCAGATAAACCTCGCTCTCTGCCTTTGCCTGGTGTGTGCTGAGATTCTGTTCTACCTTCCCTGCCAAGAACCCCTCGGGGCCTGAGCTCTCTGCAGGATCCCCAGGACCCTTTGGAGACAGTGTTGGGTGACTGGGGGGGGCGGTTCTGGGTTCTCTTTCAGAGCCAAGGGCAAGATCCTGCACTGATTGATCAGTGAAAGGGTGTTTCTTTCTTGGCTAAGAAGAGAGTGGGAGATGAACAAGTCATCAGCCCTCACCCTGGGAAGGGGGGCAGGATGTAGCCAAAGGGGGAGGGAAAGCAATAAGGGGGAGGAATATCTGCATTTTATTTTAATGAGGTTGGAGGTCACCTGGGGTCACTGGCCAGGCACAGATAGGCCTGGCTTCAGTCTGCACACCTGAAGAGGGACTCCTGGCCCAGGCAGCCTACCTCAAAGACAAGCCAGGTGCAGGTGGGGTAAAAATGCCGCTGGGCCATCCCGGCAGCTTCCGTGTTTCCCAGACTGCAATCCCAATTAGCCCCCAGGGAATGCAATTTCCATTCTTTAGACTTGGCTGATTTTCATCTTGGTTGACATCACCAAGGTTCCTGCACCTTCTCCCCAGCAGTTCAGGTGACGCCTTTTTTTTCTCTCTCTTTTTGGTCCTGGGGATTGAACCCAGGGGCACTCGCCCACTGAGCCCATCCCCAGCCCTAGTTCGTGTTTTATTTAGAGACGGGGTCTCACTGAGTTACTTAGTGCCTCGTTTTTGCTGAGGCTGCCTTTGAACTCCAAAATCCTCCTGCCTCAGCCTCCAGAGCCGCTGGGATTACAGGTCTGAGCCACTGGGCAGGGCTGCCCAGGTCAAGTCTATTCCACACACACACACACACCCACCCCTGCACCTTTTTGTTGGGGCTGGGGATGGAGCCCAGGGCCCTGGACCTGCCAGGAAAGCGCTCTACCACTGAGCCACTCCAGAACCCCCATTCATCTCTGGGTGAACACAGGGGTTTCCCTACCCTTTGGTCTTATGCATAACGCTGCTATAAACCCAGTGTGGTGGCGCACACCTGAAATCCCCGAGGTTTGGGAGGCTGGAGCAGGAGGATTGCAGGTTTGAAACCAGCCTCAGCAACACAACATCTTTGTTTTGTATGTGGTGCTGAGGATCGAACCCTGGCCACATGCATGCCAGGCTAGCATGCTACCTCTTGAGCCACATCTCCAGCCCTGTGTGATTCTTTGAGCACTGCTCACCTTCCTCCTTGACCTTAAGTTCTATGAGGATGGTGCTGCTGTTTACTCTCTGGTTGGACGTCCCTGAGCCTCTGCTCCTGGGGAAATGCATGGTGAATCATCAACAGAGTGAGCCTGTGACCCTAGCAGCTGGGGAGGCTGAGGCAGGAGGATGGCAAACTGGAAGCGAGCCTCAGCCATTTAACCAAGCCTTGCCTCAGAATTAAAAAGGACTGGGAATATAGCACCCTGGTAGGGGTTCCCTGGGTTCAAGTCCCTATACCTAAAAAAGCAAAAGTAAATCAACACATTGCCTGGGTCTCTAAGATCCTGGGTGAAGAGCCCTCTGTCCTACATCCCTGGGTTCTGTCCTTGGTGCTCACAGCCAGCAGCAGTAGCACGGAGCCAGGAAGGAAAGACCCAGACTCCGTCCTCCCAGCACCTCACAGTTTCACACTTGCAAACAGTAGGCGCCACAGTTAAGTGGAATTCAGGACCCCCAAAAGACCACCAGACACTGAGATCATTGTAAGCAGCAAAGAGGTGTTTATTGCGAGCTGGCTCCGTTGGTGAAGGCGATCCCCCACAGGAGGCGAGATACAGGGCCGCGGGTTGTGGCCAAGTGAGGTCTGAATGGGGACCCTGTGCACCCCAGCTTCTGTGCGTGGAGGACACTCACCATTTCCTTGGAGGAACTGTTCAAAGAACTGTTCCAGTGAGTCTGGATTCTTAGCAAAGTTTGTCCTGCACCAGAAAAAATAGCCAGACACAAGAGCATCTCTGGGATTTCTGATGATATAAATCACCTTAAATGGAAACAGGAGAGAATGAACAGCTAATACCGTCATTTCCACCTTTTTTGATCTTTACCTTTATTTATTTATTTGGGTACCAGGGATTGAACTCAGGGGTGCTTAACCACGGAGCCACATCCCCAGAACCCCCCTGTTTGCTTTTTATTTAGAGACAGGGTCTCACTGAGTTGCTTAGTGTCTCACTACGTTGCTGAGGCGGGCTTTAAACTGGGGATCCTCCTACCTCACCCTCCTGAGCTGCTGGGATTACAGGTGTGCACTAACATGCCCAGATTTTACCTTTAATCTTGAGCTTTAATTTGCATTAGATGTCTCCTAAATATGAATGAAATATTTTCGTGTGTGTCTGGAAATTTAACACAGCAGTGTGCTGAGTGAAGCTACCTGCCATTTTTATTTTTATTTTGAGACAGGGTCTCCCTAGATTGCAGAGGCCCCCTTAAACCTGCAGTCTTCCTGCCTCCGTCCTGGGTTGCTGGGCTCACCAGTGTGTGCTCCCGTGCCTGGCTGATTGGATGGTCTCAGTGACCATAGTCATTAAAGGGGCATGCAGGCTAAGGTTCCTAGGAAATATCACGGTGGCAGGATGGACAAAGGCAAGAGGAAACCATGGTATGTTCCTTCTCACCATGAGAAGTCTGTGTGCTTTAAGGATCACCAACGGGGTGATGGATAAGTCATGGCATATTTATAGACACATACAATATACAGTCGTTCCCCACCCACGACACACATTCCATTGGGCGAATGAATCCAGATATCTAGGTGCTCACAGCCTGAGTCCATGTGCGGGAATAAAGAACAACCAGAACTAGTCCACACCTGGGCGCGGTGTGCATCCCGCAGTCCCTGTGGCTTGGGGGCTTTAGGTAGGAAGATCACAAGTTTGAAGCCAGTCCCACCAATGTAGCGTTGCCCGAAGCAACTTAGCAAGACCCTGTCTCCAAATAAAAAATAAAAAGGGCTGTGGATGTGGCTCAGTGGTTAAGTGCCCTTGGGTTCAATCTCTGGCAGAAAAACACACCAAAACAAAACTAATTTACAGCTGTAACTAAGCATGGTATTTGCCTTTGTGAGGGGGCACTGACTGAGTGGGCAGGAGGGAACTTTCTGGAATGGTAGAACTTTCTGGAACAATGCTCATCTGGAAGATGGTTACTTGTTGCAACAGTAGACTTTCTGGAAAGTAGAAGTGTTCTCATCCTATCAGGAAGAGAGTAACCCAGTTGTGTACGTATCATCCAGACAATTATTTTTGTAGATGGACATGATGCCTTTATTTTTATGTGGTGCTGAGGATGGAACCCAGAGCCTTACATGTTAGGCAAGTGCTCTACCACTGAGCCCCAGCCCCAGACCGGAGATAGTGTTTGAGATTCACACACACACACACACACACACACACACACACACACACACACACACACACCCCACACACACTCGGGCAGGATCACTTGGAGTTTGAATATCAGAATTTTGCTTTCTGTTTTGCACCAACTCTCCTGTGCATTATTCAAGGCCTCCGTTTCCCAGCCAGTGATTTATTTGCCAGACTCACATAGACACCTGCAGATAGTTGTAAGGGGACAAATTCATTGTTGCTGCACCCACATGACATTTCCAAGAGAGGAGATGACAATGAGGATGATTTTCATGCTGGGGATTTCCCTCAAGAGCACCGAGCCACATCCCCTTCCTTTTAATTTTTTTTTTTTTATTTTGAGATGAGTTCTCACTGAGTTGCTTAGGGCCTTGCTAGATCACTGAGAGTGGCCTTGAATTTGTGATCCTCCTGCCTCGGCCTCCCAAGCCGCTGAGATTACAGCTGAGAGTCACTGTGCCCAGCCAACAGAGGAGATTCTGAGGTGATGTTTCCAGATGTAGTTTAAGATAGAAATTTTTTAAAAAATCATACAGAAATGAATACCTTCCAGCAAACTGTTTCCAAAAAGAGCTCGCAGTGGGGGGGACCCTGGCTCTCCCTGGTCCTTCTGATCAGCTCTCAGCCCCAGGGAGGCTCACGTGGCTGGTGGACTCGGGCCCCTGCTCTGTGCAGCAGGTGGCCATCCTTAGAGAGAGTGGCCAGGCCTCCAGAGCCACCTGGGCTCCCGCAGCTGATATGACCCAGCTGACTTCACGATCAGGCAGGAGACTTACTGTTCCTCTTTTAGGGCAGCAAAAGCGGGCAATCTAGAATATAATGCAGCTGTAAATGTAAGTTCGTACTTAAAATGTCATTTTTGAAGATTCTGTTTTTGTCCTTTTACATCAAGCATTTTTTTTTTTTTTGTACCAGGGATTGAACCCAGAGGGACTTAACCCTGAACCACATCCCCAGCCCTTTTTTACATTAGATTTAGACACAGGGTCTGGCTGAGTTGCTTAGGCCCTCACTAAGTTGCTGAAGCTGGCTTTGAACTCTTGATCCCCCTGCCTCACCCTCCTGAGCTCTGGGGTCACAGACGTGAGCCACTGCACCTGGCTCCACCTTAACTCAGGCTCCAATAACCTGTGGGCCGCCCAGTCCTTGTCCTCAAGCATGGTTCTAGGTGTGGCAACGTGGGCCTCACCGGATGCCCGCGGGTCCCAGTCCCTCTCTTCTTCCCAATGAGAAGGCACCCCCAGCAGGATCTCTGGGGCTTTGGGGACAGGTTAAAGTCTAAGAGGCATTTGTTAAGCATTTCTACAGCATCAGGCACTGACCTTGCCCTTGGAAGTGAAGAAGGACTTGGGGAAGAGGTGGAAAGGAAGGTGGGAGGTGAAGCAGCGTGGACCCTCCGAGTCTCCGTCTAACTGCTCTGCGTCCCTTCTCTCTATCCAGGGCGAGCGCTTCCAGAAGGGCACTGATTGAACCCACTTGGGGTCCCCGCGTGAGTGAATCAGGCAGAGAATTTCAATCAACCATCGGGTTCCTGGATAAAGAGGGAAAAGTGACGTTCACTCCTTTCAGTGTGACCTTTGAAGTAAAAATTATGGTAAAATAGATGAGCTTTCTGTGATAACCATTTAACATTTTCTATTGATTTACTTACTTTTTGCAGTATTAGGAATTTCACCCAGAGACCCACTCCCAGCCCTCTTTATTTTTTTTACTTTGAGACAGGTTCTTGTTGGGTTTGGTGGTGCAGCCTGTAATCCCAGCAGCTCAGGAGGCTGAGGCAGAAGGATGGCAAGTTTAAGTCCAGCCTTAGCAAATCAGAGAATCCCTAAGCACTTTAGCAAGATCCTATCTCAAAATATCCTGGGGATGTAGCTCAGTGGTAAAGTTCCCCTGGATTCAATCCCCAGTATCTAAAAACAAAACAACAAACAAACAACCCCCCAATCAAAAAAAAAAAAAAGCAAACAAGAGAAAGACCCTCCTCCCCCCCCCCCCAAAAACAAAACAAAACAAAACAAAAAAACCCCTGGAGATAGATTCTCACTAAGTTGGCCCTGTTTTTCTGGATTTGTTGGGTTTGGTTTACACTTGGTTTGGGATTCTGTGTGTGCGCCACATGTGTGTGTTTGGGTGCCTTGCTGGGGACAGAATCCAGGATTTCCCAGAGGTTAACAAGTGCTCATGAGCCACATCCCCAGTCCCTTTGTATTATTTCATTTTTTTTAGGAGACAGTTTTGCTAAATTGCCCTTGGTGACCTTGAACTCCTGACCCTCCCGCCTCTGACTCAAGTAGCTGGTGCTCTGTACCACTGCAGAGGCCAGAGGAGCCATCTATTTTTGGGAGGGGTGATACTGAGGATTGAACCCCGGGGTGCTCAACCTCTGGGCCACATCCCCAGCCCTTTTGAGTATCTTATTTGGAGACCGGGTTTCCCTGAGTTGCAAAGGGTCTTGCAGAGCTGCTGAGGCTGGCTTTGAGCTCACAGTCCTCCAGCCTCAGCCTCCCGAGTTCCAGAGATTACAGGCATGCCACTGCACCTGGCCACAGTGTCCATCTTTGAGGGCCAGGACTTTGTTTTCATGGTCACCACTTTGTTCCCAGCAGGTACATGAAGTGTGGAAAGGGGTGAGGCGAGGAGCAGTGGCAGTCTCTGTGCTGGGACTGAAGTGGGGACTCCAGCAGCTAGGCAGACACTCTACCTGGGTGGTGTCTCCAGCCTTGGGTGGGGCTTATCCCAGGCAGGACACTGAGCAGCAGTATCAGGTAAGGAGACAGACCTGTCCTAAGAATCTGTAAACGTTTCATGTCATTTTGAACTTGGCTGAGTTATTTTGAGGTCCCTGGTCTGTGACCCCCGTCAACAGTCCCCTTCATCCGAGGCCAGGAGGGACAAGGCCTGCCAGCATGGTGATGAACCCAGCCTAATTCCCTCCTAGATTGGGAGTCACCTCGTCACAAAAGTTAATTTCTCTTTTACTATAAATCACTGCGGTCTCTAAACTTGCTTGGAATGGCTGCCCGTGCCTCCAACTCACCATGCCTGGCTTCCCCTGACCAGATAACAGCCCCTCTGAAACCTCAGCTGTGCCTCATAAATTCTGACATTGGATCCCAGTTCACTCCCTAAGTGCTGAACCCTGTAGACCATTAACCTACTGCCTGCCTTTGGGTTATGCTTGTCAAAATCCTGTTCTCTGTAAGTTCTCAAGACACCCCCTTTGCGACTTGTAGTGCTGTAAAGCTGTGCTCCTAGAGAGCTGGGGGGCTGTTCTCTCACCACAGGTTTCTGGAGAGACAGTCCCTCATGGTTGGAATTACAAGCTTGCTTTAATTTATTTTAAATTGGAGTTGGGGGGTCTTGTCTTTCCGTGGTGGTTGAACGATGGCTGGATCAAACCCAGGGGTCTCTTTAGAACCCTGAATCCCACTTACTCCCCCCCCAGGAGACCTGGGCAGCCCTCCCTGGGTGCACCCCTGAGCCTCCAGCCCCAGGGCAGAGCAGCCCAAGCCAAGGTCACAGCCTAGGCCTGCAGCCTGCAACTTGGAGAGTGGAGTGTGCCCTTGGGGGACCTGGGAGGAGGCTGGGGGCTCCCCAGGCTGGAGCAGCTGTGACTGGAGTGGGCTCAGGTAGGTGGGTGGTGGACCAATTCCCTGGCCCTAAACAGATGGGGCTCTTGCCCGGGCGGGAAGGAGGACACCCCGGGAAGTGGCTGGTGAGGGGCTGAGGCTGTGTGGGTGGGTCCTGTGGTTCTGGCACAGCAAGCCTCAGCTGGGGGGGGGGGGGTTGGAATCCAGCCAGGAAACTCCTCCCAGGGCGGGGCCCCGGGGGCGGGGGAGGTGGGGCGGGGCCCAGGGGGCAGGGGAAGTGGGGCTGGGCCAGCCTGCAGGTGGGCTATTTAAGCCAGGGGTCTTGAGGGTTTGGTCCCACTCCTCTGAACAGAGCCTCTGGGGCCATGGAGTTGTTGATTGCGCTGGATGACCTGGAAAGAGATGTCATGGCCGAGTATGAGTCGACAGGATGTCTCGGTGGCTTGGATCCCAGGCAGGAGCTGAAAAAACTTCATGAGCTACTGGGTGAGCTAGTTGGGGGCCGCGGGGGCCTGTGCTTGGAGGGATGTCACAGGAGAAGGGCTGTCTCTGAAGGGGGGTCCAAGGGGGAGTTCCTGGAGTAGGGGGCTCTGTTTGGGGCAAGCGTTTTTCATGGCAAAAAACCTGCAGCATGCGCCATTCAAAGCCCAGGCTTCCTAAATGAAGGCTCATTATGGGAGGAACCTGCAGGGAGTTTGAGACAGACTCTAATTACCTTCAGACCAGTTTCACCTAGCTCCAGCCTCCAGCTACCTATTAGAGGAGGGAGGTTTATTGAAGATGAGAGAGAGAGAGAGAGAGAGAGAGAGAGGAGAGGAGAGAGAGAGAGAGAGATCACCCAGGGAGTGGACTTTTATTGGGGAACAAAACTCTGAGGAAAATCCCATCCAATGAAGATTAAGGGGGGCAGTGTCCCAAGGTCAGGGGCGAAGATTGGGTCTTTGAGGTACAAATCCTGAGAAGGGTGGGGAAAGCTCTGGACACAAGATGTGCCTAAGCGCCTCCCTCCCAGCCAGGGAGGTGACTCAAATCACGCGCCAGGATGGGCTCCCACAAGTAAAGAAGGAAGAATGGGGCCAGTCTCAAGCGGGAGAGGTCCTTTGGGGGTTCCCAGCTCTCTTTACAGGAAACTTGGTAGCAGGGTTTGGTGACGGGTTTATAATCCCAGCAACTGTGGAGGTTGAGGCAGGAGGATGGGAAGGTTGAGGACAGCCTCAGCAATTTAGCCAGGCCCTAAGCAACTTAGGGGAGACCCAGTCTCAAATGGTTAAAAGGGCTGGGGATATGTCTCGGGCTCAAAAGCTCGCCTGGGTTCCATCCCCAGCAGTTAAGAAAAAAACTAAAGGAAAGTTGGGGAGGTGGGTGCAGAGACCTAGGACTGGTGTCCGTCCTCTGCTCTCAATTGGCTGGTGCTTCTGCTGGGGCTGGCTTCCTTACCTATGAATAGACAGCGACACAAAGTCCCCTAAATTATAGCGTCCTCAGATCTCATGTCTGTCTTGGCTGGATCTACTTATGGGAGGGAGGAATAATGGGTAGATCTGGAGGGGTCCAGGAATCTGGGATCGAGGCGTGTGTCAGTGAAAATGTCCCCCAGCCCTTCCTTTGTCTCCTTTGGCTTTGTCCCTTCTGTGGTCCTTCAGCGAGGGGGAGGTGTGCTCTGTGGCTGGGCTGTGGAGTGTCCACCCAGAGAAGAGCACAGCTTGTCCAGGGGGGCTTCTGCCCTGCAGAGCGGGGAGGCCTGAGCCCCACCTGGGAGCTTGGTCTTGGTGATGGCAGAAGCCGTGGGTGACCAGGGGACTCGCAGGCAAGACTTTAATCTGGGCGCCCAAGAAGGGGAGCCTGCGCTGACCCCAGAGGCAGGACGGCTCCCCAGCTCAGAGTCTGCTGTTGGGGAGGGCAGGGGCTGAGGGGAGGATGGCCTTGTTCAGGTGCGGTTTAAAGATGTGTTCTCCCTTGAGGTGGCCAGAGGGGAACGCTGAGGAGGGTCCTTTGAGTCCTGGCAAGAGCCTCCTGGTTTCTGAGGCTGAGGGCAGTTTACCAAGGCTCTGTGACCTGGCTGGGGAGGGGGCGGTCTGGGGCTGAGTGCTGTCAGGCCATGAGTTAAAGCCCAGAGTGCATTTCCCTTTGGTCTCAGTGGTCTCAGACCACTTTTTGCTGAGGCTGGCTCTGAACTCCATCCTCTTGCCTCAGCCTTCAGAGCCCCTGGGACTACAGGCGAGGGCCCCACACCGGGCTCAGATGTGGACTCTGAGGTGAAGAATTGCATTGGTGCCTGAGCAGAGCTTGGGACCCAGTGGCCCCTGAAAGTGCCTTCAGCCCTGGGATCGGGAGTGCAGAGACTTGGGAGGGCAGAGCAGGCGGGAGGCCAGGTCCAGTGCTCTTGGGTGAGGGCCCTTCCTGGCCTGTCCCCCTGGGCCGAGGGTCCTGAGAGCACAGCAGGCCTTTCCAGGCCCATCTCAAAGCTGGCAAGGGGCAGGGCTGGGCTGGAAGGTGGAAGCCAGGTCTGACCCTGGGGCTGGTCCAGGTGTCACTTCCTGTCCACTGTGCTGCCGCCCAGCTTACCAGCTGAGTCCCTGTGGCCCAGGTGGGGCAGTGTCAATGGGGGGTGGCTGGGGATGGTCTGTGGGGCTTCTCTGATTTTCTTCTTTCTCCCAGAGCCAGCCGTGTCCAAGTGGAGTAATTTGTTCTTCACAAAGGAGCAGATGACGATGCTGGAGGAGCACTTCCTGAAGGACCCCTTTCCAGACCGCTTGACCCTGCTGTTCCTGACCCTCCGCCTTGGCCTAAAAGAGAGTGACCTATGACACGTGCAGGTGGGACTCGGGCTCCACACCCCTACCTTGCCCTGGCAGGGGAGGGCCTGCCCTGTGGCTCGGCCATGTCCCACGCTCCCTCTGCAGAAGCCTGGGGCACACAGGGGCCCAAGCTACCCTGGGTCCTTCTGGGCTCTGGCTGGACCCCAAGCTCAGCTTCTGCCTTCTGTGGTGCACAACTTTGATCAGCCCAGACGGCTGCCCGGTGCCCTTCCAGGATCCAGACCCCAGCACCCTCTAAACCCGAGGAGCCCCTGGCAGAGTCCCCCCATCCCTGGGCTCTGGGTCCTCTCCCTCTGGGATTCTCCCCCTGGCCTTTGACCTCCAGAGCCCCAGGGCCCTGTCTGTTTTGGTTCTCATTTTGCAGAGCTGGGACAGAACCCTAGGTGTTCCAGTGTCTGCTGCTTCCACAGGGCCCCTGTTCCTCAGAGTTGAAAGGTGTTCTTTTGTTGAAGCAGAACATGCAATGGTTTGACCCCTGAGTCTGAGGTTGGGGGACCTCTCTCTCTCGTGTTCTTGCCACTGCTCCTTTTCTCCTTGGAGTTAGGTTCTTTTCAGTGGGTTGAATTTATTGAGCTTGGAAGATCCATTTGGAGTATGTCCAGGTCACAGCTCATGTCCTTCATCATCAGCCCCCACAGAGGATTGTTCCCCGTACGGGCCACCAAATGCCGCAGTCTGACTGGGCACAATTCAGGAGCCACTTATCAAAAGAAACAAACTTTATTTTTAAAACTACAAACACCAAACAAAACAGCTCTTCAGGAAAAACCCTCAGAGCCCAACTGCCACCACCGGCTTCCAGAAGCCTCTCCCCACACAAACCACCCCACCTCCCACCATCCTCCTGCTCTTGAGGCCGATTGGCTGGGTCGCGTGGGCGGAGCCAAAGAAGTCCCCCAATGAGCAGTTCCGTAGTCTGAAGGGCAGGGAAACAGCCCAATGAACATCACCGCAGAGGAGCCAATCAGCTAGATGTTGCTGGGGCCGCTGTGAGCCAATCATCAGCCGGCAGCTGGGAGTTTGCTGGCAGCTGGAAGTTTTCTGGGGCCCCTTTGGCTGTGGCTCTCAACAGTAATATAACCCCTTGCCCAGTTTAGGAGAGAATCTTCCATGGAAGTGCCTTGTGTGTGTCCCCTTCTCTTACTGTGCCCTTGGGTGTGGCCTACCCAAGTGTCAGTCAACCTGCTGACAGTGGACATCATGAAGATAGACTCAGCCCCTGAAACCTGACCTCTTGCCTTATTTGACTAGCTTCTCATCAATAAAAGGGGTCAGCGCGTGCTCTCTCTCTCTTTCTGCAGACCTTTAAGGTCAGAGAAGCCATCACAGCAACCCCAAAGAAAAAGGTATTTGTGTCTCTTGTGTGGTTATTTCGTGCAGCCCAGTTAGCCCAGTTTAATTAGACTGACCCCTGAGCCTTTTAGTCGCGAGAACAGAAACCCGACACACACACACACCTCTGTTCATCTCTGCCAGGGGAGCAAAGAACTAAAAGCCCTGTTGACTTCCAACTGAAGAGAGTGGAATGCACATCAAACCAGGGACTGTCCTACCCATGCAGAAGCAGGAGCTCTGTGTGGTGACAGGACCCTGCCTCTGGGCTGTGGTGCTGCCCAACAAGGGTTCGCACGGGAGGAAGGCTTGGCCTGACCACTGTGTCTAAGAGACTGGCACAGCCTTCGTCTCCCTGGAGGGAGCCTGGTGCATTAGATGTGACGGGGGGCCCCTAGGATTCACCCAAACTCCATCCTGGTGAGCCTTCTTGTCCTTTGGAGAGCAGAAGTCTAGAAGTATCCAATCAAAAGCCAAGCAACAAAAGGGCTCAGCCTTCTAGAATCCCTTCAGGCTGAGCTGAGGCTGGGTCCTGCTCTGCAGTAGCCACAGGCTCTGGTGACATGGGAAGGTTGGGGTGCTGAGTCACATCAGAAGGGACCCTGTCACTCAGGTGGTAGACAGGTGAGGTTGAAAGGGCACAGAGGGGGCTGGGGATGTGGCTCAAGCAGTAGCATGCTCGCCTGGCATGTGTGCAGCTGGGGTTCGATCCTCAGCACCACATACAAAAAAGATGGTGTGTCCGACGATAACTAAAAAATAATTCTCTCTCTCTCTCTCTCTCCCTCCCTCCCTCCCTCTCTTAAAAAAAAGGGGGGGGGCAAAGGGCACAAAGGGCCAAAGGAAGGAGGGAAGTGCACAAATGAATGCCAAGGAATTTAGCAGCGATGGTGGGCCAGCTCCCCGGTTAGGAAGTGGGAAATCCAAACAACTCCGCAGAGGAAAGCAGCCAAGGACCAAGGATGCAGAAGGACCAAGGTCTGGGAAGGACCAAGGTCGCTCGCTAAAGGACCAAGGTCGCAGAAGGAGAGAGCCATATCCTGAGAGCGCTCTGGGGGTCCTGAGGGAGGCAGGGGAGACCACCCGGGGCAGAAACCACTATTAAACAGGCAGAGCCAGAAAGCCGGAGCTGAGGGAGGTGGCTGGCCAGAGAGGCCAGGACAAGCGTGAAGAGCCCCATCCGGGCACTTGGCAGCGACTCTAGAAAGACCCCCACCCGCCCCAGCAGCACCTTCTGCCTGGGACCCAGGGCAGCGCAAAAAGGCAGAGACTCCAGACCGACCAGGTGCAGGACCAGGCGCAGCACCACCCTGAGCCTCCGGGGCTGCGCAGCCCAGGGGTCACAGCTGCCCTGCCTGCTGAAATGATGCATCCCCAGTGCATCCAGTGGGCACCCGCATCTCAGGGCCCTTCCAAAGTGCCCCGACCACAGCCGACCGGTAACCTGGGCTCCAGGTGCCAGCTGCTACGACTGTCAACTGCTACAGTCTGCGCCCACTCACAGCCCTCTCCATGGGCCCAGGGGAGCTCAGGCCCAGGACAGTTCCCAGCCTTGGGTGGGGTTCTGGTGACCACGCCCATCGGCCCTTACTGCCCCTGAGGTCCAAGCTGGGGATGAGGCTGCTCCCCCAACCTGGGCAGCTCTCCCCACCCCGTCTCCCCTTGGAGACCCTGCGCCCCAGCCCCTCTGCGCTCTCCCAAGGAGCCCACCACTCACCTGTGCTCTCCCTTGAGGCTTGGTCAAAGAGGTCCTTACTGTCAATCTTGGGGAAGATACAGAGGGCCAAGTCCCATGCTGGCAGTTCCCCATAGCATTCCTTCATCAAGCTGGCTAGTTCACGGGGATTGGCCTTCCACAAGAGCACCCAGTGTATCCGCTGGAGGCTGTGTTGCACAGTCTCCTGTTTGAGCAGCTCCTTAAACTTCATGAACTCGTTCTTCTTGAGTTCATCCAAGTACCCCATGAGGCGGAAGTCAGAAATGAAGGACTCTGCCATCTCGTCCAGGCCGGAGAGGAAGATGCTCAGAGACAGGGACCAGGAAGGACCAGGAATCAGAAAACCTGAGGGCAACGTCAGGGTGGCCCCGAGTTACTCACAAGGAAAGGACCTTGCTCAGCCTCGAGCTGGTCCTGGGTGAGGGCTGGGGACCCCCCAACTGCGTCCTGTCCTCTCCTCACTGGCGTGGGCCTGAAAGCAGTGGTCACTCAGACACCAACCTGCGCTGGCCTTTGTGTCCACATGCATTGCCTGCGACCCAGCTCAGGCGGTGCCCGGAGGGAGCCCTACAGAGCCCCCAGTGTTAGCATTAGGGAAGCTTCCCCGGGGCAGACAGACAGTCTTCTGGCACAACCAGCTGCCACACAAAGATGGTGGCAGTCGCAGCAGGCATGGGCTTGCCCTTCCAGGCTGTGGGGGATGACCGGAGGATCTCCATGAGGGAGGATGCATGGAATAGTCCAGGAGACGCAAGCACAGCAACCCCCTTCACCTGCACCTTCAACACAGAAGCCAGCACAGACTCCCACAAAGGACGGTAATGGTCTCCTCAGTGACTGATGGAGGAGCCCTGCCCTCAAACACACGCCACTGGCTTTTGTCAAGAGCTCCATGGAGAAGAGCAGTGCTCATCAGAGGATGCTGTACACCTGGAGGCCCGGGGTCAGAGATAAGCCTGGAGGGAGCCCGGACCTCACCCAGAAACCAGCAAGTCTGTGAGAAGGGGCACGAGACCAGAACAGGCGCTGGGGAGAAGCTAGGCGGTGGGACGTTAGGGGTTGGAGAGTCGCTTGACATCACTCCTCACCAAGAGGCTGAGCACCGAACCCTGAGGGAACAGCGTGGTCACCCACTAACGTGGCTCAACTCACAGCACCAGCCATGCCAAATGCTGGGGAGGATGCCAGGCCACAGGCCCCCTCCTGTGGTGGCCTGGGAAATGTACAGCCACCCGAGGAGACCTCTGGACCAGCCTCCTGGACTGTGAGAATAAACTCCAGCTGTGCGAGTCCCGCAGTCTAGGGAGCCTGTCAGTGCAGCCTGATCCCAGGGGTATGGAGCCCATTGCAGACAGCACCCAAGTCTGTGTTAGCGATCCCCCAGTGTTGGTGAGCCCGTGGGACATCTGTGTCTTAGTAATGGGAAATGTTAACCCGGGGGACGGGGGGGGCAAGTGACCCACAGAGACCACCCTGGTGGTAACAGGAGGGCACCTGGGGTGAGGGATAAACAGACTATAGGCTCTTACTCTTTCTGGGTCTACAATATTTCCAAAATGAAGTCTAGAAACCTAGGGAGAAACCATCGTGATTGATATGTGTGTGGGTGATAGATGTAGGTTTCAAGTAGCACACCATCCCAGGGACATCTGCAGACTCTTACACACAATGGAGCCCTCTTCAAGCACACACACAACATTCGCAGCAACCGACTATTCTCCGAGTCTTAAAGCATTAAAGGTTAGAAAACTAGGGGGAAGTACTAAGCCATACACAGAACGAAAACACTGTTACACAAAGGTGTCCTTCACGGGCTCTGAAGTCAGGGCTTCTTGGAAACCTGCTTTGAGTGACACCTCGAGTCACAGGCACAAGGATGAATCTTGGGGCCCCCAAGAAACAGGCCCAAAGCCAAGATTCTCCACGAGGCCCTCCAAGCAACATCAGCACCAGCTGGGGTCCTGTGAGGAGTGAAAGCCCTGGTTCCCCCCTGGACCTGCTAAGTTCCCAGGCGTGGATCCCAGCCCTGTGTTAGACCTGCAGTGGATTCTGAGGCAAGCCCCTGTTTGAAAGCCACCCACTTTGGACAAGAATCCTGCTGGCACTCTGTGCAGAGACCTTCTGCAAAAGGAGAGCCTCCAGCTGGACTTTTCCTGATGTGGAGAAAGCATCAGGATCAGAGGTGGACCTCTTGCAAAAGACTGCAATCCTGGTGCTGGGCCTCCTGCTCCGAGAGGGGGCCCTCTTTACATGGGGTTCAGATTCAGTTCAGATTGCCACAGTCACATTTTAAATGCTCTCCCAGACACATACAGGCTTCTACCACCCCCCCCCACCAAGTCTCCAGACTCTTTCCCTGACCCCCTGCAATAGCATGTAGACTACAGCAGGTGTGTCCTTAGGGTTGGCTGTGACCCCCTGCAGAAGTCAGAGGTGGGCGCTGTCACCCTCAGAACCACAGAGGGTAAACTGGATTGGAAACAGGGCCATGGTGGACGTACCGACTTAAGGTGAGGTCAGTCAGCAGTGTGGTGGGTCCCTAAGCCACACAGGTTGGCGTCTTTTCCCTAAGGGGCAAATTCAGACCCAGACGGGGTGGGGGGGTGAAGGCCACTGAGAAGCCCAAGAGGGTCAAGGGAGCAGAAGTTAGTGGAGACAAAGGGGTCTCCCGCACAGGCTTCAGAAGGAAGGAACCCTGCTGACATCTCCACTCTGGAAGCTGGGCCCCAGGACTAAGACACCAACCTCCCTTGTCTGAGCCACTTATTGGTGGCACTGTGTTCTGAGTGCATCTGCCACTCACAATGGGTTTATTGGGATGCAACTTCCTTGTATGCTGAGGAGCATGTGGAGTTGGAAAGATCCCTCCTGGGATCTCCATTAACTGATGGGACACCTCATCTCCTCCTCAAGAAGCTCAGGAGCATCAACACATCCACACTGAGACACATTCTAGGGAACCAAAGACATTAAAGACCAAGTGAAAACCCTGGAAGCTTTCCACAGTGGTGGTCAGGAGGAGGATGACCTCTCCCCCATCAGTGGTGCAGTTAGGCTGACAGAGGATTGACCAGCTTCTGTAGAAAGCAGCCATCATGGAAAGTGCTGGAAGTTGCTGATTCAAGTCTAACCAGAGCTGTTACCGGCGCTGTCACCCTCAGAACCACCGAAGGTAAACTACATTGGAAACAGGGCCATGGTGGACGTACCGACTTAAGGTGAGGTCATTCTGCAGTGTGGTGGGCCCCTAAGCCACACAGGCTGGCGTCTTTACTACAAGGTGCACATTCAGACACAGAAGGTGATGCAAAGACACAGCGAGGATGCCATTAGAAGCCCAAGAAGGTGAGGTGTCAGTGGAGACAAGTGTGAGGATGACAATCAGAAACCTGCAGATACATGAGGATCTTTTCAACAGCAGATTCACACCCTCATGAATTCTAGACGCTGTCAGAGAGAGAGAGAAGATGACCCTTTAGGAAAACTCAGAGGCCTGAGGGAATGAGCAAAATTCCTTTTGGAGTGTGGTGAGGTGTGGAACGGAATTGAAATTCATCACCGTGCCAGTGTGAAAACCTGAAGAGGAGAAATGAAATCAAAATCCATCAATGGGGTGGATTGAAACTATAAAGCTTCTTCTCAGTGAAAGAATGAGGTGAGAGAAAGCCTACATTTGGGAGCAAATTTCTGCCACATGCACAACAGATAGAGCACTGATCTCCAGGATACATAAAGAACTCAGAAATCTTCATACCCCAAACCCAATCAATGAATGGGCTAAGGAGCTGAACAGATGCTTCTGAGAAGAAGTATACATTTGATCAACAAATACATGAAAAAATATTCATCTCTAGTAATTAGAGAAATGCAAATCAAAACTACTCTAAGATTTCATCTCACTCCAGTCAGAATGGCAGCTATCAAGAATACAAACAACAGGGCTGGGGATGTGGCTCAAGCGGTAGCGCGCTCACCTGGCAGGCGAGCGGCCCGGGTTCGATCCTTAGCACCACATACCAACAAAGATGTTGTGTCCGCAGAAAACTAAAAAATAAAATATTAAAAAAAATTATATAAAAAAAAGAATACAAAAAACAATAAATCAATAAGTGTTGGTGGTGATGTGGGGGAAGAGGTACACTCATACATTGCTGATGGGACTGCAAATTGGTGCAGCCAATCTGGAAAGCGGTATGGAGACTCCTTAGAAAACATGGAATGGAACCACCATTTGACCCAGCTATCCCACTCCTCTGTCTATACCCCCCCCCAAAGGACTTAAAATCAGCATAGAATAGTAACACACCCACAATGCTCATAGTACCACAGTTCACAATAGCTAAACTAGGGAACCCACATAGATGCCCTTCAGTAGATGAATGAATAAAGAAAGTGTGGTATATAGACACAGTAGAATATTACTCAGCATTAAAAAGAATAACACGATGACATTTGCAGTTAAGTGGATGGAGTTGGAGAGTATATGCTAAGCTTAGTAAGTCAATCCCCCAAAAATGAAAGCCAAATGTTTTCTCTGATAAGTGGCTGCTGATCATTGATGGGGGTGGGGCATGGGAAGAACGGAGGAACTGTGATTGGGAAAAGGGGAGGGAAGGGAGGGGACATGGGGCAGGAAAGGTGGTGGAATGAGATGGACATCATCACCCAGGTACATGTAGTGGGACACATGTGGTGGGACGCTACGTTGTGTACAACCAGAGAAATGAAAAGTCCTGCTGCAGTTGTGTACAATGAATTAAAATGCATTCTGCTGTCATATATGCCTAATTAGAATAAAGGAAGGAAGGAAGGAAGGAAGGAAGGAAGGAAGGAAGGAAGGAAGGAAGGAAGGAAGGGAGGAAGGAAGGAAGAGAAAGAAGACAGAAAAGCCTGAAGAGGAGTACCAGAATATCAAGGGCCCAGCGTTCCTGTCTGGGAAGATGATCAAAGTAAACATCTGACAGCAATTTCCAATAAACCCAAAACAGATGCTAGAATTCAGATATAACCAGAGAGGGTTTATCTGCCAAAGCAAATAGAAGGAATAACTAAAATCCAGAAAACAGCCATCGAGGATGGAAACAGGGACATGGAACAGATGGAATAAATAGGAAACCAAAAAAATGGCAGGTGGAATCTCTTAGTGGTCAATGCACAAAACAATGGTCTGCTTGGTCCAGGGAGACCGGGCTCTGAGCAGACAGAAACACACATGCTTCAGGAGGCATCAGACAGCGACACCCCAGAGATGAAGAGGAAGCATGGAGATTCTGCCCCGAGCCACCCCTCACCCTCCGAGCTCCAGACAAGGAGCCCCCCATGAACACCAGCATGGATGCAGAGGCCAGGAGACCCCCGGGGCACAGGAGGGAAACCGTGCCTTTCCTGAGGACAGTCACGTGGCCCAGGCACGCCTGCTCTCAGGGCTGGCGGGAGGCCTAGGAGGTGCACAGGTATCCCAGGTCACTTCATGGACTGCACCAGGAACCAGCCTCACAAAGCAAACGGGGAGCCTGCAGACACGGCAGACCTTCCTCTGGGCACCGCTGCTTGAGTAGCTGCAGAACACATCAAGACAGAGGGCTCGTCCATCCGCCATGAACTGACCCCAGGAGCAGGTTTCAACACCTGGCCACAAGGATGCTGTGGCTAATTCACGTCTGGAGTCAACTGTGGAATGAGGAGAAGGTGCCAGAGGCAAGGACTATGCTCTAAGGGTGCGGCCAAAGAAAATGGGGTACACAGTCCTGAACTGAAGTGACCTTCACTCTCATGCATCCGCGGAACAGCCTGAGCCAGGTCTGGAAGCCACAGCGGCCTGCGGCAGGAGCTTGAAGTTCCAGGAGCAGATCATAGAGGCACAGAACAAAGGCACATCAGGACAGAGTGCTCCCCAGGGACATTAAAAATGAGCTGGGCACGGTGGCCACGCCTGTCGTCCCCATGACCTGGGGGCTCAGGCAGCACGATTTCAAGTTGGAGGCCAGCCTCAGCCACATGGCAAGACATGGTCTCAACATTTAAATAATATTAAAAAAACGGACTGGGACGTGGCTTAGTGAGCAAGTGCCCCTACACCCAACCCCCAGTCTTAAGAAACACAGATACAAGACGCGAAGTCTGTCAACTCCGTGAAGACAAAAAGGTGAGAAGCCCTAAGAGGTGGGATGAGAAAAAAGGCAGGTGCAACCCCTCAGGAAAGAAAGTGATCACCACACCTGGATGGCGTCACAGCAGATGGCCGCCACCTCAAGTCAGTCCAGCTGACGACTGTCCTAAAACAATGAATTCGTAGAAATAACAGGACCCTCACCTCCGTCTGCACTTCAGAACCCACCCAACTGTTCCTCCTGGGTCTCAGCCTCCACAGTGAGTCTTCTTCTCACCAGCTAGAGCCAGGTGAACACGGGGTGGCCTGGCTGGGGATGTAGCTCAGTGGTAAAGTCCCCTGGGTTCAATCCCCAGTATCTAAAACAACAACAACAAACAAACAACCCCGAAATCAAAAAAAAAAAAAGAAAAAAACAAACAAGAAAAAGACCCTCCCCTCCTCCCCCCCCCCCAAAAAAAAACACAAAAAAACACTGGAGATAGATTCTCACTAAGTTGGCCCTGTTTTTCTGGATTTGTTGAGTTTGGTTTACACTTGGTTTGGGATTCTGTGTGTGCGCCACATGTGTGTGTTTGGGTGCCTTGCTGGGGACAGAATCCAGGATTTCCCAGAGGTTAACAAGTGCTCATGAGCCACATCCCCAGTCCCTTTGTATTATTTCATTTTTATTAGGAGACAGTTTTGCTAAATTGCCCCTGGTGACCTTGAACTCCTGACCCTCCTGCCTCTGACTCAAGTAGCTGGTGCTCTGTACCACTGCAGAGGCCAGAGGAGCCATCTATTTTTGGGAGGGGTGATACTGAGGATTGAACCCCGGGGTGCTCAACCTCTGGGCCACATCCCCAGCCCTTTTGAGTATCTTATTTGGAGACCGGGTTTCCCTGAGTTGCAAAGGGTCTTGTAGAGCTGCTGAGGCTGGCTTTGAGCTCACAGTCCTCCAGCCTCAGCCTCCTGACTTCCAGAGATTACAGGCATGCCACTGCACCTGGCCACAGTGTCCATCTTTCAGGGGCAGGACTTTGTTTTCATGGTCACCACTTTGTTCCCAGCAGGTACATGAAGTGTGGAAAGGGGTGAGGCGAGGAGCAGTGGCAGTTTCTGTGCTGGGACAGAAGTGGGGACTCCAGCAGCTAGGCAGACACTCTACCTGGGTGGTGTCTCCAGCCTTGGGTGGGGCTTATGGCAGGCCAGACACTGAGCAGCAGTATTAGGTAAGGAGACAGACCTGTCCTAAGAATCTGTAAACGTTTCATGTCATTTTGAACTTGGCTGAGTTATTTTGAGGTCCCTGGTCTGTGACCCCCGTCAACAGTCCCCTTCATCCGAGGCCAGGAGGGACAAGGCCCGCCAGCATGGTGATGAACCCAGCCTAATTCCCTCCTAGATTGGGAGTCACCTTGTCACAAAAGTTAATTTCTCTTTTACTATAAATTACTGCGATCTCTAAACTTGCTTGGAATGGCTGCCCGTGCCTCAAATTCACCATACCTGGCTTCCCCTGACCAGATAACACCCCCTCTGAAACCTCAGCTGTGCCTCATAAATTCTGACATTGGATCCCAATTCACTCCCTAAGTGCTGAACCCTGAGACCATTAACCTACTGCCTGCCTTTGGGTTATGCTTGTCAGAATCCTGTTCTCTGTAAGTTCTCAAGACACCCCCTTTGCGACTTGTAGTGCTGTAAAGCTGTGCTCCTAGAGAGCTGGGGGGCTGTTCTCTCACCCACAGGTTTCTGGAGAGACAGTCCCGCATGGTTGGAATCAGAAGCTTGCTTTAATTTATTTTAAATTGGAGTTGGGGGTCTTGTCTTTCCGTGGTGGTTTAAGGATGGCTGGATCAAACCCAGGGGTCCCTTCAGAACCCTGAAGCCCACTTACTCCCCCCCCCCAGGAGACCTGGGTAGCCCTCCCTGGGTGCACCCCTGAGCCTCCAGCCCCAGGGCAGAGCAGCCCAAGCCAAGGTCACAGCCTAGGCCTGCAGCCTGCAACTTGGAGAATGCAGTGTGCCCTTGGGGGACCTGGGAGGAGGCTGGGGGCTCCCCAGGATGGAGCAGCTGTGACTGGAGTGGGCTCAGGTATGTGGGTGGTGGACCAATTCCCTGGCCCTAAACAGATGGGGCTCTGGCCCTGGCGGGAAGGAGGACACCCCTGGAAGTGGCTGGTGAGGGGCTGAGGCTGTGTGGGTGGGTCCTGTGGTTCTGGCACAGCAAGCCTCAGCTCCTGGGGGGGGGATTTGGAATCCAGCCAGGAAACCCCTCCCAGGGCGGGGCCCAGGGGGAGGGGGAGGTGGGGATGGGCCAGCCTGCAGGTGGGCTATTTAAGCCTGGGGTCTTGAGGGTTTGGTCCCACTCCTCTGAAGGGAGCCTTCCAAGCCATGGGAGAAACGGAATTAGAGGTCGCTGTCCTGGAAGAGATGGAAAGAGAGATCGCTATCTGGGATAAGATAGAAGCAGACACTGCTGCCGCGTATGAGTTGGAAATACGGATGGATGAATGGGATGAGAGGAAAACAGAGATGGATGCCATGTGTGAGATCGAAAGAATTCGCCATATGCAGGGTGAGCTGGTTGGGGGGCCGCGTGGGGCCTGTGCTGGGAGGGATGTCACAGGAGAAGGGCTGTCTCTGAAGGGGGGTCCAAGGGGGAGTTCCTGGAGTAGGGGGCTCTGCTTGGGACCAGCGGTTTTCTTGGCAAAAAGAACTCCAACACGCGCCATTCAAAGCCCAGGCTTCCTAAATGAAGGCTCATTATGGGAGGAACCTGCAGGGAGTTTGAGACAGACTCTAATTACCTTCAGACCAGCTTCACCTAGCTCCAGCCTCCAGCTACCTATTAGAGGAGGGAGGTTTATTGAAGACAGAGAACATATTCCAGGGAGTGGACTTTTATTGGGGAACAAAACTCTGGGGAAAATCCCATCCAATGAAGATTAAGGGGGGCGAGTGTCCCAAGGTCAGGGGCGAAGATTGGGTCTTTGGGGTACAAGTCCTGAGAAGGGTGGGGAAAGCTCTGGACTCAAGATGTGCCTAAGCGCCTCCCTCCCAGCCAGGGAGGTGACTCAAATCACGCGCCAGGATGGCCTCCCACAAGTAAAGAAGGAAGAATGGGGCCAGTCTGAAGCGGGAGACGCCCTTTGGGGGTTCCCAGCTTTTTTACAGGAAACTTGGTAGCAGGGTTTGGTGACTATAATCCCTGGCAAGAGCCTCCTGGTTTCTGAGGCTGAGGGCAGTTTACCAAGGCTCTGTGACCTGGCTGGGGAGGGGCGGTCTGGGGCTGAGTGCTGTCAGGCCATGAGTTAAAGCCCAGAGTGCATTTCCCTTTGGTCTCAGTGGTCTCAGACCACTTTTTGCTGTGGCTGGCTTTGAACTGGAATCCTCTTGCCTCAGCCTCTGGAGCCCCTGGGATTACAG
The DNA here is from genome assembly GCF_045843805.1 of Urocitellus parryii. Taxonomy (NCBI): domain Eukaryota; kingdom Metazoa; phylum Chordata; class Mammalia; order Rodentia; family Sciuridae; genus Urocitellus; species Urocitellus parryii. Next base: position 14,952,915 of record NC_135545.1, on the reverse strand, counting down.
GCATGGCCTGCTGTAATCACTTCCTGTCCAAGGTGCTGCCGCCCATCTTGCCAGCTGAGTCCCTGTGGCCCAGGGGAGGGCAGTGTCAATGGGGGGGTGGCTGGGGATGGTCTCTGGGCCTTCTCTGATTTTCCTCCTTCTCCCAGGTCCATTGTCCTGGGATTGGTCTATTTTGATCCTCAGCAAGAAGCAGAGGGAGGAGCTGGAGGGGCATTTCCCTAAACACCAGTTTCTATGGCTGAATGAACTGAAGCCCTCCAGCGTCCGCCTAGACCCTCAAATGGTGGAGGTGAGACTCCACACCCCTACCTTGCCCTGGCTGGGCCACGTCCCACGCTCCCTCTGCAGAAGCCTGGGGCACACAGGGGCCCAAGCTACCCTGGGTCCTCCTGGGCTCTGGCTGGACCCCAAGCTCAGCTTCTGCCTTTTGTGCTGCACAACTTTGATCAGCCCAGACGGCTGCCCGGTGCCCTTCCAGGACCCAGACCCCAGCACCCTCTAAACCCGAGGAGCCCCTGGCAGAGTCCCCCCATCCCTGGGCTCTGGGTCCTCTCCCTCTGGGATTCTCCCCCCTTGCCTTTCACCTCCAGAGCCCAAGGGACTTCTCTGTTTTGGTTCTCTTTTTGCAGAGCTGGGACAGGACCCAGGGCCTTGGCACCCAGTGTCAGACCAGCTCCCCACCACCAAGCTGGCACCCCGCCCTTTATTGGATGACCCAGGGTGGCCTTGAACGCACCATCCTGTTTCAGCCGCCCAAATGTCTGGATTAGAGGCACATGCCCTGGGCCCAGCGCCCCCACCCACATGCACCTTCCCACCTGGGGCCCAGGCAGGTGTGAGAGTCCCTCTACATCTTTCCGTTTTGCCTTGTGTCCCCAGGATTGGCTTCAGATGACGCAGCAGTGGATTAAATTCTGCCGCTCCTCCCAGCCCTCAGGCTCCTGCCTGGTGCACTCAACCAGGGCAAGCATGACCTGGCAACCCCGCTACTGGCCTGACTCATTTTGCACATGTCCATCCACCAAAGGTGCCAGATCCTGCAGCCCAAGAAACCCCAGAAGCTCCTGTGTACAGTGCCAGGCCCGTGAGCGCCCAGGAGAGTCAGCCTGCAGCAAAGCGTCCCAAGAGGCCCCGCATCCTGGGGGTACACGGTGAGAAACCAGAAGCCACTTGAAGAGCCTCTACATGACCTTCCAGAAGTCCTTGAAGAAGAAGACAAATGAGAGCCAAGAGATTTCTGAGTGGGTGGGGGTTGTGCCCCTGCCCCATCCCACAGGTCCTCCCTCTGGCCACTCTCCATCTCTCCTTTGAGTCACCGGGAGTGTGTCTGGGTCTCTGGGAGTGGAATGGGTGTTCCTGGGTGCACCTCCTTCCCTTCACTGCTTCCCCGCACCCTGCAGGAGGTGAGGCTCTGACCACCTGCTGGCTTGTGTCCTAACCACATTGTCCCTCATGAAGAAAGTCCCATAATAAAGGTTTCTCGCATTCGTGTGTGTTTGCATTTGTAGGATCTGGCTTTTGCAGTTACCTGTTGGAACCCTCTTGAGTGCTTTCTACCAGTGAGTTAGTTCTCTAGGGATTTACTGGAAATCTCTAGAGGCTGACAGGACTGAGAAGCCTGGTTTTCAAGTGGCCGTGGACAATGTCCGCAGGACAATGTCCACATGGTCGGCTCACAGTGGCAGTCAGCAGTGGGGCTTTGGGAGATGCTCGGCTTCCTCCTTTGGAAGTGCCCCAGTCTTTCTTTTGGGGTGGGGATTGAAGCCAGGGTGTTCTGTCACTAAGCTGCCTCCCCAGCCCTTATGTTTTTTACAGAGTGTCCCCAGGTTAAATAGAACCTCACTAAGTTGTTGAGGCTGGCCTCAAAAGGTGTTCCCGCCTCAGCCTCCAGAATCTCTGCCTGGCTGCTGTAGGGACTTTCCCTCCTGATGCGATGGTTTATGGAGAAGCTCATTCACCATAAGTCAAAGGCCCACTCACGCGTGGGTCAGTGTCTAGTTATTGGGCCCGTGGTCTCTCTCATTGCATCAATGTGCTCCCTTTCTGTCTTCACCTCTCCCTTCCCCTTCTGTCCCCATGTGGCCACCCTGGTCCTCAAGTGTCCCCACAGCTGGTTCAGTGACCCAGTTCTGGTCCCATTTAGCAAATGCTCCGATCTTATTAGGCCAGCCTCAGCACAACACAGGAGAATTAGTGGGGATCTGGAGGGACGTGACGGGCTGGGGCTGGAAGTGGGGCTGTGGACATGGTGCCAGGACCCTGAGGGGAATGCACAAAATACAGAGACCCCTTGAGGAGTCTTGAGGGCATGAGGGACAGAGGGGAGAACAGGTTCTCAAAACCAGGGTGCGCTTTCCCCTCCAGCATGTCACCTCCCATGTGACACTGGATGTCCCCTGTGCTCTGATATATGTAAAAAAAAGGTCCTTTGAGGTCCACAGCCTTTAATCCCTTTGCCTGTGGGAGCCTTAGTGTGAGGGCCCTCCACTGTGGACAGGTGGCCCAGCTGGAGAGCCAGCCCCCAGCCCCACCAGCCAGAGTCCTGCAGAGCCCACGTGCTTCCTGGACTCTTTGGAGAAGGACACAGCCAGACAGCCATGAGATTTTGGGTAACAACTGTTCCTTCTCCATGCCTGTGGGGAGCCTGTTATGTAGGGTCGCAGTGACAGGTGTGAGGCCCAGGACCTCTGGAGCCCCTGCCAGCCCCAGCTGCTCCTTCCCTGATTTCTTTCCCTCTGGGGTCCCTGGCCTCTCCCTCCTCCACCTGGGCTCCTCCCTAGCAGGTTTCCCTGGCCTTGACCTAGTCCAGCTCACCACCTGTCCCAATCCTCTTAGAAGCAGGCCAGGCCAGCATCTGCAGAATCTCCGCCAGGGCCAGGACACAGGGGCTGCAGCAGGTGCTTGTCAGGGTCTCTGGTCCCTCCTACCTCAAGCCCAGGGAGGTGGCCTCAAAAAGATCAAGAGCTGCAGGGCCTCCTCTCCCTGATTTATCCTCAAATTGGGTAGTGGTAAAGCTTCTAAGCTGCTTTTGTGTGTTCAAATAAAAACACACTTATGTGTGTGTGTGTGTGTGTGTGTGTGTGTGTGTGTGTGTGTTGCTGGGGATTGAACCCAGGGCCTTGTGCATGTGAGGGGAGCACTCTACCAACTGACCATGTCCCCAGCCCCTCACCTCTCTCTAAACTGCACTCAGCCCTCCAGGTGTACATCCTGAGGATGGGGTGGAAATGAGCACTTATTGATTTGCTCTTGTATATGAGAATTTCTCACCGTAGAAGTGCTCTTATTTGTTTGTTTATTTTTATTTAACAGGGCTGGGTATTGAAGCCAGGGAGCTCCACCACCAAGCTACATTCCAGCCCCTTTTATTTTTTATTTGAAGACACAATCTCACTAAGATACTGAGCTGGTGTGGAACTTGGCAGTCCCCTGCCTCGGCCTCCTGACAGCTAAGATGACAGGTGTGTCCCACTCCACCCTGGGAAGTACTCTGATCTTTAAAAGGGTCTTATTTTTTCTGGCTGGGCTGGTGGGGGCGCCTATAATCCCAGCAAGGTCAACCTCAGAAAGAAGTGAGAACCCCCCACCCCCGCGGAAAAAATTCAAAAAATTACAAACTCCTGAGGGGATGTGGGTCAAGAACCCCTTGATTCAATCCTCAGTGTCAGAAAAAGAAAGGTCTGTTGGGCTGGGGTGTGGCTCTTTTGTGGAGAAGAACTTGCCAGGAGCACACCCAAGTCCTGGGGTCAGTCCCCTTGGTTGGCTCCTCTCTCCCTCTCTCTGGCCAGTCGCAGCCCTTCCCTGGCCTCCATCTGGGTCTCACCTCCTAGGGTCTCTCCTCGTCCTCCTCCCTTCCCTGCTGCACCTCTAGCTCCCACCTTGTGCTGTCTCCGAGGCTGTCTCTGCACCACTGGGGAGCCAAGGCCCTGGCCTGTGCCCTGTGTCCTGTCCTTGTTAAACAAAGAATGTAAAAGTCTCGTGTTCTGGAAATCATCTGCTGGGGCCCCACAGTGGCGTGGCCAACACGTGGACAGCCCAGGCTGATGACCCCGAGCCGAGCCCAACCTCGAGGACAGTGCCCAGGCCACATTTCTGCCAACTTCCCCTGGAGCGGCTCACAGGCATTCTTCGTGAACTGTCTACAAAGGCTTCCCACTGCAGTACCCGTAAGCACACACCTGCACAAACTGTGCGCACCTGTCAGTCAGGTGTGGCATGCCTGTGAGCCCTGCTGCTTAGCAGGTTGAAGCAGGAGGATGGCAACTTTGGACCCACCTTGGAAACCTAGTGAGAACCTGTCTTAAAATAAAAGGACAGGGCAGGTGGCCTGCCTGCCTGCCTAGCATGTGGCAAGGTCTGGGTGTGATCCCCAGTCCTGCATAGAGAAAGGAAAAAAGTCTCATTTTCTTTTCTTTTTTTTTTTTTGGTCCTGGGCATTGAACCCAGGGTGCTTGACCACTGAGCCACATCCCCAGTCCTCTTTATTTTTGGAGAGAACATGTCGCTAAGTTTCCTAGAGCCTTGTTAAATTGCTGAGGCTGGCTTTGAACTTGCCATCCTCCTGCCTCAGGTTCCCCAGCCGCTGGGATTACAGGTGTGCACCACAGCACTGAATGTGTCTCTCTTGTTGCAGATACAGTGTCTACGCCCACTCCCTAACAGTTCTCCCTTGAAACAAATATTGACTTAAAAAAATGTAAGGAAAATCATGCTAATCAAGGATATCACTTCAATAACATATTTAATATCTCTGAAATACTATTCTGTGTTAATGCAACCCACATTAATAACCAAGCTTAGTGGGGGATCACGTTAAATTATTACAAACCCAACCTGACGTCGAACCTCCCCACCTAGTGAAGAGTTGTAAAATCTTGTGTAAGTGTAAATCAAAATCATTAAAAACATCTATTGAATTTTAATTTGACTTTTCTCATTTTAAAATGATGTCATCAGAGGGAAAGAGCTTGGTGTGACACTGTTTAGTGTAGCAGGAGCTGGTTTGGGCATTCTAAGCTCAATGGAGCTGGAGAGCTTGGCCCACAGACTGCACACTCCTAAGGAAGAAGCAACTCAAACGTTGACAACACTTAGACATGGGAGGCTGAGGCAGGAGGATCACAAGTTTGAGGCCAGCCTCAGCAACTGAGTGTGACTCTGCCTCAAAATATAAAGGAAGCCAAACTGAGTGGAGCACGCCTATAATCCCTGCAGCTTGGGAAGCGGAGGCAGGAGGATCCTGAGTTCAAAGCCAGTCTCAGCAATGGTGAGGTGCTAACAACTCAGTGAGACCCTGTCTCTTTTAAATAAAAAATAAAAAGGTCTGGAGATGTGGCTCAGTGGCTGAATGCCCCTGAGTTCAATCCTGGGTACTTAAATAAATGAATAAGTAAATAAAAAGGAAAAGAACTTTTAAAAATACTGAAAATAAAGTCAAAAGGGCTGGAGATGTGGCTCACCAGTTAAGCACCCCTGGGTTCAATCCCTAGTGCCAAAAATGAAATGATGAACCCCAGATTGCTGTCCACCATGGTCCCTCTGCACCCAAATGCCCTGAGGTCTGTTAAGCAATTCCTCACCTTGTTCAATAAATCGGCCCTGGTTAATCGGAATATAGATACTAATGTTGGTGCTGCTTAGCCGGACCGTCTGCTGTCTGGAAAATGTGCACTTTAATACCCAAAGAAGGTGTGCAGCCATTAGTACCACTTTCTTTTTCTCTTTGGGGGGTGGGGTATTGGGATTGGCTATCTGTGTCCTGCTGAGCTGCTTTTTGCCTGGTGTGTTGACCACCTGCTGTTTCTCTAGTGGCTAGGGGATGCTCCTAGCCTGACCAAACAAGGCCCAGGACCTGCACTTCAAACCGGGGTGTCAGTGTGTCACATCTCAGTAAAGTGTGGGAGGCCAACCTTATGGGTGACTGAGTTACACTCCCCAGCTGGGTGCTGAGGCTCTCAGTCACAGAAATGGGTGTGTCTTGCTACAGCCCCATGGGTGAAGCTATGCTCACCTGTTCCTTTGTAATATAGCCCTTTGCCCTGTTTAGGATAGAATCTTCCATGGAAGTGCCTTGTGTGTGTCCCCTCCTCTTACTGTGCCCTTGGGTGTGGCCTACCCAGGTGTCAGTCAACCTGCTGACAGTGGACATCATGAAGATAGACTCAGCCCCTGAAACCTGACCCCTTGCCTCATTTGAATAGCTTCTCCTCAATAAAAGGGGTCAGCGCGTGCTCTCGCTCTCTCTCTTTCTTTGGACCCTTCAGGTCAGAGGAGCCCTCACAGCGACCCCAAAGAAAAAGGTATTTGTGTCTCTTGTGTGGTTATTTCGTGCAGCCCAGTCAGCCCAGTTTAATTAGAGTGATCCCTGAGCCTTTTAGTCTAGAACAGAAACCTGGCAATTAGTGTGATGCTGTCGAGTTCTGTTATCTGTAACCCCCCGTTTGTGTAACTCTCTGGGCTATAAAGCTGGGCTGCAGGAAAGCTGCTGCTGCTGTGTTGTTCCCGCCGTTTTTGGAGGGAGAGGCAGCCCGGCCGGTCAGATAATAAGCTTGCTTTAATTTGATCTTAATTGGAGTCATGGTCTTTTCTTGCATCCTGGTCTAACACCTGGTACCTGAACCTAACTTGAACCAGTCTCAGACCATCAGCCTGTCGTTGCCTTTCCCAAGAGCTGTTTTGCAGACTTTCTAAAAGAGGAATTTGTAGGAAATAAAGCCAAAGATGGTGGAGATATGAGACAAAGAGAAAACTAAGCGAACAGAAATTCCTACCCCTGTAGAACTGACGTACTGGTAGGGGCATGGACAATGATACCAGTCATGTAATAATGGAGATAATCCCAGTGGCAGTACAGTGAAGGAATGGACGCTGTAGAGATGGTGACATGTAATGTGAGCTGAAATATTGTCCTGGGGAACACCTGAAGGACGAGTATTTCAGGATGAAAAATGAGATCCCTTGATCTCCATCTTAGAAGAGAGTCAACCTTAGTTCACGTTCAAGTGAAAGAAAAACCCAGGTGGAAGCTACCTGGGGCTGCAACTTATCAAAGGTCTCAGATTCTTACTTGAGACCTGATAGGGCTTCTAAGAAGTGTTATTTTTCCCCCTCACAGAATTCCCTTCCAAAGAATCACACAAGGGAATTCCTATTCCTGGTCACTTTTTCTCTGGTGTCTCCCTTTGTGATATGGGATCTCTTTCAGCTCTAAAATTCTACCCAAGGTCTTCGATGTAGCTCAATGGTAGAGTGTTTACCTAGTAGCCCTGGGATGGATCTCAAGCACCACAAAACTAAATAAAAAATAAATATTCTAGCCCAAGGCCAGAGCTGTGACTCAGGGTTAATCACTATTAGTGATTACTTTCACCCCGTGGGTCAATGATCTTAAGAACTTCTCCCTGCCTCACACCTGATCCCATATTAATCTATCTGCCAACCCTTACCTCACCCCAGAAATTTATTCCACATCCCGTGCCCTCTACTCCCACAGAGACAGGAATTTCGTATTATTGTCTATGAAGCGGTTTCTCTGGATTCATCTGCCTCATGCAGATCCAGAGAACGGACTTTGATCTCCATAATTTGAGTCCTACACCTCTGGAAACCATAAACTTGAACCAAAAGTTTCAGCTGACACCAGTTAAGTGCAATATATGGTCATATTTTATTCCTTTTAGCTTTGAAAAAATACAAATGGGCAGCTTATAAATTAAAGAAATTTATTTCTGACAGTTAAGAAGAATGAGAAGTCTAATATCAATGTTCCAACAGATTTAATGTCTGGTAAAGACCCATTTCCAGCCCATAAAGGGAAACTTCAGTGTTCTCAAATGCTGTAAGGGGAAAAATCTTTCATAAGGGCATTAACCCCATCTAATCACCTCCCAAAACATCACACTGGTGATGAGGTTTCCAACTATGAATTTTCTGGGGCACCCAGGTTCAGAGGGGCACGCTCAGCTGAAGAGAAGCATGGATATGAGTGGCAGTCCCAAGGTTATGGGAACCTTTCCGGGAACCTTGGATGTGGTCTCCTCTGAAACTCTGAAACGGTTCAGTTCAGGGCTGGCTCCGGTAGTTCCTTCCATTAGTCTTCCAGCGCTGGACTGTATTTCCCAGAGCCCTTCACAGCCTGCGAGCTCTGCTCAGGAACTCGACCACTCTCTGATCTGAGGACCAGATGTGGGAGCCTCCGGGTTCAGGAGTGTGGAGATCACAGTCCCTGCTCTGCAGGGTGGAGGCATGCGAGTGAGAGCAACTGAAGAGGGCGGTGGGAAGATGTGTGCATCCTCAGCCTTTGAATACACCCCAAACACCCTCCCCCCGCCCCCAGTAACCAAGCACGTTCCATCTTTGGGCTACAACCCAGTACTTTTTATTTTTGAGAACAGGGTCTAATTAAGTTGCTGAGGTTGGCCCTAAACTTGTGATCCTCTCTCTTGTCTCAGCCTCCCAAGTAGTTGACACTATGCCTGGCCTATAACTGCAAACTTTCTAAAATAATTTTCTTAAGGACCTGTCAACCTATCTTCACATTTTGGCTGAAGCAAACAGGACATTCTCATAGCAACTTCAGCTTTCTCAGGCAGGCACTTTATGGGGGCAGGAGGTGGAGGGTGGGATGAAGTCATCACAGACAACCTTAAACTACTAGAAAGCCATGCTAAAGTTTGGTGAAGTCTCCTAGTACAGGCATTTGGACAGTCCTTTCTGCCAAGTTTTTGCAATCCTCTTTCCATCATAATATGAAATAGTTAGCAAAATAATTTTTCTTGATAAGGAAAAATATGGCATCAGCTGATATGTTTCATAGCAAGAACCATTTTAAGTTATTTGTTGGGTGAAACTGTCCTGGCATTACAAAATGTTCAGCATCTGGCTCTTAGATAATAAATTTTGTTAGCACACAGTCATGTCTCTTTAAATTTTCACCCAGAAATTTTATTTATTTATTTTGTAATATTGGAGATTAAATACAGGAGCAGTTGACAAGTGAGCTACACCCCCAACCCTTTTAAACTTTGAGACCAGACCTGGCTAAGTTGTCCAGGCTGGCCTCAAATTTTTTTTTTTTTTTTAAAGAGAGAGTGAGAGAGAGAGAGAGAGAGAGAGAGAGAGAGAGAGAGAGAGAGAGAATTTTTTTTAATATTTATTTTTTAGTTCTCTGCGGACACAACATCTTTGTTGGTATGTGGTGCTGAGGATTGAACCTGGGTCGCACGCATGCCAGGCGAGCGCGCTACCGCTTGAGCCACATCCCCAGCCCTGGCCTCAAATTTTTGATCCTCCTTCCTCAGCCTCTCAGATTGCTGGGATTACAGAAGTGTACCACCATGCCCAGCCAGGTGGGAACTCATTGCTACCCTACCAATCTGCCAAGGGTTCTGGTTCTGGCCAAGTAGATGCAAGATGCTGGCCTCTCAGAAAGCTAATGTTATCACTATCCCTCTTCTTTCTCAGGGTCAAGTCTTTTCCCAGTCCTTCTTGGTATTCCCAACCCAGTTCAAAATGCGGAGGATACTAAATGGGTTTTCAAGCTCAGGGGTTGTAGGAGCGCTAGTGTGCCTGAAGACTCTATAAAGTTGCTCTGCCCATTCACTGCTCCTCACCTTGTGGATTCTGGTAGCCTGAGAACCTGTACCAGTGAGTGTAGTTGGGTATGGATGGATGAATCCAGAGACTATATCCTGGGAAAATACTTCCATGGGACAGTTTGGTCAAAGTCTGTAATGTATATATGTCAGCATCTCTATTTCCAGAAATGGTATTGCAAAACATTTTTCAGAATATTTTCATTTTCTGCTTTTTAATTTCTATTTCAAATTGTTTTTTCCTCCTGCTTTCAGGGGTTAGCCTAAAAAGCAAAATTAGATAATTTGCTGGTAAATCTACTAAAATTTGGTTAATTAGATTTAATAGGCAATAAAATGTATGAAAGGAGGGGGAAATAATGTAACATATTTATCACCTGTGACTTGGTGACATACATCTAAGTGTACACATTGCCAATTCTTAGCTCTGCCAGAGCAAGGAGTTTTCACCACCAAAAAGGGATAAGAATGTGAGGTGATGGATTTAATTAGTTTGATTTAATCACAATGTAAATATCAAAATATATTATATCTCATACGTAGATAATATGTAGAATTGTTATTTGGGTCAATTTTTTAATAGTTACTTTCTTTAAAAATACCTATAGCAAGGCTGGACATACATCATGGGACATAAGTACAGGGTCCACGCTCTCAGGAGCTAAAATCCAGTCCTGGGCGCTCGCCTTCGCGATCATACCAGTGACCCTTCCAGAGCCTGCTCTTCGCAATCAGGCCAGAAGCTTTGGGAAACTGGGTCCCCCCCAGAAGCTTTGGGAAACTGTGACCTCCTAGGACACATCGGACACGTGCTTTTCTCAAACGTCTGGGCCAGAGCAACACGTCTTTGTATCTGCGTATTGCTAGCATGGAGAAAACAAAAATCTCAGGGATCCGGCGCACGGTGGTCCTTACAACAGGCGTCGAATTCCGGGAGAATTTCGGGCGCGGGCCTACTTTTCCCACAAGCCACCGCGGCCAGAGCTAAGCGGACTTGAACTACATTTCCCAGCGGGCAATGGGCACGCTCAATCTATGGCTTGGCTTCCGTTTTAGCTTGGTTCTTGTGCTTCGCAAGGTGAGTTGAATTCATCCCAGGATATTTATAGGCCAAGAGTGCTCTGGGTCAGGAGCCTGGGAAACCGGATTAAATTGGAGTCCGGCCTGAATCAGCCGGAGTGGTAGAGGAAGCCCTTAAAGAGTGCAAGTCCGTAACGTGGTCGGCCTGTTGCCGGAGTCTCAGGCCCGCGGGTGCGTGACGGCAAAGCAGCAGGGTTGTCTGTGTGTCTTGATGCGGAATGCGTGAGCGCCTATCTGTGTACGTGAGAGAGACTGCCTGGGAGGGAGATGGGACGTGCCACTTAACGGTAAGTATGGCTGAGAGGCCCCGACAGGTGCGTGGCTGCGCTCGCGTCACAGGCACGTGAGGGGCACGTCCCTCCCGTGTGCGTCACTAGCTGAGTTCTACGTGTTACTGTGACCCGCCGGAAGTTCTCTTGCGCTTCCTCCGCCCCATCTCCTCAGAGCTATTTGGGTCTGACACAGAAATGCCTCAGCGAGGGACATTGGATACTGAAGCCTGAGCGAAGTTTTCCAGCAAGGAGGCTTTGACCTGCTCCTGGACTGGGGATGCCCGGGGCGTTCTTTCGTTGGGGTCTCTGAGGGTAGTTAGGGTGAGCAGGCAGGTGTGGACCTGGCGAGGAGTCACCTAAGTCATCTGTGCTCCTCAAAGGCCGGATAATCATGACTCCCTTGTCCCTCCCTGGCCCTGCCATTCCCCAAAAGGAGCCTGACGAGGTGTAAAGAATTGTTTCACTTCCAAAAATCAACCTTTAGACTAGTTTTTTTTTTCTTCTTAAAATTATTGGGTTTAGGGTATGCTTTCCTTATTCGGAAATATGTGGGAGGTATATTAATCTTGATCTATTCCGCCCCCCAGAGGATATTGGGTGCCATTGAGATAAATATCGCAGACATAAATATCGCAGACTTGGCATATCATTCAGTTCCTTCCATGTTTTCTTATTGTAAGCAGATCTAAAAATGACTTAGTCTCTTGGTAGCTCAGACCTGTAATCCTAGAGGCTCGGGAGGCTGAGAAGCAGGAGAATCACAAGTTTAAAGCCAGCCTCAGCCATTTAGCAAGGTCTTAAGCAACTTAGTGAGACCCTATCTCAAAATAAAAGAAAAAGAGGGAATGCTGGGGTTGTGGCTTAGTGGTAGAGCTGCTTGTCTAGCACATGTGTTGCACTAGGTTCGATCCTCAGCACCACATAAAAATAAATATATACACACACTCATATAAAGGGCTGGAGATGTGGTTCAGTGCTTAAGCGCCCCTGGATTCAATCCTTGATATCAAGAATGAATGAATGAATGAATGAATGAATAGAAATATAAAGGGTTGGGGATGTAGCTCAGTGGTTAAGCTCTTGGGTTCCATCCCCGCAACTGTCCCCCCAAACAAAACAAAAAGCTTTAGACTTTTGTGATCCAGAGTCAAGGACAACAATTTTCTTGTTGTGATTATGTGCAAAATTTGTGTTTAGGATTATTTTAATGATTAATGATAAACCCATGTGGTTAAATATTATGCAGCTAGTAAATTTTATACAGCATTAGATGTATGAAGGAAAATATGTAGTACATAATGTTAAGCAATAGTCAAATTTATAAGTAATAGTACTCAAAAATTAAAATTATATATCAATCCCATTTAATAAGGTGGTTTTGCAAGGATTGAATCCAAATCACATTTTTGGATTTGAATATTTTTTTTCCAAATAACATTTTAATTGTTTTATTAAAGTAGGGGAGTGATGTGGCTACATTTTATTACCCAATTATTTTGTCCTTCTGCTTTTCATACATTCTTTGATTCAATCTGAAAAAGCCTGTTTAAAAAATTTCTATACTACTTCCTTAAAATAAATTCCTAGAAGTAGAATTTGAATTAATATAATCAAACCTTTACTAATTGCCAGTCATACAGTCTTAGTATTGGGGGTGATAAAGAGACTAAAATGATGTAGTTGCCCTTCTTTTGCTTCTAGTAAGAAAGGTCACACCTGAATGGGAATAAATGCATTAAAGCAATTATAGAGATTCAGGTAAAATGTAGGTTGTTTTAAAAAATAAACAATCCTTGGAGAGGGCTTAAGGGTTTAGTGGCACTCTGTAGGGCTGGATATGTGGCTTAGTGGTTAAGCACCCCTGGGTTCAATCCTGGTATCAATCAATCAATCAATCAATGAACTTCTCACTTTCTTGGAGGAGCTTTCCCTTCACACACATTCACCTACATATATATTTTAAGTAAAGGCATGGACACTGCATGAGCAGACAAAAAAAAAGATAAGTACTTCAACTGTATGAGTGTATAACTTTCTAAAGCTTTTTAATCTGATATCTATCAGTTTTTCACATAGATGTTACAAATAGTATCATTTGTACATGTAGTTTTGTAACCTCATTTTCCCACTGACAGTATTCATAGAATATTTCCATGGTCCTTAATATTTTCCCTGCGTAACACTTCTTACATGAATATTTTATAATTTATTAAGCATTTCTTCCAGAAGTAGAATGTGGAACACTGCCTGAACAATTTTGTGTCCTTTCTATTCTGCAACCTTGTTCAACCTCACCTGAAGTCAAGGCCATAAAGTAAGATGTGGTTTGGATGGTATAGCTCCTTTTCAGCCCTGCAAAGTATGAATGGAAGGAGGAGGATCTGTTCAGGATAAGACTGAGCAGCCTAATCTCAGGCATAAAGCAGGTTCCCCCAAAGGAAGAACTCTAGAAAATTGCCTACTAGTTTTCCTGGGGATTAGGGAAGAATTTAGATTTAACTAAAACTCTTCTAATCCTTTCAAATTATGTGTTTATAGTGTGTAGTTGTATTCAAACTGGAATGAACAACAAAACATTTAATTTTCTAGGTAGTAACACTAACTGTGTCTATTTTCTTGGTGTCCTCTTTGGTTCACAGCTCTGGATGCTATTTATTTTCCCACAGAGGAACTTCAGGAGGACTTACTAGTTTCAATGTGAAACCATGGCATGTGTAAGTTGGTGTTTCCTTCTCCATGAAATATGTTATGTAAAATCTTTTCATTAATTATTTTGAAAAGTTCTACCTGTACCCATTTAATTATCAATTCACCTGTTCCTCCTTTATCAGTGAACAGTGGATCCAAATAACCTAGGTACCCTTTGTGGCCCACTCTTCTCTAACCAGTGTTTATATATTTGACTGGATTATTCATTATCTCTTATGTACCAAATCATATATTAAGATCAATGGTAGAATAGTGAAGAAGTCAAGTCCCAGAAAGTCCCTGTCCTTGGATGGATTGGAAAAGAGGATCCCATTTGGGTTTCTTATATGAAATGGTATGGTATTTGTATGTAACATATGTAAATCTTCTTATATACTTTAAACAATCTCTAGATTACTTAAAATACCTAATATAACATAAACATGAATAATTGTTATACTATATTAAGGAAGAACATTCTATGTTGAATACAGATGTGAGGTCTTTTTTAAAAAATTTTTGGGGTAGTTGTAGATGGACAGAATGCCTTTATTTTATTTGTTTATTATGTGGTGCTGAGTTCTGAACCCAGTGCCTCACACATGTGAGGCAAGCGCTCTGCCACTGAGCCCCAGCCCCAGCCCCAGATGCAAGGTTTTTTCCCCAAATATTTTTGATCTGCAGTTGATTAGCTACAGAGGGCTAACTGTATATGGCTGTATCACAATTTATTTATCCTTTCTCCTATAGACAATTGGGTTGTTCCCATTTGGTACTGTTATGAATAGAGCTGTTGGGAACATTCACATATAAGTTTTGGGGTGCTTATAAGTTTTGATTTCTCTTACACACCTGGGAATGAAATTGCTAGGTAGTATGACAAGTGTATGTTTGACTTTGTAATGAATTGCCATATTTCCAATATTTGCAATTATTTTAGCACATGGTAGCACAAGCCTGTAATACCAGTGACTCAGGAGGATGGCAAGTTCAAGGCCAGCCTCAGCAGCCTGAGCAAATTAGTGAGACCCTGTCTTGAAATAAAAAATAAAAAGGACTATGGATTTAACTCAGTCCTAAAGCTCCCCTGGATTCAACTCCCAGTACCAACAATAAATACAGAAATAAATAGAAAATTATTTTAATTATTTTACATTCTTTTTTTTTTTAATTATTTTACATTCTCACTAGTACCATTCACTTACTTGTTCCAGTGACTCTATATATTTGCCATTCTTCTTATTTTCAGTGTTTTGAATTTTAGCTGTTACCTCTGAATACTTCTTTGCTGGGTTATATAAATATGTATTGTTTTAGCTTAGTGGTAAAAATACCCCTGGGTTTAATCCCCAGAATAAAAAAAAAAAAAAAAAGACAAAACAAAGAAACAAAAAAAGTTTAAAAAACAGTCAGTTACAGAAATATCTAAGAAATGATTAGAAAAATATGCCCAGCCCTTTCTAATTATTTTATATTGAGATGGGGTCTTGCTAAGTGGCTTAGGGCCTTGCTAAACTGCTGAGGCTGGTCTTGAACTTGTGATCCTCCTGCCTCAGCCTCCCAAGTCACTGGGATTATAGGCAAGAGTAACGCTATGTTCAGCTATTGTTACTTTTTATTGTGGTAAGATACATATAAGTTACCACCTTAACCATTTTTAAGAATATAGTCCATTAGTATTAAACACATTCATAATGTCTGCAATCACTACCATATCAGTCATCCTTTAAAACTGAAACTCTGTACTTATTAGGCAATAACTCCACACACTCCTCTCCCTCCCATTGCTGGAAGCCACCATTCTATTTTCTGTTTCTGTGATGTTAACTATTCTAACTATCTTTTTTTAAAAAAAATTAATATTTATTTTTTAGTTGTACACAATACCTTTATTTTGTTTATTTATTTTTATGTGGGTTCAGGATCAAACCCAGGGCCTCGAGCATTCCAGGCGACCGCTCTACCGCTGAGCCACAACCCCAGCCCCCTAACTATCTTATTTAAGTAAAATCATATAGTATTTGTCATCTTGTAACTGGTTTATTTCACATAGCATAATACCCTTAAGGATCATCTACATAATGAGGCAGAATTACTGATATAATAAAGTAATAATTTAGAATAGACATAATAAATATACTTAGAATAAGGAAGGATATTATTGATTTGTATTAGGAATGAGAAATCATTAGGGCTGGGGATGTGATTCAGTGGTGAAACACCCCTGGGTTCAATCCCCAATACAAAAAAAGAAAAAAAAAGAAAAAAGAAAGAAATCATTAAACATTTAAGTTGATATATCTTAGGGATATAAAATATGTCATAACAGCAGGAAGCAAACAACCAAAGATGGCTTGGTGGTTGAAATATATAGTTGAGGGACTTTCACACAAGACACAGGAAAGAAGAAAAAGACTGAAATTAGAAAACAGAATTGCATAAAGATAGAGAGGGGGAAGTAGCACAAATATGTAGAAAATAGTAACCCCAGAATTAGGAGAAAAAAATAAAGATCAAGAAATATTCAAGAAAATGATGAAAATTTCCCTTGAATTAATTAAACACTTAAGTTTACATTAGGAAAGCATATATCAGTAACAGAGTATCTGTTGCATCCAGGTTATGAGTTCCTAGAACAAAATGAGCAGACTTGGAATGCCAAATAAATGTATCTAAATAGGGGCCCAGGTTGTGGCTCAGAGGTAGAGTGCGTGCCTGGTATTCATGAGGCACTGGTCCGATCCTCAGCACCACATAAAAATAAAATAAAGATATTGTGTCCACCTACAACTAAAAAAAATAAATGTTTAAGAAAAAAGAAAAGTGTATTTAAGTAAACCATATTAAAATACAAAGCATGAAAACACCACATCCTAGAAAAATTCTAAGAAGGAGATCCACTTACAAAGAAGAATCAGATCTATCTTGGATTCCTCAAATAACTATTACATGTGCAAAAACCAATGAATTAATATAGGTAAATATAAAAAACAACTAAGAGATCTTGAATCTTGTAGCTAGTCAAAATTATTTTGATATGAAGGCAAATTAAAACTACTTCAAATGTTTTTAAGTTTGCTTATAGAAATTGACTTTATAAATCATCTTAGAGGAGGAAATACTGAACAAACAGAAAATGAATCCAAGAAGATATTGCAAGAAATGTAGGAGTAAGAATATTGTTTACCAAAACAGCATGGTATTGGCACCAAAACAGACTGGTAGACCAATGTTACAGAATAGAGACACAGAAACTAACCCACAAAATTATAATTATCTTATATTAGACAAAGGTGCCAAAAACATGCACTGGAGAAAGGATAGCATTTTCAAAAAATGGTGCTGGGAAACTGGAAATCTATATGCAACAAAATGAAATTAAACCCGTATCTCTCACCATGCACAAAACTTAACTCAAAATGGATCAAGGACCTAGGAATTAAACAGAGACTCTGCATCTAATAGAAGAAAAATTTTAGGCCCTAATCTTCATCATGTGGGATTAGGCCCCAGCTTCCTTAATAAAACTCTTATAGCACAAGAATTAAAACCAAGAATCAATAAATGGGATGGACTCAAACTAAAAAGTTTTTTTCTCGGCAAAAGAAACAATCTGTGAGATGAACAGAGAGCCTGCATCCTGGGAGCAAATCTTTACCCCTCACACATCAGATAGAGCACTAACTTCTAGGGTATATAAAGAACTCAAAAAGCTAAGCACTAAAAAAATAATAATAACCCAATAAACAAATGGGCCAAGGACCTGAACAGGTACTTCTCAGAAGAGGATATACAGTCAATCAACAAATATATGAAAAAATGCTCATCATCTCTAGCAATCAGAGAAATGTAAATCAAAACTACTCTAAGATTTCATCTCCTGTCAGAATGGCAGCTATCGTGAAGACAAACAACAATGAGTGTTGGCGAGGATGTGGGGGAAAAGGCACACTCATATATGGTGGGACTGCAAATTAGTGTAGCCAATATGGAAAGCAGTATGGAGATTCCTTGGAAAATTGGGAATGGAACCACCATTTGACCCAGCTATCCCTCTCCTCAGACTATACCCAAAGAACTTAAAAACAGCATACTACAGGACACAGCCACATCGATGTGTATAGCAGCACAATTTACAATAGCTAAACTGTGGAGCCAACCTAGATGCCCTTCAGTGGATGAATGGAAAAAAAAAGTGTGGCATATATACATAGTGGAATTTTACTCAGCAATAAAAGCTAATAAAATTACGGCGTTTGCAGGTTAATGGATAGCATTGGAGAAGATAATGCTAAGTTAAGTTAGCCAATCCCAAAAAAACAAATGCCAAATATTTTCTCTGATATAAGGAGGCTGACTCTTAGTGGGGTAAGGAGGGGAAACATGGGACGAATAGATGAATTCTAGATAGGGAAGAGGGGAGGGAGGGAAAGGGAGGAGGCAGGATATTAGCAAGGATGGTAGATGGGGAAGAGAGGAGGAGGAGGCAGGATATTAGCAAGGATGGTAGAATGTGATGGACATCATTATCCAAAATACATGTATTGTATTTTGGGTGTCAACCTGCTTTACATACAAACACAGATATGAAAAATTGTGGTATATATGTGTGAAAGAATTATAATGCAAAAAAACCCCAACAAGTACGTGTATAAAGACATGAATTGGCGTGAAATACTTTATACAAATATATGAAAAACTGTGCTCTATATGTGTAACAAGAATTGTAATACATTCCGCTGTTGTGTATTTAAAAAACAAAATCAATTAAAAATATTGTTTATCATTTACAAAAAAGCACATAGAAAAGGTAAAACATATATTTTAGTATCACATAACTAATTCTTTAGATAACAGAGGATACTGAGAGCATACTAAACTATTTACTGAAAATATGTCAGAATATATAACATTTAAATTAACAGTAGAAAACTTGGTCCAGGAAATGGAAAGCTAAGAGCAACAGAAAGGAAATTCAATGAAATATGAAGTTAAATGATAGAAATAAGCTTAATATAAAATACTGAAATTTGTGGATAACACAATAGGTAGAAGGCATTGGATGTTATATAAAGTTTTGAAATTATGTTGTCTAACGGGACACAATCATTAATAAATGTTTTTTGGAAGTGGGAAAACATATACTTGAGACACAATGAACCAAAATGAGCTGGAGAAATAATTTTAATGTGGATCATAAATGAAGGTTTTTTTCCCATTATTATTTTCAGTGCTAGGAATTGAAACCAGATCTTTGCACATGCTGGCCAAACACTCTACCACTGAGCCACATCCCCAGACTTTTATTTATTTATTTTTTAATTTTTTTTTATTGGTTGTTCACAACATTACAAAGCTCTTGACATATCATATTTCATACATTAGATTGAAGAGGGTTATGAACTCCCAATTTTACCCCAAATGCAGATTGCAGAATCACGTCGGTTACACATTCACAATTTTACATAATGCCCTATTAGTAATTGTTGAATTCTGCTATCTTTCCTATCCCCTACTATCCCCACTCCCCTTCCCTCACATCTTCTCTCTCTACCCCATTTACTGTAATTCATTTCTCTCCTTGTTTATTTTCCCATTCCCCTCACAACTTCTTATATGTAATTTTGTATAGCAATGAGGGTCTCCCTTCATTTCCATGCAATTTCCCTTTTCTCTCCCTTTCCCTCCCATCTCATGACTCTGTTTAATGTTAATCTTTTCTTCCTGCTCTTCCTCCCTGCTCTGTTCATAGTTGTCACATCCCCAGACTTTTATTTCCTTTTTTTTAAAATAACTTTATTTTATTTATTTATTTTATGTGGTACTGAGGATCGAACCCAATGCCTCACATGTGCTAGACAAGCGCTCTACCACTGAGCCACAACCCCAGCCCCCTTTTATTTCCCTTTTAAAATCTTTTTTTTTAAAGAGCAATTTTAGATTTAAAGCAAAATTGAAAGGACAGAGTTCCTGCATGCCACATGTTCATATACACATACACACAAAGCCTCCCCCACTGTCAACATCTTGCACAGAGTGGTGTATTTGTTACAGCCAGTGACTTAACACTGACATTATTAATATCACCCCAAATCCATAGTTCACATCCAGTTTGACTCTTAGAGGTGTATATTCTATAGGTCTGGACAAATATACGGTGACATGTTTCCACCATTATGGTATCATATAAAGCTATTCCATGTCCCTAAAATTCCTCTGTGCTTTGCCTATTCATCTTCTTTTTCTCAAACCTCTGTTAACTACTGATCTTACTATCTTCATAGTTTTGATCTTTCTAGAATGTCATGTAGTTGAAATTATATAGTAAGCAGGCTTTTCAAATTGGCCGCTTTCATTTAGTAATATGCATGTAAGTTTATTCACTGTCCTTTAATGACTTGATAGCTCTTTTTAGGGCTGAATAATACTCCACTGTCTGGATGTACCAGTTTATCCATGCACTTACTGAAGGATATCTTGATTCTTTCCAAGTTCTGCAAATTATAAAGAAAGCCACTCTAAGTATTTGTGTGTAGGTTTTTGTGGGGATGTAAGTTTTCAATTCATGTGTACAAATGCCAAGGATCATGAATGATGGATAGTATAATAAGAGTATATTTAGTCTTGTATGAAACTTCCAAAGTGTCTTCCAAAGTGGCTTTACCATTTTACATTCCCAGTAGCAGTAAGTGAGAGTTCCAGTTGCTCTACATCCTTGCCACCATTTGGTATTGTCACTCTTCTGGATTGGGGCCATTCTAATAGGTATGCAGTGATATCTCGTTGTTGTTTTAATTTGCATTTCTCTAATGACATATATGATGTGATAGATTCTTTAACCTGACATGGGGGACAAATAGGAATAATAGAATCCAGTTCATTGTATTGATGCAAAGGTCAAATTTTAGAAAGCTAAGGTTTAAGATCATTGCCCCTGACATTTAAATGGAGTACATACAAACTCTGATAACATTTTTGAAAAGTACATCTTTATATTGCACATTCTTACCCCTGGGTAAAGTACAAAAGGATGGTCCAAGCTTGAAGTTTGAAAAATTTAATAGCGGGGCTGTGGCTGTGGCTCAGTGGTAGCGCACTTGCCTGGCATGTGTGAGGCACTGGGTTCAATTCTCAGCACCACATATAAATAAATAAAATAAAGATCTAGCAACAATTAAAAAAGAAAGAAAAAGAAAAATTAAATGGCAGTGTGAAAATCGTCCAAATTTTTTTTTCTGCCAAATTTTTTAATGTTATTTTTTATAACTTTATTTTTTTATGTGGTGCTGAGGATCAAACCCAGTTCCTCACACATGCTAGGCAAATGCTCTACCTCTGAGCCACAACCCCAGGCCCCCAATTTGGGCATATTAAATTAGTAGCATTCTTAGCCTATAATCTACACGCACTGTGAGAAAACAACCATATCTGAAAGGTACAAGGGCTTTGCCAGCCACCAAAATACAAAATGTCTCCATTGCCCTGGCTCCAACGTAAGAACGCTGCTGTGAGTGCAGGGTCACTCAGTACTGCCTCACTTACTGCAGGGTGCCCAAGTCCCAGGCCCTGGACACCCCTGCCAGGGTGAGGCCAGAAACGCCACTCTCAGCTCACTGCGCTTGCGCAGACGGGAAATCCCTGAGGCTTGGTGCTGATGTTGGACTCCCACTAGTTTATTAATTCTTGAAAAGCACATTTTTCAGAGGCGACTAAAGCTGAAGTAACCTCGATGTGGGCTTTTTCTGAGTCAGGCAGTGAGATGGTGAGCCACAGATGGTTGTGTCAGAGGAAGGACGACAGGTCATGGGTGTTCTTCAGACCTAAGTTGAAGCCAGACTTGAATCTGCAGCAAAAATGGAGTGCATGATCCTGGAGCTGTGTTCTTGAAGACATCCAGAGTGTAGACAGGACCCTCCTCTGTATGGGCTGAGGAGCACAGGAGAGGGATTACTGGGGGTGACCACGGCAGGAGTGAGCCTGCCGTGTGCGCGTGTCCTGAGTGCAGAATAGCCCAGGGCGGGGCTCCAGGACCTCCGAAGCGTTTGTGGTTCTGGCAGCGCTTTTATGACTAGGAAGGCTGGCCTTACCATATGTAAATGTGGGTTGTTGGGCTTAGTTGTCACTGAGTTGGTTACTTACCCAGTCCTCTGCCCTCTCAATTTACAGTCATTTATGGCTTAAGCAGAGAAACGGCACCAAGAGAGAAGTCACGCTTTTGAGCACTAGCATGGGCACAGGAAAGCACACATATCATCTTGGGATAGGAATTTTTAAAGCTGCGAGGTACCTCTAAAACCAGGCTTCTTGGATTAAGCATCCTGTTGGAAACCTTTCCTTTGGACCCTTTCGGTGAAATACTCCGTGTAATCGCACCATTCCCACAGCTCTGACCCCAGGTACCTCCTATGGACTCACATACAGATTTTTGTCACCCTAATATTTCTCCTCGTTCTTTATGTGAGATCATGACTTACTTTACCTCTGTCCTTGCCTCCTCCAAAAGGGAACCCCCAAAAGGAGGAAAGAATTGTTACATTACAAAAATACTAAAGGTAAAGCAATATTGTTGATGCCTAAAAATCAAGATTCAGGTGGGGCTGGGTTGTGGCCTAGCCATAGAGCACTTGCCTAGCATGTGTGAGGCACTGGTTGGATTCTCAGCATTGCATATGAATAAATGAATAAAATAAAAAGTCCATGGGGCTGAGGTAGAGCACTTGCCTAGGATGTGTGAGGCACTGGGTTCGATTTTCAGCACCACTTAAAAATAAATTAATAAAATAAAGTTATTATGTCCATCTACAACTAAAAATTTTTTTAAAAAAGGTCCATCAACAATTAAAAGCTATATAAAAAAAATTCAGGTGGATTCGTTTTCTTTTTGTTCTCCAAATTTCTGTTTGGATATGAATATGTTTGATTTTCTTTGCCTGAAGGAACAGCCTTAAGCCTTCCTTCTTCAGATACTGACAGAGGACACTGAGATAAGTCCTCCTTCACAGTGGCTATTTTTAGTTGTCAATTGACCTTTATTTTACTTATTTATATGTGGTGCTGAGAATCAAACCCAGTGCCTCACACATGCTAGATAAGTGCTTTACCATTGAGCTACAACCTCAGCCCAAGAAACCACTTCTTGAATATTACTAATTTTTAAGACATACTTGCCTCACTTAGTAATTCATCAGAAATGTCTTTTCTTCATTTGTTGGTGTAGACCAATATAATTTTTGATAATAGCGTAGTATGCCAGTATATACTACAAATTGTTGAAGAATACATTACTTGGCATTAGACATGTTTCCAGTTGTTTTATCTATCTATCTATCTATCTATCTGGTGCTGAGAATCGAACCCAGTGCCTCACACATGCCAGGCAAGTGCTTTACCACTGAGCCACAACCCTAGCCCATGTTTCCAGTTTTTTATTAAAAATTTCCTAAGTTTGGTGGTGTGGTGCACACTTATAACCTCAGTAATTTGGAGGCTGAGACAGGAGGATCACAATTTTAGGCCAGCCTCGGCAACTTAGCAAGACCCTCAGCAACATAGGAAGACCCTGTCTTATAATAAAAGATAAAAAGGACTGTGAATATAGCTCAGTGTATATAAGTATATATATGAATAAATAAATATATATATCTTCAATCCTAGTACACTCATACATTCATAGAAATGAAATTTTTCTAAACATATTATTGTGTGTACAATTTATGTATCTCTGTATTTTTATTTCCTTATGGTAAACTTCTACAAATGAAATGTAGTGTCACAAATCAGACATCTTATGCACCTGCAATATTTGTAATCTTGTAGTATTTGTAATTGGGGTGATTCAGTGACTAAAAATACTACTACTTTTAAAAGCTGACAATTCAACAAAGGACATAAACTATGAATAGGAGTAAGTATAATGCAGTATTCAGGTGCCATACTTTAGGAATTCATGGAAAGGTGGTATTGGTTGAATTCTGGTCATCATTGTAAGCTATTAACAAGTAGGACTGAGCCCATGGAATTTCTATGGAGTTAAGTGGAATTTATTATATAAGCTCTTAGCTTTTATTTATTTATTTATTTATTTTAAGCAATGTTAGATACAAAGAGGGGCTAATGGGATAAGCTGGCTAATGAGATAAGCAGTTGTCTGGAAGACATCATGGTTAACTAGCAAAATAAACACGCTTTTTAAATTCTAATTTGTTATATATGACAGAATGCATTACAATTCATATTGAATGTATTCTGTTTCTGGTTGTATACAGAGTAGAGTCACACCATTTGTGTCTTTATACATGTATTTAGAGTAATGATATCCGTCTCATTCCACCATCTTTTCTACCCCCATGCCCCCTCCCTTTCCCTCCCACCCCTTTGCCCTCTCTAGAGTTCATCTAATCCTCCCATGCTCCCTGCCCCCAACCCCATTATGAATCAGCCTCCTTATATCAGAGAAAACATTTGGCATTTGTTTTTTGGGGATTGGCTAACTTCGCTTAGAATTATATTCTCTAACTCCATCCCTTTAGCTGCAAATGCCCATGAGTTTATTCTTTTTTAATGTGGAATAATATTCCATAGAAACATGCTTTTTAAAAATTTTTCAACTTTTTTTTAGTTGTGTTGAACATAATACCTTTATTTTATTTATTTATTTTTATGGGGTGCTGAGGATTGAACCCAGGGCCTCACACGGGCTAGGTGAGTCCTCTAACACTGAGCCACAACTCCAGCCACTGAAACACACTTTTTCGCATGTACATTTGTGCATATGCACACATCTGTGTGCATGTGAATGTACCTACACATGTATGCTTTCAATTAGAGTGTGACAATATTATAATTATGAAATATACTTTAAAACAAAAAAATCAAGATTACAAATAAAAAAGTAATGGTAGCATAGAATTCTGTAACAAGACAGAACAAATTACTTTTTAAAAATGTTTTTCTAATTGTCAATGGACATTTTATTTATTTATATGTGGTGCTGAGAATCAAATCCAGTGCCTCACACATGCTAGGTAAGTGCTCTACCACTGAGCCACAATCCCAGCCCCCCAAATTACTTTTTGAATATATTACTGTCCTGTGACCTTGCTTGAAAGCTTGAAAGCAAGGTCACACGACAGTAATATACTCAAAAAGTAATTTATCATTACTGCCTTCTACTTCTTCTTCCTCTTCCTTTTCCTCAAGGTTGGGATTCAAACTCAGGGTCTCTTGCATGCTAGGCAAGTGCTCCATCACTGAACTACACTCCCTATCTATCTGTCTATCAAATCATATTGTGCATTCTACTTTTTTTATTTCTGTTGACAGTATATTTAAAATATTTTTCATATTCTTACATATATTTCCCTATTTGCATTAAATGACTATTTTATATTATTACATGTAGGTTCCATAATTAACTACACAGCTGGGTTGGACTCTATACAGAACCAGGCCCAAGCAATTTCTTCTGGGTTGTGTTGTCTTCCATATGTGATCAACTTCAGCTGATTCTGATGCCATAAGAAGTGTTAGTGTGGGTGATGTGGCCTCTTTCAGCCTTAGAGGATCTATTCATAGAAAGACTGAGGTCTAGATCAACCCCCAAGATGGGGATTTGTCCAAGAAACCTCCTGCTATCATGTCTGGATCTGGTTTCAGTGCAGAGGTGACTTACTTTGCAACCATCTTGTGGGCTTCCTGAGGTTTAGGGGACAGCTTAGATCCATCTTTTTGTTTTTTCCTAAATTATATGTACAGCTGTAGGATACTAATTTTGGAAGGAGCAATGGAAGAGCAGAAAGATCTTTCTGAACTATGTCATAATGTAACACTAAAACTTTCTTTTTCTTTCAGCTCTGGATGCTCTGGAGTTTCAATTCTTCTAGTAGTGGAACCCTGAGGAAAACTGATCAGGTCTTTCATTTTTAAAACATGACCTGTGTAAGTTGATTGTTTGTTTTCTTGCAATATTATTTTAGGTAAGATGGATTATTTTCATTAACCTAAATCTTCCTACTTAAGAAGATCTTCCTAGTTCATTTATCTGCTCTCCAGTTTCTCCTAATGCAATGATTTATGAAAGCAAATAACTCAGATTCCTCCCTACAAGTATTTGCTATCCAGTTTGTGTACCAGTTGTCCAATTTACTTATTTTTGTGTGCTTATTCTTCAATCAAATGTTGATAGAACAGTAAAAGAGTTAAGTCCCAGCAGGTAAATATAAGATTCCCTTATACGTCCCTAGTTTGGTGAATGTTGGCCCTATTTGAGTATAACAGGTAGACTTTGAAAAAATGCACGTATGTATTCTTATTTTAAAGGCAAATAAGAGGAAATTTGGTTATCACTTGGTCACAGTCTTATTATGTGATGAGATTTCAAGTCCTTTGAGGTTTTTAGAAAGGTTGGACATGTCACGACTTTTGTCAAGGAATTACTGAGTGACAAATATATTTATTTTGTGGTTGAATGTATTCTGTTGAATTTGGGTGACATTTATTTGATCATGAGTCATCCTATATCATTATATACTCAGACAGGGAAGTGTTGAGTGACAGATGGAGGATGGCAATGGGGGAGAACATTTTCCTATGGAGTAAACGTGGATTTCCTCTCCTGATTTCTAAAAGGACTTTGAAATTTTTTTCCACTTAAGTAGATAAACATAAAGGATGAATTAATTCTGAGATATCCATAATAAAATGGATTGTTACACAGTAAACCCAAAATTTATCAAAACAAAGAAAATTGCCATTATGTGCTCTGAAATAATGATGAACTTGAGACTTGGGGAAATATCTAAGTTTTTCTGTAAAACCTTTTTTGAATATAGAGATTTTTATATTAAATTTGAGAAGGACATACCTTTTTGGTTCTTTTTATTTACTGTTAAAGGTAAAATAATTTAGAAATTTACATTTATTGTTAATTTATGCATTAGGCCCCTAGCAAATTGTGATTATGTCTAATACTTTATTGAATACAGAAACTTGAATTTTATTTCATCCACTGCTCAGCAAACCTAAATTGTTGTGGTTACTCCTAATACAAAGAAAGATTTGCCTGCAGCAATAGAATTCTTCAAGAATGTGTAGATACTCTGCTTTAGTCTGCTACCAGACTCTTAACTATATCACAGCTTTCCTATAAGGTGCTCTTCTCTTCTGCTTTATGAAAACGTTTTTTAAGTTTCATAATGCATGGGTCTGTAGTTTCAGGAATTAGTAACATTCGGGGATGTGGCCATAGACTTCTCTCAGCAGGAGTGGGAATACCTGAACCCTCTTCAGAGGGACTTGTACAGGGATGTGATGTTGGAGAACTATGGGAACCTGGTCTTTCTAGGTAAGTTTATTTGCTTGAAGTAATTTAAAATGTGAACTATGATATGTTAACACAATGATTTTCAAATCTCCCTAAGTTCTGCCAGAATGACAATGACACTGCAATTAAGCACCATCATTTTCTCCATCCTTCAATGACATTCACATCTTCCTATGACATTTATAATAGCCTATTTTCTTTAATATACAAGGGGCCAGGATAAAATTCTGCATATTTATTTAAGTAATAACCATGATTTCCATGTTTATTCCAAAAATTTCTATAGATGTGCTCTTTCATCCTTTGGTCCGTCTGCAAGGACAACATTTGATGAAGATTTCCTGATTTTTCTTTATATGAAAAGAGCCTCTGACTTATACAGTAGTGGATAGCATGAATAGTATTCGTTAAAACTGAAGAATCCTAGCCAGGTATGGGTGTTGCACACCTGTAATCCCAGTGACTTGGGAGGCTGAGGCAGGAGGACTGCAATTTCAAGGCCTGCCTCAGCAATTGGCAAGTCCCTAAGAAACTTAGTGAGACCCTGTCTCCTGACCCTCTCAAAATTAACTCACAAAAAACTAAAGTCCACATTTCATTTCCTGTAACCAATTTTTATGATTTATTGTTGAAAGTTTCAGTCCATGAATTTTGCACTTAATTATTGAATGAAGATTTTGTAAGTCAATCTGGATGTTTCTTGTTTTTCTCTTACAGAAAATGAAATACTTATAATTAGTGTTTATTATGTCCCAAGCACTTTTCTGGGAAAAAATGAATAAAATGATTCAGTCATAAAACAGCTACAACCTGGCCAAAATCATAAGACTGATAAATTTAAGAGGAAGAATTTGTGCCCCAGACCTCTGACTCCAGAGACTTTTGCATTGTTGAACTTTCTCGTAAGAGACAAAAGCTGGCTGGGCACAAGCCTGTAACTGCAGCAGCTTGGGAGGTTGAGGCAGGGGGATTGCAAGATTGAGGCTAGCCTCAGCAACCTAGTGAGGCCCTATCTCAAAATAAAAAAAGAAAAGGTCTGGTTGTAGCTCAGTGGTAAAGTCCTCCTCAATTCAATCCCCAGTACCAAAAAAATAAAAAAGGAGAGAGAGAGAGAGAGAGAGAGAGGGAGAGAGGGAGGGAGGGAGGGAGGGAGGGAGGGAGATGAAAAAGAAACAGAACAGAGAGAGATGGAGAGGGAAGGAGAGAAAGAGAGAAAGACAGACAACTCCTGGCTGGGCACAGTGGTGCTTGCCACCTATATTCCGTTATTTATTTGGGAGGCTAAGGCAAGAGGATTTTCTGAGCCCATGAGCTCAAGGTCGGCCAGGAAAAAAACAACAGGACCCTGAAGACAAAAGAGACAGAGCCTGTGTGATTTTAAATTAAAATAAGATTTCACCATACCTGCCTCATTTCTTAAATCATTGCACCCCTCTTTTATTTGAAGTCTTTATCACTAACATTTAATCTTTAGTTCATTACAAATTTAACTAAAGCTCCAGGGTTTCTGTGACTTTGTTTTTATTTTTAATCCATGTGATGTTTCTTTTCTTGTAAGCAGGGCATTCCACTTCTAAGCCAGATGTGGTTGACTTATTGGAGCAAAGAAAAGAGCCCTGGATGTTTCTAAAGGAAGAAACACAAAGACAATACACAGGTATGGGAAAGGGGGAACAGTCAGGGCTGGTAACAACCTGTTTGGTTAGGGAGTCTACAACCTGGGTGTGTTGTAGACTCATGGAACATAGGTCTGTGTCCTGAGAGGAAATAAAGACCTTGGTGTGAGCCAGGGAAGGAACTTCAGCTTTTCCCCATTTATCAATCACCGTATTTTTCTTATCTTTCAAACCCATTTTCAGTGATGGGGCTCTTTTCCTGGGTTCAGTATTTTAACTATATTTTGGAGTCTACTTTTCAGTTCCCCTTTTGCATACACACAAACACATGTATCAATGCAGTGATAGTAAATAAAACTTAAAGGCCCTTGTTTCCAAGAAATTGACATTGCATTAGAGTGAATAGATATGGAAATAAACGGACAACACATCCTTTTCATATCTATCTCTCTCACATTTTTGTTCCTAACAATTTGTTGGAAGGAGAGCAGAGGCAGGGCCATTTAGATAAGGTGACTGACTGGGGATGATTTCTCTTAGGTGGTGGTATTTGAGAAGAGATATTATCTAGAGAAGAATATTCCAAGCTGAAGGAAGAGTTCAGAAGCCTCAGGGGTTTGTTGGGGCAAATCAGGAAAAGTAGATAGAGGGTAAGAGGGAGAGCTATGTGAATTAAAGCAGCATCAGATAGACCAAAATAGAGATCCTGAGAGTGACAAGAAATAAAGTCACACTGTTAGGAGAATCAGATCAGATGAGGAATTGTTGATTTTGAATTGTTAGTGATAAGAATGCTTAGAACCAATAATATAATTAGTTTTTCATTTTCATTTTAAGCCATTTTTTTAAAATATCAAATGAAGACAGAAAACAAATGTGTAGCTTAATGGGTTATAGATGTTAAACAACCATGTCACTATACTCAGGAGTTAAAACTTTTAAAAAACTTTTAAAAATACTCCACACACCTCTTTTTTTATTTTTATGTGGTGCTGAGGATCAAACCCAGTGCCTCATGCATGGTAGGCAAGTGCTCTGCCACTGAGTTATAGCCCCAGCCCAAGTTAAAACTTTTAGAAACTATTTTAATACAATCTCAGAGTTACAAAAAGGTGATGATAATAGCACACAAGATTCTCTACACCCTTCAAAGAATATACATATATGTGAATATGTGTTGTGTTTGTGTGTGTTTGTGTGCCAATGATTGAACCCAGGGACACTTAACCACTGAGCTATATTCCTAGTCTTTTTCATTTTTTATTTTGAAATGGTCTCAATATGTTGCTTAGGGCCTTGCTAAATTGCTGAGGCTCACTTTGAACTTGAGATCCTCCTGCCCCAGCCTCTGGATCACTGGGATGTGCCATGCCAGTCTGGAGATAAACTTTTGTAGTCAATTTTAGATGCTCCAAACATCTCCACCCAATCTCAGACTTCTCTCTCCTGCTAGGTGCAACCAGTATTGCTGTTTTTTTTCCACTTGTTTCTTTGAATGCTTAAAACCAATAATATAATTAGTCCTAGGGATGGAACCCAGGGCTTCGTTCATGCTTGGCAAGTACTTCCACTGAGCTATCCTCCTAGCCCCACTATTGTAATTTTAATAGTGATAAGCCTCTTCCTGTTTTTCTTCCTCCAGTTTTTATATGTCATTTAAGTCTTCTTTAATCTCTAAATTTCCTTTTCATCTTTCTCTCTCCCTCCCTCCCCCCCCCCTCTTTGTTCCTAACCATTTGTTTGCTCAAGAAAAAATATTCCAGCTGGGCGCATAGTACATGCCTATAATCCCAGTGGCTCTGAAGCTGAGGCAGAAGAATCCAAGGTTCAAAGCCAGCCTCAATCAGCAATTTAGTGAGGCTCTAAACAACTCAGTGAGACCCTGTCTCTAAATAAAATATAAAAAAGGTCTGGGGATGTGGCTTAGTGTATAAGCACCCCTGGGTTCAATCACTGGTAACAAAACAAAACAAAACAAAAAATGAAGCTTAATCAGATTTAGATTCAATTGTATTCTTCCCATTTGTACCACATCACAAAACAATGATAGTTCATTGCATTGACAATGCTAATATGATAGTTTAGGTAAATGGAACTTTGTGCCCCAGGTAGTGCTAAGAATGTGCCATTTTCTCTCTCTTTTTTTTTAACCAATAAATAATCTGCAGTGTGATACTGTGGGCACTGTATTTCCCCACAAGTATTCCCTAGTAATGACTGAAGCAGTTAAGATGGTAGTGACTTTTCTGTCATTTCATTCTACATTCACTGTCACTCTTTTTCTTATTTTTTTTTTTACTGTCATTCTTTTATGAAGAACTCTTGGTTTTTATTTTATTTTTAATTATTACAGACTTTCAAATTTTATTTATTATTTTAAAATTTTTTTTATTTTGAAATAATTTTAAATTTATGTAAGTATTACAGAGATGATATAGTTACTGTTTACCCTTCACTCAGCTTTCCCAATTATTAATAGCAATACATTTATCAAAACAAAGCATGTACTTGTATTCCTAGCTACTGTGGAGGCTGAGGGAGGAGGGTAGCTTGGACTCCATGCTCAGTGAGGCTTCCTCTGGGGGGGGGGGACATCTAAGCAATTAACATTTATACAATACTACTGGTACTAGTAAATGGTAGGCTTTATTCACATTTCATCAGTGTTTTTACTGATTTCTTTTTCTGATTTAGGACTTGATCCAAAATACTATTTAGTCACTATCATATTAGCATGTTTCTCTAGTCTTTTTCCAATCTATGCCAGTTCCATGGACTTCCTGTCTTTCATGTCCTTGGCACTTTCTGAGAGGATAGTTACTAGGAGGCAGAATATTTCTCAATTTGGTTTGGTCTAATAACTTTCTTATAAGTAAATTGTATTTTTGGTAATAATCCCGTAGAGAGAATGGTGTGTCCTTCTCAGTACATTATGTCAGTGGAGTGCCGATGTGTGTTATTACTGGTGCTCTTAAAACTGATCGTGGTAAATGGAGGTCTGTTGAGTTTCTTTGTAGCAAAATTATTATGTTTACCTTTAAAACTAATAAATATCTTGGGGGAGGTTCTCTGAAACAATATGAATATCCTATTTCATTTCCAACCCACTGACTTTCAGCAGCCATCAGAGTATTTTGCTTGCACCAGTTTTTACTTCAGTGTTTGCCTAATGGTAGTTTTTATATTTTCCTTTTTATAAGTTTATTAATTGGAATTCTTCTATGAGGAAGAACTCTTTCTTCTCTCTTTTCACTTATTTATTCCACTGTTTATATTGGTGTAGACTCATTGACGTGTATTTATTCCTGGGTTATAATCCAGTACTGTGACTATTTTTATTCAGCTCTGACCTTTGGGAGCTCTTTCAGGTAGGCTCCAGTGCTCTTTCAACTTGTACCAGCCTTTGGTGAGAAAGTCTTACTCTTTGGCACTATGGTTGTTATTCTAGGATCATATTTTTCTGCCCCAGCCCTAGAATCAATGACTTCTCCAAGGATCCCAGGTTCCTTTTATTGGAAACTGGTATTTAGAAATCCAGATCGAGACACTAGGTATGCTTATTGCTCCTGGGCTCTTTTAGCTACTAGGTTCTCTTCAGCTGACACAGCTGGGTAGTGTGTTACTATGTGTGGTGATGTGGCTAACTGTTTCTGAGTACTTTCCTGTTGTTTGAAAGCTGCAACACCAAAACAAGCTTTCTATGAAACTCAAGCTCCAAATCACATGTGTGAACGTCAGCCTTCATAGTTTGAAACACATTAAAGGCAGTTGTATTTCTTACCACCAAAAATGTTTTTTTTTTAGATTCATCATGTTCATATTGTATATATACGAAAGGAATGGCCCCACTGGCATAAAATCTAATCCTTTATCCAAATGCAATGAAAATAATTAAAAACTAGTCAAGGTTTTCCCGTGTTTAAATTAGGGCAAAAAGATAAGCAATACAATATTTTACCCTCCAATTTAAACTATAAGACTAACAAAAGTAAGGTGATTGGAAAATAAGGATAGTTTAAAAAAAATCTTTAAATACATGTTTATATTTTATTAATTTTTAATAAAAATTTCAGGTTACAATTGATAAATTAAAACATTGCAATGTCTATAATACATAATTATATACCTCTATAAAATATGTCCTGATCAGTTACTGATATATTTGGAAGCAACTGATTTTTGTCTGAAGATATCTTATTGTTACATCTTTGTTATTATGGTAATTGTTACAATTTTGAGTTGGACTTACTTGTTCTTAACTTTTTCTCCTTTTGGAATGTTTGAGGAAATATGCCAGAAAACCATTGGAGCTTTGAGTTTCCGTTTTCACTTTTCTTCTTTCCTTACATATATTTACATTTACTTTATAAGTTATTTTTCTACTTCTTTAACTGCTTCAAATATAATTGGATATAAACATACTACCATTAGGTTTAAAATCATTTCTATGTGAAAAGTTAGAAAGCATCTTCTTATATCCTGATTGGCTTTTTCCTTTTTCAGCTTTTTATTTTGAAAATTATTCAGCCAAGTGAGAATATTTTAAAATATACATAATTAATTATCCTTCACATAGACTTAACTTTGGTTATTAATAGTTTGCCTTACTTTTCTTTCTGTATATGCAACTATCTTCTTGGCCTACTTGATGGTAAGTAGCAGTTATCATTGAGTTTTATCTCTTCATTATGTCCATCTCTTAAGAATAAAGGCACATTCTTCTACATAACCACAATAATGTTATGATAGTAATTAAGTCTTACCTACTATAGAGTCCATATTTAAATTTTCACACTCTTTCTAAAATGCCACTTATAAAATTTGTTTAGGGGGCTGGGGTTGTGGCTCAGAGGAATAGCGCTTGCCTAACATGCGTGAGGTACTGGGTTCGGTCCTCAGCACCACATAAATATAAAATAAATATATTAAAAAAATTGTTTAGGGCCAGGCACAGTGGTGCACACCTCTAATACCAGAAGCTTGGGAGGATGAGGCAGGAGGATTGCAAGTTCAAAGCCAGCCTCAGCAATTTAGTGAGGCACTAAGCAACTCAGAGATCCTGTCTCTAATAAAATACAAAAGGGGATGGGGATGTTGCTCAGTGGTTCATTGCCCCTGGGTTCAATTCCCAGTACAAAAAACAAACAAACAAAAAAGCTTAGGATCCAATCTATGTTCATACATTGCATTTGGGTGTTAGGTTTTGTATCATACAACCATTTTTTTTCCCTGTGATTTTGACTTCTTTTAATGTGGTTAGTCCAGTTTTCTTGTGGAATATCTCCTTTCTAGGTTTGACTTTTCCCTTCGTGATTAGAATAAGGTTAAACATTTGTGCCATATATAGTTAAAGGGTGGATATAATTTTCTTTTAATAAACTTTTTATTTTTGAACAATTTTAGATTTATGGAAAGTCACACAGATAATAGAGATTTCTTTATAAGCTGTACCCAGTTCCATCATTGTTAGCATCTTATATCATTTAAGCACATTTGTTAAAACTAAGAAACTGAGGCTGGTACTAACTGAACTCTAGATTCTATTTGGATGTCATCACCTTTTCCACTGATGTCTTCTTTCTGATCATATATCCATTCTGGGCTTACCAAATTGCATATATTTATTTGGTTTTCCAATCTCCTCTGTTCTATGACAGTTTTTCCCCCAGACTTTCAATAGGTATTCTATAAAATATCCCTCAATTCAGGTGTGTTGTTTTTCTTATAATTAGACTGGAGATATAGGTTCTTAGAAAGATAGTAACAGAGGTGAAATGCTCTTCTGATCACACTATATCCAGGGTATATGACATCCATGTGACAACACTTGGATATCCTTTATCATTTGCCTAAGGTGTGTCTGCCAGATTTCTGACTTTTTTAAAAATAGTTTTTTAGTTGTAGATGGACACAATATTTTTATTTTATTTATTTTTATGTGATGCTGAGAATCAAACCCAGTGCCTCACACTTGCTAGGCAAGCGCTCTAGCACTGAGCCACAACTCACCCCAAGCTTCTCACTTTAATATTACTTTTTTCCTTTTCCATACTCTACTATTTATTTATTTTTAAAACTACTTTGTAGTGCCTGTTATTAAACCAGAGCTTCATGCATACTAGTTATGTGCTCTATCTTACAGCCACATCCCTAGCCCAATACTATAATACTATATTCTTTTTTTAAAATTTTTTTAGTTGGGCTGGGGATGTGGCTCAAGCGGTAGTGCGCTCGCCTGGCATGCGTGCTGCCCGGGTTCGATTCTCAGCACCACATACAAACAAAGATGTTGTGTCTGCCGATAAATAATAAATATTAAAATTCTCTCTCTCACTCTCTCTTTAAAAAAAATTTTTTTTCGTTATAAATGGACACAATATCTTTATTTTGTTTATTTATTTTTATGTGGTGCTGAGGATGGAACCCAGTGCCTCACAGGTATGAGGCAAGCACTTTACCACTGAATCTGAACTCCAAGCCCAATGCTATATTCTTTAGAGGCATTTTGTCAGGTGTGGTGATACATACCATAATCCCAACAACTTGGAAGGCTGAGGCAGGTGTATCACAAGTTCAAGGCTGGCCTGGGCAATTGAGCAAGATCCTGTCTGAAAATTTTAAAAAGTAAAATAAAAAGGACTGGGGATGTAATTCAGTGATAGTGTCTAATATCGGAGGAAAGAAAAAATTGAATGTAGAAACAACTCATTAATTCTGGCTCCTCCAGGGTCTAGGTGCACTAGAGTGGGAATTTTGGTAGTCGTCGTTGCTCCCATCTAGGGCAGCAGGCCCGACTCCATGGCCCATTGGTAAAGGGCCGGCTGGCGCCCTCTGCCTGGCAGCACTGTCTGTGGCATTGGGTCATTGTGTCGTGACAGTGACATTGGTGTGCCAGTGTTGTGACAGCATCAGCGGGTGCATCTGTTAAAATGGGCTCCCCCGATGTCTCTGCTAGCAACCGACCTTCTCTTCCTGGACCCCACGCCAGCTTCGAGCCTGAGCAGACACCGGAGAAGACGGCAATGGTGACCTCCACAGTCTGGACTGCCTTGACCTCGCAGTGGCCCATCAAGGGGATCCTGAAGAACAGTATGTCTGCTGCTCCCTCGGTGGTGGCCTCAGCCGAGCAGCCCCATCAGAGAGTAAAAGAGGACCTGAGTGAAAAATCCCAGAAGTGGATGAAATGAATATCCTGGGAACACATCACCCAGCAGACAAAGACTAGGGTTTAATGAAAACAGATGACCCAGGCACTGCTTCCCATAGCATGAGAGGTGACCCCGAAACCACTGACCAGGACTCCAGATGCCTTAGCTAAGAAATTTTCTGCTGCTGAAGC
The DNA here is from genome assembly GCF_045843805.1 of Urocitellus parryii. Classification (NCBI taxonomy): domain Eukaryota; kingdom Metazoa; phylum Chordata; class Mammalia; order Rodentia; family Sciuridae; genus Urocitellus; species Urocitellus parryii. The sequence continues at coordinate 14,917,006 of NC_135545.1, read as the reverse complement.
CTCGGAACTAAAGCATTGGATTGGGGAACCAGAAAGCAATGGAGAGGAGGATAGTGACCTCTCACCTGAAGGATGAGAAAAAAGTGACAATTCGAAAATGAAGAGGAAGCTTCACTACAATGAAGGTCGCAATATTAAATTAGCTACTCCACTAATTTCAAAAGATCTACATGACAATGAAGATGAAGAAATGTTAGAGACTGCAGATAGAGAAAGCATGAATGTTGAAGAATCATATCAGGAATTATTCTAAGTAACCAATGGTTTTTACTTTTGTAAGAACACTGGTTAATTTATATAATATCTTAGAGGTTAAACAACATCTTTGGGGGGAAGAGGAACTAATTTATTTTTATCACTTCTAGATGTGATACCTCTTATGAAAAGTTTGTTGGGTTTTTTTGTTTATTTTTATCAAAAGCTGATTGAAACAAGAAGATATATTGACTGATATATATTCAGACTGAAGGATATTTTAACAGATGTCTTCAACTTGATTTTTGTTTTGAGACGGATTATAAGTATTACTGTTGCATTTTGGGGCCTACTATCTTATCTTTGAAATTCCTGTTGTGTTTACAAGGAAAGGATTGAAAAATTTCTCCTCAGAACTAGCTTTTTTCCGACAAATAAATTATCAGGGCTGGGGTTGTGTCTCACGGCAGAGCACTCACCTAGCCCATGCAAGGCCCTGGGTTCGATCCTCACCATCACATAAAAATAAATAAAATAAAGGTATTGTGTCTAGCTACAACTAAAAAACAAAACAAAACAAAAAAAAACAAATTATCAGGTTAAATTTGCACTAATGTCTGCTCTAACTGCTTGTTTTGGTACACTGAGCAGACCAGATCAGTTTTTTTTTCAGTAAATATAATTATAGGGCCAGGATTGTTGCTCAGTGGTAAAGTGCTTGCCTAGCATGCGTGAGGCATTGGGTTCCATACCTGGCACCACATTAAAAAAATAAACAAAAGTATTGTGTCCATCTACAACTAAAAAATATTTAAGATAAATAAACAGATATAATTATAGCTATCAGTGTTCCGTTTACATACCTGTCTTAACCTCCTGCTTTTGTTTTCTGTTCCTTTCTACACACAGGCAGACGATTGTAAGTATTGTATTAAAGGATCACAGCGTTGCTGCAATAATGAAAGTCTCATTTTGGCCATTAGTTCTTATTCTTTTTTTAAAAAAATATTTTTTAGTTGTAGTTGAACACAATATCTCCATTTTATTTATTTATTTATTTATTTAATGTGGTGCTGAGGATTGAACCCAGGGCCTCGTACATGCTAGGGAAGAGCTCTATCACTGAGCCACAACCCCATCCCCTTATTAGTTCTTAAGATGATGAAAACATTTGAGTAGCAGCAATACTATAGGCAGGAAATAAAGTTCAACTGCTCAGTATCTACACCTCTCTTATTGACAGTGTGCTAATTAAATTGCTATTGTTAATTCATTTGAGTTAATTAGACCTTAGAAAACCATTGAGCTTTTTTACATGAGAGAATTATATGTAACCAATGATATGATTGTTTCTGAATGTACAAACAGAATTAAGCCTGAACATTTTTCATTTAAAAAAAGTTAAATAGTTCATGATTTAAGGGAGTATGATGATGTATACTATGACAAATGTACTTTATTCTTCTAACACAGTAGGAGTTATTCAGATTTTTTTTCCTGAAATGAAGTGCAGTTCTTCTGTGTCCTGGTTTAGTGTTGGTTTCATTTCTAGTCAATTATTTATCTTAATTTTTTGTTAGTACCATTATACAAACAGACTTTTAAAATAGTTTCTGTATATTATATATATGAAATTCTTTTATAGAACAGCTTATCTTTTACTTGCAGGTTTATGGAAATATGAATATGTCAAAATAAGTAAAAAGTGGGAGCTGGGGTTGTGGCTCAGTGGTGAAGTACTTGCCTAGCATGTGTGAGACACTGGGCTCAATTCTCAGCATAGCATATAAATAAATGAATAAAATAACATCAACAACTAAAATAAATAAATAAATAAATTTTTTTAAGTGGGAGAAGGGCTGCTGGGTGTGTAGCTCAGTGGCTGAGCACCTGCCTAGCATGTGTGAGGCACTGGTTTGATCCTGAGCACCACATAAAAACAAATAAAATAAAGGCATTCTCTCCGTCTACAACTAAAAAGTAAAAATTAAAAGAAGTGGGAGGATTCTTGGCTGTTTAAAAATATAAACTACATTTTATAGGGTACAATATCTAATATTACTTGGAGTTCTATAAGAAAAAAATATTTCTTCTCATTTGTTTTTATCAGTGTGAACTGGTATTTATTTTATATTTCAAGTTATAGTTAAATATTACATTATTTATTTTGCTGCCCATATTTTTCCAGCTTTGAATATTGGTAGTCCTTTGCAGTTGGTTCCTATGGCCATTTCAAACCCCCATTCTTTGAAATTTCAGGGGAACTTCTTTCCTAGTACTATTTCAGATTTATCTTATTTTCTTCCTTCCCTGATCCTTTTACTAGAAAATTGTATTTAGAAATCAAGATCTGAGTTCTGTTATGCTCATAGCTTCTATGACGTCCTAGAGACCTACCAAAGAAAACGTGTATGCATACTCAGTGATACATACTTACACGTAGGTTTTTCTCTCTGCCCATCTATTTGCATATTAAGCTAAATTTGAGTTCATATTGATGTCTTCAACTCATCCAGTACCACAGGATACATATCTATAACTTTTTTAAAACTTTTTTCTTTTAGTTGTATTTGGACACAATCTCTTTATTTTTATGTGGTGCTGAGGATCGAACCCTGTGCCCTCACACGTGCAAGGTGGGCACTGTACCACTGAGCTACAGCCCCAGCCCCCCCCCCCACCTTCTTTAATAATGAGAAAACTGGCTTCCCCCACCCACCATCCATTTATTTACTTGTTCAGCCCCAGTGTACATTTTAGAACTGTTAACCCATCTCAATGAGAAACAAATCAACTCTATTTTCTCTTTCTAATGTATTTTAATTTTACAATTTCTTTTGTCTATAGCCTTATAATATTCATTCAAAACATCATTTTCCGAGGTTCATAATTATTATCATATTACAGGACACTGTTTATTCAGTATATTTATCACAAGCATTCTTTAATTTCTAATTTTATTTTGTCTAGTCTTTATAATGTTGATTTTAGCATAATTTTTTTGTGGTCAGGCTATATACTCTTGTATGATTTTGATCCTCTGAAATACAATGAGACTTTATAGCCAAGTATATGGTCAATTTTTTTTCTTTTTTTTTTTTTTTTTTTTTTGGTGGTGCTGGGGATCGAACCCAGGGCCTTGTGCATGCAAGGCAAGCACTCTACCAACTGAGCTATATCCCCAGTCTATATGGTCAATTTTTTAAAAATATTTATTTTTTTAGTTTTAAGTGGACACAATATCTTTATTTCATTTTTATGTGGTGCTGAGAATCGAACCCAGTGCCTCACGCATGCTAGGCAAGCTCGCTACCATTTGAGCCACATCCCTAGCCCAATGGTCAATTTTTATAAGCAGTTATAGTATAAGTGGAAAGTAATTGAATTCTGTAATATTTGGATTATACTGATGAAGTTCTAGATCATTGTTGATCAGATGTTCTATTCAGACTTTGGATTGTATTGATGATTTGGTTTCTTTATTTCATGCCATTTTACTAGATGAATATGAATTTTTTTTAAAGAGAGAGTGAGAGAGAGAGAGAATTTTTTAGAATATTTATTTCTTAGTTTTCGGCGGACACAACATCTTTGTTTGTATGTGGTGCTGAGGATCGAACCTGGGCTGCATGCATGCCAGGCGAGTGCGCTACCGCTTGAGCCACATCTCCAGCCCATGATGAATATAAAATTAATAACCCTGATTAAGAAATCCTCTATGTGTGTTGAAGTTCATTAGAAAATAGAGGTAAGTATGGAGCTGGGGTTGTGGTTCAGTGGTGGAGCACTTGCCCAGCATGTGTGAGGCACTAGATTCGATCCTCAGCACCACATAAAAATAAAATAAAAGTATTGTGTCCAACTACAACTAAAAAATATTTTTTAAAAAAAGAAAAATATTTTTAAAAAAGAAAAAAAGAAGTAAAATATTTTTATGATGGTTTATTTTTATGATGGCTTATGTATAAAAATACGGAATGCTTCATGAATTTGTGTGTCACCCTTGCGCAGGGGCCATGCTAATCTTTTATGTATCATTCCAATTTTAGTATATGTGTTGCCGAAGTGAGCACAAGTAAAATATTTTTTAAAAATTAAAATCTCAAATCCCTACCACTTGTAATACCTTAGTATATAGACACATAGATATTCTTGTTTTTCTTTTGACCAAAGTTTCACTGTTTTCTCAACTATTTTATAATCTGTCTTTGTCGCTGATTTTTCTATTTTCTCTTTCTAATGTATTTTAATTTTACTGCATCCTCAAAAACCCAAACTGTCCTTGCATTACCCCTTTTGGCCCAATTTAGTTTGTTCTAATCAGCATCCCAATGCAAGATTGTTCATTTCACCTGGTTACTGCAGTGACAAAATTCTCCTTAATCTAACACATTCCCTTTATGACACAGACATTTTGAAGTGACAAAACCACTTATATTTTGACATTTGTTATCTTCTGAATGTATCTGGGTATTGTTGTATGGAATAATTTATGTTTTTCTCTACTCTTTACATTCATGTAAACTGGGAAGTATTTTTATTCTTAGGGGAATTCACATTAAAGTATTTGTTGCTGAGGTACATAATTGGTGATGCATACTCTGTCAAAAGACAAATCAGTGGTACAATCCAGTATATGTTATACTTTATTAGGATAACAATTGGGTTCCTCCATTGATGTTATCTTTTTCCTGTGAGGACTGAAGTCTCCCTGATTTTGTTGGGTGTAACAGTAGCATTCAGTTCTGTCGCAGCTATTCTCACTCTTTATACTTATCTTTTTTTTTTCTACTTTGTATTTTTTGGTACCAGGGATTGAACTCAGGCACTTAACCACTGAGCCACATTCCCAGCTCATTCTTTCTTTTTTAATATTTATTTATTTATTTTGACAGCTTTATTTTTGAGACAGGGTTTCACTGTGTTGCTTAGGGCCTCCTAGACTGGCTTTGAACTTGAGATCCTCCTGCCTCAGGCTCCTGAGTCACTGGGATTTTAGGTGTGGACTACCAAACCCAGCTTATACTTGTCTTAATAAGCTTGGGAATTGCCAGGTGGTTTTTTAAAAAGCCCTATTATGTCTGCAGATCTTTTTTATTGTGGTAGTAGGGATTGAATTCGAGGCCTTGTATGTGCTAGGCAAGTGTTCCACCACTGAGCTGCATCCCCAGCCCTCCATTTTTAAAGAAATATTTCCTTAGTTGTTGATAGACCTTTTATTTTTATTTATTTATACACAGTGCTAGGAATTGAACCCAGTGCCTCACACATGCCAGGAAGTGTGGTACCACTGAGCCCCAGCCCCAGCCCTGTAGTTTTTTTGTTGAAATGATCAACTGAAGCTATTTGGTTACCTTGAAACAAGTATGTTGGAGGGAAGGAAAATATATATGATTTTTCTATTATTGACTTGATGTATTGGACTTGATGTATTACATCAAGTATTTGATGTATTTGATGTATTGAAAATGTTTTCTGGGGCCGGGACTGTGGCTCAGTGGCAGAGCGCTTGCTTAGCATTCATGAGGCACTGGGTTCGATCTTCAGCACCACATAAAAATAAACAAATAAAATAAAGGCATACAAAAAAATTACCAAAAAAATTTTAATAATGTTTCCTGTTTTCCAAAAATAATTATGGGTTTATCCATTTTTCATTTGCTTAATGTGTTTAATGCCACATAATCAGTATACTCAGCTCAATATCCAGACACGTTTTTTTAAAAAGCCATAAATCTTTTAATTTTCCTTACTTTTTAGCCTAAGATTCCAAGATTTATCTTGTATCTTACTTGGTTCCATTCTTGAAATCAAACATTTCTTGAAGAATTTTCTGATATTAGTGGAGACTAGTCAGAGAAACAGATATTAGTGTTTATTAAGAAGATAATTCAAAGATACAAGGATATTATCCTATTTTAGTGGAGTATGTATAAAGATAAAGATTTTTATACTAGTGGGGAATATGGAAAGACAATCATCTAAAGGATCAGGGTGTTGATTATTGCTAGACTTTTTTTACCTTTTCCTATGGAAATTTGTTAAAGCTTTTTGTCTTTTATTTTTTTCCTTGCAGTACTGGACATTTAACCCAGGTGTGCTCTACAGAGCTACATCCACAGCCCTATCCTCCCAAGCAGCTGGGGTTACAGGTGTGCATCACTGCACTAGGCTGCTTTTTAACTTTTTATAGGGTCAGTTTTGATCAAATACTTTTCTAGAAAATTATTAATATCACCTGTATTTTCAAATTTACTTGCATACTAATATGTTTGTGAGCAATTTTATAAGTCTTCTTTTTGTGGGAGGAGAGTTAGAAATTGAACCCAAAGGGGCTGGGATTATGGCTCACAGTAGAGTGCTCGCCTAGCATGTGTGAAGCTATGGGTTCGATCCTCAGCCCCACATAAAAATAAAAAGTAACGATATTGTGTCGAATTATAACTAGAAAAAAATTTTTTAAAAAAGAATTGAACCCAAAGCTCAGCATATGCTAAGAATATACCATATCATGGAACTATTTGCCTTGCCCCATAACTCACTCTTTCTGTTTTTAGGCTTATTCTTTACACGTAGACATTATTGAGATGTCAGTGTTAATCAAAATTTTAAGTGTAATTTAAAAATTTTTTCCCTCTCTCCTTTTTCACTATGTTTAGATTGCAGTTGTTTTTCTTTTAAAGGTTATTTTTTTATTTGAATTGGTTTTATTCTTTTCCAGAATTCATTACATACTGATTTATCTCTATTCCTTCTACTTTTGTTTAGTTTACTTTGTTGGCTTTTCTAGATTTTTTTCATCAATTGTTTATTTAATTATGTTGAGGTAACAGCTTTTTCTCTAAGCATTGTAGTTGATTAATGTACTTTTTGAATTGTAGTGTTTTCTTTTTACCTGTCTGTATTTCTCTCATTTCACTATTTCAGTAGTATAACAAAGAATCTGACTTTTTTTTTGTAACTTTATTTATTTATTTTTATGTGTTTCTGAGGATTGAACCTAGTGCCTCTCACATGAGAGGCAAGCACTCCACCACTGATTACAGCCTCAGCCCCAAGAATCTGACTCTTTGATTTTTGAATGCTGATAACTTTCAAGACCTGTTCCTCTTTTTTTTTTTAACCCCTTTTTCTTTTTTATGGATCATCTGATTAAAAACCTAGGTGCTCTCTTCTTTGGTTCCAGGAGGCAGTTCCAAACCACGCAAGCCCCCTCCCACCTGTAGGAGCTCTCAGCTCAGCACCATACCCTAAGCATCAATAAAAACTCCATACCAGTCTCAATTATTTTTCAACTTCTTGGAAACTACCTTGCCCTCTCTAGAAAACCTCATTATGCATGTAGTAAACCTTTTCACATATTCTTGGTGTATGCATGTGGCATCTTCAGTCTTTTTTGTGAGCATCCATCCTGCTTCTGTGATGTCCATGTCCATTTATCCTGGGACCTAAAGAATGAGAAAAATCCAATCTACAAAGTGTCAAGGATTCTTGGAAGATTAAACCATCCATAGAAAGCATTAATAAGGAGGAAATTTGTACTGTTTTCTAAGTGACAAAAGAGGGAATGTGGTAGAATATAGGGAACAAACAGGTTGCTGTTTTGACACGTATCAGGAGTCCTGCTGACCTGCTTGGAAAGGGAGGGATTTGATTTTTTTTTCATTTAAGTTCTTTTTTAATTTTTTTTAAAAATTTAAGATTTGTTTTAATTAGTTATATATGACAGTAGAATGCATTTATGCACTTTATGTATCATACATAGATGAGATATAATTTCTCACATTTAGAAAATGTGTAGAATCACATTAGTCATGCAGTCACATATATACAAAAAGTAATAATCTCTGTTTCATTCTACTATTTTTCCTATCCCCACATCCCTTCCCCTTCCCTCCCTTCACTTCCCTCTACCGAATCTAAGGTAACACTCTTCTTCTCTAGTGTCCCCCACCTTATTGTGAATTAACATCTACATATTAGAGAAAACAATTGGCCTGTGGCTTTTTGGGATTGGCTTATTTCACTTAGCATGATATTCTCCAGCTCCATCCATTTATTGGCAAATGCCATAATTTCATTCTTCTTTAAAGCTGAGTAATATCCATTGAATATATACCACATTTTCTTTATCCATTCATCCATTCAAGGACACCTAGGTTGTTTCCATAGTTAAGCTATTGTGAATTGAGCTGCTATAACCATTGACATGGCTGCATTACTGTAGTATGTTAAGTCCTTTGGGTATACACCAAGGAGTGGGATAGCTGGGTCAAATGTTGGTTCCATTCCAGGTTTTATGAGGAATCTCCATACTGCTTTCCATAGTAGTTGTTTTAATTTGTAGTCCCACCAGCAATGTATGAGTGTACCTTTTTCTAAATAAAGATGCTGAAGTTTTTCTCTTCTCGCCAACATGTATTGTTGCCTCTATTCTTGATGATTGCCATTCTGACTGGAGATGAAATCTTAGTGTAGTTTTGATTTGCATTTCTCTAATTGCTAGAGATGTTGAACACTTTTTCATATATTTGTTGATCAATTGTATTTCTTCTGTGAAGTATCTGTTCCCTTCCTTAGCCCATTTATTGATTGAGTTATTTGGTTTTTTGTTAAGTCTTTTGAGTTCTTTATATATCCTAGAGATCAATGCTTTATCAGAGGTGCATGTGGTAAAGATTTTCTCCTAATCTGTAGGCTCTCTCCTCACATTATTGTTTCCTTGCTGAGAAGAAGCTTTTTAATTTGAATTCATCCCATTTATTGATCCTTGATTTTACTTCTTGTGCTTTTGGGGTCTTGTTAAGGAATTCATATTCTAGGCCGACATGTTAAAGATTTGGGCCTACTTTTTCTTCTATTAAGCTCGGGGTCTCTGTTCTAATGCTTAGGTCTTTAATCTACTTTGAGTTGATTTACTTCTTGTGCTTTGGGGTCTTGTTAAGGAATTCATATTCTAGGCCGACATGTTAAAGATTTGGGCCTACTTTTTCTTCTATTAAGCTCGGGGTCTCTGTTCTAATGCTTAGGTCTTTAATCTACTTTGAGTTGATTTTTGTGCATGGTGAGAAATAAAAGTTTAATTTCATTTTGCTACATATGAATTTCCAGTTTTTTTGAGAGAGAGAGAGAGAGAGAGAGAGAGAATTTTTTAATATTAATTTTCCACGGACACAATATCTTTATTTTATTTGTATATGGTACTGAGGATTGAACCCAGCGCCCCGTGCATGCCAGGCGAGTGCGTTATCGCTTGAGCCACATCCCCAGCCCCTGAATTTCCAGTTGTGCCAGCACCATTTGTTGAATAGGCTATCTTTTCTCCAGCAAATGTTTTTGGCACTTTTGTCTAGTATGAGATAACCACATTTATGTGTTGTCTCTGTGTCCTCTGTTCTGTACCATTGGTCTACAAGTCTATTTTGGTGTCAATACCATGCTGTTTTTGGTACTATAGCTGTATAGTATAGTTTAAGGTCTGGTATTGTGATGCCTGCTGCTTCACTTTTCTTGCTAAAGATTGCTTTGGCTATTCTTGGCTCTTATTTTTTCAAATATTTCTATGAAGAATGTCATTGGGATTTTAATAGGAATTGCATTAAATATGTATAATGCTTTTGGTAGTATGATCATTTTGATAGTATTAATTCTGCCTTTCTCCAGGAGATGGGAGATCTTTCCATCTTCTGAGGTTTTCTTCAGTGTTTCTATAGTTTTCATTGTAGAGGTCTTTCACCTCTTTTGTTACATTGATTTCCAGGTATTTTATTTTATTTGAGGCTATTATGTGAATTTTATTCTAAGAATAAAAGAAATCACTAAAGAAACTTAAAAGGATGGGGCTGGGGATGTGGCTCAAGCAGTAGCGCGCTCGCCTGGCATGCATGTGGCCTGGGTTCGATCCTCAGCACCACATACAAACAAAGATGTTGGGTCCTCCAATAACTAGAAAATAAATATTTTTAAAAAATTCTCTCTCTCTCTCTCTCTCTCTCTCTCTCTCTCTCTCTCTCTCAAAAAAAAAATTTAAAAACTTAAAAAGGATGAATTCTTAAATATTGAATCTAAATTAATGATAGATTCTAAATAAAGATGCTGAAGTTTTTCCTCTTCTGAATTATAATTCATTTGGTCTCTAATAGTGCCAAGATAGCAGATTTATAACAAGTCTGTTACAAATTCTGACCCACACCCTAACATTGCCTGTTTCCTTGATCAGTAACTTCATTATCTGATATTCAATCCCATACATCTCTGAATTCTTTTTGGCCTTCTTCACACTTCATTGATTGTGTTTTTAGATTTTTTGTGAGCCATTCACTTACTAGGAATGTTGCTTATTTCTTTTATACATGTTTTATGTCATCTGATACAGAAATAAAAATATTTTTTGTTTTCTTATTTCAGATTGGGGTTTACAATGCGAGATAATCAGCTATCTAGAAATGCCCACTTATGAGAAAGATGTATCTTCTACACAACATCAGAGCATATATAGCAGAGAGAAACTCTATGAATCTAAGAAATGCCAGAAAAAATTTAGGAGTAGCTACCAATTAATTCTACATCATAGGTTTCATGTTGTTGAGAGACCCTATGAATGCAAAGAGTGTGGGAAGAACTTCCGCAGCAGCTATCAACTTATTCTCCATCAAAGATTTCATACTGGTGAGAAACCTTATGAATGTACATACTGTGAGAAAAACTTTAAAAGTGGTTATCAACTTACTGTACATCAGAGATTTCATACTGGTGAGAAAACATACGACTGTAGGGAATGTGGGAAGGCTTTTATTTATTCCTCACACATTGCCCAACACGAGAGAATTCACACCGGTGGAAAGCCTTATGAGTGTCAGCAATGCGGGAAGGCCTTTAGTCAAGGTGGACACCTAAAAATTCATCAGAGAATTCATACTGGTGAAAAACCCTATAAATGTAAGGAATGTGGGAAGGCTTTTAGTAGGTGCTCAAACCTTGTTGAACATAGACAAATTCATACTAACAAGAAACCATATGTGTGTGAGACATGTGGAAAGGCCTTTAGAAGAAGTCATCAGCTTATTGTACATCAGAGTGTTCATACTGGCAAAAAGCCATATGAGTGTAAAGAATGTGGGAAGGGCTATACCACTGCCTCATACCTTGTACTACATCAGAGAATTCATAAAGGTGGGAAACCATATGAATGCATGGAGTGTAAAAAGACTTTTACCTTGTATAGGAATCTTACTCGACATCAGAATATTCACACTGGTGAGAAACTGTTTGAATGTGGGCAATGTGGAAAGGCCTATACTACTGGCTCAAAACTTTTTCAACATCAGAAAACTCATACTGGTGAGAAACCTTATGAATGTAAGGAGTGTGGGAAGGCCTTTAGCTTGTATGGATACCTTAATCAACATCAGAAAATTCATGTTGGTATGAAACGCTTTGAATGTAAGGAGTGTAAGAAAACCTTTACCTTATATAGAAATCTTACCCGGCATCAAAATATTCATTCTGGGAAGAAACTTTTTGTTTGTCAGGAGTGTGGGAGGGCCTACAGTACTCGCTCAAACCTTGTACAACATCAGAAAACCCACACTGATGAGAAGCCCTATGAGTGTAAGGAATGTGGAAAGACCTTCAGCTTGCATGGATATCTTAATCAACATCAGAAAATCCATACTGGTGTGAAACCCTATGAGTGTAAGATATGCAGGAAAACCTTTACTTTCTGTAGAAATCTTACTCTACATCAGAGTATTCATACTGAGGAGAAGCCTTTTGAATGTAAAGAATGTGGGAAGACCTTTAGACGTAGTTCACACCTTACTGCACATCAGAGTATTCATGCTGATAAAAAGCCCTATGAATGTAAAGAATGTGGAAAAGCCTTTAAAATGTGTGGGTACCTTACACAACATCAGAAAATTCACACTGGTAGAAAACCTTATGAATGTAAGAAGTGTGGTAAGGCCTTTAGTCGTTCTTCAAACCTTGTTCAACATGAGAGAATTCATACCGGTGAGAAACCCTATGTGTGCCAACAGTGTGGGAAGAGCTTTAGATACGGTTCAGCCCTTAAATCACATCAAGGAATTCATACAGGTGTGAAAGTCAAAGAATAGGCATGGACGAATCACTTTGGTGAGAAATGATTAAATATTAGTCTTATAGGTATGTATTTAGCAAATGAGACTTCTTAATACAGTTCTTGACACATTAGAAAGCTTTCAGTGTCAGTTCTGTTTTAATGAAATATCTGATTCTTGGCAAATTTAAAACAAAATAGAATTCCCAATTTCTTCATGTCTATATGCCTTCAACGTCCATGGCACGGAATTTTATACTAAAGGGAGCCTTCTCTACTGGACATTAATGGTTGTTACAAATTACCCCAAGTTTTAATGTCTTAACACAATAATAAATATTTCTCACAGGTTTTATGGGCCAGAAATTCAGGAGCATTGAGGTTTTCATGAGATTAATCATCTGAAGGCTTGACTGTGGGTCAGGCTCCTGTTCCCCAGGAGTCACACTGGTTACTTTCTTACATTCTATATGGTTTGGATATGGTTTGAACTAAGTGTCCCCCAAAGGCTCATGTGTTAGAAGCTTGGTCTCCAGTTTGCTAGTGCTACCTTTAAGAGAGGCAGGGCCCAGTGGGGGATCCTTATGTCAGTTGAAGGTGTCCTCTCAGAAGAGGCTGTGAAACTCCAGGGACTGTATAACCCTAGCTGCTCCTGGGCTTCTTGCTTGGCAGTGTGATCTCTTCTTCCTATGTGTACCACCATTCTAAGGACATTTGGCCATGACAGCCTCACAAGAGCTAAGCCAATGTCAGTGCAATGCCTTGAACCTCCAAAACTGTGAGGTAAATAAACCTCTTTTCTTTATAAAGCTAACTTGCCTCAGGTATTTCATTATAGTAATGAAAAACTGACTAATCCATTTGAACAGTGAGAGTGCTAGGAAAAAGCCATCCTCATCTTTGAGGAAATTCTGGACTGAGAATGATGCTGTAAAATGAATAAGAATTGGGGAGCTTCTTGAGCAAATTATGCAAATGTAAATTATTGTATACAGAGTGCCAAGTCCCGGTCATCATTGTTGGAAGGCATTCTTTTTAAATTCCTTAATTTTAAATGGACATAATACCTTTATTTATTTTTATGCAGTGCTGAGGATGGAACCCAGTGCCTCACACACGCTAGGCAAGTGCTCTACCACTGAGTCACAACTGCAGTCCCCTGGTCCACTTCTGTTTAGTTGTTCTTTAGCTTATCTCAATTATTTTTTAAAAATGTTTTTTAGTTGTAGTTGGACACATACCTTTATTTTATTTATTTATTTTTATGTGGTGTTGAGGATTGAACCCAGTGCCTCGCATGTGCTAGGCAAGCGCTCTACCTGTGAACCACAACCTCAGCCCCTAGCTTATCTCAATTCTTATACTTTCTTTTAAGCAACAAGAACCTAGGTGGCATCTTCAGCATGTCTCTTGGAAGCTTACTTGGCTAAATTACCCAAGTTCATGAGGTATTATTTTCTACTGTTAATGTTATCACATGCAACGAGTTTGCTAGGTTTTCTGCTACTACTGCATAACATGGTGTGCCACCATGCCTGGCTTGCAGACTTATTTTTAAATCATTACACCTTACTCAATCATTTATAAACTCTTAAAAATGAGTTGTTGTCTCTAGTAACAGTGTTCAGTTTTCCACAAGTCCTCACTTATTGCCTCTTCAGAACTCTCCAGGTTCCTAGTAAAAGTTATCTTTATCTTCAAGACACTTCTAGCTTTCAATAGTATCCCTGACAATGTACCAAAATCTGATAATATCATGCTAATATTCCAAAGCTCCCTAAAAATTAGTAGCCAAACTGCCAATAAGTATGTATTTTCCTCACAGTTTCTGTTGAGCCAGGAATTTGAGAGCAACTAAGCTGGGCAGTTTAGATCCTGTGTCTCCAGAGGTTGCAGTTATCTAAACACTTGACAGAGGCTGGAGAATGTGCTTTCAAAGATGGCTTAGTTATGTGACTGATAAGTTTTCAGGGGCAATTTGTTTCCTCTCCAATGGGGCCTCTCCTTATGCTTCCTTCTTCCTTTTTTTGGTACTGAGGATTGATCCCAAGAGCATGCTACCACTGAGTGACATCCCCAGTTCCCCCCCCCTTTTTTTTTGAGACAGGGTCTCACTAAATTGCTTAGGGCCTTGCTAAATTGTTGAGGCTGGCTTTGAACTTGTGATCCTCCTGCCTCAGTCTCTGAGCTGCTGGAATTATAGAAATGTCCCACTACACCTAGCTCTCCTTATGGTTCTTAAGTGTACCTGTGACATGACAGTTGGCTAAGCTCAGAAATGATCTTTTTAATATTCTTGGTTTGGAAGTCACCTCTGCCATATTCTGTTTGTAAGCAGCATGACAATAAATCTAACCTACACTCAAGAGGAATTCGGTTCTACATTTTTTAAATGGTATATATTAATTATACGGAATGGTGAGTTCCATTGTGATATATTGGTACATATACATAACATAATTTGACCAGTTTCATTCTTCAGTACCACTCCTTTACCTCCGTTCCTCCCTTCCCTCTCCCCTTATCCCTTTTTACCCACTGGTCTCTTTTCTTCAGTTTCACCTTTAAAAGAGAAGAAGGTCAAAATATTCACAGACATTTTTTGTGTTTGGGGAGTTTATGATACTGGGGAATGAACACAAGGGTGCTCTGCTACTGAGCTACATTCCTAGCCCTTTAAATTTTTATTTTGAGACAGAGTCTTGCTAAGTAGCTTAGGGCCTCACTAAGTTGCTGAGGCTGGCCTCCAACTTGGGATCCTCCTGCCTCAGCCTCTCAAGTCACTGGGATTACATGGGTGTGCCACCATGCCTGGCTTGCAGACATACTTTTAAATCATTACACCTTCCAATACTCATTTATAAACTCTTAAAACTTATGAATTAATTTGTTAATGTCACATAGGCAGTAATATCATATAATGCAAGCCTTATCAGTACTATTCTCACACCTTACCCCCATGTGTCATTGTCAAAGATAATTATCATCTACAGACATCACTTATAAAATGCTACTCAAGAACCTACATGATAGCCCTATTATGGGATGAAAGTGGTACACATACCTTGGAAGATTATGTGGCATATGGTCTTATACTCAGTAAATATGAGTTATTATCAGATTATATTGCTGATTAATTATTATGCAAGAGTCTAGTTGTGTAATTAGAACACATTCTCAAAGACTCTCATCCATTAAATTTTACAAAATTTTGGAAATAAAAGTATATGATTTAGTTTGTATAATGATTTGATTAATAGCCAACAATTTATATTCTGTGTTCACCATTTAAGGTAAAGTAGGGCTTAGTAATGGGATAGCGAGAAGTAAATTGTCTTCTTGGAGACCTTTCCTAAATTTGTGATTGTATTTTTATTTGATATATAGAAAATTTGAAAGAAATATTCAGCAACTCATGTTTACATTCATGCTATTTGCTGTATCTGTTTCTTTTAACTTTTTATATCTGATTATTGATTAATTGTTTCTGTAGCATTGAGAATAAGTTGCAAATACTATGACATTTCACCCTTAAATATATGCACTTTTCCTGATAATCACAATAGAAAAACATTCTTGAAAGCTATTCATCCATTGATGTTTTTATAGCTATTTATTTTCTAATCAGAATCCACTCTAGGTTAACTTACTGTATTTTAAAAAATTATTCTCTCTTTTCTAAGGTATTACACTCCACTTTTCATGCTTATGATTTTTTTTTAATCTCAAAGTATATCACTCATTCGTGATGTTACCTGTTGTTCTGTCCCTCATTTCCCCTATAATTAGAACTTAGGTCTAGAGAATTAATTAGGTTGAGATTAGGTTTAGGTTTTTAGACAGACTATGAATGATGGTGCATATTGCTGAAAGCACATGGAAAGTTTTTACATGATTATTAATTCTGCATTGTAAAATATTATTTAAGTGGCAACTCTCAATTTTTCATTGAATACAATCCCTTTAGTGCATTAGAAATCAGGAATAAATGAAAATTTATTCATTTATTTTTATTTTATTCATCTCTGTATCTATGACATATCTAAAATGACTGTTAGATACTACACAATAAACGCTGTAGAAAGAAATAGTTAATTTATGCAACTAGCAGAAAGAAAAACTATAATGATTAAGAAAAGGTTAATAAAACTAAATATAAAGACTAATGATTATGAAATAAAACTATAGTTTTGGGGTGGGGGTGTGTAGCTCAGGGCAAAATCCTGGGTTCAATCATGAGTACTGCATACACATACACAAACACACACACAAAACTATAGCTTTTTATTCAAATCCCACTACCTCCTCTTCCTGTGGAATATGAACTAAATAAGTAGATAAAATTGAAGAAATGAAGGACATTTTAAGTTAAAAGTTAACAAAAATATTTAGAAATATTTTATATTTTTAAATATTTTTTAGTTGTGTAGTTGGACCACAATGTCTTTATTTATTTATTTTTATATGGTGTTGGGGATCGAACCCAGGGCCTTGCCTATGCTAGGTGAGCACTCTACTGCTGAGCCACAACCCCAGCCCCCTTTAATATATTTTTGAGGAATTATATTTGTAAAATAATGTAGTTTATCAAACATAACCATGGATATTGTAGGAAATATGAATTTTAAAAAGACAATTGAGCTAGGCACAGCGGCGCACACCTGTGATCCTAGCTGCTGGGGAGCCTGAGACAGGAGGATTGTGAATTCAAAGCCAGCCTCAGCAATGGTGAGGCACTAAACAACTCTGTGAGACCCTGTCTCAAAATAAAACACAAAATAGGGCTGGGGAAGAGGCTCAGTGGTTGAGTACGCTGAGTTCAATTTCTGGCAATCCCCCTCCCCCCAAAAAAAAGACAATTGAAAATTATATGCATAGTCTGACCATTCCTCAGCTAAAACATCAGGAAGGATATAATTTCTAATAACACTTTTCATTCTTTGTTATATGTTGAATAGAATTTTTGTCATAAACTATTGATAGTTGCTCCTAAAAAAATCAAGTTTCATGAATTTCACTCATTAAGGTAAAAAGAAATTTTCTGGACATTATATCATCAAACTCCAAGGTTCTTTTAAAACAACTATGTAGTAAAAAGTTATTTTTTGGAAAAGTCAATTCAAAATTCTTCTGGTTCAATATATTTTTGATAAATTAAGAGAAAAATGCAATGATATTCTTTTTTTTTTCCTTCAAATTTTCTGAGCTTTATATACAGTTTTTTTAAATAGGATGAATTTTCATATGTACATGATAATGATACTATTGATTATTATTTTTTTAATATATTTTTGTTGTCAATGGACCTTTATTTTATTTATGTATATGTGGTGCTGAGAATCAAACCCAATACCTCACACGTGCTGGGCAAGCATTCTACCACTGAACTACAATCCCAGCCCGACACTATCGATTATTAAAAAAAAAAAAAAAAAACTTTTAACATTTTGAAATTCAGAATAACAGTTGATTGCTTCCTTAAATCACTTCTAACCTGACAGAAAAAGTAACTAGCTTTTCAAACTAAGGAACATCACATTCTGCACTGTCAGCCAAATGTCTATAATGATAGTTTTATCATACATTACTATCTACTCATCCATATTTCTTCTGTCTGCAATTCATTACTGAATATTAACCTTTCCCCCCTGCAATTGTGAATTTTGAAAATTAAGTGTAATCTAGCATATCTAAATATGACTTTGGAACTTGCATTCCTTATTACCTACTAAAATTTGGGATGTGAAACCATATATTGAAATGCTGCCAAAACTTAAAGGAGTAACCCTCAAAATTGAATTTCAGCACTGTCTTGTGGTAAGCTTTGGTGAGATAGCAGTCAGCTCGCATGATGATATGTGGTTAGCTACCTTCTCTGTACTCCAGTACTATTACTTTTCTACAAAACAAAAGGCCTTCCAGCTGAAGCTGTGTAAATATATCTAATGTGTTTAAACTCTTTCTATGGATCAGTATTCAGGTTATTGACAATTTTTCAAACTCTATCTTGAATATTGTGAGTTTCAAATAGAGATTATAAGCAACAGTGTCTAATTGCAGTCGTGGCTTATTATACCTGGATCTTATAAACTTAAATATACTTATTTTTTAACTAATCTATTAAATATCTTTTATTCAAACTTATTGGAGAGTCCAGTTTTCACTGACTTTCCTAGTTATTCCTTTTGTCCGTTTTTTTTCAACTTTCCTTTTCCTGATAATGGATTTTCAAAAGTACACTCATGATTTTCCTTACCATGTTAAGAGTATCCTCCCCTTGTCCCTTCATGTTATATTTGGATGTTACTATTTTCAATCTAATGAAAATCTGATAATCTATTTTTAATAGAATGTGGAATTTCCAAGCATTCATATCATCTATGAATAGAAATGAAATTTTCAAACAATTATTTTTTCTTTTATTAAGATAAATATGGGGGCTGGAGTTGTGCCTCAGTGGTAGAGCGCTCGCCTCAAACGTGTGAGACCCTGGGTTCGATCCTCAGCACCACATAAAAATAAATAAGTGAAATCAAGGTATTGTGTTCAACTACAACTAAAAAAAAAAAGATAAATATGGTTATGTCCAGTTTTGAGGTAATAGTCCACATTTCAGTCTTTTAACCAATATAATAGAAATTATTAGAACAATATTTTGCCAAAAACTCATATTTGCTTTTTTTTTTCTTTTGTATCCAATTTTATTCCGGGATTCAGACTTCTCCTTTAGTATGGTAATGTGGTCATTTATGCTGATTTCTTGTTTTAAGCTGTCTCTGGAATATAACGTGCTTTGCCATAGTATGCTGTTGTTTTGATAAACTGCTTGATTTTTCTTGTGAATATTTTGTTCAGAATTTTTAAACAAATATTCAAAATTGACATTAATATTGGCATTCACATATTACTATTAAAATTGAGAATACAATATTAATTTTTTGTTTTTGCCATTACTTATTTACTAAGTTACATAAAACTTGGTCTAAACCCATATGGTCCTGTTTTTTATTATTTAATGGAATTTCCCTCTTAAGAGTTTTGTTTGTTTTGTGGTACTGGTTTGGAACTCAGGGCCTTGGGTATGGAAGATAAATGCTCTTCCATATTACATCCCCATCTCCTTTCATAATATTAATTACTTTTCCAAATCCATCTGGCACTTTATGTTTTAATTTTTACTCTGCTTGGACCCTTCAGGTTAATTGAACTGTGTACCTGCCCCAGCACCATTTCTTTGAGCACTACACATCTCTATACTACCACTGGGTTCCATGTACAAGGAACATTCTTAAATCAGTTCTTCAGTGAAGATCAACTATCATGTATTCTTGGCAATACGATGCTGGGAACTCCGGCTTCTTCTACATGAATATAAAATGCCATTGACTGCTAGACAAATTTGGACAGTTACCAGCAGTCTTAACAATAGTGATAGATTCTTTAATGTGTTAAAGATTTTTAAAAACTTTTTATAGTTATATATGAACAGATGGTACTCCTTTATTTTATTTGTTTCATTTTTATATGGTGCTAAGGATCGAACCCAGTGCCTCACACATGCTGGGCAAGTGCTGTGCTACTGAGCTACAGCCCCAGCCCTGTGTTCAGGATTTTAATTGTCCACTAATAGATTTACTTTTGTTTTTGTCCCATGCTTTAAATTAAAATGTTAATTCTTTGTTGAAGAATTAACATTTCTTTAAACATTAAGCAATCAATATTACTCTAGATCTGCAGTTAGATACACTATCTAAATGTAGCATTAGCTACATTTGATTATTCTAAACTAATTAAAATTTAATAAAATTTAAAATCGAGTTCATTGGTGGTACTACAGTCAAGTGTTTAATAGTCCTGTGTACTGAACTTTAGGAATATACAACTTTTCTTTTATTTAGGAATATACAACTTTTCTGTTGGGTAGGAATATTCTAAATGACTACATTCTATTCAAACAATAAAGAGAGTATTTTGGATTTAATCAGCTAAATATTGCTAAGTTAAATATTGCTACTTAATACTAGGGTTGTGGCTCAGAGGTAGAGCGCCCGCCTACCATGCATGAGGCACTGGGTTCGATCCTCAGCACCACATAAAAATAAAGATATTGAAAAATAAAGATATTATTATAACTAAAAATAAATTTTTAAAAATATTGCTACTTAATCATCATTTGCAAATTAATTGAGTAGTTTAAGACATACATTAAAATCATAAGTGATAAATATTTAACAGAACTTTTTTTAACAGAACTTTTGAAAGCTTTCTAAATATTCTAAAGTAAAATAAAAAATAAAACTTTATTCTAAAGTAAATAACAAAAGTATGTAAAAATAATGTAATATTTTTAAAATGGTAAGCAAATTTGAAAAAATATCTTTTAAAAGTATAGATAAGCCACGTGTGGTAACACCCACCTATAATCCCAGCTCCTTGATAGACTGAGGCAGTTGGATTACAAGTTTGAGACCAGCATGGGCAATTTAGTGAAACCCTCAGCAACTTGTTGAGACCCTGTCTCAAAAAAAATAAAAAAGACTAAGGATATAATTCAGTGGTAAAAAATTATCTCAATTTGGGGCAAGAATGATAACTAGTCACAACCTAGGAGACTGCTTTCAAAAGCAGGGCTCCCTTTCTATTGTCAGGTCAATGTGGTGCTGTAACTGTCTCTTTATCTAACTTCAAGAGCCTCCTTGTGTGAAGCTGTCTTGGTCCATCAGAAGGTGTATGAAGTTATCACTTCCTTCTGGTCTCATGCATTTGTAGACTATGCAGCTTTTCATCAAACTACAAATATATACAAGATGAATCTAAAATTTGTCCTGAGTGTTTAAATCCATCACTGTAAAAGTAAATGAAAATCCACCTACCCTTTCTGTGGAAAATTATGTGCTATTGAGTAACTTTTAGCTCTTTAAAAACAAAAATGAATAAAATTTACAAGTGTCATTTGTATGAGGAAAGGCACCTGAAGAGATCTGAAAGCAATTCCTTGTAGTCTTCCATGAACCTGCACTTGTTTAGTGTGCTCTAGCACTTTCTGGTTTCCAAATGGGATCTAGAGCTACTGTTGGGTCACTCAGGCATACTAATGGATTCATTTAAATGGATCCCAGCTGCAGTCCATGAGCAATAACAGACTACCCCAAATACTTCTATTTACTCCGTGTTTAGCAGATGAGATTTGTGAAACACATTAAGTTATTAGTTACTGGGGACTTTTTAAGTCTTGTTTTTGACTAGTTGATGTGAAAGAGCATGTGACACAGCCAGTATGATAGAGTCCTAGGGTTTTCCTGTTTACAATAAATTGGCTGAATTAAAAAAAAAAAAATTCAGTGGTAAAGTACCCCTGGGTTCAATCCCCAGGAGACACACACACACACATATTATAGTTACATATATATATATATATATATATATATATATATATATATATATATATACACACATACAAATACATATGGGTTAATGTATTATTTTTAGCCTTTTTATGCTTACACTTACTTCTATTCTTAATTCTTTCCATTTCACCCCAGCTATTATAGTAAGTGGACACTTTTAGATATTCCTCTAGTTTCCATATTCTTTTTTGGGGTGGAAGGGCTATGAGGGATTGAACTCAGAGGCACTTGGCCACTGAGCCACATACCCAGCTCTATTTTTGTGTTTTATTTAGAGACAGTGTCTCGCTGAGTTGCTTAGTGCCTTGCTTTTGCTGGGGCTGGCTTTGAACTCGTGATCCTCCTGCCTTAGCCTCCCAAGCCACTGGTATTACAGGCTTGGGCCGCTGCACCCTGCAGTTTCCATGTTAACTGATACAAGGTGTAATCACAAAAGTTTTAGAATCTAGGTTTATCAACCACATTTTTTATTTTTTAAGGATTTTTTTTTTTTAAAGAGAGAGTGAGAGAGGAGAGAGAGAGAGAGAGAGAATTTTTTAATATTTATTATTTTTTAGTTCTCGGCGGACACAACATCTTTGTTGGTATGTGGTGCTGAGGATCGAACCCGGGCCGCACGCATGCCAGGCGAGCGCGCTACCGCTTGAGCCACATCCCCAGCCCCAAGGATTTTTTTTTAAAGAGAGAGGAGAGAGAGAATTTTTTTAATATTTATTTTTTAGTTTGTGGCGGACACAACATCTTTGTATGTGGTGCTGAGGATCGAACTTGGGCCGCACGCATGCCAGGCAAGCGTGCTACCGCTTGAGCCACATCCCCAGCCCATCAACCACATTTTTTAATATTAGGATCTTGGTCTTGATATTATGGCTTAGAACACTAAATGTTTTTCCTTTATGTATTTTTTATAAACATTACTGAGAAATATTAAGATACATTTTTAGATTGTTGCTTCCTCCTAGGATACAATATCAGGCTAGGATATACCATCCTATCTTAAACAATTCAATAAATGACACTTTTCAGACACTAGAAAGCAAGCAGTTTAAAACCCTCATCCCCATTGCAGAAATCAAGATGAGCACTATTATTTCTCCCAACATAATACATGGAAAGTTTCCAGTCCATATTCCAGGGGTAGTTAATGTAAGCAGAAACCAGTCCTCTTCCAGAATTGAGACATAATCACTGGAGTTTGGGGATGCCAAAGTATACAGAAGAGAGCACAGACAGGAAAGACCTGTAGAGCTGTCAGGGAATTACCTAGAATCTTTAGCTAAGAACTGAGCAGTTCATATGTATGTAGAACACACCCCAAAGCTACTGAAAGAAACACTTGTTGTGAGTATAGGGAATAATCCTCGTAGCTCCTATAGGTCCAGTAATAGTTGGTGTTATCAGAATAGGAAAAACCTCATAATTCATAAGATATGGATTACTCAGAAGGGTATTGCCTTATTAGGAAAAATTCACATAGAACTAAGGGTGTTCTGATCTTGCCTATCAAAGCTTACAGTGATCCTTAAGGGACTGGGGTGCAGCTCAGTAGTAGAGCATCTGCTTGGCATGCATAAGGCCCTGGGTTCAATCCCCACCAACACCCCAAAACAAATGCCCTTTGAAAGAATCAAACTGTTTCCAAATAACTGAATTATATATTTCAGAACAAAGCTCAAAAATATTTAAAAATATATTAGAATATATATTTTTCTATAGGGTAACATTTCAGTATTTAGCATCCAACCAAAGGCAAGAAGACACCGGGCACCATCCTCTAATCCCAGCAGCTTGAGAGGCAGGAGGGTCTGGAGTTCAAATCCAGCCTTAACAAGGCCCTAAGCAACTTAGTGAGACACTGTCTCATAAAAAGGGATAGGAAAGTGGCTCAATGGTTAAGCACTCCTGGGTTCAATCCCTGGTAGCAAAATAAGTGAGAAGACATGCAAAGAACCAGGAAAATATTGATACATAATGAGGAAAAAATTGACTCACATAATTAATAGGGTATCAAAAATTGTAATATTTTATATGATGATGGAGGGTTGATGAAGAGCTGGGGTTGTAGCTCAGTGGTAGAGTGCTTTCTTTGTGCTCATGAGGCACTGGGTTCGATCCTCAGCATCACATAAAAATAAATAAATAAAATAAAGATATTGTGTCTATCTACAACTAAAAAATGTTTTTTAAAAAAAGAAAGAAAATAGACTAAAATATAAGCATAAGAATAGCAACTCTTGGGAAAGGGAAGATCAAAATCCAGAGTTACTATAGTAGTATATCTAAAATATCCAGCTTTTTAAAAGAATTTAATCTTTATTTTTTATTTATATATTTATTTTTTAATGTGGTACTAAGGCTCAAATCCAGTGCCTCACCTGTGCTAGGCAAGCACTCAACCACTGAGCTACAACCTCAGCCCTAAAACATCTAGTTTGTAACAACAATGAAAAACATAAAAATTGCTAAGAAAAGGGAAAATGTGATCATGCTTGGGGAAAAGTCTATTGAAACTGTCCTTGAGGAGGCTAGGACATCGAACACAGCAAAACTTTAAATTGATTATTACATGTACGTTCAAAGATTGAAATGAAACCATATTTAGAAAATTAAAGGGAATTACGCTGGGCACAGTGGCACAGGCCTGTAATCCCAGCAGCTCAGGAGGCTGACACAGGAGGATCATGAGTTCAAAGCAAACCTCAGCAACAGTAAGGCGCTAAAAAATTCAGTGAGATCCTGTCTCTCAATAAAATTTTAAAAAATAATAATAGGGTTGGGGATGTAGATCAGTGGCTGCATGTCCCTGAGTTCAATCCCCAGTATCAAAAAAAAAAAAAAAAAAAAGAAAAGAAAATTAAACGGAATTATGATAACAATGATTCATCAAGTAGAGAATATCAATAGATTGAAATTAGTTTTTAGGGGCTGGGGATGTGGCTCAAGCGGTAGCGCACTCGCCTGGCATGCATGCGGCCCGGGTTCGATCCTCAGCACCACATACCAACAAAGATGTTGTGTCTGCCGAGAACTAAAAAATAAATATTAAAAAATTCTCTCCCCTCTCTCTCTCTCTCTCTCTCTCTCTCTCTCTCTCTCTCTCTCTCTCTCTCTCTCTCTCTCAAAAAAAAGAAAGAAATTAGTTTTTAAAAAGAACCAAGTAGAAATTTTAGATTTTTAAAAGTTTAATGTCTTGAATGAAAAGTTCTCAAGTTTACCAATAGAATGAACTGGCAGAAGGAAGAATCTCTGATCTCAGTGATAAATCAATACAAATTATCCAACAAATAGAAAACAAAGATAAGAAGAAGAAAAATAAACAGAATTAAGACCATGGAACCACAATCAAGCATAACAAGCATACATATAAGATGTTTGGAATCCACAGGTAAAAGAAGGGCCTTAAAGCAGAGGGTTGAAAGGGGTAGGAAATCTAAAGAAATGTCTCAGGGTTTCTAAATATGATGAAAAACAAATCTGTACATCCAAGAAGTTCAATGAAATTCAATAGGATGAATAAAAAGCCAAACAAGATTTTCAAGAGTAAAATCTTGAAATCAGCAAGAGAAAGATGTCTTAGGTTGGCAGCTGACTTTTCATCAGAAACAACAAAGGCCAGAAAGCAGTGAGATAACATTCAAAATAAATTTTTTTTCTCTGTGACTAAAAAGACAACTGCACAATTAATTGTAAAACTCCATTACTAGTCTTAAATAGTGATGTAATATATATGACAGTAATACAAGGGGGAAGGAATGGGGGTTCACTGAAGCACACTTCTGTATTTTATTGGAAGTTACTACGAAAACGAAGATTATTTAGGCTGGCATGGTGACTGTATATGCCTGTAATCCCAGTGACTGGAGTTTATGCAGGAAGTTCCCAAGTTTGAGGCCAGCCTCAGCAACTTAGTGAAGCCCTTAGCAAAATAAAAAATAAAAAGGACTGGGGTTGTTGTTGGTGATAAAGCACCCCTGGTTCAATTCCTAGAACAAAAAATCCAATCAAAAACAGATTGAGGGGGCTGGGGATGTGGCTCAAGCGGTAGCGCGCTCGCCTGGCATGCGTGCGGCCCGGGTTCGATCCTCAGCACCACATACCAACAAAGATGTTGTGTCCACCAAAAAACTAAGAAATAAATATTAAAAAAAAAAAACAGATTGAGGGGACTGGGGTTGTGGCTCAGTCGTAGAGCACTTGCCTAGCATGTGTGAGGCACTGGGTTCGATTCTCAGCACTGCATATAAATAAAAAAATAAATAAAGGTCCATCGGCAACTAAAAATATATTAAAAAACAACAACAACAGATTGAGGGGCTGGGGATATATCTCAGTAGTAGAGTGCTTGCCTAGCATGCATGAGGCCTTGGGTTCGATCTCCAACATCACCCCTGCTCCAAAAAAACAAAAAACAAAAAACAACCTTGAATGACTGCTGGATGCTGTAGTGTGCACCTGTAATCCCAACTACTCAGGAGGCTCAGGTAAATTCCAGGCCAGCTTGGGCAATTTTGAGACCCTGTCATAAAACTTCAAAATGGCTGGAGTATGGATCAATGATTGAGCATTTACCTAACATGTCCTAGGTTCAATCCCCAGTACCATATAAATAAATATCTAGATAGATAAATAGAAGAGATTGTCAGTTTTACAAAACAAAAAATACCCAAACACTTTTTTATAAGAGATATACTTTAGATCTAGATAGACAAGTAGGTTGGAAGGAAAACGGTTGAAGAATATACCATGCAGATATATAGATAACTGAAGTAACTCTACCAACATCAGGCAAAATAATCTTCAATTCAAAATGAAAGGGGAACATTTTCTAATGATGCAAGGATCAATTTATCAGTAATGTATAACAATTAGAAACTTGAATGTACTTAACAGCACAGCAACAAAATAAGTGGAACAAAAAATGACAAATGAAAAATAAAAATTGTCAACAATAACTGAGATGGGGCTGTGGCTCAGTTATAACGTGCTCATCTAACACATGTGAGGCACTGGGTTCGATCCTCAGCACCACATAAAAATAAATAAAAATCTTGTGTCCATCTACAATTGATAAATTTTGTAAATAAATAATTAAAAATAATAATTGGAGTCCTCAGTAGGCAATCATCAGTATGTGTATCATCAAGAGAAAGTCTTTACAGTAATTTAACAGGGAACAATTAATAAAAGTAGTTAGTACTATTAAAAGAATTAGAATAAGGAGGGATTAGCCAGCAAATAATAAAAAAATTTAAGATTAACAGATATAAGAAGTGTTCCTTAATAGGCACAGTGTTGCATGCCTGTAATCCCAGCAGCTTGGGAGGCTGAGGCAGGAGGATCCCAAGTTCAAAGCCAGCCTCAGCAATGGTGAGGTGCTTAGCAACTCAGTGAGACCCTGTCTCTAAATAAAATACAAAATAGGGCTGGGGATGTGGCTCAATGGCCGAGTGCCCCTGAGTTCAATCCCTGGTACAAAAAACAAGAAGTGTTCCTTGAGCCGCATGTTGAGATTGAGAACCCAATTTAGATACTCTACCTTATAAGGCTGAGATTCATTCTTTGTTAGAGGGACTGTTGCTGGTTAGTCACTGAAAAAAGTCAATATTATGCATGCTGATACTTGGCCATATTAATATCTACATAAAATTTTTAATCAGTCTGTTGATTTCTACATACCTGCTGGAAAAGAGATGTTATTCAGTCTGTAGCTCAACAGTCTACAGGTCAACTTGGAAAGTACTGGCATTTTAGGAATCATCTAATCCATATATGTTATATAATCAATAAAAATTGTCAAAGAAAAATGCTTTATTGAATCTGGCATAATAGTGATCTTTTGAGTTGTAAGTAAATAACTAAATATTGAGGAAATAGTGCTCTTCTAAGACTTTAAAATACACCTATATTAAATGTTTTTTTTCTTAAAAGGAATATACCTAGAATATTTATTGAACATTCAAGAGTGTGGTACCTTGCAGGCAGTATGATGTTGCATGCTATTTTATTGAAGAAAGAAACTGTGGCCACACACACTCCCATAATCACAGCCATTTGGGAGAGTTAAGATTAGAGGCAGGAGTATCACAAGTTCAAGGCCAGCAACTTAAAAAGAGACTTATATCAACAACTTATAGAGACTCTGTCTCAAAATAAAAATTAAAAAGGGCTGGAGATGTAGTTCTGTGGTAGAGTGCCCCTAGTTCAATCCCCAGTACAAAGAAAAACTTTTTATTTTGTCTATTCCCTGAAAAATCTTGATATTATTATCTCCCATAAATTACAGAACCTGGTTTAGGTTATCTTTTTCTTGATGAATTGAAAGAATTCTTTAGTCTTGATACAAATTCCTTATCCTATATGCAATTTACAAAATTTTCTTTTGTGTTATCTTCTTACTTTCTTGAAGTGAGGGCCCTTGAAATCTAAAGTTTTAAAATTTAATTATGTTCAATTTCTTCTTTTGCTCTTGTTGCTTCTGATTGTTGTGTCATTTTAAAAAATAAACTATTTCTTTCTTTTTAAAAAGCAGGTTTTTAATTTTTCAGTTGTAGATGTACATTGTACCTTCATTTTATTTATTTGTATGTGGTGCTTACGATCAAACCCACTGCCTCATGCATGCTAGGCAAGTGCTTTTACCATCAAGCTACAACATCAGCCCTTTTGCATCATATTTGAGACATAATTGCTAACTACAGAATCAGAAGAATTATGCCTGTATTCTTTCCAAAATTTTTATTGTTTTAACTCTTCGATCCATTTTGAGTTGATTTTGTACACGGTGAGAGGTAGGGATCCAAATTCATTCTTTTCCATATGGCTACCTAGTTGTTTTAGTCTGTTGAAAGCAATGTTGTTGTTGTTTTTTCCCTCCTTGAACTGCCTTGTTTAACATTAGTTAACTATATATATATAAAAGTTCATTCTTGGACTTAAATTAATCCATTAATCTATCTGATCTATGTGTGTATTTTTCTGTTATACTTCTGAGATTCACTCAGGAGATTCTGGAGAAACGATCTAAGAACTGATTTTTTTTACTATGTGTACTGGTTTTTAAAAAATATTTTAGATGTATATGGATATAATACCTTTTTTAATTTTTATGTGGTGCTGAAGGTTGACCCATTGCCTCACCGGTGCTAGGCAAGCGATCTACTACTGAGCCAGAACAACAGCCCCTCCTGTGTATATTGTTGATAGTGAATTTTTAGACTTTGTTCCTTTTCCTCTTGGGGTATATTCATTAATATTAAACCAGAGTGAAAGTAAATTAAGATTGTTACCTAACCATACATTTTATGTTATTGTTATAACTATTTCCCCAATTCATTTATCTGAAGGTTTTATTTTTACTTTGGCATAATTTGGATATTTATAGATTACTATCAAGATTTATAAAAAATTACCACCTCAAGTTTCTAAATTAAAAAAAAAAACTTGTTTATATTTAGAAAACCTATTCCAAAACCAAAATATTAAAATTATGTAGGTTTTTTCTTCAGATGATTTTTTAACCAAATTTATTAAATCATCTAATGTTGCCAGGGATGAAAAACGTTAATTATTTAAGAATGTAATGGAACTTCACTTTTATGCTCAAAACTCAAGCTAACACTTTATATGGCAAGCTAGATCTTTCCGGGGATATTAAAAGTTACTGTTCCATATATATTAAAACAAACTTGTCCACCGTGTATAACAAATTAGAATAAATTAAAAAAAAAAAAAAAACAAGCTTGTACTACCCCAGGGCCATAGGGTTCCAGCATTCCCCCTTCACTAACTGGCACCTGTCAAGCCAGGATCACCTTCGGGTTCACAGCACTGACTACAAGGTGGATCCTCACACATCAGGTTGAGCCCTGGGAACAGAACTGCAGAATTCCCTTCTGAGACTACCCCAATCCAGATCCACCCACACTTGCCTCCTCTGGACCACGAAAACCACTTATACGGTCCCCCGCCTCTCAGGGCAGAGCCTCCAGCACTTGGGCACCTGCGCGTGCGCACTCTAGATGCAGCAGGCCACTCCCAGAAGGCGCCGGGACTCGGCGGTGGGCGGGGCGCGCGGTCCTCAGTTTTTCTCGGCCGTGGACTCCATTTCCCACAGGCGGCTACGGGCCGAGACAGCCTAGTGTGGACATTTCTCACGAGATACGGATATAACTGCGACCTCTGGCTCCGTTTCTGATACCTTTCCTCGCGCGCTGTGACTTCGTCCCACCTGAGATATAAGTCGGAGTGGGTGTCTGCAAAAAAGACTGCTGACGCAGCCGCCCCAGGCCCTGCGTGACCCGCGGGAGCCTAGTTGCGGGAGACACTCAAGGCTCGGAGGCCCCGACCGCGCAGGGCGGGTCTGCCTGCCCACGAGGCGGTGGGTATGAGGCCCGGAAGGTGAGACGGTGCTGCTCTTGACAGGGCCGCGCGTGCCTCGGTGTCGGTGGGTGTCGAGACTGGCAGTGCGTGGTTGTCCTTTTGTGGCAGGGACACAGGGTGCGTGCCCATTACCTGAGCGTGCATTGCTGAGATTGGTGAGCTACCCTGTGACGTGAGGCTGCAGGTTCCCTGTCGCTTCCTGCATCCTCTTTTGACTGACTGCCACAGAGAAATGGTCCCAAGTGGGAAATCAGATATTGAATTCTACATAACTGCTTCCAGAAGAAGCTACAGACCTGCGGTTAGGATGGGAATTGTAAGTCAGGAATTGCCCCGAATCAGGCTCCTAGAACTAGATCGGAATAGAATTAGAAATGGGATTCCTACCTGGGAGAACTCTGCAGTCTTCTGCTTGACAACTGCGACTTTCCCTGAGCTCTCACTCAAGGAACTGCTGTGAACGCTGATATAGGTTAACCGTCTTCTAACTTCACCCAGGTCTTTGTATGAGGTCACCACAGACGTAACTAAGGAAGAAGTAACGTAATAAATACTGAGCCTTGTGGTTATTCTGGATCACTCCTCTTTAGGCTTCATTTATTTTCTTTCTTTTCTCTCTCTCTCTCTCTTCTCTCTTCTCTCTTCTCTCTCTCTTTCTTTTGTGGTTGGTACTGGCGATTGAATGCAGGAGCACTTAACCACTGAGCCACATCCCCAGCTCTTTTTTTTTTAATATTTATTTTTTTAGTTTTTGGTGGATACAGTATCTTTACTTCACATTTATGTGGGGCTGAGAATGGAACCCAGTGCCTCACGAATGCTAGGCGAGCGTGCTACCACTTGAGCCACATTCCCAGCTCTTTTTATTTTTATTTTTTATTTTGAGATGGAGCCTCGCTAAATTACTGAGGCTGGCTTTGAATTTGGGATCCTCTGTCTCAGCCTCTCGAGTCACTGGGATTACAGGCAAACCCCCACTGCCTCTAGGTCTCTTTTAGGTTTCTATAGTCAGAAGTAACGAAATAGGAAGTTAATTATCTTGTGCCCTTGTATTGTAATAGTTTGGCTCCAAATTTGCAGAACAGGCATTCTTAACCAGTTGTCTTTTGTCTCTATTTATAAGTATATAGGGAACCACAACCCTTGAATTTGTATAGATAATTGCTGTAAATTTGTATTTTTCAAGAGTGTACATAACCCAGAAGATTCAAGACTGATTTTTGATATAAAATCGAAGATTGTTACATCTTGGTTTTGCACAGATTTTGTCATTGAGATTGTGAGAATAGTTAAGAAAAGCACATAGACTCCATTGGATAGAATATTTTGCAAATAATAAAATTTTCTCTTTATAAAAATTAATCATTTAAGTAAGAAAGCACAATAAGCTAATGTTAAACAGTCTTCATAAATGCATGAGGGTACTCAAGGTAGCTGGACTTGGGGACACATGCCTATAATCCCATATACTCAGGCTGAGGCAAGAGAATTATTAAGTTGGAGGCCAGTTTGGACATGAGACCCTGTCTCAAAATAAAAAGTAGCTCATCAGTAAAGCTCTTGCTTAGCATAAGCAAAGCCCTGGATTCAATCCTCAGTACTAGGGGGAAAAAAGGACTCAATAAAATTTTAAATTATATATGCAGCTTAATTTTAAAAATAGAATTTTGGAAAAAATCTTTTAGAAGAATTGTACAAAATGTTATTTTAATTAACTCTTTAGAGAAGAATAGATGAGGGTGTAGCCACATTTCATTGAGCATCTTTTCTATACCCAAAACTTTTCTGCTTATTTGTCATACACATTTCTTTAGCTTACAAAGGCCATTCTCTCTCTCTACTAATTGAAGAATCTTTGTAATGAAATGTGTCTAATTATATCAGTGCTATGGAGCTAAAGGATATTCAAGAATAGTTAAGTGCCAGGTGTGGTGGCTCATGCCTGTAATCCCAGTGGCTCCAGAACCTAAGGCAGGAGGATCACCAGTTCAAAGCCAGCCTCAGCAACTTAGCAGGGTGCTAAGCAACTCAGTGAGACCCTGTTTCTAAATAAAATACAAAAAAGTACTGGGGATATGGCTCAGGCCTCTGAGTTCAACCCCCAGGACAAAAAAAAAAAAGTGTATTTGGTTCAATCACATTGATTTTTCATGACAGACCTAGTATTTACAGAGATTTTTAATGTCAAAAATTTAGCCTTTTCCAATAATGGTATCTTTTAAAGTATTTTTTTTAATATTTACTTTTTAGGTGTAGATGGACACCTTTATTTTTATGTAGTGCTGAGAATCGAACCTGGGTCCTGCCCATGCTAGGCGAGTGCTCTACCACTAAGCCACAATCCCAGCCCTCTAATAATGATATTTATAAATTTTAATACTTTGGAATATCTTTATGTTGTATTTAGATGACGGAAATAATATAGCTTTGCCAAAAAAAAAATCATTCCTTAAGGAATTAATGAAGAAGAAAGTAAGACTAGTCTTTTAACCTCCCTGCCTAGAGATAATAACTTTTAATATTTTGGTTTGTACATTTACAATTTTTATGTTTATATTTCCTTGTGGTTCTGTTTTGACATAAAAGACCTGATCAAATAAAGGAGGCAAAGAGTTCTCTTAATTTGCAAAAGAAATCTGAATCACTCATATACCTTTGTGTATGTTGAAAGAAGCAGCCAAGGATCTCCTTGCTTGAAAAGTCTAACTTTACAACTTTAGGTATTAGAAATGTTATGTTAAACTCAATTAACATAGACATTCTTTCAGAATTAATAATGTTTTAAAAATAACTTTCGGAAAAAATGTCACCAATATCTGCTGTCAGGCTGTCTTGCAAGTACATAAAATATTTTCTGAAGACTCTAATATTTATATTCACTTAAATCCCCATCTTGTATGGGAGCATAAGATTCTTTTTTTAAGATTTTTCATTTTACCAGATCATGTCCTACAGATTGATGATGCTGAATGAAGTCTGCTCTCCATTTTTTCTAAGTAGAACTCTCTAGCATACTTGAGAAGAAATGACAAAGTGAGTTTGGATATTGATATCTAAAAGGAAACTAAGAAAAGCCATTCAAGTCAAACAACTTAAATTTACAAAGAATATTCTTAAAGTCTCTTCATTTTGGGAGAACATCTTAAGTTTTTAAGAATACACTACATATTTCAAGTTGACCTCTAGTCATTTTTACAATTATTATGAAAAACTTTAAAACAAAAACATTGTTTATAAATGGCTATAAAACCTTCCTGACTTCTGTCTACTGATTTCAGTGGTCTGTTATTTTTTTCTCTATTGATTGATATTTTCATATATTTCACATCAATAGTTATTATGTTGGTCAGTATGATTTTTCTCTGGCAGTATATCTGGAATGTTTTCTACATCCTTAAACTTTTTCCCCCAACTTCACATTTTATGTCTACTTTGTATTCTATTAAGCTTTGC
This sequence comes from Urocitellus parryii, assembly GCF_045843805.1. NCBI lineage: Eukaryota > Metazoa > Chordata > Mammalia > Rodentia > Sciuridae > Urocitellus > Urocitellus parryii. The sequence goes on along the minus strand of NC_135545.1, from coordinate 14,883,493 downwards.
CAGACTTAAAATACAGAGCACTGCCTTTGTATTTCCAATATCTTAACCAACTTCAATTGCAAAGCCACAAAAGAGGTTGTGATTTGGATGATTAGGGCTGTTTTCAGTCTTGGAAGGTAGGAATAAAAGGAAGATGATCTGCTCAGATCAATACTCTGTTGTTTAACTTCAGATCTATACATCTGCCTCACCAGACTCATTCAGTGACCAGAAAACTTATGCTAACATATGCTAAGTTCAGTGCAGAAATGTCTCTGTTCTATGATACCCTTGTGATTTAGAACTCTAATCTGCCCAAGTTGTATGTGATAGGAAATAGTTTGGAACTTGGAATGGAAGTGCATAACAACAATTAAGAAACTTACATTTTGTTAGGAATACTAATGCAAAAGTGGACTCAAGATCTTCCTCTTCTCCCAGCTCTGGCTGTGCTTTCTGATAGAGTAAACCTGAGGACCGATCTACTCTTGCAGACTAAACCATGGCCCATGTAAGTTGATGTTTCTCTCCTTGTTGATTTATGTGTGTAGGTAGTTTTCCCAAAAGTTTCCAATCAGGAAAAATTTTCTTCAAATAATCTGCTTCTAGTTCTTGTTCTTCCACAGAACTGTCATGACAAATTACCCAGCATCCTCCCTGAACTTACCTGCTCATTCTAGTTAGGATATGTGACTTAGTAGTAGAGTGCTTGCTCACCATGTGGAGGCCCTGGATTCAATCCCCAATACTGCAGGAAAAAAGAAAAATTCAAAAATTCAAAATTAAAAATTAAACTTCAGCTTAGTAAGCCCCTCCACAACTTAGTGAGACCCTGTCTCAAAATTTAAAAAAATAAAATAAAAGGAGCTGGGGATGTGACTCAGAGGTTAAGCAGCTTTGGGTTCAATCCTCAGTACCAAAAAAATAAATAAAATTAAATAATAAACTTACAAGTGATCATATAATTACTGACCAAATTTTTCAACATATCTTAAGTGCCCATTTATTTATGAAGGGCAGTGATGGACTTAAGTCCTTTGAAGTAAAGATTTATACCTTCCATGTCAAAGTCTAGTTTGGTGAGATAGACAAATGAAAGTATTGACATACATGAAAAAACTGAAATTTTCACAGACTTGAGATTGCCAAATAGTGAAGATAGAAATTTGGCATTGAATAACCAGATGGTCTTGTGGGTTCAATCCCAGTACCAAAGGAAAAAAGAGTATTCTGGTATTCTGATATTAAATGGGACATATTAACTTGGGTATTATGTATATTCATTTTCCTTCCTCAGCATTTTTACACACAAAACACACACACACATTTAATTTTTTAGGTATTTAGATGGACACAACATCTTTTTTTAAAATTTATTTATATGTGGTGCTGGGAAACCCAGTGCCTCACAAATGCTAGGCAAGCACTCTACCACTTAGCCACAACCTATCCCCTAATATATTTTTTATCTATTACTAAATAATAAATTATCCTGAAACCTAATAGTTTAAAGTAGCAAACATTTATTTCAGTTTCTGTGGGTCAGTTAGACATGGCTAATTTTACCTTTCTGGCTCTGGATCCACCCCATTCATCATCCGATTTTTTTTTTTTTAAGTTGTAGGTAAACACAATACCTTTACTTTTATTTATTTATTTATTGGTCCTGGGGATTGAACTCAAGGGCACTAGACCACTGAGCCACATCCCCAGTCCTATTTTGTATTTTATTTAGAGACAAGGTCTCATTGAGTTGCTTAGTGCTTTGCCTTTGCTGAGGCTGGCTTTGAATTCCCCATCCTCCTGCCTCAGCCTCCACGATCCATTGGATTACAGGTGTGTGCCACTGTGCCCAGCCTATTTATTTTTATGCTGTGCCAAGGATTGAATCCAGTGACCCACACATGCTAGGCAAGTGTTTCACCACTGGGCCACAACCCTAGCCCCTCTGGATCTCTTAAAAAGATGATGAAAGTGTTATTGAAGAATGTAGTAAGATTAAGACTCAACTTTGGATAGATGTTTCAAAGCTCACTTAAGTGGTTGTTGATGGTTCCTTGGCAATTTTCTTCAAAACCATGTATACATTCTGCTTCAGTCCCCTCCATATTATAGATGTGTAGCCCAAAGGCTTGTATTATTGCTTTCTTCATGCAATGCAATCTTTATCTCTTCTGTACCATCTTCACAATGTTCCTTTAATGTCTGCAATAATACACAGGTTTGCCATTTCAGGGGTCAGTGACATTCAGGGATGTGGCCATGGACTTCTCTCAGCAGGAATGGGAATGTCTGAACCCTTTCCAGAAGACCTTGTACCGGGATGTGATGATGGAGAACTATGGTAACTTAGTCTCACTGGGTATGTTTTTGGCCTTGAATAATTTAGGATAACTTAGAATCTGCTCTCTATGTGTTTTTTAAATTCTGATTTTCAAGGCAAGTTTTTAAAAACACTGGTTACATTTCTTTTCCCTTTTCCCCAAAGAAGCAACTTGAACTTTGTTGGGTTAGAAGAGGCAATTCTATTATAAACATATTCATCTTCCCTGTCTTTCTTTCTTTCTTTTTATATTAGTTGAGCATGACAATACAATGATCTTGACATATTATACATTTGACTCATTCCCTGTCTTTCTTAAGTAGAACACCTTGTCTGGTTCTACTTAAGAGTCGACTCTCTTCGTTTATGAGAAGGAGCCACATTAGGATTTTGTGACATGTTATATAACAATTATTAAAGGATCCAGGTTCCCTATTTATGTTCAGAATATCTGTCTGATTCATTCACAGGGAGAATAGCTTGACAGAGGGTCCTAAATTGCTCTAATTACTAAAAGAACCTCTACAATTTGTTGAATTAAATAAGTAGAATTCATTTAAAAATGAAGCAACCACATTTCATTTATTTAGGCAAATTTTATCTGATTTGTAGTTAAAAATTGTAATCTATAAATATGTTTACAGAGGCAGTGCTCTAAGCACTTTATAATACAGATACCTATGTATACATTTGATCCTTATTAAGTTCAACCTTATTATTATTCCCATTTCCAAATGAAAATACTGCAACACATTTTGCATAAGTGACCAGACCAAGTTCACACACAGCTAGAAGGTGGAAAGACAGAAATTGTTAATAGGCTTCAGAATTTATATTTCTTTCCTTCCTTCCTTCCTTCCTTCCTCCCTCCCTCCCTCCCTCCCTCCCTCCCTCCCTCCCTTCCTTCCTTCCTTCCTTCCTTCCTTCCATTTTAGTGCTGGGGATTGAACATAGGGGCACTTTACCACTGAGCTACATCCTCAACTCTTTTCATATTTTATTTTGAGACCAGTTCTCATTAAGTTACTTAGGGCCTCACTAAATTGTTGCGACTGTCCTCAAACTTGCAATCTTAGCCTCCCAAGTCACTGGGATTACTGGCATGTGTTACAGCACCCAGTAGAGTCTGTATTTTCTTTTTTTCTCTAATATTTATTTTTTCATTGTAGTTGGACACAATACTTTTATTTATTTTATTTATTTTTTATGTGGTGCTGAGGGCCTCACATGTGCTAGGCAAGTGCTCTACCACTGAGCCACAACCCCAGCCCCACAGTATTTTCAACCATGGTATTATATATGCTATCAAGAAAAAGAGGATACAGCCAGGTACCGTGGCATATGCCTGTAATCACAGCAATTTAGGAGGCTGAGGCAGGAGGATCACAAGTTCAAATCCAGACCCAATAACTTAGTGAGGCCCTAAGCAACTCAGTGAGACCCTGTCTCTAATAAAATATAAAAAAGAGCTGGGGGTGTGGTTCGGTGGTTAAGCACCCCTGGGTTCAATCCCTGGTACCCTGCTACCCCCCCCAAAAAAAAAGAAAAAGAGGATACAAATGTGTATATTATGGTTTTTGTTTGTTTGTTTCCCAGTATTGGGGATTGGACTCAAGAGTATGTTACACTGAACTACATCCCAGCCCTTTTTGTTTTAATTTTGAGACAGTCTCACTAAGTTACTGAGGCTGGCCTCAAACCTTGTAATCTTTCTACCTTAGCCTCCCAAGTATCTGGGCTTACAGACATGTATCAGTGTACCCAGTTTAATGTTTTATTCTTTAATTTCCTTACGTTCTCTTCTTAAAAATCTCATTCAATATTTTTTGGGGGGGTGGGTACTGAAGATTAAATCCAGGGGTACTTTACCACTGAGCCACACCCCTAATTCTCAATAAGTTACTGAGACTGGCTTTGAACTTAGAATCCTCCTAAATCACTGGGATTACAGATGTGTACTACAATGCCTGGCTTCAACATTTTTTTGACCTTTAATTTACTTTAGTACAATTTTGGGTTTGTTTAGTTTTGTTGTGGTACTAGGTATTGAGCCCAGATGCACTCTATCACAGACATACATCCCCAACCCTTTTTCTTTATTTTAAGACATGGACTCACTAATTTCCTTAGTCTGGCTTCAAATTTCCTATCTCACCCTTCTGAGTTGCTGGGATTATAGGCATGTACCACCATGCCTGGCAATAATGTATTTTTTTTTGTATCATGTTGCATTGCACTTTTTTTTCTTTTTAAACAGGCCATTCCATTTCTAAGCCAGATGTTATCACATTATTGGAGCAAGGAAAAGAGCCCTGGATGATTGTAAAGAAAGAAACAAGAAAATGGCGTAAAGGTAAATAAATAAGAGTAAATCTGGCTATGGAAAGCCATCTACAAGCAGCAGCCCAAGTAGTCAAGGAAGAGTCACACTTGAAATGTTGGTTGGAAATATTCATTCATAGTAAAGAAAAAGATTCTGATGTAGAGAAGAGATAAATACTCTGCATGAGCTACAATGAGCTCCATCTTCACCTTATTTAACCACACAATTTTTTAGGCTCATATTTCCCTCCCCATTCATTAATTCTTTCTTAATGCCCTTTCACTTGTATTTTGGACCCAACTGATTTCCAAACCTGTATTCACTTAGATTTATATATGTGGCTTTATTGCCTAAAAGTGTATTCATTCCTGTATTTGGCAAAGAAATTAATGGAGTTAATATATTAGGGAAGACATATAATAGCACTATAAAAAATAGATAAGTAGTATCAAGTAGTAAATATACTATGAAGGAAACTAACCAAGAATAAGCAGCCAGGTGTGGTGGCACATGCTTGTAATCCCAGTGGCTCTGGGGGCTGAGGCAAGAGGATTGCAAGTTCAAATTCAGTCTCAGCAACTTATCAAGGCCCTAAATAAAGTAACTTAGCAGACCCTGTCTCTAAATAAAATATTAAAAAGGGCTAACGATGTGGCTCAGTGGTTAAGCACCCCTGGCTTCAATTCCTGGTACAAAAAAAAATTAATAGGATAAATTTAGGTAAGGTAAGATGATCAAGAACTAATGATAAGGACTTGGGTTGTGGCTTAGCGATAGAATCCAGACCTAGCAAATTTGAGGTGCAGGGTTTGAGCCTCAGCACCACATAAAAATAAATAAATAAAATAAAGGTATTGTGTCCAACTACAACTAAAATACACACACACACACACACACACACACTAAAAAAAAGAACTGTTGATCATCTCTGAGGAGATGAAATTTGAGCAAAGAGGTAAAGTGTAAGAGCTTAGGCCACAAATGCTTTCTATGAGACTTTGGTACTAAAACCAGACAAAGACACTACAAGAAACCTATAGACCAATATCACTTATGAATATTGATACAAAGGTCTTCAGCAAAAATACCAGTGAACTGAAGTCAACAGCACTTAATAAGATGATACTCCATGACCAAGTGGGTCTTAATTCTTGAACACAAGGATAGTGATTTATAACAGGATAAAAGGAAAAATTGTCTTAATTCTTAAGGTACAGGAAAATAATTTAACAAAATTTAGTACACTTTCCTGATTAAAAAACTCAACAAACTAGGAATCTACCTCAATGTAATAAAATCTAAAACAGTTTAAACATGTTTTTCCCCTCCAAAACTCGTATTGAAATATGGTTGTTATTGTGGCAGTACTGGGAGGTGAGACCTTTTAGAGTTAATTCTGTTAAGAGGGATTAATGCTTTTCTGAAGGAATGAATTAGATAACTGGAGAGCAGGTTGTTGTAAGGCTATCCTTTGTGTTTTGTTTCTTCTACACAGTCCAACTTGGTTTTTTTTACTTTTCTGCCATGTTATTATATAGCAGGAAGCCTTCACCACACATAGTTATCCAATTTTGGTCTTCCAGCCTCCAGAACCATGTGCCAAAATAAATTCCTATTCTTCAAGTATTGCCCAGTTTCCAGTATTTTATACCAACAGAAAATAGGCTAAGACAATGTCATATATGAAAAGCCCATAGTTTACATCATACTCCATGGTGAAAGACTGAAAACACTGCTTTTGCTGCATCCATAAATTTTGGTATGTTCTATTTTCATATTCATTTGCCTTCAAATAATTTCTAATTTCCCATGTGATTTTTTGACCAATTCTTGTCTGAAGCATTGGTTGTTTTGCCCTTCTGTTGTTTTTTTCTAGTTTTGTTCCATTGTCATTAGAAAAGATTCTTTTTAAAAAATTTTTAGTTGTGGATGGACATAATACCTTTATTTTTTAAAACTTGCTTTTATTTACTTAAATTTATTTTTTCAATTTTTTAATTTGTTCTGATTAGTTATACATGACAATAGAATGCATTTTGACACATCATACATAAATGGAGTTTAACTTCTCATTCTTCTGGTTGTACATGATATAGGCTTACACAACCAGTGTAATCCTAATTATCTTTATTTTTTTATTTGTATGTGGTGCTGAGGATCAAAGCCAGTGCCTCACAATGCAAGACAAGCTCTCTACCACTAAGCTACAACCCCAGACTTTTTTTTTTTTTAATTTTGAGATAGAGTCTCACTAAGATGCCAAGGCTGGCCTTGAACTTGGGATCCTCTTGCCTCAGCCTTCTGAGTAGCTGGGATTATAGGTATACACCACCATGTTCAGCTATGACCTCCACAGTTTCTAATGAGCAAACTCTGATGTTAGAATCATTGTTCCTCTGAATATAAGAAGACATTTTTTTTCTGCTTTCAAGACTTTTTTATCTGTATTTTTCAGTAGTTTATTTGTCTAGGCAGGTTTTCCTTTCACCTGTTGTAATTGGCATTCACTGGGCTTTTTTAAAAATACTTTTTTATTTGTCAGTGGATCTTTATTTTATTTATTTGTATGTGGTGCTGATAATTAAAGCCAGTGCCTCACACATACTAGGCAGATACTATTCCACTGAGTTACAACCCCAGCCTACTCTGGTTGTAAGCTTTTATCAAGTTTAGTGTGTTATCAGCATCATTTCCCCAGATATTTTACCTAATTCATTTTTAATATTATTTTTGTTGTAGATAGACACAATACTTTATTTTTAAAAATATTTTTAGATGTTGATGAACCTTTATTTTATTCATTTATTTATATGTGGTGGTGAGAATCGAACCCAGTGCCTCACACATGCTAGGCAAGCACTTTGCCACTGAGCCACACAACCCCAGCCCTACTTTGTTTATTTTTATGTGGTGCTGAGGATCAAACCCAGTGCCTCACACATGCTAGACATGCACTCTATCACTGAGCCATAATCGCAGCCCCAGTCTCTTTTTCCTTTTTATATTCTATTCATCTTTTCTTTATAATCACATCTTTGAAATTTGTTTGTTTGTCGTTTAGTGGTTTTAAATTTTTGTTGTTTTTTGTTTTGTTTTCAGAACTGAGGATGAACCCAGTGGTATACCCAGATCTTTAAAAATTTTGTTTTAAATTTTGAGTCAGTGTCTTGTAAGGTTTCCCAGGCTGCCCTCAAACTTTCAATCCTCCTGCCTCAGCCTCCCAAAGAGCTGAGATTACAGGCATATGCCATGGTGCCCAGCTAAGCTATTCCTTCTAGATTATTATCCTCCAAGGTAAATGTTTCAATTCCTTTTCATATATTTCCTATCACTCTTCCTCTAGATTCCTGTTTAGATCACTTTCTGTTTTTTTTTTTTTTTCTCTCTGAAGTACCCAGAAGCTCAGAATTCCTTAAGATTTTCATTAGGGTATAAACCTAGTATTTACCTGAAAATTCACTGACAGACTCATCTGGGAATTACCAGAACAATCAACCCTGATTAAAAGGGAAAGTGAGAGAATACCTGAGAAAAAATATGAAGGCATAAAATAGATGAAACACTTGTAGAATGAACAATAAGAAAATCTCAGCAAAGATAATAAAAACTTAGTGCTTCATTTGATATGGAAAACCACAAAAAGTTTACATGGCTGTGCATAGGAAGGAATCATAATATTATTTTTAAGGAGAAATATAATTGGTTAAAAATCAATAAATAGTTGCTTTTAATATATTTACATTGTATATGGGAATGATATAGAAGGAATACATTTAATCACTGTAATAAAATGTGATAAGTGAATGTTATGGAGACATTATCGTAATAACTGCAAGTTAAAGAGCTGATTTTAGAGTTCTTTCAAGTATTCATCTCTAATTGGTAGCATTTAAAAATCTTTAAGAATCTATAGAACATTTATTTTTTGGCATCCAGGAAGACAAAAGATTTTTATTTCTTTTAGATTTGGAGTCAAGATATGAAAAAGTCAGCTCTGAGAAAGTACACCTCTATAGAAAATATTCATCTCTTACTCTACATCAAAGAATTCACAATAGTGAGAAATCCAAGGAATGTGACAAATGTGGAAAGGCCTTCACTCGTCATACAGACCTTATAGTACATCAGAGAATTCATACTGGTGAGAAGCCCTATGAGTGTAAGGAATGTGGAAAGGCCTTCAATCGTGCATCTAACCTGTTACAACATCAGAAAATTCATACGGGTGAAAAACCCTATAAATGTGAGGAATGTGGGATGACCTTTAGTCGTAATATAGACCTTAAAGTTCATCAGAGAATACATACAGGTGAGAAACCCTATCAATGTGAAGAGTGTGGGAAGGCCTTTGGTCGTGCTTCCTACCTGACTCAACATGGAAAAATTCACACTGGTGAGAAATCCTATGTGTGTCATGAATGTGGAAAGGCCTTTAGTAAAGGTGGAAAACTTAAAATTCATCAGAGAATTCATACTGGTGAGAAGCCCTATGAATGTAAGGCATGTGGGAAGACCTTTAGTCAAGCTTCTCACCTTGTGCAACATGACAGAATTCATACTGGTGAAAAACCCTATGAATGTCTTGAATGTGGGATGACCTTTAGTCGCAGTATAGATCTTAGAGTACATCACAGAATTCACACTGGTGAGAAACCCTGTAAATGTAAAGAATGTGGGAAGGCCTTTAGTTGTGCCTCAAATCTTGTTCAACATGAGACAATTCATACAGGCAAGAAGCCCTATGAATGTGAAAAATGTGGGATGACATTTAGTCGTATCTATCAACTCATTCCACATCAGAGAATGCACACTGGTGTGAAACCCTATGAATGTAATGAATGTGGGAAGGCCTTCACTCGTGCCTCAGCACTAATTCAACATGAGAGAATGCATACTGGTGAGAAACCCTATAAATGTCAAGAATGTGGGAAGGCCTTTATTCATGGTGGTAGCCTTAGGACACATCAAAAAATTCATACCGGTGAAAAACCCTACATCTGTAAAGAATGTGGGAAGGCCTTTGGTCGTACCTCAGACCTTGTTAGACATGAGAGAATTCATACTGGTGAGAAACCATATAAATGTAAGGACTGTTGTAAGGCCTTTAGTCATATTGAAAGCCTTAGAATGCATCATAAACTTCATACTGGTGAGAAACCCTATGAATGTAAAGAGTGTGGGAAAGCCTTTAAGAGTGGCCATCAACTTACTGTACATCAGAGAATTCATAGTGGTGAGAAACCCTATGAATGTAAGGAATGTGGGAAGGCCTTTACTGTCTGTGGACGACTTACTCGACATCAGAGTATTCACAGTGATGAGAAGCCTTTTGAATGTAATAAATGTGGGAAATCCTTTAGACTTAGGTCAAGTCTTAAAGTACATCAAAGAATTCATAACTAGAAAAAAACTTTATGGATGAAAGTTTTATAGAAATGCACATATATGCAGTGGGCAGTGTGTAGTGTATCAGTGTATTCATAGCAAACAATTTGAAAAGAATGTGGCACAGGCCTGTAATCCCAGGAGCTTGGGAGGCTGAGGCAGGAGGATCATGAGTTCAAGGTCAGCCTCAGCAACTCAGTAAGATCCTGTCTCTAAATAAAAGGTAAAAAGGGCTGGGGATGTGGCTCATTGGTTAAGCACCCCTGGGTTCAATCCCCGGTACCAAAAGAAAAAAAAAAGAAAAGAAAAGAATGTGGGAATGCTTTTAAATATGGTTTTTCTAAGGCATTAAATGGTTTATGTGTGAAACCCTTCAGAATATAAATAATATTTCAAATTTTTAAGCAATGATCCAAATATTGTTCCTATTCAAAGAATTTCTAATTTATTTTTACGTAGTGTAAGAAAATCTTTGTTTCTCTGTACATAAATTGTTAGTATAGTCAGTCACCTTAGAGGAAAATTCAGAGAATGTAGAAATGTCTTTGTTTTTTATGCTTTATTTATAAAAGTCTTCCACCTGTATCAATTATTAACTCAAGAAAGCTCACATCACAGGAAGCACCTGTTGATCTAACAAAGGTAGAAAAACTTGTGGTTTCCATTCTATTATTTACAGCCTGTATGACATTGGTCACAACGTTTGTCCTTCTGGGAGTCCTGTGCAAAGTACAATAATAAATATATTATAGTGCCATTATTGGAAATGAGAAAAGTTGGAAAGCTTTTTCACATTGTCTCTGTTTAGTAAGTAATAGATACTATTTTATACTATTTATATTACTATGGATGAATTATTATGAGAATAAAGTCCATATACTGATAATAATTTTATAAAAGCTTCATGTAATTTCTTATACTTTGTTAGTTTAAAATAATCCTTTCTGGTTAAAATATAGTAGAATTTTTTAAAAGAGGATTTAAAACATGAGTTTTATTGGAGTTCTGCTAAAATATATTTCTTTATATAGTGTCTGTTTACTTTTGCATTACTCTAGCAAAGTTGGATAGTTACAAAGAATTCTATTATCCAGATTCTAAAATATTTTTTTAAGTTGCTAACTCCTGTTTCAGAGCAACTTCCCTATAATTTGTTATGACTTTGGATTTTTGAAGGGTATAGAATAATTTGTAGATTATTAAAATTGTTTTTCTTGGGAAGCATTTATCTGTTTTTGTGGTGTTGGGAATCAAACCCAGGACCTCACACATGCTTGGCAAGTACTCTACTACTAAGCTAAGCCCCCAGCCCATTTATCTTGTTTTTCTATCTCTATTAGTTCCAGTAAATCTGAGTTAAACAAAAGGATTCATGTAGTTGATGTGTATAAATTAAAAATATATAATGTTGAGTTTTCCCAGTATAGGTTCAGCATCTCAAATCCAGAAATGCAAAATTTGGGGCTTAGGTTGTAGCTCAGTGGAAAAGTGCTTGTCTGGCACATGTGAGGCACTGGGTTCAATCTTCAACACCACATATAAATAAATAAATAAATAAATAAATAAATAAATAAATAAATAAATAAATAAAGGTATTGTGTCCAACTAAAAAAAATTTTTTTAAATATCCAAAATTTTCCAGACCTAGTGGCACACACAGAACCTTGGGAAGCTGAGGCAAGATGATAACAAGTTTAAAGCCAGCCTCAACAACTTGGCAAGGCCCCAATTAACTTAATGAGACTCTGTCTCTAAATAAAAAATGGGCTGGGGATGTGGCTCAGTGGTTGAATGCCTCTGGGTTTAAAACTGGTGCCCCTTTTCTCCCCCCAAAAATACCCCAAATTTGAAATGCTTCAAAATTGGAAACTTTTTGAGCACCAACATAATGATACCAGTAGAAAATTTCATTCCTGATTTCATGTGACAGGTCAAAATATGTGCATTTAAAATAAAGTTATGATGGGGCTGGGATTGTGGCTCAGTGGTAGATCACTTGCCTAGCATGTGTTAGGCACTGGGTTTGCTTATCAGCACCACATATAAATAAACAAATAAATAGGGGCTGGGGTTGTGGCTCAGTGGTAGAGCACTCCCCTAGCATGTGCAAGGCCCTGGGTTTGATCCTCAGCACCACTTAAAAATAAATAAATAAAGGTATTGTGTCCAAATACAACTAAAAAATAAATACTTTAAAAAAAAACAAAGGTCCATCAACAACTAAAAAAATATATTGAAAAAATAAAATAAAGCCATGTATAACTTAAAGGCAGTGATACATTCTAAGATATGCACCATTAGGCAATTTAGATGTTGTGCAAACATCATAGTGTAGTTACACAAATTAAGGCAGCTATGATATCAGTAGGCAATACTGTCTTATAGGACCATTGTCATATTGTGTCTCATGACTATATTACACAAAATAATCTTTAGGCTATGTATATGGAAAAATGAATTTAGTGGTTAGACTTTGATCCCATCCTCAAGATGTCTCACTTATGCATATGCCAGTATTCTAAAATTTTTTAAAAATCCTAAATCTGAAACACTTCTAGTCTCAAACACTTAGAATAAAGGATACTCAACCTGTATTAATGATGCTAGATATTATCACTTGATTCTACTTGATTATAACAATCCACTTTATATTATTAATCATCATAGTGACATTTTGTCACCTCTCTGAAAATTATAAACTCATGTAAAATCCCTAAAATGATTAAAAATTAATATAGAAATGAGGGCCTATTCCAAAATGCCCGTATATCAGAACTTTGGAATGTTGATAGTCCTCTACTAATTGGAAATTCTTCTTTTAAAATTTTACAGGTGCCTGGCTAGCTCATTTGGTAGAGCATGAGACTCTAAAGTTTTGTTTATTTTCCATGAAACCAATGAATATGTCTAGAAGTTTAGGGATTTTGAAATAAAGTAGTAATGATTTTTAATATTTTTGCTAAAATATATTAATATCAAGTAGATATTGGCAAATCTGGCCCAGGAAAAAAATAATAATTATTATATCACGGCATCATTATTTAAGAAAGAGGACATGTTTATAAATAATAGGAGATAAAAATTTCATTATAAGGTATAAGTTTATTTCAGTATATTTAAAATTCTAAAGAGTAAATTATCTTCTTAGGAAAAAAATGTGGTTTATCAAAATTGACTTAAAATGATACTGGGGGGCTGGGTTTGTGGCTCAGTGGCATAGTGCTTGCCTAGAACATGTGAGGCACTGGGTTTGATCCTCAGCACCACATGAAAAAAAATAAATAAAGGTTAAAAAAAAGATGATATTGGGCATTTTTGAAATTTAGGTTTTTTTAAATCAAAGAGAAAAAATACTCTCCTTTATTTATTTTGTGAGGGGTGTACTGGGGCACTCAACCACCGAACTGCACCCCCCAGCCCTATTTTGTATTTTATTTAGAGCCAGGTCTCACTGAGTTGCTTAGCACCTTGCTTTTTCTGAGTCTGGCTTTGAACTTGCTATCCTCCTGCCTCAGCCTCCTGAGCCATTGGGATTACAGGCATGCACCATTGCACCAGGCAAACTCCCCTTTTAAAGTGCAGCTCTTATATTATGTACACCCTCAGGTAAGACCTAAAACAGGAAAATTATTTCTAACAAAATTATCCCAGCTAATTGTTACATGGATCACATATGTATAACATCTCTATGAAAATAATTCCTAGAAATCAAAAGCTAAATGGTGTTATGAATTTGAGCATAGATAATTTAAATGTATTATATATGAACTGAACCAGGATCTACCAGAAGAATATGAAATTGAAAAACATTTATGTAGATTATCCAGGACTTAAGTTTTTTGATTTAGTTATAAATCTTGATACATGATAAAATCATTGATCAAACTCAAATAAGAAGCCAGCAATCCAGGAGGATTACAAATTCAAGGCCAGCCTCAATTTAGCAAGGTCCTAAACAACTTAGTGAGACCCTGTCTCAAAATTTAAAAAAGCTAGGGATGTGGCTCAGTGATTAAGTGCCTGTGGTTCAATCCCTGGTCCAAAAAAGAAAGCAGCAGCAGCAGCCAGCAATCTATTCTGTGGTCCAACTACCTGTTGAAAGAAAAAATTATTGGAATACTGCTATATTCATTAACATATTGTCTGTGAGTACTTTCTTACTTCAATAACAGACTTGATTGTTTTAAACTAATAACATTTAGACCACAGGTCAGGAATTTTTTTCATTTCTTAAAGGACCAATAGTAAAGATCTAATTTCTAAAATTGCCAAAAAGTAGGGGCTGGGGATTATGGCTAAAGCGGTAGCGTGCTTGCCTGGCATGTGCGCAGTGCTGGGTTTGATTCTCAGCACCACATACAAATAAAGATGTTGTGTCCACCGAAAAACTAAAAAATAAATTATAAATAAATAAATAAAATAGCCAAAAAGTAAGTAATTTGGGCTTCTGAACCATGACTACATGGATGTTTAGGATTTGGATCCTAAACAATATTTTTTTTTAGATTTAAAAAAATCTTTATTCTTAATATTTAATCTGTGATATAATCTCTTGCATCTTTGACACACAGTGAAAGGAAGGGCTTTGGGGGCTATTTGGTGTCTGCCTGTCCACTGTCAAATCAACACGCATTAGAGTCTGGCACATGAATAGTATGCAGTGAATATATAGACATGCACACAAGTATATTTCAATTGAATATACATATGTATTTATACATTTCACACATATTGCTTGTGTTCAGATCATAGCTTTAGTGTGCAGTTTATTTCTAATGTCCAAATTTCAGGAACTGTTCTTCTCTCTACTTAAGATATTTTGGTGTTTCCCTTCCCTTATAGGTAGAAAAGTTGTTAGAGATAAAACGGCGCTGGGGTTGTGGCTCAGCGGTAGAGCACTTGCCTAGCACATGTGAGGCCCTGGGATCGATCCTCAGCACTACATAAAATAAATAAAATAAAGGTATTATATCCAACAACAACTGAAAAATAAATATTAAAAAAATAAATGTTCCTTGGAGAGTCATTTCTTGTGAGTCACCGTGAAAATCGGCATTTCTGTAAAATTAGAGGATGTGACGTTCAAGGGCAGCCTTGGGGAATGATGCTCAGAGGTTCCTGGTGCATCACCAGAGCCAGGTTGCACAGGTTTATTCCTTCTGTAAGCTGTTGCATTATACCTAGAAGGGCTTGATTCAGAGAATATACTATCTTTTCTCTGTTTCAGTACACTTTTGGAAGGAGGATAGTGAATAGTGCTATCCCACACTTACAGGAGTTCAGTTTTGCTTTCATTTTTCAAATCCTAATTTATATAATTATAGAAGTCTTTCTTAGAAGGACCTTGGAATCTTGGAGACCAACCACCATGGGATGTCCTAAACAAGATTTTTTAATTTAATTATTGGTTTGTGTGTGGTTGTGTGTATTACCCTCATTGACAATTTAAATTTCAATATAAGTTTTCAGTCTTAACAAGTATTTTTATTATTTCTATTCATGATTTTATTATACATTTTGGTTTTCTAAATAGTCAATCTGCAACATTTGTATTGATTATTTCTTTAATTTTATTGAAATAGGTTTAGCTATATTTTGCATTGGTAATGATACCAGGCTTTCAGTATTTTCCTCTTAGTGGAAATTACATCAACATTTCACATAGTCTTTACTAAGCATTTAACAATCAGCATTTCTCAGAATACTTGCTCTAATTAAACAAACAATAAACCAAATATTAAATATTTAACAAATTAAACTTCCTTTATTTACTGACCGATTGCAAACCTAACTCTCAGAATATCCATTGAAAATCAGAAACATTATAAATATTTAGTGCTGTTACCATCCTGTTCTGCCAAGTCTACTATGAGGAATAGCAATTCTGTTTCCCTACCAGAGAGGGCAGACTGTAATCAGAAGCAAGCATGAAAAAAATCCATGCCCAGTGGTATTAGAAATAATGGGCAGCTGGGGGTGTGGCTCAGTGGTAGAGTATTTACCTAGCATGTACAGTGCTCTGGGGTTCAATCCCTAGCATTGAAAAAATAAAAAGAGATCCCAATGGCAACCTGTCAGGGAATGCCAATAATAGCCTAAGGTCCATATTGGTTGAGGTAATCAACAAAGTAAATCTGACAGTTACAAGATCCAGGGAATCGGCAAAAGAGGGTCTTGTTAATGCCCATATTTCTATGTCTGGAAAGGAGAAAACTGAAGTCCCTAGTTAGCTACTCATTAACCATGAAACTTCCACAACACAAAAAACAAAAACAATGCAGTCTTTTTAACTCAAAATTTTAAAAGCATTCCTTAAGCCACGTAAATATAGCTTTTAAATGCAAATGGTAGAAGACTTGACCTATCAAAATAGTATAACCTCTGGCCAATAATTGACTTCAATAACAGAGTTGATTCGGGCAATCCCTGGGAAGCCAGGCTTAAAAATAATAAGAATTTTCAAAATGAGTCAAGAAATCCAAATCTCTGCAATGTGGGGAAAACAGACTCTTTGTCCAACTCAAACAAAAAGTAATAACTGCCATCCCCAAGGAAGAGAAAATCAGAATCCAGAATGGCTACAACATCTTATGGGAAAACTGTTGTTCTTAATGTGTACAAAAATTTAAAGACTAGCCAAAATGGGGGAAGATAGTCAACAGAAATTGGCTCTGAAAGGGCTAAAAGTTGCACTTAGTAAGAAAAGATTTGAAAACAGCTATTACAAATATATTCAAAAATCTAGAGGAAACCTGCTCAAACAATTAAAGAAGTGTATCATGATAATAAGAAATCATATAGGGAATTTCAATGAAGAGAAATTATGTAAAACTAGAAATTCTGGAGGTAAAAACTGAAACTGAATTAAAAATTTTACTAGAGGGGCGCAATAGCAGATTTGCACTGACAGAAAAATCAGCAAACAGGAAAATACTTAGTCAAATGAAGAATAGAGATAAAATGAAGAAAAGTTAAAAGAGCTTCAGAAATCTGTGGGATACTGTTATGGGATGAATTGTAATATTCCTTCAAAATTCCATAACCCCTAACACCTCAGAATATGATGGTATTTGGAGATAGTTATTAAAGAAATAATAGAATTAAAATCAGGTTGTTGGAGTGGGATATCCGATATAACTGATATCCTTATAAAAAGGACATTTGGATGCAGACAGTGGTATTTTTTAGTAAGATGTACATTATGATACAAAAGTAAATCATCTCCATTTACTGATGCAGAGGTCCTAAAACCCTTGGAATTTCTGGAACAATGTGTTTTTCTTATGTTAATGAGATGGCTAGTGGCTGGCAGTCCCTAGAGAGTCTTAGGAGGAGGCTGGCATCTAGAAGGATTAAGTATAATGAAAGGAGTGGGGCTGAAAGTCCCAACATCTGGGGAGAATTGAAGGTTGGTTGATGACCAGCAATTTGCTCGGCATGCCTATATGATGAAGTTCATTAAGATTCAAAAGGACTAGTTCACACAGTGTCTGGATGGTTGAATACATGCAGTGTCAGGAGGGTGGTGGTATGGATGCTGTGTCCCTTCTGTCATATCTTGCCCTTTGCATCTCTTCCATCTTAATTTTCATTGTAAACTCTGTAATACCATAAATAATAAATGAGTAAATGTAAGTAAAGTGTTTCTGTGAGTTCTGTGAGCTATTCTAGCAAATTAATTGAGCCTGAGGAGAGGGGCATAGGAACTCTGATTTAGAGCTGGTCAGTTAGGAGTGCAGGTCTGCTGAAGTTTGGATCTGGAATTGTCTCCTAAGGACCCACATGTTGAACACATTGTCTGGAATGCAGCTGTGTTCAGAGGTGGAACTTTGGGGAAGTGATTGGATCATAAGGACATTAACTTCATCTGTGGGTTAATCCATTGATGAGTTCATACCTGAATGGGATATTAGGAGGTAAGACCTACTTAGAAGAAGTATGTGCCCTGAGAGGATATATCTTGTCCCCAGCCCCTTCCTCATGCTGTCTGCTTCCCAACTGCTAGGAGATAAGCAGCTTTGTTCTGCCACTCATGGCCACCATGATGTACTATCTCACCACAAGCCCACAAACAATGGAGCCAACTGACAATTGTCTGAAACTGTAAGTCAAAATAAATATTTCCTTCTTTTGTTTTTCTCAGATATTTTGTCACAATGATGAAAAGCTGACTAACACTACCAAATTTTACTAATTACTACTGTAACCAAGACAGTGTAGTATTGTAAGGGGAGATAGCTATATCAATGGAACAGAATACAGAGTCCAAAAATTAGTATCAGTTTTTGACAGAACTAATTCAATGGGAAAGGAAAGTCTTATAACAAATGTTGCTGGAACAATTGGATATCTGGCTAGGTGCAGTGGTACATGTCTATAATCCCAGCAGCTCAGGAGGCTAAGGCAGAAGGATTGCAAGTTCAAAGCTTCAGCAACTTATCGAGGCCCTAAGCAATTTAGTGAGACCCTGTCTCTAAATAAATTTTTTTTAAAAAAGAGCTGGGGATGTGATTAAGCCCCTGAGTTCAATCCCTTGCTTTAAAAAGTGGATATCTGTATGAGAAGAGGTGAATCTTGGCCTCTACTCACAGGATACACAACAATTTGAGATGGATCATAGACCTAAATGTTAAACCCAGAACTATAAACCTAGAAGGAGACATAGATATGTTTATGACATTGGTTGGAGAAAGCAAGTCTATTGAACAAGAGACAAAAAGCACTGAAGCACTAACCATAGAAGAAAAAGTGATATGTGGAGATTTATCAAAATACAAAATATCTATTCATCAAAAAACATCAGTAGAAAATGAATAGACAAGACTGTTTGGTTTTTTTTTTTTTTTTTTTTTTTTTTGGTACCAGGGATTGAGCCCAAGGGCACTCGACCACTGAGCCACATCCCTGACCCTATTTTGTATTTTACGTAGAGCCAGGGTCTCACTGAGTTGCTTAGCACCTTGCTTTTGCTGAGGCTGGCTTTGAACTGGTGATCCTCCTGTCTCAACCTCCCAAGTCACTGGGATTACAGGCATGTGCCATCATGCCCAGTTTGACTATCTTTTGATCAAAATTTTAAAAAAATTGAAAGGAGAAGGATCAGAAACAACTTGAACATTTCACAAATTATGTACAAATGGCCAATAAGCACTTTAAAAAGTACTCCACATTATTCAGTAGCAGTAAGCCACAATGATATATATGCCTATGCCTACTGAAATATCTATGCCTGCTAGAATGGGTAAAAATTTTTTAAAAAATGGGGGCTGGGATTGTGGCTCAGTGGTAGAGCACTCGCCTAGCATGTGCGGGACCCTGTGTTCGATCCTCAGTACCACATAAGAGTAAATGAATGGAATAAAGGTATTGTGTCCAACTACAATTAAAAAATATTTAAAAATAAAATAAAAAAGTTTGCTGCCGGGTGTGGTGGTGCACACCTATAA
Organism: Urocitellus parryii; assembly: GCF_045843805.1. Classification (NCBI taxonomy): domain Eukaryota; kingdom Metazoa; phylum Chordata; class Mammalia; order Rodentia; family Sciuridae; genus Urocitellus; species Urocitellus parryii. The sequence continues at coordinate 14,864,037 of NC_135545.1, read as the reverse complement.
TCCTAGCGACTTGGGATGCTAAGGCAGGAGGATTGTGAGTTCAAGGCCAGCCTCAGCAATTTAAGGGCTTTGTCTCAAAAAATAAAAAGGGTTGGGGATATTTCTCAGTAGTTAAGCACCACTGGGTTCAATCCCTGGTATCAAAAGTTTGCTAGCAAGAAATGTTGACTTTATAGAGCAAGTTTAACTGTCATAGTTTTGACAAGCATAAAATGATGCAAACTCTTTGGGAAAAATATTTCTTATGAGCCAAAATTCCATTTTGAAGTATTCTCAAGAGAAATGAAAAAAAAAAAACACAGGAAGACTTGTACAAGAATATTCACAGCAACTTCATTCATAATCCTTCTGCTATGGTTTGGATGTACATCTCCCAAAAGTTCATGTGTGGAAGCTTGCCCTAGTGTGGCAATGGGAGATGATGTACCTTTCAGAAGTAGGGGTTAGTGGGAAGCCCTTGGTCATTGTAGGCACTGCACTCAGAGTGAAATGCTGGTCTCCTGGAATGAATTCACCTGAGCCCCACCCCTGCATCCTGTTTTGTGATGTGATTTATTCCTCCTTCAGGCACTATTGCCCTCCTCCTAGGCTTCCATGTATCTTACCTGAGATCTGGTTCTGCCTCACAGAGTTCCCTGGCTCCTCCAACCTCAGAATCCTTTTCTGCTGGTTTCTTTTATGCTTTCCCTGAGTTCTGGACATTTTCTCTGGAGTTTTTAGCTTCTTTGCCTTGTCAAATCCAGCTATTCCTCTTGGCCTTCAGGCACTCTCCTCTAAGTTCTCTTACTCCAGGGTTTCTTCCTCATACTCCCAGGCTTCTGATATCCTGGTCTCCCAGGCTTCTGATCTTCTGATCTCCCAAGCATTTTCTTGGAATATGACACCTCTCAGGTCTCTGTTCTGATGTAAAATTAATGGGCTTTCTTTCATATTAGTGCTAAATAAAAATAAAAGGTCAATTATGCCAGACACTCTCCTTCTGAGGAAAGTAAATAGTGGCCAAAGGGAAAAATACAATGCTGGGACAGACTTTTCTGGTTAGGTGATTAGATAGTGGCCCTTGCCCTCCAAAGGATATGTATTCCATTGAAAAAAATTGTTTCCCTTAGAACAAAGCATATCTGCATTATCTAGCCATTTTCCAGGGCATTCTAAACTTGGGAGAGGAAGACCCAGAATATTTTTCACAAATGAACAGTGTCATTTTATTCACCACACAGAGGCAGGTAAACGGAGCTGAATGAACATGAGTCCCCATCTAGCCCCACCTTGAAATGATGAACAAGTAAGGAGGCTCAAAATCTGTGACCCAAGCTCATTTTCCAGTAGGATCTCAAGGCCAAATCAGAGAGTAGGAGTAGATTCTGGGCAGCCTCTCTAAAAAAGGAAGGTGACTTGTGGCAGACTTTTCCAGGCAAGTTCTAGGAACCCATACTGGGCAAACCCATACCCAGGTTGGATAATATGCACCCTATTCTGTCCAGAGAGGAGTACCACATTCTGAAACCTGGAACCTACAGGAGCATGGGAACTACCACAAAACAGGTGGTAGCCGCTCCCCAGGCACTAGATCTGTAGCCTTCAGGGCCTCTTTGTAAATGATCTTTTGGGATTGAGGTTCCTCTCTCAGAAGCAGGTCTTGTAGTAGCCTCTGGATTCGGGGGGACTTAAGCTGGTACAGGTCCATGAGCTGGTGGAACTCTTTCATCCATGCAGTTGTATCACTGGCATATCGCTGCTGAAGCATCCGCAAAACATGGTACATGGCCACAAATGTCACCCATTGAGGCACCTCTTCTTCCTTTTTTTTTTTTTTTAAGAGATGAGCTGTGTCTTCTTCTCCAACTTGGGCAATTTGGGAAACCTGCCCTTACCCTTAAAATCCTATAAGTCCTTTTGAAACATTAGTGCCAGGGTTTGTTTTTCCACAGAGGCATGGGGATCTAGAAAAATGTCTGGTGGTAGGATAAAAGTGTTTGTCTCCATCTCTTCGAGAGCATCTGATGACTGCTGTATTCGTCTATTTCTGTAAGGCTCTCCCAGAAGATGCCAGTTTATAGTTTATAGCTTTTGGGACTTGAATTCTCTTAGTGGTTGATGGTAGCACTGGTACAGGGATAGTCAGTGCATTATTCTTTGCCTTATAAATTTTGGGGAGCTCAACCCTCCCCCTCAAGGCTAGAAAGTACTTCTGGAACATCAAGTCCAGGGGATTTTTATCCACAAGGGGACAGACAGCTGTGGGAACATCATTTATGGTTGGATGAAGGTGATTTTTCTCCTTGACAGCAGTGGGTAACTGTTGTGAATACTTCTCCCCATAGGACTCAAGCTAAGAGATGGCACCTCTTGGTGGCTGATGGTAACCCTGGTTCAGGGATAGAACATGGTTCCGGCCAGCTCTCTCTTTGTTTCCTTCCAATTGGAGGGATCACTTTTAAGTGCATTGGACACAAAAAATCCCTACAGGGTTGTGATATATCAGTGTGACTTAAGTCTAGGTTCTGCCTGAGGTGTTTAACAATGGCCTTAAGATTGAACAGATGTATCCATCTCAAGTATTCCTTCGAAGTCAAGTCTCTGAGGAGTTGCCTCAATTGATGGAAACTCCCTGGAAAGTTGTTCTCCTGTTTCCAGCCTTATTAAGGCATTGTTAATCCAGTCCTCATCTGAGATACTTGCTTCTGAGTCAGCTGGCCTTTGGTGGCTTTTACCTGGCTTTTCAGGTGAAGTGGCTGGGGATGGGGCTGCTGCTGGACTTGGAGCTGGAACCTGGCCCTCAGTTTTCCCCATCAGAGGATCCCGATCATGCAATAACCACTCCCCCTTCCACCCATCACCTTTGGGTCTGTTTTTCAGGTTTCTGTGGTTCCATAATATCAGGTAATTGGAACTCTGCCCTGTGGAGACCATCTGGGATCTGGGTCTCTAAGCCTGTTCCCACAGATTGTAAAAATATACCCCTAGCTTTGTCCAAGAGCATGTTCTCTTGTCTTCCCAGTGAACTTGTCCTGGGATGAATGCCAAGAACTTGAGTGTCTTGTCTGTCTTTCAGATCCAAATGATCCTCTGGCTCTTTTTTCCCCTGGAGTGATATTTTCAAGGGGCTCTAGTCCATAATTCTGGAATCTTTCTTTCCATCAAGCAAGGTCTCTTTCTTAAACAGCATTTTTCTTCTACCTATATCCTCCCTTTCTTTAGCAAGACCCTTCTCTTCCATCATTAGTTTTGATAAGCCCAGTTCTTCCTTTGAGTGCTCTGATTTCAACACTCTCTCCTTTTCTGAAAGCATCACCTCCATAAGTGAGCTCTCCTTTTCCTCCTCTTGGCTCAGCCTCTCCTCCTCCTCCTCCTCAGTCAGCCTCTCCTTTTCCTCCTCTTGGCTCAGCCTCTCCTCCTCCTCCTCCTCACTCAGCCTCTCCTCTTCCTCACTCAGGCTCTCCTCTTCACTCTCTTCACTTAAACTCTCTTCCTCACTCTGCCTTTCCTCCTCACTCAGGCTCTCTTCCTCCTCCTCTTCCTCCTCCTCCTCCTCCTCCTCACTCAAGCTCTCTTTCTTCTCTTCACTCAAGTACCCCTGACCCTATCAATAAGGTGCTCTGTCTCTCCTTCTTCTTTCTTCATACTCAGTCTCTTTTTCTCCTTAGTCAGACTCTTTCCCTTCTTCCTTTTGTGGGCCAAGCTCTCTTTCCAACCCTCCTTAGCCAAGTTGTCCTCCAATTTCTCTTCACTCAGGCTCATCTTTTTCTTCTTCTTAACCAAATGTCTCCTTTTCTCTTTCTTGGGAAGACTCTCCTTCTCCTCTTCTTCCTCCTCCTTCTCCTCCCTTATTCCCTTCTTAGTTAGACCTTTCTCTGTTTTCTTCTCAGTCCAGCTCTCTGATATGTCCTCAAAGAGCTTATCTCTGATATTCTGTAATAACCACTTCATCTGGTCTTTTCTAGTCCTCCCCAATGCACTTCAGAAGCTCTTCTACCTGCTATTTTTCTAATAGATTTTGCTCCTGGGTTTTATTTAGCATAGTTTCTACCTGGGTTTTATCAAAAAAGAATTCTTGTACCTTCTCTATTAGCTTTTGGTCCTCTTCCAAGTTCTCTTTATAAGGCAGTGTTATTTCTTTGGTAGCCATTCTATCATCTTCTAGTTTTCTCTCTTTCTGAGCCTGTTCCCTCTCTTCTTTTGTTATTTCCTCCTGATCCTTAAAAATTCCCCACCTGTGACCATCAGTTTCACTCCTTTTCATACAGATGATCTCTCTTCAATTATTTCTCTCTCCCCTAAAGGCATTGAGCCCATTTCTTTAATTACTTCCGCCAGGACCCTCAACAGTTGATTCTTTTTCATTGCTATATTTTCCCCCTAGAACTAACTTCTTTCTCTTTAAAACTAATCCCCCTTTCTATATCCACTTCCTTCCTTGACCATGTTCTTTCCTCTTTGGTTACTTTTCCTCCCTTGGCAGCATGCCTCTTCTTGATTATAATCTCACAGGCCAATGTCCATTGTTCCTGGGACAATTTATCTTCTTCTTTTGTAATTGCTTTGTCTTGGATTATTGCATGGGTTGCTTTCTCCTTTCTCTTAGTTATATCAATTCCTTCCCTTGCTATTGCCTTTTTTTTCCCTAGTAATATGCCTCTCTTCCTTGGCCCCTTTTGGGATCAGTCTCTTTTTCCATGTTCTTTTCTTTTTCTCTTTGGTATCCTCCTTTTCTTCCTGGAACCTTTTCTCCATTTCACAACCTGTCCCTCTTCTTCTAGAAACAATTTCTCTTTTCCCCAGGCCCGTTGTTCCTTTGGCTGAACCACTTTCTCTTCTTTCTGACTTGGTATTGTATCTTTCTGGGCCAGTTTCTTCTCTTGTAGGACAAATTTCTCTTTTTCCTGAGTCCATTCTCTTTTTTTCTCAATTTTTCTCACCTTTCCTTACCCATTTCTCCCTTTTCTTAGCTTGTTTCACTTTTTCCATTACCTGTTTCTCTCTCTCTCTCTCTCTCTCTCTCTCTCTCTCTCTCTCTCTCTCTCTTTTTTTTTTTGGAACACTTTCTCAATATCCTCCATCTTTTTCTCCTCTTCTGAGACTAGTCTCGTTTTTTTTCTTAGCCTTTATTTTCTCAACCTCTTCCTTACCTTTTGGAGTCAGTTTCTCCTTTTTCTGGACCCACCTTTTTTCCCCCAAGCCTGTTTCTCTTCTTTCAGTGACCATTTCTTCAGCCTGCTCCTCCTTTTCTTGGTCTTCTTTCTCTTTATTCTAGAACCATTGTCTGTTTCTCCTCTTTCTGGGCTCTTCTCTCTTCTCTCCAAGCTTTTCTTGCCTTTTTCCAGGCCTGCTTATCTTCTTGTGATAATTTCTCCCTTTCACCAAACTTTTCTTTTTTTTTTTTACAGGTTTTTAAAATAATTTTTATTTTTAAAAGTAAATTGTACATTACAGGGGCAAAAAAAAACACAAGCAAAGAACAAAGTCATCCAGTCACAAGAAGCTTAGTTGGACGTGTCCCTCTAGGTTGTGTGCATATATACACAATATCCCATTTTGTGTGATTGAGATTGTGGTGTGTATTATGCTTTTCCACACATTATGAATATTCACCAATTCAAAATCCTGAAGCTACATGAGTATTTTTTGATAACCAAGAATACACCAACTCAATCTGTTATCCTTTCTTGGGGACAAAAATTTCACTGAAGACAGAAATGGCAACAGGCCTCTAGATAGACATATTGGCAGAGTTACAACTAAAACAATTCATTCCCTTAATGCTCAATGTAAAATGAAACAGCAACAGAATACACCAAGCTTGTTAATCATTAACAGATTTCTACTACTAAAATATTAGCAAGAATGCATGTTCCCAGTGAATTAAAATATTCCTATAGTACAGCCAGAAGATGCACACACACCAGTGGCTCGCATCAAAATGTAAATTTTTTGAGCACTTGCTTCCATCTTTCTGTGTGTCTCCCTGTGCCCCTCTGCTGCCAGCCTAATGAACAAGTCCTGATACACAATGCCCAGAGATAAAACAATTCCATGTCCAAGATGTATCTTTTCTATTAATTATAACAAAAAGATATTTACAAGTTGGCTAATTCACTAGCACTACTTTTTATGACTGTCACCTCAAGCATCTAGAAAGCTTAAATATTGTGAAATGAAGTATGAACTTTGTGCACAAAAACACAATTTACCAAAAACGTACATATAGATATATGGTTATAATCTAAACCTGTCTTCCAAATATGGAGACTTTAACAAAGAGCACTTCCCCTCCCCCTTCCTCTTCACCACTCCAGTGACTAAATTCAGGTCTATCCCTAGCTCCAAGAGCTGGATTAACAAGGGTCACTCTCAGAAGACGGTTCTTTCTAAAAGCTAACAAAAGGACATTTATATAGGGATTATTTTGCTATTGTTAACAAACTTTGGGCATTAGGACTTATCCTTTAATACCCAGCAAGATTAACTAAAATGCACATATAACAATGGCTAGACAATCTGAACTAATCTAAAGGGCACCCATTGCTTCTCTATGCATACTTTCTCCTTCCCCTACCCCAGACCCAGTGAACCTTCAACCTACCCTCCAAGACATCAAGTTCAACAATTCCATTCCCCTAAATGGCAACCATTCCTAAGTAGTAACAAAACATACTTAAAGGGCATTACTTTTTTTTTTTTTTTTTACAGTTTTTTTTTTTTTATTGTTGGTCGTTCAAAACATTACATAGTTCCTCATACATCATATTTCACAGTTTGATTCAAATGAGTTATGAACTCCCAATTTTATCCCGTATACAGATTGCTGCATAAGGAAACGAGAAGGGGAATCGCATGGAAATGGAAGGCGATCCTCAGGGTTATACAAAATGACATATAAGAGGAAAGGAGGGGTAAGACAAGATAATTCAAATGGAAGAAGTGATTTACAGTAGAAGGGGTAGAGAGAGAAAAGGGGAGGGGAGGGGAGGGGAGGGGGGATAGTAGAGAATAATATAGACAGCAGAATACATCAGACACTAGAAAGGCAATATGTCAATCAATGGAAGGGCATTACTTTAGCTCTCTACTTTTCCCATGTGTTGTGCACTTTTCAACATCTAGAAACACTAGATGTTCCCAACAAGGACTTAAGTTTCCAACTATACATACAGTAGCACTGAATAAACTGCAACACTTACTTAACAAAGGCTATACTTTGAAGCAAAACTCCCCCCCCACACCCCTTTTTTTAAAGGCTAGAATTTGAAAGTGTCTTCCAAACAGTTAACATTCTGGCCTAGAACCCTTCCCCTTCTAGTCTTATCAACCAATGGGTCAGTATATGCATCTGTAATGCTTAGAGATGACTTTTAACAAATTTCACTTTCTAAGTGGTTTTAATTAGTCTTTCCTATGAATTTAACAACATGTACTCGGTATGTTAGTTTACTAACTCTACTTTTGTCATACACTGGCAACCTCTTTAGCATCTAGATAGACTAGATGTAAATTAGGACTCATTTGTCCTTTATATACACTATTTACACAGAATAATATAACAAAACCCACAAATATAAGGGACAATGGTCAATTCTACTTCACAGAAAATACACTGGTATAAAGCCCTTTATCTTTTCCTTCTTCCTCTCTGAACCAGCACAGATATAATATGTACTGTTCAGAGAAGTGTTTTGATCATTCCATTTCCAAAAGACAGTTATTTCCTCATGAATTTTTTAAAAAAAGATATATAACAAAATGTTTTATTTACTACCTCTACTTTTAACATACTTTGTGCACTTCTAAACATCTAGAAAGACTAGATGTTTCAAATAAGGACTTAAGTTTGTCCACTATGTACATAGTAGTGTTAAATAAACTACACACATGTAACAATGGTTATATCTGAAAGTGTCTTCTAAGTAGGATCATTCTGGCCTAGAATCCTTCATTTCTTCTACTTCTTTCTCCTGTTGTCACATGTGTCACATCTGAGTGCCACATGATATGTTACAATTTCACTTCCAAAAGTCCTTTTTAGAAGACTGCCTTTCTATGAATTTTAACACAAAGTGTACAAAATGTGTGAGTTTACTAACTCTACTTTTGTCATACATTGGCAACCTCTTTAATATCTAGAGACTAGATATTATAAAATTAGGACTCCTTTGTCCAGTATATATACAATATATACAGTACAGCAAAGTTAAATGAAATGCACGGTACAAGGCAATGGGTAAGCTGAAGTTTTCTAGCACACACTAACAATGTTAAACACCTTTTGCAACTTCTTCCCTCCCACCTCCCTCAACCCAATCAACAAGTACAACAGACAGTATTCTGTTAAGAGGTGGTTTAACAATTCCAAACACAATATTTCTCATCAGTTTTTAAAAGCTATTTACAAAAAGTTTCAATTCTACTACTTTTACTTTTAAATATATCAAGCACTTCTAAATATATAGAAGGACTAGATATTCCACATAAGACCCTGTCCACTATTCACACAGCACTGGTAAATAAAATTGCACACGTAGCAATGGTTAAATATGAGGTATCTTCTAATATGACCATTTTGTCCTTGAACCTCTCCCTCCTCATTACCTTCTATTTTCAGTCCAGTGGACAAGTACAGGCATATGTAACACTTAGAGATGGTGAAACAAATCCATATCCAAAAGTCTTTTTTCAGAGGACAAGCTTTCCTATGAATTTCAACAAAAAATGTACAAAATGTTCTAATTTTACTAACTACTTGGTCATACACTGGCAACCTCTTTAACATCTAGAGACTAGATGTTGCAAAATTGGGACTTATTTGTCCATTATATACACTATATACACAGCAAAAACAAAATGCACAAAACATAGAAAACTGATGTCTGAAAATGTCCAAATATGAACACACTAACCTTTTGCAATTGCTTCCCTCCCACCTCCTCCACATCACTGAGCAAATACAGACAGTACTATACTGCTCACAAAGGTGGTTTAATAGTTCCATTCCCAAAAGACTATTTCATATGAATTTTAGCAAAAAGATATTTACAAAGTGATATTTTACTACCTCTACGTTTAACATACATCGGGCACTTCTAAACATCTAGACAAGACTAGATGTTTCAAGTAAGGACTCAATTTGTCCACTATGTACATGACAGTCTTGAATACACTGCACACATGTAACAATAGTTCTAATTTGAAAATGTCTTCAAAATATGAGCATTCTGGCCCTTCACTGACCCAGTGGGCTATAATGCTCAAATTTTCAGAAGACAATCTTTCCTAGGAATTTTAACACAAAATATTCAAAACTGGTTTACTAATTCTACTTGTCATACACTGGCAACCTCTTTAACCTCTAGAAAGGTTAGATGTAGATTAGGAGGACTCATTTGTCCTTTATATACACTATGTACACAGCAAAGTAAAACAAAACCCATAGACAACTCTTGGCTCTCAGTAAGCACACTGGCACGGTGCTCCCTAGGACCAGCACACAACTGTACTATTCAACAGGGGTTTGGCTATTGCACCCCCCCCCCGGAAAAAAAGAAACCATTTCATAAGAATTTTAACAAAAGAAATTTACAAAATGTGTCATATATTTTAACACTTCTACTTTTAACATATATGAGGCACTTTAGAACATCTAGAAAACCTAGATTTTTTTTTAAAAAAAAGTATTTAGCATTTTCAACGATATATACACTAATGAGGAATAAAATGCACACACACACGCAAAACAATGGTTATTATATGAAAAATGTCTTTTACGTAAAGCCAGTCTGGCACAGGACCTCCTTCTCATAGTCAGTCTCCTCCATGTCCAACAACCCACTGAACAAACGTGGACAAGTGTCGCTCCTAGAGGTGGTCTAACAAATTCATTTCAAAGTCACGTCCAGAAGACATTTCTGATTTTTTCAAACAAACGGACATTTACAAGGCGTTATTTTCTAACTCTATCATACGTCAGGCATCCTCTTTACAAATTTAGAATGTCCAGATGCAACACAAGTTTTAAAAGGTTGGGGGGCAAGTTGAGAGCAGCTTTTTCATATTATATACACAGGCCTTTTACAAAGGGCCAGGAAATCTTCCCAAAGGGTGGCGGCGTTTCCAACTGGGTAGATGCGGCTTGTGACTCGACCGTTTCTCTCTTTGGTAGAAGGAACACCAACCGCCCGGCCGCTAACCGTTCCACCCCACGTCCTCTCCACGTCCTCTTCGCTCACCTTCCAGGAGGGTTCGGGTCTTTATTGGCCGAGACAAGGTGCGGTCTCAAGGAGCCGGCACTGAGCGCTCACGGGGAGCCCTGGTCTGTGCGGCTCCGCTGTCCACCGCGTGGTCGAGCTTTCAGACGTCCATCCTCCTTCTTGGGATCTTTAAGCCCCTGCCGGCCTCCGCGGCGTTCGGGCGGCCGCCATTCTTCTCGCCACATGCCACGCCCGCCGCCACCCAAAGGCGCCACGTCCCGGGTGGCCGCTTCAGCTGGGACGGGCACGATTGAGCCAGGAGACCCGGTAGCCCTCGGGGTCTGGGGCCCGACAGGTCACTGCCGCCATCAGGTCATCCATCTGGGTGGCAGGCTCACCGGTCCTTCACAGCCAGGGCCAGCCAGTGGGCACTCGCAGCAGGAGCTCCGGGGATCTGCAGGAGAGGCCGCGTCCTGTCCTCGGGCCCCCCAGCGCACCAGCCGGCCTGGGGCCGGGGCCCCAAAGGGCCCGGGGGAGCAGGCCGCACTCCCCTTTCTCACCACGCTCTCTGCCGGAACTGACTTGGCTCACCAAACTTTTCATCTTCCTTCAGGTCCAGTTTCTTTCTTTTCTCTTTGGCCTCTTTCTTCTCTTTCTCTGTGTACCTCTCTTTCTGCTCTTGCTTCTCCTGTTCATCCTGTTCCCCCACTTTAGTTTGTTTCTTTTTATGGGCCTCTTTTTCCTCCTTTTTAAACCATTTATTCTTTTTCTGGACCAATTTATTCTCTTGTTCTGCCAAGCTCTTCCTTTCCAAAACTTGTTTTCTTTCATCCTCAGACAGTTCTTTCTCTTCTCCAGGCAAATGACCCTTATCCAATTTGCCTAGTTTCCCAGACCTCTTCCTCCTCTCTTCTTCCTTTTCCTCCTCTTCTTCTTTCTCTTCCTCCTCCTCTTCCTTTTTCTCTTCTTCCTCTGTCCCCTCCTCCTCCCCCCCCTCTTCTTCCTCTTCCTCCTCAGGTTTCTCCTTTTCCCAACTGTCTTTCTTTTTTTTGTGGAACGATTTCTTCCTTTCTTCAACTTGTTCCTCAATGTCCAGAATGAGATCCTCCTCTTCCCAGGCCTGGTCTTCATCCCCAGGTTCCTTCTCTTCCTCACCCAGCTCCTCCTCTTCCTGGGTCAGTCTCCTCTCTTGGAACAGCAACTTCTCGTTCCTGGCTCTTATGTCTTCCTTGTGGGCCTGCATCATTTTTCTCCAGTCCCCCTTTCTCCTTTCCAGAGTTCGGCTGCCTCTTTGTCCAGACCACTTTCTTTCCTTTTCCAAACAGGTTCTCCTCTTTTCCAGCCATTCTCTTATTTTCTAGGTTGGTCTTCCACTCTCCCATAGTCGATTTCATTTGTAAAGGAGTAAGTATTTCTTTTCCCCACACCATTTTTTCTTTTGGATGGGTCAGTTTCTCTTTTCTTTGCATTGAATTTTTTTCTCAGACTTTGTCAGTTTCCTTTCTTTGTCAACTACTTCCTCTTCTTGCTTGGCCATTTTCCTTAATGCTGTCTTAAATTTCCTTTGCTCTAAGACTTGATGATCTTCTAAGAAAGCAACTTCCTTTTTCTTCACTTCTGGAGAAAATTTTGCATCTTTCTTTAGCACATATGTAGCCTCTTGTTCTCTAAATACCACCATCTCTTCATTTTTGACTTCCCTTTTAACCTCTTTTTCTGTTATGATAGGTGGTTCTTCTACTTCTCCTTCATCCAGTCCTGGTGAGAAGGTACTCAAGTCCTTTAAAAGGGGACAGATCTCTTGGAAGAGTTCCCAGCTGGGCTTTTGATTAGCAAGTATCACCTGAGCCAGGTCCACCAATTCTTTACTCAGATCCTTTAACATTCCTGGATGGGAACTTGCTATCCTCAAGGTACCAAGATAGCAAATGTCATCCCTCCAAGACCTAGTGTCTGACTGAATTGCATGTCCAGGGGCCCCAGCTAAACCATGTCTGCTCTGTCCAGGTTTCTTCCTTGTACCTTCTTCTGGCTTAGAAACCTCTGTGACTTCTTTTTTTTTTTTTTTGTCCTTTTTATTTTTATTCTTCCATGGTGCTCGGGATGGGACCCAGGGTCTTTTACATGTTATGCAAGCACCCTGCCCCTGAGCTACAAGCACCCCAGCCCTAAAGCATCAAGTTCTCCAGGTTCACTGCAGGGTGTGTCAGCACTTCCTTCCTTTACGTGGCAGCATAATATTCCCTCACAGGTATCTTCCAAGTATCATTCTTCTATTCCTCCATAGTTGGGCAGTTTGGTTGCTTCCACCTTCTGGCCATTGTGAACAGTGCTGCCACGAACATGTGTGAAAAGAGATGGCTTGAACACCTGTGCTCAGTTACTTGGACATACACCTGAGTGGTAATATGGTTATTCTAGGTGTAATTTATCATGGAACCAACTAACTCTTCTCCAGAGTGGCAGCACCACTTTCTAGTGGCAGGGAAAGAGGGGCGTGACTTCTCCACATCTTGGCCAGCAAGCAGTTGCTGATTTCCCCTTTCCATGCTACCCATTTCCCTACCCATGCTCGTGGGCGTGAAGTGGTATCTCATGGTGGTTTTGACTTGAATTGTCCATCTTTTCAAGTGCTTCTTGGCTATTTTCTCACCACCTTTGCAATGTGACCCCAGCTCCCACCACCTCCCTGAACCACCATTCCCACATTCACAAGTCACTAGGCCGTGGGGTCAGCCCCGAGTATGCAAAAAGAAAAAGAAAAGAAAAAAGAACTGAATTCCCATTCTTTTCTCTCCCTCTCAGAAGATGACACCTTCCTCTTCTCCAGCCATTCTTCATCTTCTTGTGCCTTCTCTGTAATTCCAGTGACTCAGAAGGCTGAGGAGGCAGGAGGATTGCAAATTTGAGGGCAGCCTGGACAACTTAGCAAGACTCCTCCCCTCTTGGTAAACGTTCATTGGGAAACCAGCGAGTGCCCCAACCCTCTCCGGGTACTGGCCATTTGGCCATTGCCAGGGTCGCCGAGCTCTCAGGCTGCACGTCGGCGCGGCCCTCCCTCTGTGACTTCTTCTTTGGGCTCTTCTATACTCATTTCTGAAATATCGTTTGTTATGATGGGTTGTTCTTCCCTTCTCTCTTCCCACTTCATTTTTGCTATTCTTTGGCCTTTTTTCACTGACCTTTTCCAAAATCTTTTAATGCGTTTATGTCTTTCCAGCTTTGGGATCACCCCCCCCCCATCACCTTTCATGCTATATTGATCCATGGTCCCTGAGGTCTCTGTGACCTCAGGGGCCTCCTTGGCCTCCATAGCCTCTGCATAACTTCCTTTGTTTCAGCATCTTCCTGGGGTTTTACTGGGCTATAAGCACTTGGTGGAAGCTCTGACTCCAAGGCAGCATCCTGGGTGTCAATTTGCCCTGATTCCCTGGCCTCACTTTGTTCACCTTCATCTTCTGAGGGAACCAACACAGAGCTAATGTTTTTAAATTCTCTTTCTGTGCTTCCTAGTAACTCTCAGGGCTTTTTTAACTGTAGAGATAGTGGGAGAAAAATTTAAAAAACATTAAGATCCTAACTGAGACCCTTTGTAATATCTGGTTCAGTGAACTGCTATTAGAGATACAAAGGCAAAGAGGACTGTGGAATTGTGATTTAGAAATGTTGTTTCATTTCGGCTTCCATGTTCTTAAGAAATAAGGCCTCCAGGTTGGGGCTGTAACTCAGTGGCAGAGTGCTTGCCTCGAACATGTGAAGCACTGGGTTCAATCCTTTGCACCGCATAAAAATAAATAAAATAAAGGCATTCTGTCCATTAACAACTACAAAAAAATATTAAAGAAAAAAGAAATTCAATAAGGCCTTGTTACTTATTGTGGATTGATCTTTCCCAGGAAGGATATATTTTGTGAATAAGATACTCCCACTTAACCGGTCCTCTGGACCGGCCTTCATGCAATTGACCCCAAACATACCCTATACATCATCCCATATGTACTAAGATTCTGCTCTTTGCTTCTATATGTCTCTTCCTTTTCTTCAGTTCAGTGGTCTTTTTAGGTTCTGACAAAGGTAAGAGTGTTTTTTTAGCAATGATTTCAAGTTCATCATCCTCTGGTCTATCCAAAGAAAACTAAATGGTTTCTCTTTATGAGACAAGGTCAGGTTTTCATTCAGCCGCCATTCCACCAGAGTAAGTAAGCACTGAATATCACTAGCTTGAATCCCCAGCATTTGGCCCAGAGAGGTTTCCCCAATAATTTCAAGACAAAATTGGGGGGTAGGGGGGAGCTACAATGTAAAAGGCAGGAATAAAGCAGTCATTTAAAACAGTCATTCAGAACAGGCTGAAGTAAAAGATGGATAAAGAAGGAAAGAAGATTGGGGGTGTAGTTCTGTGGAAGAGTGCTGGCCTAGCATGTTCTAGGCCCTGAGTTCCATTCCTGGCAGTGCCAAAAAAGAAGAAAAAAAAAGAATGAAGAATAATAAGGTGACACAAAATACTTCCTTGATTGGGAAATTTGTAGATCTGTCTTGAAGAATCTTGAAATGAAGAAATAATGGAGAAATAAGCTAGTCAGTGGTCAGAGGAAAAGAGGTGGGTACTTGGGAAAAAGAGAAAATAGAAGGAAGGAAAGGGGAGGAAAAGAATAAAGAGGGGGCTGTGGAAAAGGGTGAGAAGCAATCAGAATCAGCTAGAAGGAATCAGAAGAGGGGATGATTACCATCCAACTTACTGCATTTCTTGAAGAATTTATTGTTTTTTCAGCAGGCGTATCAACATGGTCTTGGTTTGGATGCCTGTGAATATTGTCATAAGGTATAAGACCTTAGTCCGCACGATCTTATCACTGTCCATCAAGCCCACAGCCAATGGAATTGCAAAAAGATGGCTTATGAAGTCCAGTCTCTCTAGCATCTCCCAGGCTAGCTCATGGATACATGGATTGGAATGAGTTGTATCTTTCAGCAGGTGATAGGCTGTCTCAGTGAACAACCTTAATGGTATTTGGTAAGTGGCAAACATTTGTACCAGGATATCAAAATATTTCTTGTATTTCTCTTCAGTTCAATAAACTGTGAGGTTGAGAATGGTCTCTACTAAATTTTCTATGAACTCTTCACTTAATTTTCTTCTCACCAAGTTTTGGTTTGTCATGCTTTTAAGGAAAGCCAAGGAATTTCTTTCATGCTCCTTGGATTTATCCTTCCGTTCACTCATTGAAACTTTCCTTTCTTCTGGAGTCTCAGGTGATGGTGCCAGGGGTCTTAAGAGTTCAGTCATGTCCCTATCCTTATCAAGGTAGGGTGAGTACAGATCATGGTGTAGGAAGACTGGGGTACCCTTAGGCCAAAGGCGGGCCCAGATCACTGAGTTGGGTATATAGCAATCAGGAGCAAAGAGCCATTGCTGCCCTTGACCAAAGAAACACTGTAACATATGATAGATGTTTAATCCATCCCAGCCAGCCAGCTGTAACTGAGCAGGAAGCACATGTGGATGTCTATTATACTTGGGGTCAAGAGCAGACAGAAACTGTTCTTTGGGTCTGTTTTGAATCACAGGGGACATATATCTCTCTTCCTCTACAACATGAGGCACAAAATTATCAAAGGCAATGACCCATTTGTTCCAGATAGACAAATTTAGGTACAAATACCATTTTAAACAAAAAGAAGAAGCTGGGCAGGAAAGGCTTGGGGACTTCTTGTATTTTATCTACATCGTTTAGGCTATCTAGGTAAATCAGCCAAGGTGGAGGGAGCAGTTTTAAACAGGATACTATGTAGATACTCTGATTGAAAGTCAAAAGCAGGTCACCCCGATTATTGGCAAAGCAGACTGGACCAAAATGCATTGCTGACTCCAGCTCGGTTACAAGTCCACCTTGGAAGTCCCAGACCCGGACTGAGCCACCTATAGCTCCTGTGACAAAAAGTTTCAGGGAAAGGCAGACATCAAATGAAGTGATAGCACACTCATGCAGGCATTTTTTTCTCTCCAAATGTCCATTTTTGTTTTGATTCGGATGATGTCAGAAAGTCTGGATAGCACCAGAGACACCAACGGCGGTTCTTACTGATGGCACCCACAGACCCTGGCAAGCGTATCACATGTAGTAGGGGAACACCACAGAGAATTTTGTTGATGGGCTTCAGGATTACCTTGCTCACCTGAATCAAAACCTCTGTCAGGTATACAGTGTTATCTGTGCCATAGGAACAGAGTAAGGAGTTTCTCTGGGAGCCTTCCAGAGTAGACAATGCTAACACTGCCACAGAGTGAAGGGTCTTCTCTGTTCGGGCCCAACTATAATGGGAGAGGGTTCTCACACTGCCACTGTTGGGTCCACAGAACATCAGTCCTTCTAGGCCCTTGTCCAAATGAGGCTACCCATAGGCCAGGCATGTTACCTTATCCCCAGGGTTTTCTGAAATATATACAAGACACTTGGTTGTACACGGACAGCGGGTTGCATCAAACACCAGCATCTCTGAGCCACCTATTGCCACAAAGAGCTCCTCTCTGACTGAGTCATAGGCCCAAGTCACAAACTTATCCATGACAAGTAGAGGCCAGGTAATAACCAGGAGGTTCCCTGTTTTACTGGAGACAAGAAGCACAATAAACCATCCTCAGTGGCACACAGGATGCGAGTCCAATTATGGCTACAGCAGATTCATTGCATCTGCTGGGGAGTAGAACTACAGACATTGAAGAGGCTATAAGAGTATGGTAGGCAGTACAAGGAGAAAGCAGAATTACTCTAGCAGAAAAAAGTGCATTATCAATAAACTGTAATTGTTGCAGATTCTCATCAATATTCAGTTGCCTCAGCAAGTTTCCAGAAGCAAGATTCCACTCCCTCAGTTTGCCTTCACTGCCTGCTGTTAGTAAAGTGTGAGCTTCTGGACGACTGTGGACACACATGAGGGATGGGCCTGGAAGCTGTGGAGGAAGTTACCTTGGTCTAAATGCCACACATGGATCTCTCCAGCCCTGTTTTCAGCATAGAAAGTGCCCTGAGACACACAAGCAAAGGAACAAGTGATGGAGGAGCCACTGGTTACAAGAGTGAACTTCTTTACTTCTTTCAACTGGCCCTGACCCTGGTGGGTAAAGACCCTCACCACATGCTCACACAGAGCCAGCAGGGATCCCTGGGGACCATTCAGGGGAAAACCTTGTACAAACTCATGACCTGGCATGGGCACCATTTGAGCTTTCTGGAGGCCTCTGCCATTTGGTAAGATAAACCAGGTAATCACAGCCCCCAAGGTGTCAGACAACAGCATCTCAGTTTCTGAGTCATAGCAGAGGCAACTGATAGAGAAATGACAAGGCAATATACCCAGAGATGTGAACGCTCGAAGGTGATCTTCAAAGAGTCGTAGGCGCATGTCACCACAATAAGCAATTAACATGTGGTAGGAACCTGTGTATCATTGCTTGGACAGGTGGCACTTTAGCCATGATATGAAACTTCTTTTTCTCAATTGTTCCTTTCATTTCTGCATCTTTTTTTCTGTATCCAAAGTACTGCCTAAAAAAGGATGATAGATGAAAGCCTAATCATGGGGGCAGATCATCCCAAAAGAGTGTGGTAGGGAAGGGCTGAGTATTTAGTCCCTGTTTCCTCTTGTAGATTAAGAAAAGTCATGACAGTTTGACTTTGGGAGTTTCCTTGTCCTAGGCACTGGTTATGTGATAGAAGCACTAGGTTTAAGGCCCTTTTCTTGGCCATCAGTCTACTTCATAGGGAATATGAATTCTGTGGCCTGATAACTAGAGATGAGGAAGGAGTACTGCATCCAGGTCAAATTGGGATGTGGAGATGGGTATTAAAATAAACCCCATCATCCTGAAATGAGGGTAGTTGAGGTATGGTGCATGGAAACTGGATTAAGGAGGAGGAGGAGGAAAAAACAAGGAGCATTACCTGCATTTGTTTTCCATACAGTTCTACCCAGTTTAAGGACACAAAACAGCTGACATCAATGAGTAGTAACAGACAAAAGCCTTGTTCTGGGGATGGTGAGATTCCTGGTATAGTCTCTCAGGCCAGTCACTCAGGACAACTACCTCATTCTTTGATTCTTCATCAATCTGAGAGAAAAGAAGTGACCTTATCTAAGAGGCCTAAGTCCCCACTCATTCATTTACTTAATAAATAGTTATTGAGAGATTAGTGGTCATTTGTTTTTTAGCTACTCAGGATTCATTCATCTGCAGCTGGAAAGCATTATTTAGGAGGCATCTCTCCCCCACCCTCACTTTGCAACAGAATCGTCCTTATTGATCAGAGCATCTTCTAGGCTTTCTAGACTGAGTTTCCATAAGAAAAGTAAGTCCTAATGTCCTAAGGTTTCCATTCTTTGTAATGAATTAATTTCTCTCCCAGTCACCTAGAACACTACTACTTATGTAACATTGAGAAAACGGCTCCTCAAATAATTTTTTGTGTTCCATGGTTCAGATAAGGAACCACAGTTGAGAAAGGCTGATAAGATCTATAAGACACGGTGATACAGTACTGAGCAAAACAAACATGGTCTTGGCTCTTAAGAGTCCAGAGCTAGAGAGGTCAAGTGCCTAGGACAAGAAAACTCCCAAAGTCAAGCTGAGTTCTATCCCTAGAACTGCAAACAACAACAACAACAACAACAACAACACACACACACACACACACACACACACACACACAGAGTCCTGTCCAGGGAAAACAGACAATAAACAAATTAACAACTGAACATATAAAGCAAATAAAGACAGGAATTCTACACAGTTCTATATGTATGTGATACAGGAATCCAAACATGACAAATATTCATACCTGTCACAGTTGGAACAACTTTTGAGCGCTCCTGCCTACAGCCAAAGGAACACTCCTGTCATAATCACACACGCACAATTTATTGCTTATGGGGAACTCATAATTCACACAAACGTAACAAACACCCACCACATGTGACAACTATATCTTGTGGCATGCACTACCTCACTATCCTTTTGTGTATCAAAGGGAATGTGTGTTATTCATAACATGGGTTTAGCTGTATTTCAGCTCTAAAACTCTGTATTCTGACCTAGTGGAGTGTGTATGTCAAGGGAGACGCATATCTTTTTTCTTTTCCTTTCTTTTTTTTTTGCTACTGGATCTTGAACCCAGAGATGTTCTACCACTGGGCTACATCCCCAGCCCTTTTTATTTTGAGATAAGTTCTCCCTAAGTTGCCCAGACTGCCCCAAACTTGTGAATCTCCTGTCTCAGCCTCTGGAGTAGCCAGGATTACAAGTGTGCTTCACTGCACCTGGCTATACAGACCATTTAATATGTTACATAGTAGAACAAAATAATATACACTTCCTTCCATAATGTAGCATATATCTGTGATACATGTACATGAACTCCCCATACCAATCAACCTAAACTGAGGCTCCTGAATTGCCCTTCTCAGCAGA
This sequence comes from Urocitellus parryii, assembly GCF_045843805.1. Lineage (NCBI taxonomy): Eukaryota > Metazoa > Chordata > Mammalia > Rodentia > Sciuridae > Urocitellus > Urocitellus parryii. The sequence goes on along the minus strand of NC_135545.1, from coordinate 14,844,390 downwards.
AATTTGGGCTATACCTGCCTCCTAAATAGTGCTCCATGAACTTAACTCTCCATATTTCTCTGCATCAGAATTTGTTATCTGACCATATAAGCTGGAAATCAAAATAGTAAACTAAATAGAAGTACTATACATCTTTTCTTAGAATGTCCATCATGGCTGTTTCCTGCATCCCTAAAGGATTTGGGACTATACTGTAGAGGCCAATATCTAGAGAAGAATCAGTCTTCTCTCTATATTCCTCATTTTCAAAGCTCAAGGATTTCTAGCACCTATTGTCTTTACTTATTCAGTGGCAGGAGCAGACTTAAGAGAAAGGACCTCATGTCTGATCTCACAACTGCCCATTCCTCTTCACTGAATCAGAAAGCTCATTTACATATCCTATTCTTTTAGTTAATTGCCATTTCCTTCCTTCTTCCCATTCTTCATATAAAAACTATTCATTTACTCATTCATATATGAAGGCTGTTCTATAAAGGGCTTTAAAAGATGAAAAATATCTTTTTTTAATATTTGGTTTTTTTTTAGTTTTCAGTGGACACAACATCTTTGTTTGTATGTGGTGCTGAAGATCAAACCCGGGCCACACACATGCCAGGCAAGAGCGCTACCGCTTGAGCCACATCCCCAACCCCGAAAAATATCTTAAACTCAAGCAATGTATCCATGTCTGATATTACTTCTGCGTACTCTTGTCATTTCTTCTTCCTTTCCTCTTGTCCTTCCATCCCAGTAAAATTCTGATTTTGTATACAGTGACCATTGCAGAGGGACTACCATGGTACTCCAAGGCTGGCACAGCCTTCCCTCTTCTTCTGAAGTGCAATTTGAAGCTTTATATCTGGAAATGCAGCAACTATCTTATAACCTTAAGATAATAAGTTAACATATTAAGGATGGTAGAAAAGAAAAAAACCTAGGTCCTTGATGTCATGTAAGACAAGGCGCTTCTTATTTGTTTAATCTATGTATGTCCATTTTCTGTTTACTTGCAACAGAAAGTATTCTAATTATACCTAATGCTCTAATCTTAATGTAGAAATGAAAACTGGGGAATATGGAGGACCTTTTCAGAGCTGTTCACATCTTGTCCATGCCACAGCCCTGCGCAGCAACAGGCAATTAGTCCAAACCTGTCATATGCATAGCTCTCCCATACATTACCTTTATGCCCTGCAGGGTCTTTTTTATGAGGAGTTTCAAATCCTTCCCCTCAGGAATAAGTCTCTGTGTGAAGATGATATCCTAGTGACATTCCAGTTCTTCATAGGCATCTTGGATTATAGAACCTATGAAAGGTAAGGATGACATAATCTCAATATCCGATGGTACACTGGAAATTAGGGAAATTGAGAAAGAGGGAAGAACAGGGTGAGCCAGAGAAGAGAAGGAACATAAGACTTTTCTATCAACAGGAGAAACTTCTTTGATTTAAAAAGACAGGTGAGGGGTCTGGGGTTGTGGCTCAGTGGTAGAGCCTATCACATGTGAGGTACTGGGTTCAATCCTCAGCACTGCATATAAATAAATAAAGTTTTTTTTTTTAGAAAAAGAATGCTTTAAAAAGGCGGGGGAAGGTGAATGAAATACTGATACTTACAACAACATGGATGAATATCAAAAACACTACAGGGCTGGAGATGTGGCTCAGCGGTAGCGCGCTCGCCTGGCATGCGTGCGGCCCGGGTTCGATCCTCAGCACCACATACCAACAAAGATGTTGTGTCCGCCGAGAACTAAAAAAAAATAAATATTAAAAAAAAATCTCCCTCTCTCTCTCCTCTCTCACTCTCTCTTTAAAAAAAAAAAAAAAAACACTACAAAGCCAGGTATGATGGCATATGCCTCTAATTCCAGCAGTTTGGGAGGCTGAGGCAGGAGGGTCTTAAGTTCAAAGCCAGAGTCAGCAACTTAGGCCCTAAGCAACTGAATGAGACCCCATTTCTAGAAAAAATACCAAATAGGGTTGGGGGATATGGCCAAAGGGTGCCCAGCTCAGTGGTTGAGTGTATCAGTTATCTCCCCTCAAAAAATGCAGGCACAAAGAGTACATACTATATGAGTTCATTTATGTGGAATTCTAGAAAACAGTAATCTAACCTATAAGGACAGAACAGATTAATGATTATATGGGGCCCAAAGCTGGGGGATTTCTGGGAAAGGATAAAAGTGAGCTTTTGGTAGTGTTGATAATGTTCTATATCTTGACTATGACAGTGGTTACATAGGTTTATAATTCAGTCAGAATTCATCAAAATGCACACTTCAATTTTATATACTTTATTATGTGTAAATTTATATCTAAATACATTTTATTTTTACAAAAATAGAAGTAAACTTGGAGTTTTATGAAGTCTGGAAACAGGAAAACCTATAGCTGGAGGTAACTGTTAGGTGAGCTTAGGTGATTCAGTTGTTGTACAGCTGAAATAATACAAGTTCTGGCTTCTCAGTCCTCCTCAACTTCCCTCATGGGGAAGCTCATGTTTGTAAACATAATTGTATCTATTAGCCAATGTCCTTCTTGCCTTCATGAATTTAAAAGTTACTCATTTGTTCAACAAATATTTCTTTAATGCTCAATATGTGCCAGGCTTTATGATGAGAGCTGAAGATAAATACTGAACAAGAATGATTATCTACCTGCAAGAAGTTAACTATTTAGTATAGAAGGCAGAGAGTGAACAAGTTGACATAGCTGTCCAATTTTGTCAAGATGCCAGATTAAAATAACTTTTTGTTTTCAGTTGGGAATTGAACCCAGGGGCTCTCTACCACTGAGCCCTTTTTTATTTTGAGACAGGGTCTCACAGATTTACCCAGGCTGGCCTTGAACTTGTGATTCTCCTGCCTCAGCCTCTAGAGTCACTAGAATTGCAAGTGTGCCAAAATGATGCCCAGTTCTAAAATAACCTTTCTGAAAACCTTACACTATGAATTCCCAGAAATTCTGGATAAACTAACAAATAGCTGAGCTCTAGAAGGCAGAAATGAAGAGGGAATGAGAGTGGAGCACCTTACAGAACTAAGTACAAATTGCTGTTATGATGGTCCTGAGGAAGTGTACTTATCAGAGCCCCAAACTGACTCTCATAGTTAGTGGCTTGTGTAGTATTACCCTGGAAAAAGAACAGCTAGACTTGGACCCATACAAGTGAAGCCTTGGGATACCTGACAAAAACAAACACAAATATACCTTGTGGTGATGTGGAGAGAGAGAGAGAGAGAGAGAGAGAGAGAGAGAGAGAGAGAGAGAGAGAGATATTAAAGTCTCAAAACCTCCCTAATGTTTCCTCTGATAATTTAAGACTAGGAGTTATGACTGGAGAAACGAGGCTTGCCTGATTCTTCATTCTAAATCCTAGGATAAAACTGATGAGGTTTGCAATGAGAGTCAGGCATTTCGCTTTAATCCCTCTTGACTTCCAGGAGGTACTCCTCTCTTTTCCCCTCCTAAAGCATTTAGAAAAACACAAGTAAGATAATGAAATTCAAAAGTTGTTATTATAAAGAATGAAGTATAAATTCAAAATGTTATTACTGTGAAAGGGTCAAGAGAAATGAAACAAATATGAGAGTCAGACTTACATTTATAATTTTAGGTTGTGCCATTTCTCTGTTTCTGTTTCCCTTTAGACTTCTCAGACTGAATAGTCTTGTTTCACATATGGTAGATTTCTTAATGAATTCACTAGAACCAATTCCACTCACTATACTCTCTCCCAATTGGGAAAATCTGTTGTTAACAATATACAATATCATAGGCTTCCCATTCATTTTTCATTTCCTCCTAGCTCACAGGCCTTGAGAGATTATATATATCCCTAATTCCATAAGAGACTCTAATTACAGCTTCTTATAGAAGTATGTCACTGGCTCCAACATCATAATGCAACAGACTCCCCAATCCCCTCCCCCAACACACATGCTGTGTCAAGTGACTAATATTACTAAGGACCTGAAAATCCCCATCTGAACTGTGCCTAGTGTTGGGAGGTTGGGGGGATCTAATGTTTTGTGATACGGATAAAAAGTCAGTATATTGCAGTGGTGGGATTTAAACTGATCTTGTTTGTACACTGTCTCTTAACAATGTCTTAAAGTAGAGCTCTAGATAAAATACAGCTAAACTTGAATCTGTTACCCAATTTAATTTGAATTTCACATATGATTTGTTATACACTTAGTCTAAAAAATTGTGTTTATCCACTGAAATTCAAAAACTGGGTGTCCTGCATTTTTGCTTGCTAAGTAAAATGAGACAATTGTATTTAAAATTACTATTATTCACCATTTTACAAGTGAGGCCACACAGAAAATGGCAGGACCTGAGAGACTCCAGGCATGTTCTCAGCTATTATGCTATTATCGCTGGATATGAGGGGATGTTCGAATGAGGCTCTGGCCTTTATGACAGAACCCCTGCATCAGCAGCCCACCTGTTCAGCGGGCTCTTTGTGGCTTAAAAGGGGGTCTCCAGGCTGCTTTTTACAATGGTAGCACCCAAGCGCCAGCAATCTGAAAAAGCCATAAAACCCCTATAACAAAAACAATAGAACATACATTACCCTCTACAGAGGCAAATAGGTGGGGCAAGGAGGCCACTGGAAGGCTAGGTTGAGAGTCTGGATTCGCCCCATGCTCTTCTTTTTTCGTCTTGATGTGGAAGACCTGGGTGAACCGTTTCCCAGGGAGGGGAACTGGGGGTCAGGGACACGTGTCTGGGGCAGATCTATCGCATCCTGCCCGCACACTGTGATAGCCTTGAGTCTGCAGATGCCACTACCACATTTTGGCTGGAAAGCACGAGAGACCCATCAACTACATGCGGGTACAAATACCCAGAGCAGGACCAGGACGCTCTAGGTAACCTCGGGAAGACAGCTTCAGAGCTGCTTGCGCGCGCCAACGAGGGGCCGAGCTATTCGAGAGCCCCGCCCCCGCCCCTCGCCCCGCCCCACTCCACGCCCCTGCCTGCCGCGGAGGTTGAGTGGGGCTCTCGCTCGCGCTCGCAGGGCTGCTGTGTTCGTATACCTCTCAGGCGCTCTTCATCCTTTTTATTTTGGGCTCCCCTCTCCAGGTCAGTACAGGACCAAGCGCCGGCCTTCAGAGCCGGACACTAGCAGGAAGGTACTAGGAGAGCAGAGTGTAGGTGGTGGGAGGCCGGTGAAGGGAGAAGCAAGCTCCTACCTCTGCCGTAGTGCGAGATTTCCCTGTTTAGGAGACTTCATCCTTACGGCTCCTTAAAACCGCGCTCAGCGATGGCAGGAGAACTAAGACTCCCAGTTTGGGCCGAGCGGCTAGACTGCATTTCCCTGCGCCCGGGACACGCACTTCCCAGGGCAGTGTCTGTCTCTCCAGGGGCGTGGCGGCGAGAATATTTCCACAATACTGCTCCGTTGTTACGGAAACTGCGGTTTCAGGTACGATCCTACCTAGTTCGTTGGATTTCGCGTTTTCCTTTAGTCTAACCTGACCCCCAGTGTCCCTTCTAGTAGATAATAGGGGGACTAAAGTTCCCATTCTCCCTTACGTTCGGGACTCCAAGTCCTTCCAGTTAGGCACTGAATTTCACCCATTTCAAAGTTCCTGATGCTTGCAGTTCTCCCACTTTGGAAACAAAACACACACACACACACACACACACACACACACTTTTTCCCCTTTGTGATCAGCTACACCGAAAGCAGAACTCCTGCCGCTAATTTCTCCTCCTGAACCCAACTAGGGTTCTCTACTGAACCCAACTAGAGTTACACTTCAGCACCTATGACTCTTCCAAAACTCCTCTTGACAAGAATATCCATAGCAATAATTAAAAAAAAAAAACATAGCCAATAATCATCTTGTTAAATTTAATAGTGAATTTTGAATTCTACTTAATTCTGTTAGGAGCACTTGACACAAATGATGATTCCCTCTTTTCAAATACACTTTCTTCTTTTAGTTTCCATAATATCATCCATTCTTGGTTTTCTTTCAGTCCTATTAATAGGACTAGTCTCCCATGTTGCTTCTTCCACTTTTTCCTAATGTTAGAGCTCCTCATGATTAAATCACTAGTCCTCTTTTTTGTCCACACTCCTTCCCTTGGTCATTTCATGGCTTCAGGTGTATTCTATATACCAATAATTGCCACACTTACAACTGTGGTCCAAACTATCCCCATACTCCTATATTTTATTTCCCCTCTTCCAAAATTGTTCTTCCCGAATCTCATCTCAGAGATCCATCAACAGTCAACCATACCCAGGGCAGAGGCCCAGAATTGACCTATACTCTTTCCCTTATCTCCAAAGTTCTAGCTTTTCTACTTGACAAATTTTTTTCTCAAAATCTCCATTCTCATCCAGAGTTTGTCTCCTAGGTACATACTAAGATATAAGAAACATGTCCACACAACAATGTATACACAAATGTTCATAGTAAGTAGCATTATAAATGCCAAAAAGGGGGGCTGTAGCTCAGTGGAAGAGCCCTCATCTAGCATGTGTGAGGCCCTGGGTTTTATCCTCAACACCACATAAAAGTAAATCAGTAAAATAAAGGCACTGTGTCTGTCTACAACTAAAAAATTTAAAATAAATAAAAACCCAAAAGTAGAAACAATTCAAATGTTAATGTCATTCAAATGATGAATGGATGAAGTAGGGTGTATCCATACAATTAAATATTATTTGGCAATTTAAAAAAGTGAAGTACTGAGTCATGCTACATGTTGGGGAAGCAGTAAGAATGGACCTTGGGATTGAATCACTTGTTTACCCAGATATAAAGAACCTACAAAATACCAGTTGTGAACTCAGAAGGTACTACTTTATTCTACTTAAGTGTATGCATCAAGTCCATGACCACTTTGGAGTATTTTAGGCTCCACAGGGGAGGGCAAGGGTTCCTTTTGCTGCCTTCTTTGGCTGATAGCAGTACCCATTAGCCATGGGGAACTGATACACTCTAGAGATGAAGTGTTATTCCATCTAATGCTTGACTCTGTTTCCTTGGCAACTCTAGTACCAAGACGCAGTAATGATCTTTGCTATAATCCTAATAGCTGGAGTCCTCTAGCATTGGTAATGAATGGTTAGTGTCAATGCTATAATATGAATGAACTTTGAAAACTTAAGCTAAATCAAAGAAGACAGTCACAAAGGTCATATATCTTATGATTCTCTTTATAGGAGATGTCAAGAATAGGCAAATCTACCAGATGCAGAAAGTAATTTAGTGTGTTTTCCTGGGGCTAGGGCTGATTGATTGGGAGATGGAGGGGTTCATCATATTTGAGGATAATGAAAATATTGAAATTGATTGTAGTGATGCATGTACAATTATGTGAATATACTAAAAGTTATTGGGGTATTCACTTTAAATTTATATACTCTATGGTATATAGGTTATTATTAAAGCTGACCAAAAAAGCTTCCAAGGGTGGGGGGGAAATCCTCTTCTATCTCTGTACCTTCCACTCCAGTCCATTCTCATCTCCTCAAATACTGCATCTAACTCCAGATTCTCCCTGTTCTGTCTACTTTATACCTGGAAGTCAAAAGGATCTTTAAAACATCTGATTATGCCATTAAAGAGACCTTCAAGGCCCTCTATTATCTAGCCCCTTCCAGCCTCCTCAGCTTAATTTCACTCACTCTTTCTCTCTGATTCTTCACACTATTTGCTTTTTTTTCTGTCTTCAATATGCCATACTTTCTCTCACTTTTACATATACCCCAACTTTCTAACTCCTTTGTACCTTTTAAATCTTATCTGAAACCTCCATCTCCTTAGATGCTGCTGACAGGTTTTTCTGATATATATTCTAATAGTTTCCTGACCTTCCCCATCATTATAGTGCCATTCCACAAGAGTAGAAACCTTGCTGCTCAGAATATTAATGTATATTGAATACTTTGGACAGTCTATCACAGACAATATTTGTTGAGTCTTAGAAAAGATGGTAAGCTGTTAATTTCATTTACAAAATTATTCATAACCAATAATACAAGTATTCAATAAGTAACCTGGGCATAATCCTTGATTCTTTGTTCTCCCTCACCTTTTCTACTTCTCTCTTCACTCATCCACATACCTTATTATAAGCCATAAACAACTAAACATGTTTCCTTGAACCCACTATTGCCTCTAATCCAGTCTTCTCCCTGTTCTGCTCTTGTGTAATTTTCTCAGAAGTATCTTCTGGTTCACTATTCTCCCTTCACTTGGGTCTAATCTACTACATTTATTTGTTGGTGGTACTGGGGATCTAACCCAGGGATGCATGCTAGGTAGGCACTCTACCACTAAGCCACATTCCCAGCCCTATTTTAAATTTTATTTAGAGACAGGTCTCACTGAGTTGCTTAGCACCTCGCTTTTGCTGAGGCTGGATTTGAACCCACAATCCTCCGGCCTTAGCCTCCTGAGCTGCTGGGATTATAGGTGTGCCCCACTGCGCCCGACACTGTATTATTTTTTGATGACAGTACATTTACTTCATTTACTTTCCAGAAGTTCTATTTGGCTCTTTTCAAATATACCTCAGGTTTTATATTTGTTTTGATATCTTTATGTATCCTGCATGCATCATTTTTACAAGTTATTTAAAAATCCTGTCTGATAGTTCTGGTCCACAGCTGTGGACCTATTTGAACCTACACTTAGTCTTCACCTAGATGTAGATTAATTCTCATCATATTATTCTCTCAAACCCCATGTCCAGTTGGTAGTAAAAAAAAAAAAAAAGTGAAAGGGGAAAAAAAGGAAGTGAAAGGCATAGGCTTCCCTCCTTTTCTGTTTTAATGTCAAATGGCCTCACCCCTTAATGTGATCCAATGGTGAAGTCACCAGACAGTACGGTTAGATCTTGATGAAATTTTTTCCTTTATTTCCTCAACACTCAGTTATTAGGAACTCAAGCCAACAGTATGCAGAGCTATGACTGGGCAAATAAGAGTCAGCTCCCACCATACTAAGGGGCAGAATGCTAGGTCGTCTGATTCTAAAATCCATTATTTTCCCACTGTATCAATACTTCTTATATCAATGCAAATATACATTAGTTTTTGTGACAGGTACTTTCCATCATACAGTTTTTGTAAGAAGATGGTGGATGGGAGGCCAACAAGGAAGGGGACAAGGAAAGACTCTTCTGCCTCCAGGACTATACAGGGTGAGCACCACTGGATTCTGAGTTTTCCTATTTTTAGAAATACGTCTGATAAACCTTCCTAGAGAAACAAAGCTTGGACGAAAGGAACACATCAAATCACTTGTGGCAAATAAGAATCTCCTCTTTATTTCCCATATAGAAACTAGTTTCCAGATCTGGGTTGGAAAGGGCTTTGACCTGGTTCTAAATCTTTATGGGCCCTAGCATTGAGGGTCTATATTCTGATCACCAGGCATTTCTTCAGCTGAAAATGAAAAGTTCTGACATCCAGCCAGTCCTGAATTAGAGAGTGGGAGTAAAGATGTAGGGCAATTCCTTGGTCAGGTGAATATCAGCCTGGGGCAGGCTCTTCCAGGCAAGTTCCAAGATTCCATACTGGGCAATGCCTATGGAAAGGAGAGTATGCACGTTATTCTGTCCAGGGAGGGGTATTACACCCTGGAACTTAAGAGGTCTTCTTTGGGTGTGAGAGCCCCCACAAACCAAGCAATAGAATAACCGCTCCCCAGGTACTAGATCCATGGCCTTTAGGGCCTCTTTGTAAATGATGTCTTGGGATTGAGGTTCCTCTCTCAGAAGCAGGTCTTGTAGCAGCCTCTGGATTTGGGGGGACTTAAGCTGGTACAGGTCCATGAGCTGGTGGAACTCTTTCATCCATGCAGTTGTATCACTGGCATATCGCTGCTGAAGCATCCGCAAAACATGGTACATGGCCACAAATGTCTCCCATCGAGGTACCTCTTCTTCCTTTTTTTTAGAGATGGGCTGTGTCTTCTTCTCCAACTTGGGCAATTTGGGAAACCTGCCCTTACCCTTGATATCCCATAAGTCCTTTTGAAATATTAGTGCCAGGGTTTGTTTTTCCACAGAGGCATGGGGATCCAGAAAAATGTCTTTTGTGGTAGGATAAAAGTATTGTGTCTCCATCTCTTTGAGAGCATCTGATAACTGCTGTATTCGTCTATTTCTGTAAGGCTCCCCCAGAAGATGCCAATTTATAGCCTTTGGGTCTATAAACCTCTTGGTCACTAATGGGGGCTTTGGTGTGGGGACAGCCAAAGGTTCTAGCCAACTCTCCTTTTCCTTTTTTTTTATAGGAGGAATCACTTTTAGGCGTTTTGGACTCATGAACTCCCTACTGGATTTTAAGGTGCCTGTGCTTCGTGATTCCATGGCCTGCTTGTGGGTGTACACAATGGCTTCAAGTTTTGCCTGATGCAGCCATTCTAAGTCTCCCTTTGAGGTGAGGTCTTTGAGGAGCTGACACAGTCTATGGAAACTATCCCTGGAAAGCTCTTCTCCTGCTTCCATCTGTTCTAGAACATTGTGGATCCACTCTACATCTGAGAGGCTTGCCTCTGGATATTTCCCAGCCAGGATTTGAGCGAGAGAGAATTGTACCTTAGTCTTTCCAATGAGAGATGGATGACGCTGCAAAAACCACTTCCACTTGGTACGTAGTAGTTTGCGTTTCTGAGCTTCCAGGGTCTCTTTAAATATGTGGGGCTTGAGTGGTGTCTTTATGTCCTGTTTTGGGGACTCCAGAATTTTATCTAAAACATATAGAGATGTGGGCTTATATATTGGTAACAGTTCTTTTTCTTCATCTATCACCTTTATCTTTGGGAATGTTCTAGATGTCTTGAGTACTGTTCCCAAGGATATCTGTTTTTCCAATAGTGGTTCTGGTATCTTCTCTCCCATCTCCAGAGCTTCTGAGATGCTTTTTCTGGAAGGGCTTGTGGCCTTTTCTCCCAAGGATATCTGTTTTTCCAACGGTGGTGCGGGTATCTTCTTTCCCATCTCCAGAGCTTCTGAGATGCTTTTTCTGGAAGGGATTTTTCTGGAAGGGCTTGTGGCCTTTTCTCCCAAGGATATCTGTTTTTCCAGCGGTGATGTGGGTATCTTTTTTCCCATCTCCAGAGCTTCTGAGATGCTTTTTCTGGAAGGGCTTGTGGCCTTTTCTCCCAAGGATATCTGTTTTTTCAGTGGTGATGCGGGTATCTTCTTTCCCATCTCCAGAGCTTCTGAGATGCTTTTTCTGGAAGGGATTTTTCTAGAAGGTCTTGTGGCCTTTTCTCCCAAGGATATCTGTTTTACCAACGGTGGTGCAGGTATCTTCTCTCCCATCTCCAGAGCTTCTGAGATGCTTTTTCTGGAAGGGATTTTTCTGGAAGGGCTTGTGGCCTTTTCTCCCAAGGATATCTGTTTTACCAACGGTGGTGCAGGTATCTTCTCTCCCATCTCCAGAGCTTCTGAGATGCTTTTTCTGGAAGGGATTTTTCTGGAAGGGCTTGTGGCCTTTTCTCCCAAGGATATCTGTTTTACCAACGGTGGTGCAGGTATCTTCTCTCCCATCTCCAGGGCTTCTGAGATGCTTTTTCTGGAAGGGATTTTTCTGGAAGGGCTTGTGGCCTTTTCTCCCAAGGATATCTGTTTTACCAACGGTGGTGCGGGTATCTTCTCTCCCATCTCCAGAGCTTCTGAGATGCTTTTTCTGGAAGGGATTTTTCTGGAAGGGCTTGTGGCCTTTTCTCCCAAGGATATCTGTTTTACCAACGGTGGTGCAGGTATCTTCTCTCCCATCTCCAGAGCTTCTGAGATGCTTTTCCTAGAAGGGCTTTTGAGAACATCCAACTTCATAACACTGCCTTTGTCTAGAGGGACACCTTGTACTACAGAAAGGATAAGTTTCCTTCCTAGTAGTTGCTTTCCTCTTTCTTTTTGTAACTTTAGTAGTTCTCTTTTTAAGATCTCTTTTTTCTTCACCACTTCTTCCAGTGATCTCTTTTTTTCTACCTCTTCTGTCTTACTCTTGCTTTCTTCTTCCTTTTCTTCCTCACTCATGCTTTCTTCTTCCTCCTCAAACCCTCCCTCCTCCTCCTCCTGTACTGCCTTCTTTTTCATCTTTTTCTTCTTCATCATCTTCTTCCTCTTCTTTTTCTTCTCCTCCTCCTCCTCTTCCATCTCCTCCACCTCCTTTAGCTTCTCCTCTTCCTCTCCTTCTTCCTCCTCCTCCTCCTCTTCCTCTCCTTCCTCCTCCTCCTCTTCCTCCTCCTCTTCTTCCTCTTCCTCTTTCTCTTCCTCCTCTCCTTTTTTCTCCTCTGCCTCAGATAAACTCTCTTGCTCTACTTCATCTAATAGGTTTTCTATTTCTTTAGAAAATATCTCTTCACTTTCCACCTCATCTGTTTGACCATAAACCTGTTCCTTTGGGGTAACAACTCCCTTTACCTGTTTTCTCTTTCTCCTCTCTTCTTTCAGGAGTGCAATTTCTTCTTTTATATCCTCTGTTATTTCTTCCCTGTCTTCAGCCTGTGCGATTTCTCTATGTTCCCTGGCTAATCTTCTTTCTTCCTCAGCCACTCTTTTCTCTAGTTTTCTCACTTTTCTCATTTCATTGGCCAGTTTTCTCTGTTTATTAGCCAGTTCCTTCTCATCTGTGGTCATTTCTTCATGTTCCTTAGAAAAATCCCACTCTTTGCTATCAAGTTTCTTCTGTTCCGTGCTCAACATGCTCTCCTTAACAAAGAGTGACCTCTTTAACTTGGTCAACTTTATTTTTTCCTGGGTTAGTTGCCTTTCATCACTGATAAGTTTTTGAAGATCCTTTAAGATTCTGCTGACTTTTCTTGTTTGCTTGGAAATATCCTTCTTTTCTTTCCTTAACGCTTTGGCTAACTTCCTTTCTTCTTCAGCATGTAGTCTCTGCCCTCTAGTATATTCCAGTTTTTCTTTGGCAATGTTCCTTTTCTCTGTAGCCAAAATCCTATCTTCATAGATTAGTATCTTCTCCTCTAGTGACAATTTCTTCTTCATTTGTGCCATTTCAAGCTCAGTCAGTTTTGCCTGTTCGGGGATTTCTCCCTTTGTGGAGAGCATTTCTATCTCATTCAACCTTGTCCTCTCTTGGACTACCTTCTGCATTTCTGTGTTCAATGCCTTTTCTTCCTTAGCAATATCCTGCTCTTCTCTGAGCAGTTTCTTCTCTTGAAACATTGCCTTCTTCTCCTCAGCCAGCTGCATCTTTTCCTGGGCTAATTTCACCTGTTTTTCACCCAAAATTGCATCTGTTTGAATCAGTTTCTTCTCTCTAGCAGCCAGTTTTTCCTTCTTCTGGGCTACTGCCTCCTGCTCCTTTTTCAGCCTCTGCTCTCCCTGAACTACTTTCTCCTTGTACACATCCATCTTAATCTTTAATTGAGCTAATTGCTCTCTCCCCTGGGAAATTTTTTCTTTATTTTGGAGGAAATTATTTTTCCTCTGAGCCAATTTTTCTTTTTCCTGAGCCAATTTCTTCTTTTCTTCGGCGAGGTTCTCCTCTTTCTGGACCAGTCTCTTCTTATTCTGTGCAAGTTCTTCCTTGTTATGGTTCAGTGTTTGCCATTCCTGGGCCAGTTCCTCTTTGCTCTGCATCAGTTTCTCCCTTCTCTTGGCCAGGTCTTTCTCTTTCTCAGGCATTTTTTCCTTGTCCTGGGCCAGCTTATCCTCTTCCTGGATCAGCAGCTCTTCTTCCTGAGCCAGCTTATCCTCTTCCATAATCAGATTCCCCTCGTGTGAGGCCAGTGTCTCCTCCTCCTGATCCAGTTTTTTCTTATTCTGTGCAAGTTCTTCCTTGTTATGGTTCAGTATTTGCCATTCCTGGGCCAGTTCCTCTTTGCTCTGCATCAGTTTCTCCCTTCTCTTGGCCAGGTCTTTCTCTTTCTCAGGCATTTTTTCCTTGTCCTGGGCCAGCTTATCCTCGTCCTGGATCAGCAGCTCTTCTTCCTGAGCCAGCTTATCCTCTTCCATAATCAGATTCACCTCGTGTGAGGCCAGTGTCTCCTCCTCCTGATCCAGTTTCTTCTTTTCTTCAACCAGTCTTCCTTCTTCCTCAATCAGTGGAATTTCTTTCCTAGCCAGTTCTTCCATATCCCATGCTAGTCCCTTCAATTCTTTGCCCAGCTCCTTTTCTTGCCCTTCTAGACTTGTTTCCTTATAGGTTAGTATGTCCATTTTCTTGCCCAATACATTTTTTGTATCAGCTATTTTCTCTGCTTTCTTGGCTAGTTTCTCCTCTTGTTGAGCTATTTTTTCTGATTTCTTGGCCAGTTTCTTCTTTTTCTGGGCTACTCGTTCTGCTTCCTGGTTTAGGTTCTCTTCCCTTTCAGCCAGTTTTTCCTCTTTATAGGCAAATGTCCCCTCTCCCTGGGCCATTTTCCCATCTCTCAGGAATGCTTTCAGATATTCTTGGGCAAGTTTTCTCTCTTCCTGAGCCAGTTTTCTCTCTTCTTGTGCAAGTTTCTCTTCTTCTTTTGCTAGTTTTCTCTCTTCTTTGGCTCGTTTTCTTTCTTCTTTGGCATGTTCCTTGTTTATCCTGGCTTGTTTCTGTTCTTCCTGGATCTGTCTCTGCTCTGCTGTGACCAACTCTTCTTCTTCCGACTCCTCAGACACGTCTTCCTCCAGGCTCCATTCTTTCTCATCCTTGGATTTGGATGGCATCAATCTTTCCCATATCTGTCTCCACTCATCCCATGTCAGCTTCTTCTTCCCCTCCTCATCTGGCATTAGCTCCCCTTCATCCTCCTCTTCCTGAACATGGCTACTGTCCCATTCTTGCTTCCATTCATCCCAGGGTATCTTCCTCTCATTGTAGGCCTGTCTCCACTGATCCCAGGATTTCTTCCATTCCTGCCATGACAGCTTCCTCTCAACCTTATCTTTTTTTTCTTCTGGCTCAACCACTTCCTTTTTGGGTTTAGCCCTTTTCCTAATTTGTTCAATTACCTCTCTCTCTTCTTTGATCATTTCCTTCTCTTTTTTACTTACTTTCTTTTCTTCCTGACTTTCTTTTTTCTCTTGCCTAGATACCTTCTTAGAGGGTTTCTTTTCATGTTTCTTTTCTTCTTTCTTTGACTTTGGTTTTCCCTTGACTAGGTCACCTGATTCTAAAAATAAAACTTTCTTCTTTTTGCTTTTTTTTGTTATCACTTCTTCCAAGCCTTGCATGTCCTTTTCTTCCTTTTGCTCTTCTTCTTGTTCCTTTGATATCTCTTCCTTACCTCTAATTACCATGTCTTCTCTAATTGCTTCTTCATGGATAGAAATTGTTCTTTCCTCTGGCCAGACTTCATCCCAGTCCTCATCCTCAAGTACTTCCTCGCTTTCTTTCTTCAGCACTGGGCAGATCTTCTGAAAGAGTTCCCAGCTGGGTCGCCGATCTGCCAGCATCTCCTGAGCCACAGTCACTATCTCCCTGTTTAGATCTTCTGACATTTTTGTTTGGGAACCAGATATCCTCAGGGTCATAAGACGACACAAGTCATCCCGCCATGTGGAGATATCTCCAGGGATAACCCTCTGGCCAGCCACTCCAGAAGCACCCCGCCCAGAGACTTTAACTTTTTTTGCAACTGGTTTTTCCACGACAGGATATAGAGGTTCCTCGATGAACTCTTCAGGTTCTGATCTTTTCTTCTTGTGCACTTTTTTGGGTTTCTGAGCTGTTGCTTTCTTGCCTCTTTTGACACGTGTTTTCTTCAGCATCTTCAGGGTCAGGGCAATGTGTTCCTTTGAGGAATCTCTATCTGAAAGTTCAGCCTCTCTTGAGCCTTTTATTAAACTGACAGTTGAAGACCTGGAAATTATGTCCTCTATCTCAACTGGTACCTCTTCACTTTCACCCTCTACAGGACCTGGCTCTATGCCAGTCTGTTTAGTGTCTCCCTCTTTCATCCTTCTGAGACTTCGCAACCATTTTCGGGCTGCAAGGAAAATCAGGAGATGGAGGTAAGAAAAGTGTAAGAAGCTAAATGAAACTCTTCCCAAATCTAAAGTAGGCTAAGAGGAACTCCTATAGAAGAAGTAGCAAGAGAGAAGGCTAGGCCTTTAAAGGGAAGGGGGAGAAAAGCATTCTTCTTGCTATATTCTCAGCATACCCCACAATCCTAGAGAGAAAGGCCTTGGAGTCTTCCTGGGTTTGGGTGGATTCTTCCAAAGAGAATTCTCTTCTAGGAAAGATCTTTTCATTTTTCTCTCTTCCCACCTATTATCTCTTGACCCATCATATCCCTAACTACCCTGCCTCTTGGAGACCCTGAGGCTTGGAACCGATCACCCTGTACATACTCTGCTTTCTGCCTCCTCCTCGGCTCCGTTTTGGACCTTTGCTGGGCTTGAATTCATATTCTTCAGAAAATGAAAGATGTTGTGTAGGAGGGTATATTTGCTCAGAAATCTTTGAGACATCCAAAGAAAAATCAGGTTTTTTATCTCCTTTTGCCAAGGTCAGATTTTCATTTAGTCGCTGCTCCACTTGAGTGTGAAGGATTTGGAGATCTGAGGGTCCCATCCCCAGCAGAAGATCCAGGGATTCCTCCCCAACCATCTCTTGCCTATGAAAGTCAAAGGAGAGGAAGAACTTTACTGAATCAAGAATAAGAAGGAAAATGGGGAGGAAAGAACTGCTGCGGAACAGTCAGGGGGCTTGGTGAAGTGACCACAAGAGAGAGTGTAGGTAGATGTAAATGAAGACCAAAAAGAAAAAAAAAAAGTTTAGGAAGCCAAGATGGCAGTGACTGGAGGGATCTATATGAGGGCTCTATCAGGAGCAGAAAAAAATAGAAAGTGAAACTTGAAGGGAGTAGAGGACAGACAAAAATAGGCAAAGAAATGAAGAAAGAAATGGCCATCAAAGATAGTCTTAGAAAAAGGTTATAAAGAGAAGAAAGACCAGGAAGCGCTAATAAACAGGGATGAGGGAACTCTAGCAATGAAAAGGAAGGGGAAAATGTGGGAAGGGGAAAATAAAATAGAAATGAGGAAGGAGCTAGGTGTGGTGGTGTACGTCTAAAACCCCAGCAACTTGGGAGGATGAGGTAGAAGGATCAAAAGTTTGAGACCAGCCTCAGTAACTTAGCAAGACCCCATCTCAAAATAAAATAAAAGGGCTAGGGATTAGTTCACTAGCCCTGGGTTCAGCCCCCAGACTGAAAATAATACTAGTAGCAGTAGTAGTAGTAAATAATTGAGGAAGGCACAAAAAACTTACTGCATATCCCTGTAAGTTTCTTCTTTCTGGATCAAGTTTAAGAGTGAGGTCTTAGTGTGGATTCCAGTATCGGCCATAAGACTTAGTGCCTTGCTCCTCACTCTTTGGTCCTTATCCATTAATCCTTGAGCCAGAGGCAAGGCAAAGAGATGAGTAATCATTCCTAGACGCTTCAACCCTTCCCAGGCTAATTCTCGGATCAATGGGTTAGAATTAGTCGTATCATCCAGCAGACGATGGGCTGTCTCAGAACGCAGGGGTGGAGACACCTGATAAGAGGCAAAGATTTGCCCTAGTGCACCAATGCAGCACTGGTACTTCAGTGGGACAGCATGGATCATAACACCAAGGATTGTCTCAATCAGGCTACTAACAGCTATTTCATTCATTTCACTCATTTTTCTTCCCAGCCAACTTCGATTTGCTGCATCTGTAAGAAGACCCTCGTTTATATCCCTGATTATTCTTGATTTTATAAGGCTTTCATCCTCCTCCTGTGCAAATTCTCCTAGATCACTTATAGCTCTTCCCCTGCCATGCCAAAAGAAGAATGGTTCGGACTTTTCCCATTCCAATTCCCGCATAGGTGAGTGCAGATTGCACTGTAAGTATATTGGACATCCCTCTGGCCATAGACGGGCACGGATCACTGAGTTGGGGATGTAGCAATCAGGGGCAAGGAGCCATTTCCTCCCATGACCAAAGTAGCATCGCAATATCTGATAAGGGTTGAGTCCATCCCAGTAAGTCAGCTGTAACTGGGGAGGAGCCACATAATGGGTATGGTGAGGTTTTTTCATCTCTGTCCCGTCAGTTCCCGTCTTTTCCAAAGTATCATGTGTGGTGGTGCGCAGTAATACAGGGCTTCCGTTTTTATCTTCTTCTATGACATGTGGCACAGAATGGTCAAAGGCAATGGCCCGCTTATTGACAAGAGTCTTCAGACCCACTAATTCCTGTTTTCTACGAACATGGTAGATATACTTGGGCACAAACATGGTCTCAAAGGAGAAGAAAAAGCCTGGTATAAAAGGCTTAGGGGCTTCTAGTACTTCATCTGTCATAGTCATAAAGGAAAGGCGGGACAGCACAGACGAGGGAAGCAGTTTTAAGCAAGATACCAGATACAGACTCTGGTTGAAAGTCACAAGCAGGTCACCCCGATCATTAGCAAAGCAGAGTGGGCCAAAGTGCAGTGAAGAGTCCAGCGTGGCTATGAGTCTACCATGAAAGTCCCATATCCGGACAGAGCCATCAA
The DNA here is from genome assembly GCF_045843805.1 of Urocitellus parryii. Taxonomy (NCBI): domain Eukaryota; kingdom Metazoa; phylum Chordata; class Mammalia; order Rodentia; family Sciuridae; genus Urocitellus; species Urocitellus parryii. The sequence continues at coordinate 14,825,940 of NC_135545.1, read as the reverse complement.
TACCACCTGTGACAAAAAGACTCAAGGGCAAGCAGACATCAAAGGATGTGATGGCACATTGGTGCAGAGGCAAAGTCTCAATGAACTTTGAGCTTTCCTGTGACACAGAAGACAGAAAATCATGGAACTTCCAGAGACGCAGGCGGCTGGTGTCTGTGATGGCACCCACAGACTTAGGCAATAGTATCAGGTGTTTTAGGTGACAGCTACTGAGAATGCTGGCAAGGGGCTGCAGTTGTACTCTGATCTCAGATAACACAGCTTCTGACAGGTGTATATAGTCATCCATTCCATAGGAACAGAGCAAAGTGTTTTCTCGGCTAGCAAGAATCCCTCCAGACATTGTAGAAAGTGCCAGAACAGCCCCAAAATGCACTAATTTCTCTACTCGGGCACAGCTGTGCTGGGAGAGCACTCTTATCATACCACTCTGGTGCCCAGAGAATATCAGTCCTTCTAGCCCCCGGCCCAGGTGGAAATGCCCATAAGCCAGGCATTGTACAAAGTCATGAGAATCTGGTGATGTGCCTAAAAGATACTTAGCTGGGCAAGGGCAGCGAGTTGTGTCAAACACTAGCACCTCTGAGCCACCTGTTGCAACAAAGAGCTCCTCTTTTCCTGGATCATAGGCCCAATCCACAGCATTGTCCAAGATTGAGAAGGGCCAGGTGAGAATCAGAAGCTCCCCTGTTAGTGGGGACACAAAGCGCAACAGGCCATCCTCTGTAGTACACAAGATCCGGAACCAGTTTTCTCCACAGCAGATTCTACGCACCTGCTGTGGAGTAGAACCACAGACGTTGAAGAGGGTATAGAAGAAGGGCAGACGGCGCAATGAAAAACTATGGGTAGTTTGGCAGAAGAAAGTAATGTCATCAATGAACTGGAGGTCGAACAGCTCCTCACCAAGTTCTAGTCGCCGAAGCAGGTTACCTGAAGTCAGGTTCCACTCCTTGATTGTGCCTTCTCTGCCAGCTGTTAGCAGGGTGTGGGCCTCTGGCCGGCTGTGAATACATACCACTAATGAGGAATGGGCCTTGAAACTGTGGAGGGGATGGCTTCGAGTGAGGCTCCATACCTGGATTTCCCCACTCTTGTTTCCAGCATAGAGAAAGCCCTGATCAATACAGGTGAAGCAGCAGGTGATAGAGGAGCCACTGCTGGATAGGAACTTCTTTGCCTCTCCCAGCTGGCCTTGGCCCTGGTGCTCAAGGACCCTCACTACAGTCTCACACAGAGCTAGGAGGGAGCCGTTGGGGCCATTCAGCATGATGTCCTGGACAACCTCGTCACCAGGCATGGAAAACATGTTGGCTATTTGGAGGCCCTTGCCACTTTGTTCAATGACCCAGGTGACCACGCCTCCCAGGATGCCAGACAGAAGCATTTTCACTTCTGGGTCATAGCAGAGGCAGTTGATATTGAAGCGGCAGGGCACTATGCCTAGTGGCTTGAATGCCCGAAAGTGGTCTCCAAAAAGCCGCAGGAGCAGGTCACCACAGTAGACCACGAGGATATGAAAGGAACCTGCGTGGACCATTGACTGAATGGGTGGCAGTCGCTCAGTCATGGAGAATGTTTTTTTCTCAACCATGTCCTCAGATTTGCTCTTCATCCATACTACAGCCTAGAAGATAATAAGACGGAAACTGCCTAGAAATGATAGGAAAGGAGGAAAGGCCCAGATATTCAGCTACTTTTCCCTGTTCTTTTGCTAAGGAGGAATTTTACCCATGTAATGGTAGGTGAAACTAGGGAGAGGTGGGAAGCTTGGGCTCCTTTTCCTATACTTAGCCTGTTTAGAGGACCCCAGAAGTTTACTCAACATGGAGACTGTAATTGGAGGAAGGATGAAAGGGGAATCATAGGTCTAATCATATTCAAGGTTGAAAGCTATCTGGGCATGGTCCCTTGAAAAATAGACTAAGAAGGAGAAGAAACGCAGTTTTACCTGTATTTCTTTTGTGTAGGATGTCACCCAAGAGAGGGAGGCAAAGAAGTAGGCCTCAGTGAAGTAATGACATATAACTGGCATATTTTGAGGATAACGAGATTCTTTAAACAGTGTCTGGGACCGGTCACTCAGCACAATTATTTCTTTATTTGAGTCATCTGAAGGCTATAGGGGAGAGAGATATGGCATTAACAAAGAGGCCAGGGCACACACTACACACTACATAAATTGTCAACAAATCACGTTGACTAGGCATGTTGGCACAGTCCCATAATCCTAGTGACTAGGAAGGCTGAGGCAGAAGGATCACAAGTTTTAGTCCAGTCTTGGCAACCTAGTGAGATGTGTCTGAAAATTAAAAATAAAAAGGGCTGGGGATGTAGTTCAATAATAGAGTGGCCCTGTATTTAATCCTCAATAATGCAAAAAAAAAGTCACAAATCAATTCCCCAAATAATTTATCCTGCCCCTCCTAACTCCTGCCACATCTACATGTGTACATCTTAGCACTTAGAGGACATCTCCACTTCACAAGAGTGTAACGGATCTCCTAACACATGAAGGAACCAGACTCCTCTAGGTCCTGTATGAGCAGATTTTATAATGTGAGCACAAGGAAAAACTATGTTCTTTCCAACCTGAAATTAGCTACACCTGTCCTCACAAAAGTATATGTGTCATTAAAGGCATAACATCTAACAAATTACCCAAGTAAGTACATCACCTTATAGCCATGTGTAATATTACAGTGTCCCAAAAATCAATGTAGCTCTAAGTTATTAAATCTTAAAAATGCACAAATAAGACTTTTTAGGACAACCTATCTGGCAGAAGAACAGCACATATATGATATGTATTATAGTGATGGAACATGAGCTGTGAAATATACACCTGGGATCCATTTGTACACAGCCAGCAATAGCAAAACTGAGGTTGACAAATGTTATTTCTAGCACTTCCTTTTAGGATCTCTCTCTTCCCAGAGGGTTGGTTCCCGTGACAATGCTTCAAAGTATTCACTTCCCACATCAAAATGTCCTTTTAAGGGGCTGGGGATGGGGCTCAAGTGGCAGCATGGTCGCTTGGCATGAGCGCGAGGCACTGGGTTTGATCCTCAGCACCACATAAAAATAAAATAAAGATATTGTGTCCACCTAAAACTAAAAAATAAATATTTTTTAAAAATGTCCTTTTAAGAAGTCTGTAAACTTGGGGCTGGGATTGTGACTCAGTGGTGGAACACTTGCTTAGCATATGTGGGGCCCTGGGTTTGATCCTCAGCACCACATAAAAATAAATGAATGGAATAAAGGTATTGTGTCCAACTACAACTAAAAAATATTTTAAAAAAAGAAGTCTGTAAACTTATTTAGAAACTGATGGCCCACTTCCTCTTAAGGCGACAGCTCTCTTGATGGTCTACTCTGTTTATTCTTGCTTTCATGGAGAGTCTATGACTCTTCTGAAGTGCTTATTACTGTTAAGATAGAGGCTAGCCAATAGCATGTTTATGCCACATTACCTTTTTTTCTTCTATGATGTCATTTACAGCGTTTTTAAAATCCTTCCACGTGGGAATGAGTCGGGGGGACGACATCACCTAGATTTCCCCTTGGTCCTCTTCAGGATTCTTGCTTAAAAATCTGTGGGAATCCAAAAGAAGATTTTTAATCACAGTTACTTTTCAAGGAAACTAGGCATCAGAAAGCAAGAACTTTGAACATGGGTTTCTTATACACCTTGTGAATGTCAGAAACTATGCGCGAGACATATCTTCTCATTTAATCTTCATTATGCTTCAGTGAGGTAGGTATTACCCCATTTCACAGATGAGAAAACTTACTCTTGGAGAGGATAAATAAAGGAGTTGGGATTGAATCTTAGCGTTTTCTTATCTAGGATATTATAAGCAAAGGAAACAAACTTAGAAGAGGGGCTAGGGAAAAACACCTTCACAGGCAAATGATGATTCTTTGCTGGTTGTGGCGTATCAGGAGAGCAATTTATGAGGACCCTGGGGTTTTCAAAGTGTGGTCTCTGGATCTCCTGCACCAGGATTCCTGTCAGAGGGAGCAACATCTTCAATTACAGATTCTTTTTTAAAAAATATTGTTTTTTAGTTGTAGTTGGACACAATACCTTTATTTTTATTTATTTATTTTTATGTGGTGCTGAAGATCGAACCTAGAGCTTCGCATGTGCTAGGCAAGTGCTCTACCGCTGAGCTACAATCCCAGCCCCCCAAATACAGATTCTTATCCCAGCAACTTGGGAGGCTGAAGCAGGAGGATTACAATCCTCTGCCAATCTAGGCAACTTAATGAGAACGCTATCTTAAACTAAAATTTAAAAAGGACTGGTGATGTAGCTGAGTGGTAAAGCACCCCTGGATTCAAAAACAAAACCAAGAAAGAAAGAAAACCCTAATGCAAATTCCTGGGCCCCTTCTGAATCAGAACCATGAGGTAAAATCCAGGAAACTTCATCTGTAAAAGCTCTCTAGGTAATTCTGTTGACATTCAAGTCTTAACTACTGAAAGAGGAAGTAGAGGTAGGGGACACCTGGAATTAACAGCCCTACATAACAGGCTTCCCAAGGCTTGTGGCAGGAGGGAATAATTTTTTTTCCCCTACCCGCCTCTCTTAAATCAGCAACAGCATTTATTATTATTATTATTATTATTATTATTATTATTATTATTATTATTATTAAGTTGTAATTGGACACAAACCTTTATTTAATTTTATGTGGTGCCAAGGATCAAACCCAGTGCCTCACATGTGCTAGGTAAGTGCTCTAGCACTGAGCTCCAGCCCCCATTCACGTAATAATTCCTTATAGAAGATAATCTGTTCATTGCCCGCTTCCCTGTTCACTTCTCTTTGGCCATTGTGAGGACAAACTTCTATGTTTCATAGTTGGATTGTGAATAAATCTCACTTCTAACAATGCCTTCTATCAAGCAGTTTGTCATACTGGTGTGACAATGGGTTTGCTTTTTTTCATTAGTGAAATGAAAATGCCAATCTTTAATACTTTGCAGAATGGGTGCAAAGATCAAATAGGATTATTCATGTAAAACCCCTTTAAATATACCCTGATGCAGAACAATGACAATTGCTGGTTTTAGGCTGACCTAGTCCTGAGACAGATGACTACTCATTTCCTTTCCTACTTTGTACTTTTTCAGTTCCTCTGGAAACATAACAGCTGAGTTTATAGTCTGGCCAGCAGAGGGCAATGGAGGTCAACCTTGCCTGCTAGATCAAGAAAACATCAGCAGTTTAGAGAAATGATTGCTAAAGTGTGTTCCCTGGCCAGCAGCATCAGTATCACCTGAGTACTTGTTAGAAATACAAATTATTGAGCCAAACTCCAGAACTATTGAATTGAAAACTCTGAGAGTAGGGCCCAACAATCTGGGTTTCAACAAGCTCTGCTGCAGATCTTTTGCACCCTCACATGTGATGTTACTGTTTTTTAGTGTATTAAGAATTCTCAAGCCAATCCCTAAAAAACAAATGCCAGATAAGGAGAGCAACTAAGAACAGAGCAGGGAGGAAGAGCATGAGAAAAAGATTAACATTAAACAGGGACGAGAGGTGGGAGGGAAAGGGAGAGAGAAGGGAAATTGCATGGAAATGGAAGGAGACCCTCATTGTTATACAAAATTACATAGAAGACGATGTGAGGGGAAAGGGAAAAAAAACAAGGGAGAGAAATGAATTACAGTAGATGGGGGTAGAGAGAGAAGATGGGAGGGGAGGGGAGGGGGGATAGTAGAGGATAGGAAAGGTAGCAGAATACAACAGTCACTAGTATGGCAATATGTAAAAACGTGGATGTGTAACTGATGTGATTCTGCAATCTGTATACGGGGTAAAAAATGGGAGTTCATATCCCACTTGAATCAAATGTATGAAATATGATATGTCAAGAGCTTTGTAATGTTTTGAACAACCAATTAAAAAAAAAGAATTCTCAATCAGTATGGCCTGGGCCTCCCAAAGCAAGGTCAGCAGAACCCATCTTCTGGTATGACTTAAGTCTCGGTTTGTGTTGTACAGAGACTAGATGATGGGATTTGGGGGAAAGCAGCAAGCAAAGCTTACCATCAGGAGTGGGGATGTGGCTCAGTGGTAGAGTGCTTGCCTGGCATGTGTAAGGCACTGGGTTCCATTCTTAGCACCACATATAAATAAATAATTAAAATAAAGGTCTATTGACCTTTACTAAAAAAAAAAAAAAAACTACTATCATCATCTTGCATGTATAGAGTGGTAGAGCCCACAAAAAAAAAAAAAACTTCACATTTATTACATCATTGTTGTTATTATTTTGGTGGTAGTGGTACTGGAGATTGAACCAGGGCCTTGAGCATGCTAGACAAATGCTCTGCTACTGAGATATATCCCAGCCCTTTTATTTTGAGACATAGTCTTGCTAAATTGCTAAGGCTGGCTTTGAAGCCTCAGCTTCTTGAGTAACTGTGATTATGGGTGTACACCACCATGCGTGGTTCCTTAGTTGGTTTTTTTTTTTTTTTTTTTTTCGTACCAGGGAGTGAACCCAGGGATGCTTAATCACTGAGCGCTTTTTGTTTTTTATTTTGCAACACTAAGTTGCTTAGGGTCTTGCTAAGTTGCTGAGGCTGGGTTTGAACTTACAATCCTCCTGCCTCAGACTCCCAAGTTGTCAGGATTACAGGCATGCAATCACTGCACATGGCTTTCATTAGTTGAAGTAATTCTGAGTGGTTGATCTTCTTTTCATTGTACACATGAGCAACATGCACTTGGATGCATTTGATGCTACACAGGAAAGATTGAAGACTAAGAGCCATTTCACAATTCTAGATTCTATATTAGAAGAGGACGAGGTTCTGCCAGATGATACTAAGGAAGCTCTCTGAACCCCAAATCCACTCATAGTGGGAATTGGGGACTTTAGTGTTCCTTCTTTCTCTTTCCATTTTTCTAGGCTGAATGCTATGTTCCTATTTCCCCCCATTTTCTTTCCCTTCATCTCTACATTCAATACTCATTTGGACGGTCTTTTTTTTAATTATTTTTTTTAGTTGTTGATGGACTTTCATATTTATTTATTTATATGCAGTGCTGATGATAGAATCCAATGTCCCACATGTGCTAAGCAAGTACTTCACCACTGAGCTACAACCCAGGCCCTCATTTAGACCACATTTAAGGGGACAGCATGATCTGCTTAGATCTTGAACATCAGTGGATGGCTCTATGGGCCAGCCCTATAGCTTGGGCTTACCTCACTACTTCCTTCTGGAGGCCCAAGAGTTGAAAGTAGTCTTCTATAGCAAATTTGCAGTCACTACCTTTAGTTCTTGTTGTTCCATATATCTTCTTTGGGTCCTACTTCTGGAACAGGGCTGGGGAGTGAGTTAGAAAAGGCCTTCAAAACCCAGGGGTTTATGTGTTCAAGTGATTCTCCTGCTTCAGCCTCCAAATTGCTTGTGCCTGACTTGTATCTGTTTAAAAATACCAAGTACTGTGAGTACATATAACAAGAAAACTTGACCATCCAAAAGGAGGGTGGTGAGTGCTCCACAATTTGAGGCAGGGCCATGCATGGTTTATACAGCCTTGCAGGTAATGTCTCACAGGGTGCAAAGTCCAGCTGGCACCAGAATGACCCAATCACAGAAGCAAACTTGGCCTACTCTGTTCTTAAATGACATTATTGATAAGGAGCCCAAGTTTGTCCCCAGGGCTTTCAAGAAATTTCATAGTTAGGGCTGGGGCTGCAATTAACTTAACCTTATGGAAGGAAACAATTTTCTAGGCTGACAAATACATTAACAGGGTTTGCTAGTTTCTTTTGGGTAGAAGAGTTACCCAGTATCTTTGGGAGTAATGATAGCTAAATTATGGAATCATAATTTAGCTATCATTACTGTAAAGTGGTAACCAGGCATGTTACACATATTGTTTAAATTCTTAGGATGAACCCATAATTTAGCTATTATCCCCTCTCCCTTTAATACTTTTTTTTGGTGGGTCGGGGTACTCGGGATTGAACCTGGGGCACTCTACTACTGAGCTACATCCCCCTTTTTTGTATTTTATTTAGAGACAGAGTCTCACTGAGTTGCTTAGTGCCTCGCTAAATTGCTGAGGCTGGGGGCTGAGGTTGTGGGTCTGTGGTTAGAGTGCTTGCCTAGTGAGGCACTGGGTTCAGTCCCCAGCACCACATAAAAAAATTTAAAATAAAGGTACTGTGTTCATCTACAACTAAATATATTTTTAAAAAATAAATAAATTCCTGAGGCTGGCTTTGAACTCACAATCTTCATGCTTCAGCCTCCCAAGTGGTGCGTTTACAGGCCTGCACCACTGTGCCTGGCTCTAATACATTTTTAAGAGGTAATGGTAAAAATTATTTAAAACATCCCAAGGGCACTATAAGGAACAGAAAATCACCTTGTCCTGTTTCCTCTTCACAGAGGTGACCCTGGTTGTTTTTCCTGTATCTATCTTTCTCTGTTGGTACTAGATATTGAATCCAGGGGTGCTTAACCATTGAAACACATCCCCAGCCCTTTTTTATATTTTATTTTAAGAGAACGTTTCTCTGAGTTGCTTAGAGCCTTGCTAAATTGCTGAGGCTGGCTTTGGACTCAATCCTCCTGCTTCAGCCTCCCAAGCTGCTGGGATTACAGGCATGCACCACCTAACCCAGCTTTCCTGTCTTTCTAAAGGTGTTCTGTACATACATAAGCATATGTGTGAAAACGATTCTTTTTTCTATATGATAGTATACTATGTGCAAGGTTGTACACATTTGCCCTGATAGTATACTATGTGCAAGGTTGTACACATTTGCCCTGATAAGTAGAGATTAACTCATTCATACATATAGCTTTACCTCATTTTTCAAAAGTTGTCAGCAGGAGGGCATTCTACTGTGTGGCTGAATTATTTATTTATCCGAATGTCTATTAATGCACATCAGGCCATTCTATTTCCTTTCAACATATTTAAATATATTTCCATTCTGTGTAACTTGGAATAATATTTTGGATATATTTGGGCTAAATAAGTTATTCAAATTGTTACTTGTTTTATGTAGAATTTAACATTGCACATGTAACTTGCATTACCTTTCTGTGAAATAGTACTGCTTGTCCTTGTCACTGTCTGGTGGTGGCCTATATCCCTACTGAACTGAGAGCTCTCTGAAGGAAGGAACTTAATCTGTCAGGTGCAGAAGTGCTCTGGAGACGGGAGCTGCACCTGACAATGGAGTAGGTGCTTAATAAATTTTTATTGAATGAATGGGCAATGAATGACCCTCTGCCCACTCCCAGGAAGAAATACATGCTTCCCAGCTCCAACTCGGATGGAGCATCTTCAGCAGGCTGAGGTAGGAAGGGTACTGATGGGCTTCTTGACCACAGTCATGAATTCTAGTCAATTTCCTCAGTAACCCAGATAGAGGAGTGGAAATATTGAAAGAAAGAAAAGGAAAGGAAAGAAAGAAAGAAAAAGAAAGAGAAAGAAAGAAAGAGTGGGGCACGGTGGTGCACACCTGTAATCCCAGCAGCTCAGGAGGCCGAGACAGGAGGATTGCGAGTTCAAAGCCAGCCTTAGCAACCGCGGGGCGCTAAGCAACTCAGTGAGACTCTGTCTCTAAGTAAAATACAAAAGAGGGCTGAGGATGTGATCAGTGGTTGGGTGCCCCTGAGTTCAATCCCCAGTACCAAGAAAAAAAAAAAAATCGAATGTTTGATTTTGTGGGCACGTAGTCTAATTTTGGACAAAATTTCCCAGGCGTGAATACTCAACACCTTCCAAGGGTAATTTAGTTACCAATGAATGAATGGAGAATAAAGCCTGGGCAAGTCCTCTAGGTCGTGGGCCTGAGGCTCTCATCGGTGGAGATTTCTGCAGCCGCCAAGGCTGGGGAGAGACCACAGACCCAAGGCCTCCGGCACTCGGGCGTCAGGGCCCTCCGCGTGGGCGGGAGGGTAGGCGTGACCGCCTCTTCACCGCAGGGGCCCCGCCAATTATCTGCGACGGGATTCCCTACAAGGGATGGGTACGACGTGTGTAGCAGCACCCAGGAGCTCCTCAGGGTTCACTAGGAGACCTAGGGGGAGCGTCTGAGAATCTACCTTGCGGATGCTGGGAGAGATGTCGGTCAATAAAACGGTCAGCCCCGCAACCCCTCGCCCAGCAGACTGAAAGAGGTGAGGGGCGTGAGTGCGCGTGCGCTCTGGCGCGCTCCCGGAGCGCGAGCGCGCGTACGCGCTCGGAGGGGTTAAAAAACAACAAAAATCGTCCCGCGTTAATTTAGGCCGGAGTCGGCCGGTGAGCGCGCGTGCGCGAATCGTCGCTCTCGCCCACTGGCCCTCTCCGAGGGGGGTCTAGCGCACGGCTTGGCTTCCTTGGCGCTTCTGGAAGCTCGCGCCCTCGGGGTAAGTGACTCACGCCTTGCGGAAAGGAGGGTAGAGGGTTAGCTGAGTGAAGGGAGGAGGCTGACGGCTCTGGGGGAAAGGAGAAACAGCTCTGGCAGGGCGACGAGCGCGTCTCTTAGGCTGGCGTCGGCACGAAACGCCACAGACACACTCACGCCCCTCGGGGCTGCGGAAGTTCTCCGGAGACCGGAGCCACACGGAGGCTATCAGTGGACTACGTTTCCCAAAAGGTGGCGCGGTGGCGCGCCTACTGCTCCCGGCAGCCCCCGCGCGCCCAGCCAGCTCTTTTTCAGCTCGCTGCCTCTTAGTGAGAAACTACAGTTCCCAGGAGGCCTTGCGCGAGGCGGCTTGGAAGTGGGCAGCCTGGAAGTCACTCGGGCCACTGGAGCTGGCGGCGTCTCCAGCGAGCGGCGCGGAGCCGAACGCCGCGGTCGAGGGCCCCGCGGGGCGGGCAGCCGGGACGCCCAGGTGTGTGGCTTCAGGTGCAGAAGCGGCCTTGCGCAAGGCTGGTGGGGAAGAATGCTTGGCCCCCGGGGGGTCAGTGCGGGCGGGCGACAGGGCGACCGGCTGGGTATGGGCACCGGCTGGGGTGGGGGGGCGGTTCCGGGATTCACGCCCTCCCGACCCGGCGGGACTCGGGCCGGCATGGCTCAACTTTCCAGACGTGCAACCAACCCGGCGCTGTGGTGGAGAAGCTTGGAGTCGGGGAGCTGTGGGTGCACGTTCCGGCTCCGCCACTCGGGAGCTGTGGTCCGAGGAAAACGCGCCGAACCTCAATTTTCCCTTCGATAAAACGGGGAAGGAGATTGTCTTTTGCTGGGGATTCTGATGGGATGCTGAGATCCTGCGAATAAAGCATTTGCTTCACCGAATGTACTTATGTGTTTGCGTTGTTGGCTTCTGGAGAGATGAGGCGAAGATGGTATTGATTGCATAGGGTGACGGTTAGTTGAGCGTGTTCCTGTGAGGAGCCGAGTCCAGAGTTAGCACTCAATGCAGGTAGTTGCGGTTATTAGATTATTTTGTGAAGCACTTTGGTTTGTGAAGCAGAGAGACTCAGATTCAGATTTAGCCTAGTGACCTTGGACAACTGACTTCACTTCTCAGAGCCTCGGTTTCTCTGTCTATAAAATGGAGAGTTAAATAGCATCCACTTCATAAAGTTGCTTTGAAAATGTTTTGAACATACCACGTTTGAAATGCTGAGCGCTGCAGCTGGTATATAGTACTGAGCGGAAGGTATCATTTATTCAACGTTTTCCTAGTGGCCCATAAACCCTCTGAGAGTGGGGCTCTGGCTGTCGTCTTGGTTTTCCCAGCGGGCCAGACTTAACACTGGTCCAGTTAATTTCCCCTCCTGTGATCTCATTTATAAAAATGGACAATAACCGTATCACCCTCAGAAGGTTGTAAGGATTTGCGGAGATTGTATTCCCAGTCTGAGCCATCCCTCACTAAGTAGCAGCCCTTATGTATTATAATTGTTCTACTTCAATATTCTCCATCTGGCCCAGAGATGCCTAACTGTGGGCTGTGACATGACAGCCCTGAGCTCCCCCTTTCTTTTTCTCCCAGCCTCAATGTCCCATCTGTGAAATGGTAGTCATAGGACTTTTGTGCCAGGATTGTTCTGTTTTCCAGAAGATAATTCATCTTTGGTGTTTAGCACAGGGCCCAGCACATATTAAGCACATATTAACAAATGTATCGTTTTTCTTTTTTCCATAGTAGGCCCTTTCCTCTTCTGTTTGAACCTAGAGAACAGAGTGAAAATGAGGTCAGTGTTTCTTTCCCCTTCCCCCAAAGTATACTCACCAAGAACTAAATAATGGAACATTCTGTAGTATAAAGGCCCAAGAAGAGAGCATGGCGTTCTGCCATCATCAGTCCCCTGCATATAGTCTTACGCTCCAAGCCAGTATCTTCACTCCAGTGCCTTGTTATTTTTTGGTGTTGGGATGGAACCCAGGACTTTGTACATGCTAAACCTGCTATCGCTGAACTATGCCTTCAGCTCCAGGGCTTATTGTCCCAGAGTGGCCAGCTCTTGACTGTGTCTCAAAGCCACCCTAATCCCTTGAACTCCAGCTGTGGAACCTGCGCTTCCTTGATGTCCACGATGACTGTATTTGGGCACCGTGAACTCAACATGACCAACCTGAACTCCTCTTCTTCTCAGATCCAGTAGCCAGTATCTCAGCAAATGAGCCAACCTTGACCCACTTGCCCAAGCCAAAAACTCTGGAGTTGTTCTCCTTCCACAGCCTTCCCACAAGAAGGCAAGAAGTATGGAGTTGCCATGTCACAGAAACACCATTTCATTGGCTTCCTCCTTGGTCTCCCATATGATGGACACTAGAAGTTCCTCCAGTTGCCGGAGGTGGCTTTTTCTGGTAGGGTTGAGTTATTTAAGTCACCAAAGATTAACGTAGGTAAACACAGATATTCATAAGGGTCAGAAAACTCAATATGGACTTGGCTAAACTGCAGTGGCTCAGTGGCTGCTAATGTAGCAGGAAGGCCTGGCTTTCAGGGATCCCATTTCTTAACTTTTAGCCTGGCAAAATCAGGTGAGTTGTTATTTTCTTTCTGAAAATTTATACACTTGTCAGTCAGATCAGAATTCCAGAAACTTGTCATTGTGATTTTTTTTTTTTTTTTTTTTTTTGGTACTGGGGATTGAACTCAGGGGCATTTGACCACTGAGCTACATTCCCAGCCCTATTTTGTATTTTATTTAGCACCTCGCTTTTGCTGAGGCTGGCTTTGAACTCATAATCCTCCTGCCTGAGCCTCCCAAGCCACTGGAATTACAGGTGTGTGCCACTGTGCGTGGCTGGGATTTCTTTTGGTGATGGAAATGTGTGGTCTCAATCAAATTTGTGATAACCATCAAATTTGTCTGTTTTTTTGTGTGTGTGTGTGTGGAAAGAAGGCGGTGACTTTAAAAAATTTTTTGCTTGGTCTCCACTGTTAGTGACAACAGCATGTGTTTTTTTTTTAGCAGTCTGTGTAGAATGGTTAAAGAATTAAATGTGAGTATGTTTTTCAGACATTGCAGTTGTTAGGTGGTAATCAAAAATGGACTTTAGAATGTGCAGTGATTGGTGCTTTTTTTATACAGATGTATTTCAAACTTAGGTTTACTATTTTGTGAAATCTAAATTAAATGTACATATGTTTAAATGAAAGAATTCATGGGCTGGGGTTGTGGCTCAGTGGTAGAATGCTCACCAGGCATGCACGAGGCACTGGGTTCGATCCTAAGCACCACATAAATGTAAAATAAAGATATTGTGTCCACCTAAAACTTAAGAATAAATATTAAAAAGAGGAATTCAATGGTTATTTCCTTTAAAGGATTTGTTTTTAGCTGTTAGAATGAGAGGATTGGACCATTTTGTGCATTGATATTTTCTTTAACACTGATGTGACTCCTGTTTTCTAGGATTGCTCTTTCTGGTCATGGCCTTAATTCAAGTATGTATATGAGATTGGTTGAATTTGGCTTTTTGGGGGGTGGGTGCGTACCAGGAGTTGAACTCAGGGGCACTCGAGCACTAAACCACATCCCCAGCTCTATTTATTTTTTTGTATTTTATTTAGAGACAGGGTCTCACTGTGTTGTTTAGCACCTGGCTTTTGCTGAGGCTCGCTTTGAACTTTCGACCCTCCTACCTCAGCCTCCTGGGATTAGAGGCATGCATTATTGCTCCTGGCTTGAATTTGGCTTTTAAAAAGCTATGCAAGAGGACTGGGGTTGTAGCTCAGTGGTAGAACACTTGCCTAGCATGTGTGAAGCACTGGGTTCAATCCTCATTAAAAAAAAAATAAATAAAAATAGAGGTATTGTGTCCATCTACAACTAAAAAAATTAAAAAAAAAAAGCTATACAAGGGGCAGGGGATGTGGCTCAAGCGGTAGCGCGTTTACCTGTCATGCGCGGGGCGCTGGGTTCGATCTTCAGCACCACATAAAATAAAATAAAGATGTTGTGTCCACCGAAAACTGAAAAATAAATATTAAAAAAAGCTATACAAGAAATACATGCAATTTATGACAAGTCAAATGATAAGAGATAGAAAAATAATAAGTGCACCCTTCATTCCAAAATTCCCATCCATTCATTCAGATTGAGTATTAATTGTCTATTGTCAGGTTTTAGAGATTCAGAATGAAAAAAAAAATGGTTATGCACTCAAACTACCTGTATTTGTATCTTGAGTTTTTAAATTAATGATTGAGCCTATCCCTTCCAGTTGTTACTTATAGGCCCCTCCCGAGCCTCTCAATATTGAGGATTGAACCCAAGGGTACTTTATCACTGAGCTATATCCTTGGTCCTTTTTTATTTTATTTTGACACAAGGTCTTCCTAAGTTGCCTAAGCTGTCCTTGAAATTGCTATCCTCCTACCTCAGCTTCCCAAGTAGCTGGAATTACAGATGTGGGCTTGACTTATTTGCTTAGAGGCTGTACCTGTATTTTTTTAAAAAAAATTTTAAGATTTCTTTTTTAGTTGTAGATGGACACAATACCTTTATTTTATTTTATTTTTATGAGGTGTTGAGGATCGAACCCAGGGCCTTATACATGTTAGGTGAGCGCTCTGCCACTGAGCCACACCCAGCCTTGTGCCTATATTCTTCAGTATGGAAAGAACCATGTCTTACTGCACCATTCCCCTATTGGTAGACATTGAGGTTGTTCCTGAGATCTCTTATACCTTACCAAACATAAACCCAGTAAGGCTAAATGGCTTTAAACACAAGCTGTGTGGCATAGTGCTAAAATGCAAACTCTGGGGCTATATAGCCTCCATTTATTCTGACTTTGCCCCTGTGCTAGTTGTAATACCTTGGGCAAGTCATTAGTCCTCTTGGGTCTTAGTCTCTTGATCTGAAAAATGAGCATGATACTGGTACTTTCCCAATGGGGCAGTTGTTGAGAGAGGGTTCAGTGAAATAATCTGTGCTTTTAGGGTAGAGCCTGAAACCATTATTACACATGATCTTTCAGTTCCTAAGTAACTCAAAGCCCTCTGGGGCAGGGCTTGCAGGAAGAGCCAGTTATTAGAAATGCCAGGTAGAAGTAAAAAAAAAAAAAAAAAAAGCAGGAACCTATCTACTTTGAAAATGTTAGGCATCTAGGATAAGAGATCTAGCTGCTCTGGTATGAAGAGAGAAGTGGTCTGAAAAGGAAGGTAGGAGCCAGCAGGGTGGTCTGGTGGGGGTGAGGAGCAGAGGTATAGCATTAGTAGGAAATATCTCTCCTCATATTTACAAAAAGTGTGTAGTGGTTGAAAGGTGGCTTAGGTGACAGACAGATCTGGGTTCCAATCCCAGTACAGCTACTAATTTGTAAGGTGTGCATTGAACTTTTTTCCCTTCATTGACAAAATAGGTATGATAGTAGTCTTTACCTCAGTGGTTCTTGGAGACTGGTGAAGTGTCTGTAAGACTTTAACCCACTGGACTCTCGTTAACTGTGTATCATTAGCTAGTATTCTTATTTTATTCAGTTGACAAATTTATTGAGCTCCTACCTTGTACCAGGTCCTATTCTAGGCACTGGGGATTCATCCAGGAACAGGACAGACAAGATCCATGCACTCATAGGGTTTGCATTTTAGCTGGAGAGACACATAAAAAATAAGATAATTTCAGATATTTTTTAAAATTAAAAAAAGAAAAAGTGAGCCTGCCACTTTCAGATGGTTATAAGTATGATGGAGAAAATAATAGGGTAAAGACTAGAAAGTGGCTGATGGGCAGGAATAGTGGCAGAGAAGGGGTGATTACTGTTGCTCACGTGGTCAGAGAAGGCCTCCCAGGAAGTCATGTGAGCTGAGCTCTGAATGAGCAAGAGGCACTGGCTATGCCAGGAGCTGGAAGAAGGCCCACCCCTGGGCCTTTACATGTGCTGTAAAGGTAAAAGTGCATTTGTGACAAATAATATCAGCATGATTGGAAAAGTGTGAATTTCTGTTTTTCAAGTTTATCCTACTTTAATTTTTGTTAAATAGTAATAATGATAGCACTAACATTTACCAACTTTTACTCTGTGCTAGATGCCCTTCTAAGCATTTCACACATGTCCTTAGTTAATCCCAATAATTGTTCAATCATAAGTTAATTTTATTGAACTCATTTTACAAGTGAGGAAACTGATTCCAGGCTCCTGTACTTCACACTCTTTCTTCCAAGGCCTTCTTTACTAGGTAGAGCAAATCGAGGAAGTGGACAAAGTATTTCCTTCCAATATTGTTTGACGGGCAAAGCGCTGCAGGAGCAATCTGGGATGTTATGGCATCACTTCTGCTGACAAGATATGATAGGGTGGGTTCCTGTTGGAATGGCTTGTTGGTTGCTTCAAAACCAAAGGCTCTTCAGCAGAGCTGACTGCTTGACTGTCACATCAGCATGAAATAAGGTGTGTGGTCTAAGAGTGAGCAGGGCTTGTGTCTCATTTAGGTGAATTTTGCAAGGGGACTTGGGCTGCAGGGGACAAGGTGTTAAGCACCTACCCAACCTTGTGGATTGTTAAAGTGTCACACTACAACTCAGCAATTAAAATGATGCCTGGCTCTGCAGGGGTCCCAGGTCCCTTATCTAGCACCATGACCCATGTCCGTTTTGATTTGGTGTAGTCTCGGCTTTATAGATTGTTAAATACTTTGAATGAAGGGCAGCCCTGGTTAGATGCAAGGACAGTAGTGGGTGCTTTGAAGACTAGAAGTGTGGAGAGCATCATCCATCCATCCATCCATGAAACGTTTCTTCTAATTAGCCTTTGTGCCAGGTGCCACGCTAGACACTGAGAGCATAAAGTTGAATAAAACACTGGTTCTCAAGGTCCACAGCAGTGCTGTTCATCAGAAATATAATGTGAAGGGCTGGGGTTATAGCTCAGTGGTAGAGCTATGCTTGCCTCACATGTGTGTGAGGCACTGGTTTTGATCCTCAGCACAGAATAAAAATAAATAGCTGGGTGTAGTGGCGCACCCCTGCATTCCCAGTGGCTGAGACAGGAGGATCATGAGTTCAAAGCCAGCCTCAACAAAGTTAGATGCTAAGCAACTCAGTGAGATCCTGTCTCTAAATAAAATACAAGATAGGGTTGGGGTTGCGGCTCAGTGGTCAAGTGCCCCTGAGTTCAATCCCTGGTACCAAATAAATAAATAGTGTCTATCTACAAGTAAAAAAAAAAAAAAGTGTGAAGAACTGGGGGTATAGCTCAGTGGTAGAGCACTTGCTTAGCATGTGTGATGGCCTGGGTTTGATCCCCAACACTTTAAAATAAAATGAGAATGTGAGCCACTGATGAGGACCACATTAATGTAATATAGCACTTTCTAGTGGTCACATTTTAAAAAGTGAAAAGAAACAAATTCATTTTAATGATCCCCCACTCTCCTTGCAGGGGATAGAACCCAGGCTCAGGCATTCTAGGCAAGAGCTCTGAGTTATACTCTCAACCCTAATGATATATCTTATTTAATCCAAAATAACATTACAATATATAATCAGTATAAAAATTGAGATATTTTATGTTTTTTTCTTCACATTAAGCCTTCAAATTATAATGGTTTGGTTTTGTTTGGGATGGGGTCTTAAAATTCCATCAAGCCCAGGACCTCCAACTCCTGGGTTCAAGTGATCCTCCTCTCCTGCCTCAGTCTTCCAAGTAGCTGGGACTATAGGTGTGTGCCACCGTGCCTGGCTTAAGATTTGTGTTTCACACTGGCAGCACATCTCAGTTTTCACCAGCCACATTTCAAGTGCTTGGGAGGTAGGTTCAGCTGATGGCTACTGCATAGTCCTGGTGTGAGAGACTCAAGTATATCAAGGGTGGTGGTTGATAGGTCAACAATGGTATCCCTGGGTTTGGGGCTTTTTGGTTTTTGTGCTGGGGATGGAATCCAGGGCCTAACACATGACCACTGAGCTACACCCCCAGCCCATCCCTGCTTTCTCTTGGTGAAGAAGGGTAAATGAGAGATAGAAAGCATCTTTACCATCTGCAAGCAGCACAGTGGGCCTTATAGCTGCCATCCATCCCAGGTGCCTGTGTACCTGGAACTCTGCTTAGTGTTACAGGTATTACCTGTGTTCTCAGGTAGCAGGTACTGTGGTTATTGCCAGTTTACAGATGAGGAAGTTGAAGTATGGACCAAGAGGCTGCTCAGTCAAGGTTGAGTAGTGGTAGAGATAGAATTTGAGCTCAAGTCCAGAGTCCAGACTTTTATGATTGGTTGATTGATGCTAGGGATTCAACCCCAGGGCCTTGTGCATGCGTACTATGCACAAGTTACACCCTCAGCCTCAGAGTTCATATTTTAAAAATCTCTTTGTAGATCCTGCATTAGACGGTGTTTGGGAGGGATGGGATCCAAGTTTTGAGTGAAGAAAGCCATAGGAAGGATGTTTTACATAAACCGGACTCCAGTTTGTCAGCATTGATCCCTGAGTGTATGTTGGTGCTGAGGTGCTGGTTGAGACCTGAGTGACTACCAGAACCATTCCTTAAATTGAGTTCTAGATTTGCTGGAAATAGAGACTTTACCTCCTAGGAAAGAGGGGAGTTTGGGGAGGAGGGAGGAAAGAGGAAGATGGGCAGGGAGAGAGGAAGGGAAGGAAGCACCATTTGGAAAGCTTATTTCTGATCTCCTTGGGGGCTGGATCCTCTTTCTCCCTGAGTCTGCTGATTGCCCCTCATGGCTGGGGCCCCTGTGGAAGCTGTAGCAGTTCCTCCACAGCTGAGCTTTGCTGTGAGTCTTGCCTTGCCCCAAGCCAGGATGTCACTGTGGTTCCCTCTGCCAGCTTGTGGGGACCGCTGTTACAGGCTCTTATGTACTCATGTGGTTCAAGTTCCCCATCTCAGGGGCAAGATGGATCTGGGCCTCTTACCCAAACAAAGATCTGGGGGTTGAGTTTGTTCTTGCCCCCAGGTGGTGAATCACCACACTCACCTCCTGCTGCTGGACAGCACCTGGCAAGTGCTCAGCAAGAAACTGCTGACTGCACGAACCTTACCAGCCAGCTTTCACTGGGCTCCTTATGAACGAGGCACTGTTCTGGGGGCTTTTCATATAAGGATACCTTTTTAATCCATCCATCGGTTCCATGGAGTAGTGTTCCCATTTCTTTTTCTCCTCCAACATTTTTTTAAAATATTTTTTTTAGTTGCAGATGGACACAATACCTTTTTTATTTTTAATTTTTATGTGGTACTGAGGATCAAATCCAGTGCCTCCAACGTGGTCTGCCACTGAGCTATAATCCCAGCTCTCCTACGTTTTTGTTGGTGTGTTATAGTTGTACATAATGATGGGATTTGTTGTAGCACACCCATTTCTTGTATGGGGAAACTGAGGTTCAGAGAAATTGAAATCACAAAGCCAGTGAGTCTAAAGCCAGGATTCAAACCCAGGCCACTGACTCTAGAGTCCAGGCTCTTAGATGCATATTCTGTGGTCTGTTCATGGAGGTCTGATGGAGGGGATGGTGAAGCAGGATCACCTGTGCTAGTTCCAGCCCACATGTGGCCTCTGATATCCTGTTCTGCAGAGTCCCACATCAGATTCCAGGCCTCTTTGTGTCTTGAGCCTCTTTGTGCCTGTGATTCTAGAACTTGCTTCAGAATAACAAAAATAATCTGGATATTTGGTATTAAGGAATTCTTAATAATTTTTCAGATATGATAATGATACTGTGGTTCCTTTTTAGAAAAAAAAGTTATTGTTAATATGTACATTCTGAAATTCTTATGAATAAGCTGTTAAGATGCCTATGGATTTCTTCAAAATCTTTTTGGATGGGTGGAGAGTAGACTGGGGACAATATGAAACGAAACAAGAGCCGTGAGTCAACAGCTATTGAAGCTGGGCAGTGAGAACTTATTATGTGCTTCCTTTTACTTGTGTTTGAAGTATCCCATCATGAAAAAGTTAAAAACAAATACAGCAAATTTAACCAAGCATTTGTGTGTTTCAAGCTCAAGTGTACGTGTGGGGAAATTCCCTGCCTCTGCCTTGTTCATTTATATAATAAAAATAGTGGCTGTTTTTTTTCCTTTTATGCAAGTCAGTACTTGGCCTGAGGCTCTGGAAAGCCCTTTGGTACAGCAGGCGGCTGGCTGCAGTGACTACACCCTGCGAGGCTCCTGGGGCTACCACTTTCGCAGCTTGTCTGGAGCTCAGGCCACAGTGGCATGGGCCTTGGAGTCGGTTTCCTGAGGTCCCTCTTCCCCTGAGATGTGTTTCCCTCTGGCACTTGACTGTGGGCCCCTCCCACATTTTTTTCAAAGACTTGTTTCAACTGGAGGCCTCCCGTGCTCTCTTGATTCTCCCCTCAGGACAGACTTCACAGCTCCTCTGATACTGGCCTTCCTCTCTGATGAATCTTTGTTACAGTCCCTCAAGGAGCCAGAATCCAGCCTTTGGTGTCTGCCTGCAGCACTGCAGTGGAAGAGCTGGAGAATGCCCTTTTCATTTCTGATTTTTGTCGATAAGAAAAGGGGCAAGATAAAGCTTGTGTCAGTATGTGGGACCTGATAACACCTCAAATAGAGCCAGCGGTTAAACCTCCTTCACAAGCAGCGTGAACTCCCCATTCATAATAAGGAGAAGCTCCTGTTGCATTTATTATTTTGGTTCTGTAACTTCACAGCCAACCCCTATGCGATGGAATCTTCAGGTGGAAGCGGCAGACAAAGAGGGGAACAGAAGCTTGGGGGTGTCTGCTGGTGGTATGTTTCTCGCAGGTCAGGATGGTTGATGTGAACAGGAGTGCTGGTTGGTCTGATCCTGCTAGAGTCCTGGTGCCCTTTGTTACATCTGATGATTAACTCTTTCCTCCAGTGCCCTGCTGGGCTTGGTTTGCAGGGAGGAGGCAGGGGAAGTTCTGTAGCCCTTCTGACTCCCTCCAACTTCTGCTCCTGGGACCCCTTTCATATCTGTCCTTGCTTTTTCTCTCAAAGGCACTTTGTTTTGCAGTTCTTTCAGGAGAGAAGCTCTAAGGTGAGTCTGGTGTGGGGAGGACGTTGGGAGCAACATCTCCAGGGTAGGGGGCTTGACTTGTGTCTTTTCTTAGTGTGGACCTGCTCTTGTTGGATCTGAAGGTGGCAAACACCAAGTGCTGACCCTGTGCCTCTGATTTTTAAACTTATTCATTCAGTATGTACTCACTGAGCTGAGCTCTGTTCTAGATACTAGGGATACAGCAGTGAGCAAGACAGACAACACTTCTCGCCCTTCTGGAGCTGGAGTTCAAGTGG
This sequence comes from Urocitellus parryii, assembly GCF_045843805.1. Classification (NCBI taxonomy): domain Eukaryota; kingdom Metazoa; phylum Chordata; class Mammalia; order Rodentia; family Sciuridae; genus Urocitellus; species Urocitellus parryii. The sequence continues at coordinate 14,804,260 of NC_135545.1, read as the reverse complement.
GCAATTGAAAAAAAAAAAAGCAAGATTGCTCTATATGGTGTTAGCTGTAGTAAGAGCTAAAGGGAAGTTTAGCTTCCCTTTAGCTCTTATTAAAACAAGGGAGGGGAGATGAAGAATTAAGGTAAAGGATGTTGGAATTTCAGGCAGAGTAGCCTGAGGACAGGCCCCAAGGAGGTGAGGGAGTGTGAGCAATTGGGGACTTCTGCACTGAGGCTGCAGCCAATGCAAAGTCCCCAAGGCCAGGGGCCAGGGAATGGGGAACTCATCAGAAGGCTCTTGTAGCTGTTAGCAGTATTTTCCGGGCCTGTGGGAGGGATGAAGGACAGCTGACAGGTTTGCATATCTCTTTGGATCCAACATAGATTTGTCTTTTGTCTGATTGAGATGGGAAGATATTTCGAGGTTGAATGATTTATTAAATTTTGAATCATGGCCCCAAGTGCATGGACCCAAAAGAACAAAAAATAAAGTACCCGGTTCCCTTCTCTGGAGGCTACCACAACCGAGCTTCTTGCTGGTGACTCATTCCTTGACACTGCATTATTTAATTTCCCGACTGATATTAGACTGAACCATATGGAACTGCCTTTTTGTGGCCCAGGAATGGCTAAATGTTGGCAGTTTTACAAGGTTCAACCTAATGGCTTCCTTTCAGGAGCAGGAGGCATTTGGTCAATTCTTTCTTGCTCCAGGAGTTGAGGGGCACCCTTCTCTTTCAGTCATAGGCCCAGCCGTGTCTCTGATACCAGTAAGTGAAAACTCCTGCCCCCTCTCTCGCCCCAAACCCAGGCTTTCTGGGAAGCCTGGCAAGGGGCTGCCTCTTCCTACTGGGACCTCACCTGGCTAGTAGCATTAGTCAGTCTTTGACTTTCTGCATCTTGGGACCACCGTTTTGAATTCATGTCTAGCTTCCAGTGGGAAAACACCTTTGGACTCTTGCTGGATGTTTGGTGTGAATCCCATATTGTGGGAATATGCTCTCTGGGAGCAGGAAAATTTGGGGCATTTTGACAGTCACTGAGCAGAGCATCTTGCAGAGTGCCCAGCTTGGAGTGCCTATGCTGGTGTTTCCTAGGACCCTGGTGGTTCAGGCTGTGGGAAGAGGCCTGAGGAGCCCTTGAGTGGTTGTGGTCTCGAGAAAGGCTGTCAGTCCGTCCTATTGGTCTTCCTCTTGTACTGACCAGAGACTACCTTGGGAGTCCTTGCAGAGACCTAAGGCACTGGATTGCAGCCTGAGGGGTAAAATAAACTTAAAGGCGGCACAGATCCAGCCGAGGGAGAGCTCAGTTGGGAAGTTATGGACAGTTGGTATGCGGGACTGCAAACACTAATAATAGTAGTAGCAGCAGCAAATAGGTAATTTATATTACCACTTATTTATTTAATTTATTTACCATACTTAGTTATGCCAGACCCTGTGCTAGGCGCTTCTTCGAAGGTGACTTCATGTAAGCCTCCAGGAATCCCATAAGATAAGTACTCTTATTATTCCTTTTTTGCAGATGAAGCAGCTAAATTTAAATAACTTGCTCAAGGTCACATAGCTAGAAACCGATGGTGACATGATTTGGAGCCAGGCAGTCTGACTCCTGAGGCTGTGCTCTCAAATCTTAAGCCCTGTGTGTTCTTGCAGGGGTTCCCAGACCCGAGGAGCATCACAGTGCCCTGGAGGGCTTACTAAAACACAGACTGCTGAGCCCCACCCTGAATCCAGCTTGAGAATTTGCATTTATAACAAGCCCCTAGATGATACTGGTGTTTCTCATCCAGGAAGTACACTTTGAAAACCCTGATCTATTGTAATAGGAAGCCCACATGAAGTTAACCTGAAATAAGGAGATTTATGATCTCAGATAACAAAAAGGCCCATAGGTAGTAAATAGGTTGACTAAGCAGTTCCCACTATGCCTGTAAGGACTCTCCTTTCTGCCACTCTGCCATCATGGTGTGCCTCCGGTGTTCTCAGGCTCCCTGCATAGTCATAGATGACAGCCAGGGCTTCAGTTAGCACATCCTGAGGGGTCATATTCAGCAGCAAAAAGAGGGCATCTCTTACTGTGTGTCTCTTTAAAAGTGAGGAATCCTTTCACTGATGCCAAGGCTTCCAGATTCCCCTCATTGTCTTATTGGTCAGCACTGGGACACATTACAACAGACACAGTTTGTCCGTGCCCGGACAAATCATAGGCAAGAGCCAATCATGGTTTACTCAATTTGAGCTGAGGCTGGAGCCAGTCTTACTTGAGTGGCACTGGGAGGAGAGTGACTGCAGTAATAAATTCAGAATACTATTTAGGAAAAGACTGGGGAAACAGGGTGGGGATTGGCTAGACAACTGGATCTGTCACAAAAATGAGTGAAACAACTAATTAGAACAAATTAAAAAAATGAGTGAAACAAAATGGAATCCATGATATCCATGCATTGTTGTTATCTGTATCAACTTTGTTCTGTAATTACCTTAATCAGGACTTAGCTTTTTGTCTTTAATTATGTCCACCTTTGAAAATGTGCAACATAGAGTCCCTGTATCATGGGAACCTTGATCTTGTTGAGATACCAAATATTTCATCTGAAAATTTAGGCAGCAGGCTGAAAGGTAGTATGCAGGGTTCTTGCAAGCACTTGCTTTGCTCAGCAACACCTAGATCTCCCCTCACTGCCCCTCCCCCACTCCTGGGCACAGTGCTCACTTTCCCCTCTGAGGACCCTCTGAAAGGATGCAGATCAAGTGCTTACTCCCAGTGCTCAAGACTGCAGGCTCTGCTATTAATACATTAAGTGTGGTTCACTAACAAAAGTTACTTTCCTCTTGTAGATAAGTCATTTCTACATTTCTAGCTGTGGCAGTCTCATGGCCATAATGTAAATCCATGGCCCTGCAGTACTTCAAAGGGGACAAGGAATGTGTGTGCCCTGGGTTCATGTTGGGCTCCTGTGGGACATTGGGCAAGCCACTTAGCCTCACAGTGACTCAGTTTCCATGTCTGAAGGATGGTACTGCCAATGGTACTGTCCTCCTAGGTTATAGGTAGGATTCAAGTGCTTAGAAAGGCATGTGGAGCGTTTGGGCCTGGCATAGAACATTGCAGTGCCTGGCCCATAGTAAGTGCTCACTGCATGAGTGAGCTGCTAGTCTTTGAATATTTTCTGCCAGTTCATCCACAGGGGACTGTAAGCTCCCTGAGGGTAGGGTCCATGTGGTTCTCATTTAACACTTGTCCCATTGCCCGACTCAGAATAGGCATTCTATTTTGTGTGTATATATGAAAAGAAGGGTGATAAAAGCCTTTATTAATTCTAAGGCCCATGACCACGAGTTGATAGCTCCTTGTTTTGGAGGTATAAGTGTGGATCGTTTGAATCTGAGAGCAGCATGTAATAACAGCAGCTGATAGTTACTGAACATTTTTGTGGGCCAGAGCAAAGTGCTCACCATGAAGATCTCACGAGCTCTCATCCCCATTCCATTTTACAGATGAGAAAACTACAGCCCAGTGGGGTACCTGCCTCCCCTCACAAGAGGAAGTCTAATGCTGAGGTTAAAAGCTGGAATCCCAGAACCACTGTATCTGGATTGAATCTACACCCTGTCAGGTTTCTTTCTGGGTGACCCTCCAGCCTGTGACTTCTCTCTGTTCAGCTTTCTTATCTGTAAAGTTGGAATGGTTAATATTACTGAGAGGGTAACTGTAAGGGTGAGGAGAGCTTGTTCACATGAAGTGCTCAGAACAGCGCCCTGTGCATAGCGAGCACCAGGGTGGTAGTGGTTGTTCTTAGCCAAAGCCATTCCATGGTGACTCCCAAGCTGGTTCAAGGGGTCCACCAGGGATGTTTAATCATTAAGGTACATTGCCTCTGTGAGCTGGCTCCCTCGAGGTGAGGGAGCCCACCTTTGGCAGGTGAGATGGTGGATGAAGCAGCCAGGTGTGTAAGGGCAGGGCAGGGACTGCAGGGCACAGATCCAGGCCTGGCTCCATCTGTGAATAGGTGGCCCTGCTCCTGGATTGGAGGTAACAAGCTAGCTGAGCTGTCTTTGTTACCTTTGAGCTTTTTCTTAAGTCCATTCAGACTGCCTGGACCACGTGTCCTTTATTTCCCTCCCCAAAGGGACTATTGGCAGAAGCTTTGGGAATGTGCCTGTTCGTGAAGACCAGCCATCTCTTGGGGAACTCCGGTGGCTGGCGTGTTCTTGTGGCTGTTGAATAAGTCCCTGTTAGAAGCTGGCACAGCAGGTTCCCATTTCCGCATTCCAGACACCCACAGCAGCTTGGGGGAGGCACCACCCCAGGTCGGGCTGGGCTTAGGCAGGTGGCCTTCACCTTAAGAAGACCCGGGACAGCAGCCACACCTGGGGCTAACAGTTACCTGCCTATTTTGTGATCAGGGCTGTGTTCCTGGACGCCTTCTAGGTGAGCAGTGTTGATTAACTTTGGTAGTGACTTGTAGAGAAAGTTAATAACGTGTTTCTTTGTGGGATTTAGACCGGTGGATTTTTTGTTCTTTTTTTTCTTCCCTCTTCTGCCATGAAATGTTTACCTGTCTGCTCCTAACTGGAGAAGGGTAGGCGGAGCGTTGAGGAAGTGAGAAGAGAATGGAGGACATTCGTCCCAAGAGAAGGAGTCAGTAACTCTTTAGTTGAGCTCCTACTGGATGCAGACATCTGTGCCAGAGATGGGGGACATCCAGCATGGTACAGATGAGTTGTGGGGTCTTGGGTGAGTCCTGTTCCCTCTCTGGGCCTCAGTTTCCTCTTATGAAATAGGAAATAGCAGGTCTCACTGAGTCATAATTGTAAAGTGCTCAGAGCCTGGGCACGGAGTGGTACTCACCTGTCAACCATCCCTGTGTGTGTTGGCCCCCGCACCCAACATTCTCAGTCTGACCTTATCTGTAACTTTGCATCTGCTTGCTTGATACACTCCAGCGACTCTGGCCTCTTGCTCTTTCTCCCTCGGTGCCTCTCTCTGGCTTTTCCCTCTGCCTGGAGTTTTACCCCCAGGACCCTCCTTAAGCTGCCTCCCTCCTCCCAGTCTCTGCTCAGATGTCACCTTCCCAGTGAGGCCTTGCTCTTCCTCCCTCTTTCCCTCTCTCTTTCTCTCTTTCTCTCTCTCTCTCTCTCTTCTCTCTCTCTCTCTCTCTCTCTCTCTCTCTCTTTCTTTCTTTTTCTTTCTTTCTCAGTAAGGAAATTAAATAGCACCTTCTTGATCATGTTGATTATGCCCTAGCCCTTCACACTCCTTTATAGCATTTATTCACACTTGACTTATATTTGTTTATTATCTGGTCCTCAGCTCTGTACTCCATGAAAGCACAGGCCCTTCTGTCTCTGTCCTTGGAGGACAGTGCCTGGCACCTGGTAAGGCAGGATAAATTATTTTATGAATGAATCTGTGATATAGGTACCCCATCATCTGAGGGGGAGTGGCTGGCCTCATGGGGGGTTGATGAGAATGTCAGTATGTAGAGGAACCTGTGGTAGTCGAAGAGGTGCACTCCCAGGTGCCTTCTCCCCATGGGCACTCAGCAGTTCTCTGGGGTCTTGTGCAGGCTCTGGCCCTCTGGCTTCCTTTTCCTCGGCCCCTTCAGGCTATAGCCCTGACCCTAGCAGTGACTCATCTGGGTATCCTGGGAACATGTGATACAGCACAGAAGTCCTTGGTGCTGCTGAGTGTGGAGGATGTCCAGTGAATTTCAGTGGGGAGTGAATTTCGGGGTGTGGAAGACATCCTCCCCCCAGCAATATACTCCTGCAGTGTACATGGAAAGTCAGCCTTTATCTCCAGATCCTGCTCGGCACTCCTGCAGCAGCGAGGCCAGAAGATGCCTGGGAAATAGGAATGAACCAGCCAGGCACAGTTTATCGGTCTCCCCTGCTTTAATAGGCAATAATTCTTGCTCTGGGCTGAGCAGGTTTTAATTAAATGGTGAGCTCGAAGAGTCTGGCTGTGTAATAGTTGACACACTCTCATTTGTTTTCTGACTCTTGGTGTCAGCAGTTGATTCTATAAAGATCTCCTGGGTAGGGTTTCCCCGAGCTCCGTGGAGTGAGGTCAGTGGCCCTCTAAGATTTCTTCCAGCAGCATGAGCACTGAGGTGCCCGTGGATGTGGTGCTGCCCTATCACACATTATCATTCTTCAGGACCTGCTGCTATTTTAAGAATGTGCAGGGTAGTAGAGGAGCTGCTCCTACAAGGGGTAACTGTGTCTTCTAAGCTCCAAGTATAGTAGTTTTGGGGTTGAGTTGAGGAAAGACTATTTTATATAATGCATGAGTCCTAGCACTGACTAAACTGTGAGCATAGTACCTGTCTTCTCTGGGCTTCAGTTTCTTTGCCTGGAAAATGGTAACCGCATTAAGAGAGAAGTTAAAGGGAGATCAGGCAATGTAGCACTGGGTCTAATGCATGGGAAGACTCAAGAGATGGGAATGGCAGTTATTTTTATTTCAAGTCCCTTTTTACTACTTTTATGCTGGCCCTTTTTTGTGGGCTCGTTCTCTTTACTCTGCTCTCTGGCCCACCTATGTTAGCATCCTCCCATGTTCTTTGCTGATGGAACCAAGTACTATAGGTGTCTTAGATGTCTTTCCACATTTTTCTGTGGAGTGTGTGTGTGTGTGTGTGTGTGTGTGTGTGTGTGAGCTATAGAGGAGAAATATTATTCTACAAGGGAAAATAAATAAAATAAAAACTTTTATTTTCCAGCATTTTGCTTTCTCAGGTAACAGTGCTGTGTGGAAATGCCTTTTGAGTCCTCTGGTAGGGTTCAAATTTGCTTTCTTTCTTTCTTTTGTTTTTCAGTGCTGGGGATGGAATCTAAGACCTGGAGCATGCTGGGTAAATACTCTACCACAGAGCTACACCCCCCGCCCAAATTTTGCGGGGTGGCTTAGGCACTGGGCATTCAACCCAGGTCTAGCACATGCTAGGCAAACACTCTACCACCTGAGCTCCAGCCCCAGCTCCAACCCCTTTTTTGATAGAGGGTCTTGCTGATTTGCCCAGGCTAGCCGCTAACTTGTGATCTTCCTGCTGCAGTCTCCCAAGTGACTGTGTGCCACCTTGCTCCACTTAAAATAGTGTCTTTTTTCTTTCTTGTTGTTTCTTGGTACTAGGGGTTGGATCCAGGGCCCTGCACGTGCTAGTCAAGCACTCTACTAATGAGTCCCAGCCCTTTGAATTTGATCTTTTGAATGGCTGTGTAGCACATGGTGTGTAGGTATTCCATAATTTATTTGACCAGGGCGTTGCTGATGTGCATTTCTATTCCCCTCTCCCGAAATTATTGTTTTTATTTTTTAATTAGATCACAGATATCCAACTTGCTCAACCACTTTGTTCATCTGAGCTCTAGCCTTTCAGAATGTACATGAAATGGCAGTATAATGATGCTGTGTGTCCAGAGAGGAAGGGTATTTTCTCACTAGGCCCAGCACAATGATAAACCATCTACTTTAAATGCTTTTTTATTATAGAATTGATGAATAGATTCATCACTCTTATACAGATTAGTTGTGCCTGATGGGCACTTACTGCAGAATCAGAGAGAGGGCAGGCTTATGTGTTTTCCTGTTAACCATCTTTGTTAGAAATCAGAATATGCAAGAGATTTTTGTTGGGTTGTTTCTTGTTTTAGGTGGTGCTTTAGTTTGGGAATGTCTTTGTATTCATGAGATTTGTGCAGTGTTGTACTTAGATAAGGTTTGTCCTAGTTATCTGTTGCTACACAGTGAGCTACCCCCAAACTTAATGCCTTAAAAATGACGACATGCTATGCGAGCACTTTACTGCTGACCCACAACCCCAGCCCAGCGTCCCATTCTCGAGGTCGAACATGATGTGGAGTTACACTGGTCATGTATTCATGTATGAACATAGGAACATTATGTCTGATTCATTCTATTGTCTTTTCCTATTCCCATCCCCACTACTTTCCCTTCATTCACCTTTGTCTAATCCAATGAATTTCTACCAGTCCCCCTGCCCCCATGTGTATTAGCATCTGCACATATATCAGAGAATATTCGACCTTTGGTTTTTCGCATTGGCTTATTTCACTTAGCATGACAGTCTCCAGTTCCATCCATTTACCAGCAAATGCCATAATCTCATTTTTCTTTATGGCTGGGTAATAATTCTATTGTATATATGTACAACATTTTCTTTATTCATTTATCTGTTGAAGGGCACCTAGGTTGGTTCCATAACTTAGCGATTGTGAATTGAGATGCTATAAACATTAATGTGGCTGTGTCACTATAGTATGCTGATTTTAAGTTCTTTGGGTATATGCCAAGGAGGGGGATAATTGGGTCAAATGGTGGTTACATTCCCAAGTTTTCTGAGGAATCGCCATAGTGCTTTCTAGAGTGGTTGCACCAATTTGCATACCCACCAGCAATGTATGAGTGTTCCTTTTTCCCCACATCCTCACAGATATTTATTGTCCCTTATATTTTTGATAATTGCCATTCTGACTGGAATGAGATAGAATCTCAGTGTGGTTTTAATTTGTATTACTCTAATTGCTAAAGATGTTGCTTATTTTTTCATATATTTGTTGACCAGTCATATTTCTTCTGTGAAGTGCCTGTTCTTAGCCTATTTATTGACTGGGTTGTTTGGTTTTTTTTTTTTTTTTTTTTGGTGTTGAGTTTTTGAGTTCTTTATGTATCCTGGAGATGAGTGCTTTATCTGAGGTGCAGGTGGCAAAGATTTTCTCCCATTCTGTAGGATCTCTGTTCACATTCTTGATTGGTTCCTTTGTTGTGAAGAGCTTTTTAGTTTGAGACCATCCCATTTATTGATTCTTTTTTTTAGTTTTAGGTGGACACAATATCTTTATTTTTAATTTTTAAAACTATTTATTTATTTTAGAGAGAGAGAATTTTTTAATATTTATTTTTTAGTTTTTGATGGACACAACATCTTTATTTTATTTTTATGTGATGCTGAGAATTGAACCCAGCGCCCCATGCATGCCAGGCAAGCGCTATACCGCTTGAGCCACATCCCCAGTCCCCATTTATTGATTCTTGATTTTACTTCTTGTGCTTTAGGAGTCTTGTTGAGGAAGTTGGTTCCCAAGTCGTCATGGTGGAGAGAGAACAGTTTATTCTTCCTCGTGAATCTGTGGTTGACTGAGGCTCAGCTGGATGGCTCTGCAGATCTTTCTTGGGGCCTCTTATGTGGCTACAGTCAGAGGTAGATGTGGGGGCTGGAATGTTTAAGGTGTTTTTCCTCAATTGGTCCCTTGGGGATGACTGGGTCCATTTTCCCATGTAGTCTCAGGTCCTCTTCTGTGTGGCCTTGACAGCCAGTAGCTTGGATTTATAACATGGAAGCTCGTGACTCTCTTAAGCCTTAGGTCTAGAATTGGCCCCAGATCACTTCTATCTCTGTCTATTGGTTAACGTGAGTCATAGTATCAGCCCAGATTCAGTGCAGAAGGGATGATGTAAGACTTGAGTTTCAGGAGTTGTGGCCCATTGGGGGCCATCTGTGGGGCTTGACTAGCATGTGGCTCATTTTCTTACAGGAGAAGAGCAGAGCTAGCAGGGTAAGGTCTGCTGTCACCTCTCATGCCCTGGTCCTCTCTATCTGCTTCACCATCATTAATCCCATGGTCATATGACACCTGCTCCACTTTCAGCCCCAACCCTTGTTATAGGCAGGAAGAAGCACAGTTCTAAGGAAGGAGACAGCACCTCTGTTTAGGAAATCCAAGCCTTCCCTGAAGTCCTGAGCAGACATCTACTGTGTCTCTTGGGATAGTACTTTGTGACATGACCACCCCTGCTGCAAAGAAGTCTGAAAAATGCAGGTTTTTTATTTTAAAAATTTTTTTAGTTGTCAATGGACCTTTATTTTATTTATTTATATGTGGTGCTGAGGATCAAACCCAGTGCTTCACACATGCTGGGCAAGTGTTCTGCCACTGAGCCCCAGCCCCAGCCCAAATGCAGGTTATTAATAAGGTATATTGCCACTCTGAGCAAAGGGTCAATAGAAAAGGAAGAGGAAAATGGGCATGTTGGGTAGGGACCTACAATGGTCTATTCAGATGACCATAGAAGTGGGGGGCAGGTGGGTAGACTTAGGTAGCATACATTCATCAACTATTTAGTAAGTCCTAAGGTGGGCAAGATACTGGGTTTCTTACAGAGGCAGTAAGGGTCAAGAGAGTGAACACATCTGGGGGTTAACTGACCAGGATCATTTGTAGGCCTTGATCAGGTAATTGCTCAGTTCCTATGTCTCACGTAGACACTCAAATTAGATTCATGGTCATAATAGTAGCTGGTTCCATTAAGGGCTAAACTGCTGTAGTAATACTGTCTTGAGTACTTTTCATTAACTGATCTGTAAACTTCACAGTGGCCCTGTGTAATAGATGCAGTTATTATGATCTTTCTCAGATGAAGAAACAGAGGCCCAGAGAGGTTAAATAACTTGCTATCTGTCTGCCAGTGAGAGTTGACATGTTTCTCTGCTGGTGTGGCTCTGGAGATCACGTACTGAACCATTGTGCTATACTATTTTAGTTATTGCATGAAAGGTTTCTTGTTGAAATGGATATGTAAGTGACAGTAGAACAAAACATTACAAACAAGTCACTTGCCTGGGATGGTAGCTCAGTGGTGGAGCGCTTGCCTAGCACATATGAAGCACTGGTTCAACCCTCAGCACCACATTTTAAAAATAAGTAAATTAGTAAAATAAAGGTACTGTGTCCATCTACAGCTAAAAAATTTTTTTTTAAAAAAGAAGCCACTCACTCTCCATCCCTTCTACTCCCACTTCCTGCCTCATTGATGGACCTGTCAGTAACTTGTTACTTCCTCACCTGTATCTAAAGGTAACGATTTGTTGGGGATTGAACCCAAGGCCTTGCTTGCAGGGCTTGGCAAGCACTCTTAAAGCCACATCCCCATCCCTAAATGTATCCAATTTTAAAAATTGACCTTTGGTCATATAAAATTGGCTTAAATATAATCCTTGGTGCATGCTACATTGATGCTTTTGGTTCATGCAAAAATGTATATCATAATAACAAGTAGCCATTAGTTTACTGCCTGTCTCACCCCCTGCCTATTTTTTCAGATGTGACCAGTACCATGATGTTATCATTCTTGGTATGTAGTCTTTTGGGACTGATGTTTTTCACTTAATGATTTTACGATTGATTCAGACTGTTGGGCATAGCTGTAGTTTGTTCATTTTATATTGCTGTGTAATATTCTACTATATGATACATCACATTTTTGTTTTAGACATTTCTATGCCAGTTGACATCTTGTTTTTAGATATTTTGTTTTTGTTTGTTTGTTTGTTATCCATGAGCTACTGTGAATGTTACATGTATTTTCTGGTGTGCATTGACAGGAATTTCTTTTTGGTATTTACTAGATATAAGATTGCTGAGTTGTTGGGTTTGATCATATTTTAACTTTGCCAGGTGCTCTCTAATCATACCCACCAAGGATGTGTAAGAAAAGAAAAACAAAAATAGGGCCATATAAGAGTTCCTATTGTCCTATGTCTTGTCACACTTGGTTTAATAAAGCTTTTTAATTGCTGCTAGTTGGATGGATATGAAATGAAATCTCATTGTGTTTAGTTTGCAGTCCTCTGAAGGCTAGTAGGCAGAATCTCTGCATTTGTTTCTCCTGGACATTGCTTGTTCATCTATTTTGCCACTTTTTCTTAATATATTAATTTGTAGGTGTTCTTTTTCTTCTCTGGGCAGTGATCCTGGGGTAGCAGACTGTTAAACCTAATGAAAAATTTATGATTCTTGGGTTGTCCTTTCCTTAGTTGTCACCTCTCTCTTGTTCACCGCCAGCCTCCAGCTCCCAGTGATTCTTTGAAATGATCTTCAATTTGGGGGTGTTTGTATACATTTGTGTAAGTATGTGATTAAACCTGTTCTATACACTCTGCCACAGATACATCAGTTAGGATTAATTTTAACTCTAGATAATAGAAAATGGTCTAAAACAAAATAAAAGTAGACTAACGAGATGGAAGTTTATCTTTCTCTTCCATAAATTAAGGAGCCCCGTGTTTAACAGGCCAGAGCTGTACTCTTTAGGGATCCAGGCTGCTTCTACCTTCTAGTTCTGTTATCTTTATCCTACCACCTCATGGTTCAGGATGGCTGCTCAAGCTCCAGCCATTATATCACAATAAGCAAGGAAAAGAAAGGGATGAAGATGGGCACTCTTGTTTCTTTAAAGACTTTATGGAAGTTGCACACAATAATTCCTTTCATACTCTTGCTCAGAATTTAATCTCAGTAGCCGAAAGGGAATCCAGGAAATGCAGCCTTACATCACATGGTCTTACTCTTGACTGAAAATTTAATTCCATTCTTAAAAAGGGGAGATGAAGGCATAGGTAGTCAGCAGCTTCACTATTCTGCAGTGTTCCCTAAACAATGGAAATTTATTTATCTATTTTTAATATTTATTTTTTAGTGGACACAGTATCTTTATTTTATTTGTATGTGGTGCTGAGGATGGAACCCAGTGCCTCAGGCAGGCCAGGCGAGCGCGCTACCACTTGAGCCACATCCCCAGCCTCTTAAGTAATGGGATTTCAAGGAGTAGCCAGACACCAGGACGGTACCTGTACACGATGCCCTTTTTAATTTGTTGATTTATTACACAAATATTTATCAAGCACCTGTTGTACACAGAAGCTATTCCAGGAGCAGGGAAGACGGTAATGAGCAAAACAAAGCCTTCACCTTTGCTGAGCCTCCATCATAAAAGGGCAGAGAGCGACCAGGCTCCGTCGGATGGAGGCGGGTGCCAAGAATCCAAAGGAGCCGGCGGGATGAGCGCGCTGTTCTCCACTTGGTGGCCAGGGAAGGCCTCTTTGATGAGGGGACATTTCGCCTCATGAGGGAGCCATGTGGTATCTAGGGGAAGAGCTCTTGGGACAGAGGAAAGGCTGGCATGCAGGCCAGAGGCCAGATGGTGCCTCGTGGGCTTGAGGGACTGTGTCAGCCCCTCTCCAGAGGGTGGACAGTGAGAGTGAGAGGTGACCAGGGCGCATCTGCGGACCTCACGGGCTGCAGGGAGGGCTTTTGGCTGGAGCTTGGAGGGGTCCTTAGCTGGAGGGGGACGTGACCTGATAATTAGCACTTGTTAGTGAGAGCAATCCCGAGATGCCTCCAGTCACCCTCCTTTGTCGTCACTTGTGGACACCTTTCAAAATGAAGAAATAGTTTCAATTATTAACTTACCAGCTCTAGACTTTTCTGTATCTGCCTTTACCCCCTCCTCCCTGGATTATTTTAAAGCTAAATAAATAGTATTTTGTCTATAAAAGGATTTTTTTAATAGACATAACCACAAGATTATTGTCATGATAAGTAACAGTAACTCCTTAGTCATCCAGTATCCAGTCAGGGTTAACACTTAAGATATCCCAAATGTCTATCTAGAATCGGTTTGTCCTGGTCAGGATCCCATAAGTTTCCCACGGATTTACTTCTCATGCTTTTTTAAGTCTTATTTAATCTGTGGTTTCCTCCCTCCCTCCCTCTGTCTCTTTCTCGTAGTTTATATTTTGAAAAAAGCCACGTCATTTGTCCTGTACGTGATCTAATCTGGATCTGACTGAATATGGCCCTGCTGTGCTGTGTAATGTGTCCTTCTGTCTCGGTGTCTCTCTGTCAGTGAGAATGGATGAGATTCAGTTTTGAAATGTACGTGTACACACACACACACACACACACACACACACACACACGCTTACACGCTTGGCAGGGAGAGCAGGGCATTCTCCTAGGTGTGGCCGTGTGTGCACTCAGGTCCATTGGAAGGTACGTAAAACTCGTTGTCTCTTTCCGTGTTCAGTATGCTAGTGGCCATGGGTGACTCTATTGCCTAGATTCATTGTGTCTGTGGTTTGCAAAAATTGTGACATTGTAATTCTATCCTCTCTTTATCTATTAGCTGGAATATCTCTCTAGAGAGGAACTCCCCTCATCTATTATTCAGTTACCCTGAGGGTACTGACTCTTCTGACTTTTGTTTATATTGGAAATGGGTATTGAGCAGTCAGGCTGCTGGTTCCTAATCTGCTTATTATTTCCTTTGGTGGTTCAGATCTTGTCTTTGATTTTTGGTTCATCCACTTCACATTTATTGGTCTCTGCCTCTGCTGTGCTGTCCTGGGCTTGGGGACTGATAAACTGCTCCCAGCCTTCTCCTGTGCAGGGTCAGGCCTCACCTTTGAACAGGTGGGGCCTCACTCGAGTTTGTCAGCGAAACCAGGAGAGGCGACTCTAGACTGCTGCTGACATTTCCTTCTCTCTCTCTCCCAGCCATATATTTTCAGACTTTACAGTCTGCAGAGTTCTTGCTCTGTGCCAGGGGATTAATTCTTTATGCTCGGGGCCAGAGGCTTTGGAGCATTTGGATTTTTCTGATCTGACCCTCCATTCCTAGACAAAAGAACAATAAAGGGCTCTGCTGCATTGGAGAGGCTAGTCCTTCTAGTAGCCTGGCCAGGCGTGAGCTCTGACCCCAGCCACCATTGTCTGGGTCATAAATTCTTCAGGGTAACCGCACGCTTGAAATCATTTGGATGCTTTGGGATCGGTTACACATTATATTGCAGGATATCTAAGGACCTCTTGACTTCTGGAGATTACAACGCATTCATTCCCTCTGGGAGGAGAATATTTCATGTGCAGTGATGTGCAGTTCATTAATTCGTTTAATTGTTGACCTATTCTGCAAGTATTTATTGAGCATCATGTGATTCAGGGGCTGGGGACCCAGCCTGAGAAAGCCCCTCCTCCTCCTGGAGTTTCTGTTTAGGGTGGGGGACACAGACAGTAAAGAAGCAAACAGATTAATAAGATCATCCACAGAGGGATGAATAATCCTGTGAAGTCACTAAAGCAGAGTGGTGAGCGAGACACACCTGGCAGGTGGAGGGCTCATGAGAGGCTGGACACCTGGGGTGGGGGAGGCTTCCTTGGGTGTCAGCAGAGACTGGAATGGAACACAGGTGCCAGCCTTGTGGAAGATCAGGGAGGAGATGTCCTGGCAGAAGGAGCAGCAGGTGGGAAGGTGCTGAGGCAGGAATCAGTGTGGTGTCCCAGGGAACAGCCCGCAGCCCTGCGGCCTGGAGGATGCACTTGGAGGGTGGGGGAGGTGAGGGCCTGGGGAAGTGCTCTGGCTACTGGAAGATTGAACAGGAGGAAGTAGAAGTGAGGCTGTGGCAGGGAGGCGACCAGGCCTGGATGAGGAGAGAGGTTTGACACGCAGCAGTGGCACTGGAGAAAAGTGTGTGCCCAGCTGAACATCACCAAGCGGTGGACAGCAGGGGAAGGATTTTCCTGGGGGCAGGCAGTGGCCCGCAGGTTCTGGGGGTAGTGATAACAGCCCAGCCCCCTCCCACACGAGCTGGCATGTTCTACACGCTCCGCTACGCGCCTCCTCTCATCGTCATTGCGGTAGGCTCTTATTTCCCATTTTGCAAATGGGGAAACCGAGGCCCAGAGAAGTGAAGCCTTGATCCTTGCCACACAGCTTTGTGAGTTGGAGTTGGAATCTGAGTAGCTCAAGCCATAGTATGACCTCGATCCCATTTTTCCCTCCTTCCACCCACAGCCATTAGTGCATGTTGATGACAACAGCCGTGCCCAGGAGGAGCCCATGTCCACCCTGGTGGCTTTTTTCCCCTCTAAGCTAGATCCTGACCTGCCTTTTATTACAGTATTTATTACAGGGCAGAAAACAGGGACTTTTCCATTACTGACATAACTCACTTTACACGTGGCCCAGATAAGGTGTGCACACCCCCGACTTTGAACTCCAGAACCTGCTTAACTGATGGGCTGAGAGTCTCCTCACCCTTCAAGTCCTCCTTATCTCCTTTTCCAGTGCTTTGCAAGTAAAGGGAACCTGCCTTTCATAGGTTATGTTCTATATGGCACCTCACCAGCCAAATTAATTTCTTGCTGTCCCCTAAAAGGGGGGTGTGACCCAGCCCACCACATGTGGCCTCTTTGAAAGGTAGTCTCAAGATTGGTACTGCCTATCTGCCCACTGTTCGCCCCTTGGTGGCACTGACAGATGCCAGTTATCCCTGCTCCTATTTGCATTTAGGCCTCATGGTAAGAATTTTATATTCAGGGATTTTTAAAAATCATTTTTAAAAATTGTATAAAACTTCCAGAAGCCAACAGGTTCCAACAGGAGAACAGCATGTGAAGCAAGGAAGTTCTTCTTTACCACCTTTTTTTTTTTTTTTTTGAGGGGGGGGGGATGGAACCTGGGGCGCTTTACCACTGAACCACATCCCCAGCCCTTTCTATTTTTATTTTGAGACAAGGTCTTGCTAAATTGGTGAGGCTGGCCTTGAACCTGTGGTCCTCCTGTCTCAATCTTCCCAGTGGCTGGGATTATAGGAGTGCCTGGCCTCTCTTCACTGCTTTGATTCTGTGGCTTGTCTTCCCCACTTTTTCTGCTCAGTGGATGTTAAGTACATACTTTCACATTTTTCTATGTGCAGTAGATTGTTTTGTGAAGAGTCAGAGTGCCTGGGTTCAAATCCTGGTTTTGGTACATAACTAACTGAACTTAGCACTTCACTAAATCTCTTTGTGCCTCCATTTCCCCATCTGCAAAATAATGGTGATGGTCCATGCCTCATAGACTGGTCAGGATTTCATGTGTTAATGTACGCAAAAGTAGTGCCTGGAGTGCATTCACATGTTAGCTGTGTTTTTTAAAAAAATATATATTTGTAGATGCATACAATATCTTTATTTTTTTAAGTTGCATATGGACACTGCCTTTATTTATTTTTATGTGGTGCTGAGGATCAAACCCAGTGCCTCACATGTGCTAGGCAAGCACTCTATCTACTGCTGAGCCCCAGCCCCACCCTGTCACCTGTTTTTCTTACCTGTAGCTGTTTGTCCTCTTCAGCTGTTCTGTAGATGGTGCTTTCTTTCTGTAGTCTGTCATGGAGCAATCCTGCCACCGCACAGGGTGAAGGTCTGTGGCATTCTTTTTAATGACTGTGCAGCATTCCATCCTGTCAGTGATTTGCTGCTGGACATGCTGGTTGTTTCCACCTTTCATTATGTGGATGTCTCAGACACATACAAAACCCCTCACCCCTTTGTTTGCATCTTAGATTTTCTTTAGGACAAAATCTTAGAGTTGTAACTGCTGAAACTAAGTATTCTGGAAAGGTTCTACAATATCCAGTCCAGTCAGCCTGATTGGGACCAGATCTTCCTAGATCCCCAATAATACGGCTCAGAAAGCTTCTTCATCTTTGCTACTTTGATCAAAAACCAGTTCCAAATAACTTTAATTTATTTGATTTCTAGCAAAGCTTGTATTTTATATGTTTATTAATCATATGTATCTCTTTACTATAATTGTGAGTTTTCATAGTGGAGCATTTTTTTCTTTTTGATTTGTAGGAGATATTTATATATTGACGATATGAATCATTTTGTTATGTGTTGCAGTTTTGAATTCCTGGTTGTTTACCTTTTTAATTCCTTTATGTGATTAAACATACTGAGCCTTTTTAATTTTTATGTAGTTAGAGCTATTTTTTCCTTTGTGGTTTAGCTTTTTGCCTTTATCTATGCTTTGCCCTTTAATTTAAAATGAGATAAATGTTATATTTTCTTCCTAGTTATGTGTTTAGCCATAATTTATATCTTTTAAGAAAAATTTTATTGGTACTGGGGAACTGAATCAGGGCCTTGTTGTACCACTGAACTACACCCCCAGCCGTATGGCTTCATTTTTTAACATTTAGCATCTGAAATTTATTTTGGCTTTAGGTTAAGATAAAGATCTCACCCACCTCTATGAAGTTTACCAATTGTTCCTTACTTTTGACTGAACAATCCATTCTTTTCCACTAATTTGAAAAGCCAAGCCCTAGTCTAGGTATTCTAATGTGTTCTTTCAGTCCTCTACCCCAACCCAGTGAGGCAGGTTGAGAGTGTTCCCACTCACAGTGAGGAACCCATGCTCAAGCAATGAGGTTGCTGAACATTGAACAACTGGGGTGAGGCAGAGCCTGGCTTGGAATATTGAGGAGTTATATAATAACCAGCTTCATAGATAGATAGATAGATAGATAGATAGATAGATAGATAGATAGTAGTTGGACACAATGCCTTTATTTTTATTTATTTGTTTATATGTGGTACTAAGGATTGAACATAGCACCTCGCACATGCTAGGTGAGCGCTCTACCTTTGAGCCACAACCCTAGCCCCCCCAGCTTTCTTGTTTTTAATGTATTTTCAGCTTCTCTTCCTGCATTTCGTGTTCACTAGTCATAATTTTTATTGTCCCATGCTGTGGTTCTGTTTTGAGGCCTGTTCCTTGCCTCTTTGCCTTGGCCAGGACTTCCATTACTACATTAAATGTCAGTATTGGCAGTGTGATGTCCTGGATGTTTTATCCTGCAGGGCCCCCTCTATGGGACCTGGTTGGGCAGGGATCAGGATGTTTCTGGATTCCCGTAAGAAGTCCATGATGGGGCTGGGGTTGTGGCTCAGAGGTAGAGCATCCACCTAGCATGTGCGAGGCACTGGGTTTGATCCTCAGCACCACATAAAGTAAAATAAAGACATTGTGTCTACCTATATCTAAAAAATAAATATTTAAAAACAAAAAGAAGTCCATGATGGCCTGGTGCGGTGATACACACCTGTAATCTCAGTGGCTCAGGAGGCTGAGGCAGGAGGATCTCGAGTTCAAAGCCAGCCTCAGCAAAAGTGAAGTATTAAGTAACCTAGACCCTTTATCTAAATAAAATACAAAATAGGGCTGGGGATGTGCTCAGTGGTTGAGTGCTCCTAAGTTCAATCCCCAGCATCCGCCCCTGAAAAAAGAAATCCATGATGGCTACTCAGCCAGTGCCCATGTCATGGAGGACATCTTTTCCCATGGCTGATCCAAACCAGGGAAGAAACTTGCATCAAGCATGACATCTTGAGCACTAGCCTCAGTGGGTATTGAGAACCACAGCCAAAGCCGCCCAGCAAACTTCCAGCTGATTGGCTCCTCTGTGGTGAGGCTCATTGGGCTGTTTCCCCGCCCTTTCAGACCATGGAGCTGCTCATTGGGGGGGCTCTTTTGGCTCCGCCCACACGACCCAGCCAATCTGCCTCAAGAGGGGGAAAATTGAAAATGACCTAAGAGTTCCGGTTGAGGTGCTCTCTGGAAGTGCCGGGCTCTGGGGGAATTCCTGGAGAGCTCCCTTGGTGCTGCATGGGTGCTAAAAATAAAGTTCGTTCCTTCCTGCTTGGCAAGTGGCTCGTGAATTGTGCCCAGGAGCCTGCGGCATTTGGTGCTGATAACGCCAAGGTTGAGGGTTCGATCCCTGTATGGGCCACCAAATGCCACAGTCTGGCTGGGCACAATTCACCACACATGCCACCTCCAGGGAGCACCTCAACCGGAACTCTTAGGCCATTTTCAATTCCCCCCCCCTTGAGGCAAATTGGCTGGATTGTGTGGGCGGAGCCAAAAGAGTCCCCCAGTGAGCAGCTCAGTGGTCTGAAAGGGTGGGGGAAACAGCCCAATGAGCATCACCATAGAGGAGCCAATCAGCTGGAAGTTTGCTGGGGCCACTTCCGGCTTGGGCTCTCAACATCTGGGCAATGTTTGGGGGCTGTTAATATGAGGAAAAAAAGAGAAGAAAGCCCAGCAGACTGAGGGAGCCTGGCAGGAAACTAGCACAGTGAGCCAGGACATGTAGGAGTAGTCTCAGAGCTGGTTGGCTGCTGCCTTGGTGGCATTTGTGGTCCACCTGGATGTCGGGAGGCAAGAAGTCAGACTTCTGGCTTCACATCTCCGCTATGCCTCTTCCTGATGAGGTAGACTTTGGTAATCTGTTTTTCAGTTTCATTTTCTGTAAAATGGGGTGATGGTAGCACCTATCCTAGGTTTTCTTGAGGGTTTAATTAATCAAGCAATGTTAAGTGCTTAGAAGAATGGTTAGCACATATTCCCAAACACCTGCAATACAGCACATAGCGTTAACGCTGCAGCAGGGCTCAGGGAGGACACAGTCCTCTATGCTCTTTGTCTGACATTCTAGAAGGGAGGTGGACACTAAACAAACAGATAATGTCATGTTAAGTAGGAGTTTAAGAAATCAGTGAGCGGGGGCTGGGACTGTGGCTCAGTGGTAAGCGCTTGCCTAGTATGTGTGAGGCACTGGGTTCCATCCTCAGCACCACATAAAACAAATAAATAAATAAATAAATAAATAAATAAATGTATTTTTTAAAGAAAGAAATCAATGAGGGGAAGGGTAGAGAACAACCAAGACGGCTGTTTTGCAGAGGTTATCAGGGCAGGTCTGGAAGGGTAATGTTTGAATGGAGACCTGAAAGATAAGGAGCCAGCCAAGGAACCCTGTGGGAAAGGGCATTCCACGCAGAACAGCTCATGCAAAGCCCCAAGGCTGGAACTTGTTGAGTTTGTTTTAAGAAGTGTAAGGTGGCCAGTGTGACTCGAGGGCATAGAGGGAAAGGAAGAGCAGCAGGAGACAGCGTCAGAGAGGGAGCTGGGTGGGAAGACCTTAGCCTAGGTTATTTTGGTTGAACATAATAGAAACCTAAAGGAATTTTGAGGAGCTTCTGAAACCTGGGACAGGCATCATCTCCATCATGAGGAGCAATAGGTCCAGGGTTCACATGGTTTTCTCTTTCTACCTCCCACCTCTGCCTCTTCTTTCTGAGTCCTTTCCTCTCTGGGGGTCTCCAGGCATTTGATTGTTCTAGAACTCCTTCCTTGATGGGGTTTCCAGTTCTCATCCACAGGCAAAGAATTGATTGCCTATCTGCATCCCAGGAAAGAGATCCGATTGGCCCAGGTTTTGGTCAGGTGACCACCTTTCATCCAATCATAGCCTTTTTACCTGTGTTTGTGTCATGAAAAGCTGACTCTAGGAAGCTTTGCAGATCCAATTCGTGGGCTCCTTGGCCAGGGTATCACTCCCGTTCTCATAAATGAAGCAATGCTGTGGACTGATTCAAAGCTCTGCCACTTGTTATCTATGTAGCATCAGGTCATCACTTATCAAGGCCTTAGTTTGCTCTTGTGTCAAATGAGAATGTTAATCTGTTTTGTCACATCATCCCAAATAAGGAACACCTACAAACAGATTGATCAACAAATATACCACTTATGATAACTTTGAAATAATATTTGAGTACTTTTTATGTTCTCAGAATTAGAAAATTGAGAATGTGTTTTAAAGGCTTCTACTTTGGGGGGGCATTAAAAGCATTAAACTTATGTAAAGTACTTAGTCTGAGCCAGGAACATAGTAAGCACTCAGGAAGTATTCATTCTCATCCTTATTTGTCTTTCCTAGGCAGGACAGTGCCCTATAGTTGAAACTGGGACTTGGGAATGAGACATTTGTATTGATCCCAGCTTCACTACCAGCCTGCTATGTGGTGTTGGCCAAGTGAATTTCCCTTTGAGCCTTGGCTTCTGCATCTGCATAATGGAGAATAACAAGCAGGATGTATGTTTGTTGTCTGAAATTCGGGGTGACTGGCAATTCAAGAATGTCAGGGGCACAGTGGTATACACCTATAATCCCAGTGGTTTGGAAGGCTGATTCAGGAGGACCACAAGTTTGAGACCAGCCTCAGCAACTTACCGAGCGAGGCCCTAAGCAACTTAGTAAGACCGTGTCTTAAAAAAATAAAAAGGGCTGGTGATGTGTCAGTGATAAAGCACCCCTGGGTTCAATCCAAACCCAAACCGAAAACTTATAAATTAAGAGTATCAGAGTTCACAGCACAATTCACAATAGCCAAACTATGGAACCAACCTAAGTGTTCATCACCAGAAGAATGGATAAAGAAAATCTGGCATATATGCACAATTGAGTTTTATTCAGATATAAAGAAAATGAAATCATAATTTGCAGGAAAATGGATGGAATTCGAGGCCATTATGTAGAGCAAACTACATAAGCCAAACTCAGAGGGTCATATATTTTCTCATATGTGGAAGCTAAAGAGGAAAAAGAAAAAGAAAGGTGCATGTGTGGGAGGGGGCGTCTCATGAAAATCAAAGGAAGATCAGTAGAGGAAAGGGATCAAAAAGTGGGCGGAGGGGAGGGAAGGGAAGGGAGGTGCGGGGGAATGATATTGACCAAATTATATTGTGTGCATCTATGAATATGTAACAACAAATCCCATCATTATGTGCAACTACAGTGCACCAATAAAAATGTTGAAAGAGGGCTGGGGTTGTGGCTCAGCAGTAGAGCACGCGCCTAGCATGTCCGAGGCCTGGGTTTGATCCTCAGCACCACTAAGATAAATAAATAAAATAAAGGTATTGTGTTCAACTACAACTAAAAAATAAATACTTTTTAAAAATGTTGAAAGAGAAAACAAAAAAGTGTCAGGGTTCGGTGCAGCCCTAGCTGTGATCACACCCCATGGTTGTGAGCCGCTGGTGGGATTGATGTTAGGACCCACAGAAGCTCATGGAGGACCCTCATATACACAGCAGGGAATGCAGCATTCTTCCTGCCTGTGAAGAACAGAACCAGACAGCAGCTTCTGAGGAATGTGTTTGTGTCTGGTCATATCCATTCCTCGGAGAGTGATTTTTAAATTTTTTTCTCCCCCTTTCCTTCCCACCTCCCTGTTCTCTATCACACCTGCTAAATGAGCACTGGACCTCTGAGCTGCAACCCCCGCCCTAGAGAGGGACTCCTAAGCCTAGCTGTCAGCCTCACTTGATGATCTTGCTTGGGATTCTCTGGCCGAGCTCTTGGAGCAGCTGCTTCCGCAGGTGTGAGGTGATCATCCGCTGGTTGGTCCACCCAACAACCATCCGTCATTCTTTTGGGTTTTCCTTGGGGGAACTTCTCTTCCACTATCCCGCCCATTCATTTACTGAGACTGCTTCCTCTAGGCATTGGGGCTGTGGCAGTGTATCAGACAGAAAGCCCTGTTGAGAGTGGAGTAAGGTTTGTAAATTAGATAACAGTATTGTATGACTGTCACTTCCTGATTTGGGTACTTGTTCTGGGGTTGAGAAAATATCATCCTTCTTAGGAAGTACCCACTGGTACCTTTGATAGTTAAAACAAGAACAAATTCATGAAAAAAGAGAAGAAACAGTATTGGCTGGACAAACATGAAATGACTAAAATGTTTATCCTTTTTTTTTTTTCAGTTTGTAGGGGATTGTTATGAAGGCTCAGGCACAATGAAATGCTTTTGGTACAGGGGCTGGGTTATGGCCCAGAGGTAGATCGCTCGCCTCGCACATGCAAGGCCCTGGGTTCCATCCTCAGCACCACATATAAATAATTAAAATAAAATTATTTTTTTAAAAAAGAAATGCTTTTGGTTCAGAATAGAGTTCTATTCAAAAAAATCAATGCTCATATGCATAGCTTTGAGTGTATATTCTAAAATAATAATATTATTATTTAAATAATAAGATATTATTTAAATAATAATAGTATTATAATTTAAATAAATATTAATATTGTTAATATTATTAGTTTTGAGGTGAATCTTGCTGTATTGCCCAGCTAGTCTTGAACTCCTGGGCTTAAACAATCCTCTGTCTTTAGCTTCTTGAGTAGTTAGGATTACAGGTGCATATGCCCAGCTCCTACAATTCTAAATATTTTAATTGTTGGGTTGATTGTAGGTTATTTTCATTTTCTTCTTGATGCTTTTTAAAATTTTTTTTAAGTTGTTGATAGGCCTTTATATGTGGTGCCGAGAATCGAACCCAGTACCTCATATATGCCAGGCAGGTGCGCTACCACTGAGCCCCAGCCGCTGCCGCTGCCACTCCTCCTCCTCCTCCTCCTTCTCCTCCTCCTTCTCCTTTTTTTAAATATTTGTTTTTTAGTTATAGCTGGACACAATACCTTTATTCCATTTATTTATTTTTATGTGGTGCTGAGGATCAAACCCAGAGCTTTGCATGTGCTAGGCGAGCACTCTACCGCTAAGCCACAACCCCAGCCCCCCAGCCCTTCTTCTTTATACTTTTATATATTTTTCACATTTCCTAGAAGGAACTTTTAGAACAGAGGGGAAAACAACTAGAGAAAAGCCTCACCGTGGAGTGTTCTGATCCATGTGGCTTGGATGTAGAACCACCTTCATGGCAGGGATGGGCCATTCACAACATTCCTCCCCTTTCTACCACAGTAATTGGTTCAGGGAGGGCTCAGGAGTCTAGACAGTCCAATCCAGCTCCAGGTGTTTACTGGAGCTGCTTGGGTAGAGGCTGTTCTTGCTTTCTATTGGGATGCTAAGTTGTCATGCATAAACTTAATGCTGCTGAGAGCCATCTTTGCCCAAAGGGCCAGATGGAAAGGAGATGGATATGATTGGTTACTGATAAATTCTTTGAGTAACTGGAAATTGGAATTACCCCAGAATTTTTCAATAACAGGAACCAAAAAATTGCCTTCCTGCCTCCTTGAGTCAGTTTGAGTTGGATCTCTGACATTTGCAATCAAAAGTAATAAGTAATTCAGTTATTTTAATGGGCCCAAGAATCTGTGGTCTAAAAAATTCTCCACAAGTAATTTATATGAATCAAATGTTTGGGAAATACTTTGCTAGCCTTTTGTGAGTAGTGTTTCTCAAACTTAGGTAAGCAACAGATTTTCCTGGGGGAACTTGATAAAAATACAGAGGTACTGCTCCACATTGCAGTAAATTCTGGTTTGTGGCTAGGGCCTGGGCATCTGAGTTTTGAGTAACATCCTGGGGGATTGGGTGTATCGGTTCAGAACCCCTCTGATAAAGTGCATGAATCACATGCATCCTAGGGCCTTATGCATAGAGGGGGCCAGGATCTTTCTTAGATGAATTCAAGTGGACTTTGAATCTAGATCCTTTTTAGAATAAGTCATGCCTTTCCTACCTGTTACCAAGTCTTACACACCAGCCTCTGACATAAAGTTAGCACACAGCATCGTGTTTTAGGAGGAATTTCATTAGATAGGTGAGCTTTATTAGTATAATAACTTGGCCAGAATGCATCCCGCTCACATAAGTAATTTTGGAAAGAATTAGATGTAGTCCATGCTTGAAATGTTGCTATAGATTTAGAACAAAGTCTACTCTTGAAGAGGAATTTTGCTAATATGGAAAGCATTCAAGAGGATGATCACTGGCTTAGTCCAAGATAATTTATGGTGAATGCTCTCTCTGTGTGTGTATGTGTACACACACACACACACACACACACACACACTTGGAGGTGAAAGGGAGGGTGACAGCCCTTTTACTTGAATGAAAGAGAATCCTTTGAGTTGATCCACTGGGCCAGAAAATCCCTTTTCAAACACTCTCCTGTAGCAGCTTTGCTTTTGAAGCCCCTGAATGAGCAGGGGGAGAGGGGATCTGAGGCCTGACTGACCCCGCCCTATTGGCCCTACCCCCAAGGCACGTGTAATTTTGCCATTGTAGGAAGCCTCTTCCCCCCAGGATTTGTATCCTGTGCTGTTTCTGCAGCTCATCCCCTAGGAATTAGGACATGGGTTAGCTAGGATTACTCAAATTTAAACTGATCATCTTCAAACATTTTTGTTTGTGAATCCTCGACAGAGTTCTGATAAGCCTGTATCTCCTTGTACATTGTAAGGCTAGCATCTAAAATAATCTTATGTAAGTACTTTTTTTTCCTTATTTATGAGAGAAAGAAAATAGTACATCATTTATAAGATGAGTTAAAATGAAGCTGGGCACAGTGGTCATTCCTGAAATCCAAATGGCTGGGGAGGCTGAGGCAGGAGAATCATGAGTTCAAAGCAAGCCTCAGTAAAAAATGAGATGCTAAGCAACTCAGTGAGACCCTGTCTCTAAATAAAATACAAAATAGGGCTGGGGATGTGGCTTAGTGGTTGAGTGCCCCTGAGTTCAATCACCAGTACCCGCCTCCCCAAAAAGATTAGTTAAAATGAAGATTGACTAATTGAAATAAATATTGTGTGATATTGTTAAAAAAAAGTGGTTTTCACAGCTGGGCATGGTGACATGCATCTGTAATCCCAGCTATACAGGAGACAAAGGCAGGAGGATTGTTCAAGCCCATGTGTTTAAGACCAGCCTGATTGACATAGTGAGATCTCATATTTAAAAAAAAAAAAATGGAAAAAAAATGGGGTGTGGGGGTGGGTATGCAGTACCTTACTAGTAAAATAGAGCATACAAAATCCAAAAGAAATCACACAAATTTTTCCCTGAAGATTTTTTTCTGGTGACTTTTGAAAAATTTGGTAGCCCTGAAAACCATACTTTTAATTGAGTCAGGGCCACCAGCATATAGTGCTTTGGCTGTTCATGATCCTAACATGAGTCAGAATATTCTGTTTTTAAGTCCAAATTTCATATTTGACAGATGTATAAATCAGAGAAGGACAAGCAGTCTAGGGGCTTAAGGAGCTTTATTGTTCTTTAAAGGCGGTTGGTGTTTTCTGTTGTTTAGAGTCCTAGAGGTTCATACGCTCCATAGGTGCCATCCATTGGAGAGACACGGAAAGTTGGTACTGCAGTGAACCCTTGAAAAGAAGGCAGGCTGGAGGATCAGAATACTGTTTCCCTTGAAAACATTTCTGTTGGGTCCATTAAAAGTTTCCATAAACCCTCAGAGATAAGCATATCCAAGCCTCAAGACTGTTGGCTTAAATACAGCATTTCCTTTTGGAGGGGGAAGTCCAGAGGTAGGTAGTTATAGAAATTGTGGTTACCTTCATCTATATATGTATCTGTGTGTGTGCGTATATACATACATATATACATATATCACATGTGTATACCAACCCAGGTACAATTCAATGATTTTTGGTAAATTTGTGAAGTTGTGCAACTATCACCACAACCTAGTTTTAGCATATCACCATCGCCTGCCCCCCAAGTTCAGTTCTTATTTTCACACTCATCTATGTCACTACCAGTCTGCTTTTTGTCTCTCTAGATTGACCTTTTCTGAATATTTCAAATATATGGAGTCATAAATTATAGTCTATTTTGCCCCAGGTGTCTGCCATTTAACGTAATGTTTTTGAGGTTCCGCCATGTTGCAGCATGTATCAGTAGTTCTTTTCTTTTTATTGATGAATAGTATTCTATTGTGTGCGCATACCACATTTTGTTGATTCATTCACCAGTTGATGGGTATTTGGATGGTTTCCAGTATGGTGCCAGCATGAGTAATGCTGTTATGGACGTTTATATACCACCACCTTTTGTGTGGATATGTTTTCATTCTGCCCAGGAATGGAACTTCTGGATCATGTAACTCTAAGTTTTTAAGAAACTGCCGGATTGTTTTCCAATGTGACTGCACCACTTTGTGGTCCTGTCAGCAGTGAATTGAGGGGTCCATGTTGGATATCCTCACTGAAATGGCTTGGTACTCCCGCCGTCCTGGGGGTTTGCAGCGGTCTCTCAGTGTGGTTTTGTTTTTACGTTGCCCTGATGACTAATGGTGTTGGTCATCTTTTTATGTGCTTATTGCCCATCTGTGATCTTCTTTGGTGAAATGTCTATTCAGATTGTTCTCACAATTTCTTAGGCCTGTCATCCTTACTGAGTTGGAAGAGTTGTTCATATGTTCTGGATACCACTCATCAGATGTATGATTTCCAAAATTTTCTCTCAGAAAATATTTCAATTTTCCTAATTTTGTCTTTCAAAGAATCAAAGTTTTTCATTTTTAGAAATTCAGGTTTTATCAAATTTTTATGCATTATGCTTTTGATGTCAATATGGAAGAACTCTTTGCCTAACTCATTGTCATAGAGGTGGTAGCACATGCCTATAATCCCAGCGACTTGAGAGGCAGAAGCAGGAGGATCACAGGTTCAAGACCAACCTCTGCAACTTAGTGAGAACCTGTTTTAAAATAAAAATAAAAAGGACTGGGGATGTAGCTCAGTGATAGAGTGCCCCTGAGTTCAACCCTCAGTACCACAAAACAAAACAAAAAAACCTGGATTTTTCTTATGTTTTCTCTTAAAAGCTTCATACTTTTAGATCTTACTTTTAGATCTATAATTCCTTTTGAGATCATTTTTGTATATTATGAATCAAAGGTCTAAATTTATCTTTTTGCTTGTGGACATCTAATTGTCCCAGCACCATTTATCAAAAAAAGATGATTTTCCTACTTTGAATTATGTTAGCATTTTTGTTGAAAACCGGTTCACCATTAATCTGATTTATTTTTAGATCATCAATTCTGATCCATCCTAGACTTGTTGCCCCAGCTGCTTAGTAGGCTAAGGAGGGAGGATCACTTGAACCCATGAGTTCAAGACCAGTCTGGGTAACATGGTGAGACTGTGTCAAAACAAAATATATTCTTTTTTTTTAAATATTTATTTCTTAGTTTTCAGCGGACACAACATCTTTGTTGGTATGTGGTGCTGAGGATCGAACCCAAGCCGCACCCATGCCAGGCGAGCGTGCTACCGCTTGAGCCACATCCCCAGCCCCAAAATATATTCTTTAACAGACATTTGTCTATCCTATTGCCAATACCACAGTCTTCATTACTATAGTTAGTTTAAAAATTAGGGAGTATAAGTCCTCACTTTATCATTCATTTTCAGAATTGTTTTGGCCTTTGTGGGTCCTTTGTATTTACTTGTAAATTTTTGGATCATCTCATCTCATCTGCACAAAAACCTGCTGGGATATGATAGGCTTTATGTTGACTTTGTGTATCAATTTGGTAAGGATACAAACCTGAAGTTTCCAGTCTGGGAACAGGAATGCTTTTCCATTTATTTAAAAGTTCTTTAATTTCTCTCAGCAGGCTTGTTTTATAGTTTTTGGTGTATAAGTCTTCCAATTCTTTTATTAAGTTTATTCCCATGTATTTTTTTCTTTTTGACGATGCTGTGAATAGGTTTCTTAAAATTCATTTTTGATTGTCATTGCAAATACATAGAAATACGATTGATTTTTGTCTATTTATCTTAGATCTTTTTGACCTTGTATAATATTTATAGTTGTATATGTGTGTGGGTACACATATGTGTGTTCCTTAAGATTTTATATATACAGGGTCATATTATCTGCGAGTATGGACAGTTTTACTTTTTTCTTTTCCAATTTGACTCCCTTTAATTTTAAACAATTTTCCCCCTGATGGAGGACTACCTGTGGTACAGCAATAAATAGGATAGTCAGAGTAGACTCCCTTCCCTGTACCCTTTTTTTTTTCTTTTTAAATTTTTTTCCTGTAGCTGTAGATGGTCAGAATGCCTTTATTTCATTTGTTTTATTTGAATGTGGTGCTGAGATTGAACCTCATGCATGCTAGGCAAGTGCTCTGTCACTCAGCCCCAGCCCCAGTCCCCCTATTCTCTAACTTAAAGGGAAAAACATTAACTATCATGTTAATTGTAGGGCTTTTTTTTTTTTTTTAAGTATGTGCTTTATTAGGTTGAACAAGTTATCTTTTCTTCCTTACCTTGAGAGGGTTTTTGGTGTTTGGTTTGGTCATTTATTATGAGTGGGTATTTGATTTTGTCAGATTCTTTTGCTGTGTCTATTGAGATTGTCATCCACTTTTTGTTTTTATTATAACATGTTATATTATTGATTTATAGATGTTAAACCAAGCTTAAATTATTGATTTAGAGCTATAAATACTGTTTGCCTTGCTTTAGCAAGGTCCCATAGATGTTGACATGTGGTGTTTTTATTTTCATTCCATTCAGAATACTTTCTAATTTGCCTTACAATTTCTTCTTTGACTCATGAATTATTTACAAGCATCTTCTTTGCTGGGTGTGGTGGCACATACTTGTTGCCCCAGCTGCTTAGTAGGCTGAGGAGGAAGATCACTTGAACCCGTGAGATCGAGACCAGCTGAGGTAACATGGTGAGACCTGTGTCAAACAAAGTATATTCTTTAATCCAAATATTTGGAGGTTTACCACATTGCCTTTTTTTTCTTCACTATAAGAGCATTATAGTTATACATAGGAATTGGCTTTGTAACGATAAAATCATACATGCATGGAATCTGACCCCACTCCATTTTCATCCCTGTTCTTCCCCCATTTTTAAATTTTAATTCCATAACTAAAATACTTTGTATGATTTCAGTTCTTTAAAGCAATTATTTTTCCTTTTATTTTGAAATAATTTCAGCCCCTGAGGAAATGGCAAAAAATACTACATATAGGACTTGGATACTTACCTCATACTATAGATTAGAAGCTTCAATGTAAGAATTAAAACTATAAAACTCTTAGAAGAAATCATAGGAGTATGCCTTTATGATCTTGAGTTAGGTAGTGGTTTCTTAGATATGATACCAAAGGAACAAGCAACAAAAGAAAAAAAGATATATTGGACTTCATCAAAATTAAAACCTTTGTGATTTGAAGGACACCATCAAAAATTTAAAAAGACAACTTATAGAATGGGAGAACATATTTGCAAATTATATGTCTCATAAGGGACTTGTGTACAGAATATACAAAGAATGCTTATAGCTTGTCCAAAAACAACCCAGCTGGGCTCAGTGGCACACGCCTATAATCCCAGCAATTTCTGAAGCTAAGACAGAAGATTCCAAGTTCTGGGTGAGCCTAACAACTTGGCAGGGTCCTGTCTCAAAATAAAAATAAATAAATAAAAGAACTTGGGGTATGGTTCAGTAATAGAATGACCACCCCTGGGTTCAACCCATGTACCAAAAATAAATAAGTAAATAAACAAACAAATAAAAACAGACAAAACATAGGAGTGGGTATTTCTCCAAAAACTAAATTCAAGTAGCCTATAAATATATGAAAGTGTGGCCAGTATTATTAGTCATGAGGGTAGTCCTAATCAAAACCACAAAATAACATTTCACACCAACTAGGATGTATATAATTTAAAAAGATGAGTAATAACAAGTGATGGTAGGAATGTGGAGAAATTAGAACTCATATATGACTGGTGAGATTGTAAAATAGCATAGCTACTTTAGAAGACAATTTGGCAGTTCTTCAAAAAGTTACACATATAGTTACTGAATGATCTGTTCTAGCTATACTCTCAAGAGAAATATAAACATATGTTCATATACTGTGAATCCAAATGTTTATAGCAGCAATGTTCATAATACTCAAAAAGTAAAAGTAGCTCGGGAGGCTGAGGCAGGAGGATCACAAGTTAAAAGCGCCAGCCTCAGTAACTAGGCGAAGCCCCAAGCAACCTAGTGAGACCCTGTCTGTAAATAAAATACAAAAAGGGGCAGAGAATGTGGCTCAGTTTGAGCACCCTGGGTTCCATCTCCAGTACTAAAAAATTTTTTAAAAAGGGGGGGGGGGAATAGTTCTTTAGTTTGACTACTCTGTGTCTGAGTGCGGATCTCTTTTTATTTATACTGTTTGCTGGACTTCTTAGATAGTTCGGCATCCATCAACTGATGACTGGCCAAATAAAATGTGATATGCAAACAAGGATATACTATTTTGCCATAGAAAGGAAGGAGTACTGATATATTCTATAATGTAAGTAAACCTTGAAAACACATGAATGAAAGAAACTAGAAAGAAAAGACTACATATTATATGATTTGAAATGTTCAGAGTAAGCACATCTATAGAGACGAAAGGAGATTTCATGTTCACCCGTAGCTAGGGATGCTATATAAGAGAGTGATTGTTGAGGATCCAGAATTTATTTTTGGCATGATGAAAATTTTATAGGGTTAGGCTGTGGTGATGGTTCTTAAAAAATCTACTTCTGGCTGGGCATGGCAGTGCACGCCTGTAATCACAGCAACTCTGGAGGCTGAGGCAGGAAGTTCAAAGCTAGCCTCAGCAACTTTTCGAGGTCCTGAGCATCTAGGGAGATCCTGTCTCTAAATATAAAAGGGGCTAAGGATGTGGCTCAGTGGTTAAGCACCCCTGGATTCAATCCTCAATACCCGCCCCCCCAAAAATCTTCTGATTAATATAAAGCTTAGTTCTAGTTAAATATAGAAATTTTGCTCTAATATAGCTCCATTTCTCCCTCTTCTTTTGTGTTGCTATTATTATATATTTTTAAATGTTATAGGCCCTACAGTACAGTTTTATAATTATTTTGTAAAATCTTACATCTTTTATTGTTGATTTTGTTTTGGGTACTGGGGATTGAACGCAGGGTCTCATGCATGCTAGTTAGGTATTCTATCACTGAGCTACACCCCAGTTTTAAGATCTCATATCTTTCAAATCAATTGATAAGAAAAGCAAAAAAATTAGTCTTTTATATTTGCCTGTTTTTACCTATTTCCATGTCAATTGAAATTATCATATGGTATCTTTCCTTTCAGTTTAAAGGACTTCTGTAGTATTTCTTACAGATCAACTTTGGGAATGCCTTTATTTTACCTTAATTTTCCAAGAACAATTATACTGGATGTAGAATTCTTACTTGACAGTTTTTTTTCCCCCCTCTCTTCATTATTTTATTTTTGTTTTTGTGGCTCAGGAGATGCCAAGATCTTGTGCATGCTAGGCAATGCTCCACTCTGAGCTGTATCCCCAGCCTTCTTCGTTATTTGAATATGTTATCCTGATGTCCTCTAACCTCCCTGGTTCCTGGTGGAAATGAACTGTTGATTGTGTCGATACTCCCTGTGTGTGAGCTGTTTTTTTCTCCCTACTTTAGAGATTTTTCTGTCTTTGTTTTTCATCTGCTTGAATACGCTGTGTCTGAGTGTGGATCTCTTTTTATTTATCCTGTGTGGAATTTGTTGTGCTTCTTGGATGTATAAACTAATATCTTTTATCAACTTGGGCATTTTTGGCTATTATTTATTCAGATATGCTTTTTTCCTGGCCTTTCTCTCCTCTCCTTCTAAGACTCCCATTATGCCTATGTAATGGTTGTCCTCAGGTCTCCAAGGGCCTCTCTATTCTTTTTTTAATTAATTAATTAATTTTTTTCTTTTTAATATTTAGTTGTAGATAAACACACAGTATCTTTTTTTTAAAGACAGAGAGAGAGAGAGAGAGAGAGAGAGAGAGAGAGAGAGAGAGAGAGAGAGAGAGAGAAAATCATAATATTTATTTTTTAGTTCTCGGCGGACACAACATCTTTGTTGGTATGTGGTGCTGAGGATCGAACCCGGGCCGCACGCATGCCAGGCGAGCGCGCTACCGCTGAGCCACATCCCCAGCCCATTTAATTTATTATTTATTTATTTATTTATTTATTTAGTTGTAGTTGGACACAATACCTTTATTTTATTTATTTATTCTATGTGGTGCTGAGGATGGAACCCAGCTCCTCGCAAGTGCTAGGTGAGGGCTCTACCACTCGGCCCCAGCCCCAGCCCCTCTTTTGATTCTTATTCAATCCTCTTTGTTTCCATTTGTCCTGTTGCTTATCATTAAGTATTAATTCATTCTTTTTCCATCTCAAATCTGCTATTGAGCCCCTTTGGTGAACTTTTATCTCAGTTGTTTTAATTTTTAACTTCAAAATTTCTACTTCTTTCCCCTAATTTCTATAGTTTCCATATTTCTTTAATTCCTTAAACATGATTCCCTTTGGTTTTGGAGCACACTTATAACAGCTATTTGAAGTCTTTGGTAAGTCTGCACACTCTGAAAACAGTTTCTGTTAACTGCTTCATTTCCTAGGTAAAAGTCACACTTGACTATTTCTTTGCATGTCTCATGGTTTGTTTTGTTTTGTTTTGGTTTTGAAATCTGAACGTTTTAGGTCATAGAGCAGCTCTGGATTCTGATCTCACCCTCCCTAGACCATTGTCATTGTTGCTTCTTTTCTCGTTTTGTTTATTTAATGACTTTTCTGGGCTAATTCTTCAGTTTGTCTTCCTGTGGTGTGGAAACTGTTGTTTTAGCTCTTTTCTTTTTTAAACCTTGTTTTAATTTTAAGCATAATTTACTAGGGATTGCCTGATTGCCCATGGTTCAGCGTGATTTAGTGGGCAGCAGATACTTGATCAGAGGTTATGCCGAAACACCTGGATCTAGATCCATCCTTTGCCAGCAGATCTGTGTGTGGGTTGGGGAATTTTTTCAAAGTTCAAGCAGTTGATGAGTCTGCCCAGCTATTACTCTCTGCCTGTCCATCTGGTGTCTCTCTTACATACATTCAAGATTTGTTCAGCTAGGCGTGTGTAGATAGCTAGCCCCTGTCTAGTCCCTCTGGAGTTTGCCTGCAACCTTGCATATGCATACATTCTTTTAGACCGCAGGGATATAAGGCCCAGTATGGCTGTCTCATTTCCTGGATCTTCCTGTTAAACTTCAGATTAGTCTGAAGGTCTGTTGCTCCCTCCAACAATTTGTAACCGCCATCTGTCTGTGATGTTCATCGTCTCTTTTTCTGTGCTGCTGTTCAGCAACTTCAAGCGGTGTGGCTTCCTTGCTCTGTTGCAGGTCGAGCTCCCCACCTCCAGCAGCAGAGTTTTCATTGCTTACTCTGCTTTAGTTAATCTGATGGAGCTGGTGTGTGTGATGGGAGCAACCTCAAATAAAACGCCGTGTTTTCCCACTGTTCTTACTTGGAAGTTCAGCATTTTCTTGAATAAATGCTTTTTAGATTGTTGTCTGTCTTTGGTTGATTTCAGATAGCTGTGTTTGACAATTTTGTGTATTTTATTGTTGATTTTTGGGAGGACAAATTTGGGAGAACAAAGCACCTCACTTTGCCATTCCAGAGGTCTCGTTGCCAGTTTTGACTTTTGATTTCCTCTTTAAGACATGCCCAGAGGTCCTTCCAGATTGCAAATTTGAAATATATAATCCTGCTTACATATTTTAGTCCATGGGAAAACTTTGTAAATTGTTGCTTTCAAAAATATATATTTTTAGTTTTAGATGGACACAATACCTGTTGTTTTATTCATTTATTTTTATGTGGTGCTGAGGATCGAACCCAGTGCCTCACACATGCTAGGCAAGCGCACAACCACTGAGCCACAACCCCAGCCCCTAAATTATTGATTTTTTTTAACATTTTACTTTTTATTAAAAACAATTGCAAACATACAGAAGTAAAGCATATATTATTCATGACTAATCTTGGTTTACTTATATTTTTATTTTGCTGGTTCCCCTGCCCATTGTTTTGAACAAATACCATACATATATCACATCATTTCACCCATAAATATTTCTGTATGTAGTTCTAAAAGGAGATGGTCTCTCTTCAGAAGCATAACAGTAATGTCACTATCACATTAAACACAGCTAAAACTGTGTTTATTACAGCTCAAACCACAGTAATTACTTACGATCATCAGATACACTTGTGAAACCTTGAAAAATGCCCAGTCAAGTGAAATCAGGCTCTCTGGGGGGTGAGGCTTGGGCATCAACATATATTAAGCTCCCTAGGTAATTGTGACATGCTCCTGACATAGAAAACCATTGAGTTTTCCTTATCCTTTTCCAAATTACTTTAGGGAAATTTGAAAGAAAAATTTTTTTTCTAATAAAGATCAGCTTTTATGAATATTCCATGGATATTTTTTATACAGATTGAGTCTTATCTGTTTTCTGGCAAAGAGCTTTATATAAACTTTAAAACCCAGTCACCAGTGTGTGTGATGCAAATTCTCTCTAGCATGATTTTGGTCAACTTTATGTATTATTCTTCTGAAAAGAAATAGTATGTATTTCCCACACCATTTATGATTTTGTAAGTTCTCCTTAGGTTTCTAATGACTTTTAAAATAAAACTTTCTTGTTTTTTTTTCCAGTTTTGGAGATCAAATCCAGGGCTAGGCAAACATTCTACCAGTGAGCTACAACCCCAGCTCTGTTTTAAACATTTAGATTCATGTTTTCTTCATAAAATGTTGTCAAGAAGTGTTGAGGAAAAGAACAGCAGATTGTTCTCTTAGCCCCACCCTCAACCCCACCCCTGCCCCAGTTACAGTATAATTAAGGATACATCTCTGGATCCTTCATTACATTTGGAATGTTTTCTGATATCAGATTCATCAAGTGTGTTGGGTGACATCAAATGCCGTTTCAGTCCTTCTGCAGTAGGCTCTGTCTCTCCAAAGTTCATGTCAGGGAGCCAGCCTTCAGTGCATCTGGGCATTGCCACATCCTCAGCCACCTCAGAAGCCCCTGTCACGTTTCTGATTTTTGTGTGTGGTGGGCACTTTGGGGAAAATGTGTGCATTAGAAGCAACAAACTAATTTAGCACCTTATTTTGCATGGCCCAAGTGTGTTCCAGGCTCGGTTCTCCACCCCCTCTGTCAGCACCATTTGGTCTAGACACAGAATCCCCCCCACTCCCCTGCTGTGTGATCTGCAGCTTACTGCTTTTCCAGAAATAAGTGCTAATTGGTTTTCAATTCCTCTTGGATTTGAATGCTGCCCACTGCAGCCTTGGTCCAGAAACACTGATCTGTTTGAAGAAATATCCTTTAGAAGGAGGATTGGCATTTGAGGAAGCTGGTAAGCTCTCTCCTTCCCAGCTTGTCACAGTGGCCTTGGGCCTCTGCCAGCCACGTATGCCCCCTGCCTCAAGCTTAGGAAGGGATGTTTTGTAACAACTTGCTTGGGATGGCAAAGGCAGGTTTGGACAGAGTGTCCTTGAGTGTCCTCCTTGTATGGATTTGTGGAAGCGGGAGGAATGTCATTTGACCAGCTTGGAGTGGTGGGTCTCAGACTCCTGATCTGTGATTCAAGAGTATCCCCAGGTCTTCTGGATGATCCCTACCAGTGGCACAGAGCCCCCCACATTGTCCGTTTGGGACTGGCTCTGTTCTCTAGTCTGCTGCAGGAGAGGCTGTGTTGCCTCGTGCCAGCCATCTGGGGCAGGGAGGGGATTTTGATCCGCCTCCACCCTCCTCCCCGTGTTTTCTTCTGCTCAGAACACTGTTCATGATTGTCCCACTCCAGTGCAGCCTCCAGGAACGCACCCTCCTTCAGTCCCATTCATTCTCCTCACCTGCCCAGGCCCTGGGGGTGGGGGGGAGGAAGGTGTCAGGTGGAGAACAGGAGTCATGGAGCGGGGTGGGACAGCTCCCACAAGACAGGGACAACAGTACACAGGCTTCCAGGGAGACAGGCCCAGTACTCCCACTGCTGGCTGGAGAATTTGGAGCAGGTGACCTCACCCCTCTGGGCTTGGTCCTCTTCACAGTAGTAGTTTGCTAGGGCTACCATAACAAAGGCTTAAACAACAAAAATACATTGTCTTAAAGTACTAGAGACTGGAATTCCAAGTTCACTTGGCTCTTTCTGAGGTCAGTGAGGAAGCCTCTCTCAGTACTCTCTCCTGACTTCTGCTAGCTGGCTGCTTTGTTTAATGTTCGTGTTCTTGATTTCTGCTGTATCACCCTATCCCTGTCCTCTTCTTCATGAGGCATTGTCCTTGTGTACATGTCTCTGTTCAGTGTGTTCAAATTTCTTCTTCTTCTTCTTCTTCTTTTTTTTTTTTTTTGACTGGGGATTGAATCTGAGGGCGTCTTACCACTGAGCTACATTCCCAGTCCTTTTTATTTTTTACTTTGAGGCAGGGTCTCACTGAGTTGCTGAGGCTGGCCTCGAATTTGTGATCCTCCTGCCACAGTCCTCCAAGTTGCTTGGATTACAAGTGTATGCCACTGTGCCTCGCAAATTTCCCCTTTCAAGGACACCAGTCAGTTTGAATTGGGACTACCTTACTGGAGCATGACCTTATCCTAACTTCCTGCATCTGCAACAATGTTGTCTCCAAATGAGGTCACATTCTGAGAAGCTGAAGGTTAAGAGTTTGACATATGACTTTGGCGGTGACATGATTTGCTCCAATGCAGAAAAAAAAATAACACTGTTAATAGTATCCATGCACTGGGGTTGTTATGTTATTAATTCATGCAAGTAAAGTATTTAGCTCAGTTCCTGTTACCTAGCAAGTACTCAGAAAACATCTAATTAGCCTTTTAAAAAATATTTATTTATTTTTTAGTTGTAATTGGACACGATACCTTTATTCCATTTATTTATTTTTTTGTGGTGCTGAGGATTGAACCCAGGGCCCGGCATGTGCTAGGTGAGCACTCTACCGCTGAGCCACAATCCCAGCCCCTCTAATTAGTCTTATTATGGATTTTGATGCCCTTGTCTCTCAGTAGGACATGAGCAGTCCTCATTGGCCCACTGCTTCTACTCTTACCCACTCTATTTTGTTCTTCAAAATCAGAAAGCAAATCATGTTATGGGTACCCCATGCATATATGTGCCTTCAGTGGTTTCCCATTTCTAGCAGTCAGGATCATAGAGTCTTAGGTGACAGAAAACCAAACCCAAACTGGCATGAGGAAAAGGAGAAATTATTGCCTTAACAAAATTAAGTCCAGGGATAGTTGCTATAGGTGCTACATGATCCAGAGCTCAAGTAATGTTGTCACCAGAACTTGTTCTCTTTGATTTCTTGGTTTGTTCAAACCTCAAATTGGTTGTTGTGTAGTAGTTACAGGATGATTGGTAACAACTCTGGCTTCGAATTGTGAAGTTCAGGTTCAGAGGAAAAAGAAGAGAGCCCCCCCTTTCTTGTGTGGGAACATCTGTAAAAGTGCTGAAACTCTGAGCCAGAGTAGGTCATCTGTCCAACTCTTACCATTGCTGTGACCAGGGAAGGTGGCTTAGTTAGGCCTGGGGCAGGCGGGAAGCCCCACTGACACCTCATAACCTGAAAGTGGAAGCCATCTGGGTCAGAAGTGAAAATAGGATGCTTTTTGGGAAAAGAGATAATGGATGCCAGTGGGGGGCAAATGAATTATCTGCTAATACAATCTAATACTTAAAATA
The DNA here is from genome assembly GCF_045843805.1 of Urocitellus parryii. Lineage (NCBI taxonomy): Eukaryota > Metazoa > Chordata > Mammalia > Rodentia > Sciuridae > Urocitellus > Urocitellus parryii. The sequence continues at coordinate 14,765,442 of NC_135545.1, read as the reverse complement.
GTATTCAAGGGGAATGAGGGGAGAGAAATACTGGGCAATGATATTAGCCAATTATATTGTTATATTGTGTGCATGTACAAATAGGTAACAGTGAATCCCACCATTGTGTACAACTGTAACGCACCAATAAAAATATGAAAAAATAACATTCAAAAATCCTTGCTGTTGGGCTGGGGTTGTGGCTCAGTGGCAGAGTGCTTGCCTCGCACTTGTGAAGCACTGGGTTCGATCCTCGGCACCAAATGTAAATGAATAAACAAAATAAAGATATATGTAAAATAAAAAAATCCTTGCTATGGCCTGTAGGTTCCCCGTGGTATAGCCTTTGCCACCCTTGCCTGGCGACACCAGCCAGTCTTTCATTAAGTTTCTTAAGTCTCACTTTCTTCCTGCTTTTGTTTATGCTCTTCCCTGTGCTCAAAATGCTTTTCCTGATTGCCCAGTCCTGTTGCCTTAGATCTCAGCTTACATATCAAGTCTTCCCAGAGGCCCTCCTGGACCGTGCTGAAGCTCAGCGAGCTCCTTGTTATTCTTGCCTGGCAAAGCTTCATAGCAGTTATCATAATATTTAATTACATGTTATGTTTGTCTTCACATGTTTAATGCCTATCTTCCCCACTGGGCTGGAAGTCCCAGGAGTTCAAGCCCAGACCTGTTTTTTCTTTCCTTTGCATTGCAACTACACTACATACTAGGTGCTAAAAAAATAATTTTTATTGAATGAGTGTGGTTGAAGTGGAATGATTTATTCACTTAAAATTATGGCTAGCGTGTCACTGAACTGGAGCAGGAATGAAGTCTGGTCAGAAGTTTTAAAAACCCTGGCGGTGAAATTTCAAAGTGAGAGTTTTACAAGATGAAATGAATACATGTTTTGGCTATATTTTTATAGGCCATATTTTTTGCATTAGTGATGCCCAAAAAGTGACTACCTTTTGGAATCTTGGGACAGTTGAGATAGTTACTATTTCCCAACAATAAAACTTCACCACATTAACTAGAGTACAGTGATTGACACACTTTTTAAACTAGCCTCGGAGTCATCTTCTGTCTGCAGAGGCCAGGCAGAGCATTTTGGCACTTGGTTATTTGAATACCTCTAAGGAGCTACCCGACAGGCTCACACTGTTCTGAATCTCCTCAGTCCATCAAGGATCCTGCTGCTGGAAGCCTTTTTCCAGGTCATAGTTTTCTCACTGAACCTCTAATTCTCACGAAGCCATCTGCTCAGCCTCAGTGCAGAGTGAAAGGTCATTAGACTGGCATGACAGCAAGGTGAATGAACCCTCTTCTCCAGCGGGAGGTAGGGGTGGGGACCCTTGAGGATGTACAGCTGGTATGTCTCATGGAAGAGTTAACTTCAGCCCTCATCAGGTAAAGCCAAAGTGCTTAGAGTTAAGATCTCCTATAACATTTGCTCAAGATGTCAGGAGTTAGTTGGATATATGTTTGGCTGCTGGACAGACCTACAATAGCAGTGGCTTAAATGAGAGAACAATTTATTTCTTTTGAGAAATGAAAATGTTTTGAGAGTGAGCAGCCCAGGGCTGACAAGGCAGCTGTACTGTGTTGGGGACTAAGGCCCCTGTCATCTTATTGCTCCCTGTTCCTGGGATGTTGCTATTGGTCCAAAATGATTCCCTATCACCATGTACGCATTCTGGCCTAAGTGAGGGGAGGTGATGAGAAAAGAGACATGTCCTTCCTTTCTTTCTTTCATATATATATATATATATATATATTGTAGATGGACACGATATTTTTATTTATTTTTATGTGGTGCTGAGGATTGAACTTGCCAAGTGCCTCACACTTGGCGAGGCAAGTGCTCTACCACTGAGCTGCAGCCTCAGCCCACGTCCTTTCTTTCTTTCTATTTTTATTTATTTTAAATTTTTTTTAGTTGTAGTTGGTACAATATCTTTATTTATTTATTTATTTTTATGTGGTACTGAGGATGGAATTCAGTGCCTCACACATGCAAGGCAAGTGCTCTACCACTGAGCTACAGCCCTAACCCATGTCCTTTCTTTTGAAGGCAGGAGTTTTTGTTGTTGTTATTGTTTGGTTTTTGGTATTGGGCACTTAACCACTGAGCCACATCCCCAGCCCTTTTTATTTTTTATTTTGAGACTGGGTCTCCCTAAGTTGCTGAAGCCGACTTTGGTTTTGAAATCCTCCTGCCTTTGCCTCTCAAGCGGCTGGAATTATGGAGTGAGCCACTGTGCCTGACTAGGGGGTTCTTATTTTCTTTTTTAAAGATATAATTCATAGAGCATAAAATTTTCCCCTTAAAAATATACAGTTCAGGGGGTTTCATTTTTGTTTTGGTACTGGTTATTGAACCCTGGGGCACATCTCCAGTGCTTTTATTTTTTAATTTGAGACAGGGTTTCACTAATTAGCTAAAGGTCTTGTTAAGTTGAACTTAATGAGGTTGCCCTTGAACTTGCAGTCCTCCTGCATGAGCCTTTGTTGGCTAAATAATATTATATAGTGTATGGATATATCACACTTTTGGTATTCATTCTTCAACATTTGGGTTGTTTTCCCTTTCTGATATTATAAATAATGCTGCTGTGAATGCTTATTTACATACAAATTGTATTTATTGATTTATTTTTTGGTAGTGGGGATTGAACTCAGGGGCACTCAACTACTGAGCCACATCCCCAGCCCTTTTTGTTTTTTATTTAGACTCAGGATCTCACTGAGTTGCTTAGGGCCTTGCTGTTTGTTAAGGCTGGGTCCTCCTGCCTCAGCCTCCTGAGATGCTGGGATTATAGGCATGCATTACCCCACTCGACCACAAATTGTATTTTCCAGTTCTTTTAGATATATACCTAAGAGTGGAATTGCTGGGTCATGTGATAAGTATGTATAACTTTTTGAAGAATAAGGCAAAGCTCTAATAATATCTCTGTGCCTCAGACTCTTTCTTATAATCTCATGTTTCTAAATTCATAAAACATGAGATTACAAAGGAAACCAGTTGTATTGGAATAGTTTTCCAAGGGCTGGAGTTGTGGCTCAGCGGTAGAGCGCTTGCCTTGCACGTGCGAGACCCTGGGTTCGATTCTCAGAACCTCATACAAAAATAAATAAATAAGTGAAATAAAAGTATTGTGTTTAACTACAACTAAAAAATAAAATAAAGAAAAATCGTTTTCCAAATATGATGATAAATGACAAAATTCAATGGTTAATCTGATAATTAGTATCATTTCCAAGGAATAAACGACATAAATGCTATTTTGAGATGTCTTATAAGAACCGTAATGCGATGAGAATACCTCCAGTTTCTATTGGTGACAAGTTCACAGGTGTTGTGTTGTGGGTTGTTGCTCCTAATTAAAGGAAATGCTGAATTTCAGTTAAAGGTTAGTGGAAATAAAGAGGTAATTTTTATGCAGGACCCAGAAGTTACACACACCTCTTCCACTCTCACCCCATCAATCTGAACTCAGTCACTTGCCTATACCTAGCTACAGGGAGGCTGGGAAATGTGGTCTTCATTCAACTCAGCCATATGTCTATCAGGGTTCCGTTATTAAAGGAAAAAGGGGGAAGTGGGTATTGGAGGTCAGAAGTCAATATTACATTACACCTGCTGCAGCTAGTTTCTCTCCCAGGTTCAGAACCCCAATTTTTTCTTCTGATAAGCACTTACCAAAGGAGTTTATTTCTCTTTAGAGGCCATGTTGTATGAGGAAAAAATTGTGCATATTGAATCAATAGATGCTACTCAAAGTGGGAGCTGGGCCCCTGATGAACCGAGCCTGCCTAAGGCAATGGCATATGCTCGCTGCCCATCTCCTATTCACACCAGAGCAAGTGCTCATGAAGTGGAATGCTGACATCTGTTCTATTCCACTATTTGTCCTTTAATAAGGGGTGGGGGGGTCATATAATTTAATTTATATGAGGTAGACATTGGATACAACTTCTCTGTGCCTTTTTACTGTAGAATAAGAAGTGTGGTTGGCTTCTCAGATGACTGGATGGTGATGTTATGTTCCAACTCTTGACTGTGTTAAAACCCTCCTCCATCACCCAAGGCAGAAGAGGCACTGATTGGCCCAGAGTCCTAGAAGATAAGCCACACAAGAGTAGGGAGCTTGGGCCTTGTAGTAGCAAACAGCCTGTAAGGCCCATTGGTAAAGTGACCACCTTATTTCTTGGTTGTAGGGGCTGAAGAGAGTGATGCAGAGGCTAATTATGGTAACTGCTGTTCTTTATTGAGCACTTGCTGTGTGCCTGGTAGTGTTCATGGGTGAGCGTACTTTACAACAACCTTTTGAGATGCATGCTGCTTTTGACACCCATCTACCTGATGCCCAGTAGCTAACTGACCTGCCCTAGATTACACACTCATGTTTTTGTGGCAAAGGGGGGATCTGAACGGAGGGCCTGGTTCTGGCCTTTGTCCTTAATGAACCTTAATGTTGGTAAGGGTGGAAGATAAGACGCAGGAGCAAGAGACCTGAAATTCTGGACAGGGGAGTTGGTGTTTACTTCATGCTTCCGTTTCCCTAGTGTTTATTTTTAATGATGACTTTAGAGTTTATGTGGTTGTGCCATCCCAGACTCACTTGCCCCTGTTCCATCATCCAGAGGTGTGTACCCCCTGCTCCAGTACTACCATTTCAACACCCAGCTCTGTTCTCTCCATTTCCTTTAATTCTAGGCCAACCCTTCACCCTGGTTTCTGTTTGTGAGCGCCAGCATTTTTCTGTCCTAGTTTTGAACATGAATTTTTAAGAAAGAGTTGGGCTGGGGGTGGAGCTCAGTGGTAGAGCACTTACCTAGTACGGGTGAGTTCCTGAGTTCAATCCCCAACACCCTGAAAATAAATAAATAAAAGGAGTTTGTTTGTTACTCAGCAGATGTTATACAGTGCCTACCAGGTGCCAGATATGGGCCTCTGTATGTCATCAAGCAAGTTTCTGCCCTCCTGGTACCAACAGTCTGGAGGGAAGGCAAGAGTCTCAGATGTCCTGCAAGTGACTTGAGAGCCCTTGTTGCAGCCGGGATAAATACCCTAAAGGGAAGAGGAAGGGGGCTAGAACATATCTGCACAGGGAACTGGGGGTGGAAGTGAGGGTGGTGCAAAGCACACGTCCATGCTGGGGCCTAGAGCACAGCACCCCCAGGCCATCTGCAAAGCCCATCATAGTCCCTACTCCCATGGGAGTCTAAGGAGATGGCCTCACATCCAGCCTCCCCCATCTACTAACTGGAACACAGCCTCATCTGTATGAAGAGTGATCAGGGTCACGGTCCTCATTGCATTGATGGATGTAAGGCTTCTCTTGGCAGGTGACACAGGGTTCTATGAATGTTAATAAGTCATTAAAATTTGCTATGGGACAAAAAACAACTAATAAAAAATATTAACCCAGCCTAGGTCCAAAATCCAAATCAAGTAAGTGCTTGATAGAGGCAGCCCGAAGTGGGGACTTGGTGTGGGGGGGTCAGGGTTGCAGCTGACCAGGAGGCATTCAGGACTGTGGGAGTGGATGCTCTTGATCTGAGAATGAGTAGGGGGTGTGCGAAACCAGAGTTTAGGATCTGGGTGCCATGGTCATGCTAATGACCTGTAATGCACAGAGTTGGTCCAGTAACAAAGGATTGTTCAGCAGCCCATGAGGAACTCGGTCCCCTAACTGTTCCTCTGTTTCTCCTTCCTGCTGTGTCTCCTATTGGGTTTCTCTCTCCAGGGTAGAAGGATGGTTGCTCTTGGAGATGCAGGCTGCCCCCAGATGCCCTGATACTGACACCCCTTCCTAAAATGTTTATAAGGTGCCCATGCACTGTGGCACCTGGAAGCCTTGCCAGCTGGTCTGGCAGAAAGTGTGAAACCAAGTAAGTGATCCTTTATCAGTCAGGATTCTTGGGTTGCAAGCAACAGGAACCATCTCAGGTCACCTGTGACCCTAAAAGGAAACCAAGGGGAAGCCACTCTGGAACCTTTCCAGGTGGATGTTCAGAGGCACCTTTTTAGGGCCCTGCTATCCCAGGGGTGGAGGAGTTCATGGAGAGTAGCACTGATGAGCTTAAGACTCTGCAGCTGGCCTCCTGGGCATGAATCCCGACCTCACCACTTACTCATAAGTTTCCCAACCTTCCTGTGCCTTAGTTTGTGGGCTGCAAGATGGGGATAAAAACTGGAGGAGTGCCATGCGTATTTAATAAGTTGATTCTTGAGGCTTATAGAGCAGTGCCTAGTAGAGAGTATGCAGCTAGACGGTTAGCTGCTATTATTTTTATTTTATTAATTTTATTATTCCCATTATTATCAGCAACTTGAAATTAAAATTTCTCAGCAAGAGGAGCTGATTGGCCCAGTTTGGATCATGTGGGTGGGTGAGTTCTATTTATTGCCAGTCTCCCTACCTCTGAATTAGGAATGGGGGAGCAGCAATTTCCCCAGGAGAAGTTGTCACTAGAAGTTGGGGCAGAAACTCTGGGCTTAGTCTGCAGATGTCCTCCATATTCAGTAATTTCACCCAACAAATATTAGTTACAACACTTACAGTTACTGCCTTGTGCCATGGCTGTGCTGAGCACAGTGAACACAGAGGGACACTGATTTGCAAGGTCCCTTCTTCATAGGTCTCACAGCCCAGAGACAAAACAGCTGGAAAATGAAGGTCCTGGTTAAGATCGAGTGCCTAGAACAGTGCCTGGCCTTGAGGACATCCTTAATAAATATTTGTTGAATGAATAAACACAGGGAAATTCGAGGGGTTTATGAGAATACACAACCAAAGCACCTTGCCAGTAATTTGAAAAGAAAATAGTGTTTGCAGCGCAGCCTCCACAGTGAGGTACAGAGGATCTTCCACCCGCCACCAGCGTGTTCTTGCACACAGTAGGTGGTTAGTAACTAGGAACTGGATGATGTGTCAGATGCACAGTCCTGCAGTCTACCCGGTGTGACAGCTGGGGGCAAATCCCAAGTTGGGGAGCTGGCTGGCCGTAGTCTCTGTTGAACCGGATGTGCAGATGAGGCTCCAGGATGCTTCTCTGGAATGCAGTTACTAATACAAATAAGCTTGCTTGCGTCACAGGTGTCTCTTATGTGGACAGTGTTGACGGGGTGGGCTCTTGAGGGGAGTCTCATAACCACACTAATGATTAGGGGTTCCCTTTGAAGGAGGGCTTTCCCCACCAAATGACTTTTTTAAAAATATTTTTTTAGTTGATAGACCTTTATTTTATGGATTTATGTGTGGTGCTAAGAATCAAACCCAGTGCCTCACACATGCCAGGCAAGTGTGCTACTGCTGAGCTCTAGTCCCCAAATGACTCTTAATAACAAAAAAATAGTAACCACCACTTTCCGATGCCAGGAACTGTGCAAAAGGATGAACCTGTGGAGTCCTCACAGCAGATCATTCTTAACCCGGTTGTTCTGAGATTCAGAGAAGTAAAGTAACTTGCCTGTGGGGTGCAGAGCAAGAGAGGAATTGAGCTAGGAATGTGGCCGTGGTCTCCATAAAAGCTTGGGCTCTTCCCTCCATTCCATGTATAGCCCTTTTTCCCTTCAGTACTAACTTCAATACTGTTATTATTTGGGTCAGGTGTGTAGCTCAGTAGTATAGAGAGTGCATGCTAGCATGCGTGGGGCCTTGTTTGGCACCCAAACAAATTTTTTAATTAAAAAAATTAAATTATTTAAATTAATTCGTACATGGTACATTTAAAAATATTCTCCCTTCCACAACTGAGACCTCGACAGAAGCAGCCACCGTGACCGAAACCTCTGTTTCTGTAAATTCTGTACATACATACAACAAGCAAGTAAACATCACAAGCCATACTCAACATAAAAGGGGTGGCAGACTCTACAGCTCACCAGCTGAATTTGGCCTACTGCCTATTATTGTATGGCTTGGGAGCTAAAAATGGGTTTTATGGTTTTACAAGGTTGAAAAACAATCAAAAGTAGATTTCCTGACATGTCAGATTATATGAAACTCAGGTTTCATTGTCCATTAGTAAAGTGTTATGGAACACAGCTGTGCTTGTTTGGTTCTGTCTTGTCTGTGGCTGATTTTTGAAGTTGAACAGTTGCAATAGAGACAGTATGGTCCCCAGACCTACGATATTTCCTCTCTGGCCCTTTGTAGAAAAAAATTGGCTGATCCTGCATCCACACCTTTCTTCACTCCTGTGTCTTAGAGATGGTTGGTGCTTAGCATTTTTCTTGCCTCCTGTGTTCCATCCCCACCCCCTGTCCCTAGGCAGAGCCCAGCTGCAAGCTGTGGGCTAAACCTGGGTGTGTGGCCGCAGGTGGGTCTGTTGCTGCCTCCACTCACACACTGGCTCTGAGCATTGCTTGGGCACCAGCTGCAGGGCAGGCCCCTGGCTGGCAGCCAGAGCAGGTCCAGGCCTGCCCTCAGGAATCCGCGGGTGGGGCAGGGGTGGGGCCTATCTGGTAGTTCAGGGATGGATGTATTTATTCAGATCTGCTCTCACAGGACTTCTGTGACCCTCTCTCTTGTTCCTGCTTTGTTTTTACTTGGGGCACTTAAAAAAAAAAATACAGCTACGCAGTTATTTACAGCAGAAATCAATTCTGTGTGTGTAAAGATATGAACAATGAGAGGTCTCTCTGCTTCCCCTTTCCTTGCCCACCAGGTTCTTCCACCCTTTAAGTAATTATTTATATTGTTTCTTGGGTGTCCTGCAAATTGGAGCAAATAGAGGGATCTATTTTTATCTTCCCTTCCTTTCACAAACAAAAGGTAGCCTGCTCCACACCCTGTTTGCACTTGGCTCTCTTACTCAACAGCACATCCAGGAGATATCTCTTTATCTTCAGCTTCTGACTGATATTGAAGTGTGGGTAGTGTTAATTAGGGGGAAGAGAAAGGTGGGTGGGGGTAGGGGAGAGCATCCTAGTGTGAACAGCAGGAGGGGTGGGGGGCCTAGATGGTTGAGGAAGGGATCATGGCCTTAATTCTGGGAGCATTTAGGTGTGGGGTTCTGCTCTGTTTCCTCTGTGCTCTGCTTTTCTCTGTGGCCAAGCACACATGGCCTTCATTGCATGTGATCAGGAAGGGGCTAAGAATGTCCTTGAGAGCTGGTTATTGACCGTGGTTAATAATGAAAGAATTTCTCCTGCAAGCTGTTCCCAGGAGGGATAATCTTGGGTCTTGAGGTCTGCAGGCCTGTACCTCCCACCCCCACATCCTTTCTAGTTATCTGACATGGGGCGAGTCCCATCACCTCTCATCTTTCAGTAGACAAAGGCCACAGTGCCAGCCATGGGTTGTTTGAAGGTTGATGCGAACACTGCACAGTTGGCCCACGGAACGAGTGCTTAATATGTGATAGTGATGGCTCAGGATCTTTTATTGTGACTGGCTTGGGCTCCTGCTTTGTTAGCTTAGCTCATTTCAAGGATTACAGGGACAGGCATGGTGACCTACTCCTGTAATCCCAGCTACTGAGGAGTCTGAGGTAGGAGGGTCACAAGTTCAAGGCCAGTCTCAGCAATTTAGCAAGAAGGCTGGGGATATAGCTCAATGGTAGGTCACTTACCTAGCATGGGAGAGGCGTTGGATTCAACCCCCAGTACTGGAAGGAAAAAAAAAAAAAACCTTTGATTTGGTTCCTGATCACCCGAGTTCCACACCCCCTCTGCCACTTTTAGTGTTGGGCAAATTATTTACCTTCTCTGTACTTGACTTTTGCTATCTGTAAGTGAAGATACGAATACCTGTTTCTTGGTCCTGTGCTGAGGATGAAATAACATTTGTAATGTTCCGAAAAAAATCGTGCACAGCATGTAGTGACATCAATGGATGCCAGCTGTTATTATAATTACTATTATTTCACACCCTCTGCTTTCCGTCTGGAGCTCTACTGTACAGTAAACTCAGGGGACTCGATGGCACTGATTTAGCTCATCAGTGTTCCAGGAAGTCAGTGCCCTCCATCAGTGATAGCGCCTCCCCTTTTCTGAAGGACATCTGCAAATGTTTTTCTGTTGAAGGGGGTTGGTAGAGTTAGGATGTGGATATTTAGGGAAGGAGGGCTCGGAGAAGAGGGTTGTCTTGTCAACTCTACCAAACTTCACTTTATGAGTCATGACTATATGAAGCCACATGACCATCCTTAACCACGGGGAAGCCCAGAAATCGAGAGTTACCTAATTAATCTCCCCCTATAGAATGTAATGTCATAATCGCATTCATGCCAGAAAATATTTGCAAGGACATGAACCATTTACCAATCTACCCATCATGAGGAGCTGTCCGCCCAGCATTTTACACATATATCTGTGTTTTGGTCAATTTGCAAAACGTCACCTGTGGTTCTCGGCCAAATACTAGACCCCCACCAGAGTGCAGGAAGAGGACTGTGAGAGACATAGTTGGTTGTTCTGGAACCTTGGAAGCTGTATCTTTCTAATCAGGGAAATAATCCTCCCAGATCAAAACAGGCTCTGGGAACCAACCAGAGAGAGGCTGCAGAACCGGTTTCCTCTGGGCAGGTCTGTTTACCTGTTTGTCTGATAGCCTAGTCCCATTGGTACTAAAGACCTTCCAGGTCATCTCCTCCCTGTGGCTGGACCACTCTCTCTGGCAGATGATTGAGTCCCTGGGGCCAGGGAGTACCTACTGTGTGTTTAGTGCTGTCCAAGGTACTAGAGATTGTGATAGGTAACACATGCTGAACACTCACTGTGTGCCCAGCTGGAAGGTACTTGTATTAACTCATTTAACCCTCACAGCATCCCTGTGAGGTAGGGCACTGTTAGGCCCACAGCAGGCCTGAAAACACACCAGGGCTACTCATCATTTGCTCAAGGTCCCTTAGCTACTTCGGGGCAATCTCTCCAGTCTGAGTGAAAGTCTTGTTCTTTAACAGCTTAGCAACTTTTACAAGCCATGAACACTTCCTTGGGAGTCTGTCTATAGTGGCTCTTTCAGAAATCTTGACCTGAAAAGTCTCCTTGGCAGTTTATGGCTCTCCTAGTTAATGTCACTAGTGAATGTGACTGCAGAGGAGGTATACAGGGAAACCTGGGCTTTCTCATTGTGACCCATAGCAACCAGAAGAGGAGATGGGTGTCACCATGTATCACTGTATAATTGTCTCAGATATTATGCCAATATTTTGCAAAAAATTGAGGTGTCATCATTATGTGAAGCTTTTTTTAAAAAATTGTGCTGGTATTACTCAAAAATTATTTATTACTAAATTGTCTTTGGTGCAAGATTAGGATGCACAGAATACTCATGAATATACATTAATGCAGTGATGAAGATTATGTGGTAGGCAGGCAAGGACATGGGAGGCCTCTCAGTGATGCCTTCCTGGGAGAGATGCTCTCCATCAGGCACACCATAGTGTCCTTGCCTCCTCTCCCCGCGACAGCCCTGGCTGGGCTTGTGAAGTTGCCTTTGCATTTGTCAGTCTTCCTACAAGAAATGTTTAGAGCGGGAGGGGCCTTGCCTCTACTTTCCTTAGCCCAGTCCTGGTCCTGTGATGGGTTTTAAAACATGGTTTTCTAGGCTTGGTGATGCACAATAGTAATCCCAGCTGCTTTGGAAGCCTAGGCAGGAGGATTGAAAGTTTGAGGCCAGATGGCAACTTAGCAAAGCCCAGTCTTTTTTGGGGGGTTCTTTTTAGTTATACATGACAGTAGAGTGTATTTTGACATATACATACATGGAGTATAATTTCCCATTCTTGTGGTTGTACATGATGTGGAGTTACTTTGGTCATGTATTCATATATGCCCAATTCGTTGTACTGTCTTTTCCATTTCTCTCTCTTCCCCCATCACTCCCCTAATCCAGTGAACCTACACTCTTCCCTCCTGTCTGCCTATTGTGAGTCAGCATCTGCAAATCAGAGAGAGAATTCGGCCTTTGGTTTTTTGGTATTGGCTTATTTCACTTGACATGATAGTCTCCAGTTCCATCCATTTACCAGCAAATGCCATAATTTCATTCTTCTTTATGGCTGAATAATATTCCATTTTGTATATGTACAACATTTTCTTTATTCATTCATTAATTGAAGGGCACCTAGGTTGGTTCCATAACTAATTTATTGTGAATTGAGCTGCTATAAACATTAATGTGGCTGTGTCACTATAGTATGCTGATTTTAAGTCCTTTGGATATATGCTGAGGAGTGGGACCACTGGGTCAATTGATAGTTCCATTCCAAGGCAAAACCCAGTCTTAAAATTAAAAATCAAAAGGACTGGGGATGTAGCTTAAATTGTAAAAAACAAAATGAATGAATGAGTCACAAGTGACTCATGAGGCACAGTTAAACAGCCAAACAATTGCTTGCAGTATCTTCTGGACAAATGCCAAACCTGGTTTAGAGAAGCAGTGGACGGTAGCAGTTGAAAGCTTAGAGCCTGGAGCCATGTGCTGGGTTCAAATCTGGCTGTTTCACTTACTTGCTGAGTGACCTTGGGCACGGGAATGTACTTCTCAAGACCTCAGTTTTCCCACCTGTAAAGTGGGATTATAACAGGACCTACCCCATGGGGCAGTTGTAAAGGTTACATGTGTTGGAATTTTTAACAGTATACCTGTAAGAGCCTATTGTTCTTCCGTGTTATGTAGCAGTAATAGCTATGAAGAATGATCGAGTTGTGGTTTCAGGTGTGTGGAAACACAAGCTCAGATTCAGGGGATCTGATGTGCAATCTGTGAGCCTGAGAACCAGTATTTTCTTTCTTTCTTTCTTTCTTTCTTTTTTTAAAAAAGAGAGAGAGAGAATTTTTTAATATTTATTTTTTAGTTTTTGGCGGACACAACATCTTTGTTTGTATGTGGTACTGAGGATCGAACCCGGGCCGCATGCATGCCAGGTGAGCGCGCTACCGCTTGAGCCACATCCCCAGCCCGAGAACCAGTATTTTCAGTCAAAAAAAGCTGCTAGGTAATATGGCATTATGTAAAAATGTGGATGTGTAACCGATGTGATTCTGCAATCTGTATTTGGGGTAAAAATGGGAGTTCATAACCCTCTTGAATATAATGTATGAAATATGATATGTCAAGAGCTTTGTAATGTTTTGAACAACCAAAAAAAAAAAAAAGCTGCTAGGCACCAAAGTGAACTTATGAGTCTAACCAGGGTCAATAAGCTTGCCTAATATAGAATTGGATTTTTGGAGTGATAAGGAACTCTGTGTTCTTTGTGGGAGAAGGTGGGAGAAAGACACAACCTGGCTGAAGCTTCTGAGAACAATGAGTCACTTTTATGGATGCCCCTTCATTATACCTTCAGGGAGCAGGCCCTAGGCTCTATGCAGGGCGGCGCATGGCACTGGTTAAGAGCTAGATTTGGAACACACACCTGACCTTGGACAATGAACTAGCCTCTCCAAGCATTGATGTTCATCTCCAAAAGCTGAGAAGTTCGAGTCACTACATCACCAGCTTATTAATGAGCTTTGAACTTGAAGAGCTCTTTGTACAGGTCCTGGCGCATAACTAGTGTGCGTTAATGTTAGCGGTTTACTGTTGTCATAATTGTAGTTACTGCTGTTCTCTAGGTTGCTGTGGATGTGACTGGTCTAGTACTCCACATGTCCTATAGCAAACTAGAGCATGTGGTCATGGTAAAGCCTCAAGAGAGTGCATTTATTTTGTTGGCTTGACCAGAAGCAAAAGATTCGTGCTAGGCAAAATTTTTTTTTTTTTTTTTTTTTGTACTGGGGGTCTAACCCAGGGCCTTTCCCATGTTGAGCAAGCGCTATACCAGTGAGCTACATCTCCAGCCCTTTTTATTTTTTTATTTTAAGACTGGGTCTTGCTAGGTTGCCTAGACTAGCCTTGAACTTAGGATCTGCCTGTCTCGGCTTCCAAGTTTCTGGAATTATAGGCACGCAGCGCTGCACCCAGCCCAAGCACTGTTCTAAGGCCTAAGTATATCGCAGACAAGACGACCAAGTGCCTATTCTCCTGGAATGTGAGATCTGGTAGGGGACATCTATAAGGGGTTGTGCTGTTAAGAAACTAAACCAGGAGCTGGGGTTGTGGCTCAGCGGTGGAGCGCTTTCCTAGCGTGTGCAAGGCCCTGGACAGGTTCGATCCTCAGCACCACATATAAATAAAGGTATTGTGTGCAACTACAACTAATAAATAAATAAATATTTAAAAAAAAACTAAACCAGGAGAATGTGATGTGAATAGTGGTTGTGCGGCTCCCTTAAAAGGTCAAGAAGGCTGTGTCTAAGGAGGTGACGTTTGACATGAGTGTTAAAGAATGAAAAGAAACAAACCAGTCTTGCCGAGTTGAAGGAGGGAGGTGCCTGTCAGGGGAAACAGCAAGTGTAAAGGCCCTGAGGTAAGAATAAGCTTTGCAAGTGGAGGACCAGAAAGGAGGTGGCCATGGCTTGAGTTGGGCTAACAAGGGTGACAGTGTGGAGGGAGGGATTGTGGGTCTTGGGGTCACTCCCTGAAGCCTCCATTTTCTTTAACCTGAAGGAGTTTGGGAATAAGTACTGTGGGGAAGAACTTTTGCCTCCAGAAAGAGACGAATGGGACCAGAGGTCTGGTGCCTGTCTCATTCTAACCAACCTTCTTAAGGTCCTTACAAGGATTGCAGACAGGGGGAGGAGACCCTCTGCCCCTTGGGCGGGTTCCCACCTCACAGCTAGGAGTGTGGTTCTCCTTTATGTCCCAACTGTGCTAAAAGTGAATCCACAGTGCTCTGTGCTGTAAGCCCCGTTTCTCCTTCCTTGGAGTCAATCACCTGAAAGCCGTCTGGCCTGGTGAAGCCCCGGAAAACTGCCAGACCAAACTGAGCAAGCTGCTTGGGAGGCTGAAGGGATGGAAATTTCCAGTCTCTTCTTTGGGTCAAGGGAGGAAGGCGTTAGAGCAACAGCACCTAGTGGAATAGAGCAGCTGAGCCGCCTGGCTGCCCGCGGCCAGGTGACTCTAAACTGCCTGGCCTTGGCTTTCTCCTCTGTAAGAGGGGGATAGTGGTTTCTGTGCCTAGAAGGGTGCTCACGGAGCCGACCGTGGAAGAAATTACACTCCAGTTTGAAGTCACAATGAGATGAGTTTCTCTCTCCTGTAGTTTCTTGCCAACAGTTAAAAGACACTTGGTTTTGACTCCCATTTCTCCACATCAGCTTCGTTCTCGCCCAGGAGTGTGAAGTCTGGCAGACTTCCCGGTTTCAGGTGCCAAAAAGCAGCCTGCTTCTGGGGGGCAGGTTATTTGATATCAGGAAGTAGATATTTGTTGCCAGAGAACGAGGGCCGAGTGGAGCCTCTGTGATGGTGCCTCTCCTGCCTGCAGGGACGCACGCTGCTCTTCAGCTTCTCCATCCTGGCCCCACTCTGGAGTCAGGTGGGTGGTACCCCCAGACCATTTTTATTTTATTTGGTTTGGAGACTTACTAAGTTGCTGAAGGGGGCCTTCAACTTCTGTTTTCCTGCCTTAGCCTCCTAGTAGCTAGGGTTACAGGTGGCCTCCACCACACTCTCCCCAATATGTCTTCAGGCTTTTCAATCGCTGGGCCTGAGAATCACCAAGGAATATTTTCAAATGCAGTTCTGAGAAGAGACGGAGGGGGCTGCTGCTCTCCAGAGCTCAGCTTTAAGGGTCAAGGGCCTAGAAGTTTGACCTGCAGAATCTTGGACAAAATCTGCATTTTTTCCAAACCCTGTGGTGACTGACTACTCATTAGAGTGTGAGCACTAGACCAGAGTTTCTCAACCTCGACACTGCTGACATTTGACCTTTGGGTCAGATCATTCTTTGTTGTGGGGAATGGTTCTGTGCATTGTGGGATGTTTAGCAGCACCCTAGCCTCTTCCCACTAGATGTCAGCAGCAATAGCCCCCAGCCTCAAGTCCTGACAATCAAAAATGTCTCCAAGTGTTGGGGATGTGGCTCAGTGGTAGATTGCTTGCCTGTCATGCAACAGTCCCTGGGTGCCATCCCTAGCACAGCCAAAAAAACAAAAAAAGGTCTCCAAATGTGCCCTGGAATTAGGGGTGGTGTAGTGACCCAGGTTGAACCAGTAGCCCCAGTGCCCTCAAACTTCATCCTGCCTGGGACTCCCCAGACCAGCAGGTTACAAGCAGCAGTATCCACCAGGGCCCAAAGCCTTGGTCTCAGCCACGTCATTCTGTGGTGGCAGATGCAAGCTCCTGGTGGGTCTCCTATTCCCTGTCCCGGCCCCTTTATTGCCCAGTACATGGTGGCTGGATCTGGATCAGCAAGCAAGGGAGAGGATAGTAAATTGTGCTGGGTGATTGTGTTGGGAGAGTGGAAATCAAAATGAGGTCACCATAGATTCTTCTTTTAGTAACAGCAGAGAAAGTTCTGAGCTTACTGGTACCATCTCTTCTGAAAATTATCCCACATTCTCTCACTCCTCCCCTTTTTACTTTTTCTCCCCCCATGCTGGTTCTTTCTGCTTTCTGCCCCTGGACTCTGGCAGCAGAGGCTGCCTGTGAGCACCTGAGTCAGGTCACATCCCTCCCTGTTCTGAAACCTCCTTAGCTCCCTGTCACTCAGGAAAAGTCAACAGTCCTTTCCATGACCCATAAGGCTGCACATGATCTGCCTTTAGCTTCCCCACACCTGCTCAGTGGCTCCTCCCTGTCTTAGAATGCACTGGGCACACACACTCTTCAGGCTCTTGGCGCTGGCTGCTCACCCCATCCCCACCCCCAGACATACTCTTTATCAGCTCCTTCACCTCCCTCAGGGCTCTTCTAGAAGCTACCCTCTCAGTGGGGCTTTCTTTTTAATACCTGTATTTTTATTGATTGATTGATATGTGGTGCTGAGAATCGCACCCAGTGCCGCACACATGCTGGGCAAGCGCTCTATCACTGAGCTGCCCCTCCAGCCCCTAGTGGGGCTGTCTTTACCTCTCACCCTCCAAATAAAAGGGCAGGTACTTGCTTGCCATATCCTCCCATGGAATCAGTCCCCACCAGAGCAGGGAGCTTACCTTTGCCCCCAGTCCCCATAGAGAGCAGTGCCTGTCATACAGCAGGAGCTGTCTTTGGTGAGTGAATGAGTGAATTGCTGCTGGCAAGTGCCCCTTTTGTGCTAGCCTTGCAAGACTCCCACTGAAACCTCTGACTCCATGGGACAGGTGCTGCCTTGAGCTCCATGTTACAAAAGAGGAAATGGAGGTTCCCACTGAGAAAGTTCCCTGGGGGCTCCCTCAGATGGGGAGTAGCCTCAGGACCACACCGGGCCTCCCTCCTCAGGGTGAATTCCTTCACTGGCCACACCACTGTACTGCTTGTCGGGTGGCACATCCAGATTGTGCTTTGGGTTCCCACCCACCAAGTGACGGGACTGGGGCCTTACTGAGCCAGCCTTCGGAGGAGAGAGGATTTGGGGTTCAGTGTTGTGTTTGTTGATGTTGCTTAGAAAGATAGCCCATTGGGCCACCCCACCCCCGCTGGCCTGGTGTTGTGTTGGCACAAGTGCAGCCTGTCGTTTGTCTGGGGCTGTCTGGGGCTGGCTGGGCCGGACCCTCTCTGGTGTTTCCTCTGTAAGATTCAAGGGCACTGGCAGCTCCCCTCTGGCTCTGAGAACCCTGGGTGTGTTTCCAAGTCATTTTATACCCACATCTCACTCTCTGACAAGGTGAATAAGATCCCTGGGATGGGGATGGAGACGTCTTATTTTAGTTTCTTTTATGCCTGTTTGGTACTAAGTATTTGTTATACAAGTCCAAAAGCAAACATTCATTCATTCATTCACTGACTAAATGAGGGACAAACATTCATCCATTCATTCATTCAATCACTAAATGAGGTTTGGGAGCTTCACATGTAGGGCAGTGCCTTGGTCCTATGAGGGGCAAGCAAAAAAACTAGATCTTGGGATCACTGGGTGAACATTTATGGGACTCTGGCTGGTACCAGGTCCTGCGGGATCTGGAGCATCCGCCTTACTTTCCTGGAGTTCTCTGGCTGGGGTGGAAATGAGGAATAAACACATACATAGCCAAATAAGCTAAATGATGACCTCTCTCACAGCTGGTCAGCAGGAACCAACAACCCTGCCCCAACTCCAGGTGAATGTGCCTTTTGCCACCGGTGGGGTTCCTGAAGAGAGTGTGCTTTCTGTTGACCCACCTTATAGCTGGTGGTTGATTGCAGGGTCTCAGAGGCCCAGTGGACACCTCTGCGTACCCACAGATGTGCTTAATTGGGCCACAGTAGCCAATACTTGAAGTATCAGGCCCTACTCTAAGATCCCCGTAACAACCCTCTAACGTTGGTGTTTTTTTCCAGATGAGGAAACTGAGGCACAAAGAGGAGAAGTAGTACGTCTGATGTCCCACAGCTAGTAAATGACAAAGCCAGGCCACCTAGTGTCAAAGTCCACAAACACTCTGCGAACACCTGGGGTGGTTGGGAAGGGCAAGCTGGCTGATCTGTGAGCAGGAGGAAGGGCCTGACAGCATGGGAGGGAACAGACCTTTCAATCCTAGACGCTCAGAGAAAAGCCACCCGCAACTCCTTAGAGCAGTGTCCAAAGAGGAGGAACCTAAGGACAAGGAGAGAGCCGTAACAGAGGTCAGTGAGGGTCACCCTAAGAAAGCCCTGGCCTGGCTCCTGGACCCCTTGTGGATTCAGTGGTGCATGCGAAGTAGCTGCTCATAGAGGAGGGTAGCTGCTCGGACCTGTCTGCCCTGTGGAACCCCCTCCAGGAGCCTTGTGCTCTGCTGCAGAGGTGACCCTCCTCCCTGATTTCTTAGTGCCAGAGACTGACTGGTTTCTCTTAGGGGCTTATGGGAACAGGATGGAGATTAGGGACATTTTTGGAGTGTGAGCCTGTGGAGCCTGTGGCTAATGGCTTTGGGGTTACCCTATAGGCAGCTGTCCTAGCTCCACCCTGCACTAACTGTGATCTTGGGCAGATGACTTTTGCTTCTCTGAGCCTCCAGCTCTTCATTTTTAAATTCCTACCTCACTGAGTTCTGGAGGCGGGGGGTGCGGTACAGGGGTAATTCTCTGAGGTCATCTGATGTGAAGTCTAATCCAGGGCCTGACACTCTGTGAGGTTGTCTCTTGGAGGCAATGTCACCAAGGGGTTATGGGCCGGCCCTTTGGAACCTCCACTTACTCTCAGAGCTTTGGATAAGCAGCTTTCACTTCTGTGGGGACTGCATTTTCTCATCCCCAAACAAAGAAAAGAATGTTCCCACCTGGTAAGGGTGCTGTGAGTACTCAGTGAGTCAACACCCGGGGAGCACTGGCGCTCACAGTGAGTCCTGGAATCATGAGCCATCATGATGATAATTATCAATTAGGAGTGTGGGCTGAGGCCTAGAGTCAGGAAAGGCTCCATTCAGGTTCCCCTTCATGCTGACTCAGAGGTCAGCTATGTAGAGTGAGAGCACAGAAAGTCACTGGACCTGGGTCCCAGAGGATCCAAGCTCTGTGACCTCAGCAAGAGCCTCAGACTCGCTCAGTGTCAGGCAGAGTGCTTGGCACAGCACCCTGCTTGGAGGTCATGCTGGGTCAGTGCGGATTGTTCTGGGGGAGCAGAGCAGTGAGGGGGTTGGAGGTGGGCCCCACAGCCATGGTTCTTGCCCTGACTATGTCACTTCTGAGTTGCGACCCCTTGAATCAAGTGACTGAGTCCCCTCTAAGCTTCACTCTCCTCATCGGTGAGATGAGGATGATACCACCCACTTCATGTGCTCTGTGAGGATCGCGAGTTGTTTTTCACGAAGCCCCCAAAGCAGCAGCCGGTGTGCAGAGAGCCCGCAGTGCACATTGGCTGTTGATATTAACCTGTCCTAGAAAACAGCGCAGGGGAAATGTGGAAGCCTGGGGTGCATTTAGGGGAACAGAGCCTCAGCCGCGGAGCTTGGGAGCCGCATTTGAACCTGTGCATTTGTTTCTAGCAGGTGAGGCAGTGTGCGAAGGAGGGCTCGGAGCCAGCCGGCAGGTGTGATGTCTGCTGCCACAGGGACGGGTTTCCCAAGGTAGAGCATTCCACAGAGTGATCTGAGGTGGTTATGAACAAACATTCAAGTGTTTAATAGTTGTTCTTTGCTTCATGCGTAACAGGAAAAGAATTTAAACAGCTCATGAAGCCTAGTATTCCATGGCTGTTCTGCTTTGGGTGGGACTAACGTTGGGATTTAAGCCAAAAATAAAAGTGAGTACAGTTCAAGAGAAGTATGAAGCAAGTCAAAGTATCAGGGGTCTGAGGACAGGGTCAAATGGTACAGGTGCACAGGGGTCCTGGCAACTGGAGACTCCTGTGCGGTGGGGACAACCAGGTCAGCCTGGGCATCTAACACTTAGGTTCCTTAGCAGAGGAGAGGAGGGCTGCAGCTTCCTCAGGAAGTTGCTGAGCTCTTGGGTGCCCTTTGCCCCTCTCCTCTTTGATTCTCGAATGCTACCAAAGGTCTGATCACTGCCACCCCCAGAGTGGACAGCAGCCCCGTAGCTGCAGTTTCCTCTATCAGAGATGGCAAGATGGGGGACGACTGGTACCAGGTATTTGTTGCTGGCACCTTCTCTCCCTGCAGTGAGAGGGGTGAGGGAGGTGGTGCCACCAGCTGACCTTTGAAGGTGAGCCGGAGTTCTGCCAGGCCCATAGTAGGTGGCACAGAATGAACAAGAGTGACTTGGGACAGTGCATGCTAGGTGGGTCACTCAAGGCTCTTTGGGTTGTGAGATGAATTTGTCTTTTGTTATTGGGAATCCTTTAGGAGCAGAGGGAGCTTTAGGTAGCCTGTGTCACTGGGGCTTATCCCTGGTTCTGCTCAGCTTCCCTGTGCTGACAGGCTGCATCCAGGTGCAAATCCTCCTGGTTTATCAACCCAGAGAAAAGAGGATTTATAGCCAATATATTTTTAAATATTGCTGAGTAAAAATTGTATACATTTGTGTTTTTTAGTTTTCTTTTTTTTTCTTTTTTTTTTTTTTTTTTTGGTGCTAGGTATTGAATCCAGAGCCTTGTGCATACTTATGACTTATACCCTGATGTTTTGGCATATGTATATACTCATTTTGGAATGGCTACATAAAGGTGTTTAACATGTGAATCATCTCACGTTCGTGTGTGTGTGTGTGTGTGTTTAGAACACCTAAAGTGTACTCTCAGCAATTTGCAAATATCATTTTGTATATTGTTAACTGTTTTCAGCATGATGTACAATGGCTCTCTTGAACGAAGTCCTCCTGTCCAACTGAAATTTTGGGTTCTTTTTCCAACATCTCCCTAGTCCTTCCACCCCACCCTCTTCTTCAATTTTTTTAAATTTCTTTTTAATTGTAGGTGGACACAATATTTTTGTTTTATTTACTTATTTTATGTGATGCTGAGGATTGAACCCAGTGCCTCATGCATGCAAGGCAAGTGCTCAACCACTAAGCTACAATCCCAGCCCCTCTTCAATATTTTTATAGCAGCTCCAGGGAGAATTAATTTGGCCTTAGACCTATCTGTGAAGGTGGTGTTTGGGATGGAGGGTGCAGAATAAGGTAGACTCTAGGCACACTTTCTCTCTACTTCTTCTTTTTTTTTTTTTTGCCAGTACATGTGCTACCTATAGCAGGTGCCTTCTGCACTTTAGTTTCTTTATCTGAAAAGTTAGAATAATATAATTGTCTCTACCTCATATGTAGAAGAGTTTGGGGAAGATTCCACATAGTAGGCATTCATCAGTATGGTTAGGGAGAGTGATGGCATCTTAATTTTAAGGCCTCAAATGGCACTTTGCCAGGATCTGGTATCACCATTTAAACCTAGACTGGTTGGGTTCAAACCCTGGATTTGGCACAAAAGAATTGGAGAACCCTGGGTAAATGGCTTGACTTCTGTGTACCTCAGTTTTCATGTCTGTACCAGGAAGAAAAATGCTTAGGGTGATGCCAAACACATGGTAGACATTAGTAAATATTTTTTTGATGACTATGAATGGAAAAGCTGAGTCAGAAGGTACTCAGGGCTTATTAAACCTTTTTGGATTTGCATTTGCCAAGAGGCCTTCCAGAAAGGCATTACTCCATCACCAGAAGCCAACACAACCCATTTCCCCCCACACTGTCAGTTCTGGATCTTATCTGTTAGGAAGAAAGCCATACTAATTTTGATCAGTAACTAAAGCAGCCTAATATTACAGACATGTAAGAAATGTATTTTTCAGAGCTACAAACTGAAATGCATAAAGTTGAAATGACACAAAATCTAGGGTTTGCTTTAAAATACTTTAGTAAGAACGAAAAGTAGGAGGAAGGTATTAATGTATGAGGAATAGATTAAACAAATATGGTAGAATCTTTTTAAAAAATATTTATTTTTTAGTGTAGATGGATACAACACAATGCCTTTATTTTTATGTGGTGCTGAGGATTGAACCTGGGTCCTGCCCGTGCTAGGTGAGCACTCTCAAATATGGTAGAATCTTAACAATTGTTGGATCAGGGTTTGGGTTCATTGTATCTTTCTCTCTACTTCTTTTAAAATTTTTTTTAGTCGTTGATGGACACAATATCTTTATTTTATTTATTTATTTTTATGTGGTGCTGAGGATTGATCCCAGTGCTTCATGCATGCAAGGCAAGAGCTCTACCACTGATCCACAACCTCAGCCCTTCTCTCTCCTTTTTTTAGAATATATATAATATATATTAAAAGCAGCCTTGGAGCTGGGTGCAGTGGTGCAAACTTGTAATGCCAGTGGCTTAGGAGGCTGAGGTAGGAGGATCACTGAGTTCAAAGCCAGCCTCAGCAATGGTGAGGCGTTAAGCAACTCAGTGAGGCCCTGTTTCTAAATAAAATGCAAAATAGGGCTGGGGATGTGGCTCAGTGGTTAAGTGCCCCTGAGTGCAATCCCTGGTACCCCACCTCTCTATACCCCCAGCATGTGTGCACCTGCACACACACACCGCCTGAAAGTCACACAGTGGTGAAAAGTTCCTGAGGTCCTGCTGCACATTGGTATCTGGAAGCTCCAAGCCAGATGGACGATGGATAAGGACAACCCTGCAGGCTGCCCACCCTAGTCCTTCTCTCCAGGGTTCCCTTAGTGGGGAGAATATTTTCACTCAGCAGCTGCAGGGATAATGGCTTTTTAGCCAAAGCAGCAATGGATTTCTCATCTCCTTCCTGGCCTAGAGAGGAGACCAGACTTCCCTGGTGATTAATTTGTGGATCCCTCTCGCTGGAGGTCTGGTTCTACCCCGGGGTGGAGGGAGCCATGATCTGCTTTTCTCTAAGGATCTGTGTGACAATGGCAAGAACATAGCTGGCTGGTCCTCCACGGTGACTAAACACTGACTTCAGCCCCTCTAATCCCCTGGACACAGGCAAGCAGCCCTTGCCCACCCACCGTAGCCTATTGTCCAGTTTCACGTGAGCATAGGTTCTCCAGTGCCCCACATCGCCCTTCCACCGCCCTGTGGAAGTGAGGGAGGGACCTTCCTCACATCTGGTGCTGGGTGGGTTGCAGTCAGCAGAGGGTGATCCACCCAGGAACTGACCTTGGTCTCTCCAGTAAGGTCATTGTTTAAGAATGCTTTTTGGGCAGCCCTGAAGGAGACCCATGTGTGCCTGTGGTCAGCTGGAGCTTCCGCCTATCTCACTTTTGCTGAATTCTAGTAATTTCTCATTTCCTTTAGGAAATAGATTAAGTCTGAAGAGAAATATGAATAATCATGATGACATACCTGGCAATAGAGATACTGGAAATCTGGCCCTAAAGCTCTTAGTTGATAGCTCATAGTTGACCAGGGAAAAAGAGCACCTGGGGCCAGATGTCCTGGGTTCAAGTCCCAGCAACACCATGCAATATCTGTGTGACCTTAGGAAAGTCACTTGACCTCTCTGTACCTCAGTTTCCTCATTAGTAAAATGATGAGAGTACCTCCCTCATAGGATTGTAAGGATAAAATTAGATACTATTTGTAAAGTATCTGAAATTGCCTCTTCTTTAGTACTTGCCCAGTTAATATGGACTGTGGCATACAGATTAACCGTGTCCTGTTATGGTCTGCACTAGAAGTTTGGATGGAAACAGAAATTAGAGGAGAGGAAGAAGGAAGCTCCTTCTTTTCCAGTAGTTTGTAGCTTTGGGGAAATTAGTTTAATTCCATGATTTAAAAATATCACTTAGGCTGGGGATATACTCAGTGGAACACTTGGCTAGTGAATGCAAGGCCCTGGGTTCAGTCCCCAGCACTATGAAAACAAAACAAAACAAAAATACTACTGTTTTTCACTTGTTCAAACTCTAGGAAAGCCCAGGCAAAGGGGAAGATGTGTCTCCCTGGTTCTCTGTCCACACACAGTAGGGGAAGACACTGTAAGGAAATGAGCCAACATTGTCACAGTGGCTGTCCTTTGGTGAGAGATTATTGATAGCTTTATATTCTTTATTGCACATTTCTTTCTTTCCCAAATTTTCTTGGAATGTATACAAGTGTGTGTTAGTGCATGCACACATGCACACTCATGCTGTACCACTTTTATAAATAGAACTATTTCTTAAAAGATGGGAGGGTTAGTTACCACTGAACCACATCCCCAGCCCTTTTTATATTTTATTTCGAGACAGGGTCTTGCTAAGTAGCTGAGGCTGGCTTCGAACTTGTGATTCTCTTGCCTCACCTCCTGAGTTGCTGGGATTACAGGCATGTGCCATCATGACCGCAGTAACCTACAGTTGGAGTATATAATTTTTTGATATTTTGTTATCCAGTTACACTACTGATATAGTTACTCCCCAAACATCATTTTAACCATTTTTAATGTGCAGTTAAGTACATTCATGTTATTGTCCAACCATTATCAGCATCCATCCATAGAACAGTTTTCATCTTGCAAAACTGAAACTCTGTACCCACTGAACAGTAGCTCCCCAGGCCCCAGCCCTCAGCAGCCACCGTTCTTTTTGTCTTTATGGAACTGACTCCTCGGAATACCTCAGCTGAGTGGGATCATGCGGTATTTGTCCTTTCATGCCTGGGTGTTTCATGGAGCATAATGTCTTTAGGATTCATCCGTGGTCAGAGGTCACTTCCTTTGTGAGGCCTGTAATAGTCTATTGTATATAAATACCACATTTTGTTTACCCGTTCAGCCGTTGATGGACACTTGGGTCTCTTCCACCTTTTGGTTTAGTGGATAGTGCTGTGAAGGACATGGGGTTCAGATCTGTCTGAGTCCTTTCAGTTCCCTTGGTTGTATACAAAAGTGGAATTGCTAGATCGTATGGTAATTCTATGTTGAATTTTGTAAGGAACTGTTTTCCATGTGACTGCAACTAATTTTACAGTCATATCAGCAATATACAAGGATTTTTAGTTTCTCCATGTCCTTATCAAGGTTTACTTTCTGATTTTCTTCTTCTTCTTTTTTCTTTTAAATATATTTTTAGTTGTAGATGAGCACAGTACCTTTATTTAATTAATTAATTTATTTGTTGGGTGCTGAGGTTTGAACCCAGGGCCTCACACGTGCAAGATAAGCACTCTACCACTGAGCCCCAGCCCCAGCCCCTTCTTCTTCTTTTTAAATAATGGCCATCCCGATGGCTGTGAAGTGAGGACCTCATTTGGTTTACATTTCTTATCTTTCTCATTTATGTCCACTTTAGAGAAATGTCTACTAAGGTCTTTGTCCACATTGTAATTGAATGGTTTGTTTTGTTGTGGCTGAGTTTGGGGAGCTCTTCATATATTCTGGAGGTCAGCCCCTCACCTGGATACACTTTGCAAATATTTCCTCCCATTCCAGGTTGCTCTTTTGCCCTGTCAGTAGTGTCTGTTGATTCACAGGGGGTTTTACTTTGGTGATGTCTGATCTGTCCATTTGTGTTGTTGCCTGCGCTGTTGTATTATATCCCAAGAAATCATTGCCAAATCTGGTACCATAAAGCTTTTCCCTTTTTCTTCTTAGAATTTTATAGTTTTAACTCTTACATTTAGATCTTTCATCCATTTGGGGTTAAGTTTGGCATCTGTTGTAAGTAGGAGTCCCACTTCATTCTTTTGCCTGTGGGTTTCCAGCATCCGCTGAGAAGAGGGAGCCTCGCATTGAAATGGCCCACCTGAGGCACCTCAGTGGGGCCAGCACTACCCGCCCACTGCCATGGACACCAGCGCTTATGAGTTAGTTGAAGTCGTGAATACCAGTAAAACAGGACATTTTGTTTGTTTATACAGTAAACATGGATGGGCACCTACTCAGGGCAGGCAGCTGCTCCTTTAGGGAGCCACAGCCAGGGAGAGAGAGCACAAGAAATGGCAGCGGGCGGATGAGGACTGCACTCTCAGTGTTCCAAAAAGGAATGGATGTTTTGAGCAGCAGAATAGGGGCTTCACAGAAGATCCCCATGGAAGTATAGTTGACGTATCACAGTCCGGATGCAAATGGAAAAAATGAGCCCGTGTACCTCTCCAGATAAGCCCCTTCTGAACGCTTCCAGCTGCGGGCAGGGCTCTCCAGATGGGCGTTGCCATGGAAGCATCTTCCACTTCTCACTTCCTGACTGAGTTTATTTCCAAATTTCCCGTGCTGGTGCCAGTTCCCAGCTGTAAATACAGACGTGGCAGGTCCCTTTTTCCTGCTGCCTTGTCACTGCAGGGAGAGCGGATGTGGCTGGAATCCAGCCTGGAGTCTCCTCCCAGCAGAGTGAGTTGTGGAACCTACAGTTTTTCTTCCACCAGGTACTCTTTCCTTTGTTCCCCCTGGGGACTGTGCCAGCATGCCTCAGCCTGTGTTTTGAAACTTTAGAGCCCAGCTTGTATTTGGTGGAGAAATGAGCGCAGGAGGGCTTCCTTCCTGACCCAGCTGCTGGAGAAGTTGAGTCAAATCCCCCCACTGAGACCAGATTTTTGCCACCTTTCTAGCAGAAACGGGGCTAGCTATCCTTCGGTACTTTGAGGAAGGGATTTGCTGACCTGAACAAAGGAACTGCAACCACGGTGGGGGAGGGCTGTGGCTAATTGCTTACTGTGACTGAGACCTCTGGGCTACCCTTTAGTGCTTTAGAAAAATACAGTTGTGTCTACTTCGTGGAGCATACTTACACAAACCAAGGCAGTGCGGAATGTCATATGGTGCCTGACCGAGCTTCAGTGTGCTGGATAGTCTTTAAATCATTCTAATCCCTTTAGCAACTCAGTCTTACGATTATAATTATCTCCCTTTTGCAGCTGGAGAAATTGTGGCAGGGGGCAAGTTAAGTCATTAGCCAAATTTCTAAATAGCAGTAGTTCTGGCAAAAAGGAGGGATTTAGCCAGAGGATGCTGGAGCAGCCCTGAGGACCAAAGCAAGGCCTCAGGAAGGAGCATGTAACTCGTCAGTTCCTTGGTCACATGTAACAGAAATACCAACTCAAAGTGGCATGAACTCCAGGGAAAAGGATGTGCTCACTCTACTGGAAAGCCCAGCGGTGGAGCCAGTGTCTGGGCTGGTTGGTCCAGGAACTCAGAGCCACTGCCAGTGATCCACTTGCTTTCATGACCTCTGCCCCCATTTGCCCTTCTGGTGTCGGTGTCATTCTCACACCAGGCTCCCTAGAAGTTGCAGACTGGTTAGCACCACTTGTATGTCCTTATCCCTATTCTGAGAGAGAGGGTTTGTCCCCGAACGTAATGCAGAGAAAGCTTCAGGGCTCCTCTGAGATTGGGCTAGCCAGGTCATGTGACCTTCCTGGAACCAAGCACTGATCAGAGGGTGGGAATCACAGTAGTAGACTAGTTGCTCCCGCTCAAAAGCACCCATAAGGAAAGGATGGAATGGGTGCTGGGAAGCAGCCAGCAAGTAGATCAGAACCAGAACAAAGAAGCCACTGTCAGGAGTCCCTTTCTCCCTGTTCCCTCCCACCTCTGTATCTTGCTTTATTTGTTCTCTCACATTCACGTGCTCTCTTTCTGCCTTTCCTTGCACTGGCGGGAACCCACACATTGCTGAGCTCTCCATCTTACAGCACAGTCTCCCAGAGAGGTGCGCTGTGTTCTCTCCGCCCAAGCCACAACAGCCCAGGAAGGAAGGACCAGTGTCTCCCTTCAGACCAACCAGGGACGGGTCAGCAGTTCTTGAGACAGGTCAGCTGAGACAGGTGCTCTCCCTGGGCCAGTGCACTATAGACAGGGATCAGGTCATTGTTCCCTCTGTCCTCTCCTGGGGGCCTGCCTACTGTATCCTCCTCATTGAATCTCTGAACTGGCAGTCATTTAATCAAGATCCCAAAAGATGGTGGTTGAATTGCACTTCTTGATTATAGTGACACTAAAGCCTCATTTCACCCCCAAGCTCCTAGAAGATGAGGAGTGTCGTGTTCATTTTCTAGATTCCTGAAGCAGCCCTCTGTGGAACACCAGCTCTTCAGCATGGCCCACCAGGCCCAGCATGCTCTGGCCCCTCCCTGCTGCCTGACCCTGGCTTTATCCTGCAGGTCCTGAGTATCCTGCCATCCAGGGTGCAGAGGACCTGCACCCTCAACACATAGCTTATGTCTTGTGTTTCTTTGGTGTTGCTTTGGCTCCCCTGCCACCCCTGCCCTCTCCCTTTCTGGCCTAAGACTGGCTCCACTTATTAGGTCTTCCTTTCCATGTTCCTCTAAGGGGCCCACCTGATGGCCATCCACCTTCTTTGAGCTACTCAGGGTCTCCCTACTGTAATGACTCCATAAAGGCAGGAACCAAGTCCATTCATGAAAAGTAAACTTCTTCCCACAAACATGAGGTTTACTAAACTCTTCTAAGGGAATGACTTAGTGATAATAAATATTGAGGATCTTTTATCCAAAATCCTTGGGACCAGAAATATTTCAGATTTTGAAACATTTACCTATATGTGACATATCTTGGGGGTGGAACCCAACTGTAAACACAAAATTTATTTATGTTTTATATATATACCATGTAGATATATATATAACCTGAAGGTAATTTTATATAGTATTTTTAATGTACTTTTTTTTTTTTGGTAGTATGAGGATTGAACCCGGGGGTGCTTAACCACTGAGCTACTACCTAGCCCTTTTAATTTTTTATCTTGAGACTGAGACTCGCTAAGTGGCTTAAGGCCTCAGCCTCCCAAGTTGCTGGGATTACAGGTGTGTGTCATCACACCTGGCTAATACACCTGTTTTTGACTGTAACCTGTCACATGAGGTCAGGTGTGGAATTGTCAGCACTGTTTCAGATTTTGGAGCATTTTGAATTTCAGATTTTCAGATTAGGGACGCTCAATCTGTAGTAACATAATAAAAACAGTAGCTTCTTTTGAATGTCTACTTCACAATAGGCCCAGAATCAAGCCCTGTTATGTACAGCATTAAATGATTACTCCCATCACCAGAATATTGTAATGAGGATAGTAATTTATGGAATGATGAGACTGGCCATTGTTGTAAATCCTTTGCTTGTATCATCTCATTGGATCCTTGTAACTGCCCTTGGAGGC
The DNA here is from genome assembly GCF_045843805.1 of Urocitellus parryii. Lineage (NCBI taxonomy): Eukaryota > Metazoa > Chordata > Mammalia > Rodentia > Sciuridae > Urocitellus > Urocitellus parryii. The sequence goes on along the minus strand of NC_135545.1, from coordinate 14,736,029 downwards.
CAGTGTTGATGTCATCTCTATTGGGCAGTTGAGGTGGTGGGTCAAGAGCCCACTACCCGACCATCAGCCATGTTTGGGGGATGGATTTCAATGCCTCTTGTTCTGTATGTGGCTATTTCTGCGTGTTCTGTATACACTACCATAATTTTTCCTGTGGGTTGAGTTGCTACTGTATTCAAGGGCTTGCCAATACAGACATATTACAGTCTTGCAGAACTTAACAGTGAGGATCTGTCGTGAGAACCATGTCCTTAGGTGATGTCCTTGTTGTGTGAGCATCAATACCATGTTCTTAGACAAACTAAGATGGCTACTGATTATGCCACTAGATGACATAATCTTATGAGGCCACTGTTGTATATGCAGCTTGTTGACTAAAATGTCGTTCTATGGGGCATAACTTCTGAGCAAGATTCTTTCTCATCCCTGTCCCCCAGCTATCCAAGCTCCTCTTCCCAGTGGCAGCCACTGTTACCAGTATTTTTGTGTGTACGGGTTGTCCTTCCAGATATATTTCCATACATGTAAGAAATATGTTTGACTATTTTTTTTTTTTCTCCCAGGAAGCATTTGATTTTTTTCTCGCCCTCTCCCTGTCAGGCACGATTAGGCCACGCGTTCATTCAGGCAGCTTCTGTGTTTCTGGTTTCTGCCATCTTGAGTCGGGCTCTAGGTTTATGTCCCTGTGCCTGTTTCTTCTTGGTCTTCCTTCCCAGCACCCCTTCCTGCCCTGTCTTCTGCTTATAGTCTAGGCCAGCATAGGTGATAGCATTGCCACATTTTTGGAAAATTTCACCTCAGCAAAGGTCTGTGAACTCTTGGGTGAGGATTCAGTGATCCTGGAGCCTTGAGAAGGCAAAACCGGGGACCTAGGGCCCAGTTGATGTCCCAGCCCTGCTACACATTAGCTGAGTTGACTCAAACATTCTCCACTCTCTTGGGCCTTCCCCGGCTGAAAAGTGAGTGCAGTAAGAAGAGAAGCTAGTGCATCAGCGCATGTCCAGAATGTAGCTCGGTGCCCAGCAGAGACATGCTTAGACCGTGGTTCACTATTGGTGTTCTGTGGGGACTTCCCTGGGTTAATGTGGCCTCAGACTCTGGCCTGAGAACACATGAACCTCTGTTTAGAACCTCTTCTACCCACCAGCTCCTGCCCTTCCTGCAAAGGTCAGTGGTCTCCTAGGAAGTGACCTTGACTCCCACCCGGGGTCAAGGCCTCCTTCCTTCACGGCTCTCCCTGTGTACCTGTCCTACATTCCTCCTTAATGGCGCACAGTGCACTATGGCTAAATGGATGATTGGGAACAAGTGCATCATGTTTATTCCCTCTCCTAGGAAGGTACATATACTGTTGATTTGTTTATAAACATTTATTGGCCAGTCCTCCAGGCCCAGCCCTATGCTGTGTGATGCTGTGAACAAGAGCCCCAGAACCTGTCCTATTGAGCTTACTATTCCAGGAGGGAGGGGGGACAGCAGACAACTGTCCAGAAAGTTCAGGGCGAGGGGAGAGGAGGCATGGGGTGGTGCTGGGGGTACCCCATAGGAAGCACCTTACCCACTGAGGGGAAGGGAAGGTGTGGCATCTGGGAAAGTTGCCAGGAGACTCTTAAGCTGTGGGCTATGGAGGAGGGAACCAGCCAGAAGAAGGCAGTCCGTTATTCATGCTGCATCCTCAGGCCACCCTGTCCTTCCTGAGCATGTGTCTGTCAGTCAGTCCATAAACATGCCCTGACCTCGCTTCTCTGTGCAGGCTCCAGGTGGAGAACTCAGCTCTAAACTAGAGAGTCCTGTCACCACCCTCATAGAGCTTAGTCGAGTGTGTGTGCATGTGTGTGGTGGCAGGGGGGAGATGTTAAACAAGCAACTCCCAGGTAAACACAAGCTCAATTGTGGAGGGAAAGAATGGGTGCCAAGACGCTATACTACTAGTTGGAGAGGTGGTACTGAGACTAAGAGCAACAGTAAGAGTTGCCAATCTGGGAAAGAGGTGGCAGCAGTGGTGATTTCAGGGTATGAGTTGGGGACAGCACATGCAAAGGCCCTGAGGTGGGGAAGAGCTAAAAGACCTGAACACAGAAATGTCATGTGTGAAGGGGGATGGGCACGACAGAAGGTGAAAGAAGTAGACAGGGCCAGGTCATGCTTGACTGTCTGGGTTTGGACAGAATGTCGGGCTTCAAGCCATTGACATTCAGGGACTGGAGACTGTAAGGGAGTTTGGGCGGGGAAAGTAGGAGGGCTTTGAATACATGCATGAGAAAACCATCTAGGGAGATGACATGTCTGCCACATTGCCATGGCATTGTCTGTAAAAACAGGAAATGCCTCTTAGACACACGAAAAGATCCTCGACACTGTGCATGAGAGAAATGCCAATTAAAATCATGCTGAGATAATATCTTTCTCCTCTCCGAAGGGCAGAGCAGAAGGCATAGCATGCGTTGCTGTCAGGGGTGTGGGGAAGCAGGCAGCTCATCCACTGCTAGTGGGAAGGGACCTGGAACCCATGCTTGGGAGGGGACATGGATGGTGTCACCTGCATGACTCTGCAGATGCCCTTCCTTTGCCTCAGTGGTTCCACTCTGGGGATTTTTGCCTACAGATGTTCCCAGGTGTGAGGACTGACGCTTGCTGAAGGTTATTCATGACACTGTGCTTATCAGAGCAAAAGATAGGAAGTGTCCTACAAAGGGCACTGTGGTTAGGGCTGTCCCTGAGAGGGAACACGGTGCAGCTGGGAAGGTGGAATGAGACCTGCAGTTCCCCGTCTACCAGGTGCTACTGTCAAGTGTTAGAATGGAAAGGACACCTTTCATTCCTAATCCTCAGTGCAGGAGGGCACAGCGGAAATCAGAGGGAGAGTATAGGTCTTGTGAAGGTTTCAATTCTAGTCGCCTCTGGAGCACCCTGAACTCTCAAATTCCATCACCTCAGGAATCAGGCACCATGTTCGTAGCAATATGTATGAAGTACTTATGTGTCTGCGCATGTGTGTGGTACATGTCCGTATGCATAGCCACGCACAGACCCAGCCACAAGTACGTACGTGTTTGTGTAATTAAATTTAATCTCTTTATTCAGGTCTCTGCCTGAATGGCTGAAATGCTGCCTCAGAGAGGACTGTCTGAGCAACCCTTCCTGCCACTGTCATTTTCTGCTCCTGCCTTTGCTTCTCTTTGTCTTGCTTGTTGTCAGCTGTTGGGTTTATTTGCCTTCTGAACCATCCTCTTTAGAGCCCGTGCTCGGGGAAGGCAGAGGTCTTGATGGACTCCTCGTGTCTGCACCAAGTGTGGCCCATAGTAGCTGCTTGTATTTTCTGGGTGACAAGCCTGGATAGGGACCATCGTCCTCATGTTACACAAGTGGACCCGAGGCCCCAGAGGCCTTTCCCTGGGGATATAGCTCAGTTGGTAGAGTGCTTGCCTCACATGCACAAGGCCCTGGGTTCAATCCCCAGCGCCACCAAAAAAAAAAAAAAAAAAAAGAGGAACAAACGAAGACCCACTGCTGCTCTGACTGGTCAGGAAAGGGCCATTGTCTGCCTTGTAAGCTAGTGAAGTCCTCCCTTCACCCTCAGCCCCTTTGCAGAGTCACCTTGAGAGGGGGTCACAGGCTGGGCCCTGCCTGTGAGGCTGTGAGAGTGCCACACTGTGCTTTTCCTTTAGCCACCTGGCCAGTCTGTCCCTGCGGCATGATTACTTAATTAATGCTTGTTCCAGGCAGTTATTCCATGGAGGATAGGTAGAGTCTCAGAAATTTCTTTTCTTTCTTGTGCCGGGGATTGAACCCAGGGCTTTGTGCATACGAGGGAAGCACTCTACCACCTGAGCTATAGCCCCAGCCTGAGTCTCAGAAATATGCACGTAGAAATATGTGTCTCTACTTAGTCTTCTTTTCATTCACTCAATGAAAAGGCATAGGGTATATATGGATGTGTCTTAATTTTTCTAAAAGCAGCAAGAGCCTTTATTTAGCATATATCCTCTGAGCATCTTGTGGGTGCCATGCTGCCCAGGGTCTGGAGATATCGTTGTGAATAAAACAATAGCCCTGCACCCATGGAGTTCATTGAGACAGATTTTAAAAAACAAAAACCAACAGTTTTGACAAGTACACTGCAAGGTATAAAAACAAGGTGAAGTAGGGGCCACCTAAGTTAGGGTGCTCAGGGGAGGCCTCCCTGAGAGGGAACAGTTGCAGGGAGAATTGAGTGGCAAGAAGCAGTGGGCTATGAGACTAGCTAGGGCTAAATGTGCAAAGACCCTGGGGCAGCAATAAACTTAAAAGAAAAGCAGCTACTGTGCTGGGAGCATTTGAGTGCTGGTAAAGGAGAAAACGAGGTCTTAAGAGGCCTTGCCAAGGCTGCCTTCAAGCTCCTGGGCTCAAGTGACTCCTGCCTCAGCCTCTGTAATGACTGAGACCATAGGCCTGTGCCACTGTGCCTGGCCAAGGTGTCAGAGAACTTTAAGCAAGAAAGCAGCCTGATGTGACTCCTTTTTTATTTGAATCCTCCGGTTAGAATAATTTCTAGAAAGTCAAGAGCACACTTTAGAGATCCGGGTGGGTGATGGCAACAGGCCTTGCTAGTGCAGTTGCTGTGGAGGATGGGAGAAGGAGGAACATCATCAAGTCTATTGTGTGTCTAGCACAATTTGTTGGCTTGCCCCTAAGTGGACTCTCAGGTTGCCACCCATTTTCTTTCAGATCAAGAGGCTAAATCTTGAAAGATCAAGGGCAAAGGCATTCCAGAGCACAGGCGGGAGCCCCGCATTGGGGCTGTACAAGGAGCCTCCCCTTCACTTCAGCTCAGGCCAGAGTGTGGGACACGGTGGGCTGGGGAATGTCAGCCATCGATCATGTGGAGTCTGGCCATTTTGACATTCTTTGATGCTCTCCTACCCTTGCCTTCTCCGGAGCTGCTTTCTCATTGAGGCCAAGCCCATGCCTTCTTCCCTTACCCCTCCCCAGGTGGGTCCAGAGTTTGAACCAACACTACAGCCACCCCACCCCAGGCACCCTGATGGCCTTCCTGCCTTAGTCTCTGCACTCGGCTCAGCTTTGTTTTCCCAGGGCTCAGAGCAGTGGCTGGGCAGGCCTTTGGTTCTGGGCCAGCACTGGAGGGAGCTTGTCCTGCAGGCAGTGAGAAGGTCTCTGTGTCCGTGAGCTGGGTTCTCCTACGTTCTTTGTCCTCTGGTTTCTCTGGCCTTATTCTTTTCAGTTCAGCCCCACGATGTGGCTGCTGCTACAGGCCTCCCTGTCTTGTTGAGGGGCTTTGGGCATTTGGGGAGCTTTAGTTCACTCAGCTAGTAAGAGCAGCTTATCCAGCGTGAGTTTAAAATCACAGCACGTGACCTGTGAGCACAAAGAGGAGAGAGAGCCGCCTTCCCCTCCTCCTGCCACAGAGTCCTCGGATCTCTGCATACCTGGCGCCAGCTCTGGCCTGGCTTTCTCTTCTGTGCTGCTGTTATGCGCTGCCCAGGCCACCTCTCCACACTGGCACCTCTGGGAGTTGGCTTCCTGCCTGCCCAAGAGCCTTGGACTAGGAGCAATCGCAGGTCACAGGAAGGGGAAATTTGACATGTTTAGCTCACACCAGGTACAAAAAAAAAAAAAAAAAAAAGGAGAAATAACCTTGAAGGAGAAAAATATAGGGCATTAGTGAGCTCAGAAAGTACTCTCCCAAGCTGCTGGGGAGAACGCAAATCACCGAGACCTTTTTAGAAGACATTCTGAAAAACTTTTCTTTTTGTTTTGTTTGATGAGCAGTACATGCATGTGATAAAAAGGACACACAAAAGCATTCAGTGAGGAGTCTCCCTCCCCTGTCCACAGCCCTCCTAGGCAGGTCTTCTCAGGTGTGTTCTTCCAGGCACACATTCAATAAAAAAACAAGTATAGGGGCTGGGGTTGTGGCCTACCATGAGTGAGGCCCTGGGCTTGATCCTCAGCACCGCATAAAAATAAATAAAATAAAGGCATTGTGTCCAACTACATCTAAAAAATAAATACTAAAAAGTGTATAATCTACATGCATATCTGCACCTCAGCTTGAAAATCATCCAAATATAATAGTCCACAGGTAGTCCTCACCCCAGCACTGCCCCTCCTGAGGTGATGCTGCCCTACAGACACACTAGCCCCAGAACAAAGGATGTTTATTGCAGTATTGTTTGCAGTGGCAACAAATTTTTTTAAATTTAAAAACTCTGGAAATAAAACAAATGCCCATTTTTTAGGGAATGATTAAAAAAAATATGGCACTTTTATATCATTGGAATATCAGCTGCTAAGAAAGGAGAGGGTAAGAGTGCTCCTAGCTGACTTGGAGGCACGTCCTTGATGTGTTTTGAGGAAAGCAATATTCTGAAAAATTATTATGATATCTTGTTTGTAGACAATAGAATGGCAGGAGTCATTGTCATCTTGTTTGGGGTGATGGGTGTTCTAGACTCTCCGGGTCACTTGGTCTACTCAGCCTAGCATTCAGCTGGGGGACTTGGCATTGTCCTGATCTGTGGTCAAAACAGATCTCCCAGGCTGGGGTTGTGGCTCAGTGGTAGAGCACTTGCCTCGCATCTGCAGCAAAATAAAAGGAAAACAATTTCACGTGCGAGTCGGTACTGGACGCACAGCGGGGAGGGTGGACGGGCGCAGAGCTCATGCGTCGCCTCCTGCTCACTGGGCCTCTCGGTCTGGGAGAGGCTAGTGTGTTCCCGTGATAGGTGCCATGGTGAGAAGTGGTTTCTCAGGAGTGCATCCCCTTCACACATGCATGCTTCATTAGCTCTTGGACTTCACCTTAAAAATACAAGTTCAGAGCCAGGGACGCAGCTCAGTGGTAGAGCATTTGCCTAATATACACAAGGCCCTGGGTTTGATTCCCCAGCACTGGAGGGGGGTGGGGGTAGAAAGAAAGAAAGAAAAGAAAGGAAGGAAAAAGAAAAAGAAAGAAGTTTAAAGATAAAATTGTTACAGTTTTCAAGACAGTGACAGAGTACTAGATCAAGCTGAGGGCCTGTGTAGCTAGTTGGTCTCCTGCCTGTGAAGTCGGCCCTCTCCAGGTTTGTCACACCAGATAACAAATGACTAGTTTGAAATAGGGTTATGTCAGTGCCACAATTTTAACGGACTTAAATTAATAACATTTAACATTAGGAATTAAAATCATTTTAAGGACAGGTACATTTTCAGTTGACTGTACTTTCTTTCCCTTTTTGTGGTGCTGGGGTTGGAACCCAGGGCCTTGCACACGCTCGGCAAGTGCTCTGCCAGAGTTACATCCCTGATTGCATTCAGATCAAAACAGCCACTGTCCTCAGCTGCATCTGTTTGTCCGAATAAGGTTCCATCTTGACAAATGACATTAACCCTCATTTACTCAGACCAGAAAACATGTGTATCTATGAAAAGTCACATCTTGATTGAAAATGCAAAAATGTGCTCTACCAAAAATGAAGTGGCGGCTGTTTACTCTGTTCATTTAATAGGCTTTTGGTGAACTGCTCTTGATCTTGGATATAGTTTGAATGTAGCAGAAAATTGCATAGGGAAACTCATGAGGCTTCTCTCCCTCACTCTGTGGCAGTCTATCAGGAAGGCTGGTTTGTCTGTCACCTGAAATAGATCCTCACCAGCCTCCTCCTCTCCATTCCACTGCCCTGGCCCTGGGCCTAGTAGCCGGCTCAGGGTAGCAGCCACCCCATTGTTTCTGCCTGTTTCTTTTGAACCCCAGTAGTCTCTATGCAACAGCCAGAGGGGTTTTTCAAAAATGGAAATCAGAACTCATCAGTCTCCTCGGATCTTCCTCCTCTTCTGCTTCTCCTCTCCTTTTCTCCTTCTCCTTCCCCTTTAGAGACTTTTATTACCAATCCAGTAATATAGCCTTTCAGCTAACTTTTAATTGAGATATAATTCACACAACTATAAAATTCACCACTTTTTAAGTGTATTCTCGCGTTGTACAACCATTACTAGTATTTAACTCCAGAACGTTCTCATTGACCCAGAAAGGGACCCCATACCCTTTACAAGTCACCCCCCAACTTCTCCCTCCCCAGTCCCTGGTAGTTATCAATCTACTCTCTGTCCCTGTGGATTTGCCAGTTTGGGGAATCGTGTTAGTGGGATCGTGACGTGTGGCCTCGTTTGGCCTGCTCCTTTCACCCAGCATCGTGTTTTCGAGGCTCATCCGTATCACACAGATACTTTCTTTCCTTCTTGTGACGGCGTCACACTCCCTGGTCTGGATGTAGCACATTCTGTTGACCTGTTCTTTTCACTGGCCTCCCTCTCCGTTTTTCTTTAGATCTGGGCTTCATTCGTGCGGTGTCCTGCCTGGTACGTGTTTGCCTATTTATTTTCTGGACCAGAAGCTTTGTAATGGCAGGGCCCATATCCTCTCTTGTCCTTCGTATCTGGCCTCCAGCTCACCCTGTCCAGTGCAGGCTAGTACTTAACAGTTGCTATGAATGGCATAGCGTAACTCTCATTTCTCATTTCACCTCCTCTTAAGGCAGAAGGATTCCAGTCCCATTCTGTGTGAAACGCCATGTCTAGCTTCCATTGGTGTTGAGGAAACAGTTGGGTTCCTGGGGTACTAAACCATGAGGCCACCTGAAATGATGGCAGTTGCTAGCCGGACCCCCTGGTTGCTTGCCTGCTATGTAAGACCCAGTCTCATTGGAAAGGGGATTTTGCAGTGGTAATCATTTGGCTGCCAGGATATCGAAAAAAATAACAGAGGGTGGTTTCTCTCATGAGCAAAATGTCCAGAGAATGGCAGTCCAGGGCTGGGGTGGCAGCTTTATGGTCATCAGGAAAAGCAGGATCCTTTCATCTCAAATCTTTTTGCTTCACCATCCTTGTGACAAAGCTCTCATCCTTATCGTGGCTTCATGGCCCAATGGGGCTGCTGCAGCCACAAGTTGGGGAACATTCCTCAGAGGTCCACAGCAGCTTCTGTGTACCCCTTGTTAACCATCCCTGACTGCGGAGAAGGAGGGGAAGAGTCTGTATACGGTGGGCAGTTAGCAACTATGGTAGGTCTGTTTCCGCGCAGGTCCCTGGCCGTGGCAGCCAGCTTCTGCACTGGCCTGGACCTTCAGCCTCCTTTATTCCCTGAGCAGTCAGAATCAGAGCAGTGACTTTCTCTGTGTTATCTGGATGGCCAGAAGGTCTTCCCAAGGTCCCACCTGCCCAGAAAATCCTCCATGCCACCAGCAATAAGAATGATGATAGCTCTCATTAGTAAACGCTTACTGCAAGCCAGATCTAGCTCTTCATGGAGTTATTTTGTACTTAATCCTCACAACACTCTTGTTATTATCCCCACTTTATAGATGAAGAAACTGAGAGGTTAAGTATCCAGAGACTTTCTCACTATTAACGTTTTTTTTTTTTTTGTCATTCTTCCCTTTCAATATATTATGAATAAGAGGATTAAAAAATAAAGCCTGACCTATTTTGGTAGATTGACCACTGTTCTAACTTCTGTCTGATTAGCTGGGATGTGGAGAATGCTTTGTGGAAAAGCACCCAGCAGTCGAAACCACATTGACAAGCTGTTTTTACAGGAGGGCAGGAAGGGGCTTAACTGTTGGCACATCCAGCAAATGTCTGGTGACAGGAGGAAAAAGGATCCACAAGCTATGCAGGATTTCCCGAGTCCAGGAGCCAGGGGCCAGCAGACCACAGTGTAATTGTGCCAGCAGGCTGGACTTAGCCTGTGAAATGACAGTCACCCCAACTTCTCTTAAAAGTGTGTAGGGAGAAGGAAGCTGTTCCCAGTTCAGGCCCTCTGAGAATTAGTTCAGGTGCCTGGTCATCTCTCTAGATGTCTCTGAACAACCTTGCTCAGTGGAAATCTTGAGTTCTCCAAATTCATCTCTGAGCCAAGTCTTTGAGACACCTTTCAGCCCTTGTCAGTGGCCATCAGCCAACTCTGCAGGGTGGGGGCAGAGCCTGGGGCTGCTGGAGCCTGACTCTAGCAGGTCCTTCAGCCAGGAATGCATTTGGCTGCAAGTAACAGGACCCCCAAGTGGCGTTGTTGCCTTAGCACACGGGCAGTCGTTTGTGTCACATGACAGCACCTGGAGGGAGAGGTTGACAGGTTGACACCAGCACTGCTCTCTCTTGGAACCCCATGGCCACAGGATGGCTGCTGCAACCATCTTCACCAGGAAGCCAGAGGTTCATCCTTCTCTTCTGGGCAGGGTAGTGTTCTGGGGAATTAGAGGGATCTCTCAAATCCAGCTATTACGTCCACATTCTAAGCTAAAAAAAAAAAAAAAAAAAAAGCAGACTAATGAGGGGCAGTGGGCTGTGTAGATGAGTCTGATCCTTTCTGGAAGGAGAGCAAGCACTTTTCTAGATTCCTTGGGTGAGAAGCCATGACCTACCCCAAGGTTATGAAGATGTGCTCTGTGTATCTTCTAAACATGCTTGTATTCTTCTGTTTACCTTTGGATCTTTGCCCCATCAACATTTGGGGCTCAAGGCTAAGCCCACGCTCTTCACTGCTGCACTGGTGGAGGTTCTGGAACCAGAGCCCCTGCATCAGATCCTTCCTGGCTGTGCCACCTGCTTACTGGGTGCAGCTTGCGTGGACAAATTCTCTCTCTGTGCCTCCATTTTCTGGTGGGCTACCTAGGGATCCTAGTAGAATTTCCATGTTGTTACAGGGTTAAATGAATTGATTTAAAGAGCTGAAAAGGTGCCTGGCATGTAGTAAAATCAAAACATCAACTGTGCTTGAACCTGGAATGAGAATTTACAAGGCTGCACTTGGGACTGGGAGCTCAGCAAGGACCCTGGCACCAGCCAGTGGGAGAAGTGAAGCGCACCACTGAGGTTCCTCTTTGTCTTTACAAGAACTTGCCAAACTACTCTCTAAAAATGTTTTTTCCAATTTCCACTCCCACCCACGGTGACTGAGAGTTCCCCTTACTCCACAATTCAGCACATTTGGTGTTGTCAGACTCTGACATTTTGACCAATCTGCTGTATGTGAAATGGTCACAGTGTTTTCCCTGAGCAGCTTCCCTGCAGAGATCTATCTGCAAGCCACTCCACCATGGCGTTACCTGGGCTAGGCTGCAGGCAGGACAGCCATCAGGCCCCTGGCACAGTGGAGTCCCCACAGCTCCATGTCCTGGGCCCTGCACTGGCCCACTTATCTTTGGAGGCAGGTGAGGTGTTGGGGCATAGGAAATGAGGAAGTGCGATCCTCAGAGCCAGTGACCCAGCCTGAGCGATATTTCATCCATCAGTGAAAGACCCAGTGCTAAATCGTTAGTGCAGGTTATTAATAGAATATAGGTCATAAGAGAAAATATGATTAATTGCAAGATGTTCTCTGTGGCTGTTGAGGGCCTAGATTTTCCCAAAGCAAACTCCTTTCTTCCCAGATCAGCTTTTCTTGGTCTCGGTGTGGGTGGAGGCAGGGATGAGCAGATATTTTCCTAAGTCACTACTTCAAAGACAGGGCAGGGGAGGTCTAGTGGGAATCTTCTCTAAATGAAGCAAAAAGAAACCACTTTATTAGTTGGTAAGTAAACCTCTGACGCCCAACGTGAAGCTCTGGTAACTTCCAAAAAGGAAGCTTGTGGCGGAAGGTCTCCCGGGGTATAATTCTCCACCACCTCAGATGAACATGCCTAGACCAGCTACTTCCATAGCCAGCTCTGTGGAAAGGAGAGGCCTGGCTGTCCCTCCTCACCACCTGGCAAGAGAGGATGCCTATGGCCAAGGCCCTCTTATAGGTCACATGGAACTGTCCAGGAGTGTATCCTGCTCCTCGACAGGAAACAGGAAAGAACCTCCTGCCATCTCTGGCTTGACTCTAGCAGGCTAGGAATCCTGCTCATTGAAAGCAGACGCCAGTAACAGTCACAATTTCTGACCAGTTAGATTAGCCATCCCTTCTTCCTCAGGGAGGGCCAGGTAAAGAGGAGTTGTTTTGTAACAAAATGTCTGAGACAATCCACTTAAAAAGAGGAAAAGTTTATTCTGGCTCATATTTAGTGGTTTCAATCCATGGTTACTTGGCCTGTTGCTTTTGAGTCTGTGGCAAGGCAGAACATCATGGCAGAACTGTGTGGTGGAGGAAGCTGGCTTCGTGTTGGCTAGGAAGCAAAAAAGAGTAAGCCAGAGTCCCATATTTCCCTTCAAGGGTGCACCTCCAGTGACTGAAAATCTCCCACTAGGTCTCACCTATTAAAGGATCCACCACCTTCTAAAGCACCAAGCTGAGGACCAAGCCTCTTTAACACATGGGCCTTTGGGGGCCCAAATCCACACTGTGACAGGTGTGGAGTGGTGTGAGTGGGTGATCCCTTCCGTTGGAGATGAGATGGAATAGAAAAGTCAGGTCTAGGGGGCTGGGGATGTGGCTCAAGTGGTAGCGCGCTCGCCTGGTATGCGTGCGACCCGGGTTCGATCCTCAGCACCACATACCAACAAAGATGTTGTGTCCGCCGAGAACTGAAAAATAAATATTAAAAATTCTCTCTCTCTCTCTCTCTCTCTCTCTCTCTCTCTCTCTCTCTCTCTCTCCCTCTCCCTCTCTCTCCCCTCTCTCACTCTCAAAAAAAAAAAAAAAAAAGAAAAGAAAAGTCAGGTCTATAAGTGTAGGGACAGAAAAGCACCGGTGTGCTCCCTCGCCTTGGAGTCAGGGAGCAGCGAGCACCCTGGCCAGCCAGGCACAATGCAGGAACACCTCACCAGCCATGGCCTGTTCAGAGGGTCTCAGTGAGGCTCTAAACCAAGGTCACTGAACATTACTTGGGAGGTTGATTTTCAGCACATTAATTATGAAATTGTGGAACTGTTTGCAAACACTTCCCTAAAAGTCCATTTTATAAAACAGAAAAAAACTGGAGCCAGTGTAGATAAAACAGTGCTCTAGAGGCCTAGAGTCTCACTGCCTGTCCTTACCCTCTGAGGAGTTCAAGGTGAAACCTCCTGGGGCTCTTGGCATCCTGCTCTCTTCTCCAGCTGACACTGAGCCCCAAAGAATTCACATAAGCATCCCAAACCTCAGTGTCCTTATCCAGCAAGTGGAGGCCAGACTAGATCAGAGTAGTCTTCACTCAGTTCCTCTGGACAGGGGTTTCAGAGGTCTTTGACATCTTGAGGTGTGTAGTATTTTGTGGATTTTTGTTTTGCCTGAGAGATGGGACAGTTTATTTTTTAATTTTATTTTTTGGAAGAGCCATGTACACTCAAACATGAAGCATGAGCACCGTGTTGAGTTTTGAGGTCCCTGCATGTTTCTGTTTTTCCTGTTGTAAGTGACAGTATCTCCCAGCTTAAACTGCAAAGGGAAGTTAATGGCTCAGGGACCTGAAAATCCCGAAACTGCCGTAAATGGAGTCACCACTCAGGTATTCTCATCAGGACTTTGCCCCTGGGAAGCCCTCAGCTCCCTGCCTTCCATCTCATCTCTCTCACCCAGTAATCACAGCAAAATTTCCAGGACCAGCTCTGATTGGCCCTGCTTGGCCCAGTTACCTTTCCCAGAGCCAATCCCTGTGGCCCAAGGGAGGAAACATGTGGCCTAGGAGCCAGGCCAGGAGACTTCCTCATGCCCATTCTTTTTCTGGGATTCTGTTCTTGGTATAAACCCGTGGAAAGTGAAGTGCTTGGTCTGTGGGTGTAACGTGTGTGACAGATGAGCCACGCCATGGCCATTCTGGGATTGCCAAGACAACTCCAAGGGCATCCTCCCTTCCCAGTAGTCTCAGTTGAGGTTCTGGAATAGCAGGTCCTGGCCAGACTATTGGCCTGAGCCCTCCTTTCCACAACCAAGCATTTTCTTTTCCTGTGGGAGGGATCCCTGACTGATGGGTCTCCACAGCCTCCTGCAGTCGGCAGGAGACAGTTCCTGGCCCAAGAGAAGGCACCATTGACAATACTGCTGATCTGCCTTTACAGAGCCATGTGTATTGCTTTAGAGAAAGGGAAAGAAATTAGAGATGCAGAAAAGCAATTTCCGCTGCAATTTTAAAAGCAGCTATTAAAATTTTACAAGAGGTTTATTACAGGGGCTTCCTGATCATCCCAGGAATTTTTTTAATGGAAAGTCTTGTGATAAAGGAAAATGTTCTGGATGCTTCTGGTCCCCCCTTGCCCTGCCAAACATTTTGAAAATCAAAATTTTTAGGACTTCATACACCAGCTGAGGGACAGCAACTGCTCAAGAGGCTATTTTTTAGTTTTTTACAAGTGTGTGTTTTTCTGTATTTGCTGATTCTATGTATAGTAACTATTTTTTAATTTTATTTTTACTTTCCCAAAGGCCTGGTGGTGAGCTGTGGGAATCATTGAGAATGGCGGTTGCCTCAGCCCTTCTATGTTAGTTCAGAATCATTTGGTTGTATGAACAAATAGAAATTCAGGTCAGCCTGCTTTTGTATAAAAGGAAATGTTTGGACTCAGTAGCCTGGGAGAGTCTTATACGGGCTTCAGGAATGGTGGGATCTAGGGCTTCCAGTTCAATTGCCAGGATCCTTTTCCTTCTACCTCTAGGCTCTGCTTTCCTCTGTGTTGGTTTACCCTCAGGCAGGCTCTGAGTCACCAACATAAGTAGGTCTAACCAGCTTCAGAGGCTCAGGGAAGATAAGCCATCTTTCTTCCCTGTAGTCCCAACACTGTCCTGGGGTAAGTGTTTATTGGCTCTGATCATTTTTGCACCCATTCCAGAAACAGGGAAAGTGATACAGTGGCTTTATTATCAGTCCAGGTGAGTCCCACCTCCACCCCCAACCACATAAGAAATGCCAAGAATGAGAAAAGAGGAGATTCAGAGAGCTGACCCAGGAGGGAAATGGGGCAGGGTGGGCGGAAACACCCAGCGCTTAGAACCCTTCCCATACTGACTTCATGAGGCTGAACCTGCCCCACACTCCCAAGTTTTTGTCTCCTCTTGGAACCTGCTCCATCTTTGCCTTGTTCCAAGTTGAGTGTAGGGTTCTGTGTGTGCATGCCGTGCCAGGGATGAATCCAGGGCCTTGTGCATGATAGACTACTGCTACTGAGCTCCAGCCCCAGCCTCAGCCCTAGTTAGGAGGTTCTTGATCTTGGGTGTATGGACTCAAGAAGGGTAGAAGTGAAGAGGATCATGAAGTTGGCTGGGAAAAAACACCACGTCTCTGTTTTCTCTACCATGTCACTGAAATCTAGTATTTCCTTAAGAACAAGAGCAACAAACCACAATTGTTAGCAACACCTGTGACTTTGTCACACTGGAAGCCACATATATTTTCATATGACATTACAGTATTTGCAAGTTTCATAAAATGTCACACTCGTTTTTCTGAATCACTGAAGTTATTGTACCCACCACTAGATCTCATAATTTGAAGTGTTGATCAAGAAGCATGGATAGGATCATATTTCAGATTTGGTTTTGTTTTATAGAGGACTTGATTGTAATTGGTTTCTTTTGTACTCTTGGTATTGTACCCTTCTTCACCAGCCTGCCAACAGGAGTCCCTGGCATAAGAAAGGTTAAGAACCCCTGTGGGCTTCTCCAGGACCCCATTCTCCAGGAGAGGGATTTTTAAAGAGATCTGGACTCCTGGACTCCGGAAGTTGGAGCAGCTGCTCGTTGGGTTTCCTTTCAGGGAGGCTTTCTGGAGGAACTGCCTGGCAGTGGCATGGTCTGGTTTGGGTGGTGAGGCAGGGAAGTGAGGCAGGGAGGCATCGCCAGCCTGCGGTTAGCCCTCCTTCGCTGCCATAACAGAACTGGGCCAGCCTGGGGTCTGGAGCAGGCTCTGGAGTAGGGCTGCCTGGGTTCATGCCCAGTGACATAGTCTACTTTAGTTACTGACAGGGCAGCCTCCACCAGTGGGTTTCTTCCTCTATGTCTCAGTTTTCTCATCTGTTACAGTGGCAGGATTACTAGTTTACCCCTTGGGGCTACTGGGAGAGTGAAGTGAGCCAGCACAGGACAGAACCAGCACAAAGGGAGTAAGGGTCATTACCAAGTGGCCATTTCATATAGGGTGGCTCTGGGTTGTTTTAGATCTCATCTTCCTGACTTAGGCCTGTCCTGTGCTGGTACCTGGAATGTGATGGAGAACAGTATCAACTATGGCTCCTCAGCCTGGAGACATTCATTTTTATGAAGTAGCCATTCAAATATGAGGAAGTGAGGTAGCATAGGAACACACCTGCAATCTCAGCGACGGGGAGGCTGAGACAGGAGTCTTGCAAGTTCAAGGCCAGCATGGGCAACGTAGTGAGACCCTGTCTGAAAAAATAAGAAGGACTGGGGATGTAACTTAGAGGTAGAACACCCCTGGATTCAAGTCCAATACTACTACTACTACTACTGATAATAATAATAATAATAATAATAATAATAATAATAATAATGGTGTGTGTATTTTAACCATATTAAATATGCAGACATAAATTTATAATAAAAAGTTGTAAGTCAGGACAAGTGCTATTTCTTTGTCATTCCTCTGCTCACAGTTGTCTAACGGAAATGTCCTTTACGATGGTCCTCCATCTGTCTGCCCTCATTTCTCACCACTTGCCCTCACTCATCTGGCACCAGCCACTCTGGCCTCCTGGCTGCTCTGGAAGTGTTCCACACTGGCTCCTGCCCCAGGGCCTCTGTACTGGCCATTTTTGTGTCCAGGAGGCTCTTTCTCAAATAGTCAACCTGACTCACCTGTTCAGGTAACTAGCCTCTCCCCATAGAGACCTTCCCTAAGCGCCCCATGTGAAATAGCAGCCCTGTCACTCTCGCCCCCAACCTTGTATTGTGGGTTTGTTTATTGTCTTCCTTGCCACTAGAAGGTCTGGTCCCTGGGGAGAGTAGCTTATCTTGGCCCTGGTGCATTCTCGGTGACTGGCACACAGCAGGGGTTCAGTAAACATTTGTTATGAGAGTGAATATGTGAATGACAGGTGGGTACTATAGCAGGATGACTGAGTTAAATCAAAGAAATCAGCTCTTTTTTTCCTTCTCTGCATAGATGCACAGACTCTGAAGTTGGCTCTCCTGGGACCCTCAAGGCATACTAGTCTCCAGAACATACTAAGGGTGAGTACAATGTGGCTGTTCATTTGTTTAAATTTTATAATGAGCGTATCTAAACATGTTTATTAAAGGGTATCAAAGGAAAAATGGAAGTGATCTTCATTGTCTTTCCATCACCCGTGAGCCCAGCATTCCCCTTAGAGTGATTACAGTTGACTCTTCAGTGGGTATCCTGCCAATCTTTTTCCCATACAGGAACAATCCTACTTATGAATATATACATTTTTTTTAAATTTAGTTTGCTGTGTAAGAAAAAGGAACTGTGCTATATTGATGCTTCTGGAGCATGCTTTCCCCGTCCTCAACAGCAGTGTGTCTTGGAGGTCTTCATAAGCATAAATCAATGTATTGCACTGCTTTGTGTTTGTTTGTTTTATTAATTTGAAATTTTACATAGAGTAAAACTCAGTCTCTGGTATACGGTTCTTTGAGTTTAGACAAAGGTATTCAGTTGTGAAACTGCTACTATACTCAATACAGAACCAGGCCCCGTGGTGCCAGGGGCTGAGGCAGGGAGGATTACAAGTTCAAGGCTAGCCTCAGCCATTTAGTAAGACCCTCAGTAACTTAGCAAGACCCTGTCTCAAAATAAAAAGAACTGAAGGTATAGCTCAGTGGTAGAGTGCCCCTAGGTTCAACCCCCAGTACCCAGAAATAAAAAAAGAATGGCCACATCACCCCACTGTGTGAGTGTACTGTTTTCTCTGTAGGTCAAAAATATAATGCAGGTCTTTGCATATAATTAAAATATAAACAGATGGCAAATACCTACCTGTATCTATGGATTTTGAATAGGCTATATTTAGGTTTTTGGTTTTTGCTAGTGAACATCCTCCTTTCTCATATCTGTGAGATGGAATCTAAGCAGTGGAGGAGGTCTCGGGCTGTGTGTCATTCCAGCATGGGAGGCATTCCTAAATGAGGATGTCAACCTTTGTTGGCAAGGTGCTTGGTGGGGGTGTTTGATCTTTGAGGGACCAAGAGACCCTAACAACATGGAAGAAGATTCTGGCAGGCAGACTCTGGGCACAGAGTGGTTGGCTGAGCTGCAGAGACCAGTCATGCAAGCTGTGGAAACTGCGTGAATCCACGTGGACTATCTCTTGGCTGTTCACCGGGTCTCGTCATATTCCTTTGTCCTGCCAGAGCTCTTCCTGGATACCTGGAGTTTATCCTGGGACAATGTGTAGGGGCCAGGTTTCCATCAAAGGATGCTTCTTACCATAATTTTTATTAGCTCTTATTTTTTATGTTATTTTATCTTTTGCAGTATTAGGATTTGAACCCAGGGACATTGTATCAGTGAGCCATATCCCCAGCTCTCTTTTATTTTTTATTTTGAAACAGGGTCTGGCCAAGTTGTGCAGGCTGGCCTTGAACCTGCAGCCTCCTGAGTAGCTGTGATTATAGCTTTGTGCCACTGCAAGTGGCTAGCTCTCTAATTTTTAAAAAGTTTTTGAATTACAGAAAAGTTCAAAAATGCTATCTACCCTTTCACTAGCTTCCTCTGATGTTCCCATCCTATTCTACTGAAGCACAATGATCAAAACCAAGAAATTAGCACTGGTCCAGTATTTTTAATCTGATTACTTAATAATCAGATTTTACCAGTCTTTCTACTGATGCCCCTTTTTTGTTCCAAGATCTTATGCTGCATTCAGTTGTCACGTCACCTTAATCTCCTCCAATCTGTAACAGTCCCTTCATGACCTTGCACTTTGGATCATTTGGTTAAGATGGGTTCTGCCAGGAGTCTCCACTGTCAAGCCACTCTTTCTCTTTATAACTAATAGATACATTGGGGGAGATATTTGAGACTGTGTTATGTCCTGCATCTTAAACTTCCATTGGTGGATGGATCTTGGCTGCAACAGTAATTACTGAAGTGTCTCCCTAAGGGTGATTTTGTGTATCGTCCCATCTCTGTGTATTAACTGGAATTCTATAAGGAAGACAGTTATTTCTTTACATTTCTTTATTCAGTTATTAATTTATATTGTACGGACTCAGGCTTTAATCTAGCACGTTCCTTTTTAATGTGGTAGAAGGTTCCAAATTTCAAGTGAATTCCTAGCATTGCCTCTTAAACATTCTGTAGGAATGAAACAGACAAAATCTTGTCCCTGAGTGAGCTGAGATTTCACTGCAGGACAAATCAGTCCAGAAATAAGACATGAGTATAGAATGAGTGTGATGAGGATGAGTGCTGCAGAAGTGCAGAGGACAGGGCTGGGGATGTAGCTTAGTGGGTAGAGCGCTTGCCTAAAATGCGCAAGGCCCTGGGTTCAATCCCCAGCACCACAAAAAATAAAATAAAATAAAGTGCAGGGAAAGGTGCCAGGGGAATTTAGACAAGGTGGTCAGGGAAGGCTCTCAGAGGGGACCCCGACTGAGGCAGTACCAGCTGGGAGATGTTGGACAAATCACCTCACTTACGAACAGGGCTTTAGGAATTGTCCCTGCTCAGCATATAGCTAAATGTAACCCTGTGGAAATGCCAGGTATGTCCAGATCTTATATTCTTTTCCCCATAAAGGAGAAAAATGAGGAATTTTTGCTAGTGCATTGAACCCAGATTGCTGGGTCAGGTCAATTTCGTGGTACATGAATGAATCTGGACCCAGCATGATGAATGTGAGCTTAGTCTGCTGCTCTGGGCATGGCCTCTGTGACCTCAGCTGAATCAAACATCAAGACATGGAAACACCAGGCAAATCCAAATGTATCATTTTCATTTCATTTTTTTAAAGTTACTTTTTCTTGTAGCAAAAGATAGCAATTTTCCATTTTTAGTGGCCATAAAGACTCCTTAAAAGCAAGTTGATTCAAAGAGATTATTTAGTAATAGTTGCCCAGGTGGAGTACATTGCATTGGCCCAGCCTTCTGCTCTTCTTCCTGTAGACCAGGCATTCCCAACTGGAGGCCCGAACTGAGGTTGGCAAACAATGACCATGGGATTAATTTCTCTCCCAGAGCAGCAAACCTGGTGGTTCCTGACTGCCAGCATGAGTTGGTGGCTGAGTAGTATTTGTAGATTCTCTTGGCCTTTCCCCTGTGGTTGCAGGGTTGCTGCTGTAGCTGCAGACAGGGAAGGATTGATTCCCATGCCGTGTCTCCATTCTGGACTGCTTAAATACTCTCCAAATCCCCCAAGAAGATTCCACTTCCATCTCATTGGCCAGAAATGTGTGACATAGCCTCCTCTTCTCCAAGGAAGGTGAGAAAGTCCATTCAACTCTCAGCCTTTGCTGAGGAGGCAGCTTGAGAAAGGGGAAACTGAGTGTCGGATGGGTTGGCCAGCCAAGTGCCTGGTCCCTCAAGGGAAGAAGAGTGATAATAATTGACATTAAGGGGTGCTGACTTTGTGCCAAGCCCTGCCGGAAGCACTTTACATGCATGATCTCAGTCCTTACAACCACTCTGTGACGTCACTGCTGTGATATCCATCCCCATAATAATGACAGGGAAACTGAGGCGGAGAGTGGTGAAGCCACTTGCTGCAGAAAGGACCTGGGGTGGGAATACTTGAGCTGTCTTCAGGACCCTCAGCCACTACCCTGGGTTGCTTCATGAGAGATCCAGGGGTCCCAGTCCACTCTTTGGCCTCCATTTAAATTCTTTCATCTGGAAAAACAAGGCAGGGTATCTTGCTTTGGGGGAAGTTGTGATCATTGACATACCTTCTTGTGACTCACTTCCACCTGTGTGTAACTATCTCCCTCTGGTCCTGGTCCAGTCCTGAAGAGCTCCCCTGACCACACGTCTTCCTGGAAACCCCTCAGAGGCTTTCAGATGGCGAAGGAAACAGGTCCTGACCTTCCTCTTATAATCAGTACCTGTGCTTTTAATTATTCTCCCCAGAATGGGGCTTCCAGCTTTGGCACTTTCTCTGAAGCCCCGCTGACTGGTAAAAGGCACATTTAATGAGCACCTTTTCTGTGCTTGCCCCTGAGGTGTCGTGGCGACGCAGGAGTAGCTGGGGTAGTCTTGTGGCTGGATAGCCTGCCCTCCTAGGTTCTTCAGCCAGAGAGGAAGGCAACCCTCAGACAGTAGTAGCCCAGAGTGGTCACTGCTGTAGTGGGCAAGCCCAGGAGTCTGTGGGTCTGCAGTGGAAGGGTCCAGCCTAGCCTCTGGGTAGGAGGTGGGGGGCTCCTTGAAACAGCTTTTTGGGCCATCAGAGGGAGAATAGAGATTTATCAGGGAGCACTTCTCCCTTCGTACCCCTCCCCTTTTTCAGTGACACTCTTTTCACTCAGTTTGCCTGTCTGAATCTGTGTTGTCTTCTCCGTAAAATGAAAGGTTTGAACTGAGGTTTCCATCCATCCATCCAAGCAGTCAGCCAGCAGTGACTGGGCATTTCCCACGTGCCTGGTCCTGTACCGGGCGTGGGCCTCCTGGGTCCAGGGTGTTGGCAGAGCCCTGCAGATGAACAGCCAAAGTGATGAGCATCCTCCCCGGGAAACCACAGGGCCACCGGAATCCAGATCAGATACTGAGCTTCACTCGGGGGTTTTAGGAAAAGTTTCTCGAAGGAGAAGTTTAAAAAATGAGTTGAGGGCTGGGATTGTGGCTCAGCGGTAGAGCGCTCGCCTAGCACAGACGGAACCCGGGTTCCAACCTCAGCACCACATAAAAATAAAGGCATTGTGTTGTGTCCATCTACACCTAAAAAATAAATATTTAAAAAAAAAAAAACCGAGTTGACATGGTGGCCAAGAGCATGGGCTTCTGTTATCCACTAAGGTTGTTTTGAGGATTAAAATGTGCTTATGAATTTCAAGTACTTTGTGCCATGGTAGTGCAGGACAGTGGATGGAAGCGCCAGGATAGTGCAGGACAGCTCATTCATCAGTCCCTGCTGTGCGTCAGGGTCGAGGCAGCTTAGTGGCCAGCCTGTGAGGTGGTGTTAGCTGCTGCAGCCATGATCACTGCCCTACCCAGTATGAGAGTGTCTGCCTTGTGCTGGCCCTGAGCTGGCGAGGTGCCTGGCTGGAGCAGGACTGTGCTTTGGGAACAGGACTTCTGCAGCCTGGGCTGGGAACAGAAGTTCCTTGCTGTGTATTGAAAACCACAGCTGTTGGCCTCTCAGTCCCCTTTCTCATGTAGTCTCGGGGCTTTTCAGCCCTGGCCTCCAGAGCAGTGGGCTGCCCTTGACCTCCGTGGTCAGAACGCATGGATGCTCTGCTCAGCCCATCAGCTAAGTCCTAAATTAGACCTGACAGTGTGATTTATTCTCTGGGACAGAGTCGGGAGGGCAAAGCCCCAGTGGGTGATTCTGCGGGAAGGTTGTCAGCCCGAATTAGCCCAGGCCCTTCATGTAGCCTCGCTGGTTCAGCGTCTTCCAGCTAATAGGGTTTCCAGGGTGTCACTGGCTTCTGAACGTCCCCAGGGGCTGGGACTTGGCTGTGATCCCCATGGAGTTGTGTGCCCTGTCTGAAGGCATGGGAGGCTCTTGGGTCCTTTCATCCTCCCCATCAGAGAATGAAAGTGGCAATTCCTGGGAGTAGTTGATCTGTCTCCCTCCCCACTCCTTTCACTGAGGCTCCGTCCTGGCACCTGAAGGCCATTGTCTGGTTCCTCACCCCCCAGTCTGATCACAGCGTCTCTGCCTCTAGCTGCTTTTATTCATTCACCAGAATGTGAGTGATGAGTGAGGCTGTGCTTCAGTCACAAATAATGCTGAAATCCTGGAGGTTAGGCACTAGAAATGACCATTTCTTATTCATGACATGGCAGGGCAGGTGGGAGACTTGCCTTGAAACTCTTCAGCTGAGACATTCAGCCTCCAGGGGTATCACAGCAGGAGGAGAGAACTGGAGGGTCACATAGCAGGGCTTATGAGACCTGAAAGCAACACATTCACTTTTGCTTGTACCTGGAACTAGTCATAAGACCCTGCCTCGCTGCAGGAGGGTGGAAATGTGGGGTTGCCTAGTTCAGTGAGTAAAAAATAATCATGGCCATAATAAACAGGGATGGTATTTATTTAGCACCTAGTATATGCTGAGTCTTCTCAGTGCTCTGGAAATAACACTGGGTCTCCATCTTCCTGGAGTTTATAGTTCAGTGGAAGAAACAGAATTTAAGTAAGTAATTATAGCAGCCACCAAGTAAATACATCTTTGCTAAGTGCCTTGACAGAGGAGTCCAGAGGGCTGTGGAAGTATACCCTAGGGAAGGGCTCTTGACATGTTTGGAGAGGTCAGGAGACATCTGTCATGGGTCTGACGTTTGGATGAGTAGATCGTAACCGAGTGGGATGAGAAGCAGGGAGAGGGTGCCCAGTAGAGGGAATAGCCTCATAGGGAACAGCGTTGGTGGACTTCCAGACATGGGAAGAGCCTGATTCTTGAAGGAACTGAAAGAAGGTCACAAGAAGGAGAGAGATGGGTGGGGCAAACTTCAGGTCAGATGGCTGTAGGAGGAGCTTGCTATTTGTGGCACCCATCTTTTAGAGCCATTGATAGAATTAAGTGAGCTTAGTCATTCTTTCAGAAAAAGCTGAGTTTCTACTCTTTGGCACGCATTTCAGGTACTACACACACATCCGTGAGCAAGACCTGCAAAGTATCCCGGTTCTCATGGAGTTGGCATTCTAGAAGGGGAAACAAAATAAACAGGAAAAACAATTTTACCTAGTGAAAAACACTGTTGAGGGCTGGGGATGTGGCTCAAGTGGTAGCGCGCTCGCCTAGCATGCGTGAGGCACTGGGTTCAATTCTCAGCACCACATAAAAACAAAATAAAGATATTGTGTCCACCTAAAACTAAAATATATATATATATATATATATATATATATATATATATATATATATAAAAACATTGTCGATTAATAAATAGAATAATGTAATAAGGAGCATGTAGTTTGGAGACATTTGGCTACAGGTAACCAAACCCTTTCGTGTAAGCCTGAATAGGAACTGTCCAGGCTCCCCAACTCCAAGTGCAGGGGTTCTTTGGATCACCTCTGGGCTGGTGCGACAGCAGCTCAGCAGTGGCATTGAGACTCAGGCAGGTTCAGCCGCAGCTCTACTGTCCACAGTGTTGCCTTCACCTGAAGACAGGTCCTTCCACAGCCATAGAGCATAAGCAAGGTATGACACGGGTGGCCTCAGGGTAGGAGAAGAAGCTTTTTCAAACCCTGAGTGTCCCGAGGATCTTCTGCTAGCCTGCTTTGGTAGCCGAAGAATTCTAGGAGCCAATGAGAGAGTCCGGAGGAGGCCTGCAGCCACACCCAGGCAGGACAGTATGTCCAACTTGTGCTGTGTCTTCTTATAAGCCATGGAGCACTGTTACACGATCCTGTTTATTGGTCAGCATTTTTGTTCATCATTGATTTCTCAGACTGAAATCCTATGGGAAAGAAACCTGTTTTTTGATCATGGAGCTCTTTTATTTTTGAAAACACATGGTAATTTGTGAAATTTTGCATTAAAAATTATTCTCATCCTCACTGCACATTAGGATCATGAGTTAACTGAGCTTAGTCATTCTTTCAGCAAATGCTGAGTTCCTGCTTTATGAGGCACTTTAAGAAATTTCAAGGTCTGGGCCTGTCACGATGGGCAAAAGATGCAACTTATGCAGTTGAGGGGGAGAAATAAAGAGTGTCCATGCGCTTCTGCCCTTTTCAATGCTTTATTCACTCAAATCACTCAATACTATTTTGCTCCATAGGTTCTTAATCAAGAAAATGACAATCCTTAATGCTGGGCACTGCAATAGACATAATCAATTCACAGCAAACAATTCTAGATTAATTCTAAGCACTGCAGACACCCTTAATCATGACAGACATTCCTTCTGCCTGCTAAGCTCAAGTGTCAGATCAAAAGTCTCAAGCCTTAGGCTCTAAGTGCAGCAGATGCACACTCATTCAGACCGTGGTGATCAGATCAGGAGCCAAGGCAGGCTTCTCCTGGGATGGAGTTGATGGCTGGCTAAGGAAAAGGTCGAAGGGAGAAGTCAGGGCTCTCAGCAGGGTCAAGATGTGGCTGTAGAGTTTGAGAGCGGTGAGGAAGATGCAGAGGATCAGGCAAATGATGAGAGGAGTTGGGATGTCAGCCCAGGTCCTCACCAGGCTCTCCAGTGTGAGGGCATCAGTGTCGGTGCTGAATGTCTGCTCACTTGCTCCATCACTTATACTAAACTTGAGGGCTTCTGACCACCCTTTCAATCCCTATCAGCTGCCACTGGATTTCTCAGTGATGTCATTTTCCCTGGGGTTAAAAATCTGGTCTGGTGGTCCCTACGCTGATTTTCTTGCTTCTCCTTGCTCTTACCAGAGACTTCACTCTGAGTTTGTCAGGGTGGAGAGAAGTGAGAGAAGTGACTTGTGCCTGAGGGCCATATGTGCTTGGTGAGACTGCAGGTTTCAAACTGGAGTTTTTCAAATGGAGTTGCTTAGGCTCAGGCCTAAGGCCATCCTTAAAGGGCCCTACTTCAGACCAATTCAGTTAGAATTACCACTGCAGGACCATGCATGGGATATTTGTTTGTTTGTTGTGATTTTTTTGATTGGTTTGTTCCCTCACTTGCTTTAAAGCTCCCTGGCTAATTCTAGTATGTGGTTGAGGGTTAAAAGTGCTACTTTATCATTTCCTTGGGTGAACTTCATATTGTAAAACTTTATTGTCTTTCTGCATTTCTGATTATCAAAGTAACACTTGCTTGTTGTTTATAAAAAGAAACCAAAGAACCCAGGTCCGTCCCTCAAGATAATAAGTTCTAAAAGCTGAAGTTAGTGCGCGTCTTCCAGATTTTTTAAAATACTTGTTCCAAATTACTAGTGTGTCCCAAACCAAGCAGATTCTCTGCCTGTTCAAGGAGAAGTTTTTGTTTGTTTGTTGGTGCTGGGGATTGAACCCAGGGCCTTGTGCATGTAAGGCTAGCACTTTACCAACTGAGCCATATCCCCAGCCCTCCAAAGAATAGATATTTATTTTTTTAATTTTTTTTAATATTTATTTTTAGTTTTCGGTGGACACAGCATCTTTATTTTATTTTTTATGTGGTGATGAGGATCGAACCCAGTGCCACGCACATGCCAGGCGAGCGCGCTACCGCTTGAGCCACATCCCCAGCCCAAGAATAGATTTTTAAAAGTCTAGTCTTGGGGCCCACTTGAAATGTTAAGGTTACAAATGGCCTAGTTAGCTTCCTGTTTATATTTTTTAATTTATTAGTTTTGTGAGACATTTTAAATCCTGAATCAAAAATGTTAATTTCAAAATGTTATTTATATTCCCTCACAGATCCTAAACAGCATTATTCCCATTCTTCACAGGCATCCTTATCTAGTCACTTGGTGTCACCTACACATTTCCAAAATGCAGGAATGCTTTTGGTATGGCACTTGCTGAATTTGTATATTATCTTATACTAAACTGTGTCCCAGCCCTTGAGCCACTCATACTCAGGCAGAGCTGTTTAAAAACCCTGTGGGTCTGGGGATGTAGCTCAGTTGGTAGAACACTTGCCTAATGTGCCCAAGGCCCTGGGGTTCAAGCCCCAGTACTGCAGAAAACAAAAAGAAAGTATCTCAGTTGTATACTGGTGATCTTGAAGTATAGCCACTAACTTGTTACTTTAAAAAATTATATTACTTTAAAAAAATATTACTTAACAAAAACTTTGCTCTTGAGGACAGTTACTGGAAAGGAATAAATGGCTGGATAAATGTAAACGTACAAAAGCACTTGTTTCTAAATCAGACTAATTATTCCAGTATGAATAATAAATAATGACTTAAGAAAATTAAATTTCTCCATTTAAGTTCATCCCATATGGTGGTACTTGGCTCCCAGACATTTTTCAGTAGTCTCTCACACACACACTTTTTAAAAATTTAATTTAATTAATTAATTTAGTTTGTTAGTACTGGGGATTGAACTCGGGGGCACTCAACCACTGAGCCACTTCCCCAGCCCTTTTTTGCATTTTATTTAGAGTCAGGGTTTCACTGAGTTTCTTAGGGCCTTGCTAAGTTATTTAGGCTGGCTTTGAACTTGTGATCCTCCTGCCTCAGCCTCCTGAGCCACTGGGATTAAGGAGTGTGCTACTGGACCTGGCTAAGTTTTAAAATTCTAGCTAAATGCTCCATTGTATACAGTAAGACTTTTACCTCAAGGATTTAAACTTGATTGAATGTTGCTTACAATTATTTGTCGTCGTCCCCCCCCACCCGCCTTTTTTTTTTTTTTTTTAATCTTAAAAGGGCCTGTTTATAGTGAGTGACTTACAACATTGGAAAATTATGGGGCTAAGCCCTTGGGAACAGTTACCATGTCTATTATGTATATCCCTCCTTTAAATTATTGCCAAAAGTAGCATCGTTTGAGTTTTTAGATCCTAATGTGTCTTTCCCAAAGAGTACTTTGTTAAAAAGAAAACAGTACAAAAGACTCTGAAAGATAACTATCATTTCTGAGGATAATTTTCGGGGGACAGTCTTGCTTTATATTTGGGTAGATCTTGTATCCAAAATAAATTAGCTTAGTCAGACATAAATAACTAGCTCAGTGGTGTACCATCTTCCTGCTGTGAGCTACAACTAGTTGGCAAGACTGAATTCTCCGTGTCCCCTTACATTCATTCACACTCATCCCTTGACCTTGATTGTGTATTGGGGGGGGGTTGTTTTGTGATACTGGAGGTGAATCCAAGACTTTGCACGTGCTGGGCAGGGCTCCATCACTGAGCTACATCCCTCATTCCTTATCATCAGTTTTGCTCTCCTAGGTTTCCCTTAACCTGTGGTAAACTGTGGCTCAAAATATTAAATGGAAGATTCCAAAAATACGTTGATTCATAGGTTTTAAATTGGTTTTATCACACAATATATTGTTATAATTTGTCTATTTTATTATTGTTGTTACTCTCTGTGCTTAATTTCAAAGTTTATCATAGGTATATATGTAGGTTCAGGAAGAAGCCTAGTGTATCTAGGATTCAGTACTCACTGTCTGGTCTCGGGCATCCCCTGGAGTCTTGGGGTGGCAGCTGTCCTAAGATCCAGGGTAGACAGTTGTGAAGAATCCCAGCCCTCCACTTCCAGCTCTGTGTCTCTGGCCAAAACACATAGCCTTCCTGTGTCTCAGTTGCTCCATTGGTAAAGTAGGGGAGCTGATGCCACCTAACCCATACAGTGGCACTTGGGGACTTCCTTCAGAGCCATGATCCCAGGTGGACTGTGATCCACACTGACATGTTGTCACTGTAGGAATGATGGCGTGGCTTACCAGACTAGGCTAGGTCGCCTTTCTAATCAGATTACTCAGAATTCCAAAATACATCTGGCCCTGGAGGTTAGGAAAGGGAGCGGGCAGCTGTAAGTCAAGCCCTTAGCTTGGTTCCTGGCGCATAGTCAGTGTAAATGCTGACAAGGTGTTGTTATTATTACTGTTATTATTATTTAAAGTAAATACCTCACCAAGCTTAGTCATCATTATGAAAATGCAAATGATAATCACAATGAGTACCTTTACACACCCACCTCAGAAATAAAAAGAGGACTGGAGGAGATGAGGTCAGAGTTCCAAGTGAGGCCTTGGAGGGCCTTTTCCCTGGCTGGCTAGTGGGAGGGTTCTGAGCAGAGGAGGGGTGTGATCTGACCCACATATTAATAGAGTCCCTCTGGCTGTATATGGGGACAGGAGTGGGAGCCAGAAAATTGGGTCAGGAGCGCCTTCTGTGGCCCATGGTCCAAGCTGCAGATGGTGGGAGTGGGGAGCAGATCCCACTTATATCTTGAAGGTGGGGCCAACAATGCATCTTACTGGCCTGGATGTGGGATTGAGAGAGACAGCCCAAGGTGACCTTGAGGTTTTGGCCTGAACTCCAGATGGATGGTTGGGGGGTGGAGTTTAGGAACATCAGGACCCAGTCTTACAAGGAGCTACAGAGGCAGGTGTGAAGGATCCAGAATGCACCCCTGGCTCTGATCAGTGTGAGATAAGTGCTAGGCAGCCATGAGAGATGGAGAGGACAGGTGGACTTACAAGTCTAGGGTTGAGGGCAGCAGTCCTGGCTAGAGAGGGAAATGGATGGGTCCTCAACAAAGGCAAGGCATTGGAAGCCAGGGGCCCGGGACCTCCACCCAGTAGGGGTGTGAATGGAGATGTTTAATAAACAGATGGTGAGGAATCTGTCAAAGAGGCTGGGAAGAGGACACCATGAGGATGTGGGGGACCAGAATAAGGGGGCCCATGAGAAAGAGGTGGGGGCTCAGCAGTGAGGGGCCCTGTGATGTGACAGATGGCCAGTGGCAGCAGTTTCAAAGAGAACTTTGTGGCCACTTCCCCAGTAGATGTGCATGGTGGGAACGTGTGGCCCTGCCTGGCTAGTGCTCAGGCCACGCCCGACACAAAACAGCTGTGCCATCTACATGTGTTAAATTGGTGTCTTCCGGGATTGGGGAGAGGTTGGGACTGTGAGAGTACCTCTGGCTTTCACCCCGGGTGTGCCAAAATGTTCTGCCAACCTGGGCTCCTGTCCCCGGTGGGCATTAAGGCAAAGGGATGTTGGAAATGCAACCCAAACATCTGGGTGCGCCCTCCCCCCAACTAACAGTTTACTGAGTGCCTGGTGCCATGGGCATCCCCATCTGTAAAGTGGGAATAACAACAGTGTTGA
Source organism: Urocitellus parryii (assembly GCF_045843805.1). Classification (NCBI taxonomy): domain Eukaryota; kingdom Metazoa; phylum Chordata; class Mammalia; order Rodentia; family Sciuridae; genus Urocitellus; species Urocitellus parryii. The sequence continues at coordinate 14,706,336 of NC_135545.1, read as the reverse complement.
CCTCCTGAAGCTCCTGTAGGGAGTGGAGATGATGCTGTAAAACACTGTGGGTATTTAATAAAGTAAGCTGTTGTTAAAAGTAATACTAGCATTACCATCCTTCTGACTTCATGGCCCTTGTCACTTGGGGTGGGGGGTGGATACCAAATAATCACTGAAATAAACACATAATTTACCTGGGGTAATTAATCCAGAAGGGAAAAGTATAGAGTGCCTTGAGAAAGAAAGGCGTGGGATTTTCTTCCAGGCTGGGTGGGGACAGGGTCTGAGAAGGCTTTTCTGAAGAAATAGGCTGTGTGCTTATCCCTGAAGGGTGAAGAGCAACTCCAGCAGGGACGGGCTGGAGGCCAGAGTGTTCCAGCACCTAGAATAGTCTGCACAAAGGCCCTGGGGTAGAAAGGAAAAACAAGCTATGTGACCCCCAACAGAGAGAAGAAAGGGAAGGGGTATCAGAACCACAAGGCTGGCCACACTGGGTCTGGTGAACCATAATGAGAAATTTGGACTTTCTTCCCAAAGCCCTTGGGAGCCACAGAAGGGCTTTGAGGAGAGAAGTGATAGTTTCATTTCAACTCCTGGGTACACTCTCAAGGCCTGATGTCCCTACTCCCTTCCTCCCTAGGACAGCTTGTACTGATTGCACAAAGCCAGGGTCAGGGTCAGAGACTCCCCTCCAGACCCGCCACATGGCACCTTGAAGCTTCATGCTGACATCTGACCACTCGCTCTGCGGCCTTAGATTTTGGTAAAGGAAAAAGGAGGTGCCCTGGTTCCAGACTTATCAATCCAGTCTAGGAAAGCAGCTTGCTGATCCACCCCACGCCACCTGGAGGGAGGCCTGCAAAACAGGTCCCAACAGTGCTGCCTCTCAGAACGCCTCCAGCCTGCCGTGACTCACAGTCCCTTCCTCTCAGAGAAGGGACCCCGGCCCGCTCCCCCAGAGAGGGCCTTGTTTCCTCCCAGGCCTGAAGCTGCCAACTGCCCACCCCTTCTCCTTATTTCCCTATTTCTTTTGTAAAATGCCAACTAATTTGCTTCTCTCGGTTCCCTCTTGTGGGCCAAGCCCTGGAGAGAGGTGGAGCAAGCCAGGAGGGAGTTTCCAGCTTACTTTTGTCTCCTGAGCACCACACAGGAAACGGCTCCTGTGTGGGCCAAGAACCTGTGCCTCCCGCATTCAAGGAAGGCCCACAGGAGCCTGCCAGCACCCGCCAGCCTGGGAATGCAGTTGAATCCCCTGGGTGTGCAGAGGCCCCGGTGCCCTGAGCAGCCCTCTGGTCCTGTGCTGTGGCACCTCCTCTGCCCGAGCAGCCTCTGCCTGTTGTGGGTAAGTGGAGGACTTGGCTTTCCTTCTTCTGCTGTGCCCGTGGCTGCCTCCTCAGCAAGCTAGGCTCTGGCCCTGCAGGGAGGGGCCTTCCCTTCAGGGTGCTTGGGAAAGCCACCGGGCCGTGGCTTCTTAGCAGTGCCCCCTGGGTGCCTGAGGGCAGCTGGACTCCCTCGCCAGGCCGGCCCCTTGCTGCTGTGGGTTATAGGTATTGACTCACTTAATCCTCCCGACAACCCTAGGGGCTAGGTACCACCTAGCTGCTGGGGAAACTGAGGCACAGATAAGTCAGTTCTCTTGCGTAAGCCACACAGGTAGAAATAAACCTAGGATTCGAACCCAACCTGTCTGGCTGCATAATCACTCTGCTTGCCTCCTGCAAGCCCATGGCCCCTCCTTAACACATGACTCTCAGCACTTACCAGTGTGGATCAGTTGGACCCTCAAGCCTGTAAGCTCCCATTGATCATATGACTTGTGCATCTCTTTCATTGCTATATCCCAGCATCTAGACCAGGACCTGGCACATAGCATCTGCTAAGTAAATCATTTTTAAAAAAATTTAATCAATAAATCTTTATAGAGTGAATGAACTGGAGTTACCAGCAGCAAAGATACAGAGTGCCTGGATCTCTCAAGACACTGCAGGTGGAAATGTGAAATGCTGAACCACTCTGGAAAACAGATAGATGGTTTCTTCAAACCTAATGGATAGCTGCACAAGCCATCCATAACCAGCCAGTGCACCCTTGGGCATTTATCCCAGAGAAATTAGACTTAATGATCAAACAAAACCCATTGTTTTACACCATTGTTGTACACCATTGTTCCAGCCCCAAACTGGAAACAGCCCACCTACCCCTAGCAGATGAATTGTTAGATAAACTGGAGTGTCCGGGATCATGGAGTGCTAATGGCAATAAAAGGGAACAAAGTATTGATATGCAGAGCAGTTTGGACCAACCTCAAGGAGATTATGCTGAGTGAGAAAAGCCAATCTGAACCAGTTACAGTGTGATTCCGTCTGTCTAACAGTTTCTAAATGTAGAATTATACAAATGGAGTACAGCTTGCTGGTTGTCCCTGGTTAGGAACGGGATTGAAGGGAGGTGGGTGTGGTTGCAAAAAAGCAACATAAGGGATCTGTGCGGCGATAGAGCTGTTTTTTGGTTTGTTTTTTGTGTGTGCTGTGGATGGAACCTGGGGCTCTGTGCACGCTGGGCAAATGCTCTAAGTGAACTGCATCCCCGGCCCCTGTTCCAGTCTCAGCTGTGGTAAATACACAAACCTACTGTGGTGAATTCGCATAGGATATACACAAGCATAGAAAATCTGAATAAAATCAGTAGATTGTGTCGCTGTCAGTATCTGTGTTGGTGTTACACTAGAGTTTTACACAATGTTAGCGTTTGCCAAACTGGGTCAAGTGTATATGTTATCTCTCTCTTCTGTGTCCTGTAACTCCATGTGTCTTACAGTCATCTCAATAAAAATTTCATTTGAAAAAGTTGCCAGTTAGATAGGGAACAGGCTGGGAGGGAAGGGCAAACAGAGCACAGGCCTTGATGGCCAAAGGCAGGAAGTTGGACTTGACCCTGAGGCCAACCATGGAGAGTTTCAGGCTTGGTAGGGACCTGGACAAAACACTGCACTGAGATTGGGGTCAGAGAATCAGGTGAGAGAGAGCCACAGCTAGGGACCCCGAGTGCAGGGAAAAGTCAAGCAACAGGAGTACCTGTAGGGGGACCATAGAGCAGTCCCCAAAACAGGATCAGGGATAACTCCTAGGATCCTGACTGGCCCGCCCTCCTCTTGAGTTTGGCCACACCACAGCTTAGTGGGCAGGGAAAGTACCTTGGCTCCAGCCTCCAGATCATGGACCTGGGGCCACCTGGAGGCCTCACACAGGTTTGCCTGGGGGACCCTTCTGTGAGCTGAGGAACCTGGAAGAAGAGCCTGGGGGTAGGGAACTAGCACAGTTGGCACATGGGTTACACATGACTGCAGACATGTCAAAATTGATTGAATGTATACTCAAAACGGGCACAATTTACTGTAATTGTACTTCAACAATTAAATTAGTAGATATATATCGAGCTAATAGTGCTAATGAAATAGCTGTGTGCCAGCGGCCCTGTGCTGAGCACTTCCTTCCTGGTAATGCGGCAGTTCTGTGAGGAACGTGCTTTATGGACCAGGCAATCCCTCGCCACTTGCGCAGAGCTGTCTCTGGGTAAGCAGAGATTGGACCCTGGGCGGGCTGACTGCAGAGTGCGTGCTCCTTTGTCTCCCCACATCTCACTTGCCCTTTATTCTGACAGAGTGACGGTGCACTGCAGCCCGGAGGTCCCCTCGCTGAGGTCCTCGGGCCATGTGTCATTTCAGAGCTCCCAGCAGTAGCCCAGATCCAGAAGTTCGACCTTTGATTCAGGAACAAAGCAGCTGTGGGAGAGCAGGGTCGGGCTTTCTGGTCCTGCTCTCATCCTCAGCTCCAGCCAGCTGGGGATTAGCCCCCTGCTGTTGTCAGGAGAAATGGAACAGAGGCAGCTGGCTGCAGGCTGCTGTGCTAAAGGACGAGGCAGACCAAGTCACACGCAGTAACCCACTGCCGAGGGTGTCCTGAGCCTCCTGCACAGAGGACTGTGTAAGGACTGTCCTCACGGCCTCTGGGTGGGCGGCGACATGCAACCTGAGACCTGTAGACACCGTCTTTACCTAGGGATTAATTGGCCCTTCCCGTTCCTGCCTCTGATGCCCTTTGTTTCTTGCAGAAATTTCCCCTTGTTTGACAAAAAAAAAAAAAAAAAAAAAGGGCTGGGGATGTGGCTCAAGCGGTAGCGCGCTCGCCTGGCATGCGTGCGGCCCGGGTTCGATCCTCAGCACCACATACCAACAAAGATGTTGTGTCCGCCGAGAACTAAAAAATAAATATTAAAAATTCTCTCTCTCTCTCTCCTCTCTCTCTCTCTCCCCTCTCTCTCTTTAAAAAAAAAAAAAAAAAAAAAAAAAAAGGCCTGCTCCAGTGTGGGTATCCGTTAGGATGCCTTCAATTGCAAGAAACCCTGGTGCTATCTGGCCAAACAGCAGGGACATTTAGTATGTTTTGGCAGTTGGGTGGGTGGCATCAGGCGGGGTAGGATCAGCAGCTTGTCACTTCTGTCAAGGACTCAGGTGCTCAGCTTTAACTTCCTCCTAAGGCTTCTGTACACTTGGCCCCCAAGTGACATCTAAGGCCACTTGCTTTCTTGTCTGTGGGCATCAGGAGAGGGACAGACAGAAGGGTTAATGTGGGGGTGGGGGAGAAGGGAGTAAGATAGAGCAAGAGGGGAAGAGAAAAGGGAAGCGAAGCTCCTCCCCCCTGGGTTTAAATACTTTCTTTCAGGCTCCAATTGGTCCAGCTTAGGTCATGTGGCCCCACCCAGGAATGCCGCACTGGTTGCCTTTGACCAATTGGAATCCATCTTCCAGGAACTGGGGAAGGGGAAGTGGGCATTAAGTAGACCACCAGATGCCCACCACAGTGGAAGAGGCCTCTGAAGCCCCGTCCCTGCCCAGTGCTTACTGAGTTAACCAGTTGAATAACAGATTTTGTGGTCTTTGAGAACAAAGAAGTGTGGTGTTTTGTTTTAGTAGCAGAGTGACTGTCTGGTTCCTACCTCTTCCACCCTCACTTGCCCCCAGAAGAGGAGCAAGTGGGTCTGGCAGCCAAAGACCACATGGCTGGTGGTAGAAGGGAAAGCGAGTGTGTATCACCCCCTCTTGTTGCTGGGTGGGTTTTTATTTTCCTTCTTCAGTCTTCATTCCTCCTTTGACCCTTCCTCCTCTTGTGTTTGTGCTGTGGTTGGAGCTTTGTACATATCCTTGCAAAATATATGTTGAGGCTTGAGTGAAGAGTCGACTTTCAGAAATGGTTTAGGCTCCATATCACATGATTCTTCTGGTTTTCACCAAATAGCATGTGTTTGAGAGCTGGCCACGTGGCTCTGGGTGCATCCAGCCACTGCAACAGAGCTGCAGTGACACCCCCTCTTTCCTGGGTGTGAACCCGAGGGATTTATACCCAAAGTCATAGCATTGTCTAGGGATGAACATTCTGATTTCTCCAGGGATGGTCAGGCTGCTGCCCACAAGGCTGCCCTGGCCCATGCTCCTTGCAGATCACAGGAGGGCCCATCTCCCCCATTTGGTCCTCACTTTGCTGTTACCCTGCTTCCTCATCTTTTTTTTTTTTTTTAAATAACTTTATTTTATTTGTTTATTTATTTTTATGTGGTGCTGAGGTTCGAACCCAGGGCCTTGCACATGCGAGGCGAGCACTCTACCACTGAGCCACAACCCCAGCCTCACATGCACAAGGCCCTGGGTTCAGTCCCCAGCACCATACACACACACACACACACACACACACACACACACACACACACAGTGTGAGGAGTTGGGAGTGTGGGTCAGTGGTTAAACATCCCTGAGTTCAATCCCCGGTACCAGTGGGGCAGTGTACCTGTTGGGAAGGCAGAATCCATTCTAGTTGTTTGAGTTTAAACGATTTGGTTAAACAGATGGAGGAACAGAGAAACAGAAAGGTGCAGAGAGGAAGCCCCTAAATGAGCAGCCAGAGCTGCAGGGACACAGCCCACAGCCCGCAGCAGCAGACGCTGTCCATGGTGGAGGGCCTGAGAGATGACCTTCCAGAATTTGCTGAAGCTAACCAGGAATCCTGAGAAATGTGGTTCCTACAGTGGGAGGACAGATAATGGATCAAGCAGGGAGCTTGATCCCTGTTTTATAGATGAGAAAAAACAGAAGGTTTAAATGGCCTGTCGGGTACATAATTTAGTGATAAGCACCACCCCTGACACCCTGGCCCCTCCCTAGGGTAACTTGAGGCAGGTTTGGGCATTGGCTGCCAACTTCGAGGCCCTGTTGCTGTACGGGCCTCCATGGCTACCAGCTCTTCCTTTGCTAAAGAAACCCACTCCCCAGTGCATGCTCAGAGCAGACACTGACTTTTGCTGTGGCCTTTGGGCTGGGTTGTGCCCTGGGCTAAGGAGTCCCTGCTGAGGACACTGTACCAGCAGACAGAGCCCCCTGCTTGCCTGAAGAGCTCCCTGGAGAGAGCCGTGTTCTGCACCAGGAGAGACGCCAGGGGAGCTTTCCAGCACTGAGCAGCACAAGGCGGCGTCTGCAGGCAGCTGTAGACTCGAGTGGGCATTGGGCAAGTGGAGAGGTGGCTTCCTAGAGGCTAGGGCAGCAGGGGGAGAGGTATAATGCCAGATATGTAAATGAGGGAGCCCAACAGCAGTGTGAGGGCTGGGCAGAAGCGTAGATGCTCAGTTGCCCAGGAGACCCCTGGCCAGAAGCCACGGAGCTCACCGACATGAGCCTGGCCCTTCTTAGAAGGCAGGCCTTGTTTCAGCTCCTTTATACACGTTAACGTAGTTCTCATGACAATCCTTTGAGGTAGGCACACTCACCCCAGAGCAGCAAGTGACTTGCCAGAGATCACACGTGGAGGGGTTGACACGCCAGGAGTCCACATAATAGGAGTTGGAGGAACAGCGGCTAAGGCGTCCGGGTGGTTACCGGGCCAGGCTCTGCCCTCGGAGCATCACATCACCTCATTTCATCTTCACCACAACCACGTGAAGGAGCGTCTCATTTCCATTTTACAGATGAGGTCACTTAGGGACAGCTTGATCCGTGACTTGTCCAAGGCCCCCCAGCAGAGCTGGGGTTCAAATCCTGTGCCCTGAACTGCTGCTGTGTCCTGCATGAAAGAGAGGACTGCGCACCAGCCCGCCCAGCGCCTTGCGCTCCACGCTTTCTCTCTTACCCGCTAGAGGCCATCAAGCAACTACACAATGGTCACCATTTGCAGGCAAGGAAACGGTGAGAGGCTGTGGTGACAGCAGCTAACAGGCCTCCCCAATGTCACTGCAGGTCCATGCTGAGGGGTCCTTGTGTATGATTAGTGAAGCCTGGAGGTCAGTACACTGGAGGAAACTGAGACTCCAGGTAAAATGCCTTCGTTCAGAGTAGAGGAAGTGTTGCTGGCACTGAGGTCCTGGCGCCACACTCTAGTGACTTTGTATATGATCTCAGGGGATATAAAGTATATAAATTGAGCTTACCCACCAGATGTTGACTGAGAGCCTGCTGTGACAGTCACTGTGCTAGTGCTGAGGGACAGCACTGGACAAAGCTGCTTTGATCCCAGCCCTCAAAGGAGCTCCCATTCTAGTGTAATTTAGATACAGGTAAAGCTGCTGTCCATTCTGATTTCCTGTTGCAGAAAGCTCAACTCACTGTGGCATTTTTTTAGCTAGAAGCCAAGAGAGAAGGTAGTTCCAGGATTGGTTCAGCAGCTCCATATGTCAGGTCCCCAGGTCTGTGCTTCTGAAGTCATCTTGTCCTTTCCTCATGACTACAAGATGGCTGCTATGGCTTCAGGTATCACACCTTCTCACAGTCATAGGCAGGACAGTAGTATTCCTCTATTAGGAAGCTTCCCAGAAGCTTCTCCCTGCAGGATTCTTAACTAGAAAAACAGGGGCTTTTTCAGCCTTGATATTGACAGATGCACAAAGGGCAAGATAGTTAGAATACCATAGGGAGCCGGTGAGAGTGTTTGCTCTGGATCAGGAACTAAGCTTTCCCTCCTTGTCAAACCTGACTCCAGGACTATCTTCCTGCCATGGTGGGCTGGGCCTTTATTCATCGTGCTAGGCCAGAAAGCCTGCAGGATTTGAACTCATTATTGCTATTCACCAGCTGTGGCTGTGTGCATGTTACTTAAGTAGATTACTCTTCTTCTGTGCCTCGCTTTCTCGTACGTAAAACGGGGGACCATCAAAGCCCATCTTGAAGGATGTTTGAGTCGGTGTTAATACAGGTGCAGGCCTTGGTCTGCTGTGGGGCAGGCCACGCCTATTTGCCTGCCACCTGTGGGGGAGGGGCAATGTGTCTACACAAAGCACCCAACAGAAATGAAGGGGAGATGACCTTTCCACATCGGACAGCCAAACCCTGTCACTAGGCAGATGGGTGAGAGTCCTCTGAATGGTCCAGACTTGGGGGTTCACAGGTGGGTATATCACAGGGGAGTCACAGAGAGCCAAGAGCAGGCGGTGGCACGTTCCCACAGGCTCAGCACCAGCAAGGGAGCAGCTGCTCCACCTGCAGAGCCTTTGAGGAGTGTTTGGAAGTCCTGGGAGGTGCTTGCTCTGGGTGAGACCTAAGTTTAAAAAAAAAAAAAAAAGTCATCTAGAGTTGGTGACCCCCAATCAGTCACAGGGGAGGTTTTAGGACAGATTTGCCAGACTCTGCCGGGACCGCGGGCCTTGGGCTTTGCTCCCTTGTGGACCTGCATGTCCTGCTGGGAAGCCAGTGTTGTGTCCGTCTTTCCAGGGGAGTAGCAGAGCCTTCCTGGGTCCACTCCTGACTCATTCAGTGGGTGTGTGAGCACTTGCTGTGGGTTCCAGGGGACAGGAGCGAGCAGAGTCCACGCTCTGAGAAGCTGGTGCTCTGTGGGGAAGGGGAGATGGACAAATAGGCAACTCGTGGATAAGCAGGAGGACACCCAGGTTCTACAAGCCAGCGTTGGCAGTTAAGATTCTGGTGCTGCTGTGAAGTGCTTGGGAATACAAGATCACCTTCCAGTCTTCTTCCTTCTGGCCTGTATGTGACCTTAGCTGGTGGCCTCCCTACAGAGCTTCAGTTTCTATAAAATGAGAGCGAGAGCATGATGGGACCACTGTCCGTCAAGATTGCACTCCGCTACATGTAACCGAATCCCAGCGACTCTGCTCACGAGACAATCAGCCTGTTGTACCTAGGAAGGAAAGGGAGCGCAGGCAGGCTGGGCAGGGCTGCTGTGGGAGGCATGGGCCCCTTCCGTCTCCTGTCTCCTCACCTTCTGTCCTCAGCACGTGACTTTCAGCTCATGCTCACAAGATGGCTGCCATGCCTTCCGATAATGGCATTCATAGCCAGATACAAGGAGAGGGTGCAGAGGCATGCCAGCTGACACTGCTCCCCTCTATTAGGTAAGCAGCAGCTTTGCCAGAGGCTTCTTCCCTTGCCCCCAACAGACTTTCATTTACCTTTCTTTGGCCAGAATTGAGCACATAGCTAGCCATAGCTGCAAAGGAATCTGGGAAAGCAAGCTTTATGAATGGGCATCCCGCTGCTCCAACAGATTTGGACTTCACTCAAGGAAGGAGAGGAGAGTGGCCTTGGATTCCCTCCCCAGCACGCCCAGGCCAGTGGAGGGTGCCAGAGTCGCACTCTGTGGGCCAAGTTCCGGTTCCCACATGAAGGAATGCCCTTGCTGTCTGCATTGTTGCCTCATCTGCCCTTGGGAGTGATGCCCCCTGCCCTGGAGTCCACTGAGGAGCACTAGTGAGAGTAGAGGGACCTGGGCAGGAGGAACTTCTTCGACATACATTCCATCTGGAGGAGGGCCGAGGCTGGCTTTTGTTTGGAAAATTCTCTGATTTTCTTAAAACCAAACCCAGCCCTATCAGCTGACCATCAGAGCCCAACTTACAGGCCTGAAGCGGCTCACTTATCCCTCTCTCCCACTCTGGTCTGAACCGTGAGGGCAGAGCCAGAGCAACGGACACATCTCTGTGGCTAGCACCTTCCCTTCTCTGCATTGGCACCCCCCCTACTCAGGGCCAGGCTACTCTTGTCTCCCGCAGGGACATATAGGACAAATTTCCAGCCTCCAAATGCCCCTCATTGGGTAGGTTATGTCCATGGCAGCCAAGTGGGGCCATGGCCCTCCTAAGCCTGTAAACTTCTGGTTCCTAAACCCCCAGGACCTTTGCACCTGCTGTTTGTGTATCTCCTCCCTCCACCAGTGTCCCTCTGTGTGACCAGTTTCTCATCCTCAGGGCTTGATTTACACACTGCCCCCCTCTTTTTATTCCATAGTAAGATTCAGATCTGTTCAGTGAGTAGAATCAGTGGAACCTTCATTGTGTGCCTCAGTATGAAAACACATTTATTGAAAGTAATTTGAAAAGATACAGGAAGGTATAAAGAACACACTTTCAGAAATCCCTGGTCATCCCAGCACCAAATTTGAGAGTATTTCTTTGCAGCCTTTTTGCTGTGACTGTGTCTGCATCTGCACATGTGTGTTGTGGTTCACAGACATGGGACATGTACTCTCCCCAGGATCCTGGTGCCATTCGTGGGGGGATGGTTCTGTTGTGTTGTTCTTGTTGTACTTTATATCCAATGCCATGAAATCATATTTTTAAATTTTCTGATTTATTTTATTTCGTGTGTGTGTGTGTATTTAGTTGTAGGTGGACACAATACCTTTGTTTGTTTATTTTTTTGTGGTGCCGAGGATCAAACCCAGTGCTTCACACGTGCGAGGCAAGCGCTCTGCCACTGAGCCCCAGCCCCAGCCCCCCATGAAATGATTTTTTCCTCATCTGTAATTTTTTCTTTGGGATCAATTCCCAGAAGTAGCATTACTGGTTCAAAGGGTAGGAACATTTTTTAACGCTATTGCCAAATTGCCTCTAGAAAGGTTCCACCAACTGGGAGCAGTTTAAGTCAGTTGTCCTGGGAGAGGGGCTGATTTGCCAGTGTCTTGATCTCCTTCGTGCTGTAGGAATGCCATGCCCCTATTCTCCTGAGGGCCTGTGTACCTCTCCTATGTGTGGTCCAGGGTGGGGTGTTTGATTATGGAGTTGTACAAACAGCACCATCTGCCAGCCAGTCCTGCGGGCTTTTTACATCCAGTTGAGGATCAGAACTAGGCTCCTCTAGAACCTTCTGTGACATTGCCACAAGGACAGAGCTGGGATGCACATTCCAGTGGCCTGGCCCCCAGCCCTTCTGCCCACCTGTCTCTTCTGCCTGACAGGTGAATGGCAGCTCTTTCCCCTCTGTCCCCAGCTGTCCTGTGGTGGGTGAGCTGCCCTGAGGCTACCTCTGTGGGTGCAGCCCTGCTCTCCCTGCCTGCTCCTGGCTAAGAGAATGCACCTTCCCAGCATGCCCAGGGGGCTGGTGCTCAGGCGGGCGGAGTGTCCCTGCAGGTGTGGGGGTGGAAGCCCTGTGCAGGAGAGAAACAACCCCCTGCCAGGAGAGGGGAGAGGCGGTGCACACGCCAGTTCCACAAAACTCATCCTCTGGGATTCAAAGAGGGTGATCACACAGCTGAGACTTTTAAAATATATATATGTATTTTTAAAAAATATTTATTTAGTTGTAGATGAACATACAGTATCTTTATTTATTTTTATGTGGTGCTGAGGATCGAACCCAGTGCCTCACACATTCAAGGCAAGCACTTTACCACTGAGCTATAGCCCCAGCCCCACATATATATATTTTCTTAAGTACCTATCTAAGTAACCTGCACAATACAAAAGACTTTAAAACTTACTGTTGGGGGGGGGGGAAATTACTGTGAAATGTAACATAGTTAATCAAGAAATGTGTAAAATATATATACTCGGCCTTCTGTGTCTGTGGGTTCTGCATTGACCATGGAACAAAAATATTTGAAAAAAAAATTCTGTGCTGAACATGTAGTTTTTTCTTGCTGTTATTCCTAATAAAAAACACAATACCACAATCTAATAGCTCCCATATTGCTAGGTATTGCGAGTAATCGGGAGGTGGTTTAAAGGGCAAGGAGCTTGAGCACGGGCCAGATGCGGCTTTCTGTATAAGGGACTGAGCAGCTGCAGATTTCAGTGTCCTCCAGGGCCCTAGAACCCATCTCTGTGGATACTCAGGGACAGCTACGTGCCATTTAGTGAAGAATGACAGAGCGAGCGAGTGCCCACATCAGCCCAGGCGGAGAAATTCACAACCACCCCACTACCCAGAGCCCCAGGACTGCCTCCCGCACCCACCGCTCTTCAGGCATCTGTGGTCACCATTTGCTGGTCTCTTCCCGTATGTGAGCACCTCTAAGTGACATGGCTTTGAGCTTCCTGTGAACAGAACCAGAAGCAGTGTACTTTGCTGTCTCTGGCTTCTGGCTTAGCCTTGAGTCTGGGAGATGTGTCCTGGCTGAGGTCGTTTCTGGTCCTAATGCTCATTTTCATTGACACAGGCAAGCTTTACAAATGCTACTCCTTGTGCGCTTTGTTTAATGAGTGTTAGAAAAAAACAGAATGAATCCAACGCTGGCATTATGAAGGCTTTCCTACATGGGATGTTGAAAAGAACCATTTTAAAGAAAGAGCACAGGCTGTGCTTTGCCTCGGTGGAAGGGGAGGTGTTGGGGGAAGTTTGGGAGCCTCAGGGTGGAGAATGGATCTGAAGTCACACTCTCGCACCCTGCCCAAGGGGAACCACCATTAGCCTTGCAGATCATTCTTCCCGTTGACCTAAATACAGAGGAAGGAAAGGGAGGTGAAGAGATTCAAATATGTCACTTAATATTCTTTTTAAATTTTAGTGTGAAAGATTGTGCCATTGTTTTGAATTACTTCGTGGGCTGAGTTTCTTCTCTGATTAAAGCAGCCAGTTCCCTGTAAGATTCTGCTTCAAGATCAGGGTGAGACTGGACCAGGCGCTTCGTGAGTTCTCCCTGGAGTAAATTGGGGGCTAGAACAATGCCTGTCTCTCCTGCCAGTGATTGTTTTGTTTAGTGGATGGTTTAGTATCTGCTTCATCCACCCCACCGCCAAGTAGTCTCTGCCAGTTCCTCAGCTTCCCCCCTCCCTGCAGATGTTGGGAACCTGGACTCTGGGAGAGGTAACGGGGACCAGGTCGAGGCTGCTTGGCCTGGGCTAGTTGACTGGCTAATTGGTTACTCGACTGGGTTGGATCTTCCTTTTCTTTTTCCTTCCTTCCTTCTTTGGTGCTGGACTTGAACCCAGGTTCACTCTACCACTGAGCTCCCTCCTCAGACCCTTTTCTATTTTATTTTGAGACAGGGTCTCACTAAGTTACTGAGGCTGGCCTTGAACTTTCCTCCTGCCTCAGCCTCCCAAATAGCTGAGATTATAGGGTGTGCCTCCACACTTGGCCTGGGTATTTGTTTGTTTTCATGGATTCAGAAATTACTTGGGAAGGACTCACCCTGACCTGGGCACTGTTCTGGGTGCTGGGAACAGAGCAGAGATGGTGACTGGCAGGTGTGTGTGTGTTTGACCAGCCCCCCTGCTCACCCCATCAGAGTGTGAGTGCAGCTACCATTGTCACTGTTGGTGCTTTTTTAAAGTCTGGAATAAGGATGCTTGTCAGGTGCCACTTACTGTGCTGACTGCCTCACCAGAGACTTCTCACAGTCTAGGAGGTGTCACTGTCATTCTCTCTGGTACATATTGGGGCTAGAATTTGATCCCAGGTAACCTATGCAGAGTAGGAGCCTGATTCTGCCTAAATCACCAAGGGGTGGCTGGCTGGGTACTTGGGTCCCCACTGTGTTCATGGCTCTGTCCCTGCTTTTTTCCTTTTTTGGAGATGACAGTGGTTATGATGACCATAGATCCACATTCCTGAACTCAAGTCCCATTTCTGCCTTTCACCTCACTGGGTGACCTTCAGCAGGTAACCTGCTGCTCTGAGCCTCCATGTTCCCTTCTGTAAACTGGAGAGATCCATGGGGCCGCCTCCTCGGGTGGCTGCCAGGTTCAGGGGAGCCAGGTGTGAGGCCAGAGCTTGCTGCATGGGGCGGCCCTTGCTAGAGGAAGCCCAGGAACCGCACCACCAGAACAGCCTCCAGCCTGGGCTTTTGGTGCCATAAGTGCCACCGTGTGTCCCCTGTTCTGACAGCTGTGCTCTCAGATGAGGCAGGCTCTGGAGCAGCCCAGCCTGGGTTCAGATCCCAGCTCTTCCTCTCATTCTCTCTGTGGACCCTCCTGGACCTTAGTTTCTTCATTGTGAGGGGCCGTAACCTCCCTCAGAGGGTGATTAGAAATCTCGAGCTCAGGGGTTTGTGTTGTGTTCAAGTCATGTGCTCTGCACAGGGCCTGGCTTTTGGCGAACCTGGATCAGGGGCCAGTTATGGTGATGGATGATCACTGCCAGCAGCTGGGTGCCACCCAGGAGAACAAGGCCCAGCCGTGTGGATGTCCCTTCTCCTCCCCTCCCATCCCCTCCTGTCCCCCTGCTAGAAACCTTCCTGACCATGGCATTCCCAAGGCCTCCACTGCTGACCCCATCTCCTCTAGTCCAAAATCATCCTCAGGTGAGGACAAGCAGAGCCGGAAACACCCCGGGCCTGGCCCCCCAAGAGCAAGTTGGAAAGAACAGGGCTTTAACAGATGTTCTTTTACAAGGATTCCCTGACTCTGTTTAATCAAGATTGTCAAATATTGATTTAATCTCCAGGCCCAACAGATGTGATGTTAGCAGGTTTCGGTGGCAATTAGCTGGGATTAGTTTGCAAGTCAGACTCCTCCGTGCTGACAAGACGCCATCTCCTACGCAGGAGATTTGGCCTGGCCACGGGAGCGATCCTTGTACGGGGACACATTAATTATTTAACCATCAGTCTGGGCCAGGCAGTGGCATGGCATCAGGAGCAGATCCCAAAGTGGGATCCCAGCAGCCACAATGGGCCCTTGTGTTGCCTACATGATGATTGTAGGCATCACCTACGTGATTGAACTCAGGGTTCAGATCTGTACCCATTTGCCAAAAAAAAAGTTCCAGTATTAAAATAAGCCATATAGCCACACCAGTGCCTGTGGCTTGATACTGAACTTGACCAAAGCCAGTGAGATCCTTCAAGGGCAGCCTGGAGCAGTGGTAATGCCCCAGTTAAACCTCCCCTGAAGTGGTCACCCCTGTCTCGCTTCTCGGGCCCATGGCCTGGCTCCATCACCTCACCCCCCTCCACAGCATGCTGCAGCTCCTGGGTGGGCCTGGCTGTTCGCACACACCAGGAAGCATCCCTTTCCAATTGTACATTTCAAAGTCTCATTTGAAGCAAGTGGGATTGAGCCCAGAATTGGAACAAGATGCTTGAGCCATATGTGCTTCTGGGAGGCAGCAACTCCCAGCCCCACTCAGAGGGAGACTCAGAGGGCCACCTCCCATTGCCTCAGACTCTGGGGCTGCTGGGAAGGAGGGGTTTGACCCTCTTGTTCAAGGGGAGCCACCTTGAACTGCTTGGCCCTTGAGTCCAGGGGAATAATAGGTCATTGCAAGGCCACATTTGGTTTGCTCAAAAATATTTTTAATTATTATTACATTATATCACTCTGTGCCAGGGTGTTTTTTTTTTTTTTTTTTTTTTTTTTTAAGAGGTGGAAGGGATTACAGGCTGTGCCGGGGATATTCTAAGTCTCTATATAAGAGTTAAGCCATATTATTATTTTTATTTTACAAATGGGAAAACTGAGACATAGAAAGGCTAAGTCCAGGAAGTTAAGTGAAGAGCTGGGCATTGACCTGGGTAGTCTTTGCTTCTGTCCACTCTGCTGTAGCTGCCACATCAGGAAAAATCTTCAAGTTCTGAGAATAAGTTAGAAAAGCATTGACGGTGTTAACCCATTAACCCATTGATTTTTTTTTAATTTCATCTATTTACAAGCATGTGATCACATGAGGATATAACTTACATGACTTCATCCAAATGAGGGAACAAAATAAAAACATTATAACTTAAGCATCGGGGTGAGTACGGCCTCTGCTTCACCAGGAGAACATGAACACAAGATGGGGTGTGAACAGGCACAGAGGCTCACACCTGGAATCCCAGCAACTCAGGAATCTGAGACAGGAGGATCTCAAATTTGAGGCCAGCCTGAGCAACTTAGTGAGACCCTGTTTCAGAAATAAAAAGGGCTGGGATGTAGCTCAGTAGTAAAGCACCCCTGATTCAATCCCCTATGCCAGAAAAGATGGGGTGTGAGTATCTCTTCAGACCTTGGAGGAATCTGCTTTTTGGAAAGATGTATGTGTTTCAGTCTGCAGGCCTAGAGCAAAGCCAGTGTGGGGACTCGTCCCCAGCCATGGAGCTAGTGAGTCTCCCATTCAGACTGCATTCTAGAAGGGAAGGCTTTGGGGGGATGGTGATTTTTAACTCGCCAGAGTTTTCCCTTACATGCTCACTTTTAAAACTAAAAATGAATCCCAGCCCCCAGACATTCTCCCCTTTGCAATTATGAGCGATTCCTTGCAGTCACAGAGAAAGTTCTGGAAGCTTGCAAAACACACTTACTAGGTCTCCATCCCCTCTACATACAAACTGTTCTGCACCTTGCTTCTGTCCCTTCTTAAGTGGAGGCCTAGAGTAAATGAGCATAAACCGTCAGGCTGGATTGCCTGGGTTTGAATCGCAGTGTCATCGCTTTCTAGCTGAAAGTGGGCAAGAGTCTGAGCCTCTCTGACCTTCTTTGCATTGGTTTTAAAGTGAGGATGGTGTTGGTCCCTCCTTCTCAGGGCTGTCATGAGAATCAGATGGGTGAGCACATGTAGAGCGCTCTGCACGCTGGCATGCAGCAGGCACTCGCTAGGCATGAGCTACGCTCATTCACTGCAGGCATCTTGCATAAATTACCCATAGCTCTGCCTTGCTTTATTACAGTGCTTTGCACCCCCTAGAATAGAGACCCAGATGGTGCCTCCACTGATAGACATTTGGGCTGTTCAGAGTTCTGTGTTACAGCAACGTGAGCCTCCCTGTGTCCAGTGTGCGATGGGGTATCTTCCTGAGGAATAGATTCCCAGAGAAAGAAATTGCTGGATTAAAACAAAATACAACGTATACCTCAAATTTGATGCATAATTCCAATTCATTCTTCCTATTTCCCCCAGGGGAAAATAAGCAGGTCAGGTCGCTTGGGACCACTGACCTTTGTGGGAGTCTTGCTGGTTGGAATGTAACAGCTGTAAACAGCTGTTCTTGCCCCTGTGCAAACCCCACCTTACTCTTTGCATGGAAATGAGGGCCCCTCCAGGATGCCAGGGAAGATTTCAATTAGAAACACCAATCCTCGGGTTTTTTGGCATTAAATATGAAAGTGCAGGTTTTCATGACCGTGGTGAGGCCCCGCTCATAGTTCCTGGGCAGGTGGAACAGAGTCTTTGCTGCAGCCCTTCCTAATGAGATTTCTAAGATTTCCATCCATCTTGGTTCCTGAGGGAGCTCTAAAATGGTCCCGGGTATGTGCGAACTCCCAATAAGGTAGGGAAGACATCAAGAAAAAAAAAGATTCTTAACCTATAGTCACTGAGCTGTTGCTGACTTTCTAGAATTCTGTCCGTGTGAATTGATTTCAGAGAGACTCTCATCACTCATGTGTTCCACAACGAACTCCTTGCAGCTGCCCCCCCTCTTCTCTAAAGTGTGGTGGCCAGACTGTCAGGGTTTGAGGCCCAGCTGCTCCACCTAACAGCTGCCTGACTTGGCCACGTCCCCTTCTTCATCTGTGAGGTGGGATAGTGGTCGTCCCTGTGGTGTGGGGTGGTGCGCACACACGAGTCAGCACACGCTGGTGTGTTCCCTGAGCCTAGCACACACACAGCTTGTCAGCGTCGGCTTGTCAGGGCTGTCATTGCTGCTATTATTCTCCCAGCCTGACCCATGTGCAAGGACAAGGTTAGGTGGGCACTATTCAGAGTCCAGGGAGCACAAAAGATGCCCAGAAGCTTAAAAATCCAGCAGACCAAGTTCAGTACACCCGTGGGAACTCAACAGTGGGAGGGAGGAATCGGCTTGGGGTATGGAAGGACAAGGACCAGCAGAATGACAGTCAGTGGGCAGCCTGGGGGGTCAAGGGGTGGGGGGAGTGTGAACAAGGCTCCCTGGAACAGTGCTCCCCTGAAATACCTCCAGCAAAGATTGCCAGGGCCCTTCATACAGTAATGTCACCATGCACAATGTCTTACCATAATGTCACCTCTTAGCAGCCTCCAGCCTGGTTGACCACTGATACCACAGCTACTGCCCAGGCTCTGTCACACCTGCTGTCCTGCCTCTCTGCTGTGGATCCTGCTCCAACTCACATCTGGCTCTCCTCTCCCGGCCACCCTCTCACATTTACAGTTTCTAGGACTTGGTATCAGGCCCTCGTAGCTTTGCTCTCTCTTCATTGTGTGTCCTAAGTGCTGGCTGTTCTAGGATCAGCTACAGAGATTTTTAAGAGACCCTTGGCCCTGGGTCCCATCCGAGAGCAGCTGACACAAAATCTCTGGGGATGGGGTGTGGACAGACACCTGTATTTTTTAAAAGCTCCTTTGATGCCTCTGAGGTAGAGCTGGGGGCAAGAACCACTGCGTGCCCAACGCCACCTGGACGGTGGAATATACCGTGCCTGCTTTCCTGCCCGTTCACAGCGGCGGTGCTCATGTGCACATCCAGCGCAAGGTAGAGAGTGCTACGATTTAGATCTGGAATGTTTTCCAGAGTCTCATATGCTTAAGTCTTGGTTACCAGCCTGTGGCATTGTTGGGAGGTGATGGAACCTTTAAGAGATGGGGTCTGGGGGCTGGGGATGTGGCTCAAGCGGTAGTGCGCTCACCTGGCATGCGTGCAGCCAGGGTTCGATCCTTAGCACATACAAACAAAGATGTGTCCGCTGAAAACTGAAAAATAAATATTAAAAAAAATTCTCTATCTCTCTCTCCCTCTCCCCCTCTCCCCCCTCTCTCTCTTAAAAAAAAAAAGAGGTGGAGTCTGGTACAAGGAAGATAGGTCATGGGATGTGTCTTGAAGGAGATATTGAGACCTGCCCCCTCCTTCCTCCCTCAGTCTCTGTTTCCCTGCCACCATGAGGTTCCCACCACATACCCCGCTGCCTGATGCTCTTCCTCACCACCAGCCCAGCAACAGATCCAAGCAGCTGCGGACAGAAATCTCTGAAACAGTGAACCAGAATAATCCTTTCTTCCTTTTGTTTATCTCAGGTATTTGGTCACAGTGGCAGAAAACTGACTAATATAAGTGCCCTGCCCTCAGCAGATCAGTGAGCCTTGCCCACCCCATCTCAGATCATCTGATTTCCCTGGCATCTCTTCATCTGCTTGAGCTGCATCTTTGGCACCTACAATAGTGGTACAGAGGAGGCACTTAATACTTAACAAATCTAAAGTGCTAAGAAAAGGACCTGGCTCATAGAAGGACTGTATTCATGGTAGCTGCTGTTATAGGTGATGTTTGTGAGTCTGTGTGTGTTATTTTGCTGTATAACTAAAATGTTCCTTGGTGGGCAGTGGAATAGAGCTGGCTTTATGTCCACCTTGATGTGGAGACTCCAGTGATGACTGCAGCCCCCAGATTCTAACTTAGCTCCCTTTACTGATGATGCTTGCCTCCTGGTCACAGGATGGCTGCAGTGATTCCATTCTTCACATCTTGTCAGAGTGAGAAGGAAAAGCACAGTCTTCAACTCCAGCCTCCCTGGCAAAACATCACCACTGGTTCTGACTGGCTCGCGTAGTTTGTTCCTGAGCCAGGCTTCCCTTATCTCTAGCATGTTGGGTGGCATTTGGAGAGAGCAGATTTTCAAAGGGAACTCTGTTGGGAAAGGAGTCAAGGAGGCCATGGAAGCAAACCATAAATGTCCACCATTGGAAGACTCGTGTTCTCCCCTTCCGCTCTGCCCCTGAGGCTCCAGCAGACTTCGTCCACAGAGCAGGACCTGCTGGAGCGAGGGCACCGAGGCTGCAGTGCTTGTCTGCTGTTCCAGCCTCCAGAGTTTGAGGGCCCACTAAAGTGGGGCTGCTTTCTCAGCCTAGAGCTCTCCAGGTCTGTGCAGGCCCAGCAGCCCAGGAGGCTAAGACAGAAGATTCACTCACAAGTTCAAGGCCAACTTTGGCAACTTAGCAGCACCCTCAAAATAAAAAATAAAAAAGGCTGAGGATACAGCTTAGCAGTAGAGTGCCCCTGGGTGCAGTCCCAGTACTGTAAAGAATTTTTTTAAAATAAGCCCTAATCTGGGAATCCAAACAACCACTGATTGCCTGCTGTGCTATGAGACCCTGGTTAAGTCCCCGCTGGCCCGCAGGTAGTTGATGTGATCACAGATTATAGCTGTCCCAGCTTCCTTTGCAACTGGAGGGGCTGTGGACCACATTCTGACCAGTGAACCTGAAAGTGCTGAGGTCAGCCTGCTATGATGGTGCACACCTGTAATGCTAGCTACTCAGGAGGCTGAGGCAGAAGGATCACAAGTTCAAGGCCAGCCTGGGCCACTTAGTAAGACACTGTATCAATACAAAGTGCTGGGAATGCAGTTAAGTGATACAGCATTTGCTTTGCATGTGCAAGACCCTGGTTTCCCTCTCCACCCCACCCCTTGCAAAAAAGGGGAAGAAGTAGTAGGAGGTGAGAGATCAAGGTCAGGGAAAGATTCTCCTTCCTCCTCCTGGTCAGTCAGATAAGAAGGGCGCTCTTAGACCATCCCTGTGTGTCCCCTTGCCAGTGGTTCATTGAGAAGTGTGGCCGTGAGGCAACAAGACAAAATTGGTTAGCCAGCAGCACTCTCGGGCAGAAAGGAAAGAGTGCCTTTGCCTGTTGGCCACACCAAGCCTGGAGCCCGTATCTGACCTCCAGCAGGCTACATGTTTACATTGCCCAACCGCTACTGACTGCTGCGACTTGCCACCAACTGTACCCTGGCTGACTCTCCACCACTGGACTTGCTTCTAGCTTTGCTGCTGTCTCCAAGGCCACCCTGCTGTTTCCCACCCGCCCTCCTTGCACACAACCCTGAGCTAGCCAGGCTCCTTAGAGGCCAGGAGGTCCCAGGAGCAACCCTAGAGAACAGTTAAGTGCCAGCGAGCACTGGAGGGAAGGAACCTGGATCCCCAGCAAAACTCACACCATGCAAAAGCTCTTGTGAACCTTGCACAGAGCCCATTCATTCTGTCCACCCACCTGTAACTCCATAATTGGGGTAAGAGCTCATACCAAAGATGCACCAAAGAATGGTAATGGAGGTGGCACGCCCTTGTCTGAAATGCTTGGGACCTGATGTGTTTTCGGAGTTGGGATTTTTCAGATTGTGGAATGTTGTATATATGCATGATAATAAGATGTCTTGGGGGGGAGCCATTTCGCAGGGTGAAATGCATGTATGTTTTATACACACCTTGATCACATAGCTGGAAGGTAATTTGATGGAGTATTTCAGTTGGCTCCTGAATTCAGGTGTGAAAATTTTCCATTTGTGGAGCATTTTGAGGGATTCTAGATTTTCATATTAGGGACAATCAGCTTGTGATAACTCGTGACAGTGAGGTACTTTACAGAGCACTCTGGAGTTATCAAAGAGACCAGGGTCTGCTAGAACATCTGTATGTGGTCATAGAAGGCGCAAGTGGATTGAGGGTTTCTGAAACCAAATGCCATCAGTAGAGCCCGTCTGTGTGCGGCAGCAAGTCAAGGTCACATCTGGACCACTGGTTTTTCCACCCAGGCCAAGTGTAGCTCTGAGCCTCCCTCTGCAGCATGCTAGGCTGACCAGGTGGGGCCACATGCAAGGTGGGCAGCTGATCCGTGCAGTGCCCTTGCCCTCGGCAGGCCAGCCGCTGGTCTCAAGCCTTCTAGCAAGCTCCCTGCTGCTCTGGAGCTGACTGGTTAGTGGTAGAGGCAGCAGATAATGAGATGAACCAAAAAAGAAAACAGCATTTGATTTTTCTCTGGCAAAGCTGTAGCCCTAGTCACTGGAGGTTGCAGAACCAGCAGCGGCTGCCTGACCCCGCCCACAGCATACTTTCTGGACCCTCATTGTTCTTTTGATCAGTAATGTTCTTAAAAAATATTCAATTATTGACCAGAAATACATGCAAAAGAAATTGGAAAGCAGCCAATGATGTCCAGTGAAAAAAGTAAGACCCTACCTCCCCTTTTTGCGACACACATTTAGGTACTGGGTACACAATGGTGGCTCACATTCACAGGGGGTGGAAGGCCAGTAAATGGATAAGAGAAATAAGCAAATATGTTCATAAGGAAAGCAAAGGGAAAAAATGAAACTGAGGAGGGCGTGGGAATGAGGGGACAGCCACATAGTTCTCCTCACCAGAGGCAACTACTGTTAGTAATTTCTTTTCTTTTGTACTGGGGATGGAGCTCAGGACCTCCTGCATGCTAGGCAGGCACTCTACCACTGAGAGCTTATTGGCTAAACAGTGTCTCACTAAGTTGTAGAGGCTGGCCTTGAACTCCCCATCCTCCTGCCTCAGCCTCCAGACCGCTAGAATTTACAGGCATGCACATTGGTGCCCGGCTCAAAAATCCTTCTAGAAATCTATGCATGGTAGTTTATTGATATTGTTGTCATTATTTGTTTTGCTTTTCAACTTGGGTGATGTTTAATACATTTCTAGGTCTCTGATTTCTCTTTAAAAATCGGTGATTTGGCATCCTTATTCCTGAAAGGTGCAGTTGGAAGAAGCTGAGGCCCACTGGTTTCTTGGCAAATGGTTCACCATGGGCTTTTCCTGGCCTCTCTGTCTCCCTCAAGTAATCTGACCCTGTGGGTTCCTCTACTTCCACCCCTTTTCTGGCCTGTCTCCTGTATTGCCTTCCTGGATATCTTCAGGAATGTTCCTGGACTCATGGGACACCAGCAAGAGGGGTGTCCCGCCCTCCCCTCACCTCTGGTCCTCAATTCCTCGGAGGCTGTGGGCCTCCTCGCTGTTTTGTCCCATGAATCTGCTCATGCGTCCCTCTTGGTTCCTCTTGCTGGTTCACCGTTACCCCTGGACACCCCCCCCCCCCCGCCACCTCGCGTGGTAAGCAGCAGTGATTGTTGGCCAGGATGGTCATGTCGTGCCTGCCTCTAGATTCCAAAGGACAGAAAAGTTATTGGTTATTTTGAGCCAGTGCCCACACTTCCCAGCACCCTCCTGCCAGTTGTGTTGGCAGGTGGAAGGGGCAAGGCTGCCAGGGAAGCCAACAGGCTCAGCCTCAGATGGTGAGCCACTTACCCTTGCTCTCCAGAGGGTCCAGAGGGGCGTTTCATCTTCTACAAGTTCAAAGTAAAGACAAAGAGGTGGCCCTGCGCAGTGGTTCACACTGTGGAGAGAAGCGAGAACTCCCTCCCAGAGGCCTGCAGACCGGCATGTGCCTAACCCCACATTAGGCAGAGGCCACCTCTTCACTCATTCATACAAGAACAGGGACCAGGTGACCTGGACGCCAGTCTGGGTGCAGGGGATCCCTCCGTGAACGGCACAGACAATCCTGCCGTGCTGGAGCTGGCGTTAGCGGTGGAGATAGTGAGCAGATAAAGCACAAAATAGTTTTGGCTTTTGACAACTGCTAAGAAAAGCAGAGAGAAAGCTGTGGGTGGTAAAAAGGCTTCGAGGAGGCTTCTCTGTCTGCACCGAGTGGTTTGGGAAGTCTTCATTGAAGAGTTGCCATCACGGGAAGGAGCCAGCCTGGTGGAAACTAAGGAAAGATCCCCAGAAATCCTGGATTTGTGTGTCAGAGGAACAGAAAAGACCAGCTTGGTGGGGGCTGAGTCAGAGATGGGGAGAAATGTCAGGGTGACTGGCGAGGGCCAGATCCTGCGGGCTGTGGGCCAGGGAGAGGAGTGTAGATTTCATCTTAGTGCAGTGAGGAGTCGCCAGGGAGATCTTAGCAAAGCAGCAGTGGGATCCACCTTACTGGGAGGCTCATACCGCCTGTTAATCGCGGAGTTCACGCTGCGGTTTCCCTCCCCCAGCTCCAGGGGCTCGTCTTCTGGTGACTAGTCCACCCCTTTCACTTCCTTTCTGGCCACGTGGCCGGTGGGGCGGACTGCAGAGCAGATGGACAGTAGTCTGCCCTCTACATGCCATCGCAAGTTCACAGGAAATACAGGGGAAGAGGAACATGTTAAGTGGCACCGCAGGGATCCCAAAAGTGAAATTACACAGGACAAGTGACCCTATTCCTTCAATCAGTAAACAGCATCAGAATAGAGGAAGGCGGCTACTTAGAGCGGAGGAGACAAGAGAAACATCTGCCAAGCGAGCAGAGTACAGATCTTGTTTGCATCCTCATCTGAACAAACCAGCGCAACAAAAGACACTTTGGGGTGGGGAGCATCTAATGCTCACAGAGTTGCAAGATAATAAAGAATCTTTGTTAACTTACACGGATATGATAGTGCTTATCATGGTTATTTTTTTAAGACCTTTCCGCTAGAGAGATAAGCTAAAGTATTTATGGGTGAAATGACCCGGTGTCTGAGATTAAAATATTGTTGGGGCTGGGGGCATAACTCAGCTGGAGAGCACTTGCCTAGTTTGTACAAGTCCCTGGGTTCTCTCCCCACTACTGAAAAATAAAATATTGTCAAAAACAAATCAAGATTGGCTTGGCAAACAGATAAAAGAAGTGGCAAAGAGCTAATGGTTGTCAGAACTGGCGGATGGCTCATTATGATCTTCTCTCTGCTTTTGAGTGTGATTGAAAATGTCCATAATAATTTTTTTTTAAGTGAGTGAAGGTGTCAAAAAGAAAAAAGAAAAGCCACATTCCCCTTCTGTGGGAGCAGTAGCATGTTCAAGACTCTCACATCTTCCTTTTCTCCCCTTCCAGCATGGCAGGAAGGACACCCTTGCGGCCAGCCGGCCCTTGCCCACAGCTGTTGCTTGCTCTGCCCTGCTGAGCCACTCTGCCTGGAGCCCCTGGGACAGCACCTGCCTCCTGAAGTTGTCCTGGCTCAGCTGTCCACAGCGATGGTGGAGAGCTGGACTCCACAGACTCATAACCTTTGCGTCAGGTTTCAGGGGCCAGCATCCTTCATCCTGGGACTGGCGGCCCTGAACAATGGCTGAAAGCCAGGGGACCCCATAGAGTTGCACCACAGCTTCCTGGGGCCCACAGCATTCCAGTGCACGTGGACTATGACCACCTATCGGCCCCTTCCCAGTGATGGCGTGGACCTGGCAGCTGGCTGTGGGGCCAGGGGCTCCGATGTCCTCCCTGGGCCACACACAGGGGACTACACTCCCATGGGGTTCTGGGCCCAGAATGGCAGCATGTCTCAGCCTCTTGGTGAGAGCCCAGCCACCGCCACCACCCGCCCCAGCCCCACCACCCCTGCAATGCCCAAGATGGGTGTTCGTGCACGAGTGGCGGACTGGCCACCCAAGCGAGAGGCCCTGAGAGAGCAGAGCAACCCAAGCCCCTCACAGGACACAGAAGTCACAAAGGCCACCAAGGTGGCCCATTCCATGAGGAGCATACAGAATGGACAGCCCCCTGCCAGCACCTCAGCTTCCTCAGGGTCCAAAGCCTTCCACCGACTCTCCAGGAGAAGGTCCAAAGATGTGGAATTCCAGGATGGGTGGCCCCGGTCCCCCGGCAGGGCCTTCCTCCCTCTGCGACACCGCAGCAGTAGTGAGATCACCCTCAGTGAGTGTGATGTGGAGGACCCAGGGGAGCCTCGGGGGGGCCGGCACACAGGGGCCCTGCCCCTCTTCCGAGAATACGGCAGCACCTCCTCCATCGACGTGCAGGGCGTGCCCGAGCAGAGCTTCTTCGACATCCTCAATGAGTTCTGCAGCGAGCAGCCCGAGGCCCGGGGCGCCCAGACCCTCAGCGAGCTGCTGCGGGCAGACCCTGGCCCTCATCTCTCAGGGGGCGGCTGTGGAGCCAAGGGGGACCCCCGCAATGGGCAGCCCTCCAAAGACAGTCTCCTCCTGCAGCCTCTGAAGGAGAAGGAGAAGACCCGGAAGAAGCCGGTGCGGGGCCTGGGCAGTGGCGACACGGTGGACTCGTCCATCTTCCGGAAGCTGAGAAGCAGTAAAGCTGACGGGGAAGCCGGGCGGCCCCTCGGGGAGGCCGAGGAGGGCCGGAGTCCCCCAGAAGCAAGCAGGCCGTGGGTCTGCCAGAAGAGCTTTGCCCACTTCGACGTACAGAGCATGCTGTTCGACCTCAACGAGGCGGCCGCCAACCGGGCGACCGTGGCCCAGCGGCGGAACACCACCACCGGGGCCTCCGCCGCCTCCGCCATGGCCTCCGTCACAGCATCGCGGGCCCACAGCCTCGGGGGCCTGGACCCAGCCTTCACCAGCACAGAGGACCTGAACTGCAAAGAGAACCTGGAGCAGGACCTTGGGGACAACAACAGCAACGACCTGCTGCTCAGCTGTCCGCATTTCCGCAACGAGATCGGAGGGGAGTGCGAGCGCAACGTGAGCTTCTCCCGGGCCTCCCTGGGCTCCCCAGGCGGGGCAGAAGGCCACCTGGTGGAGCCCACCCTGAGCACCTACCGCACCAATGCCAGCATCTCAGTGCTGGAGGTGCCCAAGGAGCAGCAGAGGACACAGAGTCGGCCCCGGCAGTACAGCATCGAGCACGTGGACCTGGGTGCCCGCTACTACCAGGACTACTTTGTGGGCAAAGGTGACCTGGGGGGCGAGTGGGTGGGCCTGCCCCGCCTCATCTCTGAGACCTGCTGCACTCGCATTCACTCTGAGCCAGGCCCTGCTCCCAGCTCCCAGGATGCTGTGGAAATGGGATCTACATGCCGGAGGGCGCTAGGGATTCAGTGAGCCCTGAGTCTGAGGCTGGGTTGGCACTCCATAAACCCAGAGCCATGGGGACTGTAGATGCCCAGTCATCCAGCAAACATGGGCTTGGAACAGCTATGAGCCTGGGGTGTATCTCATGTCAGTTGAGATAGGTAAAGGGTTGGAGGGTGCCATGTGCCACTGAGAAGAGTAAGGCAGAGAAGAGGGAGATGTGTGCCAGTCAGGCAGGGCCTCTTCAGAGGTGCCATATAGGTCCTGGGTGGAGGGAGGGAGAGGTGTGCAGCTGGGAAACAGCAAGTAGGAGAGTCCTAGAACACTGGAAGAATAGGGAGGAGGCCAGCATGCTGGGACAGTGACTCAGGGAGAGTGGAGGGAGCCGGGGCAGAGTGGTGACAAGGACAAATCAAGTGGGATTCTTGTGAGCTGTGGTGAAGATTCATTGATTCATTTCTACCCTAAGATGCAGACACTTAGGTGGACTCTGAACACAGGAGGGTCCTAATCTGATTTGTGCTCCTGGCCCCGCTCTGGCTGTGTTGGGTTGGGAGAGGAACCAGGAGACCAGGGCGAGGCTCTGGAGTGGTTATGAGGAGGAGATGGTGCACAAGCTCAGGATGGGAGCCCCGGAGTGAGAAGCATCTCATGGACGGGTTCTGGGTCCATTTTGAAGGTGAGGCAGTTGAAGTGAGGGTACCACCAGGGAGAGAGGGGCTTTGTGCAGCATCTGTGCTAAGAGACACTCCCTGAAGGCAGCACAGCAAAGTGCAGAGACCACAGGCCCAGGCAGCAAACGTGTAGAAGGGACCCTGTTAAGCAGGACATAGGCAGTTCCAGCTCAGCTCCTTCGATTTTTGTCCTTCGAGAAAGGCGGACACACCTAGTGTTGCCAGCAGTTGTAATTTTGCAAGATTCTCCTGAAATTCCAATTGTTTAATGAAGACTCTCCTATTTATATTTTTATTTTTCGGTACTGGGGATTGAACCCAGGGGCACTTTACCACTGAGCTACATCCCAGCTCTTTTTATTTTTCATTCTGAAACAGGGTGATTGTTGGCTGGCCCTCCATAAACCCAGAGCTAGGGAGACTGTAGATGCCCAGTTATTCAGCAAACATGGGCTTGGTACAGCTATAGCCTGGGGGTGTAGGGTTGACCAGCACTCCCATCTTGAACTTGTGTACCATCTCCTCCTCTCAACCACTCCAGAGCCTCCTCCCTGGTTTCCTTGTTCCTCTTCCAACCCAACAACAGGCTGAGTTGCTTAGGGCTTCGCTAAGTTGCTGAGGCTAGCCTCAAATTTGCCATCCTCCTGCCTCAACCTCCTACGTTGCTGGGATGACAGCCATGCTTCACCATGCCCAGCTGACTCCTAATTTTTTTAAGTTCTGGAAGCTGTATTGAGAATAGCTTATAACTGGTCAGAACTAGTTGAAACAATATAAAAAAGGCCAACATATTTTCTCATATAAAGAAGGCCAGTGATCACCAGCCCAGGACTGGTATGGTTACTCTTTAGCACCAGTGCAATGCCAGACTTAGTATATGGCCTCCACCCCTCATAGTGCCTGCCCCAAGGCCAAGGTGTCTGCTGAAGGTCCAGCCACCACATCCATTTCCAGGCCGGCAAAAAGAAAGGGAAAGAATATAAAGGCAGATCTCATGTGAAATCAGGCCCCTTTGAAGAGATTTCTCAGAAACTCAATGCAGCTGTTTGTGTTTATTCGCCACTCCTGTCTGGAAAGAGGCTGGAAGTGTAGATTTTTAGCTAGGCAAAGTCTCTCTTCTCATCCTCCAAGAATAGAGGGTTTATTTTATTTTTTATCTTAAAGAAGGGAGGGGGTGATGGATAATGGATAGGCAGCTAGTACTCTGCAGCCAATGATTTTAAATTTTTTTTAAAAAAAGCAGTGTCCCAGCAAACATAACAGGTGTCAACCAGGTCATCCCGCAGGGCTCAGGGTGCACCCGGAGTTCCAGCCTGGAGTGAGGCAGCCCTGGGTCTCGGGGTGTGTTCCACAGCTTACGAGCTGTGCGATACGTTTCCCCCTCAAACCATCTGCATGTGAGGAGCGGAGCTGATCCTACTAGGATCTCGTGCCCAGACCAAAATAACACCAAGATTGAAAATAAGAGGATGAAAAAAGAAGTTCCAGACGGTTGCTGATCAGGAGAAAGAAAGCTGATGAGGCAGCATCAGTGCCACACAGAATGGATTTGAGGCTAAAAGTACCATTTAGAGGAACAGGGGGTGGGACTGTGGGGGGGGGGGCATTTATATTCATTTTTAAATTCACCAAAGATCTGGAAGCTGGGAACCTGGCAGCCTGGTTTAGGGCTGGGGAAATAAACTGAGAAGGCCGCATGCAGACGGACAGACCCGCAGTGGGCACTCAGTGAACACTGCTAATGACTGAGTCATTTATGAGCTTCCTGGGCTCCAAAGAGCCAGGAGCAGCGGCACACGCCTGTAATCCCAAGGACTTGGGAGGCTAAGGCAGGAGGATCTCAAGTTCCAGGACAGCCACTCACAGGGCCCTTTTTCTGGCAACGGTGGATGCTGACTTGTGGAGCTGAGACCACAAGCAGGAGACTCAGGGAAGAACTGTCCCCTGAAACAGTTATAAGATAGACAGTGGCAAGTTTTAGGGACAAGGAGAGACGGCTGTCATTGAGCAGAAAGAGCTAGAGACCTGCTCCATGACTTGCCGGAAGCTCTGTCACCGAAGGGAAATGAGCAGGGTTTAAAGAACCACGGTCAGGTAGAGGTGCTGCTTAGGGTCCAGAAGAAGCATCACGCACGCCCTGAGTGGTGCTAGCCAATGCTTCAGTCATGTGGTTACTGAGTGTCCAGCCTGGACAGAGCCTGTCACCTCACTTACTCCTCACAGCTGTCCTTAAACCCATCTTATGCTGAGAAGGCTGTTGAGCAGCTTGGCCTGGGCCATGTATCTTATCCCTCCCCAGATTTGGGCCAGCGGGAGGCTCTCTGGACTGGTCGTAATCATTTCGCCAGGGCTGGCCGGACCATTGGCAAATGCAAGATTAATCACAGTGGTGCTGGGTGTGTCACACTCCATGTGCTAAGCATTTGACATTTATGGCCTCATTCCACCTCACATGGGCTCTCTGAACTGTGGGTAGCATCAGGGCCCCCGTTTCTCAGATGAGAGCACCAGAGGTTCAGGAAAGGTCTATGACTTAGAGCAGAGTTGGTGCAGAAAGCTGGGCTTTTACTTCTGGTTTCTTTATTGAGCAGGGCCCCCGGGCGTGATGAAGCAGGAAATCTGGGTGACCAGGGTCCCGCCCCTCCCCCACCCTCCCATCAGCAGGGTTGGGAACTCTCTTCCCACCAGCTGACCCTGCTCACCTGCTCTTCCTACTCAGAGCATGCCAATTACTTTGGGGTGGACGAGAAGCTGGGACCAGTGGCCGTGAGCATCAAGCGGGAGAAGCTGGAAGACCACAAGGACCACGGACCTCAGTACCAGTACAGGATCATCTTCCGGACCCGAGAGGTAGGTCCCATCGTCATTGTTGTTGTTTTCTAAATCCTGATGAGTAAACTCCTGATGAGTAAACTCCTGTCTGTGCGCCCCGAGCCAGGCTCTGGGGTCAGGCACTCCTGCTTCAGCTTCCATCAGCCTCTCATTGAACAAAGGAGGAAACTAAGACTCAGAGCTGACTTGGATGGAATCAGAGAAAAGCCACCAGGCTTAGACTGAACCCAGTGGTGTGATCCAGAGTCCCCGAATGCGGTCTCTTTGCAAGAGATTAACTCTAGTTAGCATAAAAATAAAGGGGGGAGGTGAGGGATCATCTCAGGATATGAGGTGTCCCCCATATTGGAAAGAATAAGGCAGCAAGCCCCAGGCCCTGCAGGAATTGGAGGGTCTCAACAGGCCCTGCTGTTGTGCTTGTTAGCTCAGAACACCCCCCAGCTGCGTCCTTCCATTCAGAGCAGAGAATTCCATTGTCCAGCTGGGCCAGAGGTTCCCCCAGATTAAAGATTAGCTGCAGCTAGGGAAGGAAGCCTGGAGGGTGCACCTTGCTCTAGTGTGAGTCTAAATTATGACAAAAATTTTATTTCTTACTGATTTAAGACAAGACGATTAACAGGTTTGCTTAACTACAAATCCAGGGTAGGGCCAGCTTCAGGTTTGGCTGGACTCAGAAACTCCAGCAAAGTCTCCAGAGTTCACCTCCTCAGCTCTCAGCTCAGCATGGCTCTGCCTCCTTTAGCATTGCTAGTGTCATTTTCTCCTGCCACCAACAAGCTGTCTCCATGTGGTTGGAAAAAGGAGACCAGCTGCTTGGATCTTCTGTAACTTCCCATCAAGAAGGAAGGACTCTTATCTGCTGCATCTCTGGCTGTGGGTGGATCACAATCTTCCCCGGGGCGGGCAGTCTCTGTGGTCAAGGGTGATGGAGGAAACTGACTAGCTGTGGGGTTGTGCTCTACCTGGGGCCAGGCCAAGGGCACTGATGGGTGGTTCCCTCTTCTCTGGGAGCCACCCAGAGGAGGCAGGGCAGATCCTCAGCAAAAAGCAGGTCAGGGAGGCAACAATGATAGAGACTCCCAAAAGGCTCGAGTAGGAGGACCTTTCCAGAAAATGGACAGTCATCAGGCAGGCCACCCAAACTGGGTCTCCCTCAGCCCTGCATCCCCAGCCCTGTGGGCCTGGGCTTGGCTTAAGGGTGGGAGCTCACTAGGCGGACGCCGACAAGGATTTTGAGTTTGGGGCCAACCTAGCATTGGACTTCATCCAGGCTGGCAGATGCCGCACCAAGGGTCCTTGCCCCATCCCCTGACGCAGGCGTTCACAGAGGCTTTGTGGCAGCTGGGAGTGGGCCCCAAAACCATATGTCCAGGCTGCAGGTGGTCCCCAGCCCCCTCTTCCCTCTGCTCACCTTTCTGGCCAAATGAGCACTTCTTCAGAATGCAAGGTGACAGTTCACACAGTATCAGACTGAGTTAGGACGTGTGGACACTGCTGGGTGAAACGATAGCCACACTCATGAAGTGATACGAGCTGCAGTTGTCATTGTCACCGCACACTGCTCTATGCTTGAGTCCAGCGTTGTTCGTGCCATTGATATGTATTTACTCATCTCACAGTTCTGTAACGAAGGTACCCTTGTCCTCATGTATATGACAGAACAGACTCAGTGCAGTTGGGGACTTGCCCAAAGCATCCTCCAGTTAAGTGAGAGGGCCAGGTGTTGTCTGTGCTCTGGCCACTTCTGGGCTGCCCCTGGAGTCCCCTGACTGCCTAGACTACACGTTAGGCCCATTCGTGAGTCATGAACTCAGCTAACTTGGTGCCAACATTTTTGTTTTTAATGAAAGAATATGTGGAGTGGGTGTTTTAAATGCCAGTGCTCACAGGTACTGTGGCCTCCATGCGTCCATGCTGGGTCAGCTTGGGATCTTCCTGCTGGACTTCCTATTCCGTAATTGGAAACTGGCTCCGTGCTTTTCCCGGCTGTGCATGCTTCTTCCCACTTCCCACCCCCAGCATCCACCAAACCAGTCTCCAGAGGCTCCAGTCCACCCCATGCTGGGCACAGGGACTCTCAAGTCTCATGGTCATTGGGCCAGGATTCTTCCATCCCCCTGTCAGCCCTCCCTGGGCTTGAGGGTACAGCAGTGAATGAGCAGCAGAGAGGTGCAGCGATGTGCTCCTGTGACAGAGACAGACCTGACAGAACATTCTAGGTAAAGGGAACAGGCAGTGCAAAGGTCCTAAGGCAGGTACATGCTTGCTGTACAGAATCCTGGTCTGTGAATTCTGGTTCTCACCTGTAGCTCTAAAACACTAGGCCTATGGCTTCCTTTCTCAGAGCCTCAGATTCCCTCTTGGCAATCCTAGGCTCACTGAACCTGTATGGACTCAGTGACATGTACACATAAATCAGGCAGTGCTGGGTCTCAGCCTGCTGTCCCCTTGTCCTTCAGTCGTGTGGGCTGGCCTGCCCTGAGGCTCATACCCACAAGCAGGCCCTTCTCTGTCTTCGCACACACAGGCCACACGCAGACTCATCCAGGCCCAACCCTGGCAGAGCCTCCTGGTCAGACCTGAGACCCTCATCATCTGGAGTTGATGGGAGGGCAGTGGCCTCAAGGTTTGCCTCACTCCTTCCTAAGGCCCTTCCCCTCGTGGAGACAGAGCAGAAAATAAAGGAGCCCAAAGACGGTAGCAGTAGTGACAACTAATAATTACAGCACATGTTAGCAGCAAGCATCGACCCATCCTTCCTCCACTGCACTATGATGGCGGGTAGAGGGCATCCATCCCATTATTATGTCCATTCCAAAGAAAAGGACATTGGATCTCAGAAAATCATTTGTCAAATCCACCAGCAGCAGAACCAGGACATGACCCAATGCTGCCCTGCTCCTGAGCCCATCGCCACCACCTGTAGTACCTTTTGGATTAAGTTTGGATTTTGGCTCAGGGATCACACATCCCTGGGGTCAGTGTCTGGTGCTGTCCCTCCCTAACGAGGACTGGTGGCTTTTCCTTTGTGTGCCTTAATTTCTTCATCTGTAAGATGGGCTGTGAGCTGTGCCTGGGCAGATACAAGGTGCTCTCAGGCTGGTCCCCATGAAGTGACAGCAGAGACTGCAGGGCAGCAAGAGCTCTGCTTGCTGGGTGCCATGTGACTGACGGGACGGATGGCTGTCATTCCTTGCCAAGAGGTTGGAGGCCCCTGTTGGGAGTGTGGGTTCCAGCTCATGGACAGACAGGGCTCCATCCTGTCCACACACGTGTGCCCCTGGCTCTGGTTAACCAAGGTATGGGGTCCAGGCTCCCTTCCAGGTCAGCAGGCTGGCCTGCCCCAGATGGCCACCCCCAGCCGCCAAGCAGACAGTCCCGAGTGGGCCTGCGTCTCCCAGCAGATGGGATGTGAGCCTTGGTGGTGCCAAGCTCCCCACGGAGGCGGAGCAGACTGGGAGCTGGGCCCTGGCACCACATGCCCAGATGCCAGCTCCCAGTGAGCCTGGACAGGACGAGGCTGGCCAGGGCGCCCTGTCCCAAGCCTCCTTGTTGGCACTGGCTCAGCTGGAACACGAGGCACCCCAGCCACCCGGGCTGCCTGGCCCACTGGGCCCAATGGGCTCTCTTTAGCTTGCCAAAGGTAAGCTTTTGATGGGCCTTCGTTTTGACAGGAATAGAAGTTTGGGTTCGTATTTTCTTCATCACTTTTTCTTTTTTATTAATAATGTACAAAACCTCATTGTTAATAATTTAAACAGTACACAGTATGCAAAGTAGAAAGGGGAACATGTTAGTAAGTGAAGAAAGCCATGCCCCGGTGTCTGGAGGGACCCTGTCTGTGTTCAGCAGGTGCATCTGAGTGTGTACGTGTGCGCAGGTGTGTGTGTGTGCATGTGAGCTTATCTAAAAAAATCCCAAAAGCATACTGTTAAGCAGGAGGAGAGCAAACTGGAGTTTCCTCTTGAGGCTGAAGCATTTCTTGAGTGTCTGTGTGACTTTGTGCATGTACGTTTGGCACGTCTACATGTAGTAATGGCTGACACATTTGCACTCTCGCTGTGTTCCAGATATAGTGCTGAGCAGTACACATGGGCTTTCATTTTGAATCTTTGCAGTTCTTTGAAGTAGGCATTCTCATCCCCGTTTTGTTAATGAGGAAATGGACAGAGAGAAATTAAGCTACTAGTTCAGAGTCACAGAGCAAGGGAAGGGCACTTGAAGGTTATAGCCACCTCCCTGTGCAGAAAGGCAGGAACGCATCTGAGCCAGGAGCGGGTGGAGACTAACCCACACAAATAGTGTCCTTTCTTATGTGGCACTGTGTCCCTCACAACTCACTTGGTGAGATGATGCCAGATGGCCCTGGGTTCCGAGCAGAGACCGGTGACCTGACTGCTCCAGGGGAGAGAATGGGAGTGGGACGGGGTTGGGGAACCCCGGAGGGAGGAGGCAGCCGTGTGGTGGGGGATCATGGTGGACACCACCAGGTAGAGGGGGATGGCACTTGTGACCCAACAGTGCCCTACTTCTTTTCCCTAGTGCAGAAGGACGAGCAGGGAGCTTTTTAAGTAGTGAGTGTTGGTGAAATGGCCAAAGCCAAACTTGAGCCTAGGACACCTGCCCGCCACATGGAGGAATGGAGGTCTGTCAGCTGGTTTTTCAGTACTGGGAATTGAACCCAGAGATGCTCTCCCAGTGGTCTACACTCCCAGCCTTTTTTATTCTGAGACAGGGTCTCATGATGTTGGTGAGGCTGGCCTCAAACTTGCCATCCTCCTGTCTCCGCTTTCCAAGTCACTGGGATTATAGGCATGTGCCACCAGGCCAGAATGAAGATCTCTGGTCCTTGAGGTCTTTTGTCCCCAGCAGAGGGCACTGTGGGACAGTGTCTATAGGAATCAAAGATGCTCATCCTGTTGGTGCATTAATTGAAACCTACAGCCCTGCAGCCACCCAGACTGGCAAGGCAAAGCGCCTGACGTCACTGCTGTTCAAGACTGCCTTGCTTATGATATAAGAGATTTGTTTGTTTATTAATCAGTGGGGCCAGAACTGGGAACTCCCAACCATGAGATCATTCCATTCCTTCCATGCTCACCTCTTGCCCAGGTCCTGTTTGGCAAGGGTGGGCTGTGTGCTTGGAGGCGGGGTCATGACACACTTTTGCTCCTTCCCATGTCTGTTGACTTAGGTGAGCATGTTTTTGTAGTTAACACTGATCTCCTTTAGTGTTTAAACCACAGCTCCAAGTGTGTGTTAGGTGCCGAAGTAAGCCCCTGGGGGAGGGTTTTTTCTCTGTGATGTGTTTCAGGCTGTTGCCATGCATTCTTGGTATGGTTTTGACCTGCTGTGCCCGGCCCAGGGCATGGCATAACCTCATGGCCAGCAGCACTCTGTGGCTGGAAGCATGGCTGGTGTTAGTGAGGACGTGGGGCAGTGGGGGCTCCCAGACAGGCTAGCAGGATGTAAATTAGTACAGCCACTTGGAAATCTCTTGGCAGTTTAGTGAAATTGAAAATTAGCATGCCTAGAGATTTAGCGATTTCTAGGTGTAAACCCAAAAGAAAATATGTTCATGTGCACCAAGAGGTGCTTCCGTAAATGTTCTAACAGCACCATTCACAGTTGTCAAATACTGGAAGCAGTTTGGGTGCTCTTCAGCAGTAGAAAGGAATAAATCCACCAGGGTAAAAACATCTACTTACCTCTCACTACCACACGGTCGAATCTCACATACACAGCGTTAAGAGAAAGAAAACAGAAACCAGATAACAAAGAATACAGATTGCCCCTGGGGCTGCAGCTCAGTGGTAGAGACCTGTCTAGAGTGCACCAGGCCTGGGTTTTTTTTCTTTTTCTTTATGAAACCATCAAAAAACTAGTGCCTTGGGGCTGGGGTTGTTGGCTCAGTGGTAGAGCACTCGCCTCACAAGTGCAAGGCCCTGGGTTCCATCCTCACAACATAAAAATAAATAAATAAAGTACAAAAATAAATATTAAAGAAAAAAAACCGGCGTCATGGTTTTATATGTAAGCCGGTGCGATTATGCAGGACCAACAGGAGTTCCACATGAGCATTCATGGTAATAACATTTATTTATTTATTTTGGTGCTAGGCATCTAACCCAGGGCCCTTTACCAGTAAGCTACATCCCCAGTCCTTTTTGTGTTTTATTTTGAGATCCGGTCTTGCTAAGTTCCTGAGGCTGGCCTCAACTTGAGATCTTCCTGCTTCAGCCTCCCAGGTAGCAGGGATTGCAGGTGTGCACCACCACACCTGGCCACGTTTATAACATAATGTGTTGTGATGATGACAGTGGGAAGCCACCTCCTCACGGAGCCTGTTTAACTCCTGCTGTGCTTCCTATAACCCACAGGACAGGGTCCTAGCTCTTTTCCCATTCTTAGAACAGGACTAGTGGAATGAGTTAGACATCATTACCCTAAGTACATGTATGAAAACACAAATGGTGTGAAAATATTTTGTGTACAGTGGCTTGAAAAATTGTGCTGTTTATGTGTAATAAGAAATGAATTGCTTTCTGCCATTTTGTGTACAACAAATTAGAATAAAATGAACAGGACTAGTACCCAGGAGGCAGCATCTGTCATGTGCTGGACAAAGGAAGGCACATGGTATTTCATTTAACCTTCCAACAACCTGTCAGGGTGATTGTACTATCACTGTGCCCATTTTTGTACCACAGAAGAGGACATTGAGGCTCAGAGATCTGAAGTCACTTGGGACTTCAAGATCATGTGGAAAAGAGGCAGCAAGTCTGGCTCTGACCCAAGATATTTGATCACCCCTAGAAATTTTTTTCCCCCATAGTCCTGGGGATTGAACCCCAGAGTGCTGTACCACTGAGCTACATCCCTACCCCTGCCCCACTCTGCTTTTTTTTTTTTTTTTTTTTTTTTGGATAGGGTCTCACTAAGTTACCCTAGCTGGCCTTAAACTTGCATTCCTCTGCCTTCGCCTTCCAAGTAGCTGTGATTGCAGGCGTGTGCCGCCATGCCCGGCTTACCTTCAGAGCTTCTAATCCCTCGCACATGCTTCTTGTCTCAAGGCCTGAGAACCTCCTAACCTTCCCTCCTCTTCCTTGAGTAGCTCATCACCCTGCGGGGCTCCATCCTGGAGGATGCGACCCCCACAGCCACCAAGCATGGGACTGGGCGGGGCCTGCCCCTGAAGGATGCCCTGGAGTACGTCATCCCTGAGCTCAACATCCACTGCCTGCGACTGGCTCTCAACACTCCCAAGGTGACGGAGCAGCTGCTGAAGCTCGACGAGCAAGGGGTGAGCAGGGCTCGGGGCGGGTGCACCACCTGGAGTCCCACTCCCAGCCCCTCTTTCCTCCGCATTTTATTTATTAATTTTTGGCAAGTAACAAAACTCACTTGATTTAGTATCAGCAACAGGAAGAATCTGTGATCAGATTCTAGGAGTGGCAAGAACAGCATCCTGGAAGGGAGACAAGCACCAGGAAGTTGGTGTGAGTGTGCATGTGTGTGTCACACATGCACACTGCCACATGAGAGAGGGTGAAAGGGAAAGCCACCTCTGCACACTGGCTCCTGGTATCTCTCTGGCCCCTCCCACAGCTGCCAGCATTGCTCTTGGACTTCCAGCCACATGCAGACCCCAGCTAGCTGAGTCTCAGTGCCATAGAGTCACTAATTAGCCCCTGTGTAAATCAGATTCAGACTCCATGGTCCAGGGACCAGGAGGATCAAGGATACCAGAAACAAGCATGGTCAGTAGGGGCTATCCCCGCTAAAGTAGCCTGGACCTCAAGCCTGGAGCCCCCAGGTTTTGCTCAGCCAATGCCCATCCACCTCCTGTAGGAAGCTGGCCATGCTACCATCTCTGCCTTAAGAGTGACATCGACAGCCACCCTCCGTCCACAGTAGAGAGAGCAGGTGGCAGAGACACTTCCCTGCACTTCTCTGGAAAGGGCGGGTGGAGAGGGACAGCTGGGCTCTACCCCACATCTCTTTCCTTCCTCCCGGCCATGGCTGAGTTCCCAGGTGGTCACAGCAGCTCCTGGGCTCAGCACCTCAGAACCTCTCCTTGTTCCATCCCCTCTCCCCGCCTGGCCAGGCCAGGTCTACATAGCTGCTTTTGCCTCCACAGCTGTGCCGGAAACACAAGGTGGGCATCCTGTACTGCAAAGCTGGCCAGAGCTCCGAGGAGGAGATGTACAACAACGAGGAGGCTGGGCCAGCCTTCGAGGAGTTCCTCGCCCTCCTGGGCGAGAAGGTCTGCCTGAAGGGCTTCACCAAGTACGCCGCCCAGCTGGACGTGAAGAGTAAGTGATGTCCGCGTAGATCCGATGGGAAGGAGTTACAGGGACTGGTGCAGCCAAGGCAAGGACATGGGATATGGGACATCTCAGGTGCCACTGGCGGGAGCACAAATAGTGCAACCACTTGGGAAGGCAGTGTACTGTATTCTAGTAAAGTCTGAAGACATCCTGTTGTATGGATCAGTGGTTGCTATCTTAGCATGTGCTCTACAGGCTCTGGACGTGGCCTCAGGAGATGTGGGGCCTGGATTGCGCCTTGCGGAATCCTAGGATAGTCACAAGCAGAGCCGCACCGGCCTGGAGGAGGGCCGCCTGCCCCGTGTCGCACTAGCAGCAGGTCTCAGGAGAGCAGGCACCAAAGGTGCCTTTCATGTGCCAGTTAGTTAAAACGCATAACAGCATATTGTCTGGGAATTTGTTCTTAAATAGCAGAACTCTAAGGAAACACAAGGGAATGAGAGATGCCACGTCCCAGCCAGTGGGCAGCTCTGCGAAGAGCAGGTGGATGTGACTGGAAGATGGTGCTCATAGTAGAGGGTTGGTGGCCTTCTCTCTGCACAGATGCATGTGCACATGGGAATGCATCTGATGTGCAGGAATGAAACGCTTCATGATGAGTGGTTTGGGAACAAGGATGGATGACATTCATGGGTGTCAGAGTTTCCTGGGAAATGGAGTGCCATTGTCCTGAGGGGTGGGCTGTCAATGGGTTAGTGGCTCAGGCTGGAAGTCAGAAAGCCCCAGGATGAGCCAGGAGTGGTGGCACATGTCTGGAGTCCCAGAGGTTTGGGAGGCTGAGTCAGGAGGATCAAAAGTTCAAGGGCAGCCTCAGCACTTTAGCAAGACCCTAAGTAACTTAGCAAGACCCTGTCTAAAAATAAAAAATAAAGGGGCTGGGGATGTGGCTCAGTGGTTAAGCACCCACGGGTTCAATCCCCAGCACCAAAAAGAAAGAAAGAAAAAGCCCCAGATTGCCTGAATCACTTGTTCTCCCCCACACCGCCCCAAGCCTCAGTTTGCTCAACTGGAAAATGGAGGCCCGGGTCAGGAGATCAGTCTGGGAAAGCTAAATAAAATATTAGCCAGCACATGTGGCTGTCATTATCCCTTCACCTGCACCAAAGGAGGCCATAGGAATAAGCATACTGTAGTGTCATTTGCTGCTTTTGTGGTCTTTGGGCCAGTTGGCTTTGCTTCCTCATCTGCAGAGCAAGGGTAATAGTTGCACTTACCTTAGGGGCATGACAAGGGGTAAATGTGACAAGCAGGTGTTCTCAGAGAACCCCAGAAAGCATAGTATCCCAGGGCAGAATCTCCCTCACTAAAAGCAGGGATGCCCCTAACTTGAGGAGCTACTTGGAAGTTGCCTGGCTCTGGCATTGGTCAGCTGTGACTTTGGTGTCCCCATCTGACATTAAGAGGTAGCATAGGATGCTGATTAAAAAAACAGATCGAGAGGCCTAGAGGTCTGGCGCAGCCGCACACACCTGTAATCCTAGAGGCCTGGCGCAGCGGCACACACCTATAATCCCAGCAGCTTGGGAGACTAAGAAAAGAGGTTTGAAAATTTGAGACCAGCTTCAGCAACTTAGTGAGGCCCTATCTCAAAAAATGGGGAGGCAGTGTTGGGGATATGGCTGAGTTGTAGGGTACTTCTGGGTTCAATCCTCAGTACTAAAAATGGAGAAAAAAAAAAAAAAAGCTCTAGAGGGGCTGGGTTTATAGTTCAGTGATAGAGCACTTGTCTGGCAGGCACAGGTCTTGGGTTCCATCCCCAGCACTGGGAAAAAGCAAAACAAAACCGTATACCAGGCGTGGTTGTGCAGGATGTAGACCCAACTACTGGGGAGGCTGAAATAGGAGCCCCGATGAGTACGAGGAGTTCAGTACCAGCCTGGGCAATAGTAAGACCCATCTCAAAAAGAAAAAAAAATCAGATCTGGAGTCAGCTAACCTGAATTCTGATCCAGACTCCACCACTCATTGCAGTGTGACCTCTTTGTGCCTCAGTTTCCCCCTGTGAAACATGGGGTCAATAACCAGGTATGCCTCTCCCCAATCATAACCCCCCCTCCTGTTAGAGATAACCAATATCCTGACTCGCGTGATAATCATTTCTTGCTTTCCTTAGCTTTGCTCCTTTTGTATGCATCCCTAAACAATATAACTTGTCTGGCCTGCTGTTGCATGGAACCATGAACAGAACCATAATGTGTGTTCCTTTGTGTCTGGTGTTTCTCACGCAATCTTATACTCATAGGATTTCACCCATGTTGCACCTGTGCCTTGTTCTTTTTCCTGGCTGTATATTTTTCCACAGTATATATAAACCACAGTGTGTTGATCCATTCTTTTTGACTGATGTTTAAAGATTCTTGTACCCACATCAAAGGGAATGTGTGCCTAAATGCTCAAAGCTCTGTCCTAGGAGAGACAAAGCTCTGGGCTGTCAGTTAAGCCTACCATCAGGTTTAAGAGAAATTGCTAAAAGGTTTTCCAGTATGGTTGCACCAATTTATACACCTAACCTGCCACACCAAGGGTTCCAGTTTGTCCACATCCTCACCAACCCTTGGTATTGTCAGACTTTTTAATTTCCATCAGTCTGGTGGGTGTATAGCGGGAGGTTTCCTTTTTATTTTAATTTATTTTAAAGAATGGATTTAAGTAAAAGCATCAAGTTAAAAACTAGCACAGATGGTACGTGGGATATGGCAAAAACCCAGAGGCTTTGGAAATGTGGTACTAACTCATGTTTCTGTCCCAGCCGACTCCACGGGAACCCACTCCCTCTACACGACGTACCAGGACTACGAGATCATGTTCCACGTCTCTACCCTGCTCCCTTACACCCCCAACAACAGGCAGCAGGTCAGTATTTCCATTTGGTGAACAGTTGGGTTCAGGGCATTCTCCCTGCCGGGGACCACTGGCTGGCTTCCCACCCAGCACTGGCTCTCCTGGGGCCATCAGAGGGAGGCCATTGGCCTCAGAGCCCCTCAGTCTCATGGTCACTTCATCTGGGAGCTACAGGCTAAGCCAGGTGTGAAGTCTGGTTGACACCAGTTCTTCTGCTGTTCCTGGCTTCCCTGCCTGCTTCTACCTATCCCCACTCCTCCAGGGTCTCTTGAGTTATCACTGGCCTCATGAGAAAAAAGAGCAAATTAGCATTATTTTTCCTGCCAACTCAAACCAAACTGGCATAAGAACAAAAAGTGGGACTTACTGGGTTATGTAACTGAGGGAGAAGGCTGGCTTTACATATTGCTGAATCCAGGGGCTCAGAGAGTCTTAGGAATCCTCTCATTTCTCACCCCTGCTTTTCTTTGTAGTGACTTTATTCATGAATTTTCCTGAGTAGTGGCAAAGATGCCCCCTAGCAGCCCTAGCTCTATCCCATCTTCTTAGCCATGCCACAGGAAAGAGATTTGTTCCTTCCAGTTGTCCCAGGAACATTTCAGGGCTGAATCTCGCTAAACCATTCACCTGCCCAGGCTCTGGGCCTGTGATGGGGATGGAATGAACCAACAGGCCAAGCCCGAGGTGCCCGTCCTGGAGAGTGGGTGGGGTCCGCTCAACCTGAGACCAGGCAGAGGTCAGCTGACTTCCCAGAGGGAATGGGTGACTAAAGGGAGAAGAAGGGGTACCAGGTGGGCACCGACAGCAGACACCAACTGCCAGGAGGCCACCAGTGCTGCCAGCTCCTCTCCTGGACACACCACGTGGACTGCGCCTGGGGAGCAAATTTCTAATTTCTAGTGAACAGAAGCCCCACAGAGTGCTGAGAACTTAGAAAATGTGCATTTTTTTCCTGATGGTACAAGTGACATCATAGGTTTTCCAGACCAGAAGTGGTCACGTATCATTGACTGCGAGATTACCTTAACTGTAAAGAGCATTTGTCTTGCAATTAGACCTTAGTTTTGTCTTTGACACTTGCTAGTTGTGCATGACCTTGGTAAGTGATGTCTTCTTTCTGAGCCTT
This sequence comes from Urocitellus parryii, assembly GCF_045843805.1. NCBI lineage: Eukaryota > Metazoa > Chordata > Mammalia > Rodentia > Sciuridae > Urocitellus > Urocitellus parryii. The sequence goes on along the minus strand of NC_135545.1, from coordinate 14,663,814 downwards.
GGTCCCTCCTGTGTCAAATGGTCTGAGCGGTGGCACCATGTCTTGTGGTCCTTGAGAAAGGGCCAGCCCAGGGAGGGTAGTGCCTGCTCCCGGGTCTCTGGGGACCTAGTGGGGAAAGCTTGACTGGTAGAGTTCAACAGCAGTGGATGGAATTCTGGCTCTCGCTCTCCATCGTTGGGTGACATAGGACAAGTCACTTAACCTTGTGAGCCTGTTTTTTCATCAGTAAAGGAGGGTGAACGAGGGCTGGGGATGTGGCTCAAGCGGTAGCGCGCTCGCTTGGCATGCGTGCGGCCCAGGTTCGATCCTCAGCACCACATACCAACAAAGATGTTGTGTTCGCCGAAAACTAAAAGAAAATAAATAAATATTTAAAAATTCTCTCTCAAAAAAAAAAAAAAAAAGGAGGGTGAACGATGGTCCTCTGAGCAGGACAGGGACAGGACCTGATTCAGGTGCTCACAGGCTCCCTCTTGCTGCATGTGGGAACCAGCCACGGGTGCAGCAGGAACAGGGAGCTCCTGTGATGGTCCGGGCAGGACCCCTTGATCCAGCCGGTGACGTTTCCTTTCTCCCTTCCGATGCCTGTTTACCAGCTGCTGAGGAAGAGGCACATAGGGAACGACATTGTGACGATCATCTTCCAGGAGCCTGGAGCACTACCTTTCACCCCCAAGAACATCCGCTCACACTTCCAGCATGTCTTCATCATCGTCCGCGTCCACAACCCCTGTACGGAGAATGTCTGCTACAGGTACGTGCCACCGTCCCCGCTGTCCACGCCCACTGAACACTGGGGCTAGTCACCAGCAGCAGGCGGCACGCAGAGAGGGTGGACAGCCCGGCCAGGCCAGCCATCTCCTGTGCTGCTTGGTAGCTGCCCAGTAGGGGCTCTGTCCACCTTCCCACACCACCTCAGAGGATTCTGGCCCCCAGGGGTACGATCCGCAGTTCCGATGAAGAAGCCAGCAGGGATTACACCTGACCTCTGCCATATGTAGAGGTACAGCATATCTCCAGAGACCTGGGATCTTTTGCTGCAGATGACAGAAAACCCACTTGGCCTGGCTGAGCACAAAGAAGCAGTTGTGTGTGTTGGCTCTAAAAATGATGCGGGGAAGCCCAGCTGGGCATTGCACCTCCTGCGCGGCATCTTTGCTCTGGCTGCTCTCAGCTCGGCACCCCCCAGCTGCAGGTCTGGCAGCAAGAGCTCTTCCTTTTCAGGAGTGGAGCAGAAGCCCCATAATGAAGGCCACTGACCTGTCTGGAGACAGGCGTCTTTCCTAGAGCCAAATGGTCAACCAGGCCGGGCACCAGGCTGCAAGAACAGAGGCCCAGGAATGATGGCCTAATGGAAAATCTGGGGACAGAAGGAAGGGGACAGGGCAGGCTGACCCCTACAAAGGTAGTTGCCACTTGGGCGGTAGAGTTGAGGGGTTTAAATCACAAATGGACAGGTAGGCCTCAAACCTATTCTATGTCCTTGTTCTGTGTCCTCCATGGCACCAGTGCCCTCGGGGAGTGAACAGGAGGGCAGCTGTGGTCCTTGGAAAACATGCACTCAGTAACCAGGCCCAAGCTGTCAGCGTGAGCCTGGGAGACTTGGAACAGGGCAAGGTGTGCTACTTGCCATTTTTTGAGAGTGATTTCAAATTTAAAAGATGCAAGAGGGTGTGCAGATAACAGTCTCCCATTCAACCCGTTCCCTGCACAGAGGTGGCCAGGTGAGCCCCCGCTTGGGTCTCCTGATGCTTCACGCACACAGCAAATAAATGTAAATTTCTTTTCCACCTTTTAAACATAATTGGAAGCAGGCTGTGCACACTGCTCCATGTCCTGTCTTTTTTTTTAACCCAACATCTTTGAGCTCTTACTCCTTCATGATGCTGAACATCCCATTGCATGGACGCACTGTCCGTTGACGGGCACTGGGGTTGCTTCCTGGCGCCAGCAGTTGTTTCTGCACCTGTTGCACCCATAACCAAGTGTGCAGCTGCAGGATAAACTCCTAAAATGGAAGTGCTGGGTCTCGGGTGTGTGCACATGTGCACTGATAGTCTTGGTGCAATCACCAGAATTTACCAGTTTCTTTTGTGAACTGGGCATGCCTGTGTGCCTGGCTCATTGATGAGAACGACTGCTGGGTGTGCTGCCCAGTGGCTGCTGGGAGCCAACACGCTGTGTGGCAGGGCCACCTAACTAGGACATCTGAGGCCTGAAATTTCCTCTCTCCCAGTTCATTTGTTCCCAGGACGTACAACAACAGCCGCAGAGCACCATCACCTTGGGTTCTGCGTGCAGCAGAGGTCAGGTGGATGATGCCAGGGTTTAGAGGTATTATTGTGCTAGTTAGCTAAGAGGTGGCCCCGGTGAGGGGAGATAGGAGAGGATCACACACAGAGGAGGCAGCCTTGTGCATCAGAGATGGTGATTAGCTTGGTCTGGTGGCCCTTCTCCCCTTCTCCCTTCCTCCCCACTCTGCCCTCCCTCCTTCCTGGCTTCTCCCAGTCACCTGTCCCCCACCTCGCGTGTCTTCAGGCCAGCCTCTGCTCATTTCCAGCTGACTTCTATCTGTTGCACAAAGGTTTCTTTCTTTCTTTCTTTTTAACTTACTTGAAAATATTTTTATTAGGGCCTGGGGTGTAGCTCAAGAGTAGAGCACTTGCCTAGCACACACAAAGCCCTGGGTTCCACCCCCAGCCCTTAAAAAAAAAAAAAAAAAAAAGCATTTATTATGTAATATTTTAAACATTCTGAAAAGTGCAGAAAATAATGTTCCATGTGCCCACCACCAGATTTAACAGATGTTAACATTTTGCCTTAATTTGTTTCATCTCTCCCTCTTCTTTATTTTTAAAGAAAGAAGCTGTTAAGATACAGCCAAAGCTGCCCCTCCCGGAGCCTGTGTCTCCCCTGTGGGAGGGAGCCTGGGGCACCAGCCTGACCTGCCCTCTGCCCTCTCCGCCCCGCCTCCCCCTTCATGCAATTCCTGGTTGTCCTTCAAGACTCCGCCATACACACCTCTGCCACCCTCCAGTGGGTGCTGCCCACTCTGTACTCTTGCCAGACATGTTTCTACAACAGCACTTGTCACAGCATAAAAACAACTGATGTGGCTCCTGCCTCCCTCCAAAATAACCCATGACATATTTACCTTCCTGTACCTATCATGACATGGCACTTAGCACACAGTAGACCCCAGAGGGCTGGCTAGATTAATGTCTGGCTCAGTCATTGAAGTGACTGGGTGCAGTGGCACACACCTGTAATCTCAGTGACTAGGGAAGCCGAGGCAGGAGAATCACAACTTCTAGGCCAGTCTCAGCAACTTAGTGAGACCCTGTTTCAGAATTAAATGAAAGAGTTGGGGATATGGCTCAGTGGCTGAATGTCCTGAGTTCAGGACATTCAGAGATAGATAGATATATAGATAGATAATTTCTTTTCATGTATATATTTTTTGGTATTCCTAGTACCAAAAAAAAAATCACGGTGAATGTTCTAGAAATACTTGCTGAGCTGTAGGGATCGGGCAGCCTGGTGGTCCCACCATCTCCCGATCTTGTGATGAGTTGTTACCCTTTCTTTCAAGTGTGCTGTTGCTGAGTGGCACTCGCTTCTTGCCTGCACCCTGTGGAGTGTAAATAGCCCTGTCCCTCTGCTGGAAAGCGAGGGACCAGCCATTCTGGCTGTCCAGAAACCTTCAACAGCTACAGTTTCACAATTCTTAAAATCGTGAATCAGGACTATGAGAAAAGCCAGAATCTGTCACTAAGCAGCCAAGTGCCGAATGAAGCTGCAAAGCTCTTCCCATCTGTGAATCACAATTAGACCACACCATGGACTAGACTCGAGGGATTAGCAGGGTCAAGGGATTGGCAAATTCGGTCGGCTCATCCATCCCCTGGCCTGGTGGCAAGTTCATGCCCACAAAAGTTCTCACAGAGGAAGGCCTGCCTGGTTTGCATGGCCTTTGAAGAACATGTGCACCGGTAAAGGTCATTTTCAGGAAACATTGAGCGCACACCGCTCCACATTGGGAGAGATCTTTTTCTTCTCTGTCTGTACAAGTCTCAGTTATTATGTTAAAATATCAAGCACCTGTACTGGTGCTAGTTAATATGCTAAGTCCAGGGTGGTACCTGCCCATGTACTCCTAGAGTACAAAGGGACACCAGTAAGCAGTGGAGGTAGAGAGCCAGGGCATTGGCTAATCTGCCAGGGTCAAGCAGTGGCAAGTGTGTAGTCTCTCACTCTCGCTTTTGCGCTCTAGTGTATGTGTGTGTGTGTGTGTGTGTGTGTGTGTGTGTGTGTGTCTGTCTGTCTGTCTGCCTGCCTGCCTGCCTGCCTGTCTGTCTTTTTTTTTTTTTTTTTTTTTAAGCAGGCTGGAGATCAATCCCAGGGCCTTTACATGCCAGATAAGTGTTCTACTAGCCCTTTTTATTTTGAGACAGGATCTCACTAAGTTGTACTGGTTATCCTTGAACTTGAGATCTTCCTGCCTCAGCCTCCTGAGTAGCTGGGGTCACGGGTGTGCACCACCACACTCAGCTCTGTGGTTGCGTCTTTGCGGGCCTCCTGCACTTGTTCTGTTCTACGTGAGGCAGTCACAGTGATCTTTGCAGGTCACCAGCCTGTTATCATAATTGGCCAGCACCTGCATCCAGCAGGGATCCCACAAGAAGCAGAGGCACCCCCTACCCCCTGACCCCACCTTCAGGAATTTAGGTGAAAGAAATTCGTGAACAGATAACAGAAGTGTGGGTGGGTTAGGGGAATCACTGTGGGAAGGGGAGGCTTCCTGGAACAAGCAACATCCGGGAGCCATTACCCTACCTCCCAGGCTTGATGAGGATGACAGAAGTTTCTGGAAGCTGGTAAGAGCTGTGGCTGTAGGAAAGGGTCCTTTATGTAAGGGAAATGCATCTTTGACTGATTTCTCATTATGCAGACATGGTAGGATGTCTTACACAAATTGAGGTGGCTGTGATGTCACAGGCCATATCATCTTTGTGTGTGTGTTCTCTCTAAATTTTTATTGGACATCATAATTACTCATAACAGTGGGATTTGCCGTGCCATATTTGTACATGCACATAGCTGGGAAGTACAGTTTTATGGGGCTGCCATCATGTGTGGCCCCTCATTGCCCCAGATGTCATGACGTGGTACGTGGCTGTACTCCAACCTCTCCTCCACCTTCCCATCTCCTGCATTGGCCAAGCTCAGTTAGAAACCAGAGGTCAGGGGAAACCAGGAGATGCACACTTTAAACATCTTCCTTCCAGAGCAGGGCAGATGGAAAGTGGGACACACCACCAGGGCCCCGTGTGGTCCGGCCCCTGGTGACCTTCCCAGCCTCCTCCTCCTCGCTGTCTAGGCTCTGACCCCCTCGGGCTCATTCCACCCTTTATGTGCCCTTTCCTACCCAGTCGCAGCACATGCCCTGCCCTCTGTTGGCAGCCCTCAGCTTGTCACTTTCTCAGAAAAGCCTTCCCAGAATCCCCCCCTGTCCAAATCAGGTACTTCTGTTCTGTCGTGGTAAACTTCCTTTGTATAAGTTCGTGTATGTGCTTGGTTAATATGTTTCTCCTCCTAAAGTTAAAGCTCTGGGAAGGCAGGAACACTGCATCCCCAGCACCCAACAGAGAGGCATCCAGAAAGCACTCGTCAGACAGATGGATGCACATTGCACTGTCCCAGTGCCGAGGGCAGGGGACAGGGAATTAGCCAAACCTGAATAAGCATTACATCGTGTTTGGTTTGCATGGAATGTTTTCCAGTCTATAATCCCTTTATTTAAAAAGTATCCTAAGGAGGAAGAGTAGGAACTTAGTACCCACAAACTGAGGCATCCATAGAGGACAAAACTAATGCATGTTGTACTTTAAGGAAAACTTAATTAACTCATCACTTGTTCCCTTCTATCAGCTCCTGTCACTGTATATGAGAGCCACCTCCCTCACATGAAGACCCTGGCAGATGCCTTGACCTTTCTGCTGACTTTTAGAAATTGTCTACCCACAGACCGCTGAGGATTAACTCCATTTAATCACTAGAATGTCACATCCAAGATATTCATTAAGTCTCTAAACTTGACTCTGAACAAATCTCCCCCTGCTCCCAGCTGAGGGCCACTTCCACCTGGGGAGCCTGGCTGGTCCCTGTTTCTCCACTCTGTCCTTAATCCCTGCCAACCTCTGCATACCCTTGAGGTCTTACAGGCAGGAGATGACCACGGTTTCCTCCCCCCTGTTGTGGCAGCCTGGAGGCCCCTACCTGGGGCCCTGGTGAGGAAAGAATGGGCCTCTCCTCCAGCCCTGTCTCCAGGTTTCCTCCCCGTCTCTGTGATTAGCATAGTGGGTGATGGGGATCAAGAGTTTTGGTGAGCAGGTTTTTAGATCATTTCCCAAGTTGCTATCTGACTTCTATCACAACGGCATCTCTGTCAAAACCAAAGAAGAGACTGTAACTTACTGTTACAGTCAATTTTCAAAATAACCTTTGTTGAGATGGTTTACAGATTATACTAGTGTGACACGAGTGTTTAAAAGAACCAAGTCACATAAATATTCCGTATCGGTCAGCTGCTGTACAGTGAGCCTGGGTACCCACCCACCCTGCAACTCCGCAGCTCCGCAGCTCCAACCATTTCTTTTTGGCTCGTGCACTTGCAGCTCAGTTTGGATCTGACTGGACTTGGCTCCAGGTTGGCCCCAGGTCTTCCTCTCCTTCTGAGACCAATAGGCTGGCTGGGGGCTATCTATCTTGTGGCAATGGCAGGAGCACAGGATGGTAGCTTCTCCCCTGACCCCACACACAGTTCAAGCCTTTTTTTTTTTTTAGTTCTCGGCAGACACACCATCTCTTTTTTTTTTTTTTTTTTTTTTTAAGAGAGAGAGAGAGAGAATTTCAGCATTTATTTTTTAGTTCTCGGCGGACACAACATCTTTGTTGGTATGTGGTGCTGAGGATCGAACCCGGGCCGCACGCATGCCAGGCGAGCGCGATACCGCTGAGCCACATCCCCAGCCCAGTTCAAGCCTTTTTTGAAAGCCATTGACTAAATCAGGTCACATGCCCAGGCCGAGAATGGGGGTGGAGGGGTGGGCATTTCCTTCTTGAAAAGGTGGAGAGGATGAAAAGAATTTTATTCCAAACTTCAGTTTATATGCATATGAAACAAATATACAGTTTATATGTATATAAAACAAATATAACTGAACTTGAATAGTTCTTGTGAAACCGTCCTTCAGTCTTGGTAGATGTTCAAACGCATACTATATCAACAGTAAAAATGTATGTATGGGCCTAAGACATGTCTTTAAGTTTCTAATCTATTAATTAGATACTGACTTCTCTTCATAAGAAGGAAACTCCTATTTTTTTATTTTTTTATCATATATTTTCTTTCTAAAGACAGTCTTAGTGCTTTCCTTTCCACATCTAAATGATTTCTTCCTCCCCAGCATGGCTGTGACCCGATCCAAAGATGCTCCTCCTTTCGGCCCCCCCATCCCCAGTGGAACCACATTCCGCAAATCTGACGTTTTCAGAGACTTCTTGCTGGCCAAGGTGATTAATGCTGAGAACGCTGCCCACAAGTCCGACAAGTTCCACACCATGGCCACCAGGACCCGCCAGGAGTACCTCAAGGACCTGGCTGAAAACTGTGTCTCCAACACACCCATCGACTCCACCGGCAAGTTCAACCTCATCTCCCTGACCTCCAAGAAGAAGGAGAAGACGAAGGCGCGGGCAGGCGCCGAGCAGCACAGTGCGGGGGCTATCGCCTGGCGGGTGGCAGCTCAGGACTTTGCCCAGGGGGTGGAAATCGACTGCATTTTGGGAATTTCCAATGAGTTTGTGGTGCTCCTGGACCTTCGCACTAAGGAGGTGGTGTTCAACTGCTACTGCGGGGATGTCATTGGCTGGACCCCGGATGCCTCAACACTGAAAATCTTCTATGGCCGAGGAGACCACATCTTCGTCCAGTCCACAGAGGGCTCTGTGGAGGACATAAGGGAAATCGTCCAGAGGCTGAAGGTAAGAGGGGGCTGAGCAGTGGCGTGTTGCTGGCATGTGTCGTGTGGCTGGCAGAGGCCTCGGGAACCCCTGAAACACTTTTCCTCTCCCAGTCAGTCAGGCTGATGTGAATCGGCCCTGGGAGCACCAGAATTGTCACTTACACACTGTGGATCTGGTGGGTCCTGCAGCCCAGCTTCTTCATGGGGAAAGTTTGGGCCAGGGATTTGAGGCTTTCTATGCCGTCGTCACCTTGGAAAAACAAAAGGCATACTCATTAACCCTAGGAGTTGATGGAAAAATATAAGTTGAAGCTTATGTCAAAGATGCAAAAAAAAAAAGCAAGTGGGGCTGTGATGTAGCTCCGAGGTAGAGCACTCGACGACAGGCCCTGGGTTTGAGCCCCAGGCATCGTCAAAAAAATAAAACAAAGACTAAAAACCTTACTCCCGCTCTCTTGGTGGGAATCTCAGTCTCAGACCATTGGCCACAGCCAGAGTGGCAATGAGTTAGTACCCAGCTGGCAGTGGCTGCCTGAAGCTCTGTGCCAAGAAGTACTCAGAAAGAAGGTCCACTGTGGGTCCCGCGGCAGTTACCCCAATGCAGGTGTGACAGAGTGGCGAGTCAGGTGAGCTGAAGCTAGAGAGCAGCATGCACAGCAGCTAGGAGCACAGGTTCTAGAGTTCGAAGGCCTGGCTCCAAGTCCTGGTGTTGTCACCTTTCCAGCAGTGTGACCTCCAGTGAGGTACTTAACCTCTGTATGCTTCAGTTTCCCTAACTGAAAAATGGGACTGAGAATCACCTGTATTGAGTGGATGAGTTCTGTTGCCCAAACTTGCCTGACTTGGTGGCAGGGACCTCCCGTGCCACTGTGACTTGTGGCTGAACTCACCTTTCTAGGCCTTTGCATTCCCGTTATGTTCAGGTTAGATTGATGAGCCCTGCTCACAGCTCCCTGACCTCACAGTTCACACTGCTTCATAGGAAATAACAGTTGGTGTTTAGATTTCCCCCATTAGGAGGTGAGTCTGGGCACTGAGGCCTCTGTCTCTTTGCCCACTTGCTGGTCTCACGTGCTTAAACTAGGACTGGCACATAGTAGGTGTTCAATAAACACAGAGTAGTGGTTGGTCAGTTGGAGGAGTTTTTTGAACGTTTTCTCTGTATTGTGTTCTACATGCAAATGTCACATAATCTTGACACACACCCTCCAAGTGTAGGTCCTGTTTTGTCCCCTCTTGATAATTGTGGAAACTAGGCACAGGAAGGTCTTGATACTCACATGAGATCCTACAGCCAGTAGGTGGCAGAACTGGAATCTAAATCCAGGTCTCTCTGCCTCTAAAACCTACTTCTGCACAAACTCATGGCTGCCCTCTGTCTGCTTCCTCGGCGTCTCCAGTGGGCCAAGAACCCCTGAAACAGCATGGCTGAGAGCAAACTGGTGTCCCTCCCACCCTCTGGGTTTCCCTATCACAGTAAAGGACAAGTCCATCCTTCTGTTTGCTGAGGTCAAAATCTCGACATCAGCCTGGCTCCTCTCTGACCCACACCCTCACAGCCTGTCGCGCTCCCCGCCGCAGCCTGCACCCAGCCCAGCCAGTCTCCTGGGTGGTTGAGGCCGTCTCCTGCTGTGTTTCCCTGTATCTGTTGGCAGTGTGGGTGTTGGAGGGATCCAGTCACTTCTGTGCTCCAAACCCTCAGCTCCCTCTTGCTAAACGGCAAAGTCCTTACACTGACCCATGAGGCTCCTTGTGCTCAGCTCCCTGCTGACTCCTCTGGCGTCCGCCCCCATCACTCTCCACCCAGCCACACAGACCTGTGCTATTTCTCAAATGTGCTGGGCAAGTGTCCCACCTTGGGACCTTTGTACTGCCCACAGCCCCTCACTGGAACACTTTGCTCCATACATACCCCTGTGGCTCACTCCCTGCTTATGGTCAGGTGTCACTAAAGGCTCATTGTCTTAAGAATGCAGACCCCCTTCCCAACTTGGCCCAGAGGGTGTGGCCATCCGCTCTGCCTGCCTCTCTGCCACTGGACGTGGACTTCCGTATTCTCCGTTCACTGCTGTGTCCTTGGTGCCCAGGCCAGCATCTGGTACACGGAGACATGGACTCGGGCCATCCTAGTAACAGGATTAGGCAGTGCTCATGAAGGACCCCCTGTGTGTCACACTTACTCAGCCCTGTATGTGGCCATGCCTTTTGCTTAGTCAGCTATTTTGCTGCTGTGACTTAAAGACCCAACCAGAATAACAGAAGAGAAGGAAAAATTTATTTGAGGGCTTCTGGTTTTAGAGGTCTTAATCCATAGAAGGCCAGCTCCATTCCTCAGGGCTTGAGGTGAGACAGAACATCATGGCGGAAGAGTGTGGTGGAAGGAAGCATCAGAAAGCAGAGAGAGAGAGGTCTCCACCTGCCACATACAAATGTGTACCCCAAAGCCATGGCCCTCAATGAACAAGTTCCTCCAGCCATGTCTCTCCTGCCTCCAGTTACTTCCAGGTTTCTGTTCTCACGACTAAAAGACTCGGGGTCACTCCAGTTGATCTGGGCTGACTGGGCTACGCAAAATAACCACACAAGAGACACAATACCTTTTTTCTTTGGGGTCACTGTGATGGCTCCTCTGACCTTAAGGGTCTTCAGGAAGAGAGAGGAGAGCACACGCTGACCCCTTTCATTGAGGAGAAGCTATTCACATGAGGCAAGGGGTCAGTTTCAGGGGGCTGAGTCTATCTTCATGATGTCCACTGTCAGCAGGTTGACTGTCACCTGGGTAGGCCACACCCAAGGGCACAGTAAGAGAAGGGGACACACACAAGGCACTTCCATGGAAGATTCTATCCTAAACAGGGCGAGGGGTTATATTACAAAGGAACAGGTGAGCATAGCTTCACCCATGGGGCTGTAGCAAGACACACCCATTTCTGTGACTGAGCGCCTCAGCACCCAGCTGGGGAGTGTAACTCAGTCACCCGTAAGGTTGGCCTCCCACACTTTACTGAGATGTGACACACTGACACCCCGGTTTGAAGTTCAGGTCTTGGGCCTTGTTTGGTCAGGCAGAAGGCTGGGAGCATCCCCCAGCCACTAGAGAACAGTTGTAAAGGATAGTTGTCTTAGTACCTTTGGTCTGCTTTAACAAAAGACCTTAGACTGGATGTGTAAAAGACAGGAATTTACTTCTCACACTTTGGAGGCTGGAGAGACCCAAATCAAGGCGCTAACAGGTTTGATTCTGGTGAGAGCCAATCTCTTTCACAAATGGTACCCTCTTGGGCCTCTCTTATAAGGGCATCCATGTGGCTTATATTAGTAGGATAAGAAAGAATAAAATGCATCAAAGTATGACCTGGATGTGTTGCTCAATGGTGTGGCGCTTACCAGGCATCCGAGAGGCTGTGGGTTCTATTCCTGGCACCATGAGCAAAAATAAATACTATTTTGTGAGGCATGGTCATACATAAGTCTACTACTTTCCAAATTCTCACTATGTAAATCAGGACCTAAATAGATTTGGTGACACTTTCAGGTGAATCCGTTGCCACCCAGACTCCTCTTATTATCCACACTCAAGAAAGTGATCAAAAAAATAATAATAATATGATCAATGAAATTTTTTTTAAAAAAGAATGTGATCATTTTGGATTGCAAGAAATATTTGTGTCTGGACATGTATAAAAAAAAAATGAATGTACAGAGTATTTTGTGACATAGAAGGATCTCAAGTGGTAGTTAGCAGGGTGTGAAAGCCAGCACTCTAATACCTACATTAAATAGCATGATCTCTAGCCAGGCAGTGGCTTCTCACGGGAAATCTGAACCACTACCTGTTCACTTTCCATAATGTAATTTTAGGAGAGGGCAGGCTGATCTTGATAGAATTTGCTTAATAGCAGTAGCTTCTGAAGTTCATCTTTTTGTATTCCAAGAAAAGGAGGGAGCCGTTAATGGTGCACAGAGGGCCTCGGGCTCTGTTCAGCAGGGTCTCCTGTCTGGCCTTCACAGGTGTCATGGGGAATCTCGACTCAAGTGAAACAGAGAGTGATTGGAGGTGAGACCCTGTGTGGTCTGGTGATAATCACAAAGTACAAGAATATGATGTGAGCACCCGAGCTAGAAAAGGTCCCCATGTGGCAGGTCTGTTGCTTCTCCCGCTTCGGGTAGGATCTTTGCATCAGTCAGGATGTGACACTAGTGGCTTTAAAGAACAAAGGGCTGGGGCTGGGGCTGTAGCTCAGTGATAAAGCATCTGCCTGGCATGTGTGAGGCACTGGGTTCCATCCTCAGCACCACATAAAAATAAAGATATTGTGTGTCCATCTACAACTAAAAAGAATATTTTTAAAAAAGAACAAAGGTTTATTTCTTGCTCATACTACAAGTCCATCCTGGATTTGGCTGGGGGCTCTGCTCCACATTATTCCCATACTGGGACCCCACCTCCCAGAGAGCCACTACCCTCTAGAATCTTACTGGTCTCTGTTGCAGAGGCAAAGGACCTGTTCAGGGGCTCACACTGAGGGAAAAAAGCCCCACCCCAAGCACATGTCCATTCTACCCACAGCTCACCCACCTGACCACAGTGGCCAAGAGGTACAGTCTCACCACACAGGAAGGAGAGAGGTGGGGACATTGGCGAACACAGCAAAACACTGCTCTGTCCATGAGGTGATAAGGCACAGAGTAGCACATCCACATCTCCTTCCAGAAACCAGGTACTGGGTGGGAGGATGCTTACCTGGCTCAGTTGATGCTCACCCTCCTGGTGCCCTGGTGTCACGTGGGATGGTTAGACTGGCCTTTCATCTCAAAGGGGAAATAACTGTTAAGACTCAGTCCTGCCTGTTGCCCACAGGTGATGACCAACGGCTGGGAGACGGTGGACATGACCCTGCGGCGGAATGGGCTTGGGCAGCTGGGCTTCCATGTGAAGTACGATGGGACAGTGGCCGAGGTGGAGGACTATGGGTTTGCCTGGCAGGCCGGCCTCCGGCAAGGCAGCCGGCTAGTAGAAATCTGCAAGGTGGCTGTGGTCACACTGACCCACGACCAGATGATTGACCTGCTGCGCACCTCTGTCACCGTGAAGGTTGTCATCATCCCACCTTTCGAGGATGGCACTCCCCGAAGGTAAGGGCAACTCCCAGAGGACTAACGCAAGGCCCAAGGCTTCGGTAGAGAGGAGTAGACAAGTCCTGACTCCTCAGGAAGTGATAATGATGCTGGGTGGAAGTGAATGCTTGTGTGCCCATTATTAGTGTAAATTCTTTGTTTTATTCATATGTAATCTCTGGAGCAGCCCCAGGAAGTCGATGCATTTAATTAATTAAATTAATTAATTGCATTTTCTGGGTGAAGTACACAGTGTGAAAAGCAGCTTGCCCGAGGGCACACTACACTTCATTCATTTGTTCAGCACTTGTTTATTGAGCCCCTACTATGTGCAAGCTCTATTCACAGTACCCAGGATGCAGTGGTGGACACAGTAAAGCACCCACTCCCTTGGATTCAGTGTTCTTTGGGGAAAGGCAGGCAATAAAGAAGTAGATGTGTGGGCTGGGGTTGTAGCTCAGTGTAGAGCGCTTACCTAGCTAGCATGTGTGAGGCACTGGGTTTAATCCTTAGCATCATATATAAATAAATAAAATAAAGGTCTATCGACAACTAAAAAAAATTTTTTTAAAAAGTAGAAGTGTGATACAGGATGGGTAGCAACCAGTTTTAAGAAAGAAAATGGTCAACAGAAGGGCTACAGTATGACAGGATAGCTGTTTGTGGTGGGCAGAGAAGGCTGAGATAGGCTCCATGACCTAGGCAGCCATCTAATGAGGAGGAGCAGGTGGCTGGAGCAGAGTGAGCCAGGGTGAGAGCTGGGAGAAAAGGACAGGTGGCAGGGCAGATTGTGTGGGGTTCATGGCCTCTGGACCCCCTTAGGTTTTATTCTCGGTTCAGTGGGAAGTCAGAGGAGGGTTTGTTTCTTTGATTTGTTCTGTTTTGCAGAGCTGGAATTAAACCAGGGATGCTTTCATGCTGAGCCATATCCCCAGGCCTTAGTTTTGTATTTTGAGACAGGGTCTTGCTAAGTTGCTCAGTGTCTTGCTAATTTGCCCAGGCTGGCCTCAAACTTGCCTCAGCCTCCTGAGTCACTGGGATTATGGGCATGCACCTACTGGATTGAACCAAGGCTTTGCACATGCTAGGCAAGCACTCAAGCATTAAGCTATATCCCCAGCTCTCTTTTTCTTTTTTTTTTTCTTTTTTTTTTTTTTCTTTTTTGTTTTTCTTTTTTGGTACTGGGATTGAACTCAGGGGCACTCAACAGTGGAGCCACATCCCCAGCCCTGTTTCATATTTTATTTAGAGATAGGGTTTCACTGAGTTTCCTAGCACTTCGCCATTGCTGAGGCTGGCTTTGAACTCATGATCCTCCTGCCTCAGCCTGCTGACCACTGGGATTACAGGCGTGCGCCACTGCGCTCGGCCCTAACCCTCATTTTTAAAATGTAGTAAAGGTGTACAGTGGGCCCTCTGCATCTGCTAGTTCCATGTTGGTAGATTCAACAAAATGCAGATCAAAATTTTGTTTATGTAGTATTTGCCTTGTATTAGGTATTATAAGTAATCTAAAGATGATTTAAAGTGCAGAAGTCAGGGCTGGGGACGTAATTAATTCAGCATGCCCAAAGCCCTAGGTTTAATCCCTAATGTGCACACGTGTGCACACTCGCACATACATGCACACAAACCACATTGTGTGTGTGTGTGTGTGTGTGTGTGTGTGTGTGTGTGTGTGTGTGGAGAGAGAGATTAGATGCAAATACTATGCCATTTTACATAAAGAACTTGAGGATGCTCAGATTTTGGTATCCCAGAGGGATCCTGGAACCAGTCTCCAACAGAGACTCAGGGATGACTGTACTAAGCCCCCAGTTTGAACACTCATTAATGTGTGGTCAGTTTTTTGATTGTTTTTATAATCTTTACATCCTTTCCCCTGCCCCACCCCCACCTTATATTATCTAAAACAGTCCAAACCTTGGAATGTATTTTTGCACAATAAGGATCTTTTTAATTACTAAGAAGTTAAAGAGTAATTGCTTAATATCAGCTATCCAATATTTGTTAATTTTCCCTATTGTCATAAATATATAGTTTTATATAAATATTTTTATATGTTGATGGACCTTTCTTTTATTCATGTATTTATATGTGGTGCTGAGAATCGAACCCAGTGCCTCACACATGCTAGGCAAGCGCTCTGCCACTGAGCCACAGCCTCAGTCCAGATATGTTTTTTTAAGTTGTTTTATTGATCAGGATCTTCCTGTTGCACTTGGTTGATATCTCTCTTTTTTTTTTTTTAAAGAGAGAGTGAGAGAGGAGAGAGAATTTTTAATATTTATTTTTTAGTTCTCAGCGGACACAACATCTTTGTTGGTATGTGGTGCTGAGGATCGAACCCGGGCCGCACGCATGCCAGGCGAGCGCGCTACCGCTTGAGCCACATCCCCAGCCCTGATATCTCTCTTAAGGTTCTTTTCTGTAAGCGTCCCTTTTCTGTTTATTTATTTTTGTTTTTTTTTTCTTCAAAGTTTGTATTGGGAAGAAACAAAGTCATTTGTCCTCATAGTTTCCCACTTCTAGGATTTAGCTGGTTGCCTCTCTGTGGTGCCCTTTAACTTGTCCCTTTAGCACAGGTATTTTCTGCAAACTAGAGTTCCAGACAGGGGCACAATCAGGTTTGGGTTAAAAGCCTCTCAGCCGCCATGCTTCCTCAGTGTGTCTCCACCAAAAGGCATTGCAAGTCTTTATCCTTCAGAGAGTGACCCGTGGGTTCCTTCATCCCCCAGCCCTCCACCTCATGGCACAGCAGCCCTTTGTGGTCACTGCCTAGATCCAATACTTCATTACAGGTCATAGAGGAACAGTGTCTCAATTCTGTCATCCTTCCTCATTGATCAGCTGGATTCTCCTAAAAAGAACTTTCCATCAGGAAGCATTTGGTTTGGGCTGGGGATGTGGCTCAAGCGGTAGCGTACTCGCCTGGCATGCGTGCGGCCCGGGTTCGATCCTCAGCATCACATACCAACAAAGATGTTGTGTCCGCCGAGAACTAGAAAATAAATGTTGGAAAATTCTCTCTCTCTCTCTCTTTCTCTCTCTCTCTCTCTTTCTCTCTCTCTCTCTCTCTCTCTCTCTCCTCTCTCACTCTCTCAAAAAAAAAAAAAAAAAAAGGAAGCATTTGGTTAGTGTAAGTTGTACAGGGAAGGCAGGATAAATGCAGTTTTCAGAATGATGAGTTGGTACCCTAGCAACCTCCAGAGGTGACCGACAAGAGAGAGAAAATGAATAGCACTGTGTTCTGAGCTCTGGGAACACAGTGGCCACCCAAGACAGTCGAAGCATTGGTCCTTGTGGAGCTAATGAGTGAGTCAGAATAGACCAACAACAAATAAATAAGATAATTTCAAATAGCAAAAGAAAAGGTGGGCTCTGCAATGAGAATGCTTGGTTTGAATCCCAGCTCTTCCCTTTTTATTATTTTTGTATTTATTTTTTGCAGAGCTAGGGATGGAACCCAGGGCCTCACAAACATGCAGTACAAACGCTCTACTACTGAGCCGCATCCCCAGCTCTCTTCCTCTTATTACCTGTGACCCCTGGGCAAATGGCTTCACCTCCTTGTACCACCTTGTTCATTCATAAAACTGGGAACATAGTAGATCCTTCCCACCAAGGTAGCTGGAAAGCAGGAAGACCCATGAAGCTCCTAGGACAGCACTTGGTCCCTAGGAGGCACTCTGGAGACACTGGCTGTGAGATTCTGGGCCTGAGGAAGAAGAAGGGCACAGGAGCTCTTAGAGGGGCAGCCCAGGGGGAGAACCAAGGCTCTCAGCCTATTGACAGACCAGTGGAGGGCCTGCGTGGCCCAGCAGACTGAGCCAAAAGGGGGACATGAGGTGAGGTGACACTGAGTGCTGTGTTCACACTTATCCTCGGTGGGCTCCCACCAGGACTGATGGGATTCCCACTTTACAGAGGAAATCAAGGCCCAGAGTGGCCAAGTCACTTTTGCAGAGTACACAGCTAGTAAGTAGTGAATTAAAACTCGCATCCTAGTTCACCAGTACTCTCTGGACTCTAAAAGCCATCTAGAGCTCGGGCATGAAAGTCAAGTTCTCAACCTCTAAGTCTACCTGTGAACATGTGCTGGGAAACAGGGCAGGCCCTCAGCCTGACACCAAGGGCACAGCCACCTCTGCCTATACCCTGGGTCCCTCAGCCTCAGGTTCCCATCATGCCCCAGGCATACCCCGCCCCCACCCTCTTCCCATGTCCTTTTCCACTTCTGCACAGAGCCAAGGCTCACCTCTCATTTTTGTTTGCTTGGTACTAGGGATTGAGCTCGGAGATCTTTGCCACTGAGCTCTATCCCCAACCCTTTTTACTTTATTTTTAAATATAGTTTTAGTTGTAGATGGACACACAGTATCTTTATTTATTTTTATGTGGTGCTGAGGATCAAACCAAGTGCCTCACACATGTGAGGCAAGAGCTTTACCACTGAGCTACAGCCCCAGCCCCCTTTTTACTTTTTATTTTGAAAAGTTCTCACTAAGTTGCTGAGGCTGGCCTTGAACTTGCAGTCCTCCTGCTTCAGGCTCCTGAGCCGCTGGGGTTACTCATATGTGCCATCTCACCCATTGTCAGCTCTCCTATCCCACCCTTCCTGTAGGTGGCCAAGTCTAGATGAGATCACCCTGTAGGCCAGTTCCTTGGCAGTCCTTCATGCTCCTCGGGCAAGGACAAGACCCCTCTTCCTCACTCTGCACACACGCACTTCTGTGCACACTGTTGTCAGCTCACCTGTAACTGGCTCTGCAAAGTTTAAGGAACATGAGAGAGGCTGTGGGACATGCAGGAAGGGACAGACAGAAGTGAAAGCAGAAGTCTGCATCCTCTGGCTTTGGGAGACAGGGAGCATGCAGCCAGACTAGATCTTCCCCCTGATGTCTTCAGAGGTAGCCAGCAGGGGGATGGGATCTCCCATTTGCAGGGCTAGTATGATTTGGGCCTGGGCAGTTTTTGTTGTTTTTCAAACACAGAGGAAGCCAGCTGACCTCATTTGCAAAGCTGGTGACCTCAGCTCCCCAACCTTCCAGCCTCCTGCAATCCTGGCTTCTGGCTCAAATGTCACAGTAAGCACATGCAGGATGGGCAGAGGTGTACTTACTGCCACCAGCCAGACGGTATGGCATGCCATGAGACCCCATGCTCCTTAGATGAGGGACCTTGTGCATGCTAAGCAACTGCTCTGCCACCAAGTTTCATCCCCAGCCCAAGGCTGGGAGTTTATGAGTGAGCCCCTGTTTCTGGGCCACACAGCTTGGGAGAGTAGGCAGATTCCTGAGCCGCATAGGGCTGAAGGTGTGGCTCAGTGGTAGAGCACTTGCCTTGCACATGTGAGGCACAGGGTTCAATCCTCAGCACCACATACATACATACATACATACATACATACATACATACATAAATAGAGCTGGGGTTGTAGCCAGTGATAAAGCACTCATGAGTTCAGTCCCCAGTAACCCCCCCACACACACACACACGCACGCACACACACAAAAGTATAGTATCCCTTTCTTTTTACTTCTTGTCTGAATAGGATATTTCTGAAAGAATACTTAAGGAACTGGGATCAGTGGTGCCTCGGTTAGTGAAACTAGGGGACAGGGATGCCCTTTTATACCATCTTAATCTCTTAAAAACAGTTCAGAAGCTACACTGGTGAAGTGGGTCTCAGCATCTTTACTACACAGCTCAGTAACCTGCAGGATCCCAGGCCCTGCCTTGAGGGAGATTCTCACCCAAGCAATCTGAGATGGAGCCCAGGAATCTGTATTCTTAACTGAACACTAAAAGTGATATAGATGCTGAGTTTTCAGATTACTGGGGAAAGCTAGAGAGGAGTGTTCTCCAAAGCCCATGGTGGGCATGGCTGGGCTTTGGAGAAGAAATGGGAGACTTCAGTCTTTGAGTTTTTAGGAAGAACAGATTGACAGGGCACAGAATAATCTGGAGAAAGTGCTGGCCTCAGCTCTTGTTTATTACACACTTGGCATGTGCCTGACCCTGTGCTAATGCTCATAAAATCACAGATTAAGAAACTAAAGCTCAGAGAAGGAGCTGCCTCTTCCAGAGCCACTCAGCGGATAACCAGGCGTTGTAGCCCATGAGCCTTGCTCTCCACCACTGTGTGCTTCTTTCAAACTGAGTGAATGATATTTCCCTCTTGAAGGTCATTACCAGAGGCTCTTTTTAAAAATATTTTAAAGATATTTTTTAGTTGTAGATGGATGCAATATCTTTATTTCGTTTATTCATTTTTATGTGGTGCTGAGGATTGAACCCAGGGCCTCACAAGTGTGAGGCAAGCGCTCGCCACTGAGCCCCAGCCCCAGCCCCAGCCCCACCAGAGGCTCTTGACCAAAGATGAAGTTGTCAATAATGGGAGGAGAAATCAGAGACCCAAGAAATCTACCCACTGGCCCCCAAACCACTCTGTAGTGGGCCAGTGTGCATGATGGTGAAAGGGGCTTTGGAGTCAATTTAATATATTAAATCCAATTTCTACCTCTTGCTGACTGAGTGACCTGGACAGGTTACTGAATTTCTCTGTGCCTTGATTTATTTAATTGAAATGTGACCCACCAATCAGAACTCTGTGCACCAACACTAGAACCAGCCCCAGTGAAGCAAAAGGGAGTCTTTGCCAGTAAGTGCACCTGATGAGATTAGGAGGTAGCCAGGATGAGGCATGGCTGTCCAGGGCCTCTGATGCCCTTGTCAGGAGTCTCTATCACCCTTCTCCTTTTCTGTGTCGTTTTTATTCTCAGGCAGACTTCTGCCTCGTGGGGACACAGCTCTACACTAGAACTGTGCTGTCCCCCAGCTCAGCAGCCCCAACAGAAGTAGATCCCCCGCCCCCCGTCACTCCAGGAATAGCTCCACAGTGATCTCATTGCTCTGACTGGTGCTGTTTAGGGCACATGACAATCCTGTGCTAATCATTGTGTTCAGGGAGAGAGACGTTTCTGATTGGCCAGGCCTGGGTCACATGCTCATACCTGGAGCCAGGAAGTGGGGTGCACCCCACCTGGAGCACACAGCTGTTACCAGGAGAAGCGGGTGTAAAAGCCGGGCAGGCAGGAGCAGCAGGTGTGCCACCGCCTGGGGAGGATGGCACCTTCCTTCACCTCTGCGGGCCTGCCCTGTCTACAGGCCCTGCCAGACATTTGCGTTGTCATTGTTCCCTGCCTGGTAAGGCACTGACACCTACAGGTCCACAAAGACAGCCTGGAGGAACTGCTCTGTCAACTCTGACCACAATGACACCAAGGGCCTCAGCCTCTTGGGCCCAGTGGCTAGAGCATATCCTCAGGTCACCCTTAAACGATTCCTTAGCAGCCATGTCCGGGGTCACAGCCTGAGTCACCGGGGCTACCAGATCTTTTGCTGAGTGACTAACGATTCCCTGAGCTCCAGAGAAGTCTCAGAGGATGGGCCGATAGGGGCAGGAGGGCTTCTAGGCCGAGGGCTTCTAGGCCAAGCGCTCCCCAGCTCAGCTCTCACAGTTGCCAGGAGGTGGATTTCCTGAGCGCGGCCCTCAGGCGCACAGCCCCTCCCGTGCTGTGCTGCAGCATGGTGCAGGGTGCCACCAGCCCTCCGTCTCCCCGCCTCAAGCCAGGATCACTGCTGCGCGTGCCAGCCCTGGTCTGGGGGGATTCACAGGCCGCTCCGCATCTATTTCAAGGTTCTGGGTTTTGTAGCTCTTTATTTTTTATTTTTTTTTTTTTAACCACCCTGCAAAGTAGGTCACCTGCTTCTCCTCCAGCAGCCTTTGAGATTCTTTGGAACAAGGCAGAGACTGTCCTTTCATTCCGAGGGCATCCGCCTTTCCTGCCCGGAGTACTGCTAAGGGGGGCCAAGCCGGCATGCAGAGGTCACTGGCTGACTGGAGGCCTGGGCCAGAGAGAAGGGAGTGGCAGGGAAACTGAGAGAGGGAGGAGGAGGGGACAGGGGATGAGGTAGACAGGTGGCAGGCGCTGGAGCCCCTGTCCTACGACTCTGAGCTGGTAAGTTTCAGACCCTAACTTGAAGGCCACTGCTTGGCCTTTAAAATAGGCCACCATGGTTCAGATTTAACCAGGACAACCTGGTCCCGTGTAAGCGGGACAACTGGTCCCTCCCAGGCAGCAGGCACGCGTGCTCGTGGGCCAGGCCTGAGTAATGGAGCTGTTCTTCCCAGGGGCTGGCCAGAGACCTATGACATGAACACCTCGGAGCCCAAGACTGAACCGGAAAGCAGCACCCCTGGGGGCCGGCCCCCCTACCGCAGCAACGCTCCCTGGCAGTGGAGTGGCCCTGCGTCCCACAACTCTCTACCAGCCTCCAAATGGACAGCCCCGGCCACACCCGGCCACGCCCAGTCCCTGAGCCGGCTCCCGAAACAGACATCTATGGTACCTTTCCGAGAATCCCAACCACTGCACAGCAAGAGGTAAGGATCCCTGAAGGCCACCCTTCAGTCCCGCCTTCACCTGCCAGACCTGAACTTCCTCTTCTCGCTCTCCTTTCCGCGTTCTCCATTTCATTTTCCCCTCAGTCTTTCTACCTTCTTTCTTACCCTTTAGTCTCGTACTAAAACTGTTTTCTTTTAAGTGAAGGGGCCCAAAATTCAAAATGCAGGACAATGGCTTTTTGAGTGACGCAGGGGAGTAGAAAGGGGAGGAGCCACAGGTGGGTGCCACTGCCTCCCCCTAGTCCTTGAGTTGGGTGGGAGCTTCAGGGAGTTTGTTTGATGGTGACGTTTGGATTACTCTTTTGAATATATCATACATTAAAATATAAAAAAGGCTGGAGATGTTGCTCATTGGTTGAGTGTGAGGCCCTGTGTTCAATCCCCAGCATCATAAAAAGAAAGAAATATTTAGCTAGCCGCTATGGTGCATGCCTGTAAACACAGCACCTCAGGAGGCTGAGGCAGGAGGGTCCCAAGTTCAAGACCAGCCTAAGGAATTTAGCAAGACCCTCAGCAAATTGGCAGCACCCTATCTCAAAAAATAAAAGAGCCTAGCCAGGCACGATGCCCGCCTGTAATCCTCACAACTCAAGCTGAGGCAGGAGGATCACAAGCTCAAAGCCAGCCTCAGCAACTAGCGAGACCTTGTCTCTAAATAAAATTTTTAAAAAGGGCTGGGGTTTGTGGCTCAGTGGCTGAATGCCCCTGAGTTCATTCCCCAGTACCTAAAAGGGCTAGAAATGTAGTTCGTTCGAAAAGCACCCTGGGTTCAGTCCGCACTACCAAAAAAAGAGGGAATACAGCTTGTCCCAGGAAAGGGTCAAGAACTATCCTCAGCGGCCTCAACTGCAGAAGCTGAGGGTGGGGACAGTAGAACCAGTAAGAGGGGGGCCCAGGGGTCAGGGCTTCCCACTGCCCTTTATTCAGCGGATTGCAGCTGGGGTGCAGTTGAGCCTGAGGGAGAGGCCTGTCTGTCTGCCTCTTGAGGGGTACCCTCCCCGTCACCCCTGCCTTCTCCATCTCTCCCCTCTCATTCCAGGCCTGTCAGCTTCCCAGAAACCCCTTACACAGCATCACCAGCAGGGGCCGACAGAGTCCCTCCCTACCGACAGCCTTCTGGGAGTTTCTCCACCCCCGGCTCAGCCACCTACGCGAGGTACAAGCCTTCCCCAGAAAGGTCAGAGTCTCTTCATGCTTCTCAAATTAAGAAATCTGTTGAAAGCTGGGGAGCCTTCTTTGGGAAATGTACCCTCTACACTTTTATTTGCCATTTTATGGAGTTTCTGGATTCCTGGAGGTCTTCAGAGGTCCCATCAGGGGGTTGTCTTTGTCCACTTTAAAATTTAGGGTTGGGCATGGCTCTGTTGGATGGGGCTCTCCACTGGCTTTCTTTGCAGCAGGATTTGGGGTGCCATTTTTTTGACACATGTATTGCTTGAACAAGACCATCCTCCATCACCTTCCACCTAACTCCTTAGCCCCTACCCCTAAGACTATCCGCATTATCTAGTCCCCTCCCTTGGAACCATTCTCAACCTGGGAGCCTGAGAGATCTTCCCAAACCCTCCATGGGTCCCCAGTACTGTCCCTGCGTCCCGTCTACTAATCAAACCCTGATCCAGCTCCAACTGAACTTGTTCCCAACCACCATCACCTCCAGTGCCCTAGGCTTATCCTCCCCAGGGCTGTGTGTCAGGGGCAACCCCACCAATTGCCTTTCCTCAGGCCAGGACTGTGGGCCTCCTCCTGGGTGCCCCCCCTCCTCCGCCCCTTGCTGTGGTCCGCCTGCTGGGCCTGCAGAGTCTCCATCCCTGTGCCCTCCTCCTTTCCCTGCTGCCTCTGTGGGCCTCCAGCCTTTGTGTCCATTCCTCTGGTCCACCCTGCACTCAGTACCTGAGAGCTCTTTCTGTATCTGGGCATGGGTGTCCCCTGTCTGGACCCTCCCACAACTTCCCAACACAGCCACAGGCCCCTCGTTGTGATCAACCAAGGCCTCTGGCACCTTGCAAGTCAAGTGCAGTGCCACCCGCCAGCCTCACCGGCCACTTGCAGGTTCCTAGGATCTAGGTGGGCTGTCTGCTCTTCAGAGCGCTCGCTTGTGTCCTGTCCTCAGCCTGGAAGTCCTTCACATTTCCCTCCCACCTAGCCTGCTTCCAGCTTGAGCTCTGCTGCGCCCTGGAAAGCTTCCCCGAGTCTCCCCAGCATGGAGGAGGTGCTGCCCTGGGTTCCTCCGCTCCTGCTCCTGGGGAGCTTACTGAATGTGGCCTTGAGCAAGTTAAGAGTACATGTGTGCACGCGTATGTGTATGCACACACGTGGGGGCGGCAGCGCGCTCAGCGTCTAGGAGTGTGCCAGTCTCTCCTTGTGTTCTCACCACAGAGCACAGGGACTGACATGTGACTGTCTGTGGTACATAGTTGATGAAAGGACAGTGTGGGCGGGTTTGTTTAAACAAAACCATCTGCTTTCAGTCCAGGACCAGTCCACCAGCCAGAGGTTCTCAGTCTTCAGTCACCTCCATAAGGACTAGTTAAGTACAGATGACTGGGCCTCACCCCGAGTGTCGGCCTCTCTGAGCTAGAAGGTCCACAGTAGAGCACATTGTACCCATGGTGCTCGCCCAGGAACTGGGTGCTCCGGAGCTGCCATGCTATGCCATCATTAGATTCTGAGCCTCTGTTGCAAAATTGGAGCAATATACCCACTGTTTCACCTTCCAGTGGCCACCATTCAGCTGTCATTCAGCATGGGCCCAAGAGCCTTCTGTGTATCTGGTGCCAGGAGAAATGTTCAAGCTGCTTGGTTCCAGATCCGGTGGGCTTCCTGCTGATGGTGGTGGAGAGAAGGTCTTACAGAGCATTTCCACAAAGAAGGAGGAAGCACAGCCCAGGGCCTGAGGTCCAAGTGGGCTGCCTGGAGGAGGGGGCATTTGAACAGAATTTGGGGAGATTAGTAGGAGTTGGCCACAGAGAGGAGGAACAAGGTAATTCTAGATGGAACAAGGCCACAGAGTCAGAAGGATGGCATGAAATGCAGGAGGAACCAGGAAGAATCTGGTCCATATAAGATGTGTCCTGCAAGGACCCCTGGGCCACAGCAAGGTCTCAGCCTAGACATGGCAGTTGGCATGAAGCCAATGGTGTAGGTGGCAGAGTTACTGAGGACCATTAGGAGCGTTCCCCCCCCCCAAAGTCTTGGTGTTCCCCTCTGTAGTATTGTTTTAGCCCTTCATTTGGAAATAATTGTCTCCTAATGGATTCCTTGTTGTGCCAAGTTGTGTCCCACGACATGGATGTACCACAGTTGAGCTACTCGCCCACTGGAAGACATTCGAGTGGTCTCTGGGTGTGGGCTATTACGGATATTCATGCTGTGAACATGTACATTCAGGCATATAAGTTTCTGTGCAAAAATAAATTTTCATTTCTCTGGGATAAGTGCCCAGGAGTACAATTGCTTGCCATCTGGTAAGTCCATTTTACATTCCCACCAGCAGTGGATGAAGGATCCAGTTTCTCCGCATTCTCGCTACCATTTGGTGTTGTCACTATTTTTCATTTTAGCTGTTCTGATGGGCATGTAGTGATATCTCCTTGTGGTTTCAATTTGCATTTCTCTGATGGCTTACGGTGTTGAGCAGCTTTTCATGTGCTGATTTGCCAACTGCATATTCTCCTCAGTGAAATGTCTGTGTATGTCTTTTGCCATATTCTAATTGGAGTCCATGCTTTGCAGTGTTTGAGAGACTTTTATATGTTCTAGAAGTCCTTTGTCAGACACATGATTTACAAGTATTTTCTCCCATTCTTAAGTTTCCTTTTTACCATCATTATGGGGTCCTTTGCAGAACAAAACTCAAATTTTGATGCAGTCCAAATTATCATTCTTGGTTTTTTTTTTTTTTTTTTTTTAATCATGTTTTTGGTGTTGTTTGAGAACCCTATCTAGTCCTGGATCCTGAAGGTCCCTCCCTCCCCCGCCGCTTTTATTCCCTAGAAGTTTTAGGTTTGACATTTAAGTCCTTAATCCTTTTTCGCTCAGCTTTTGTCTATCTAGACAAGAGGTTGAACTTGAGGTTCCTTTTTTCATTTTCTCCAGCACCATTTATTGGAAAGGCTGTCCCTCTTCTACGGCATTGCTTTTGCTCCTCAAAACAAAAATTAGGTGGGCGTGGTGACACACACTGGTAATCACAGTAGCTCAGAGGCTGAGGCAGGAGGTTCAAGTTCAAAGCCAGCCTCAGCAACTTAGAGAAGCCCTCAGCAATTAGTGAGACCTTGTCTCAAAATTAAACATTAAAAAGGGGGGGAAGGGGCTGGGGATGTGACTTGGTGTTAAGCACCCTAAATTCAATCCCTGGTATCCCAAAAAATTAATAATAGGAGCATGATTAATTGGGCATATTTGGGTGGATCTGTTACTAGGTTCTCTAATTTGTCCCATCAAATCTGTATGCATGATCTCAGTGAGTCCTCTGAGCAACTCCATGAGCTAATTGTTTCATTATCCCCATTTTAAAGAGGAGAAACTGAGGGCTGGAGCTGGAGCTCAGAGGTAGAGCGCTTGCCTTGTATGCATGAGGCCCCAAGTTTGATCCTCAGCACCACATAAAAATAAATAAATAAGGGTTGAGGCTGGGGCTCAGTGGTAGAGCCCTCACCTAGCATGCTTTGAGGCACTGGGTTCAATCCTTAGCACCACATAAAAATAACTAAGTGAAATAAAGGTATTGTGTCCAACTACAACTAAAAAATAAATATTTAAAAAATTAAATTAAAAATAAATAAACTTTCAAATAAGTAAGTAAAAATAAAGATATGTGTCCTTCTTCAACTAAAAGATTTTAAAAAGAGAGAAACTGAGGCTCAGTGAGGTGAATTAACTTGGCTATGGTCACTATGCCAGGAAGCAGAGTCTGTGACTGTGGCCTGACCCTGACCTCAGAGCTATCCTGCCTTCCCACGGACTCAGCTCCTCCAACTCAAGGCTACATGCGCAGTTCCCTCTGGAACCCTAGTCCACAGAAACCCTCACAGGGCTGTGAGTTTGCATTTCAGGCTCTCTGGCATTAGCAAGTGGGAAAATATCCCTTTTTCTCCAGAATCCAGCTCCTCTCAGCCCACCCCTCTCTTCTAATGCTCAAGAGTCTGCCCTCTGCAACTTAAATCTCAGAATTTTCTATCTCTGGGCTGGGGTTGTAGCTCAGTGGCAGAACACTTGCCTGGCAAGTGAGGGGCACTGGGTTTGATCCTCAGCACCACATAAAAATAAATAATAAAGATATTGTGTCCATCTACAACTTAAAAAAAATTTTTTTTAAATTACTGTGTCTGTCAACAGCTTAGTTGGCAGACACAGAATGTTCTAGCACGCCTCATGCCCTAAACCCCCAGAACTACCTCTCATAGTCAGTCACCAGCCTGCAGTAAAAGGCCCAAGAGCAGGTCAGAGCTTTTCTAGTAGCCTTGGCCTTAGCTTCTTCCCTCTCCCTATTGCACAGTTGTCTCATGATATCCTGAATCCATGTGATCTAATCAGACATGCCAGCCCAGCCAGGGATATTTGTCCCCAATGAGGACCCTCTGTTATATCCAACAGGCCTACAAGTTGCTAGATGAACTCAAGCTTTTAGGAGCACAAAGGTAGACAGACAGAGCCTGTCTTGTGGCCTGTCTTTCTGAGAGACAGGATGACATGATCATAAAGGGTTCAAAACCAGACACAGTCCCTTGCCGGCTGAGTGAGTGTGTGCAGGTCCGTTTGTCTGTGTCTCCGTATGCTTGTCTCCTAGACTGTGGAGAGCACCCAGAAAATTGCCCAGCACGTAGGAAGTACTCCACAAGGCTTGCTACTGTCAGCACTGAGGAAGGGCCCATGTTGGCAGCTGGAGTAGAGCCTGGTGCTGTAGTCGCTGCTCCCAGAAGTTTGCCACTTGTGTGCAGGATGAGCCTTCAGGTGCCCTAGAGGGTCTTTTTTTTTTTTTTTTTTTTTTCTGTTTTCCTCAGCCAACTCCATAAAGAATAGTACATCCCTTAGGAGGCACTTGACCATAAGTGACTCAACCTAACTCAAGAAGACATGAAGTGGGAGGTGCAGTGGCACACCCCTGTAACCCAGCAACAGGAGGATCACAAGTTCAAGGCCAGTCTCAGTGACTTAGCGAGACTCTGTCTCAAAATCAAAAGGGCGAGGGATGTAGCTCAGTGGTAGAGTGCTCCTGGGTTCAGTCCCTAGTATAGTTAAAAAGAAAAAGAAGGCATGAGGTGGGGATTTATCATCTCCCACACTCAGGGATGTCTTCAACTGTCTGGCTTTACTCATAGCCCCAAGTAAAACCAGTGCCCTGCAAAAGGAGAGGGAAGAACTACTTTTTGATTTTAAGAATGAAGAAACTGCTGGGCACAGTAGCACACTTGTAAACCCAATGACTCTGGGAGGCTGAGGCAGGAGGGTCGGGAGTTCAAAGCCAGCCTCAGCAACTTAGCGAGACCCTGTCTCAAAATTAAAAAGTTTTAGAAAGGGCTGGGGATGTGGCTCAATGGTTAAGTGCCCCTAGGTTCATTCCCTAGTACCAAAAACATAAGAAGAAGAAGAAGAAGGAATTAAGTCACTTATCCACCCTGGAAGATTGCTTTGGACCCCTAATGATTGCCTTTTAAGTTGTCAGGATTTACTCAAGTCATATGACACAGGACTGGTGCCAGAGCAAAATCTGCTCCATCAACAGGGACAAAGAAGGCAATGATTGTTGGGGTGGCTGCTAACAATGACTACATCATCTGTCTACCCTTTTACCCAACCATCCTATAATTTGATGAGGGTAGATTGACAGAGGAGGCCAGAGCCCTCTGCTCTGGTGAAGCTCATGTTCACATTCACACTTATTTGGTACTTTGCTCTGAGGCTCACTTGGGCACCCCCAGCTCAACCTCCCCAGAGTTGGCACTTCCGGCAGAAGCCTGGAGATGCCCAAAACTGTAGTGAGTAAGTCCCTCGTCAAAACTCCAAATCTTTCATCTTCCAAGAAAAGATAGAGTAATTCCTCTAAAATATCTCAGATGAGATGGAAGACAGCCATTCCCTCTCCTCTTCTTTCAGGGACGTTTGCCCAGAGCTGCATGTGCATGGGGAGATGGGCAGATGCCCGGATTTCAGTCAGTTTGTACTTTTGGGCACCCAGTTTGACAGTCATAGCAATGGCCCCAAGTGGGACATTCAGTTCCAGTGAGTGGTCAACATAGGTCCATCCGTTTGATGGGGATAATAGAAAGTCTTATAATAAGAGAATGGCACTTGATACAGTGCAGATTGTCTTGCTTGAGGACAGTAGCTGAGAGGTGAATTGGCATTGTGTCCAGCCGAGGTGGTCTATCAGGATTAGGCTTAGTTGCATGACATGGAAAGCAGTGATTCAGTGGAGGGTTTCTTTCTTTCTCCCATGTTGTCAGGGATCCAGCTCCTCCTGGATGCATCGCTGTCCTTGGCCTGATGCCTCCTAGCCCACAGTGCTCAAGCTGTGGCCTTCAGGGCATGACAAGGCAGAGGCACCCAGAGGTCACCTCTGAGGGGTTTTCTGGCTGGAAGCCTCATACAGCTCTTTTACTTTGGAGGCGAGGAGGGCACCAGGGATTGAACTCAGGGGCACTCGACCACTGAGCCACATCCCCAGCCCCAGCTCTTTTCCTTTTAACTCATTGGCCAATGCCGCAAGGGAGCCTGGGAAGTGTAGTCTGTTGGTCAATCACTTCACTGTCCAAATACAGCTGGGCTCCTCTCTCCAGGAAAGACGGCACAGAGCAGGTCCTGGGGAGCAGCCCAGCCTGGGCCGCTCATGCTTTCCCCTCTTCTCTGGCTCGTGAGAGCCTCTGCCAGTGTTTCCCCTTGTACTTGGAATTCGATATTGACTTTTTGGGAAAACGATAAATGTGTCAACACTTCTGTCTCCAGCAGCAGTGGAGACACATTTACTAGGCTGTGGCCAACTGTGGAGGCAGCCAGGGAAGAAAAGGTCACCTCAGAGCCAGAGCCGCCTTTGTAAAATCCCTTGAATTCCCAAAACTGGGCCCTTAGACGTTCATGAAGGACAGGAAGAATTAGGTTTGTGTTTTGACTCTGTCTGTCTTTCAGGTGGTGGTAGAGGTCAAAATCTAGTTGGGAGAAGAGAGGTTAATGTGTTTTTTCTTGGCAGGGCAGTGGAATTTCCAGAAATTCCAGTGCCCCCTCTGAAGCAGCCCTCTGCTGTCCTGGGAGAGTTAAGCCTGGCAGTTAGAGTGTGGTCTTTGCAGAGAAGCCCTGACTTTGAGCTGGCAGGTGTCCGTGGAGAAGTCGCTTACCTACCCTGTTGGACTTGAGTTTATCACCTCTCCTCCCAGACACATCCTCCCATGTTGAAGTCACAGGTGCAAAGGGCCAGGTGGGGGAATCACACCATCAGCGTTATCAGTGGAAGTTCCCAGGGACACCCCCACCCCAGGGCTCATGGTCCACATTAAGGGGGTGCTTCTGGCTTAAAAAACAAAGCCCGGCCCCCTCATACCTGGTAGGAACATGTTCTCCACGGCAGAGGAAGCTCAGAGGCAGGGCAGGCTGCGCAGAGGTTCATCCAGCATCACCCACAGCATGAGGCGCGCCGGTCCCTCAGCTCGGCTCTCCCACCTCAGTGTTGGCCTTCCTCTGGCTGCCAGTGGGAAGGCAACAGCTGTTTGTGGTGCTATGTCTGGACCCAGCAACATCTGGAGGAAACAAGGCCATCATTTCTTGTCATCTCTCACAGGAGCAAGGAAAATTTTCCCAGAAGTCCCCCAGGGGACCCTCTCCAACACAATCAGGTTACGCTGGGTAACACCTGACGATCTCTGTGACTTAAGTTAACGAAGGCTGAGGGTGTGGCTCTGTGGTAGAGTGTGCGCTTAAAGGTTTGTTTCTCTCCCACTCTGCAGTTCCACTGCTAATGGGACAGGAAAGCAGCCGTGAGCCCCTAGTCACTTCCCTGATGGCGAGAACTAGTCACATGACACATCCAGCCAGTCTCGAGGGCTTGGAAAGTGCAGCTGTGCAGTGTGTGCAGGTGGAAAGCCAGGAATATTTTGCAGAAGTCTTAATAACTCACAAAACCAACCCGGTGCAAGTGACACACCTGAAATCCCAGAGACTCAGGAGGTTGAGGCAGCAGGATCTCAAGTGAGGCCCTAAGCAACTCAAGGAGACCCAATCTCAAAATAATAAGGGCTGGGGATGTAACTTAGCAGTAAAGTGCCCCAGGTTCAATTCCCAGCATCCAAAAAAAAAAAAAAACCTCAAAACCCTCACATATCCTTAGCCACAGTTGTGTGCTGCACCTGTCCTTGAACCAACCTCAGGCAGAGAGGAGAGTTTCTACCACAATGGCTCTGAGCAGAGGTAGGTCATCTTGGGAGGGATCCACAAGATTGACCCCATGGCGCGGAAAATGCCAGTGGCCCTGAGCCCGCAGGGAGAACCATCTGCCACCGCCTCCCTTAAGTCCTTGCCTTGCCTTTGGGTGTCCAGAGCCAGCACCCAGGAGGACCTCTGTCTAGGGGACAGTTTTGTTATTTCATCAACTCCAAGAACTTGGAACTCAGAGGCTGCCTGAGTGGCAGGCGCTGACAAAGCCCCACGTCTCTGCACACTCCTTGGGACTCAGGCAGTACTGCCTTAGTTTTTTCAAGTGGAAAAACGAGCTCAAATCCAGAAGCACTTGCCTAATCAGGGTCACTTGGTAGTAAGGGGTGGGCCTGTGGTTTGATCCTAGATCTGCCTCCTTCTGAAGCCTGAGCCCATGATCTCCCCAGGCAGTGCCTTCCTCAGCACAAAAGGACACAGAGTTCTAGCCTGTGGGCTGAGTGACACACATCTCATGTCAGCCCTAGGCTAGGTACTGTGAGGAGGGGCCTGCTGTGATTGCCCCTTGACATCTGGGAAGACTGAGATTCAGGGCTGGAAGGTGCTGGGCCTTGCTGGACACAGGGCAGTAGTGAAGTGTAAAACCCATCCTACCCTCAAGGCCTCCCATACCTACAGAGGCTGCCTGAGTGGCAGGCGCTGGCAAAGCCAGATAGTTCACCCCATTCACAGCCAAGAAGGAGCTCGAGGACAGGGCACCGCCCCACATCTCTGCACACTCCTTCCTCAGGAGCCCGCCATGCCCTGTGCTCCCTGTACCGCCGCCTCCCTGACAGGGTTCCAGGCAAATGTCTTCCTGAGCCTGCAGCCTGGCCAGCAGCTTCTCGCCTCAGGCCACGCAGAGCCTCCGGGTGTAGAACACGCTGTGAGCAAGACTCTGGACAATGAAGTTCTGTCCTTCACCCTGTGCTCTTGTCCCTGTCCTCCCCTGCAGATACGCAGCCGCCCCACACCCATTGCTGTCTTTCGATCCCCACTTCAGCCACGACGGGATGTCCAGCGGCGACTCCTCCTCAGGCGGCCTGACCAGCCAGGAGAGCACCATGGAGCGCCAGAAGCCAGGTAGGGCCTCCCCGGCCAGCCATTCCTGCCCCACCTCATCCAGAAAGTCCTCTTACCAACATTTCAACAGGTGACCCCCGCTCCCTGTCAGTGATGAATGAAACACACAAAAAGCTATAAGAACCATAGGAAAGGCAGAGGGGTCACCGGGAGCAGCTGAACCATGATCCTTATGCAGCCAGATAGGGCGTCAGAGATGGCATCACAAGAGCTGGAGGAGGGACATGTAACATGGACATGATGGCAGCCGGGAAGGATAGCTGAAGGGGATTGGCAGGGTTGTTCCAAGGGGAGCAGAGCCCACTGCATCCCGTGACTCTCCTTTATGAAACCCTGCCAGGCTGCTTTTCAAGTTTGATGGACATGTAACATGTGCTGAGGAAAGAGCCCAAATCACGAGCATGCAATTGATGGCATAAAACAGAGTGAACACATCCAGGGCAAAAAACAACATGGCCAGCCTCCCAAGGCCCCACATCCTCTGGGTCACCCACAGAGACCACCCTGACCTGCCTCTCTCGGCCTAAGTTCATTTTGCCTGGTTTTTTATTTCATAGAATATACAGTCAGTCTCTATATATTTTGTGCATATGCATCTGGCTTCTGTTGCTTAATGTCTTATTTGTGAGAGCCACCGCGAGACTGTATAGCAGTACAAATTCTGAGTAGTGTTCTACTGTCTGAATGAACCATAATTTATTGCTCCATTCTTGTGTTGATGGATATTTGGGTTGTTTCTAGTTCAGAGCTGCTTAGAGGAGTGCCACTGGGAATGTTACTGCACCTGGCTTTTGATGAATGGATGCTCATTTTTCTGGCAGAAAATGCTCGTTTTTCTTCTAGGTCATATATAAGAAACTGCCCACCAGGCATGGTGGCACATGCCTATAATCCCAGCAACTTGGGAGGCTGAGATAGAAGGATCACGATTTTGAGGCCAGCCTCAGCAATTTAGCAAGGCTCTAAGCAACTCAGTGAGACACTGTCTCAAAATAAAAAATAAAAAGGACTGGGGAGGTGGCTCAGTGGTAAAGTGCCCCTGGGTTCAATCCCTAGTACTTACGTACATACATATTTTAACTAAGTTTTAAATTTTTTTTTATTTCATTTCAGCCATTTGAGTGGGCATGTTGTGCCATCACGTTGTGCCTTGTTTTCAGACAGGTTCTTTTTGCTGTGTTACCCAATCCAGCCTCCTAAATAACTGGGATTAAGAGGAGTATGCCACCATGCCCCTGTCACATTGTGTTTTCAATTTGTATCTTCTGATGATTGATGCGATTAAGCATCTTCCCAAATGTTTATTCTCATATAATAAATTGTACTACTTAGTTGAATATTTCAAACATATTCTCATGTAACAAACTTGTAGTCCCTTTGAAGTCTGAGGACCTCCAGATGAATGGTGAGATGGGTTCAAAAGGAAGGGGAAAAAAATGAAGTGTTGGAGAGCTCTGACCCCATAGGGGGCGGAGGGGGAGATGTCCTCCTGGAGGACGTTTGAGGATTTCCAGGCAGCTGTGAGGGGTGATGTGGCCCCTCCCCAGCCTCTCCCCAGCTCCTCAGGCACCCTAGGGTATAAGAGAGGTTGCATGCCCAAGGAGGAGGACCCTGGAGAGCTCCTCACACCCCAGGCCAGGGTTCTTTTAAAGCAGGGTCAATGGGTGAACCCCAGGCAAGCAGACCCACCTGTCCCTAGCATTCTTCTGCTGCCTTGGGGCCTGCAGAGGCGGTCTCCTTCCTCCAGTCCCCCTCCTCCACAGCTGATCCTGCCTGCAGGTCTGGGATCTTGGTCCCACAACAGACAGATTTGGATCTTTTTTCTTTATCCTCACTCAGTTCAGAAAAAGAAGTGTTGCTTGGCTGTTTCATTGCACCAGAGTGTAAGATGGGGAGGGAATGTTTCTAGCATCCATCATAGGGCCCAGATGGGTGTTAGAGAACTCACTGTTGTTCTCCCCCATCCTCCATTTTGTCCCCTAGAGCTTGATTCCCTTCTCGCTTCCTTGGGACTTTGTTATAAGTTGACTAACACCTTCCCTGCCACCATCCTGTGTGCACATGCGCACACACACACACACACACACACACACAAATTAGAGAATCTGTGTTCAGAAATCATGAGGAAGTCTGTTCTGGAATGTATCCTGGAGCCAAAGAAAAGGTAGTTCAGTGGGGCGCAAGAGATGGAGAGGATCAGGCACCATCACAGACAGGCGCTCGCCAGCCCTGGTGCACTGAGTAGCCATAACCAGCAGCCAGGCTTTGTGTGGTTGTCATGTGCCAGGCGGTGTCCCGGGCACTACATACCTTCCTAGTGAGTCACCACAGGCACACAGTGGATATGTGACTGCCCTGTGTAGAGATGAGGGAGGTGGCCAAGCACAGAAAGGTTACTGCTGCTGCTGCTGGTGAGCAGCACAGTGGGAATATGAACTAGGTCTGTTGGTTCCAGGCTCCTCAGACACCACCCCAGTCCACCCCAGTGTGGACCTGCCACCATCTTCCAGGCCTGAGAACACCCAGGTTGGGACGGCATCCCCGTGCTCATCAGCGGCCACAAATTCATGCCTGGCCATCCTGTTATCTGTCCTTCATCTCAAAGATGGGACAGGAGAGCCAGGCCAATCCAAAGGGCCCAGTGAAGGGCCAAGGCCCAGGATCAGGGCCTGCTAAGGGCAGAGGCAGGGCCAAGAAGACACTGGACAGCCAGGATGGGAAGGACCCGGCCCTTCACCCTTTTATTCCTTCCCGATGTTGCTGATATGAGCAGCCTGGGTGTTGGGAGCAGTAGGAGCCCAGTGGGCACACTCCCTGCCTTCTTGGGACTAATAGTGGAGAGGCGGACCACACCCAGGGGACAGTGATGACAGAGTAATATCAGTAGAAACTACCAGCGTCCAGAAGGATGGACAGTTTAGGGGAACGACTGAGCAAATCACATCCAGTGGAGGCTGTAAGAATGCAAAGATGTCACCTAGGGCGAGAACGTTCTAGGGAAAGGGAACAGCCCGTCCAGGACCTGAGACAGCATTGAAGCTTGTGTGCAAGGATCAGGGAGGAGGCCTCCTCTGGCCGGAGAGGTGGTGGAGTCAAGGTCAAGGGAGGAGGACGCTATAGGTCTGGTGGGGCCTTGCCCTTCACTCAGGATGGATGGGAGCCACAGATTCAGTCTTCGGAGCAGAGGAGAGATGGGACTTGAAGCTCTTCACAAAGTCCCAGGGTCCCTCTGGCTGTGGCTTCCTGCCAGGTAGGAGACATGGTGGGACAGAGCCAGGGAGAGGTGGGAGAGTCTGGTGTGGTGTTTTGAAGGTGGAGCTGAGTAGATTTCCCGATGCCTGGGTGCGGGTGAGGCAGGCATCAAGAGTGACACAGGGATCTGAGCCTCAGCAGCTAAAAGGATGGAGCAGCCATTGAGCAGCAGGAGAGACTGAGAGGTGGGGGTGTGGGAACGATGGCCGTGAGGTACCCAGCAGCTACTTAGATGTGAGGCGCCTGTAGTCCAGAGGAGGTCCAAGCCAGCCAGAGACAGTGTGGGGTTGTCAACTGAGAGCAGAGTGTCTCAGGCTGGGTGTGACTGCCTCGGCCTTGACTCTGTGGACATGTGGCTCCCCTGCATGGACTGGCCACCTCCCAGGGTATCCAGACATATCCTGGGTATGTAGGACACCCCAAAAGACAAAATGCAGACAAGAGAAGGGAAAGAAGCCAGCCCCACTTCTTCCTCATATCCGTGGTCCTGAGCAAAAGCCACACAGGCGACAGCAAACGGAGCGGGCCCAGGCTGCAGCAGCCAGCTGTTCTGCAGGCCCTGAGCATCCTGCCTGGCCCCCAGTCACCCCTTCCTCCACAAGAGGGTGGCTCAAGCGCCCAGCGCTGCGTTGCGGGCAGCAGAGGTGTGGCGGTGAGCTCGGGCTCCCGGAGGCATGGCACCAAGGTTTTGAGCACGGCTCATGACTCGTCCCTCTCAGCTTCAATCACATCCTACGGGTCTCTCCTTCCAGGGCAGTTCAGGGGTCCAGCGAGATCATGCCTTCAGCGGGGGCAGCCCATGGTTAGGAGAAAACGGACTCCTGCTTCTCAAGCCCTTCCCCTCCCGTCACTGCCAGTGTTGTCACTGGTGCGGAGGAGTCCCAGGAGGGTGCCAGGCCTGAGCACAGGCTCTAACACCAGACTGACCTCAGCTGCTCTGTGGCCTGTCCCTTTTGTTGTCACCTTGGATCAATTACTTGACCTCTCTGAGTCTTGATGTTCTGTTGGAGAGGGTACTGAGAGCCACCTCACGGGAGTGTTGGGTCACTGAACGAGATGAAGCATGCGCAGCACCTAGAGTCCTGCCTGACACAGAACACTGCTCAACAATATGATCACAATTATCTTGAACACAGTCAGGAATAAGTG
Organism: Urocitellus parryii; assembly: GCF_045843805.1. Classification (NCBI taxonomy): domain Eukaryota; kingdom Metazoa; phylum Chordata; class Mammalia; order Rodentia; family Sciuridae; genus Urocitellus; species Urocitellus parryii. Next base: position 14,627,313 of record NC_135545.1, on the reverse strand, counting down.
TGGACTTTGGGGTTAGACCTCTGGGTTCAGAGCATGCAGTTGTGCTAGATGTTAACTACATGCCCTTCATTGATGTTGGTCAGATTTTTAAGTCCCAAGTTTTCAGTTCTGTGTAGGACAATGGGACATAGTGGACTTGGAGACAGAGGCTCAGTTCAGGCCCACTGCTTAGCCTTGGGAGCTGGACCAGTGTGCACCATCGCAGCCTCAAACCTGCTTCCCGTTTGAACCAGCAGTTCCACTGGTGCCGGGTTTCTGTTCTCGCAACTAAGAGGCTCAGGGGTCACTCTAGTTAAACTGGGCTGACTGGGCTGCACGAAATAACCACACAAGAGACACAAATACCTTTTTCTTTGGGGTCGCTGTGACGGCTCCTCTGACCTTAAAGGTCTGCAGAAAGAGAGAGAGCGAGAGCACACGCTGACCCCTTTTATTGAGGAGAAGCTATTCAAATGAGGCAAGGGGTCAGGTTTCAGGGGCCTGAGTCTGTCTTCATGATGTCCACTGTCAGCAGGTTGACTGACACCTGGGTAGGCCACACCCAAGGGCACAGTAAGAGAAGGGGACACACAAGGCACTTCCATGGAAGATTCTCTCCTAAACAGGGCAAGGGGTTATATTACAAAGCAACAGGTGAGCATAGCTGCACCCATGGGGCTGTAGGAAGATACACCCATTTCTGTGACTGAGGGCCTCAGCACCCAGCTGGGGAATGTAACTCAGTCACCCATAAGGTTGGCTTCCCACACACTGGGAGAACTCAGTCCTGGGCACAATCTCACACTCGATCCAAGTTGCAAATAGAGGAGAGGCCACTGCAACAGCAAAATTAAGATAAGCTAAATATCAGGGGCTGGGGTTGTGGTTCAGCAGTAGAGCGCTCGCCTAGCGCGTGCAAGGCCCTGAGTTCGCTCCTCTGCACCACATAAGAATAAATAAATAAAATAACAGCCTTGTGTCCAACTACAGATAAAAAATATATAGCTTTAAAAACTATTTTTAAAAAATTAAATAAATAAATAAGTATCAGGCTGGGCTTGAGGCTCAGTGGTAGAGCATTTGCCTCACATGTGTGAGGCACTGGGTTCGGTTCTCAGCACTACATAAAAATAAATAAAAAATAAAGGTCCATCAACAGCTAAAAAATAATTTAAAAAAAAAGATAAGCTAAATATCCATCAGTAGACACTGGTTAATAATTGATACTGATTCCCTTGATGGAACACTGCGCAGCTATTAAAAATGCAGCAGCTTCACATTCAGTTGCATTGATGAATTGTGAAGCTGTGAAATGAAAAGCAAGTGTGGAGACGTCATCAGTGAAAATCAAATTTTAGGACTTTGTTTATTATGATCGCTTGTTTGTTTTAAATGCCTGTACATTTAACCAACAAAGGATTGCTACCTTTTACTTGTGAAAAACTGCCAATAAGGTAAAATACAAAATCATAGAAAAATGTGGAAAGTTCAGGGTGTGGTGGCTCCCACCGTAATCCCAGCTACGCAGGGGCTGAGGCAGGAGGATCACAAGTTCGAGGCCAGCCTGGGCAATTTAGCAATTTCCCTTTATTAAAATAAAATTTAAAGAAGGGCTGGGGAATGTATAGCTCAGGAAGTGGTCAAGCACTTGTTTAGCTGCATAAGGCCCTGAGCTCAACCCCCAGCGCTACATAAAAAGGAAAAATGGGGGAAGGAGCTGGCACAGTGACACACACCTGTAAACCCAGCTACTCTAGGGGCTGAGGCAGGAGGATCTCAAGTTTGAGGCCAGCCTCAACAACTGAAAAAGACCCTGTCTCAGAATAAAATAAAAAGGGCTAGGTGTGGGACTGGGTGGTAAGGGGCCTCTGGATTCAATCCCTAGTACCACACAAAAGATAAGATAGGTAAATGGATGGACAGAGCGATGGAAGGATGGATGCTCGATAGTGAAAGGAGATGAACAGGTAATTTACAAAAGAGAAAATCCAGTGGCCAGTAGGTATAAAAGCGTGCTGGACTTCATTCGGGGATGATTTGATGGTGGTTGTTTGGCTTTGATGATTCCCACCCTCAGGTAATTTATACCCCAGGTGTAACTTGATGGGCCAGGTGAGCAGACAGGCTGGCAAAGCAGGGACCACCCAGCCATATTCAGGGTCAACTCTTCAGGCCCTGTCAGTGTCCCTCCTAACCACTGGTGTTTCTCCTGTTTTTTTGCAGAGCCTCTGTGGCATGTGCCAGCCCAGGCCCGGCTGTCAGCCATGGCTGGAAGCAGTGTGAACAAGCACAGCTCCCGGCAGGATGCAGCAGGCAAAGATTCCCCCAACAGGCATTCCAAAGTGAGTCTGGCCCCGCCCAGCCCCGCCCTGGGCACAGGCCGCTGGGGGCTGGGCAGCTTCCCTGGCCCGTGAACACCTCTAGAGCACATCCTCCACCTCACCACCTTCCCCCAGCAGAGGGCTAAACATCTGGTCTGGAGTTAGAGCTCTTGAGCCTCAGTATCCTCCTTATTGAACCAATCCTGGTAGATGATCTGCCACCCCTGAGGCTCCGTGACCCCACGCAACAGAATCCAGTTCCCTTCCTGGGACAGTGCAGTGCAGGTATTCAGGGAGCAGCTCCAAGGGTGATAGGACCCAGGCGCCTTCCCTCGTGGAGCTTTACTGTCACCCCACCTCCCAAGCACCTCTCTGCTGGGCCCATGTGTTATTGCAGTGGGAGGTGGAAGGAAAGGGGCTCATGGGGGAGGTGTTGAGGCCAGGCCTGGAAATGGCATGAACCACTCTCAGTTACAGTGTCACTATACAGTGACAGGACTCTGCCACTGCAGGGGAGACTGGGAGTGCAGCCTGTGGTCAGGAGACGGGCTAATGTGGGGGAGCTCCTGGCACTCTCTCTGCCTCTGTTAATTCAGTAGGCATTTGAGCATTCAGACCACAGTAACAAAGAGGACAGGTGAGCTCCCGTCAGGAAGTTGACATCCCGGTGCAGGCAGTAAGCAGTGGGCCAAGGAACAGAGACGTTTTATACCACTAATGGATCCTCGCTGTGGAAGAGAAACAAAGCACCGTTAAGGAAAAAACCACAAACCCTGCTGCTTTAGGGTCAGCAATGCCCTTTGAGGTGATCTTGAAGCCCAGAACCTTGAAAAAGGTCAGGGGTGACCCCTGAAAATAACCAAGGGAAGAGCACTCAAGCAAATGCAAAGGCCCTGGGGTGGGACTGCGCCTGACATGAGAAGAGCAATGTGGCCGACCCTCAGTGACCAAGAGGAAGTTAGAGACCAGAACAGAGGCCAGTTAGAGACCAGACCTTGAAGACCTGACCCGTGGCCTATAGTGAGGACCCTAGCGTACCCCCAGAGTGAGATGGGACCACAAACAATTCTGAGCAAGGAAGGGATACCATGTAAACATGGGGGGAACAATGGTGGCGGCTGGAGAGGTGACTGTTGAGTGGCTGTGGAGGAAGGAGTGAGTTTAGAAGATGGAGCGGAGTCTGGAGTCTGCTGTGGGCCCGGGCAGGAGCGTGAGCAGAGGGTGCACAGGGTGCGTCCCTGGCTCCTGGGTGGGTGGGGCCACGGAAAGGGCGGAGGAGCCTTGCTGAGAAGGGGAGGAGGCCGGTGTTTGGTGTTTCGGGTGCCGGCCTGTTGTTCACATAGCGTCTGCCGCTCCCGAGCCTGGCCAGGCAGGGCTGCGGACCCCACGGCTCTCACAGAGCTGGAGTGAGCTAGAGAGGAGCAGATCACAGGCCCACGCCAACAGTAAGTGGGGAGCCAGGATTTGAAGCTCTCTGGTTTCAGGGCTCGCACTGGAATGGAGGAGGGTGGGGCCGAGGCCTCCCCAGGCTGGGATGACACACCTCCCTGCCTTCCAGGGTGAGCCCCAGTACTCCAGCCATTCCAGCAGCAATACCCTCTCCAGCAACGCGTCCAGCAGCCACAGTGACGACCGCTGGTTCGACCCTCTGGACCCCCTGGAGCCAGAGCAAGACCCCCTCTCCAAGGGCGGCTCCAGTGACAGCGGCATTGACACCACCCTCTACACCTCCAGCCCCAGCTGCATGTCCCTGGCCAAGGTGCCACGGCCCACCAAGCCACACAAGCCCCCAGGAAGTATGGGCCTTTGTGGCGGAGGTCGTGAGGCCACTGGGAGGTCCCACCACACAGACAGACGGCGGGAGGTCTCACCCGCCCCTGCGGTTGCTGGCCAGAGCAAGGGCTACCGACCAAAGCTGTACTCCTCGGGCTCCAGCACTCCCACAGGCCTGGCCGGGGGCAGCCGGGACCCGCCAAGGCAGCCCAGGTAAGGCCCCACCACAGCCCGGCCCACAGGGGATCCTCACCACCTGTCACGTCCTGGGTGGGGACCCTCTCAGAAACATGCCAGATACTTGCGCTGACACACCAGTTTGCTTACAGGGTTCAGAGATTGGTAGACCACTCCTGCTGCCCATCCATCAGCCTTTGAGGACCCGGATAGAGGGAGAGAAACCCCTGGCTATCTCTCTGACCTTATCTGTCTCTGGTTCTCTGACCCTTTATCTCTTTTTCTCCTACTGAGATCAGTGGTTTTCATGCTTTCTGGGAGTCATAGACCGCATCTGTCAGGAGTGCATTTGGCTATGACTTAAATAACACTTTAATAGTCCCCTGACCTGATGTCCAGAGAGGGCAGAGCCAGGCCAGTGCAGGGGCTCAGGGAGGCTTCAAGGACTGGTGCCCTGAAACTTCCTGCTCCACCAAATTTACCAAGCTGGCTTGACTTGCTAGCCTCAAGATGCATATGGTGCCCAGCGGTAGCAAGGGACAGAGGAGGGGGAAGGGTTGTCCCTTCTGTGCAGCTCGCCCTTGGTATGGAGAAAGCAAGCACTTTCCCAGAACCCATGGTAGTGGGTGCTGTCAAGTGACATCCCAGCTACAGGGAAGTTTGGGAAAGCACACTTTGAGGAGGCACTAGGGGTGAGAACCCCAGCAGCCTGAAGTCTAAACCACGTGTACCTTGAGGTTCTGCTAAAAGCAGAGTAAGTTCCCCAAAAATGCAGAGTAAGAAAATTGGTCCACTGAGTCATGGGCCCAGTCCCATCCAGGGACCCCCACTGAGGTGTGTGCTCCAAGCAAAGATTCCTGCTGTGGTCAAATCCCCAGTGCTGGCCCCTCAGGCCACCACCTGCCTCACATTCTTCCACCAACTGACTGGAGCAGGGCCCCCCTCCCCACTCCCCAAATCCACAGCTTCTCTCCCCTCTGGACTCGTGCAGCAGCCTCAGAATGCTCTGCCCACAGCACAGTGGCATCTGAGTTTCTGTGTAGAAATACCTGTCTCTTGGCAGATTTAATAACCACTGAGTTGAGAGTAGCTGTGGTGGCAGTGCTTGCTCTGGGCGCCATCATCCCTGGAGCTCCTGAGTCAAAGAGCCCTGGAGAAGAGCTGAGGCGGAGGAGAGAGAGAGTGGGTGAGGTCTCCTCCTCAGGTCTCCTTCCTGTTTAAGTAGTCAATCTTTGGAACTCCTGGACTGCTTTGGACAGCTTCTTCACTCATTCATGTGCTCACTTCATTCATAAATATTTCTTGGGAGCTGGGCGTGGTGGCACAGGCCTGTAATCCCAGCAGCTCTGGAGGCTGAGGCGGGAGGATCTCTAGTTCAAAGCCAGCCTCATCGATTTACCAAAGCCCTAAGCAACTCAGTGACACCCTGTCTCTAAATTTAAAAAAAAAAAAAAAAAAGAAGAAGATTGAGGATGTGGCTCAGTGGTTAAGCAATCCTGGGTATAATCCCTATAACAAGAAAATAAAATAAAATGAAAAATATTTCCTGAGGAGCTGTCCTGTCCCAGACCTTTGCTGTGAGCTAGGGAGAAATAATCAGCAAATGCAGATGCGGCCCAGCCCTCACTGCAGATAAGGATCCGCTCATCACTGAGACTAGGGTAAAACCATGCTCACCCAGAGGAAGTGGGGCCAAGAGTGTCCAGGGCAGGGTGACTCTGGCCTCGGTTGTGGTGGCCTCTCTTCTGGGCACAGACCACATTAGTGAACCTGGATAATCTTGGGGTTTTAAAATCAGTGATATATAAAGGCAGCTGTGCCTGGAGTAGGTGGTGACAGAGGCAGGGGGCTGGGTACAAAATTACCCTGTGTCTGAGAAGATTTGCTGAACCCAGAAGTGGGGGGAGTGAAATGGGAGGGGGGCCGCTACAAAATAGGGCCCTGCGGTTGGGAGCTTTAATTTGCATACAGACAATTGATGCTAATTGCAAATCTTTCTTATCTACTCATTAAAGCTGCTTCCTGAAGTTTTCTCCTAGGCAACCAGGCTTTAGTGTGGAACTGCATTTCCCAAAATGGGGTACTGGAGGTGATTCGGGTGGTACTGGGAGGGAAATGTTTTATCTTAAATGGATGTATGTTTGTTTTAATGAGTATTAGGGGGAAAAGAGCCTTTCAAACCCATTCCCTGATTCCACAGATACTGCCTTCTGACAAGTTAGGGGGAATCAAGTAGGTTGATTAAAAGAAATATTCTTGATGGATAAGAGTGTGGGCCCCAGAGTCAGACCACCCAGATTCAAGCCCTGCCTCTGCTGGGCTTTGGCTGTGTGGCTTGGGGAAGTGACTGGACCTCTCTGGGTCTGTTTCCACATCTATGAAATCAGGAATAAACCCCATACCTCCTTTATAGGAATAAGGATTCAATGATTCCTTCACACGAAGTGCCTAGTAGCGGTCCTCAAGCCTAGCTGTCATTAGAATCAGGGAGGGGGTGGGGTACTGGGCGCAGTGGCACACACCTGTAATCCCAGCTACTTGGGAGGCTAAGGCAAGAGGATCACAAGTTGCAAGCCAGCTTAGGTAACTCAGAGAGACCCTAAAAAAATAGAATAGGAGAGGAGGAGTTCAATGAGACCCTGCCTCAGACTAAGAAGAACTCTTCTGGGCCAAAGCCTCTGACAGAAAATCCTGGGGGCACAACAGGGACTGAGATGGCTCCAGGCCTGCCCTCCCAGAGCTCAAAGTCCATCCCCAAGGGTGACGGCCGGGAGGGGTCGAGGCTGGAGTGGGGAGGCCCAGGCAGAGGCCTGTAGGCCAGTGTGGGGGAGCCCAGTAGAGGTGGTTGGGCTGCCATGAGGGAGCCCAGAGGAGGGGCCTGACCCAGCCTTGCAGAGGTTTCCTGGGAAGAGTAGAGGGAGGGGATTAGGATGGAAGAGGACCAAGAGCAGCAGGTCCCGCTGCCCTGCTCCCCCAGCTCCCCCTGCCGCCCTCCCCATCTTTCCACTTCAGCAGGCACCAGCTTGGGGCCAGGCCTGGGCCCCGGGAACCCAGGTGCCTCTGCCCCCTGCTGGCCACACTGCCCGTTGCACAGGCAGCCCAGCAACCTTCTGCATCTGTGGTCACCAGTCCAGTCCTTTGGAGGGGTAACCTGCTGCCCACGCGCAGCACCCCGAGGGCAGGCACCCTTGAGCTGACCACGCGCGAGCTCGCGGCCACCGCTGCCTGCACAGCTCTGTGGCGCGTAGCACTTTGTGTTCATTCGTGCCGCAAGCGCCTGATGTGCACCAGAGCCTTTGCTGGGTGCGGCAACAAAGTGGACAGGACCAGGGGAGACCGTAAGCACACAGTGACCAGTCACTGCTCAGGGACAGCGTCAGAGGAAACCCGGTGGATCTGAGAGTGGCTGTGGTGTGGGTCAGAGCTGGCTCTGACGTAGCCTAGTGGCAAGGGTAATGTCCCTGAGGAGGGGTCACTTATGCCAGGGAGAGGGACAGGAGGAGGGAACAGGTTCTGAAGGGGGCTGAGGTTTCAGGGGTGCTGCTCAGGTATCCTGATCTAGGATATAGTCATGCAGGTTTGCCTTGTAACTGTTCGTTAATGAGTGTGTGTGATGTTTCATACACTTCACCACATCGGGGCTGCTGTACACTTTTTTTTTTTGTAGTTGTAAATGGACAGCTTTATTTGTAGATGGACGCCTTTATGTGCTTAATATTTTTATGTGGTGCTAAGGATCCAACCCCGTGCCTCACACAAACTAGGCAAGCGCTCTGCCACTGAGCCCCAGCCCAGGCCCTGTTGAACACTTTTTGAGGGGAGGTACTGGGGGTAAAACTCAAGGCCTTTAGATGCTTTACTACTGAGCTCCCCTCAGCCTTGGCTATTTGAAATTTTTTAAAAATTAAAAAAAAAAAACAGGAAAGATGGAACATGTGGAGTGTTTACTTCTTTTTTTCTTTATTATTTGTTTGTTTGTTTTGGTACTGGGGATCAAACTCAGGACCCTCTGCCACTGAGCTACATCTCTGGCCCTTCTTCTTTTCCTTTTTTAATCTTCTTTTGGTGCCAGGATTGATACCAGTGGTGCTTAACTGCTGAGCCACCTCCCCAGCCCTTTATTTATTTGTTTGTTTGTTTGTTTGTTTGTGGTAGATACAATATTTTTATGTGGCACTGAGGATGGAACCCAGGGCCTCATGTGCTAGGCAAGCGCTCTACCACTGAGCCCCAGCCCCAGCCCTTCCAGCCCTTTTTATTTTTTATTTTGAGACAGGGTCTCACTAAGGTCTTAGGCTGTGCTCAAACTTGCAGTCCTCCTGCCTCAGCCTCTCAGGGCTCTGAGATTACAGGTGTGCTCACTGCACAGCTAGAGGGTTTACTTCTGAGAGGGAACCACAGGAGTGAAGTCCCTTAGAAGGAGAGTAGGGTGGCAACTTCAGGTCTCTGAGCTCTTGGTGTAGAAACCAAGGGTCGGAGAGGTTATCAGAGGTCAGAGACTCCCAGTCCTCCTGGCGCCGTCACGTCATGGAGTGTGGATGGATCCTGCAGCAGAGGCAAGCCAGGCAAGGTTTCAGCAGAGCGGGTGACGGGCAGACCTGGGTTTTGAAAGGTAGTTTAACGGCAAGACAAGAGGTAAAGCCTCGAGGGAGGGGCTGGCCGAGCTCAGAAGGATTAGGGGCTGGAGCAGGGGACAGAGCAGCTGCATGTGTGCACGTGTGTGCGTGTGTGGTGACGCCCCTGGGCAGGCACACACCGTGTGAGGAGGGAGGCACCACAAGTCTGGGCTGACTCCTGGACATCCAGGGCTGCTGCAGAGGGGAGTGCTTGAGATGTTTACAGGAAGAGAAGGCAGGGGCACAGCCCCAGAGGAACAGTCCTCAAGTTCTCTGGCCATGGCAGCGCCCGCCAAGCTGGACGTTGCAGACACTGCTCCCTCCTCGGGCTGACGTGTTTCTGCAGGGAGAGCCAGACAGACAGACAACTAAATCACCATGTGGTGTGCCAGGTGGCAGTGAGTGCAGGGGAGAAAAACCCAACAGAACATTGTGGGAGTCCCAGAAAGCGCCCCGAGGGCGGGGATGTGCTGTAGGAAGCCAGGGCGAGGTCCATGCAGCTGAAGGAGCAAACGCCACCAGGACCCAGGAACCACTCACTGTGCTCCAGGAGTGCTCAGAGGGCCAGCGGGGGTGCAGCAGGGGCCCAAGGGGCGAGTGGCACAAGGTCACATGGGCAGGGTGGGTAGGAGCAGTTCTAGCAGGCGCATGACTATGGTCACGTGCTTGGGGGACTTGGGAGACACTGGAGCTGTGATCTGTCTTTAAAATGATCGCTTGGGTGTCTGGGAGAAGTGGACTGTTTTGGGGGGAGAGGGGATGAGAATGGAGGGCAAAATCCAAGGGCTGCCAGGAAAGGGATAGGCCTTACCGTGCCCCAGCAGGGACCCCCACTCGCTCGCTTCCACCCCAGCTCAAGCCCCTGCCATGGAAGCTGCTGCAGCCTGTGCCCATCGATGACTCCCGTGGCTTCCCAGACCCTCCCCCCAGACGTTCGTCATGGGAGCCCGGCTGCCAGGCACGCTGCCAGGCGCCAGTGCCTGCACTGGGCACCACAGTGGGCTGGGTGATGCCAGGCGGGCAGCCACCTGGCCCCCGCCCTCCCCCGAGGCAGCTCACGCTCCACAGCTCTCTGGGCTCCACAGCAATTTGTCAGGGCTGTTGAGGGGCAATCAGAGACTCCTCTCCACGTGGAGCTGACGCAGCTGGGCGTTCCCAGCAAGCAGGAAGCACGTGGCCTGGCTTCCCCAAGCTGTGCCAGCAGTCTCCGGGATACCATCTGGGGGCACAGCCTTGAAAGGTAATCTGGGGGCCCTGGGATCTGCTAGGGCCTGCCCTGCCTGTGTGTGTGAGGTCGGGACCACAGATGGCAGACCTGTGCAGAGTCACAATCAGCTTGGGAAGTGGAACTGTTCCAGGCTATGTCCTAGAACTCAAAGGAATGAGGAGCCAGGCAGAGATCTGTGGAGAGAGGGAGCATGCAAAGGCCCTGAGGTAGAAGCGTTTCTGGAATGTTTGCTGAACAGCTTCCAGGTGGTTGCCACAGAGGAGGCAGAGGGGAGTAGAGGACTTGAGGGCAGGAAGGAGACGGGACTGATGGGAGGACTCTGGTTTTCTCCCTGAGGGAGCTGGAACCAGAAGAGAGTCCTGAGTGCTGTGGAGGTTGGTGACGATGCAGGAGGAAGCAGGGAGCCCAAAGAGCAGGCCACTGTGATGTCTTGGTGGACCAGCAGTGCTTGGCAGGGGGGTGCGGAGCAACTGGATCAGGATCCATTTTGAGCCCCTCTGGGTTTGTTTGGTTGGTTGGTTGGTTGGTTTTGGGGGGCTTTGTTTTGGTTTGGTTTGGTTTGGTTTGGTCAGTATTAGGAATTGAACCCAGGAGCACTTTATTCCTGAGCTACATCCCCAGTCCTTTCTTTCTTCCTTTTTCTTTCTCCCTTTTTTTTTTTTTTTTGTTTGTACTGAAGACGGAGTCCAGAGGCACTTTACCACTGAACTACGTTCCGCTCCTTTTTATTTTTTATTTTGAGAAAGGATCTTGCTAGGTTACTGAGGCTGGCCTCAAACTCGGGATCCTCCTGTTTCAGCCTCCAGAGTCACTGGGATTGCAAGGATCCCAGTGTGCACCACCACAACTGACTCCATTTTGAGTCTCCTCCATGTCCTCTCTGCACTTCCTGTAGGCCTGTCACTTCTGCTCCTCAAGCCCAGGGCAGGTGTGGCCACTCCATGACTCTACACTGGAGGGTGATTGTTCCAGCCACATCAGAGAGAGAAAGGAAGACTGGTCCAGCAGTTCAGGCCAGGTGGCCCAGGCCCTCTGGAGGCTCCCTGAGTGTGGGTGTGCAGTGTGATTTCCGCTCTGCCCCCAACTGCCCATGTCCAGATTGCAGCTTCCCCACTTGCCCATTTCCCACCTGTCAGATAGGATGAGGGTGGGAGCATGGTCTAAGGTTGAAAGGATGCACTGAGACCATGAATCTGAAGAACTCCGCCCAGGACCTGAGACATTGCCAGGGCTTAGAGCTATCAGAGCTGCTGTTTGCTTTCATTTACTGTGTGTTCATCATTGGGATTGTTGGTAGTGGTTAGAAACACTGAAACAGGACTGGGGTTGTGGCTCAGTGAAAGAGCACATGCCTAGCATCTGTGAGGCACTGGGTTCGATTCTCAGCACCACGCATAAATAAATAAATAAGTGTTAATTGACAACTAAAAAATTTTTTTTTTTTTTTTTTTTTGGTACCAGGAATTAAACTCTGGGGCACTCGACCACTGAGCCACATCCCCAGCCCTATTTCGTATTTTATTTAGAGACAGGGGCTCACTGCATTGCTTCGCGCCCTGCCATTGCTGAGGCTGGCTTTGAACATGCAATCCTCCTGCCTCAGCCTCCCAAGCCGCTGGGATTACAGATGTGAGCCACTGCACCCAGCTAAAAAAATATTTTAAAAAAGAACCACTGAAACAGACTTCCTTGATTTACATCTTGGCTCTGCCCCTACTGGGTGCATCATTTGTAGCAACGTCTTCAGTCTTTCTGGGCCCCAGTTTCTCCACCTGAAACATGGTAGTAGTGTCCTACCCCAGGGGTTGCAGGCAACTAAATGGGGCTGACTGAGCTCAGTGCCACCTGCACTACCACTGCTCTTCCTCCTGAGGGGCCACAGCTCATTCCCTTTGTACCTGTCACCCACCCAGGACCACTGACCAGGGCCCCTGCAGAGTCCCAGGGCTGGACAGATCAGAGGCACTGCACATTACAGATTCTCTACCTAGTCTCTGCCTTTTCCGTTCTTTTGGCAAGCTGCAGAACTGTTTACTGCTCCCCTGAGATACAAAGCAGACAAGCATATGTCCTCCCTGAGCTTGGAACCTGGTCAGATAGCCATCCTTATCCACCACACCACGCTGCCTGATTTTTTCAGATCCGCTCTGAGGCCACAGGAACACACATGACTACAGCTGGTGCTTCAGAAAGAACCTTTACTCTCTTAATGCACAGATGGGGTCAGGATTCCACCCCGTGCAACATACAGAGAAGCAACATGCATGCCTAGCACCTGACACAGCTCATGTTCTATGGGGTGTGTGGGAGGGGGCGCCCCCTCCCACAGAGGGACTGGATCAAGATGCACAGTGTCTTCAGGGGAATAATGATCTCACAAGGCCCTGTTGAGCTAGCAGGACTGAAGACCTTGTCATGGGAGTGCTTTCAGCTGCAAGTAACAAAGTCCCAGCTCAATTGGCAGAAGTTTGCTTATTATTTTTATTTATTTTTATTTTCAATTGATAATAACAATTGCATTTGTTTAAGCAGTACAGCCTGATGCTTTGGTTTATGTTTATATTACCAAAAAATTCAGTCAGGCTAATTATTAATGTATCTCTCACTTTAAACCAACTTACCATTTTGAGGAGGGTGGTTTGTTTTGTTTTTTTTCTTGGTATTGGGACTTGAACCCAGGGGCACTTTACCACTGAACCACATCTCTGACTCTTTTTATGTTTCATTTGAGACAGCGTCTCACTCAGTTGCTTAGGGCCTCACTAAGTTGCTGAGGCTGGTATGTAACTTGTGGTCCTCCTGCCTCAGCCTCCCAAGTCTGGGATTACAGGCATGCACCGTCATATCCAGCTCCAACTTAGCTTTGTGTGTGTGTGTGTGTGTGTGTGTGTGTGAGAGAGAGAGAGAGAGAGAGAGAGAGAAGAACATTAAAAATTACTATTTGAGCAATTTTTAAATATACATTATTTTTAAAATGTATTTATTTTACAATAGAGGGCATTTTTTTAAATATTTATTTTTTAGTTGTAGGTGGTGGACACACTATCTTTATTTCATTATTATGTGGTGCTGAGGATCAAACCCAGTGCCTCAAGTGTGCTAGGTGAGCACTCTACCACTGAGCCACAACTCCAGCCCCCAAAAGAAAGCATTTTGACACATTGTACACAAATGGAGCAAAATTTCTCCTTCTTCTGGCTGTACATGGTGCAGAGTCACTCCAGTAGTGTAATAACACATGTATATAGAGTAATAGTGTCTGTCTCGTTCAATTGTCCTTCCCATCCCCACAGCCCTAGCCCTCCCCACACTCCACTCTACATAAACGAAAGTTCCTTCATTTTTCCCTGTCCCCCTGCCCCACTATGGATCAGCATCCACTTATCAGAGAAAACATTCAGCTTTTGGTTTGGGGGGATTGGCTTATTTCACTTAGCATGACATTCTCTGGTTTTATACATTTACCAGGAAATGCCATAATTTCATTCTTTTTTAAGGCTGAGTAATATTCAATTGTGTATATGTACCACATTTTCTTTATCCATTCATCTACTGAAGGGCATCTAGGTTGGTACCATAGTTTAGCTATTGTGAATTGAGCCGCTTGCTAGAAACATTGATGTGGCTGTGTCACTGTAGTATGCTGATTTTAAGTCCTTTGGGTATAAACCAAGGAGTGGGATAGCTGGGTCAAATGGTGGTTCCATTCCAGGTTTTCTGAGATATCTCCATACTGCTTTCCAGAGTGGTTGCACCAATTTGCAGTCCCACCAGCAATGTATGAGTGTACCTTTTCCCCCACATTCTCGCCAATATTTATTATTGCTTGTATTCTTGATAATTGCCATTCTAACTGGAATGAGATGAAATCTTAGTTTTGATTTGCATTTCTCTAATTGCTAGAGATGATGGTTTGAATCCATCCTGTTGTTCAGGAAGTCAGGTCCTAAGCTGACATGCTGAAGATTTGGGCCTACTTTTTCTTCTATTAGGCACAGGGTCTCTGTTCTAGTGTCTAAGTCTATGATCCACTTTGAGTTGATTTTTGTGCAGGGTGAGAGAGAGGTTTAATATCATTTTGCTACATATGGATTTCCAGTTTTCCTAGCACCATTTGTTGAATAGGCTATATTTTCTCCAATGTATGTTTTTGGCACCTCTGTCTAGTATGAGGTAACTATATTTATGTGGGTTTGTCTCTGTGCCTTCTATTTTGTACCATTAGTCTACATGTCTATTTTGGCACCAATACTGGGCCGTTTTTTGCCATTGCTCTGAAATATATATTATACATGGTCACTGTGCAGTGCAATAGATCACTAAAGTTGACTCCCCCAATCTGAAACTTTGTCTGCTGTGATCAATATTTTCCCTTTCCCCAATTCTCTCTCCTGAGGCAAATGTATCACCTTCCAGAACTCAAGGTTAGAGAAGGCCCAAGGTTGGGTCATTTATTGACTCCAGGACCCAAGTTCTTTCCCTGTCTTGTCTTGTTTTGTTTTGATTTTTCCAAGGTTGTGGAACCCAGGGCCTACACATGCTAGGCAGGTGCTCTACCACTGAGCCACACCTAGACTGAGGTGTCAGGTGGCCACTTCCTGTTTGCCCTGTGCCAAGTTTATATGGTTTAACCTGACTTGTGTCCTTGACACCTCCCCAGTATCATTCCCTTCAGACGTAATCAGATGGTGTATACTCCTCCAGAGATTTTTCTCCAAACCTGTACCAACCCAGTTCTTTGAAACATTTTGACCATTACCCAAAGTAGAAAAACATTTTACATTATAACCCAACACAGACATCTGGAATTTTCACTAAATACTTAACTTATGTGATCACACTGACATATTTTTTAGTCTATTTCTTTTTTTTTCCCCCTGCTCAGAACTGCTAAGACTTGCACCGGGTGTAAAGTACTTGCCTAACGTGTATGAGGCTCTGGATTCTATCCCCAGAAACTAAAAAATAAAATAAGAGAATAGAACTGTTAAGACCTACCAGGAACAATGTCACACGCATATCATCTAAGCCATTCAGGAAGCTGAGGCAGGAGGAGCCCAAGTTTGAGTCCAGCCTGGACAACTTAGCAAGACTCTGTCTTAAGATAAAATTAAAAGGACTGAAGATGTGACTCAGGAGTAAAAATCCCCTGGGTTCAAACCCCAGTACCACCAAAAAAACAAATTAAGACCCACTAAGTCTATTTCATGACCTACAGTTGGAGAAGCACTGCTAATTTCCTTCCTATAAAAGAAAAAAATCATAACCATATTTCATATATATACATACATATTATATATAAACACAAGTATATGTGTGTATGTATATAGAGATTTTTGTCTGGCTGGGTGTAAAAAGGGCTGGGGATGTAGCTTAGTAGTACACTGCCCCTGGTTCCATCTCAATCATTCAGACCATTTCCACCTTTTCTTATCATTTTGGTTTTTTCCCAGTTTTTCTTGGTCATAACAGCACTTCTATGAGCATCCCCGTGTGTACAAATGAGTATTGTGCAACTTTTCCGTGGTGTGGTTTGTGGGGGGCCAAACACCAGGCTGACGCCCTTGGGTTGCTTCTGAGCTCCGAAGCCCTCGCCTCCTTGGGGAAGCCTCCCTGCACCTCCGTAGTGTCATGAGGTCCATGCTCATGGTGATGTGCTTCGGGGCTTCCTGGATATCTCCTCACAGTGTGCAACCTTTGTCCATTAATAGACATTGCTGAATGGTAGAAAGCATATGTTGCTTTTTAAATCCAGCCTACAAGTCTCTGCCTTCTGAATAGGTTTAGACCATTTCCTTTTTTCTTCTTTTCTTCCCTTTTCGTGGTATTAGGGATTGAACCCTGGGCCTTGGCCAAGCTAGGTAAGCAAGCTCAGGTGAGCTGTATCTCCCAGCCCTTTTTATTAGTATTATTTTATTGAGACAAGCTCTCACTAAATTGCCCATACTGACCTCAAACTTGCAATCCTTCTGCCTCAGCCTTCCAGGTAAGCTGGCATTACAGCCATTCATAATCGTGTCTGGCTAAACTGTTTTTTGGTTTTGTATACTGGAGGATTGAACCTGGGGATGCCTGAGTCACTATTATAGGCATGTGCCACTGCACCCCACTAAACCATTTACATTAATTAATTAATTTAACTTTTTTGGGTACTGGGTATTTAACCCAGGTGTGCTTTATATATCCCCAGCCCTTTTATTTTTTTTTTATTTTGAGATAGTGTCTTGCTAAATTACTTAGAGCCTTTCTAAATTGCTGAGGCTGGCCTTGAATTTACTATCCTCCTGCCTCAACCTCCTGAGTCACTGGGATTACAGGTATGAGCACTGCGCCTGGCTTAATGTAATTATTGATAATAGTTTTATACTTGATACTTTGCTATTTGTTTTCTTTATGTTTACTATCTTTCTTGCTTCTGTTTTTCCTTTATTGCTTTAGACTATGTAAATTTAATTTAGTGTGTCTTTTGGAAGTTCACTCTTATATACCTGTTTTTTGTTGTTATTGGTGTTGTTATTACAGTATGCATCTATCAGTGTGATTCAGGTTAATACTAACTTCATTCCAGTAATACATGAAAATTTTTCTCTAGTATAGCCCTACTCCTTCCCTTTCTTTGTGCAGTTTTATCACATATATGATATAAACCCAACAACAGAGTTAATTATTGCCTTTGTCTTTAAGTAAAGGTGAGAGAAGAAATGTGAAAGCATAAATCTATAGTCATTTTTTAAAAACTGCATGTTAAAGGCTGAGGTTGTGGCTTAGCAGTAGAGTGCTAGCAAGTGCAAGGCCCTGGGTTCGATCCTCAGCGCCATATAAAAATAAATAAATAAAGGTATTGTGTCCAACTACAACTGAAAATAAATATTGTTTTTAAAAAACTGCATGTTGTGCTGGGATTGTGGCTCAGTGGTAGAGTGTTCACCTTGCATGCATGAGACACTGGGTTTGATCCTCAGCACCACATAAATATAAAATAAAGATATTGTGTCCACCTATAACTAAAAAAATTTTTTTTAATTTAAAAAACTGCATGTTAATTATCTGGATTAATTTCTTTTAGTGTGAGGACTTCCTGTATTGTTTCTTATTAGGCAGATGTGCTAACAACACATATTTTCTCTCTTTCTCTTTGTTAAATGGGAACATCTTTAGATTGCCTTTACTTTTTTCAAGGGTAGTTTTTCTGGATATAGAATTCTGGGTTATAGAATTATTTCAGTGCTTTGAAAATGACATTTTATTCTATTGTTTCACATGAAAAGTCAGCAGTTAATTTTATCAGTGTTTCTCTGTAAGCGATGAGTCTTTTCTCTGGATACTTTCAAGATTTTTATCTTAGTATTTTACTTTCAGGTGTTTTTTAAGATGTAGGTCTCTTTATTTATTATACTTGTGGTTTGTTGAGCTTTTTAAATGTTTAGATTAATGACTTTTTAAAATCAGATTTAGGAAGTTTTCAGTCATTATTTCTTCAGATATTTCTTCTGCCCCTTTCTCTCATCTCCTTTTGAAACTCTTTATTATATGCTCTCTTTTTGGTATCAGGGATTGAACTCAGGGTCACTCAACCACTGAGTCCCATCCCCATCCCTATTTTGTATTTTATTTAGAGACAGGGTCTCACTGAGTTGCTTAGCGACTCACCTTTGCTAAGGTTGGCTTTGAACTCTCTATCCTCCTGCCTCAGCCTCCCGAGCTTCTGAGATTATAGGTGTACGGTGTGCCACTGTGCCTGGCTTTTTGTTATATACTCTTAATGTCTCCTTGGAGCCACAGATTCCCTAGGTTCCTACCCACTTCAGCAGTTTGTCAAGCTTAGTGCTTTCCAGATTATTGTATGCCTTTGGTCATTTTTCAGAGTGCTTGAAAGGGTTTTTGGTTTGTTAGTTTGGGCCTCTTTGGGAAGAGGATTTGCCAGTCTCCTCCTCTGGCCACAGTCAAAAGTCCCATCCACTAAATCGACCTTCAGAAAGGATTTACTAGCTTATATTTCAAAGGTATCTTCTATTTTGTCATTAAATATCTCTTATTTCGAATGGAATTTCATTAAAATTTTTTCTTTAATTGACCAGGCACAATGGTGTGCACCTGTAATTGCAACTGCTTGGGAGGCTGAGACAAGAAAGAGGATTGCATGTTTGAGGCTAGGCTGAGAAACTTAGTGCAACCCTAACTCAACATTTTTTTAAAAAGGGCTGCGGATGTAGCTCAGTATTAGAGTGCTTGGCTAGCGCGTGTGTGGTCCTAGGTTGAATTCCCCGTACCACCCAAAAAAAAAAAAAAATTAAAGTTGATTTCCTGCAGCATTTGTGTCCCTAAAGTTTAGGTCCAGTTGATATCAGTAGGTTGTTGTAACATTAATTCAACAAAAATCTAATATTTAGCTTAGGGAGCTGTAGTCTTAGACTAGCTAACTATAGTATCTGACATGTACTAAGTGCTTCATAAAAGCATACATAGCAAAATATATTCTTTTTTTTTTTAAGAGAGAATTTTTTAATATTTATTTTTTAGTTTTTGGGGGACACAACATCTTTATTTTATTTTTATGTGGTGCTGAAGATCGAACCCAGCACCTCACACATGCCAGATGAGCGCACTACCGCTTGAGCCACATCCTCAGCCCCGCAAAATATATTCTTTAAAAATTATACATAGCATGTACAAGATCCTGGATTTGGTCCTCATCACCTGGAAAAAAATATGACAAGTTATAGAATAATCGGTATGATCCAATAATGAAAAAGCAAAATCTTCCCACCTCCCCTCCCCCCAGTAAAAGCCGCTTTCTCTGTTTTTAATGCCCAGATGAAAAGGAAGGAAATAGAGCAGCCTGTGAACCATGGTCACCTAGAGACAGGTGGCAGATGGGACTCCGCCTTCAACTGCGTAGCTCCCACAGCAGGGGCCGGGGGGGCCTTTTTTTTTTTTTTTTTTTTTTTTTTAAGAAAGAGTGAGAGAGAGGGAGAGAGAGAATTTTAATATTTATTTTTTAGTTTTCGGCGGACACAACATCTTTGTTGGTATGTGGTGCTGAGGATCGAACCCGGGCCGCACGCATGCCAGGCGAGCGCGCTACCGCTTGAGCCGCATCCCCAGCCCCCCGGGTGCCTTTTTAGGTTCCCGTATTGCTGGAGTGGGTCGGGTCTCTGCAGGGACCCCCTTTTCTCTAGGCTTCCATGTCGGGGAACATCCTGCAGCAGTACAGCCCATGGTGACATGTCTAGGGTCCGTGAACTTCTTCCCTTCATTTTTTCTTTGCAGTGACATGGGCTCACGGGCTGGCTTCCCTGCTCAGGTTTACAAAACTGCCAGCGCAGAGACTCCTCGGCCCTCCCAGCTGGCCCAGGCCAGCCCCTTCCAGCTCTCCACCTCTGTCCCCAAGTCCTTCTTCTCCAAGCAGCCTGTGCGCAATAAGCACCCAATAGGGTGGAAGAGGACGGACGAGCCCCCGCCACGGCCTCTCACCTTCACCGACCCCAAGAAGTAAGTGCCTGGGTGGGCAGTGAGGCCAGGTGGGTCGCTCTGGTGGCAAAGAGAGTGACACTTACTCGCCGAGAAGCCAAGTCCACACACTGGGGATATGGC
The DNA here is from genome assembly GCF_045843805.1 of Urocitellus parryii. Lineage (NCBI taxonomy): Eukaryota > Metazoa > Chordata > Mammalia > Rodentia > Sciuridae > Urocitellus > Urocitellus parryii. Next base: position 14,607,625 of record NC_135545.1, on the reverse strand, counting down.
AGGGAACCTGGCCGAGGTCCCCACTATCGGGAACTGATGCTCAGGTCTGGGTGAGGGGCGGAGGGCACGCAGTGGGTCAGCAGGGGCTCGGCTATGATGGCATCTGCGTGAAGAGCTTTGGTAGGAGAAGGAAGCAACAGTCAAGACCCCGAGGTGTGGCCATGGGAGGAGGGTCCAGTAGCAGGAACCCTGTGAGCAAGGGGAGGGTGTGGGACATGAGGTCAGGGTAGCAGTAGGGCAGATGGTGGCGAGTCCTGTGGCATCTGCTCTGACTGACATGGGGCTGTGGAGGGTGTGGCACGGCTAGGAGATGTTCTGAACTGCTAATAGGTCCCTGTGGCTGCATGTGGGGAACATCCTGGAGGAGCACTGTCAGGGTCCACTGGGACGTGGGGACGGGAGCAGGGCAAGAGCCACCAAGGCGAGGAGGGCAGGCTCGGGACGGATGATCTGGAACTGCAGCAGACAGGGCTTGCTGGCAAGTTGGAGGTGCTGGGAGAGAAGAGGACAGGTGGCCAGTAGCCCTCCACCTGGGATGGCTGCTCCGGAGGACTGCGGGGCTGGAGCTGCCCCTGCAGGCAGCTGGCTCTTTGGCACCAGAGCCTCTCGGCCTGGCACAGCCACCATGGGCCGCTGCACAGTGCTGAGCTGATGGGCGGCCGCACGTGAGTGGTCATCTCCAGAAACCAAGGAGGAGATGGGCCTTGGAAGAGCTTCTGCCGTCACCTCAGGGCCTACCTCAGGGCAGGGTACTGACCAGGAGGACCCCAAGCAACCTCGTCCAGAGGCGACCCCTTCACCTGGGGCCTTTGGGGGCATGAGGTGAGGGAGTTGGGGCCTGGGAGAGATGGCGCTCCCCAGGTGGGTGTGGTAAGCGCACAGCCCTACAGGTCAGAGGATGGTGTCTTGGCTCCATGTCACCGTGATGGAAGCTCCTAGAGGGTCAGTCCCTCACCTGGAACCCACAGGTGGTCCTCAGTCCTGTCCCTCGGCTGCCATAAGGAATTCTCACGGTCCCTATGAAGCACCCGGCCACCCCAGCTGAGGACCCAGAGCGCCGGGTGCTGTGTGTGGAACGCAGCTTTCACCACGAGCACAGCCTGGGGTGACGCAGGGCAGCAGGTGGACGCAGGTTCTGAGTGTCCTCAGTTTCCCAGGCTGCAAAAGGAAGAAAGGCGCACCTACGTCCCAGGGGTGGTCCGAGGGTGCCGGTGCTCCCCCTGGCACGCAGGTCCAGAGGCCCTTGGCTCCGGCTCAGGAGAGACCAGGGAAGGCCTGGTTCACAAGCCCAGGCCCAGCACCCAGCAGGGCTGTCCCCGCCTCTGCTCTCTGGCCTCTCCCAGCCGCCCTTCCAGGACAGTCAGCCCGCTGCCTGGGGCACAGCCCGGCGAGTCTCCTTGCCAACCACGTTGGCAGAACCCCCAGCTCAGCCGGGCTGACAGCGGGCAGTGCTAATTAGCTTAATTAACCAGGGCCCGAGGGAGCCACCCCAGTTGGAGGCCAGAACTCCAGTCCTCTGGGACCAGCCCAGCCACGTCTGGCCACTGGTTGCCTTCGGCTCCTGGGCCAACTGTGGGAGGAGGAGCTGCTGCTGCCTGTCCTGACTGCACAGCCGTCGCTGCAGCCTGCCTTCCTTCCTTCCTTTTCTGCCCCAGAGCGTCCCGCGCCGTGGCAGAGTGCACCCTTAGACAGCATGGGTGAGTCAGAGGTACTCTGTCCGGTTCCATTAGAAAGGATCTTGGAGACGTTCTCTTCATTTATGCTTTAAAAGGGGAACCGGGGTTAAAAAAAAAATGCACAAAAGGATTTGTGTTGAAAAATAAGCCTCTCCCCCAACCCCGTCCCATAGCTCCCTCCTAGAAGCAATGTTGTTTCATTTCTTGTGCCTCTGGAAGGACAGGTGCCTGAGAAGACCCGGCACAGGTGACACATGCTCTTCCCTTGCGCCCATTGACATCAGCATGGCCACCTGTCTTCTGCCTTCCTCCCTTGCTCTTTTCTCTTCACATCTCTTGGCACTGGTCCAAATTAGGGCATAGAAGGTGGCCTTGCCCTTGTCAGCAGTCAGAGAGCAGCCCATTTTATCCCCAGAGGTCATTAGGATTTGACAGAGATCTAGAGAAAAAACAAGATTAGGGATGTGTAGGCCTAGTTTAGTTTGGTTTGGCTTTTTTGTTTTTTGTTTGTTTGTTTGTTTATTTTTTTAAAGAGAGAGTGAGAGAGAGAGAGAGAGAGAATTTTAATATTTATCTTTTAGTTTTCGGCGGACACAACATCTTTGTTGGTATGTGGTGCTGAGGATCGAACCCGGGCCGCACGCATGCCAGGCGAGCGCGCTACCGCTTGAGCCACATCCCCAGCCCTGGTTTGGCTTTTTTGATGCTTAGCATGCATGAGGCCCTGAGTTCAACACCCAGCACCAAAAAAAAAGAAAGAAAGAAAATAGCCAGGCACAATGGTGCACACCTGTTATCTCAGCAACTCAGGAGGCGGAGGCAGGAGGATCGCAAGTTTGAGGCCAGCCACAGTAACTTAGAGAGACCCTATTTCCAAAAAGAAGGCAGAGAAGGGAGAGCATTGGAAATGTGGCTCAGTGGTAAAGTGTCCCTGGATTCAATATCTAGTACCAAAGGAAAAAAAAATCTGAAGATTCTTCAGAAAGAAGAGGATAAGAAAAGCAATACCAGCACCTTGAGAGGCTCAGGCAGGAGGATCACGAGTTCAAAGCCAGCCTCAGCAAAAAGAGAGGCGCTAAGCAACTGAGAGAGACCCCGTACAACATAGGGCTGGGGATGTGGCTCAGTGGTTGAGTGACCCCTAAGTTCAATCCCCGATACCAAAAAAAAAAAAGGAAAAACAAAAGTGGTCAACTAAGGGCTGGGCCACAGCTCCGATGGTGGAGCACTTGCCTGGCGTGCACAAGGCCCTGAGTTCAAGCCCTAGCACTTCGGAGGGGTGGGGGGATCAACTGAGCTGGATTTGCCATGCTTCTCCCCTGTAGGCGTGTTCTCAGCAGCCCCCCAGGAGCATCAGAACACAGGCTGCCATAGGTGGGATGGTGCAGATGGAGGGTCACAGGAGAAGTTTCTAGCATGATGTCCCCTAGTGAGCCAGCCTTCCTCCTAAGAACTAGGAATGCCTTGTTGAGAATACTAGAGTTCCTGGAGTCTGGGAAGGTGATTTTAGGAAATGAATATAAATGAAATAGAACAGGGAAGGAGAGTGTGTGTGGAGGGTGGGGGGTTGGTGCTGAGGATTGAATCCAGGGCTTACCAGGACTCTACCACTGAGGCCAGATCTACTACCTCTACAAAGTAGGGGCCTGTGCTGAGGGAAGATTCTGGAAAATGCCAAAATCAAAGGTGGGGGAAAAGGAGGCCCCTTTCATCTTCCATGGTGAAGGGGTGTGTGCATCTCTTTCTGTCTCTGTGTCTGTCTCTCTGTCCTCCAGACCTAAAGCTTCTCATCTGCCTGGAGAATACACTTGCCTAATCTGGGTGGAGCAGCATTTCCCCCACCTGAGCTCTAGGCTGGGGAGGGATGTGACCTGATAAAAAAAGAAAACTTGGCACCTTCTCTTCTTCCCTTTGTTAAAATCCCAAGGCTGGCAACTGAGAAAGAGAAAGAAAATGCAGACTTCAAAACCCTCGGGAGCCCAAGACATCTTATTTCTTCTGTAGGCTCAGAGGCTCTTTCTTGTATTACAAAACGATGAAGGTCAGGTATCAGCCTTTTTCAAACTAATTGTTATTATTTTTGTTATCATCATCATCATTAGTATGGTGAAATAAATTCACAGTTCAAAGGGTGTTAGATGTAAAGTAAAAGTTCCACTTTCCTACCTCCTACTTCCTGGAGGTAATCATGGTTCATTTCTTCCAGAAAATTTTTTTTTGCACATAAAAGCACATCTTTTTTTTTTTAACATTTATTTTTTGGTTGTAGTTGGACACAATACCTTTATTTCACTTAGTTATTTTTATGTGGTTCTGATGATCGAACCCAGGGTCTCGCACATGCGAGGTGAGCGCTCTACCACTGAGCCGCATCCCAGCCCCAGAGGCATATTTTTAATCAAACATGATCATGTTCCATGCACTGTACAGGTTTTCATCCCACGTGTGATGTAAACATGGCGGTCAAGGTGGCTAGGTTTGGAAGAATAACAGGGTCCTCAGTACCCTTGATTATCATTTTAAGCTTTACTCGATGATGCTGTTCCGGGTGGGGTTTCTTTTTGGAGCAAACCAATTCAGCTCTGCTACCTAGAAGGTCACAGTGCTCACCGATGCTTTTGTTTTCTATCCCTGCCATCAGAAGACACCAGAGAAAAAGGTGGTTTTCACCTGGAAGGGAAACAGTGGGGCAGCACGACACCTTCCCTGTGTCCCATCATCACTGTCTGTGTCCTACAGTTACATGCATGGCCACTGACTGTCCTCCCACCCAGGGGACATAATGCCAGTATCATGATGATAGGCTCCAAAGACTTAGAAATACCGGCTACCCTAGGCTCTTTGGCAGGACAGTTGCCAGAGTAAGTGGGGAGCATGAGAGGGCAAGAAATTCTAAGACGACACAGGGGTCTGTCAGTGAGGTTTCTAGAGAGTCTGGGTCATGTTAGGACAGCTCACACAGCTGGCTTGTTTAGGATACTCCTTTATGATGTTCACTATGCCCTTACAAATTCTAAGTTGATATTATCTCTCTAGATGTTTCTGGAATTTCCATAGTTACAGTGATCTGATCAGAAATGTTTTCAAAGAGTGCATGCATTTGTTTCTTATCTTTTGAAGGCATAAAACTTGTTAATCAAAAACCACAACCAAAAAAACATGGCAGTCAAGCTTGATGGTGGCAACTGTAGACTCCTCAACCCGTTGCCTTAATTTGAATCCTGACTCCTCCCTCCACAAACTGTGTGACTTTGGACAAGTGGCTTAACTCCTCTGTGCCTTAATCTCTTCATCCATGAGATGGGATCTGAGTAGGGCAGCTTTCGGGGGATTCGAATGTGTGCCCAGGGAGCCGGGCCTTGCTATGCTGCTGTCTCTTTCTGCTCGGCTGACAGACCAGAGACAAAGACAGCTACAGGTCACAACAGCTGCTGTAAGAAAGGGAAAGGGGACCGTGGTAGAAGGCACGGCCAGTGTTACAGGCTCCCACCTCCTGCCTCAGTTCCCATCTGTGAAATGGGAATGATCAGAAGAGGGGCTCCCTGTGTGGTGTCTGGTGAGGATGATGTACCTGGTCACTGTCATTTTTTTTCTTAGGGGTGGCCGGGCCTTAGGTCAGGTCCCCATTTCACCAGGAAGCTTGAATATTTTTACCCAGAAGCTCAGACTTGAGCCCAGAAGCTAGGTCACAGTCTAAATGCAAGAGGTCCGGCCCTGGGGGCCGCTGAGTGGAGGACGGGGGTGGCCTTGTCAGCCTGGAGCCCACAGGGGACAGTGGTGGCGCCCCGGCCACAGCATGAACACAGGGCTGAGCATCTCAGAGGTTAGGGTTCTCTTGAGTCCATGTCAGCTGTCACAAGGGCAGCCTCATGTCCCCAGTACTTGCAAATTGGGACCTAACACTCTTCAGCTCAGAACCTGCAGGGCTCCTCAAATGCAGTCCCAAGTCCCCGTGTCACTCAAGTCCCACACGTCCGCCCCTGCTCCCTGAGACCTCACCTCCCACCTCTTGCCCCCTCGTCCCCCATTCCTCCAGTTCACCAAGCTCGTTGCCCCTCATGGCCCCAACTCTGGCTCTTTCCTCCACCTCCCATGGGATTCCTTCCTTCCAGTCCCCGGCCCCCAGGTGTCACCCTTGACAACAGCCCTCCCCAGCTCCTACCCCGGTACCTGGCTTTGTTTTTCTTCAAAACATTTCCCTCAGCCAGGTGCGGTGGCGCACGACCATAATCCTAGCATCTCAGGAGGCTGAGGCAGGAGGATTCCAAGTTCAAGACCAACCTCAGCAATTTAGTAAGACCCTCCTATCTCACAAAGGAGGCTGTAGCTCAGGGGTGGAGCACCCTGGGTTCAATACACCCAGAACTACAAAAAAAAAAAATCTCTCTAGCTCACCCACGGGGTCTCTCTGTTCATTTGATCAGTGTTGGTCGCCCTTCCTAGACGTGGGCTCCATATCACGGCTGTTCCCCAGTCCCTGGAACAGGCTCAGCCAGAGGTGTTCCCAAGAAGTGCCTGGATGATGCGTGTACAGAGTGGCCAAGGGCTCTGCTGTGCACCTTGGCCAGGTGGAGTAGGTGTGGCCGTTCACCAGAGGCAGCTGGCTGTGAGTCCCCACAGCTTTGGAAGGAGCTCGCGGCCCCTGACCCCGGCGCTCTGCTTGCAGGCAGGTGGACACCAACACAAAGAACGTCTTTGGGCAGCCACGGTTAAGGGCATCCCTGCGAGACCTCCGGTCCCCTCGGAAGAACTACAAGTCCACCATTGAGGACGACCTGAAGAAACTCATCATCATGGACAACCTGGGGCCAGAGCAGGAGAGGGACACAGGGGTGCGTGGCCAGGTGGCGTGGGGCAGGGCGGGGAGGAGGGAGCGCATCTTCGGCCCTGTCGTGGTGTGTGAGTGAGGGCCCTGTTTTGATTAGGAACAGAACCGGGGTTTAAGCCATCTCAGGAGGGCACCAGGAAGGCCTGGCTCACGTCCTTCTCCCAGAGCCCAGGGTGAAGCAGCTGCCCCCTGCCCAGAGCTCGGGGTCCGGGAGTGGAGCAGTGGTCCCAGGGGAAACTCCGGAGCGCTCTCATTCCCCAAGGACAGGGCAAGGCCAGAAGAGCAGACACATGGTGGCTCCATTGTCATCTCGTCCTTGCCTGCCCTAGGTAGCCTCACTGTCAGGCAGGCACATTCTGAGGGGACCAAGATGGCCCCCAGGCTCCCCGGCTTGTGTCCCACCAGCCCAGAGCATGGAGGAAGAGGACACTGGTGCCTGCTGGAGTCCCAGCCTGGCTCTCGGGGCCCGTGTGGCTCACTCCCTCCCCTCCCCTGCCCAGCCTCAGCCTCACTTGTCTGGAGCTGGTCAGCCGGCCAGAGGCCATGGGCTGTGGGTCAGGGAAGGCAGCCCATGGAGGCTAGGTGGGCAGGGAGCCCTTGAGGACTGACTGGGGCCCCCTATGACACTGTCCCCATGTTCCCCCCTGTCCTGGCAGCAGTCCCCCCAGAAGAGCCTGCAGCGGACACTGTCAGACGAGAGCCTGTGCAGTGGGCGCCGGGAGCCCAGCTTTGCCACCCCTGCCAGCCTGGAGCCAGGCCTGCCCAGTGACGTCCTCTTCACCAGCACCTGCACCTTCCCCTCTAGCACGCTGCCTGCCCGCCGCCAGCACCAGCACCCACTCCCGCCCGGCGGCGGCCCCAGCGCCATCCCTGCCGCTGGCAACGGATTCCCAGAGAAGAAATGTAAGCCTGGGCACCCTCCTGGTCGCCTGGAGGTTGTCTGGGTCAGTTACCTGAGGGAGGGGACTGGGTTGCCTGTGAATTTCAGAGGTGCCTGATAGTTGGGCACTGGGTGTCACCCCAAGAGCAGGGGGTGCTCTCCAAGCATCAGGGAGTTTCCTGGGATTCTCCTGAGACCAGACAGGGTCTCGGCCCCTCTGGGTGCAGGCCTGAGGGCAGGGATTGCAGCAGCTGCCCCCAGCTCCATCCTGCAGCTCCCAGTTCTGGTACCAGGCAGTTTGGTGAACATTTATTAACTGACAGGACTCCCCCAAATTTGCCATAGTGGGGAAGGTGCAGGGGTGGGACTTTTCCACACCTTTATTTGTCTTTAGTATCCCCAGGAGCAGGACGGTATGCACACCACCTCCATCAGGCCACAAAATGGGGCCTGAGCTTGTGTCCCAGGCCTCTACCACCAATGGGACTTCTTTTTCTTTTTTTGGTGGTGCTGGGGATCAAACCCAGGGCCTGTGCATATGAGGCAAGCACTGTACCAAGTGAGCTCTCTCCCAGCCCCTCCAGTGGGACTTCTCTGTGTCTCAGTTTCTTTGACTGTAAAATATCACCAGAGGAGCCAGGCGTGGTGGTGCACATCTGTAATCCTAGCTACTCTGGAAGCTGAGGCAGGAGGATTGCAAGTTCAAAGCCAGCCTCAGCAATTTGTTGAGGCCCTAAGCAACTTAGCGAGACCCTGTCTCAAAATAGAAAGGAGAGGGCTTGTGTTAGAAAGGATCGTGGCTCAGTGTTAGAGCCCTTGCCTAGCATGTGTGAGGTACTGGGTTCGATTCTCAGCACGACAAATAAATAAATTAATAAACAAAAGTCCATTGACAGTTTTAAAAAATATTTTTAAAAATATAGAAAGAAGAAAGGGCTGGATGTGGCTCAGTGGTTAAGCACTCCTGAGTTCAATCCCTTTGGTTTTTATGGGGTGGTTCCTGGGATTGAACTCAGGGTTAGGGTAAGGGTTAGGGTTAGAGATGCACAATCTCACCAGAGGACTGAGGGTAAAGCTCAGGGGTGGAGCGCTTGCCTCGCCTGTAATCAATCCCAGCAACTCTGGAGGCTGAGGCAGGAGGCCTGCCTGGGCAATTTAACAAGACTGTCTCAGAAGCACTGGGAATGAAGTTTAGCGGTAGTGTTATCTAGGGTGTGAAGCCCTGAGTTTGACCCTCACCACTGAAAAGATGAAGATAGATAGATAGATAGAGAGAGAGAGAGAGAGAGATTAGCGTATAGCAAACCCAGCATAACATCTAAATGTGTCATGAGTACTGAAAATCTACTGGCTGCTTATTTTTGTTGATAGGGGGTTTGGGGGATTTTGTTTTTTATTGTTGAGTTGCGTTGTGTTTGAGGCACTGGGGATTGAACCCAGGAATACTCTACCACTGAGCTACATCCCCGGCCCTTTTCATTTTTTGAGATATGAGCCCATTAAATTATCCAGGCTGGCCTCCATTTTTTTTTTTGCTGCGGGTGGGGTGGTAGCAGGGTTTGAACTCAGGGGCACTTAACCACTGAGCCACATCCCCAGCCCTGTTTTGAACTTTATTTAGAGACAGGGTCTCACTGAGATGCTTAGGGCCTCCCTAAATTGCTGAAGCTGGCTTTGAACTCGATCCTCCTGCCTCAGCCTTCCAAGCTGTTAGGATTATAGGTGTGTACCACCGCGCCCAGCTGACCTCCAGTTTTTTTTAATGGAATTTATATATATAATATATATTTATAGGTGGACACAATATCCTTATTTTATTTTTATGTGGTGCTGAGGATCGAACCCAGTGTCTGACGCATGCCAGGCGAGTACTCTGTCACTGAACCATAACTCCAGCCCTGGCCTCCAATTTTTGATCCTACCTCAGCCTCCAGAGTCACTGGTATATGCCACTGACTTGTTAGTGTTTTTAATTTTTTATTTTAATTATTTTGGGTATCTGATTCTAGGGATCAAACCCAGGACCGTGGTCATAGTAGGCAAAAGTGTACCACTGAGCTTTATTTCTCAACTGATAAAGACATAAGGCTTGTACATAATACTGGGGTGCCATGTGATGTTTTAGTATACATGAGTCTGCTCTACCACCTATCATTTCTCCGTGGTAAAAACATTCAGTATCCTTTCTTCTAGCTTTTGGGGGTACATAGTACATAATTGTGATACAGTCACCCTGGTGTGCAGTACCTCACCAGAGTTTCTTGCTGCTTACAACAACTTAGTCCTTATTGGTCAGCTTTTTCCATCCCACCTCCCCACTAAAGTGAGCATCATGAGACAGGTTTGCCCCTTTAGACTAGAGAACAAGGGTTAAAACACTAGGAGCCTGGACTTTCCAAACCTTCTAGGCCCATGGGGTCTGGCTCAGAGCAGGACTAGTCCCCACCACCACTTCAGATCCCAAATTCCAGCCTTGGTTTTCCTGCTCCATACGTGGAGGTCATAATGCCACCCTCCCTTCCCCCACCACGGCAAGGCTGTGAGATGACCCCCCAACCCCAGCTTATCCCGCACAGAAGAAGTGTGCTGGGGGCATGGCGCAGGCCTGGTCAGGCCCCTGACCCCTCTCTGCCTCATTATCCTCCTCTGTCCCTTCCCTTTGAGGGCTCCAGAGTCAGGCCCAGGACCTCAGCCTGGCACACAGGACTCCAGCTGCTGCTGGCACGATGCTTCCCCCGCCTGCCATTCCCAGCACCTTGAGGCCTCACAGCCTCTTCCTCTGCCCGTTGTGTCAAATCCAACCCACCAGGTCTCCCCACAGTGTCCCTGCCACATCTCAACACTGTCTATAAACTGGTGCCCCAAATTTCTGCACCCCAACACTCTCCCCAACTCTAGGCTCCTCTGGCGGGCCCCCTCCCACTGCTGCCTTGTGGATGTCTTGATGCACCTGTGCCTGATGCCTCCACCCAGCCTTCCCCACTTGAAACCAATCCACCGGCTGTGCCCAGACCCAGCAGAACCTGAAGACGTCCTAGACCTTTCTCTTGTCTCACACCCACGTCCACTCTTCAGACTTTGGGGGCTCCACCTGCAGAATGGATCCAGAACCTTTTCACTTGCCCCCCCACACCCATCACCCACGGCCTGCCCAGTCCCACCCCTGGTTCCTTCCGAATCCCACAGCAGCCTCCCTGCTGTCTCCCTGCCCCCTCCTCCTGCCCCCCCCCCCCGCCGCCACACAGTCTGTCTACTGCCCTCCCTCCAGCCAGAGGGAGCCTCCCAGCCTGCCACGACAGGGTGGCACTCCAGATAACAGGGTAACAGCTTGGTCAGGACTCACAGGGCCCCACAGCCCTGTCACCTCTGACTTAACCTGCCACAGCTCTCCCCGTTCGCCCTGTCCTAGCTGGACCTCCTCAGTGTTCTTTAAACCTGCAGCATGTTCCTGCCCTGGGGATTTTGCCCTGGCTACTGCACCTGCCCTAAATGCTCTTCCCCAGATCTGCTCAAAGGTCACCTTCTAAGCAAGGTGTCCCCACCATCCTGTTAAAAGTTGCACCTCACCCACTGGAGGTTTCCCTCACGGGGTCTTCTGATAAGCAGTGGAAAGTATTCATTTGCCTCTCACGTTGTGCTCAACTCTCCTCACCTAGCTGCCATCTCCGCCTCAGAACTTTCACTGGCTGATGGACGGGACCGGCCCTTGCGGCGCCTGGACCCTGGGATGATGCCCCTGCCTGATACAGCTGCTGGTCTCGAATGGTCCAGCCTGGTAAACGCAGCCAAGGCCTACGAAGGTAGGTGCCTCCACCCCGCCCAATCGGAGCCTCATCTCCGTTGCGCTAGAAGGATCAGTTGAGGGCCTGTGGCTCCACAGGCAGTTGCGCCCAGGTCCCAGAATCGGGGAGTCACGTCACTTGTACACTGTGTAGTGTTTTATCTCTGCTCTCCAGTGACCTGGTGCGCTTCCAAGAGGAGGCCACACTCCATCCAGCACTTGGCACTTGGCAAACTCACCACCATCTGAGGAATACATTAGGACTCCCTTGTGCAGATGAGGAAACTGAGGCTGAGTTGCCACAAAGTTGACTGTGTTTTGTCACCTGACACATGGGGTCAGGATTTGAACCCAGGACTGCACATCCTCCAAATAAAAATAGGCATAGGGGGCTAGGGATATAGCTCAGTTGGTCGAGTGCTTGCCTCACATGCATAAGGCCCTGGGTTCAATCCCAGCACCACACACACACAAAAAAAAAAAATAGGCATAGGTTTGGCACAGTGGTGCATGCCTGTAATCCCAGCCATTTGGGAGGCTGAAGCAGGAGGATCATGAGTTCAATGTCAGCCTCAGCAACTTAATAAGACCCTGTCTCAAAATATGAAAAGGGCTGGGGATGCAGCTCGGGGGTAAAGCACCCTTGGACTTAGTCCTCAATACCAGAAAAACTGCCGAGGTGGGGTCTGATGACCCTGCCAGGGAGGGTGAGTGAAGGCGTGCATTGTGACCTGGGTACAATGTCAGTTGCTTGCCAGCCCCTCCGTGGAAGTCAACTCTTCCATATGTACTAAAAAAATTTTTTTTTATTTTTACTTTTCGGCGGACACAACATCTTTGTTTGTATGTGGTGCTGAGGATCGAACCCAGGCTGCACGCATGCCAGGCGAGCGCGCTACCACTCGAGCCACATCCCCAGCCCTCTACTAAAAATTTTAAATGTGCACACCCTGTTTGCCCAGCAGTTCTAATAAGTTCTTAATAATTTGGCATGCGTGGACATGCTGGTGGCACAACCTGTAATCAGTGACTCGGAAGACTGAGGCAGGAGGATTGAAAGTTCAAGACCAGCTTCAGCAACTTAGCAAGAACTTGTCCCAAAATAAAATAAGACGGGCTAGGGTTGTGGCTTAGTGGCAAAGTACTTGCCTAGCATGTGTGAAGCACTGGGTTCCATCCTCAGCACCACATATAAATAAATAAAAACAAAGGTACATCAACAATTAAAAAATATTTTAAAAAATAAAAATAAAATCAGAAAAGCTCAGTGGCAAAGTGCCTTGGGTTCCATCCCCAGTACCAAAAAAAATTAACAATGAAAATAAGAGCCAGGCACAGTGGCACATGCCGGTAATTCCAGTGACTTGGGAGGCTGAGGCAGGAGGATCATGAATTCAAAGACTCTCAGCAACTTAATGAGGTCCTAAGCAACTCAGTGAGACCCGGTCTCCAAATAAAATACGAAAAAGGGCTGGGGATGTGGCTCAGTGGTTGAGTGCCCCTGGTTCAATCCCCAGGACCAAGAAAATAAATAATAATAAATGAGCCACAGAAGGTTGGGAAAGAGAGATGAGAATAGAGCAGAAAGGCCCGGAAGGAGCCAGGCATGGTGGCACAGGCCTGTAATCCCAGCAGCTTGGGATGCTGAGGCAGGAGGGTCTCAAGTTCTAGGACAGCTTGGGCAACTTAGGCCCTGACTCAAAAGAAAAGAGCTGGGGATGTGGCCCAGTAGCAGGGCACCCTGGGTTCACCCTCAGCAGCTCAGAAATAGAGAAAGAGACAGGAGAGGAGGGGGACATCCCAGCTCCCTGGAAGCAGGGGAGGGCCTGCAGTGGGAGGGAAGGGGCTCCAGCACACTGCAGAGCTCGGGTTTTGTTATTGTTCTGTTTTGTGGTGTTGGGCATGGAACCCGGGCCTCGTGCTAGGTGAGTGCTCTGCCACTGAGCGCCACCCCTGCAGCGTGTTCTGCGGCGGTTCAGGGAGAAGGTAAACTGAGATGGGAAGAGGAGAAAGCCAATGTGGCAGCAGGGAGTGGCTCTGAGGAAAGCCCCTCCGGTCTTTACTGTGCTGTTTTAGAGAGAGTGGAAGAGGCTGAGTTGGGAAACCTCCAGACCCAAATGGCAGCGTCTACCCTCTTCATACCTGGCACAAAGTCACCTTGTTTCTGATGCCCCCGAGTGTTCCCTTGCATGGCCACTATGGCTCACAGTCCAGTGATTAAGGACACTGCGGCCGTCACCAGTTCTTGCTGTTACAGAAAGAGAACCCAACAGTTGTGTTTAAGAACGCGCAAGTCAAGTGCTGGGGGCCGGGGACTTCGCTTTCCCTGGCAGCCCCATGACATCCCCTCTCTTCACTGGGCCTCTTCTATTTGACTTTTTCATTTTGCTGAAATTTTGTAAACCTTCCCGGGAGGAAGTGGAGTAGTGCAGTGAGTTCGTGGACCCATCACCCAGCTTCAGCCCTATCCACTTTGGGCTACTATTTTCAGACCCTTTATTTGTTAACAAAACCAGGGCATTTATACCAAGAATGTGCGAGCTCTGAATCTGGCCACTGCCCCGCAGTGTCCTTGAGCTCGCTTATCTGTGCCTTCAGTGCTGTGTAAAGGCAGTTGGATCTAGAGGCTTGACCCCCTCAGGATGGGATCTTATCGCTTGTGTTCTCATTTTATTTGGTTGGGTTTTTTGGCAAAAATCCATCCTAAATGCCTTCATGATATATCAAAATGAAATTGAAAATGTCAGACAAGGTCTGGAGGCGTAGTTCAGTGGCAGAGCCCTTGTCTGGCATGTACAAGGGCCTGGGTTCCATCCCCAGCACCACACAAAAAAAGAAAATGTCATGGAGGTTTGGGCAGGAGGTTTGTGGGGTGGGGGGCATGGTCAGTCAGCTGGGAGAAATGGGAGCCCTGCCTTCCCACCCATGAGAACTCAGCCCCTCTCCTCTCTCTCCCTCTCCCTGGCAGTGCAAAGAGCCGTCTCGCTCTTCTCTCTAAACGACCCAGCCCTGAGCCCAGACATCCCACCTGCACACAGTCCTGTCCACAGTCACCTGAGCCTGGAGCGGGGGCCCCCGACCCCCAGGACCACCCCTACCATGAGGTGAGGTTTCCTTGGAAACATCCAGTGGCCCTGCAGCCCAGGTCCCTACAGGCAAGAGGTCTGTGCAGTGAGGAGGTGGCTGCTGTGGGTCACCCCCACCACTCCCTGGGCAGGAGGTCCCCTCACCTAACAGACAGGATGACAGCGTTGCACTGGGGACCAGCTGTGGCCAAGACAGACTCCTCGCCTGCCTTGTGGATCTCTGAGTCCATTGGCAAGGGCACTTTGCACAACCTCACACAATTGTTTCACTTCCAACTTTGAAAAATGTTAAGTAGCGTCCCACAACCACCCTACTCATCTGTCCCCTCCTGGTCTCCTGTGTAGATCCCCAGGTGGCGCAGACTGGCACCCAACACCTTTCACATCTGCCCTGACAAGGCCTAAGCCAGGCTGTATATGGGGACCCCTGCAGGATTGAGGCCAGGACCCGCCCTCTGGAGTCTGGTGGGGAGAGGACAGAGAGGTGTCTCACTTGGCCATGGCACATGGGGCTTCTCACCGTCAGTGCGGTGTGTTGGTTCTGGTTGATCGGCAGAAAGTGAAGGAGGCAGAGAATGTAACAGCGCTCTGCCTGCGTGATGTGTTGACGTGCTCTGCTGGCCTCGCAGCACAGGGCCCCAGGTACCACACAGCACCTGTGTGCTCTGTGGGCAACGGGAGCCCTTTTTGAGGGTAATTTTGATTCTTGGGCGTTTTCTGCTCCACACACTGGCCCCAGCCCAACCTCCATGGAAAGTGGGACCCACTGTAAAGATGAGATGGGCACGCAACGCTGGTGCTGCAGGAGCCATGGTGTGGGAAGTGGCAGGACCTATGGCCCCTGAGCTCACGGCTCAGTCACCTTGAACCCCACGGTGATGACCTCCCCTGAGCCTCCCACCTCCCCCTGCAGGTCCCTAAGATAGAGAACCATGGAGGAGGAGAAAGGGAGGGAGAGGCAGGAGGCCAGGCCCCACCTCCTTCGCCCCTGTGCAGCTCACCTGACCCTATCCCCTGCACCCCATCCTCTTAGGCGTGTGAGCCCATGGCGCCTGCCCACGGGCACCTCCCTCAGACCTGCTCTAAGCAGGGAGGGGAGCCTGTTTCTCCCCTGCAATGCCAGGCGAGCTCAGGGCTGGAAGAATCTGCGCAGAGGAGGAGCCTCAGGCAATGGGGTTCAGATCCCAGCACCAGCACAAGGGAGGAAAGTGGGTGGCAACACCCCCTCCCCAAGCCCAGGCCTCCTCTTCTGTTCCATGTGAGGTCCCCTCACAGGACAGTGGCTGAGACACTTAGACTGACCACACAAATTGCTGGGTGGTGCAGGGCTTGGCCCACAGTAGGGGGATAATGGGCTTGTCATCATTTCCAACACTGACCATGGTAAGCCCTGTGTCTGTTTGTCCATCCTCCTCCTTCCTGTGCCTGGAGCAGCACCTGACCTGCAGATGCTCAGTAGGTGTTCAGGGATGGACTTTTGTATCCCATGGATACAGAGAAGTGATTCTCCCCAAAAGTCCCAGATATGGCCCATCCTTGGGGCAATCGCTCGCTTCAGGTGCCACACAGCTGACCTTGTCCTCCCTCTCTCCAGTGAAGAGCCACCCCTGGATCTGACGGGCAAGGTGTACCAGCTGGAAGTGATGCTGAAGCAGCTGCACACGGACCTCCAGAAGGTGAGGGCCCGCGCACACACCTGCTGCCCCTCCCCAGACCCGCCCAGGCGCCTGCCAAGGCTACTCGGCACCTATCCACCCTCCTTGCTGCTACTCTTGGGTCTAGTCATGAATAAAACAGAGAAAGTGACAATTCAGAAGGCGAGGGAGCTCACAGAGACACTCTTAGACATTCTTGGAGAACAAATTGGTCCAACCTTTTTGGACAGCGATTGGGCAGTATTTACCAAAATGTAATCGTAGAGCAACATGGTGGTGCACACCCATAATTCCAGCAACTCAAGAAGCTGAGGCAGGAGGATCACAAGTTCCAGGCCAGGCTTAGCAACTTAGTGAGACCCTGTCTCAAATTAATCAGTCCAAAGGACTGAAGATGCAGCTCAGTGTGGGAACACCCCTGGGTGCGCTGCCCTGCTGGGGTGTGGGGAGTGTAACTGGAGGTCTGGGACTACATTACAGCTCAGTGATAGAACATGTGCCCAGCATGCCCGAGGCTCTAGGTTCGTGAATCTAGTTGACCCAGCAATTCCACCTGTGGGAATTGGTGAGAATCTCCAGCTTGGGTACAGAGAGATCCATGAGCAGAGATGTTCACTGCTGCACTGTTGGCAATGAAAATGGGACCAGATGGCTGTCCATCAAAAGGAGAAGGATAATGTAAATCACGGACACCCATGCAGCAGAATGGTTTGCAGCCAATTAAAATAGCAAATCTACCCCCTGACTGACGTGCAGGAGAAGGCCAGGAACTCCGGTACAAAACACAGCAAGCTGCAGAGCTGTTTCCTAGAACGTTCTCATATTTTTTTTTTTTTTATTTTTTTTTATTTTTTATTTTTTTGGTCTTCTCCACGCTGGGGATGGAACCCAGGGCTTCACACGTGATGAGCAAGTGCTTTCCCCTGGAGCTATGTCCCAGCCCAGTGTGCTTCTGTTTTGTTTTTAATTATTAACAACCACGGGTTAAGAGGGACATGTAGGGTCTTAGGATGTGGTTCATGGTAGAGTGCCTGTTTGGCTGCATGAGACCCTGGCTTCCATCCACTGCACCACACAAAAAAAGGAGGGACACTAGGTGATGGCATTCCAAATGGACTGTCCCTAGGGTGTACAAGAATGAGGAGAGACAGGGCAGAGGAGACTTTTGTCTGTCATTTATATACTTTGAGGTCAAAATTAAAAAGCAGAGCATGAGGGGCTGGGGTTGTAGCTCAGTGGTAGAGTGCTTGCCTCACATGCATGAAACTATGGGTTCGATCCTCAGCACCACATAAAAATAAATAAGTAAATAAAAATTAAATATATATGTAAATAAAAAGAAGTAGAGCACAATGTACTCCTCCAGCCCAGGAATCACAGCGGCCCAGGTTCAAACCCTGCCCCACCCTTAGTACTATGTGACCTTAAACAAGTCACTGGCTTAGCCAGTGTTCTGTCACCCCAAGAGCCTCTTAGAATAGGTGATAGGGCCTGCTCAGGCTGCCTCACTATGTGAGGCTTGGTTCCATCTTCCAGGAAAATGAGGATAATGACCGTTCCCAGGCCCTTGGGTGGGGGTAGGATGAGGTGATGACAGTATCGCAATGCTTGTCAGTTACTCCCAGGCAGGCTATGTTCTGGACCTCTGCATACCTCAGGGACCCCTCGGATCCACCCTGTCAGAGTTGAGGGAATGGGACCCACAGACAGGATGTGACAGGCCAGGGTTACTCAGCTATGGAAGCAGAGCTGGGATTTGAACCCCTGCAACTAGTTCTGGCCTGGGCTCACAGATCCCCAGGGCCACTGGCTATTCTGGGGGCTACCAAGGCCACCAGCCTTATGCCCAGCCCTCCCCCCTCACAGGAGAAGCAGGACAAGGTGGTGCTGCAGTCGGAGGTGGCCAGCCTGCGGCAGAACAACCAGCGGCTGCAGGAGGAGTCGCAGGCCGCCAGCGAGCAGCTGCGCAAGTTCGCCGAGCTTTTCTGCAGGGAGAAGAAGGAGCTCTGAGGCCGAGAGGCCACCAGGCCCTGGCACCTTGCCTGCAGGCAGGCCGTGGGCTCCTGTCCTCCTCTCTCTTTCTGTAGGCCCCTGGTGGCCGGCATGACAGGTCACTTAGCCAGGCCTGGTACCTACTGCCCCCGCAGCTCTCCACGTGGACTCAGAAACCCCAGCTAGCAGTGGGGCCTGCGGGAGCCTCCCCAGGCTGTGAGTCAGGTCACCTCCTGGTCTCAGGCCTCTCCACTGACCCCTGTGTCCCTGGAGTCACCCAGCCTCTGCCTAGGACCCGGCTGTGGGAAAGCGAGAGGGGCTGCAGAGGTCAGCATCCAGCCTCCACAGCGCCCAGGACCCACACGCCAGGGTTCTTCACTGCACCCAGCAGCCTGGCTCGTGGGCAGAGCCCCTGCATGAAAAAATATGGCGTGAAATGAGTCTTTTCCCCCACACCCCAAAGAAGCAAGTGCCCTCAGGGCGACAGACTAGGACCCTTTGGTCCCCAGTGTACTAGCTCCAAAAAGCATGGATGTCATCCCTTCCCAGCCCCCTCCTTCCACAAGCAGCCAGGAGCACTTTCATAGAGTTTAAATTATTTTCTTGGAGGCCCTAGGACGGAGAGAAGAATCCCAGCATCCAGAGGCCACTTCTTTGAGAGAAAAACTATTTGTACAAACAGGACAATTTATACGATCTTTTTCTATCAGTTCCTCTCCCACCAGAGGCCACATGCCTGGGCTTGGGTCCCCCAGGTCCCTCCACCTTTGAGCTACTGACCTGGCCGGGCCACACCTCCCGGCTCTCTCTCCTCCCAGCACGACCAAGCCCTGACCAGCAGCCAGGCCGCCTCTGGGCTCCAGAAGGCACCCTGGGAGCCTTGGGACAGGGCTGGACAACAACAGTCTTCATCTCCTGTCTGGTTTCCTTTTCCTTCGCAAGCCCATCTTGCAGGCCCCCAGCGACGGCCACCCAGACACACTCACTGTGCTCCCCGGGGAGCACTCGCAGTGCGAACCCCAGAGACGCTGTTCTAAAGGCAATAAGGGGCAGCTGGCGGGCAGCCAGGCCAGTATGGTACTACGCTGTTCACCCAGGAAACACGAGTTCCTTTTTTTTTCCTTTAAAATCAAAAAAAAAATATATATATATATATATATTTATTTTTTCATGTAGAGTTGCGCCAGAACAAGTCTGGATGGCCACAGTCTGTGGATTCCCCCAACCTCAAGCTGAGGATCGAGGCATGTCCCCCATGGGCAGGGGGTCAGCAAGAGGACCCAGAGGGACAGTCAGGGTGGCGGGAAGGCGGCTTCCCTTTCTGGGAAGCACCAGGCAGGAAGGAGTTGGCAGCATGGGCTGGGCTCAGAGCCCGAGCCAGGCAGCCGGCACTTGTCCAGAGATCCCCCAGGTTCTCTTCAGGCCCAGGAACCCGGGCAGATGGGCGTTTCAGGCACTCAGGGAGGTGCCAGGCTGGAGGGGCCGGGGCCAGAGAAGAGGGTGTTCATTGCGTCTCCCTATGATCTGCCTCTGGCCCCCAGCATCCCCCAGTCTTGAGAGTAAAACCTCAGCCTGCCACCTCCTCTCCCCACAGCGGTGGCGAGAGGCCAGCCTGCCCAGCAGCCCTCCCCAGCCCTGGCCAACTACTGTGATGTCTCCTTCCCTGGTCCCCTTCTCGGGGGTTCTCCAGACCCCCGCCCCACCCCCCTCCTCAGACCCTATCCTGGAGCCTTTATTTTTTTTTCTCATATCTTCAGATCATTCGATCATTTTGGGGACCTGATCATGCACATTGACAAGTGTAAATTATGATTTTGGTTTTATTTTGTTATTTTTAAAGAATTTCTGCACAACAAATCTATTTAATTTGAGGTTGGTGTTCTATCTGATGGCTGAGATAGTAGGCTTTTTTTCATGTTGATTTGATTCATTTGGTTAATTATTCTTTATTGTCTTTCCCCCCTCCCATCCCTGTCTTGAGATTTTCTGGCATGTTTCTGGAGGTTTCAAAGGAAATAAATGTTTCATAGAAATGGCTTGTGTGTTCACAGCTGGGCGGCTGCCCGGTCCACATCAGCCCCCTCCTGCCGGAAGCCAACCTCAGAATGTGAAATGACCCCAAATTTAAAAGAGCGAGATTCTGCTGGGCCTGGTGGCACACCACTGTAATCCCAGAGACTTGGGAGGCTGAGGCAGGAAGACTTTGAGTTTGAAGCCAGCCTGGCACCTTAGCCAGACCTTGTCTCAAAACCAAGAAGGCTAGTGGTGAAGCGCCCCTGGGTTCAATTCCAAGTATTGGGGGCAGGGGGAGGGGACACATTTCCTTTTGGTGCCTAGTCTTCTGTGGCTAGACTCCACCTCTTTAGGCAGATGGCACATCCCAGTGCCAGCTCATTTGCTTTTTTTTTCTTTTTTTGGTATTGGGGGTTGAACCCAGAGGTGCTTTACCACTGAGCCACATCCCCAGCCCCCTTTAATTTTTATCTTGAGAGTCTGGCTGAGTGTCTGAGGGTATTTGCATCTCCTGCCACAGCCACAGCCCTTCTATCTGTGCTGGTGGAGGGGTCTCCCTCTGCCCGCCATCTAGTGGGCAGCGCGGGGTCAAGGCTGCCCCTTCTTCCTGCAAAGGGGAGGCAAAACATGGCTTCCCTCCCCTCCATGTGAGAAAGACAACACACCCCTGCGACCTCAGCCAGAGCAAGGCCTTCCTTTGGGACCCTTCTAGCTGAGGAGGGGACTTGAACTTATGGTCCCAGATCTGCATCTGTTGAAGTTGGGTGGGAATTTGGACAAACTGATTTTCAGTTCTGGGAATTCCATGTGAAGATCCAAGGCCCAGCCTGTGTGGGAAGTCTTAGCTCTGCTCCTGTGGGTTTCACAAAGCCTCTGGAAGGGGCTGGCCATGTGGCGGGGTCTGTGCACCCCTCCTCGCCACCCACTTACCTGTCATCTCAAAACCCATACTTCTCCGACTCAGGCCCCTCCCCCCAAGTATATTTTTCCAAAAGTGTGGGGAGTAGGTGGAGGGGAGAGCAGCCATTCCCACTAAGCAGTCTAGAGTCGACTTCTCCCTTTCTCCACCCTCTTCCAGGCCCCATCCTTAGGCCTTGCTGCCCTGCCCCCACCAGCAGGGGCCAAGGGGGGTGGGACCTGGAACAAACTGTTCTCACATCGTCCCCTGGAGCCAGCAGACACCAGCAGCTCCCAGCACCCCGCAACCCAAACACAAGGCCAGCCCCTAGAGCGCCTCAGCTGCACCCCGCCCGCCCCAGCTTTCGTCCTGGCCCCCCACTCACTGACCACCCACTCCAGCCAAGCCTCTGCCCATGCTCTGAACTGCCTCCACACCTCTACCCATCTCCAGGTTTCTGTGCTCTTCCCCTAGATTCTGGGTCTGTCCCTCCCCCAGAGGCCCACACCGCTGTCCAGGGACTTTGCCGTCCCCATGTGGGCCCACCCCCCTCTCCTGGGGCGCAGCCGCCCTGACGTCCATCACTCCTGGGTCCTCTCCCTCCAGATCCCGCCTGTCTCCCAATGTGGCTGCTGTTTTTATTACTATGATTTCCTCTTCCACTAAATCTCTGTTCTCTCGGGGCTCTCTTCCCTAATTCCTGTGGCTTTCTCCTCATCTCTGGGTCCTGTTCTGTCCTCTTCTGATTTCTCTCAATAAATTTGTGACTCTCAACCTCTTTCTCCCTCTACCTACCCCACCCCAGTCTTTCTCCTCTAGTCCCTGGGTCTAGACGCCTCCTCTGGCCTCCCCTCCCACCTGCCTTCTCCCCTTCCCCACCTCTTTGCCCATATCTAGGACAGTGGGACTGAGGTGTCTCCCGACACCCCCACTCCCCACTCTGGCCTGGGAGGGACCGCCAGGCTCCCATCCCTCCCTTCCCCCATCCTCACTCCCGCCTCCCTCCTGCCTCCCGCTGCAGCTGCAGCAGTCCGTTGCCAGGGCAACCACAGCTGGCTGGGCGGGAGCCCCCTCCGCCCCATCCCCCTCTTCTCCTTTCCGGCAAGGCTGGGAGGAGCTGGGACAAAGCCAGAGGGAGGCGGGGTGCAGGGGAGGAGGTGGTGGTGGAGGTAGAGGCCCTGCAGTTGCTTCTCCCCCAAGGAGGCCCCAGCTCCCCTTCTTGATGACGCCCCAAACCAAGCTGGAGAAGGAGGCAGTGGTGGGCAGAGGGGTCAGGCCAGTTTAATACACAGAACAAGGTATTTCACAGCAGAGGCAGGCAATGAAGGAGACTCGGGTACAGGGAGGGTTCTCCTGGACTGGGGGGACCCCCAGACCCACCCCCACCTGCAGTCTCAATTTCCCTTTTTTAAACCCGAACAACAAACACACACAACCACAAGAAACAACTGCGCCACCTTGCTGCCCCCAAAATGGCCAGCAGGGTCGGCGGGGGGCAGCCGGAAGGAGGAAAAAAAACGAGTCCTTTGCAGGTCTGTGCTTCTCGTCCCAGCGGGTGCTGGGTAGGGCCGCCTCACGCCACGGTGGGCACCGGCTGGCACCGGTGGGCACGGGGTGGGGCTGTCAGGGAGGGGCAGGAACAGAGTTCAAAACCATGGTTCACGTCATGCAGTATCCACGGTGGGCACCAGGAGGGGGCGAGGGTGGACACCATGCCCACCCACCCTGGGCACAAGGGGAACGGTGCCCACCGTAGGTGGGGAGGTGGGACAGCTGCGACTCCAGAAGTGGGGGTGGGGCACCAGGCAGGAAGCTGGCCTAGAAGGGTACCCAGTGGACGCTCGGCAGTGCCCTTCCACCCAGCCAGGCCTCACAGGACTCTTCGTATATATTAATTTCTTTTTTTTTCTTTTTCCTTTTTTTCTTTTTTTTTTTTTAGTTTTTTGTCTTTTTCTATAGAAAAAGGCTCTGTCCATGCCCCTGGCTGGCATCACTACCCCTCGTGCCCGCCCAGAGGCGGGGTATGGCTTTGAGGGGAGCAGAAGCCCCTGGTGCCCATTTGCCAAGGGATGGGGGGGAGGGGCAGGGGCCACCCACCCACAGGGCCAGCATCTCACTGGCAGGGGACAGGCCAGCATCTCACTGGCAGGGGACGGGCGGCCCAGCCCCGGGGTGTCACCCTCTCCCCTCACACTGGGGCGCAGGGTGGGGCGAGAGGCAGGTGGGCAAGCACCACCCTGGAGTCCGGAGAACCAGAGCCAGGCCTAGGTGAGGGTGATGTAGGCAGAGGCCTTTTCTTTCAGGTGCCGAAGGCAGAGGTGACAACTCCAGCTCCCTGCGGGGAGGGCGGGTGGCC
Organism: Urocitellus parryii; assembly: GCF_045843805.1. Lineage (NCBI taxonomy): Eukaryota > Metazoa > Chordata > Mammalia > Rodentia > Sciuridae > Urocitellus > Urocitellus parryii. Next base: position 14,584,460 of record NC_135545.1, on the reverse strand, counting down.
GAGGGCCGAGTTAGGCGCAGTGCGGGAGGTCGGCCTGCCCCTTCCCACCCAGAGGGTCTCCAGCAGGTGCAGTTTTCCAGCCCCCCACCCCCACGTCGTCCCTTCTCTCACCTTCTGGGGGCTCCGCCATGGGGGGGCTCAGGCAGTACATGTGGTAACCCCGATCGCAGTCATCACAAAACAGCAGCTGGTCCTGGGGGGTGAGACCCGCCCAGCTGGCACCCTGGGGGCACGGGCACCAGAAACCGGGGTGGGGGGCTGGGGCAGGGGCGAGGTGGAAGGGGCTGGGGGAGGTGGCCCCTTCCCGAGAGCAGGCTCTGGGGCCTGCAGACACCCCTGGGAACTGAGCTCAGATCGAGGTCTCTGGGCCTCACAGACTGAGGAAGACACTAAGACGCCCTGATACCAGCTCTGGGAGCCAGATGTGGTTCGCATCCCGGGTGACCTCAGGCAGGCCACATCCCTCTCTGAACTGGCTTCTGCTCCATAAAGTGGGAACAAGAGCACCTACCTCGCGGGTGGTTGGGAGGTGGCAGAGATGAGGAGTATAAAGTGCCGGGCTCAGTTAATGGACACTAACAATGACAATGATGCGCGTTACTGGTGTTCCCCAGGAGCGGCTCTGGGAAAGGCTTCCGGCTCCACAGGCAAAGTGAAGGGGCCAGGTGGGGAGGGTGGCTGGGGTAGGTCCCCTGGAGGCGGCAGGCACTCACGTCGTTCTCCGAGGTGCCACACAGGCTGCAGGACTTGCACTCAATGCACTGCCAGCGGTAGGTCCGCACAGCCGCTGTCATGTTCACCGTGAACTGTAAACACGAGGGGTGTCCTGGGGGCCGAGGGGCAGGAATGTGTGGTTAGGGAGTCACTGTGATCCCGGTGGCTACTGACCCCTGTAGGGAAAATGGCTCTGACCCCACCCCTGGCTCATAAGACCAAGAAGAGTCTCAGTGGTCCACAGCCTGACCCCAGCCCTGCACACCCTGCTGGGGACCTGCCACACACAACCAGCAGGACCTTGGCCCCCACAGCCTCCTGCCCAGCCACCACAGCAACCGCACTCTGCTCCCCAGAATACCATGGCAACCGCATTCCATTACCCGCAGTGCTGTGGCAACCACTTTCTACCACCCACAACACCGTGGCAACCACAATCTGTTAACCACAGTGCTGAGAAGCCACATTCCATTACCCACAGCACAGTGGCCAGCCCAGCCGGCTAACCACAGCGACATGGCAACCACACTCTCCCAGCCACAACGCCATGGCAACCACCTTCCACAACAGGTCCCATACCTTGTTCCACAGCCAAAGCCCGTTACAACATGATGCCCCAGCAACCAAACTGTCGCCAACAATACTTGCAGTCCAGTGCCCTGGTGCCTACAGCCAGGGCCATGGTGCCCAACACCATAGCCACTACCTCTAGTGCCTGACACCCCCAGCCCCATGACAACTACATTCCATTCTACCAAATTGCCATGGCAACCATATTTCACTCTCCAGGATACCATGACAACAACTCATTACCCAGTGTGTGAAGCAACCTGCCCATTACACAGTCCACCATGGGGAACCACATTCGTCAACCACAGTCCAATGGCAACACATCCTGTTACCCACAGGACCTGTGCAGTAGCGATCCATCACTCCCGTGTCTCAGCCCCTACCCATGATGCCTTGAGCCTTCTCACTGCTCTACATGCCAGATAAGCATGTGCCACTGTGTGCAATGCCACGACAACCCTGTCCCGTCATTCCACTGACCCAACTGTTCCCCGTGGTCACCAGCATCTGTGTCAACTCCACTGCTCTGCTTAGCTGCAGCCCAGGGATGGGCTGGGTCCACCCCAGGAACCTCACTCCTCTGCCCCCATCCTCCAGGTCTGGACTCCTGGATCCCCCCCCCCTGCCAGAAAACTCTAGTGAGGGGTGTCACCTGATCGCCCACAGTCTGCACAGGAGATGAGGTCCTCAGGACACCCGGTCTTCTTGGAGCCCCCCAGGCAGAAGTCACAGTAGCCGTTGGGGATGACGGTGCCGTCAGGCGCCTTCTTGGCTGAAAGACAGCAGGCCCGGGGTTCAGGTGGGGCAGGTGGGGGCACCCAGTCAAAGGTGGCTGCAGAAGTAGGAGTGGAGGGAGGCGTCCCTACCTGTGTGTTTCCTTTGTGCCTCGGGGACCCAGGCCAATTCTTTGTAAAACTCTGGGGTGGGGGGGACAGAGAAAGGGGCTCTCACCATAGGCAAGGCTCCACCTGCCCCCAGCCTCAGCCCCAGGGGTGGGCCCTCAGTCCAGGCATAGGGGAAGTGGAGAGAGAGGAGCTACCCTGATCTGTGGGCAGGAGTTAAAAAAAAAAAAAAAAAAAAGCCTGGGGAGGGGGGCAGATAATTCTCATCAGGACCCCAACTCTGGGCGACTGATGTGCCCATATATATTTATTTATTTGCTTTTGTGGTGCTGGATGGAACCCAGGGGCCGGCATGTTAGGCAGACTCTGCTGCTGCACCCAGCCCCGTGTCCTCTTTACTGGATAATGAACCTGGCAAGTGAATTCAGTCTTAGGAGGAGCCCCGCGCCCCTCAGGACCCGTCCGCCGGCAACACCCTGAACAGGCCCTGCCCAGCCCAAAACCGGTTGGGTACCGCTGGCCAAGGCCTGGGGTGGAAAGACACCCGAAGAAAAACTGAGAAGCGCCCGGGCGAGCACTGGGCCTGCGGGGACGCTGCCCTGCCCGCCGACAGCTGGGGCCACAGTCCCCTCCCCGGCTGGGCCGCGGGGTGGGGTGGGCACCGCAGTGTGGGGTGGGCACGGGGCGCCGCCCAGGGCTGCAGGTCACCCACCCTGGCCTCGGTCACAGCCCAGCCGAGAGGAGGAAGGGAGGCCCGGGAGGGAGGGGATCATCTATCACCCCCTCCCCAGGCTCTAATTGAAACAATAAATCAGACCCAGAAATATTACGCCCGGCCGGGAGCGAGGGAGAGATGGTTGGTTGCCATGGCAACGCCAGAGCCAGCATCCCCCATGGTCGGTGGGGGAGGGAACCGCCGGGCTGGAGATTTTCCAGAAATGTCTGAGGGCCCCCACCCCCTCCCAGGCCGCCACCAGGCTCCTCCCGCCCCCTGCCCACCCGGGGCCTCACCACCCGCGACCCGGCCTGGGGCTCACGTTTGTGGTTGTTTTTCCGGTGGAAGGGCAGGGCGTGGCGCTCGGCGTGCTCCTCCCCCTCCTCCTCGGCCAGGTGGGTGTGGGTGTAGTGGTAGCTCAGCCCCGGCCGGTTCTTATACCGCTTCCCACAGACTGGAGGGCAGGGGCGCGGGTCAGCCTCCGCCCGGCCTCCCATCCGGCCTCCCATCGCACCCCAGGCCCCCGGCCCCCTCCCTGGAGCCCCATCCCCACCCCGGGACAGGAGGGCACCGCCGCCAGGGGAGAGGTCTCTGGGCCACACACACTCTCTTTCTCTCTCTCTCTGTCTCTCTCTCTCTCTCTCTCTGTCTCTCTCTGTCCCCCTCTTCAGAAGGACTCACTATCACAGACATACGGCTTGTCTCGGTCCTCCAGGGAAGCGGTGTCCTGGCGTTTCCGTAGACCCCCGATGCCATATGCCTGGGGGAAGGGTCAGGAGTGAGGGACCCCGAAAGCGAGGAGCCCTAGAGAATGTTCATCATTTGTGCTTGAATATCAACTTGCCAAAATACAAAAATCTGTTTTATGGGGCTGGGGTGTAGCTCAGTGGTAGAGCACTTGCCTAGCATGCAGGAGGCCCTGGGTTCTATCCCCAGCATAATGATTAATAATAATAATAATAATAATAATAATAATAATAATAATAAAATAAATCTCCCCCAAGCAACTTGTGAACTTGCTAGTAATGAAGACTTGGACCTCTGAAGTTGGGTTTCCTCACCTGTAGTACAGATATGAAGACAATTTTAACCCACCACATGATCTCTGCTTTTCAAATAGTTTAATCTACATGAACCTCAGTTTCCTCAACTGTAAAACGGGTATAAAATCTCCTACCCCTTCAGACTGCTCTAGGGATTGAATGAGGTCAGACTTGTGGCAGGGGCTGACCACCATGCACACTCAATAAATGGGATCTGTCGCTGTAGGGTCAGGGCAAGAAGAAGCTGTGGGGTGATACCTTTCCTTTGGCCCTGTTCTTCCTCCTGGGAATGTCATCCTCCAAGTCTTCCACCTCGAGATCATGTGGGAACTCCAGCAACTGCTGTTTCTGGGCACCAGGAGAAGGGCAATTAGCGTCAAGGGAATGGGGACCCTGATCTGCTACAGACTGGGAGTCAGAGGGCAAGTCAGGGGTCTTCCCAAAAGTCAAGGAGGTCTGAGAAGATGGAAACTTAAGGAACCCAAAGGCCCTAGGGAGCTAGGGGAGGTTTCAGAGCAGGAACATGACATGCCAGGGAGGTAACAGGGGTGAGAGGAGATTACAGCTGGGGTCCCCAAAGGGCAGTCCCACCTGACAGTCCATAATGGTCTCCTCCTCCTTCAGCTCGACCTTCTTCTCCCCTGTCTCAGCACACAGCAGAGCCTCGAGGACTGGCCCTTCTGGAAGGCCACCTTCCTTCTTCAGGGGTGCCTCACAGTCTGGAAACAGGGTACCAGGTAGAAGGGGTGTCAAGTAAAGAGACTGTCCTCAGATTGCCCAGGCTGGGAGTCAATGGTCTTTCCCACACAGAACCAGCAACCAACACAAATATTCAACACATAGCTAGGGGAAGGATGGGGCGGGGGGACAACCACACACAGCCACACCCTCACATCTACTGAATACACTTAGGTCCCAATCCTGAGTACACAGAAACCCTTAGGCACAACACAGACCATGGGACATGCCCAGACCCTCACAAATACCTACATCCATGAGGGATCCCAGCCAGTCCCTCAGATACACCCAAACAGATCCATAACTACAACAGGATACACATAGACATGCACAGGGAAGATGCAGACAGATAAGCTGCAACAGTTCAACCCCCAAAGGAAGAGCCACAACCAGGCTCTCAGATACACCCAGACACCCAGACACACCCAGACCCTAGATATATCTGGACACATGAGGAAGACAGATCCAGACCCTCGGATAGGTCCAGAGACACCCAAAAAGAGATAATTAGACCCACAGATATACTTCACTCTCTATGGGAAACACACAGTCCACCTAGAAACATACAAACATGCCCAGGGAGACTCACTCAGATGGACAAATACACAGACATACAGACAGTCCCAGCAAGGCAGTCAGACACAGGCAGAGACAGACAGATGAGCAGTGCAGTAATCCTGAGGACATCCAGACACTTGGAGACACCAGGACAGAGGAAGAGAACCACTGGAGTCTTTGATTTCCTGGATCCCTTCAAGAAGTGCTCAGTCCAAACACTCTGTGGACCAGCACGCACGTGAGGAAATACAAGTAAGTCAGACGAAGGCACTGATGGGAAGAGATCCCCCCAGACATGGGGAAGCATCGGACCCCCACAGGAAGAGATAGCCCGATGCCCTGATGTGCCCAGACACCCTGTTAGAGCTGGCTGTGCTAAGGCACCAGACATGCCCAAGAAGAAATACACCGTTGGACACACCTGGAAACACCTAGAAACAGACACCCACCGATACACTCCGCTGTGGATGGAAAGTTATGGCCACACACACACACTCATGCACACATGGAGATAAACAGCTGGATGCTCTGAGGCACCCACAGAAGGAAACAAATTCAGATGCATCCCAGCTCCCAGGCAGGGAGATTAGTCAGAGACTTGATACATTTAGACACACCTAACACACACCTCTGTGTCCTGCATATCAGGCAGGTAAAAGAGGAGACACAGTTGGAAGTTCAGTGACTCAAAGAAAGCTGTAAAACCCAAGACTCCGGAGCAGACACCTCCGGCTATTCAGACACTCAGGAAGATAAAAAGCAGTGCTCTCACACACTCATCAGGAGGTTGGGGGCATTGATGGGGCCACAGCAGGCACGGGACGCAGTTCCACCCACCGATCTTGTACTCGCAGGGTCGGAGTCTGGGGTCCTCTAGGATGTTGAGTCTCCGTTTCTTCCTCCAACAGCGGGCGGGATAGGTGTAGATCTGTCCTGGGGCCAAACCTAGAGCAACCGGGGCGGTAAGAATGCAGCCCGGAAGCTGGGCTCCGCCCCACCCCTCCCTCCCAGCAGGTACCGGGGCCGCGGTGGGTCTTCTCCATCCAGATGTAGCAGTTGTTTTGGGCCACACCGGTCTGCGAGTCGAGGAAGGGCAGGCGCAGGCTGCGCTCGGCGCACAGGCGCGCGTTGTAGCTGCGGCAGTGCTCGATGGCCTCGCGGTAGAAGTCCTCGCCTAGGCTACGGGGCGAGGAGCGGGCGGGCAGCTGTCAGCAAGGGCAGGAGCAAGGAAGCCCAGTACCCCGCCCCCGGCCTTGAGCTCCCGCTGGTCTGGGAGGATAGACAAACCCCTGCAACCTCAAATCTCCCCTCCCGTCTCTCCAGGACCCCGGGTGGGGGAGGGGACCCCCAACCTAAGACTCCAGCGGGCCTCCAGCTAAGGAGTGGATAATATAGAAGCAGACAAAACCACACGGGGACCCATCCATACATGAACACATAGAAACTCACAACATAAACCGCACAAAGTCACACGAGATTCACACACAAAGAGAGACATATCCCAATACTCACAAAGGAGAAACAGACAAATCTCACACACGTGCACACACAAATATCTCCTGAAAAACACAAATAATCCAAGTTACACAGTGTAGAAAACTACACAAATATTTATGCACAAATACACATCACATATCCAAATACACAACACTGAACAAATCACCCACACCACAAAGACCCACAAGCACATCACACACACTCATCCAAAGAACACATATAGTTACACAAATGCCAAAAGACAGGGACTATAGAAATAAATTACGCACATATGCACTTACACACTTATCCAAAGACACAACACAAATCACACACACAATATCCAGGCACAAAGAAATCACAGAGATCCACACAGGTACACACATATTCACAAAGATACACAACATAGAAACCAATATCTAAAATTCATATCCAAACACATACAGATACACGCATATAACACACAGTAGCAGTCAGATCCACTCATATTCACACAAAAACTTACAAATACATACCTACATATCCAAAGGCACAAGACACAAGACAAACCCGGCGTTCATATGCACACACTCAAAGACCCAAATATCCGAAGACATGTAGTGTAGAATAAAAGAGACCATATTCATAACCACACTCAAATCAAAAAAAAAAAAAAAAAAAAAAAAGAGCACAAGTCACACATACTCCATACACTCCACATCCCAAGACAAAGGTAGTGTGGACTCCACTCGAGTTTACCAAGGCCCTGGCATCCCCAGCCCATTTTACCCTCTCCCAAACCCAGGGTTTGCGGGGCAAGGACGATGACCCCCTTTCCCAAAAAGGACCCAGAGTCCCTCCACGTCCTCCACCCCTCCAGGCAGCGCGTCGGACACCATTCTTGCCACAGACCCATAGTCACACACACTCGCACCCCCGCACAGCCCGGCACACGGTGACAGCCCCCTTGACACCCCATCGGCCCCACCCCCAGCCGCCACACAGACACACACAAGCAGGCGCAGACCCGCGCGCGCCCTCCCGCGCCTCCCGCCGGCCCGCACCACCTCAGGGGGCTGGGGATGACCGTGGCCATCTTGCTCCCCGGGTCCTGCCCCCAGCAGGTCCCCGGCGGGTCGGTCCTCCCAGCGGTCGGGCGGGCGCTGAGGCCGCCCATCCATTCATTCCCGGGGGGCGGGAGCATGCGGACCGCAGCCAATCACGGCGGAGGGGCGGGCCCGCCCGAGCCATGCTGGGAGCCGTAGTCTCGACCCCGGCCCCGCGGAACCCGGGGGGGAGGGCGGAGCTCGCGTCACTCACACACGCTCACTCACACACATCCTCGTCCCACGTGCACACGCTCGCACCTGCACACCTGGCCTCGCGCACACCCGCACATCGCAGTTTACACACACATTCGCAGCCTCCCGCACACTCCCACTCACGCCGTTTCACAGGCACTCACACAACTACTCGCGCACACACCCTTTAATATCTCGCAGGTGCCCGCACAGACGCCTGGCTCACTGGCACCTAACCCACAACTTAGAGAAGCCTGCCCTGCCCCAGGGTCCTCGCTCACCCCAGCCACCGTCAACCACCCCACCCTGCTCAACTCCTCCCGCTGGCCGGACAGCAGCAGTCCTTGTTAGCAGCTGTAGCCACACCTCTGGGTTCAGATCCCAGCTCTGCCACTTGCTGGCTTGGGATCCTGGACAACATTTCTGGGCCTCAGTTTCCTTATCTATAAAATAAGGATCGTGCTCATGGACTGTCATGAGGATTAAATGATAAACATGAATAAAAAATGTTTTAGCATAAAAGAGTAGGATTTATTCAAGTGAGAAGAAAAGAGAAAGAGCTCAGGCAGGGAGAGAGGGAACCAGAGAGCGGTGGCACAAAACATGGGTAAAGTGTTTTTAAAGGGACCTGGGTGTGGCTCAGTGAGTATCTGAAAGCTCTGGGCTCTGGGCCCAATCCCCAGAAACAAAAAATAAACACATAAATAAACAAGTAAATAAATGCAATGTACCTGGCAGGTAAAAAGTGCTCAATATATTCATGTATTCCCCCAGAGAGGATCTGAGATGTACAGAAAGGATCTGATATAAAAATTTGAGATATAAAATGGTGATACCTTATTAGAAAGAATAATGCCTGCACATGGTAGATGCTCAATAAATGTATGTTGAGTAAATACATGGAGCACCCACCATGTGCAAGACAGTTCTCTCCATTTCTTTTTTTTTTTTTTTTTGTACTGGCAATTTAACCCAGGGGCACTTTACCACTGAATGACATCACCAGCCTTTTTTATTTTCTATTTTGAGATAAAGTCTCACTAAGTTACTGAGGGCCTGGCTAAGTTGCTAAGGCTGGCCTTAAAATTGAATCTGAGGAAGGGGACTTTACATGCCCTTAGGCCCTAGCAGCTGTTTGAAGATGGGACTGAGGAAAGGACACACACACTGAGACATCCATTCCCAAGAGACTTAACCTTCTTTTCTCTCCCACTATCACCCATTCAGACTCTAACCTAAAGGATCCCCAGAAAATGAGCTGACCTACTAAGTCACACAAAGCTCATCCAGTCTTTACACACAGACACACAGACACACACACACACACACACACACACACCATAACCTGTAGATTTCCACAAACTCCCCCCCCCCCGCCCCCCAGCTAAGCCAGGTAAGACCTTGAATTGTCCCTCCTCAATCTCATGAGGGAGTAGGTGTTGGATTCACTTCCAGCCCAAAGTGACAAGAGGATTGAGTGAGGGACATAGGCATCCTCTTGATCACTCTGGTCTCTGGTCCCTCTAGTAGCCACCCTACCCTATTCACCATAAGACCCACCCCAGATACACTGCTGGGCTCAGAGGGTGACCTTCACCTTCCTCTCTCCCCTCCCATCACCCTCCAGAACCCCAGCACATCCCCCTTGGCTTGCTCCCCACACCTCAGGCCTCAGAAGCTCCAGCTCACTCCTGCCCCACCCCAGGCTTTCGGCTTCCAATCCACCAAGTGGAGCCACAGTACAGATACCCAGAAGTCCAGGCTGCCCCTTGTAGAGGACTCTCCCTCCCTTTCTTTACCCTGTCACCTTCGCAGACCCTTTCCCATACACTTCCCCGTGAACTTGACCTCACAAGTCAATTCTCAAACAATCTCCCAGCCCCAGTCCCAGTACCCTATGTGGGAGTTGGCCCATAATAGAAATCAGTATTGATTAATCTATTTATACTACTATCAGTAATCACTGCTACTCAGCAAGTAGCACATGTAATCCCAGTTACTGGGGGTGGGGAGGGAGTCTGAGGCAGGAGAATCACAAGTTCAAGGCCAGCCTCAGCAACTTAGTGAGACCCTGTCTCAAAATAAAATAAGGGGGGGGGGGGCTGGGACAAATCTCAGTGGTAAAGTGCCCATGGGTTCAATCAATCAATTAATGTCCTTTAAGCCTCACCACCACCCCATGAGGTATAATAACTGTTAGACTCCCCAATTCACAGATGGTAAAGCTGAGGCTCAGAAGGAGAAAATTAATGGCTCAAGAGAGAGTGAATTCAGGCAGCTCCAGGCTCCAGCTCCCACGGGAATTTGACTCCAGCATTCTTTGGGAGCAAATGGGTCACCTTCACCCCTGTGGACCCCTTGGAAGGCGACCTAAGAGCGGCACTCTCCCTCTCCAGGGCCCCCAAGCCCAGCATCCAGCTGGCTCCTGCTCTTGGCCTCCAGGACCCTGCAGCTGACACCACGCCTCCTCAGCGCAAACGTGTAGGTTTGGTCAGTCTGAGGGGCCTGGATGTCTGGAAAGCGACCAACTGTCCGGACAGTTTGGGGGCCCCTCACAGGAAAGTCATCTGTCTGGGTGTGGGACTTAGGGTGAGGGAAGCAGAAGTATCACCACCATCCACCAGCTCACACGGACCGAAGCCCCAGACACCTCTCCCCGCCCTGGGCTCACAGAAAAGCCACCTCAAGTGTAGGCACGTGCCTGTAAGTCCCCGCCCCCCAGGCCCCTACCCCAACTCCCACCCCAACCCTATCCACCCACTCCAGAAACCAGAAGTGACTGGGGCCTTTGATCCCGCCACCAGACACAGCCCTCCTAGTGAATGAGTGGGGGGCGTTCCCCACCCACACGTCCATCCCAGCACTGTGTGCTCAAGGTCAAGGCAGCCAGCGCACGGGGCTGGGGGGGAGGGGGGAGGTCGCCCCGGCCCCTTTGTGCGACGCCGCGGGCGCTCGCTCTCCGCCTGTTCCAGCAGGCCCCGGAGGAGGGGGAGGGGAGTGCCGCGCTCGCCTGCGGGGGAGAGGGCGGGAGTGGCCGTGAGCCTGTCACTCGAAGCCGGCTGTCACCGCCTGGGAAAGGGGGCGGGGGAGCGCTGGAACCCGGGAGTCCGGGATTCCGAAGAGGAAGGGAGAGAGGGAGCCGGAGAGAGGAGAGGAGAGAGGTGGAGAGAGCAGGGGATGGCCAGGAGCTGGGAGCGGTGGGAGGGGCTGGGCTCGGACCCAGACGGACGAGTTCCCAGCCGCTGGGCCCGCAGAGGAGCCAACGTTCAGAGGAGAGGCGCAGGCACTGGGAGAGGGAGGGAATCCCCGGAGACTGAGGGCGCTCCCAGCACCCCTCCCGAGGCACCGTCCCCAGGGGATAGGCAGGAGGTGCTCTCTTTAGATGTGCATGGACGGGGAGAGGGAGGGATGCCCCGCTCCAAGCTGACCGCGGCGTCGGGGCTGCTAGGTCCTGGAGACCCGGGGAGGGAAGAGCGGAGACCATAGGGATCAAACGAGGGATCCCCGACGTCTCAGCCCCCACCCTGCGGCCGCACGGGTCGGGGTCCCCGGAGAACGAGGGGGAAGGAGAAAGATGCTCTGACGGGAGGAAGAGGGTGATGGAAACCCTGGAGACCGAGGTCCGGACTTCGGTGTTGGTGCTTCCAGCCCCGTCTGGGGCAGGCCCCCTCCCTCCCCCAGAGACACTGAGGAGGAGACATGGAGGAGAGGGAAGCCCCTACCCCCACTCTGGGTGGGGAACAGGCCTCCGCCACCCCCTAGCCCGCGCCACATTCCTTCACTGACAGCGACAAAGAAGAGGCGCCCCCGCGACCCTGGAAGGGCTCCCGTCCCTAACCCCAAGGGACGACTGGGGGTGGCAGGCCCCCAGAGGCGTGGAGGCGATCTGGGGACCCCCATTCAACTCCCATCCGCGAGCTGAGGTCCCCCTCCCCAGCCCCAGGGAGGGCGGGGGAAGGGCTCCTGGAGATGGGGTCCGGACGCGGGGCGGGGACGGCGGGGACACTCACGACTTGAGCGGGTTCTGAATGGCGGTAGCCATGGCCCGCTCGGCTGGGCCGCCTCCGGCCCGGGGCGCCGCTGCCGCCGCGCGCGGGCCCAGCCCGGCCTGCGCCGCCCGCTCTGCCGCCCAGCGCGCTACGATTTCATTCATTCTTGGGGCTGCGGCGCGAGCCGAGCGGGGCGGGCCGGGGGCGGGGCTCAGCCAATCCCCGCGCCTCCCGGCGCACGACGGGACGTGGAGTCTAGGGGCGAGCGGCTGCGCCCGAGGGCGCCCCTGCAGGGACTACACGTCCCAGGGGGCGTCGGGAAGACAGCGCGCCCATTGGCTGCTGAGGATACAGGGCGGGGCTGGGCTCCTCCCCACCATAGCATCCTTCCCGCCCCTCCCTGGAGGTGCCCAGTTCCCAGCAGGGGCTCTTTCCTTCCTCCTGGCACCGCCGACGCGGGAGCAGGTTGTCCCCAGCTTGTAGATCTCCCCAGGGTATGTGGATGACCCGTGGGGTCTGTCGTCTATTCTCGTCTGTGCCTTCTTGTCTCTAACGTGTAAACCAGCATGGAATAGGCACAGATTTAATCAATGCCTTTGTTTATTTATTGAGCACCCGCTATGTGCCAGGCATTCCACTAGACCCTAAAAGTACAGCAATGATCAAAACAAAGTCTCTGCTATCAAAAAGTTGAGGAAGACAGAGGACAAAATGGAAATTAATTGGATAAGATTGTTTCAGAGTGATAAGTGCTATACAGAAAATAAAATTGAGTGATTTGAAGAAGTAGTTTCTGAACTGACATTTGAGCTGAGACACGGAAGTTACCAGCTCTATACTACAGGGGGCGGGGGGGGGGACATGTCTGACACAGAGATCATCCAGTGCAAAGTCCCTGGGGTGAGAAAAAGCTTGGCATGCTCAAAGTTTGCTAAGAATGCTAATGTGACTGAAGCAGAGTGAGAACAAGACAAGGTTGGGAAGAGAGTGAGCACCCAGATCATGTAGGGGCTTGCAGGCCAGTGTAAAGAAAATGGATGTTGTATTAGTGCAATAAATCATCTTTGACTCCTTTTCCGGAAACATACCAAGCCCATTCTATTATTTCTATATTCACAAAATAGACCCAGGGTGGGCCCACTCTCCTCCACTCCATGGCCTCAACCCTGGTCCTGTCCATCATTGTCACCTGCCTGCACAGTCCCAGCAGCTGCATCCGTGGTCTTTCTCCCTGCCCACCAAATCTGTTCACAAGTAGCTGAAACAGGTTGTGCAAAACATTTATTGCATGAAACTGTCGAAACTTCCAATGGCTTCTGACACAATTCGATTAAAGTACAGTCTTAATGCCCCCCAGGCCCTGCTCCAACCTTCCCCAACACCCATCACATTTCTGACCTCTTGTCCCTCTTTCCTTCTCCAACTTCCTTGGCTAACTTTGCACACCAGCCTTCACCCTGTTCCCAGAATATTCCAGCCTCACTTCAGCCACAGGACCTTTGCATTTGCTGTTCTCCTGCCTAAAATGCTCCTCCTATTATGCCCTCATGGCTCCATTCTTCACGTCATTAAGGTCTCTGATTCAATGTCACCTCCTCAGACACAACCCTAGGTAAAATAGCAGCCCCCATACTCTGTCTTCTGAAATACCATGTTTTTCTTCTGAACACATACCATAGTCTGTTACCACCTTATGTGGATATTTAGTTCTTTAGCCTGCCTCCACACAGTAGGACACGGTCTCATCCCTACTACCCAAAATAGGACATGAAGTCCTACTTGGGAGGCTCAGGCAAGAGGATCTCTTAAGCCCAGGAATTTGAGGCCAGCCTCACAAATATAGTGAGATCCAGTCCCCACCCCACTCCCCAAAAAAGCCATGATAAATAGCAGGTATTCCAAATTATTTGATGAACAAACAAATGTCCCATTTAGTCATAATGTTCCATGTCCCTCCCTGATGTTGAGCTCCAAGCCATGAACCCATCAGGGAGAGAGGGTAAGGTGGGTCTCAGGCTGTGGACAACCTGAAGTGGGGGCAGGCTGGGGGACACCCCCCAGCAGAGGATCTAGAGCTGTCACTTCAAGGCAGAGAGCTGGGAGAGATCAACAGCACGTTCACTATTCCTAGACCATCATAGTTGCCAGCCCTGTGGGCACGTGCTGGGGTCACAGCTGTGATGGAGGTGACCCCAGACTCTGCCACAAGCTCCCAGTCCAGTGGGGTGACAAATATATCACCTGGCAATGGCAGCCACAGATCTCAGGGACCTGGGAGGATCCCAGAGGCAGCTCCTGACCCATACTGAGGGTCCCGGAGGCCTTTCTAGAGGAGGGGGCCCCTGATCGGTGTGAAAATCATCCTGAGCCCTGACCCCTGACCTGTCCAGACACCAGGCAGCATCTCTGCTCTCAACTCCTGGGTCTCTGATGCCTGATCTAGTCCTGGGAATACACCCAGATCCCAGCAGTCAGCTCAACCATGGGTCCTTTCCCTTAACCCCGGAACCTAAGGGTGTGACCACCAGAGGGCACTGTGCTCCAGTCTTTGGCAGAGGCAGCTCCCCCATCCTCGTACAGGGGAGAGCTGGAGGAGGCCTGGGGCCAGGAGGGTAGACACTGGCCCTCCATCCTGAGCTTCCAGCCCTGATGAGGACCTGGCTCCAGACTCTCTGTCTCTCACCTCTCTGTCTGTCTGTCTCTCTCTGTCTGTCTGTCTCTCTCTCTCTCTCTCTCCCCCAGCCCCCAGAGTCTCCAGTGGACCTGGAATCCCTAGGAAACTGTCCCAGACAGCATGGGCATTGGAGCCCAGCACTTGCCGACCCCCACCAGTCCCTCTAGTCCCTCTAATATTCAGAAGCTGCAGCCCTGAACGCCTGAGCTGCCCTTGGGACATTGAGACAGGCTTTAAGAGCTCTTCTGCCTAGAGAAGGCACTAAGAAGGTGGGGCTGGTGTGGCCACATGGCACCGGGGAAGCAACAGTAAAGTAACAATAACCATCAGGGCCACTGCTTAACTTTTCCTGAGCATCATCCTGGGACAGAGTTTTTTTTAATGCTTGAATACTGAACCCCACAGGTCCCCTCACCACCCACCCTGGGCAGCAGGACTCAGTTCCCCAGGGACCAGGGAGGAAGCTCTGGCTGATGTGGGCCAGGCCCTCATCCAGATTCAGCATCCCTGGTGACAGGGAGAAGCTAATACCTTGGGGGGAGGGGGGGCTGCAGACTTCCTGTATCAGGAAAAAAACGCCATCCCTGCCCATCCCCCACCTCCCAGTCCTGTAGATTCCGCGTGTCCAAAGGTTGATCCCAGAATCTGTCCTTAGTAAGTCCCCAACCCTTTCAAAGGAACCCAAGGGCCTGAGACTCTGGGTTGGTGTCCAGAGACAAACAGAAAGAAGAAACAAAGAGGAGACGGTGCCAGCCTCCGGTGGGCTGGGCCGGGTAGGGTGCTGCCATAGAGCCATAAAAGGGCTCAGCTCCCTGTGATCCCTCCAGGCTCTGCTGAAATTTGCTGATACCCTGGGGTCCTTTAGTGTTCTCACCTGTAAAGTGGGAGTAAGAGTCCTGGCCTTCTGGATCCAAGGTGCGGACACTGGGAACAAGCACTTAGAATAGTGCCAGAAGCTTGGGGGCACCTGGAAACTATCTGCTGTGATCATTGTCCTCCCAAGTCCCATGCCTGAGCGCCAGCTATGGGCTGGGTGTGCGGCTCAGTGTTTTATGTTCATGTCAATAACCCAGAGGGATAGATACTGCCAATAACAACCCTCCAAAAAAAAAAATGATGAAAAAAGATCTGGGCTGTAGCCCAGGGGTGGAGCCCTTGCCTAGCATGCTGGAGGTTCCAGCCCCAGCACTAAAAGAAAGAAAATCCTCACAAAGGGGCACAGTCTCTGGTTGGAGATCACAAATAAATCGCAAGCCCTGCCAGGTGCGGTGGTGCACACCCCACAATCCCAGCAGCTCAGGAGGCTGAGGCAGGAGGATCTCAAGTTCAAATCCAGCCTCGGCAATGGCGAGGTGCTTAGCAACTCAGTGAGATGCTGTCTCCAAATAAAATACAAAATAGGGCTGGGGATGTGGCTCAGTGGTTGAGTGCTCCTGAGTTCAATCCCGGGTACCAAACAATAATAAAAATCAACTGGAAGCCCTACCCTTGAACTGCTGCAGGCTGACCCCAATGCACATGCTCCACTCTTCCTACTGCCAGGCATGAGGGGAGGATCATAAGTTCAAGGCCAGCCTCAGCAACTCAGAGAGACCATGTTTCAAAACCCAAAATAAAAATGGCCAGGAGTGTAGCTCAGTGGTAGAGCACCCCCGAGTTCAATCCCACACCAAAATAAATAAAAAATAAGAGATGTGGCTCCACAGTCGCGTTACCTGAGTCTTAACTCTCCTTAGAGATATCTGACCTCTCTGTGCCCCCCGGTTTCCTCATCTGTCAAATGGAACAATAACAAGACTCACTTCAGTCATTTATTCAACCGTTCTACAAATATTTATCAAGTACCTGCCATGGGATAGACACTGTCTAACCAACTGGGAACCCAGACAGAAATCTAATCCACGTCCTGCTGGGAGGGACAGACAATGAAAGTATTTGAAATAAGTTCTGTGCCTCTGTGAATTCCTGACCCACAGAATCTCAAGCACAGCAAAGGGCTACGGCACCATCTCACTCAAGGTAAAAGGACATAATCCTTATTGTGTGCCAAAATGCCCCACAGGATCTGGCCCCGTTGTTGCGGGAAGCTCTGTCCTTGGTGGGATGCTGTAATTCACCTGTTAATTTGGGAGATAGATAGTCATTTCTGAGACCCTCTGGTATCATCCCCGAAGTCTGGGTTACTTGGTTCCTCTGGTGAGTGTGTGCTAAGGACAGATGAATCTGCCTAAAATGGGGAAAATAGGTAATCCAGTTTTCCCTAATCTCAGATTGGGGAGGTGGGGAGATGAGGAGGAGCAGGGAGAGAGGAAAAGAAACATGTCCATTTTTTTAAAAAAATTTTTATTTTTTAGTTGTAGTTGTCAATACCTTTATTTTATTTATTTACTTTTATGTGGTGCTGAGGATCAAACCCAGGGCCTCGCATGTGCTAGGCGAGAGCTCTACTGCTGAGCCCCAGCCCCAGCCCAGAAACATGTCCATTAAAAAAACTTTTCCCTCATTTCCTCTTTCTCAGCCACACAGGTCTCCTGCCTCAGAGCCTTTGCACTGGAGGCTGAGGCAGGAGGATCTCAAGTTCAAAGCCAGCCTCAGCAATGGTAGGGTGCTTAGCAACTCAGTGAGACGCAGTTTCCTCTACAAAATACCCTTCCTCCAGATATTCACGTAGCTCACCCTCTCCTCGCCTCAGTTCTTTGCTCGAATATCATATTCCTAATGACTGCTCTGGACCACTTGCATTTGTTTTCTAAGTTTGCTGTAACAAATTGTCACAAACTGAGAGGCTTAAACTTCACCCATCATCTATGGTACTAGGGTCAGGGGTTTGGAATGATTTTCATTGTCTCTGAAGGCTGTCCGGGAGGACCCATGTCCTGGCCTTTTCTACCTTCTAGAAGCACCACTCACACTTGTGCCTCTGTCATCACATCTCCTCTCTCTCAAGCCAGCCGTCTTCCCTCCCTTTTTAAAAGGCTTTCAAAGCCAGGCATTGTGGCATGTGCCTGTAATCCCAGTGACTTGGGAGGCTGAGGCAGGAGGATCATAAACTGAAGTGCCCCTGAGTCCAATCCCTGGTACCAAAAAAAGAAAAAAGAAAAAGAAAGGCTGATGTGAAACAGGGATTAGGGATAAAGAGGTGAGGTGTACTGAATCTCAAAGGAAATGCCCATGATCCATTGAGATGCAAAAAGCACTTGGGAACAATTACAGCTCCTGAGTGACTGCTCTTGGCCAGTGCCCTTGACCTACGCCCTTGAACGTGAAGGCCATGTGTAATTGGTGTGAAATTGTGTCGCTTCCCTGGCTCCATCTCTAGTCCAGCCCTAGCCCTGGCCTCTGTCAGTGCTAACACCCACTCCGCAGGTGACTCTCCCATTGGAGATGGCCCACATTTTCCCTAAATAAACCTCTGTCCAAGCCACTGGGGTAAACAGCAGGAGGGGCTGGGGAGTTAGCTCAGTGGTAGAGGGTCCCTGGGTCCAATCCACAGGAGTGTGTGTGTGTGTGTGTGTGTGTGTGTGTGTGACAGAGAGAGAGAGAGAGAGAGAGAGAGAGAGAGAGAGCGCAGACATTGAATCTGTCAAAGTTTTCATCTTGACCTTCCCAGCCTTCAGAACTAGAAATAAATGTTCCTTGTTTAAGGCACCAGGTCTCTGGTACTAGCAGCCCAGACCAAAACGATCGGCTGCAAAGCACCCTACCCTAACTTTAGTAGCTAAAACAATCATTTATTGTCTCCAACATCAAGGGGAACGATGGCTTGTCTGAGTCCTTTTCATGTAGGGCTTCCTGTTGTCACACCAGGGCAGTCTAACCAAATCCAAGGCAGAGTCCCCTCACTTTCTAGCTCACAGCATCTGGTAGCTGGTGCTGCCTATGGGCTAGGACACAAGACGGCTTCTCTGTGCCCTGGGCTTCCTCACAACTTGACTACTGGGTTCCAAGAAGAAGTGACCCAAGAGGACCAAGCAGAAGCCTTGTTCGACCTAGCCTCCGAATTTACTCAAAACCACTTCCTCAGGTCTATTTGTGAGAAGCAAGTCACTACAATGGCCTTTATTCAAGACAAGGAACACAATATCCCCCCCCCCCTCGGCTTTTTTTTAACGAGATAACTTTTTTTTCAGATTTATTTTATTCATTTATTATTTATGTGGTTCTGAGGACCAAACCCAGGGCCTCACACATGCCAGGCAAGCACTCTACCACTGAGACGCAGCCCCAGCCCCATGTAATTTTCTGTCCCTACACATACCTGGGTCAGTGGAGAGCACTCTACTTTGTTCCTTTGGTATCTGCTTCGGTCTGGTACAAATCACACTGTTCATCTTTGCAGTGTGTCTCCACATTGGCCAAGAAGCCCTCCCTCCCCCTTTTAATGTTGAATTAACTATTTGAACAACTTTATTCCTCCAAGCAAGCTTTCGAATAAGTTTATTGAGTGGGGGAAATATTTCATCTGTAACTCCGATTGAGATTGCTTTGGATTTATGAATTCATTAAGTGACAAATGAATATTTCGATATCCTAACTCAGGACAAAGATGGTTTCTCTTTTTTTTTTTCCCAGATTATCTTTATATTGTTTACTGGTAATGTTTTTCCCATCAAGATTTTATGCCTCCTTGATTAAGTCAATCGGTAGCCGGCCGATGTGACACATGCCTGTGGTTTCAGATACCCAGGAGGCTGAGGTGGAAGGAGCACTGTAAGACCCAGGTTCAAGCCAGCCTGGGCAACATTGCAACAACCCATCACAAAAAATTTTAAAAAGTTGTTAGATACTTTTTCATTTTTGTTGCTCTTGAGAATAACCTGGTTTTAAAAAAATTATGTTTCAATTGATTATTAATGACAGTGTTATCAAAATGATATTGATTTAAAAAAATTTTTAGTTGTTGTGGACCTTTATTTTATTCATTTATTTTTATGTGATGCTGAGGATCAAACCCAGTGCCTCACACATGCTAGGCAAGCGCCCACCACTGAGCCACAGCCACAGCCCCAATATTGATTGTCTTGATAGGCTGATATATCAACAATAAGAACCCCTCCCTAAGACCTTCCTGTCCTCTTTGTTATGAGAGTAAGAAGCATTTCTGGGATATTTCAGTCCATGGTGAATCCCAGCCATATCTTCAAGAATGGCCTGACTCTGAGATCCTCTGACTCTGGTGTTGATCAGAGGTAAAGATGGATGAGTGGCTAGGCGCAGTGGTGCACACCTGTAATCCCAGCAACTGGGGAGTCTGAGGCAGGAGGATCACCAGTTCAAGGCCACCGTGGGCAACTAAGCAAGACCCTGACTCAAAACAAAAAATAAAAAGCACTGGGCTATGATACAGTGACTCTGGATTCAATGTCCAGTACAAAAAAAAAAAAAAAGAATGGATGAGTGCCTTGCAGCATCTACTTCTGGAACTCGCTGTGGTTTTTTGTTTGTTTGTTTGTTTGCTTGTTTTGTTTTGTTGGAGTTTCTTTCTTTCTTTCCTTTTTTTTTTTTTTTTTTTTTGGAACTGGACATTGAATCCAGGATCCTGCATCACTGAACAATATCCCCATATCCCCACCGCTATTAATTTATTTATTGGTACCAGGGATTGAACCCAGGGGTGCTTAACTGAGTCAAACCCCAGCCCTTTTTATTTTTTATTTTGAGACAGGGTCTCACTAAGTTGCTCAGAGCCTCCGTAAATTGGTGAGGCTAGCTCTGAACTGGCGATCCTCCTGCCTTGGCCTCCTGAGTCAAACGGTGCTTGAGCTCTTCTTTTGATGAAATGGCAACAGCTGGGAGAACTCTGCAGTATCCCGCCGCCCGCGTCTAGTTTAACACACTTCACACGGCCACGAGGGGGCGCCGTTACCCACCCGTCCACACAAGAAAGGTTGCAATGCGGGGTGTGACCACCAGGGGCGCTGTTCCTGCAGAAGTACCCCCTGTGTGCTAGGCGCTGGTCTCCACACTAGGAATACAAAGCCGGCGAGGAGTGTGTATTCTGTAGACGCGGAAGTGTAGACAGACCATAAAATAAACTCACGGATCATTTCAAATTTAACAGGAAGGCGGGGCGCGGGGACGCATGTCTGTAATCCCAGCAGTTTGGGAGGCTGAGGCAGGAGGATTGCGAGTTCAATCAGCCTCAGCAATTTAGCGAGGCCCTAAGCAACTCAGCAAGACCCTACCTCTGATAAAGTATAAAAAGGGCTGGGGATGTGTCCCCATGGGTGAGCACCCTGGGTTTAATCCCCAGTACCAAATTAAATAAAAATACTATAAAAACGGTGATCTTTGGCAGAAAGAGGAACAGGGAATGGGGCGGATGGAGACTGGGGGGGGGGGGGTGCAGTGGGGTGTGACAAAAAGTGTCATCTTGCTGTGGTGTGGGGAGGAGACCACAGACTGTGGGAGGGAGGCACTAGTGCAGCCTCAGTGTGGGGGCGGTGGGGCAGGTCCACTGTGTTCCTTGGGGCTTTTCCATATCAGAGGGCCTCTGTCCGATTCAGTGTTTCCAAATCTTGCTGTGGGATGGCGGCTGCAGGAGCTGATGACCCACCCCTCCCCCCAGTTATAAAGTTGATAACAATGAGTATCGTTTGCCTGACCGCAGTTTCCTCCCAAATTCCCATTTCCCAGATGAGGAAACTGAGAAGTCCAACAGTGGTACCCCAGGACTTTAGAACCTGTTTGGTGGGGAAGGGAACTGGGGATTGAAGCCAGGGGTACTATCATGGAGATTCATCCCCAACCCTTTTATTTTATCTTGAGACAGGGTCTTACTAAATTGCTGAGACTGACCTCAAACTTGAGAACCTCCTGCCTCAGCCTCCGGAGTCACTGGGATCACGGCCTGTGCCATTGCACCCAGCAAAACCTGGGTTGCGAGCACATGTTGTCCCCACAATGAAGAGGAACCAAAAACAGGTTCTGTGAGAGGGAAGTAGAAAGAGATCCCTGGCCCAAGGTGGGTGTTCTGGGACATGGACCCAGTTGATGATGGGGGACTCCTCCATGCTCACATTCTCTGCATTTATCTGAACAGACTGGGAAGCTTTGGTGGCTGTGTGCAGGGACAGTGTGGCCTCCTGCTGGACTGGACCAGCCACTCCCAGATGCTCTTCTGGGCGGCCCAGCCTCCAGGATGGCTGCTGATCCTGGCTGGATGGCTCAGGAGGGGAGAGGAGCCCAGCCTCGGTTGGTAGAGGAGAGAGATGCCCTGGCTCTGGCCCTGCCCAGGCTAAGCCCTGCCACTGTCTCTGAACTGACCCAGCTGGAAACCACTCAGGCCATAGGCCTCCTGAAAATTTGCTAGCAGCCACTAACCACTTCCCAGGGCCAGCCCCTCCCCTGACCTCCAGCCTCCCCACCATCAGGAGGATTTAATTAACCCTTGCTAAGGGGGGAGTGGTCTGTCCTGATTGGAGGAAGGCCCTGCCAATATCCAGGATTTTCCCTGGCTCAGCCCCAATGTCCATCCCCCTTCCCACAAGTTGAGGGTCCTCAAGATACCATGTCACCCCTGCTCCAAAGTCTGGCCTTCAAGTTCCTCCAGGATTTTACCACCTCAAGGGGAAATGGCTTCTCCCAAGTGCCTGGGGCCATTCAGTGCACCTCCCTGAGACCTGGGTGCTGCTCTCTGACCAGTGAGTGAGCACCTTCCGGCCACCAAGAGTAGACTCTGGGTGGTTTCAGTTCTACACCCGGCACACAGTGACCACCCAGCACACCTCACGCCCTCATGAATGACTCCTTTGCTCTGTGACCACCCGGGCCAGGGTGATGAGGGCCACACTGGGTCATGTGTATCTCCCCCGGCCCAGAGGTCTAGGCTGTCATTGCCCCCAGCAGTCCTGGGCGGCCCACAGGGACCCTGCTGGCTGGGACGGGGCCAGGCGAGGGAGGGGAGGCAGGGAGGACAGGATGTGAGTCCCAAGGCGCGGCCAGGTCAGCAGGGCCTGTTCTCAGGCTCTCTGGCCAGGAGCAGCCTCCATCTGGCGGGGCCAGCTGCGGGCGCTGGGACACACGGCCCCAGGACACACGGCCCCAGCAGGAAAGAGGGAGGCTGGGCCAGGGGCTGCAGGGACACGGGGGCAAACACTGAGAGGGAAAACAGGCACGTGGTGTTATTGTCACAGAACCATTAAATACAACTTATCCACAGGCTGGGGGGCTGGGCAGCGCTGGGGAGGGCGGGTCAGCGAGGCCAGGGGGTCAGGGGGGCGCCGTCCGGGTCTGGTCCTGGAGGGGGCTCCGGCTGCCCTCGTCGGAGGGGCTGGGCTGGCGGAGGCCGGGCTGTTTGTGGAGGCCCCGCAACTTGGCCAGCAACTCCTGGACGAAGTCCTGGGGACAGGGGGGGTGCTGAGACTCGGGGGCCCGTGCATGGGGCTCTCCAGCTTCCTGCTCTTCAGTGGGGGCCGGGGGGGGGTAGGGAGGGACGGTGGGAAATTAAGGAGCAGAGATGGGGCAGGAGGAACCCGAGACCAGGGAAAGGGACAGAGACAGACAGAGGGAGGGAGACCGAGATGGAGAGACACAGAGACACAGAGACATGTGATGTTTCACAGGCCAAGAGATGACCAGGAGGGTCCCCAGAGACAGAGGCCTGAGATAGTTCCAGGCCAGACTGACACAGTGACGTCTGTCCCTCAGGCTGTGCGGAGCTGGTTGGAGAAACATGAATATTTTTCCCTTTTAAAGCAGGGAAGGAAGTGGGAGGAGCTGGAGGTTCAGCTTCAGGCCTGGAGGAGGCCCCTGGGAGGAGGTACTGAAGGGAGAGAGGCTGAGCTCCCCGAGGCAGCCCAGCCGAGGACAGGCCCAGCAAGAGGCAGGGACAGGGATGGAGACAGATGGGGAGGCGCTCAGAGGGAGCCTATAATGGAGCCCCGTGGCAGATGGGGAGAGGAGGGAGGAGGAGGAGGAGACAAAGGGCATCAGTGGAGAGCAGAAGAGCTGGGGAGGGGCTGAGCCCCACTGGCCAACCCCACTCCACTCCCTTCCCCAATATCAGGGTGCGGGGGACCACACAAGGCCTGGGACTATTGACAAAAACTCACCTCTGTGGGGTTCCTGCATGACTTCAGGAGTCCCTAAAAAAACCCACCCCACAAAAAACCCCAGTAAATATATAATACTTATTCCTCTCCAACCCCTTCCCTTTCCCAACAGAGCCCCAAGACAGCAAGACAAATGGAAGTCAGATCCCAGGGTAGACTTCCCACCTGTTTCAAGAGAGGAACACTGCCTGGGGGACTTCACAGAGTGAATGGGGGCAGGATTGAATCACCAGATCCAGGGGGTGAGAAACTCATGCATTTTCTAACCCTGGAAAAGCGAAGACCAAAAGGATATGGCTGCCAGACTGCCTGAGTTTGAATCATAGCTGTTTTTCCTACTGAGCTGTGTGACCCTGGACAAATGATCTCACCTCTCTGGGCCTTATTTTCCTCAATATCTGGAGATAACAATCGTACCTGCTTTCTAGGGTTTTGTGGGGATGAACAGTTGGTAACTGTACAGTGTGCGGCACACAGTAAAGTGCTCAAGGAACACGTCAACTAGGGCTATTCTTTTTAGGGCCAAAGTGGAAGACAGGGAGGCAGCTCTCCCCCACCTACCTGGATTTTCTGGCTTCTCTCCTCTTCACTCTCCAGTTCCAATAATTCATCAATATTGACCTCATCGGGCATATCTGCCTCCTAAGGCAAGAGAGCAGGGCTGGTCAGGGCCCTTCCCTCCCTCCCTGCCTTCGTCCAGGACTCTGGGGGAGCCCCACCAACACAGGGCCCAGCTGGAGGATTCTGGAGCAATAATGTGGCAGTCAGGGACAGCACCACCAAGGCGGGACATCTGGGTGCTGGGGGGAGGGGTGACAGATGGGTTGATGGAGGCCCAGAGTCCTGGACCAGCCCCATGCCTAGGCCCCTGGGCCCGTGAGCCTCGGGGCTGGCACGGGTCTGTCCCCTTGGCCGCAGTTCCTCCTGGGGAAACAGGCCTGGTCAAGTCTTGGAATGTCATATTCTGGGACTCGGGAGAGGGGCTGGCTTGTGCCCTTTCAAGGAAAAGTCTTAGCACTAGGTGCCGGGGGAGGGGAGCCTGAGGGGGCGGGCCCCTTCCCCCAAGGGACACAAGTGGGAATAGGGCCCAGGGCCAACCCATGGGGCCAGAGGCCAAAGTGCAACCGGGTGAGTCCAGGAAGATGACCACCCAGGCCTCCGGAGGTGGGCGGTGAGATAATCAGGAGTGAGCCAAGAGTGTTCGGCCTCACTGGGCAGTGGGTGTTCAGCCTCACTGGGCAGTGGCCCAAAAGATGTCTGGCTCAGGACCCCTGCTGGGAACAGGGCCCAGCTGTCCCCAGCAAGGGATCCCTGTGCCTACAGTCTCTCCTCCCCACCCGAAGTCCTGCTGTCTGGATGGGTGACGGGTGTGACTTTGGCCCTGCCACAGAGCTTGATGCCAAGGGTCCAGGCTGGCTGAGGTGCAGAGGTTGGTGGCATCATCTGGGCCATTTCCTACAAGGGCCTGTTGGTCTTGAGTGAGTGTCCATCACGTGGCTGGGGCTTGGGTGTGTTTGTCTCATTGTTACACATCCATGGCCAGTTGTGGGACTGCTGTCCATTATTATTATAGGATGCCACCACCAGCAACGGAATGTCTGAACACCCGTGAGTCCACACATGTGTCTGAGGAGAGAGGTCCTTGTGTCATTGTGAGGGGACATGGCTTCTACCACCTTCCTGCTGTGTGCTTGTAGGACCACTGGGAACCTGGGGCTATTTTCTGCATTCATGACTCTGAGCAGACTCAAATGACAAAGTGCCCCGTCTGCTATGTGTGGACATATGGAGGGGTGGCTGATGCTCTTGCGTGCCCGAGGACAGCTGCAATTCTGTGTCTGGGTGCACCCACAGCTTACTCAATTTTGTGTAATGGTATAACTTGTATAATGGTATAATTTGTGTCATGGTATAACTAAAATTGCTGTAGATTTGTGTCTGTGAGTGGTGGTGGTATTTGTCATTGGATTTGTAGGTGGCAAGAATTTTTTTCTTTAGAAGATAATGGATGCAGTTGGGTGGGGTGGTGCATGCCTGTAATCCCAGATGCTCAGGAGGCTATACCGGAGGATCATGAGTTCAAAGCCTGCCTCAGCAACTTAGTGAGGCCCTGTCTCAAGATTAAAAAAAAAAAAAAAAAAGCTGGGATGTGGCTCAGTGGTTAAATGCCCCTGGGTTCAAACCCCAGTACCAAAAAAAAAAAAAAAAAAGGAGAAGAAATAATGGATGCGTGTGCCAAGGATACAGCTCAGTTGTAAGAGGCTTGCATGTGTGAAACTCTGGGTTCAATCCCCAGAACCAAAAAAAGAAGACATGATGATAATAGACACATGTGTGTAACTTGAGTCACTCTGTGTCCTAGACTAGCTATTGGAGCTTGCATTGTCTGTGTGTCCCTACAGCTTTTACCCACGAACACTTTGTGTTGAGTGTGCTTGTGTTGAGGGTGTGTGTTTGGGTGGCCAAGGCAAGTGTGTCCTGGGTGGGGGGTGCAGCTCCTGGCGAATGGCAATCCACAAGTGCCCACATCTCCTGTCCTCGTGAGTTTGCGAGTAGCTGTCACTTCTGTTTATGCGTGGCTGCAGCTTCTATCACCGTGCACATCTGTGTACACTGCTGCTTCCTTTGCTGTGCGTGTCCCTGTGGTCCTATCTCCTCGGTCACCATGTCTATGTTTGGCTTTAAGACACCCCTCCCCCCACCCATTCGCCAGATATGGTGGCCCTGGTTCCTCAGTTTTACCTCCTCGCCTCCTGTAGACGAACCCCCTGACCCTTCCCAGGTGTTTGGACACATGTTTGGGGACCCAAGTGTGTCTGTCCACAAGCAGAGTGCCCTGCCTGGAGTGCAGGCGGGTGAGTGCCTGGATGAGTGCTGCCCGGGGGCGTGCGACCTCCGGTGTGGAGCGGGATGCGCGTGCATCGCGGACCGTGCATCGCGGACCCCGCACCCGGGCCACCCACCCCGCTGCAGCCCGGCCCGGGACCCTCCGCGTCTCACCCGGCCGCGGTACATCTCCTCCAAGCGCCCGTCGATCCACTTCTCCACGTCCAGCCGCCGCTGCAGCTCCCGCCGATCGTACTTGACGGTGACACGTGCGTGCCGTTTCTGCAGCCCCCCGGGGCTGCCCCCGGGCCCGCGGGCCCGCGATGGGGACTGCAGCTTGCTCAGCACCCGCTTGCCCAGCCTCTGCGCTGCCATCCCGCAGCCGCCGGCCAGCGCCGCGCTGTGGCCTCCGCCGGGCGCCAGGGGGCCTCTTACCGGAGGGGCGGGGCCGCGGGGCGGGGGCTCGCGCCGGGGGGGTGCGGCCCCGCCCCCTCCGCCCGGGCCTCAGTTTCTCCCCGCGCAGCGGCGAGGACAGGCCACTTCCGGGTCTGGAAGCCCGCAGACGTGACAGCCTCAGGTAGGGGTAGGGTCCGGGAGCCCCGCCGGGCCCCTGGGGCTCCCCAGACCTGCATCCCGGGGGCGGGGTCCCGGGACGGACTCGGGGACCCGGGCAGTCTGTGCCCTCTGGTGGCCGCGGCTGGTCGTGCAGGAGCCTTCGCTACTGGGAGGGGGCGGGGGCGGGGGCGGGTCTAGCCTTAAGACTTGGAGCCGTCTTTCCTTCTATTTTCCTTCTCTCTCTCTCCCCTGTCTTTGTGGTGCTGGCCTGTCGTACTCTAGGCAAACCGCAAAACGATCATTGATGCTCCACCGTCCATCAATTTATTCACTTGCCCCAGTCAACACATATTGAGCGCCTTCTGGGAACAAGAGGTGGAACAATGAAGCCCGGGCTTCGTGGAGTTGGCACTCGGTGGAGACAGATAGTAAATATACTGTGTAAAAAGCCTGTCCTGCGGGGCTGCGCTTGTGGCTCAGTGGTAGAGCGCTTGCCTAGCAGCGTGTGAGGCACTGGTTTGATCCTCAGCATCACATAAAAATAAATAAATGAAATAAAGGCATTAAAAAAAAAAAAGAAAACGAAAAAGAAACTTGGCTTGGTGGCACAGGCCCTTCATCCAAGTTTCTTGAGAAACTGAGACAGAAGAACTTCAAATTCAAGGTCAGCCTGGGCAACATAGAAAGAACCCGTCTCAAAAATAAGTAAGTACAGCATGTTATGCACTTTGCTATACTGCGATAAGCTTCGTGGAGAACTACAAAGCAGAAAAGGAGAAACAGAACCGGAGTGAGGGAAGGATTGGGATTTAACAAGGGTGATCAGGGAAGCCTCTCACTTCACAGATCTTCCAACTTTTGATTATATGCAGCAAGAATGTTACTTTAAAACTTAGATTCTGGGGCTGGGGATGTGGCTTAGTGGTAGAGGACTTGCCTAGCATGTAGAAGTCATGTAAAAATGGATAAAATAATAGTAATACAAATTAGCAAGAATGTCTCAAATAAAAAATAAAAAGGACTGAGGATGTAACTCAATGGTAAAGTGCCCCTAGGGTTCAATCTCATTAGGGGAAAAAAAAGCTGAACACCATTAGCCATCAAGGAAATACAAATCAAAGTAGGGTGACTATTTGTGTGTGTGTGTGTACACGCATGCGTGCACAGGCACGCATGTACATGTGTGTGGTACTGGGTATTGAACCCAGGGCCTGACACGTGCTAAGCAAGTACTGTTCCAGGAGTTTCATTCCCTGCCCTATTTTGTACTTTATTTAGAGAGAGGGTATCACTGAATTGCTTGGCGCCTCACTGTTGCTGAGGCTGCCTTTGAACCTGAGATCCTCCTGCCTCAGCCTCCCAAACTGCTGGGATTACAGGTGTGCACCACCACACCTAACCTATAATTTCTAAAACACGGTAAATAATAAAGAATGGGCAAGGATTTAGAAAAATTAGGACCTCATAAATTGATGGTGGGAATGCAAATGTGCAGCTACTTTGGAAAACAGTCTGGCAGTTCTTCAAAAGATTAAATTTGCTGCCGGGCACCGTGGTGCATGACTGCAGTTTGGGAGGCTGAGACAGAGAGTTGTGAGTTCAAAGCCAGCCGCAGCAACTGCAAGGCACTAAGCAACTCAGTGAGACCCTGTCTAAGAGGTTTCTTTTAGGGATAATGAAATTTTCCAAAATCGATCGTAATGATAAAACCTTTGGAATATATTAAAAACCATTGAATTGTGAGGTGCAGTGGCACATACCTGTAACCACAGCTACTCAGAAGGCTGAGGCAAGAGGATCCCAGCCTGGACAACTTAGTGAGACCTTGCCTCAAAAAAAAAAAAAAAAAAGTGAAAAGGGCTGGGGATGTAGCTCAGTAGAAGAGCACCCCTGGGTTCAATCTCAAGTACCAAGATATAATAATAATAATTATTATTATTATTATTTACTACTTAAATTTATTGTCTATTTCCCAACTAGTGGTTTACCAAAGGCAGGGTGGTAGCAGGGATCCATCCTGGGGTACAGGCAAAAGGGAATCTAGGCTGGGGATGTAACTTAGTGGCAGAAGCTTGCCTAGCATGCCCCAAGCCCTGGGTTCAAACCCCACCACACCAAAAACAAAACAAAGCAATCAAAAGGGGAAAAAAAAAAGGGTGGAGTGGATAATACCATCTGTGGATAACATAAAGATAATGATAAAACTGATCAACACTCAGTCTAGGTTTCATCAAATGTTTCAATGACAATTTCAACAGTGTAGTGCTAAAAGTATCTTTCAACTTCAGGAAAAAAATTATTTTGTTGGTGTGCTTGCTAATAATAGATGCAATTATAGTAGAGTTTTTTTTTCTTTTCTTTTCTGGTAATCTCATTTTAATAATATGTATTCAAGCTTCAAATGATATATTTTAGTATTCTGTCCTTTAGTAAAAAACATTGCATTTGTGTTAGTTTTGTATTGCTGCATAACAAATTAACACAAACTTAGCAGGTTAAAACAAAACAGGTTTATTTATTTATTTTAATTATTTTGGGGGGATGGGGCCTCCCTGTGTTCTCAGGCTGGCCTTGAACTCTGAGTCAGCCTCCCCAGTAGCTGGAGCTTCAGGAACACCACTATGTCTGACTGAGGCCTTCATTTTCTTGCCGGCCCTCAATCAGGGCCCATCACAGACCCTGTGGTAGGTTCCCTGCCATGTGGCCCCCTTCATGGGTCCTCTCCAACTCTGGCAGCTAACTTCCTGAAGCCAGAACAGTTTCTGTTTCTTTTTGGTCTCAGGGATTAAACCCAGGGGCCCTTAACCACTGAGCCAAATTCCCAGTCCTTATTATTATTTTGAGACAAGGTCTCCTAAGTTGTTTAGGGCCTCACTTGGTTGCAGAGGCTGGCCTTGAATTTGCTGTCCTCCTGCGTCAGCCTCCTGAGCAGCTGGGATTACAGGCCAGCCACTGCATCAGGTTCCATGGCATATCTTATTTATTTACTTACTTATTTTTGATACTAGGGATTGAACCCAGGGGTGTTTAACAACTGAACCTCATTTCCAGCCCATTTTTTATTTTGAGACAGCGTTTTTCTAAGTTGTTCAGCACCTCCTTAAATTGTTGAGCCTGTCTTTGAACTTGCAATCTTCCTGCCTCAGTCTCCTGAGTTGCTGGGCTTACAGGCAACCACCTCTCCCGGCTCTCCCCAGCACACCTTGATTGCATCAAAAGGCCAGACAAGTGATCAACCCTTGCCATCTGGGTTTGTGCTCTGTGATATTTGCACAGTGACAAATGATGCATTTCTCAGAACAAATCCCCATAGTTGAAACAATGTGCTGGGTGTGTTGGCACATGCCTATAATCCCATCGACTCAGGAGACTGAGGCAAATGGGTTACAAATTAGAGGACATTCTCAGCAATTTATTGAGACTCTGACTCAAAATTTAAAAAGTAAAAATAAAGTGAGATGGGTATGTGGCTCAGTGATAAAGAGCCTCTGGCTGGGTTCAATCCTCCAGCACCAAAAAAAAAAAAAAAAAAAAAATTGTTGGGCACGGTGGCACAGCAACTCAGGAGGCTAAGGCAGGAGGATAGCAAGTTCAAGGCCAGCCTCAGCAATTCAGAGGGATCTGGTCTCAAAATAAAGATTAAAAAAGATTGGGGATGGGGCTGGGGATGTGGCTCAAGCGATAGCGCGCTTGCCTGGCATGCCTGCGGCCCGGGTTCGATCCTCAGCACCACATACCAACAAAGATGTTGTGTCCGACAAGAACTAAAATAAATAAATAAATTCTCTCTCTCTCTCTCTCTCTCTCTCCCCCTCTCCCCCTCTCCTCTCTCTTTAAAAAAAAAAAAAAAGGAAAAAAAATGATTGGGGATGTAGCTCAGTAGTAAAACACCAAAGCACCCCTAGGTTCAATCCATAGTACCAAAAATAAAGACTGTATAGAGAATTCCCAGGTATACAGTTGACCCAACACATACAGACTCAGCCATATGTGTTCTTTTTGAAAATATGTTTCTAACACTTTGGACATTTGGGCTGAGTCTCAGGCCTCTGACTCTATGTATTTTTTCCATTTAAATAAGATTAGAAATAAAAATAATAGCACTGTGGTGGTAAAGATGAAAAGAACTATTCAGCATTCTACACATTCCTTTGGAGTTTTCATGTTTAAAAAATTAAAACAGGGTTCAGTGGTTAGAGTACTTGTCTAGCATGCATGAAGCTCTGGGTTTCATGCTCAGCACTGAAAAAATACAAACAAACAAAAAGATAAAAGTGGAAAAGGATGTGAACTTTGATGTATAATATTTTTATTTTGGTAAGTGCAAACTTTCTTTCATACATAAATTATTTTACTGAATTTGAGTAACATCTTTTGTTAAATAAAAACGACAGGTCATTGTTTTCAACTTGGCCCCAACAGAACAGGCTAAAAGTAAAAATGGGGGCCTGGGGTATAGCTTTAGTGGTAGAAGACCTTTGGGTTCAATCCTCATTAACACACCCACACCCCCACACACAAAAGGAGTAACTCATGCTGAAGTTCCTGGCCACCAAGCTGAAACGTAGGCTGTTTATCTGACCTTTAAGGATGATTAGAAAGATTACAGCCAATTTTTACACATAGGCTAGTTTCAATTGAAATGATAATGAAGTTAATGCTATACAAAAGAAGTAACCAGATATAACCATATCTTAACTAAAGGGTTATTTTCCTATTGTCTGTCTCCCTGTTTCTGTCTAATAGTAACTTTGGAATAACCAGTCCATTTTGTTCTTTTGTATCTGCTTTCTTCAGCCCTTCTCTGTCTATAAAACCAACCTCTTCTGCTCAGTCCTTCAAAACACTTATTCTGCTTTATGGAATGAAATGTGGCACAATTCTAGAAATGAAAATACAACCAATTAAGATATTTAGGAAAGAAAACAAATATTTAGGGTTGTAGGTTGGGCATGGTGGTGCATAGCTGTAATCCCAGCTACCTGAGAGACTGAGGCAGGAGGCGAACAAGTTCCAGACCAGCCTGGGCAATTTAGCAAGATCCTGTCTTAAAATAAAAAGGGCTGTGGATTTAGCTCAGAGGTAGAGCACTCTTGGGTATAGTCCCCAGTTGTTCAACACCAGCGCTGGAAAGACCCTAGTGGGCTGTTTTCTAATCCCAAAGTAAGAACTTGGTGGCCAGGCATGGTAGTTCACGTGTGCAAACTCAATGACTTGAGAGTCTGAGGCAGGAGGATCACAAGATTGAGGATAGCCTTAGCAATTTAGCAAGGTTCTGAGCAACTTAGTGATCTGTCTCAAAATAAAAAAGGGCATGGGGAGGTAGCTCAGTAGTAAAGTGCCCCTAGGTTCAATCCCTAGTACCAAAGAAGTTGGTGGCCTCAATGGAGAGAGGTTTTTTTTTTTTTTGAACCAGAGATTGAACCCAGGGGCGCTTAACCACTGAGCCACATCCCCAGCCTTTTTTGTATTTTATTTACAGACAGGGTCTCCTGAGTTGCTTAGGGCCTTGCTAAGTTGCTGAGGCTGGGTTTGAACTCAGGACCCTCCTACCTCAGCCTCCTACAGGTGTGTACCGCCATGCCTGGCTAGTTTGTGCATTTTATTTATTTATTTTTATTTTTAAAATATTTATTTTTTTTTTTTAGTTTTTTGCGGACACAACATCTTTATTTGTATATGGTGCTATGGATCGAACCCGGGCCACACGCATGCCAGGCGAGCGCGCTACCGCCTGAGCCACATCCCCAGCCCCTGTGCATTTTATTGTACACACTCTCCTAAGCAGCAACAGGCCAGGATACAATGGAAGTCCATCCCACACCTAGAAGCAGGGGACAACATATACAGGATAGATTGCATGCCAACTGCACATATGGGTTTCTTCATGTGTTTTATGAGAACATGAATTTACAACCAAGAACATGACTTTTCTTCTTCTTTGATCCCCACCTAAATACTGGAGATTAGAGAAGGCGTCACTTTCCCTCCTCCTTGTTCCCTCCAACACACTCTTGGGAGTTTTCTTAGCTCACCTTCAGAAACATTAAGCCTTCTGTGCACTGACTTGTGTTTACTCCAACACCAGTACCACTGCCACACACATACAAATTTAGAGCCAGGCACAGTGGCACATTCCTGTAATCCTAGCAGCTCTAGAGGTTGAGGTAGGAGGATCGAAAGTTCAAAGTCAACCTCAGCAATTTAGCAAGGCCCTAAGCAATTTATCACACCCAGTCTCAAAATTATAAAACAAAAAGGGCTGGGGATTTGGCTCCATGCTTAAGCCCTTTTGGGTTCAATCCCTGGTAGAAAATAAAATAAAATTAGAATTTATTAATTTATCATTGCTAATTATTTTAAAACTAAAGAGCAAAATGAAATATGGTTCTTACATGATTATACTTTTGTTTTTGTAGTGCTGGGGAATGAACCTACAGGTGCTTAACCACTACAACCCCAGCACCACCCCCTTTTTTTAAGTTGTAGTTAGACACAATACCTTTATTTTATTTATTTATTTTTTTATGTGATGCTGAGAATCAAACCCAGTGCCTCGCCCATGCTAGGTGAGAGCTCTACCACTGAGCCACAACCCCAGGCTCCCAGCCCTTTTTATGTTTTATTTTCTCTCTCTGAAGTTGCTGAGGCTGGTCTGGAACTTGGGATCCTCCACCTCAGCCTCCTGAGTTGTTGGGATTACAGGTGGGTGACATGAAGTCTGGCGACAAGATTATTTTTGCAAATTATTTTCTGGTAGAGAAGAGGGGTATTTTTAAGAGCTCACTCCAGGTGTTAAATATGCCATCTCTACTATTTGCCCCAAGTTTATGCTGCATTCTGACAGGGCGGGAATTTTGCTTTGCTCACTCCCTTAGCTTCTGCAGTAAGTTCAATAGTACCTGGCTCAAGGCGGGTGCTAAATGAATGTGCTGAATAGTGGACCTGTGAGTGAGCGAGTGAATGGAGAGGCCTGTGTTTTCCCCAGCCTCGACCTGCCACAACTTTCTTCTCCGTCTTCATACCTAAGCCAGGGCTTATTGGGAGACAGTAGAAATGGGGATTCAAATGCTGACAGAAACATTCAGACTATTGACCTTGAGTCTCAAGACCTCACTGTGAGACACCAGATTTGTTGGTTCTTTGTCTTTTAATTTTGAAGAATGAAATCCGTAGCTATGAAGGGTGAAAGCAAAGAAACAGAATTTATTAAAGTAACAGAAAGAAAGCCAAACTCTAGCAGGGGAGGCAAGGTTTTGCTGGGTGGATGTTGTTGATAGGTTTATACGATAAGGTTAGAGGGGAGTTAGCTGGCCTTGAAGACCATAGGCTAGAGATTTTAAAGAAGTGGGTCTTTGAGTCCAGTCATACCAGGCACCTAATGTTTATTTGCCCAATAAACAGGATGTCAATCATGCTCCACTCTGGCTGGCTCAGGGACTGGCTCATGATTCCTTCAGGCTCTGGAGTCACTGGCTACTAGCTGTCTACTTCATTTGTAAGCTCCTCAGGCTGGGGGACCCTTAACCCTCTCTGCCTAACACATGTATATCTCCTGCTCTCAACAGCAAGATTTTAAAAAGTGGCTGGCACTGTACCTGTAATCCCAGTGATTCAAGAGGCCGAGGCAAGTTTGAGGCCCACTTATTCAATTTAGTGAGGTCCTAAGCAACTCACCGACTCTCTCTCAAAATAAAAACTAAAAAGGGTTGGGGATATGGCCCAGTGGTAAAACATTACTGGGTTCCATCTCCAGGAACAAAAAAGGATGACTGGCAAAAACCCGGAATTGTAAACACTAAGGTAAACACCATACTTGATAACTCAGTTAAAAGGTTCTTCATATATCATGCCACAGAGGAGCCTGCACACTGGGAGTGTCTCTGATTCCTGGAACACACTGATGACTGTCCCCTTAAGACCTTAGCATCTGTGTTCCAGATGCTCGAATGTTTGTCCTTGTCCCTTCTGGTCTTTAAGAGTTCATTATCAGAGGCACTTCCGGCAAACTCTTTCTCCACATCCCAATTCAAAAGGTCTCTTGCTGTTTTACATCCAAGCTGCCAAATTTATGTCCCACTTCTTTTAAAAATATTTTTTAGTTGTAGATGGCACAATGCCTTTATTTTACTTATTTATTTTTATGCAGTGTTGAGGATCGAGCCCAATTGCTAGGTAAGTGTCTTCCAGTAAGCCCCAGCCCTGTCCCACTGTTTTTAATAAAGACAATGTTTTCTTTCTTTGTGTGTATGTGGTACTGGGGACTGAACCCAGGAGTGCTCTCCAACTGAGCTATATCCCCAACCTTTTTATTATTTTATTACTATTTCAATACTGTATGTATTTTAATTATCCTGTTGAATGTCCTCTACTTCTATGCCTGCCCCTCCACACTGCTCCCCCCCTTTCTTTTTACCTTTTTGGTACAGGGGATTAAACCCAGGAGCGCTTAACCACTGAGTCACAATCCCACCCATATATATATTTTTTTGGGGGGTGGGGGGTGGGGGGAGGTACCGGGAATTGGATTCGTGGGCACTTGACCACTAAGCCACATCCCCAGCCCTTTTTTGTATTTTATTTAGAGGCAGGATTTTGCCGAATTCCTTGGGGCCTCGCAAATTGCTGAGGCTGGCTTTCAACTTGAAATTCCCTTGCTTCAGCCTCCGAAGCTGCTGGGATAGGCCCTGTTGGTGTGCGCCAGCGCGCCCAGCTCCTCCATCCCACTTTAATAGTCAGCTCATATAGCCCCACCTCCAGAAAATCCTCCCTGACCACTTTTTTTTTTAATATTTATTTTTTAGTTTTTTAGGTGGACACAATATTTTTATGTGGTGCTGAGGATCCAACCCAGTGCCTCACGCATGCCAGGCGAGCCACATCCCCAACCTGGGTGCCTTCTTTGGCTCTCCCCTTTTCAGGTATGATCACTCTGCCTTGAGCTTCCCCAGCCCAGCCCTGATGCCTGTCTGTGGCTGGCTGGTGGAGTATTTCTCTTCTTACCTGTACTGGGAATCCTGGAAATGGGGTCCATCAGCTGCCCTGGTATTCTACCGTCCCAGCCCCTGTTCACTAAACCCTAGGCTTTCTGCAGCACGGTCCTAATCACTCTTGTCATCACTACTCCAGACTGCTCCTGTCTAGTGAGCGAGGACCACAGCTGGGTCCTCAAGCGCTCAGTGAATGTTGAATTTAGGAATAAACCCTTTTCCCACGAAGGAAGTCTAAAGCAAAAAGGGCAGAATGCAACAGGTTTCCAAGAAATATGTGCCTCCCACTCAGAGGCCTAGGGTGAAAGAGAAGGCACTCAGAGGTCGTCGCCAAAGCCCAACCGCAAATGTGCCAGAAGTCTTGGCACTCAACGAGCCTGAGCCCCCGCCTGCCCGCGTCCCATCAGGGAGGAGCCAGAGGTAGCCCCGCCCCTTTCCCTGCGCCAGGGGCGGGCCCAGGTGCGCCAAGGGCGGGGGAGCATCTCCTCAGGTGCCGGCCCTCTGCGCCTGCGCTGTGCTCGCCCCGCCTCGCCAGGTGCGCCCCGCCTGCCTGCCTAGCTGCCTTCTTCCAGCCGCTTCCAGGCGTCCGCCATTGGCTCTAGCGCCCCCCTGGGAGTTTGGCGGTGTGGCGCAGTTCTGAGTTGGGAAGGGTCCCTGAGTACCGCGAGGGGCAAAGGGACGCGTGAAAAGCGGGCCGAAGCGGTGCGCTGGAAGACAGTGTCCGGTCACCGAAGGTCTGAGAAAGGACTTTCGGAGCCTTGGGCACCTCGCGGATCCCGGGGGGTGGGGGGCGACCGCACCTGAGCTTGTGGACCTCCAGCGCGCGTGCGCGCCCAGGGTCTTCCCGCACCTGATCGCGAGACGCCAACGGCCTGCGGCTCGAGGCCTCGGCGGCGCATCCCAGGCACCCGTCATGGCGCAGTTGTGTGGGCCGCGGCGGTGCCGGGCGCTCCTCGCCCTGCTGGCATCGCTGCTCCTCTCCGGGGCCGAGGTGGCCGACGGAAGCCGAAGCATCCACGGTGAGGGCCTGATGGGTGTCCGGGGAGGAATGGATAGCGGGGGCCGGAGGCGGGGCCCGGGGGGCAGGGACGGGGATGAAGTGGGTCTGGGCCTGGGAATTGGGAGGGGGAAGAAATTGGGGGCTACTTGGGGGTGGTCGGGCGTGTAGGGCGAGCAGCTGGCCCTAGCGATTGGTCCTTCAGGAGGTTTGGGGGCCCTTGGGACTGAACGGCGGGCGGAGGAGCAAGGACAGGAAAGTTCCTTCGGAGGAGGGAGGGGACGTTGGGTATTGACCAAGAAGGAGTGGCCTTGGCCCTTCCTGTGGCAGGAAGGGGTTGAGGAGCCGCACCGAGTACTCTTCGTGACAGCGGAAAGCTCTTCGGC
This sequence comes from Urocitellus parryii, assembly GCF_045843805.1. NCBI lineage: Eukaryota > Metazoa > Chordata > Mammalia > Rodentia > Sciuridae > Urocitellus > Urocitellus parryii. The sequence goes on along the minus strand of NC_135545.1, from coordinate 14,547,054 downwards.
CAAAGAAGGCCAAGGGAGGCAAGGCCTCTGAGGGTTGTGGCTTGGATTTGGTGACCTGGTGGCAATTTTGGCTTCAAGGAAGAAGCCCATATCCTCATCGCTTTGGATATTGGGCAACAGTCTCCAGAAATTTTTCTAGATCAGTTGCAGTAGGTTTGGTGGCCAAAAAGAAAGGGTTCTCAGTGATGGCCGAAGAAAGGAAGAGAAGAGGAGCAACTGGTGGAGGGGAGAGACCTTGCCAAGGTGCAGGGACGAAGGTGCCTTCCAGCGAGACAGCATTGGCAAGCAGCCGCTGGGGTTGGCTTCTTCAAGTGTTGTTATAACCTTAACCACTTCAGACAAGTACCAGAGGGTTTTGAAAAGAGCTCTCTGGGAAGAAGAATCCATTGATTCAGCGAACTTAATCCCTGCCATGTGTCAGAAACTGCTGGCAGTGGTGACAACAGTTGATTCCATAGGCCTGGTTCTTGGCGCTCACAGAGCTGGTAGTAGAGCGGGAGAGTTGGTGTATGTTTAAATAAAGAGCACTGACCATAAGTGACTAAGAGGTAAACAAAAAGGATGAAATACAGGAACATCATCATCTGATGATGATGGGGGTTCCTTTAGCTCCAGTGGTCAGGGGAGGTCTCTCTGAGGAGGGTGGCATCTGAGCTCCGACATGAAGAATGAGGAAGTGGCAGCCACACACAAAGACCTTGGACACTAGTGTTTTCTGGATGAATGAGTACAAAGACCTTGAGTGTGGAACAAGCCTGTTGTATTCAAGGAAAAGAGGGAACCCCCAGAGCTGGAGCCGAAGTGAGAAAGGGGAAAATGGGAGGTGGGAGAAGTGGGCAGGAACCAGGTGGCCCAGGGCTGTGCAGGCCAGCACTTTGGGTGAAAAGAGAGAAAGGAAGCAGGATGTGTGCCTGCTAGGTCCTCATGCCCTGTGGTAACTTCTGGAAAACGGTTAATTGCCCTATTGTTGAGGCAGGGAGGAAATTTAAAAGTTGTCCAAGTTGTCAGGTGCCAACGGGGAGAAGCACATTCCTAGAGGTCACAGTATGAATCAGAATTTGTCGATTCTGGGCTTTTTCAGATAAAGAAATGTTAAGATTTATCTCCAATTACCTGGCCTGCGACTATATGTGGTTACAGCTTACTCTGAGCTTGTAGGTATTGTTTAATCCTGGATGTAACCTGGCGTGGTGTGGTGGTGACATGACAGGCCTGCTTACACAGCAGTCATTGACAAAGCCAGGTCTGACTGCAGAGGACCTCTCTGTTCTTCATGTCTCCCCCTCCCCATCCCACTTTTCCCCTGATGGCTGCAACTGGCTGGACCTACTGACCTTTCAGAAGTTCTAGTGTCTGTCTGGGTGAACTGCTGCCCTCACTTATCTGAAGTGCTGTTTGAAAGCTCAAACAACTTCATCTGAGGCAGGAAGCAGTCCAATTGCTTTGGTTTTCTCACACAGAGAAAACCAAAGCAATTGGAAAAAAAAGGCCACCTGCTGAGTGAGGTGTTTCTCCTGGCACATGGAACTGCATAGGTGCTGCCAGGTGAATATGTGGAAAGACGAGAATAGGGAATGTGTTTGTGTTTAAGGGAGTGATTATAATGGTTGGTGTGGAACTTATTCTGGGTAAAGATGCAAGCAGGCTGAGGAACATGAGGATGATAGGGCCAACAGCTTGTTGCAGTTGAGGTTCTAGGGAGAATGAACTAGAGAGTAGGACAAGTGGGCGGTGACCGTGGTAATGAAAGTATGGTTCTGAAGAGCCTGGTGTTGTTGGAGACAAGGTCTAGGGTGACTGTAAGATTTGAGGAGTTGGGTGGACAAGTTTACTGGAGGAGAGAAAGTCAGGAACTGAGGCCAGAGGATCATCTGTCTGGATATTGGCTGCTAAAAACAGCCTGAGAGGTGGTGAACCCAGATAAAGATTGTGGAGCAGTGAGCAGTAGGGACCTGGGTCAGATGATACACAAGGTGGGCAGTGAACAGTCTGCTCTGATAATGTGACAAGAATGTTCAGAGAGGGGGCTAGGGTTGTGGCTCAGGGGTAGAGAGCCTGCCTAGCACATGTAAGGCATGGGTTTGATCCTCAGCACCACAAGAAATAAAATATAGGTATTGTGTCTGTCTACAACTAAAAATATATTGAAAAAATGTTCAGAGAGTCAGGGTTGGGGATATAGCTCAGTTGGTAGAGTGCTTGCCTCGTTTGCACAAAGCCCTGGGTTCAATGCCCAGTGCCACCACCACCAAAAAAAAAAAAAAAAAAAGAATGTTCAGAGAATCAATTGAAGAAGCGAGCTTTTGCTAAAGGTAATCCAGAGGGTCCAGGAATTGGGAGATGGAGATAGGACAAAACAGGCTGTGGGTTTTTTTTTTTTTTTTTTTTTTGGTACTAGAGATTGAACTCAAGAATGCTTTACTACTGAGCTACATCCCAACTCTTTTTATTTTGTTTTTTTTTATTTTGAGACAGAGTCTTAGTTTAAAGGGTCTCATTCAGTTGCTGAGGCTAGTCTCGAAATTGTGATCCTCCTGCCTCAGCCTCCTGAGTCAAACTCTGGGACTTCTTGTCTGTGATCAGTGTATCCTGATCTGAGACTGACCATGTTGGTGAGGCTCTTGAGTGGTGGAGGGCAGTGGGAGGAGTGTGGCAGGTACACACTTGAAGGCCTGGAGGAAGAGTCCTCCTGACTCCAAACCTGCTGACAAGTAGGGAAACTTTGTCTTGTGCTAGATTTTTCCAGAATCAGGGACAAATTTGTATTCCAAAGAAAGTGGCCTCTCCTGAGAAGCTTCATATAATGTTTTGGTGACTTGGGTGGTTTGCAGAGTCAGGAATTTCTTATTTAAGACATTTGGCTTTTGGCTTTGCCTGAAAAATAGATCTGGTAGAATCTGACCAGAACACAGGCCTATATTCCCACATGGCACTCATGGACTGGAGCCCAGAGCCTCTTGGGAAGGACATGTGCTTCTCCCCCAGTCTGTAATTATGCATATAGATTTACCTGCCTGCTTTTTTTGTGGTACAGGGGATTGAACCCATTTTTAATATTTTTATTTCTCTCAGCCTCCAGAGTAGCTGGGATTACGGGCATGCACCACTGTGCCTAATTTATTTGCCCACCTTTTATATCTGTAAGCCTTTGGGATGTATCCCCCACCTTGAGGATATGCTTTATTTAGTAAAAGAGATAGATAACACCTAACAGCTTTTAGAAATTGTGCAGTACTAGTGCTATAAGGAAGGTAGACAAAAAACACTTTTGTCATACAAATAGGCATAATTTTTTTTCTTCTTCTTTCCATGTGATGAGTCCTGATAGTTAGGGTTTTTTGTTTTGTTTTTGATGCCAAGGATTGAACCCAGGGATGTTTAAACACTGACCAACATCCCTTGCCTTTTTTATTTTTTATTTTATATTTTTTGTTTTATTTTAAAAATATTTTTTTAGTTGTAGATGGATACAGTGCTTTATTTTGTTTATTTATTTTATAAATAAATGATTCTGGTGGATGGAATCCAGGGCCTCGCACATACTAGGCAAGTGCTCTACCACTGAGCTACAATCCCAGCCCTCGCCCTTTTTATTTTTTGAGACAGGGTTTCACTAAATTGCTTAGGGCTCTCTAAGTTGCTGAGGCTGGCTTTGAACTTGTGATCCTCCTGCCTCACCCTCCCGAATTGAGATTACAAGTGTGTGCCACCACTCTCAGCTTAAATCCTGATATTTAAAGGCCCTGAAGTACATTTTGATCAGTACAATATTTCACAGTTTAACCTTGGAAATTGCTTTAGGAGCTATCCTTTAAGTGTACTTCCTGCTGCCAGTAACTTTCTGCCTGGCCTTGGGCATCAGCTTGTGTTAATGTGTACTTGACTTAGGGTTCTTTGTGGGTTGCTCTTGGGAATTTCCACTGGAGCCTGGCAAGTCAACATTCACTCCACAACCTCCACTGGCTTCCACGCGGATCTTCAGTTTCCATTAACCTCTTGGGTTAATTACAGCTTTCCCAGCCCTTCAACCCAAGGTGGACTTTCCAGAAAATCTCCAGGGAGTACGTCAGGCACCACTCCTTTCCCTTCCTCCTTATTCCAACAGATAGTTGTACAGGTGGTCAAACTTAAGATGACATGTAAGAGCTACAGTGTGCCTAGAGTTAGTAGCTGATCAACATCTTATGTAACATTTGTCCTTTATGGAAGAGGTGCTTGACCTGCTCGAAGGCAAGCCATGTTGACATGCTTATTCACTGATATAGCCAACAATTTTTTCCTCGGTACTGGGATTTGAACCTCAAAAAAATTTTACTTCTGAGCTACATCCCATCTATTTTTTTTTTTTTTTTTGAGACAGGGTTTCACTCGGTTGCCCAGGTGGGCTTTAAACTTTCTGCCTCAGCCTTTACCCACCAGCTGGGATTACAGGTGTGTGCCACAATGCCTGGGTAGTCAGCAAATATTTATTGAGCACCCACTAAGTGCCAAGGCACTGTTTTAGGTTCTTGAAATAGAACACTAAACAAAACACACACGCCTGGCTGTTTCGCCATAATGAGAGGAAGATAGTGCAGTCAGGTGAGCGTGTGTGTGTGTGTGTGTGTGTGTGTGTGTGTGTGTGTGTGTTGGGGGCGGGGTGAGTGCCATGAGGGGTGAGTACCGTAGGGTTGCTATGCTTCCTGCCGACAGCCGAGCTTTGGGAGCTCACGGGTTACAGTCCCTACAGGATGATGACGGCCTTGACTTTAGGTCCACCAAGGGAAAGTGGCCTCTTTCCAACAGAAACATTCGTTTCCTTTGCTCAGCCTGGGATGGAGAAAGCAAACTTCTTTCACTCTCCCTCATTTTACCTGTGGTCGAAATCGTGCACACTCAGGCTTGTCCTAGGGTAGCTGGCCAGGCAGCCATGCCTCTTTTTGTCTGTTCTGAAGCCAACAGGTAGGCCAGATAAGGGATGAGTTGCCCTGCACGGGTTGCACTGAAATGACTTCGTCAATCAAGGAGGCTTTGGCCTGGTGGGCATAGGACTACTGAAAATTTTGCAGATGACTCCAGAAGCATTGGAGTATGGATTATGGGTTCATTGTATGATCCTGGTCACGAGTATATTTCACAAGCTGTTTCTGACAAGATTTTTTTGGAAAACTTCTTGTGAGAGAATGAAATGCCAGAATGTTGGATGCTGAGGCCCAGGAACTTAAAAGTTTAATTACTTTGAAGTTTATTTGAAATCCATTTTCATTGAAAGCCATTTTACCTTTTTTTTTTTTTTTGTAGTACGGGGGTTAACCTAGTGGCACCCTACCACAGAGCTCCATTCCCGGTTCTTTTTATTTTAAGGCAATTGCTAAGGCTGATCTCAAAGTTATGATCCTTTGGCCTTAGCCTCCTAGGTCACTGGGATTTCAGATGTCTGCCACTATGCCTGGCTCACAGTGACTCTGAATCTGGTTCTGGGTCCATGGCTTCAGAAAAATAAATGCATAAATTAAAATAATAAAATTTCATGGGTTGATTAGAAAAAAAGTATCTAAAGAACCTCCTTAGAGGAGTGATGGTGAAAAAAAAAGGTTGAAAATCATTGTTCAAGTTTCATTAGCCTTCACTAATTTCAAAACTGGTTCTTGCTTCACAAAAGGTTAAGAACCTGGGGTTGTGGCTCAGTGGTAGAGTGCTTGCCTAGCATGTTTGAGGCCCTGGGTTTGATTCTCAGCATCACAAATAAATAAATAAACAACCATTGACAGCTTTTTTTTTTTTTTCATTTTTTTATTTATATATGACAGTGGAATGCATTGCAATTCTTATTACACATATAAAGCACAATTTTTCATATCTCTGGTTGTATACAAAGTATATTCACACCAATTCAATTCGTGTCTTCATACATGTACTTTGGATAATAATGTCCATCATATTCCACCATCATTTCTAACCCCATTCTCCTGCCTTCCCCTCCAACCCTTCTGCCATATCTAGAGTTCATCTATTCCTTCCATGCTCCCTCTCCCTACCCCACTATGAATCAGCCTCCTTATATCAGAGAAAACATTTGGTATTTGGTTTTTTGGGATTGCCTAACTTTCAAGATATTTCTTATTTTTTCTTTTATTGAATTGTCAAACTTAATTTTATTTTTTTTTGAATTTTCAAGATTTTATTTTTTAAAAAATTTTTATTATTAGTTGTTCAAAACATTACATAGTTCTTGACATATCATATATCATATTTCATACATTTGATTTAAGTGGGTTATGAACTCCCATCCATTTTTACAAACATTGACAGCTTTAAAAAAAAAAAAGGCCCTGGGTTTGATTCTCAGCATCAGCATATAAACAAACAAACAAACATTGACAGCTTTAAAAAAAAGAAGAAGAAGAAGAAGAACCCCTGAATGAATTCATAGCATGGGAAGGATTTGGAACAACTTGTTTCCTTCCAAGTACTCTGATGGGCTACTCAGTTCTTGCTGTAGACTTTGGTAAGGGTAGAATTTATAGTCCTTTTTCAGTGATAAATGTGAAGTGATGATAGGAGTAGTGGTTTGCTTTGTGTTGATAGTTTATGAAATGTAAAATTTCATACCTAAACATGTCAAAATTTTATATCTAAAACACCAAGATTTTATAACCCTAATAATTTAACTTAGATTTGTCATTGTAAATGTTCTTTCCTCATAAATAGAGGTTGTTTTAGAGTTTCTGAATTATTTGTCCTAATAATGACAGTTTGCAGACACCCAAGCCTAGAGGTGATAGGTAGGTAGTATAGCTTTCTGTACTGGAAACTGAAGCGCTCAAATATGTACAATCTAACCAAAATAGGTGGCTTCATAGAGCACTCTAAACTAAGTCTGATTATAAAAAAGCTTTGGAATTTTGCCTGGTAGAATTAAAAACAGCCTTTTGGGAGGCTGAGTTTGGAAGATCATTTGAGCCCAGGAGTTTGAGACCAGCGTGAGCAACTCAGCAAAATCCCATCTTAAAAGCAAAAGCCAGAAACAGCCCGAGTACCTCCTTGGTGTTCTGTACTCTTCATTCACACAAACCTTGTGTTTCTCATTCTTTAGGGAAAAGGCACTCTCAGTGTTCAGATGGGTAAGCAGAGCATGATTGTTTTTACTCCCACTGTGCCGCTGAGCTGCATCCCCAGCCCTCCCCCACCTCCTGATTGATGGTGTTTTGGTGCAGGGATTAAACCCAGACAGGCTTTACCACTGAGCTGCATCCCCGGGCCTTTTTGTTATTTTGAGACAGGTTTCACTAAATTGCTCACTCTGCCCTGGAAATTGGGATCCTCAAACTTCAACCTTCTGAGTCACTGGATTACATGTATGTGACACCACTCTGGGCTGTTTGTCCCTTCTTATTCTGATCCCTGGAGGCTCTGCAGATGGTTGTGCAGCAAGAAAATCAGGGGATGGGTGATGCATGATTTGATGTCCTCAGTCACCATGTTTGGTTGCACTTTTTAGTGAAATGTTTTGTTCTTCATCTTCATTCCCTCCATTCCTAAATTAAATTCTAGTGTTCATAAAATACAGCATCTACTATTTATTAAAAGCTATTGCCGGGCTGGGGTTGTGGCTCAGCGGTAGAGCGCTCACCTAGCAGGGGCAAGGCCCTGGGTTCGATCCTCAACACCACATAAAAATAAATAAAGATATTGTGTTCAACTACAACTAAAAAATAAATATTAAAAAAAAAAAAGCTATTGCCACTGGGAATGTAGTTCAGTGGTAGAGCACTTGACTAGCATGTATGAGGAGGCCTTGGGTTCATTCCCTAGTATTGGAAAAAAAATATTTTGCCAAATATTATTTTAAGCACTTATAATCCTGGATTAAAAGCTCCTTTAATCTTCAAAACACTTAGGATGTTGGTAGTTTGTGTTAGAGAAAAACTTCCCATTTGCATAGTTTTTAAAAAATGAATCTGCAAGCTTGCAGTATGGGGCCTGTGGAAGAGAGCCAACTGTCTCCTCACTTTGTTATTTACAAGTGAATTCAAGTTACAGATTCTGTGTGCTAATTCCCCCAGACTGCCCAAGATTGATGTGGGGATGTAGCCCAGTTGTAGAGCACTTGCCTGACATAAATGAGGCCCTGGGTTCAATCCCCTGCACTGCAGAGATGGAGGATGGGGAGATAGCCCAAGATTAATAGGGCATTCCACGGCAGAGAGGGAAGGACGGAGATCACAAAAGGCAATTTTTGTTCTTTTTTTCTTTTTCTTTTTTGCATTAGTGGGGTATTCTACCATTGGGCTACTTCTCCAGCACACACACAGTTATTTTTTTTAATTATTATTTTTTTTTTTGAGACAGACTCTTACTGAATTACCCACACTAGCCTCAAACTACTTCCTTTTTTTTTTTTTTTTTTTTATACCAGGGTTTGAACCCAGGGACATTTTACCCACTGAGTCAGATTCCCCAGATCCTTAGATCTTTTTGTTTTGAGGCAGGGTCTTGCTAAGTTGCTTAGGACCTCAACAAGGTACTGAGAGGTTGGCCTTGAACTTTTGATCTGCCTCCCAACCTGCTGGGATTACTGGTTTGTGCCACCACACCCAACTCTAGCCTCAAAATTTCTATCTTCCTGCCTCAGCCTCCTGAGCAGCTGGGGTTACAGATGTGCACCACTATGCCCAGCCAAAGGGTAGTATTTGCAAACAAACAAACCAAGAAATACTTTGGTGCTAACTAGGTTCAAATACATATAAATCATGTAAGGAAGACCTTCACCTCAATTTAGGCCCATTTATAATGTCTTAGTTGTCTAACATTCCCAGCCTTCACCCTAACCCAGAGGGACATGGTGGTTCCATAATCAGAGCCTTATCTTCAAAGCCTCTAAAATCTGCTTGCTTGTTTTATATTTTGAGATGGGTCTCACTATGTTCATCAGGCTAGCCTCGAACTTTTGATCTCCTGCTTCAACCTCCTGAGTAGCTGGGATTACAGGCTTGCGCCATCACATTTGGCATATTTGCCTATTTTTAACAGCTCCAAGTATTTCCTTTTGTGGGTGTCTTATTTTAGCCAAACAGGATGTCATGGTGATAAATTTTCAGCTGTTTTAAATCTGTGAACACCCAAGCCCTTTGTGTATGTGGTAATACTTGTCCTTGCCCGTGTTTTTTGTAATTCTTGAATTAAATGACTCTTTTTTTCCCTTTTTTATTTTTTTTAGTTGTAGATGGACATGATACCTTTATTTTGTTTTGTTTTTGTTTTTGTTTTTTTTTTTTTAGAGAGAATTTTTTTTTAATATTTATTTCTTAGTTCTCGGCGGACACAACATCTTTGTTGGTGTGTGGTGCTGAGGATCGAACCCGGGCCGCACGCATGCCAGGCGAGCGCGCTACCGCTGAGCCACATCCCCAGCCCTGTTTTTGTTTTTAAAGATACCTTTATTTTGTTTATTTATCCATTTTTATGTGGTGCTGAGGATCGAACCCAGTGCCCCACACATGTGAGGCAAATGCTCTACCGCTGAGCTACAACCCAAGCCCCATTTTTTTTTTCCTTTTGATACTGAGAAGGCCTGTTATCTGTCTTTTCTGTATAAAATACGATTTCCAAATACTTGATGATTATTGTAGCAAATAACCTCTTTTTGGTGGCTTTTCTGAAGAGTAGTATTTAGCAGTGAATAGGTGTGCTGCAGCATTTTTGGCAAAGGAGGAACCTGAGGAATGTGTGGTCTAAGGAATATGAACCCCAGGAATCTGGGCTATAGGTTTGGTCCCACAGAAGAGACTTAGAGAGTCCATCTGAGCAGTGTTCTTATAAACCTTCTCTCAAGAAGGGCTTAGCAAACTGCAGCTTGTAATGCCCTCTAATGTGGCCTGTGAGTGAGAGGTCTGATTATTACTTATTTTTAATGGTTGAGAAAAATCCAAAGAAGAACATTTTGTGGCATTTGAAAATTTTATAAAATTGGTTTTTAGTGTCCATAAATAAGTTTTATTGGAACATTGCCATGGACATTTATTTACATATTGTTTATGGTGCTTTTTATGCCATGATGAGCACAGCTGCAACAGAGACCCTGTGACCCACAGAGCTACAATAAAGGCACAGTTTTCAGCATATGAATTTCATTTCCCAACTCCATTAAATTACCTCTGACCCCTAATAGCAGAGCTCAAATTTCAGTTACCACAGTGACGATTTGGGTAAAGTAGAATTGCCAGCTGCTGGCTGTTCAGATCTCAGGCCTGTAAGTTATACCCGTGTTAGTGAGAAGTAGTCTCATAGAGCCTGGCCACTGCGTGTCATCCCTTGTTTCATATGTTCACAGCAGAAGCGTGTAGTTGCATGTTTTGTCTCCTTGTCCCTATGATAAAACCCAAGAGTGCAGCAAAGAGAAGAAGTGGTAACTTCTGAAGGTGAAATTCCAGCCAAGCATAAGTGAAGCGACAGAAGACCAGCCAGCTGTGGGAATGTTGACACTGCTGCCATTTCAGAGGCTGTGGCTATGTGGCCAGAGGAGTTTAGTGACTACTTCACAGAAACCAGGAAGGTTACTTGTGGGTGATGTCCCAAAGCAAGTCATACCAGTAGACACCTACAGGGAAGCAACTCTTAGGAACACAGAAAGAGCAAAGGATAAAATGCTGGAAGCCAGTGCAGATCTAAAGACTACAGTGTTGCTGCCTCCGTGTCATTTGAGAATCATACTACGAACATTGTTCATTAGGGAGAAGAAATTAAACACTTTTTAATTCTCATAATTCAGCTTACTGTGTACTAAATACTAATTTCACACTTGTAACAAAGTTAATGTTTTGACACCCCCCTCCCCCACATACCTTTTTCAGTTTTTATTCTGAGTCAGGGTATGGCTAAATTAGGCAGGCTGGCCTTGAACTTTGTAGTCCTTCTGTGTAGGTAGGATTATAGACATGCTCCATCACACCCAGCTTTGAAGGCCATGGAGCAGTCTCCATTGATTGAAAGATTGCTTTGCTTGACCCCAGCACTACATGTTACTGCCTGTATTTACTGTTTGGCCCTGACCCATGTTCAGAGGAAACAGATATTGCTGGGTGAGGTGGGGCACACCTGTAATCCCAGCTGTTTAGAGGCTGAGGCAGGAGGATCCAAAGTTCAAAGCCAGCCTAGGGTATTTATTTATTTATTTTTAGTGTGTGTTGGGGGGGATTGAACATAGGGTGCTTAACCACTAAGCCATGTGTCCTCAGCCCCTTTTATTTTTAATTTTGAGACAGGGTCTCACTAAATTGCTTGCCGAGGCTGGCTTTGAACTTGAGATCCTCCTGCCTCAGCCTCCAGGGTCACTAAGATTATAGGCGCATGCGCCACCATGCCTGGCCAGCCTGGGCAATTTAGTGAGACGCTGTCTTAAAATAAGAAAAAATGAAAAGGATTGGGGCCAGGCATGGTGGTGCACGCCTGTGATCCCAGGAGTTTGGGAGGCTGAGACAGGAGGATTTGAGTTCCAAACCAGGTGCTAAGTGACTCAGTAAGACCCTGTCTCCAATTAAAATACAAAATAGGACTGAGGATGTGGCTCAGTGGTTGAGTGTACCTGAATTTAATCCCTAGCACCCCCCAAAAAAAGGGGGGCTGGGAATGTACCTCAGTGGTAGAGTGCCCCTTGTTTCAATCCCAGGTACCTCAAAAAATAACAATGAAAACAAAACAGCCAGGTATAGTAACATACATTTGTAACTCCAGCAGTTTGGTAGTCTGAGGCAGGAGAATTGAAAGTTCCAGGCCATCCTGGGTAATTTAGTGAGTCCCTGTCTATAAATAAATAGGTCTGGGATGTAGTTCAGTAGTAGCACCCCTAGATTCAGTCTCCAGTACTGCAAACAAACAAAAAACAGATGGGCGGAGTGGAAATAGCCGAAGGACCTCTTCATGATGGACTTCAGGCTGGTGAGATGATCCAGAGCTGGGTGTGGTGGTGCACGCCTGTAATCCCAGGAAATGTCATGTATATCAGACAAGAAGACCTTGTGCTTCAGTTTTTAGCACCCGTGGGAGTAAAAAGTGTATTAAAGACTAGAACCCTAGGAAAGTTATCTTTGCTTGTTTTTAAAAACTTCGGGACTAGGGTAACTCAGTGATAGAGCACTTACCTAGCATGCTGAGTTACTGAGTTCAATCCCCAGCAATCCCTTCACCACACATCAAAAATAAAATAACATACTCTGAATGAATAACATGAGTAAAAGATAACAACAAGTTCAAGTTGATCATTAATTTGGAGAGAGAGAGAACAGGCAGGATTGAAGTGAGAAATATATGGTTTCATCTCTGTTCGTGTTTTAGTGCTTTCAAATGTAGAATTTGTGCTTTGCAACCAAGTAGGCACAACTCCAGCTGTGCTTTTTTATTTTGGGGGGACAGGATCTCCTTAAGTTTCTGAGGCCTTGAACTTGTGAACCGCCTAAGTAGCTGGGATAAACAGGCTGCATCACCAGACCTGGCTCCAACTTGCCTTTTTGAAGAATGATTAGGTACTATCTTCTCAAGCTTGTAAAATAAAATTGGATTGGTAGTGCCCCGGAGCCAAAAATTCCACTAATTTCCTTGTTAGAAGGTGACAGCAGATCATTCAAGCTGGCTGTGTTGAGTGAATTTATCTGAGCCATCCACTGGATGCATTGGTTAATGCTCTAGTGACTGCAGAACCAGAGAAACTTGTTTTCCATGGTATCATTTAGTAGTTGAGAAGACCAGTCTGTTTCCCAATTTGATAATAGCCAATATTCAAAATGCCTGCCAGGATTTTAAGTTAGGGTCATATTTTAGATAATATGTGTTTTTGTTTTGTTTTTTGTGCTGGGGATCAAACCCAGGGCCTGTACATGCAAGGCAGGCACTCCACCAACTGAGCTACATCTTCAACCTAGATAATATGTGATTTTAACCATTTTTGATGCTTTTGTAAAAGAATGCTACTGTTTTCTAAAGATGGATTCCATTTTTATTTCACATATTATGAAGTGAGTACTTCCAAATTTGGTTCCCGCAGCTTTTTCCTGTTCTTCCTGTTTTTTTTTTTTTTTTTTTTTGTAGTATTGGGTGCTTACTACTGAGCTACATCTCCACTACTTTTTAAATTAATACAGGGTCTTGCTAAATTATCTAGGCTTGCCTCAAACTTATCATCCTTCTGCTTCAGCCTCCTGAGTTGCTAGAATTACAGGCATGCACCATGCCTCGCCCTTGCTTATGTTTTGAAGACATGTACTTAATTTTGCATTTGTGAGCATCGAAATAGGACTTGACATCATTCATGATTGCTTCTCAGTAGTATTCTAAGACCAATTATTTTTTATTTATTTATTTATTGCTAGATTTTTTTTGTTTTTTTTTCCTAGCAGGTATTAAACCCAGGGCACTTTACCACTGAGCTGTTTTTTATTTTGAGACAGTGCTTCATTGAGTTTTAAAAAGTAAGGTTCGGAGGCTGGGATTGTGGCTCAGTGTTAGAGCGCTCGCCTAGCACGGGCGGGACCCGGGTTCTATCCTCAGCACCACATAAAAATAAAGGCATTGTGTTGTATCCATCTACACCTAAAAAAATAGCTGAGTGATAGAGTGCTTGCCTGGCATTCCTGAGTAACTGGGTTCAATCCCCAGTATTTTTATTTTTTTTTAAATTTTGAGACAGTGTCTCACTAAGTTACTGAGGGCCTTGCTTTGAACTTGCTTTGAACTGAGGCTGGCTTTGAACTTGTGATTCTCATGCCTCGTTAAGGTATTGGGATTACAGGTGTGTGCCACTGCCCTTGGCTGTTGTCATTTCTTTCTTTTATATATAAATATATATATAAATTTATTTATTTTTAGTTGTAGTTGGACACAATGTCTTTACTTTATCCATTTTTATGTGGTGCTGAGGATCGAACCCAGGGCCCCACACGTGCCAGCTGAATGCTGTACTGCTGAGCCACAACCCTAGCCCCTGTTGTCATTTCTTTTTTTTTTTTTTTTAGAATTTTTAATATTTATTTTTTAGTTCTCGGCGGACACATCTTTGTTGGTATGTGGTGCTGAGGATCGAACCCGGGCCGCACGCATGCCAGGCGAGCGCGCTACCGCTGAGCCACATCCCCAGCCCCCTGTTGTCATTTCTTAATAGAAGAACTCATTAAGGAATAACTTCCTGAAATTATGTCCAACCAAACCCCACCCCCACCCCCACCCCCACCCCCAGCCTTGTCCAGTGCTTTTGGTATGTTGCTATCTGTGACCCTGTCATTTAAGTGTGACTGAAACCAGGCCCCAAAGAGACCTCTGAAGAAGGGAATTGGCCTTGGTGAGCCCTCAGACTGTGATAACAGCCCTGAGGAATTCTTTGGCTTTTAGGCAGCTCAGTTCTGTGTTTCTGCTGCCTTTGAAGGGTCCCTACCTTAGCACTCAAGTGCTCTGAGCAGATGAGTGGAAATTTAGACCCCATCTCTATTTATTATTTGCCTTACTTTATCCACCCCAAGGCTCAGAGTCCTTATTTTAAAGTAGGGGTGTTGCTTTGTGGTTCGTTTCTTTTTTCTTTTCTTTTTTTTTTTTTTTTGGAGGTGGGGGTACCAGGGATTGAACCCTGGGGCGTTTAACCACTGAGCCCCTTTTTAAAAATTTTTATTTAGAGATAGAGTCTCACTGAGCTGCTTAGGACCTCGCTAAGTTGCTGAAGCTGGCTTTGAATTCGTAATCCTTGGCCATGGTTCACTTTTTTTTTTCTCATTAGGTATAGATGGACACGATGCCTTTATTCTATTTGTTTATATTTTATGTGGTGCAGAGAATCAAACCCAGTGCCTCACACATGCTAGGCAAGTGTTCTACCACTGAACCACTCACTACCCCAGCCCCCATGGTTTATTTTTATTGTGACCATTAGAAATAGGCACATAACATGAGTGGCATAATGTTAGGTGGAGGCAAATAATTGGGTGTCAAAAAGTAAGGAATGCTCTTCATTTCAGTTCTTTTCCTTTTTCCTCCAGTATTGGAGATCGAACTTGGGGGCATTCTACCACTGAGCTACATCCTTAACCCTTTTTGCATTTTATTTTGAAGACAACCTTACTAAGTTGCTGAGGCACACCTCAAACTTTTGATTCCCCCCGCCAGCCTTCTGAGTTCCTGGGATGATGGGTGCATCTGTATGCCTGCTCATTTTTTTAATCTGAATCTGCCACGGTACTTTAATTTAAAAAAATTTTTTAAGAAAGATGACAAATCATAGAAGTCATCATAAATACCAAAATATTTCTGGCTTTTATAAAAGCTTTTTGGAGAGCAATGAAAGAAAAAGTTCATTGGTGTTATTTGTGGCGAAGTGAAGACTGTATGTGTTTTATGACGGAACACTGCCTCCTTTAAAGCAAACACACAGACTAAACCAAAATTGCTTTCCATGACCTCATTTCTCTCAAGCCTACAGAACAAAGGTTCATGCCATACAAGTTTAAAAACAATTTAGTAGCCAGGCGTAGTGGTGCTCTCCTGTGGCCCTAGCTATTTGGGAGGCTGAGGCAGGTGGGGCAGGGGTTGTGGCTCAGTGGTAGAGCGCTTGCCTAGCATGTGTGAGCACTGGGTTCGATCCTCAGCACCACATAACAAATAAACAAGTAAATAAATACATTGTGTCCATCTACAACTAAAATATATATATATATATATATTTTTTTTTTTTTTAATATTTATTTTTTAGTTTTTTTTTTTTGGCAGACACAACATCTTTGTTGGTATGTGGTGCTGAGGATCGAACCCGGGCCGCCTGCATGCCAGGCGAGCGCGCTACCGCTTGAGCCACATCCCCAGCCCCCCTAAAAAATATATTAAAAAAATAAAAAAGAGGCTCCTCATTTTGAGACACTTCCTTTCATACTCACAGAAAGGAGTCTTCCCCTAAATGGGAGCTTGAAGCCAGGGCCTCACAAATGCTGGGCAGGCACTCTACCACTAAGCTACAGCCCCAGCCCTCTTGAGTTTTCTCTTAATACAGATGTTTCTGTCTTCCTGTGGGACAACAGGGAAGTCCTTTCTTCTCTCCTCCTCGCCCAAGCAAACCTGAAAACAAGGCTGCTTTTTGGATCTGGGAAGTTCGTGTGCAGCACTTTAGAACAGATTGAGCAGGTGCTAGCGCATCCAAATTTTTGCAGTCCCATGGGGTGCTGGGCAGCACTGTGGTAAGAGGTGTCTCTGAGGCAGACCCTGATGCTGTTGGGAGTGGTCTGGGGGAGCCTCTGTTCCATTGCTGGGTCCCCTTGGCGAGAACAGCAGTAGAATTATTCAGCTAACATCATTATTCCGATAGCAGGTGGCTCCCAGTGACCTGCTGCATGTCAGCCTGGTTTCCCAGGTGGTATGCTGGCAAACACAAACATCTGGTGTGCTCCACGGTGGGTTTTCTTCTTGGACGCTGTTACTGAGTGTCTCGGTTTCCTGTTCCTTGTTAGCTCTGTCAGCATGCCCGTGGCCCATGGTACACCTGCAGATCTGAACCTATAACATGAGGGCTACATTCTGGGCAGTAGAATTCACTCAACCTTACGTAGATCTTTTTTGTCCCCCCCAACACACCTTTTTTTAAAATTTTTATAATTGTTCATTGACATAGTGCCTCTATTCGTTTTTTTTTTTTTTAAGAGAGAGTGAGAGAGGAGAGAGAGAGAAATAATTTTTTTTTAATATTTTTTTTTTAGTTCTCGGCGGACACAACATCTTTGTTGGTATGTGGTGCTGAGGATCGAACCCAGTGCCTCACATGTGCAAGGCAAGCGCTCCACCACTGAGCTACAGCACCAGCCCCCGTTTTTCCTCTTTATATACTCTAGGCTTTTGTTTCCCAGCACCTAGCATGTAGCCGTCACCCTTGCTTATTTAAAGCCACCAATTTCTACCATTATGCCATGGTCTTGTGGTGTCTGGTGGTTCCCTCCTGGCTGCCTTGAGCTTTATCGGCCCCTCCCTCTGGACTTTGGTCTTTGCTTGGAGATTTAATTCATGTACTATGGGATTCATCCATTTAAGGCAAACAATTCCTCCCTCAAGTTTTTTTTATTACCAGTAACTGCTTAGAAAGTGTGACTGACATAAAGCAGAGCGATTGCCAGGGTGCTCAGTGTGGCAGGGCCTTTGGTAGGCTGTGGCTGCTACTGGCGGCTCCCTGCATAGGCGATGTTTTCAGTTTGGGACTGTAGCGGAATCCAGTGGGTCCTTTCTGTCTTGTGTGGATAGCGGTGTTGCCTCTGGGATTTGACGGGTGTGATTTGGGCCGTTTTCCCTGGGCCTTGTTAATCCTCTGTTGAGTGACCTTTGGGCAAAAGTACCTGCTGCAGGTAGAAACCAGGTGGTTCTGGTTCTGGTTGACTGGGTCCTGTTATGTTGCCCATGCTGGCCTCAAAATCTTTGGCTTCTGCCTCCCAAACAGCTGAGGCTACAGAGGCACACCACTGCACCGGGTCCCCTGTTTTTGTTTTTAATTTACATACCATAAAGTCACTCATTTAAGTATACATTCCAAAGATTTTTACATTTTACAGATTCATGCAGCTATCACCACAGTCCAATTTTAGAATATTTCCATCATCTCCCAAAGATCCCTGTGTCCATTTGCAGTCACTGCCCAGCCCACCCCCAGCACCAGGGAATCACTAGTCCACTTCCTGTCCCAGTCAGTTTGCCTTTTCTGGACATACTGTGTGATTTCATTCACATGAAACGTCCAGATAAGGAGCATTTTGACTGATTTAATGGATGGTTGCTTTTAGATAACTTCCTGCTTGGGAACATGCCTTTTCTGCGAGTTAGTTACCTGGACTTCCTGGCTTGTGTGGGAGCTCCTGGGGAAGGGAGTGTGCTTCTTGTACAGTAGCAGCCTTCTTCATGGAGAGATTGGTATTTCGAGAAACATCTGGGATGTTTCATGCCTATCAGGGAGTATTTTAGAGAGACAGCAGTCCTGTATGCTTTCAGAGGTTATTCCCAGTTGGTGAAATAAGCCAGGCAAACATCAAAACAACTAGAGAGGGGTAAAACGACCCACCTTGGCCTGGTTAGGTGGCACAGCATCCACAAGGGTCCTGGAGTCTATGTTTGCCACCCTGGATGCTTGCATGGAGACCTGGTTATCAAGCACCCTTGTGCGGACCCTATGCAAATCAGTATTAGTGGGGACTGGAATGCAGGGAGGTGTGGAATCCAATGATCAAGTTATTTTTGGTGGTTTCCTTTCCTGGGAGTCATGCAGAGAAAGGTGATTCTTCTAGGCTAGTTTTTTTTCTCCCTTTCTGAGAGGCCAACCTCTAGCCTTTTATATGCAAATAATCTGGTTGGAGTTTTATAACATTGTTTTTTATTTCCCTTTGATTAGAATAGGGCCAGATTTTTTTTTTTTAAAAGAGAGTGAGAGAGGAGAGAGAGAGAGAGAGAATTTTTATTTTTTTAAATTGTTTTTATTTTTTTAAGATTCTTTTTTTTTATAAAGAGAGTGTGAGAGAGGAGAGAGAGAGAGAGAGAATTTTTAATATTTATTTTTTAGTTCTCGGTGGACACATCTTTGTTGGTATGTGGTGCTGAGGATCGAACTCGGGCCGCACGCATGCCAGGCGAGTGCGCTACCACTTGAGCCACATCCCCAGCCCAAATAGGGCCAGATTTTGGGACTCCTTGAAACCCAGATCTATCTCCTTGTGCTCAAGTGGAAACAATGGTGGTGTGGCCTACATTGCCAATGAGATAACTAGAATCAGGAAGGTTGTTTCTAAGGCTTTTGTGATTTGAGTGGCCTGTCTGGTTTGGGAGAGGACAGAAAAACTTAGGGAAGGTGCCCCTGGGGGTGCTGTACTCACCAGCAGCACATCTCCTTCCTAGCCCCACTTCGCCAGCTCTGATCTCTCAGGACTAAGCTCCCCTTGGCCTGGTTAGGTGGCACAGCATCCACAAGGGTCCTGGAGTCTGTGTTTGCCTTTGCAGGTCATTTTTCTCTATTGGTTGTGTATGTCTTGATAAGGGGGGCCAAGGGCAGAAGCAGTACACAGCTGAACCACAGCCGAGTGGGTGGATGGCTCCTGCTGGATGACATGGTTCTTCCTGTCCAAGGAAGGACTCAGCAGGCCTGAGGCAGCTCAGGCTTTAGAAACAGCTCACAGAAGGACTGGCTGGATCTTAAGGCTCTGGTGCTCTTGGAGATAGGAAGATCACGGGCCTCCTCCTACAGGAATGTGCATGTCCTTTGAAGCCATATTGCCCTGTCACAGCAGCTTGGTTCTGCTTTGTGTTTCAGACTTTTGCCGAGTTGCGAAGGTGGTGGGGCGATGCCGGGCCTCCATCCCCAGATGGTGGTACAATGTCACTGAAGGGTCTTGCCAGCCATTCGTGTATGGTGGCTGTGAAGGGAATGACAACAATTACCAGAGCAAGGAGGAGTGTCTTGAGAAATGTGCTGGTGTTACAGGTGAGACCTTGGTAGTATGGGAAATTTTACTGTTTAAAAATAGTTTATTGGATGTGGACACTCTCTGCTGTATGCTGCTGCTTCACTGCAGAACCTTCCAGAGATTTAAAAAGCAGAACAAACTAGCTCAGTGCGCAGCAGCCTCACAGGCCTCACCTCCTCTTCCTGAAAGGGAGAACAGACTTCTTCTGATTGAAGGTGCCCGCCTGCACAGACCTGGAGGATGGAACCTTCAACCTGCTCACAGGCTGCCCTCCATTCCCTGGGCCTTTGGGTTATTTTTAGCTCTTGGACAAATGACACAAAAGTTCATACAGCCAAATTATGAGTTAACACTGGAATGTGGGTCGTGGGATCAAGATAATGTTGATCCTGACAGCCTAACAGTTAAATAAAAACCTAACATGCTACCAGCAGGCCCTGGCCACCCCCAGCCTGGGAGGACTCCTTGAGAGCTAATGGCAGGGAGGTGTTGGCATCCTGGGACCTGATCCTTCCCAGGTGTTCCAGAGCCCGCAGATGGGGCTGTCCAGACACTCTTTTTTTGGGGGTTGGGGGGTACCAGGCATGGAATTCAGCACTCAACCACTGAGCCACACCCCCAGCCCCGTTTTGTATTGTATTTAGAGACAGGGTTTCACTGAGTTCCTTAGCGCTTTGCTTTTGCTAACACTGGCTTTGAAGTCGTGATCTTCCTGTCTCAGCCTCCCAAGCTGCTGGGTTTACAGACATGGGCCACTGTGACTGGCCAGACAGTTTTTTTGTGTGTGTGTGGATACAATATCTTTATTTTATTTTTATGTGGTCCTGAGGATCGAACCCAGTGCCTCATGCATGCTAGGTAAGTGTTCTACCTCTGAGCCACAGCCCCAGCCCTGGCCGGACAGTCTTATAAGCACTATCTTAATGTTAGTATATGACTTCATGCAGGTTTTTTTTTTTAGTTGTTTGTGGAAGGAGGATTGAACTCAGGGGCACTCGACCACTGAGCCACATCCCCAGCCCTATTTTGTATTTTATTTAGTGACAGGGTCTCACTGAGTTGCTTAGGACCTCACTGTTGCTGAGGCTGGCTTTGAACGCTTGATCCTCCTGCCTCAGCCTCCCAAGCCTCTGGGATTACAGGTGTGTGCCACCAAGCCAGGCTCATGCAGCTGACTTGACTTTGAGGCTGGGACTCTTCAGTGTGGACACTGTGTTGCCCTTTCAGCACCTACTGTCACCCCTGAGCCTGCCCTGCCTGTCCTTGTCTCACAGCTTTCTGTTTGTCACCCACTGGCTATAATCCCTCTTTGCTTTGAGCTATGCATTCAGAGATCAGATAGGCTTATTTAAGTTTGTAAAGAGAGAACAAAAGTGGCCTTGGCTGTGACCTCAGGTCTAAAGCAGTGCAGCAGCACACAACCCAGCAGTGTACCCCTTGAGGAGCAGTTTGCCTTTCTCTCAGCAAGAGTCTGGAGAGCTGAGGAGGCAGAGTGTGAGCTGAGATCAGACAGATCAGTCCCTCATCTCCGGGGGGTAACTGGAACTTCCCAAGATGGCAACTGAGGGAATTGTCATTTACTTTTCCATCATCAGCAATGATGCCATGTGGGGAAATTTATCGCTGTGCTCTCCCCATCTTCTCAGGAGGAGGATTGAGGTGTTGGGGACACACAGGGGACCAATGGATGTAAGAAGAAACGTTACTACTTGGGGCAAGGGTTGTGTTTTGCTGGGAGAAGGCAGGTTTGCTGACTTCTTGGAGCTGGGCCAGAGCCTGGCGCCAGCTGCAGGGGCCTAGAAAGTTCATGTGTGGCACCAGCTGTGGCTCTCGGGTTCTCTCACAGCAGCCTGAGAAGAGCTGGAAACTTCCAGAGCCACAGTCCTGGGAGTTCTTGCCAGCGTGTCCGCTCTTCTAGGTAGGGGAGCTCTGGGGAGCCAGATAAGAATGATTATTAATTTATAATGAGAACTAGGACGCCTAGGGGACAACACTCATGTCCCTCTGCCCACGCTTGAGTCCATGTAGGCAAGCCTCTCAGGCAGATTGCTGGGAGGTTGCTTGGTAGGGAGAGAGGCAGAATGAGGGGAGCTGTTTTATGAGGTGATTGTCAGTGGCATCAGAGTAGGTAGGTAGGCCAGCCCTGATCCCTCTCCAAGGTCACTCCCAGACCAGCCAGCCTCTTCACCCACCCCCTTAACTTGTTGCGGGGGGAATAAAAGGTACTTCACATAAAACTGGTCATTTGAACCTTATTTTCTTTTTTAGGCAGTATTAGGGTTTGAACCAAGGGCCTTGCACAAGTTAAGCGTATACTCTACCACTGAGCCATGTCCTCACCCTTTTCTTTATTTTTTCTTGAGACAGGGTCTTGCCAGGTTGCCTGTGTTGGCCTTGAACTTGTGATCCTTCAGCCTTAGCCTTTTTTTTTTTTTAATATTTTTTAACTGTAGGTAGACAAAATATATTTATTTTTATGTAGTGCTGAGGATCAAACCTAGTGCCTCACACATGCTAGGCAAGTGCTCCTCTGCTGAGCCCCAGCTGCAGCCCAGCCTTAGCCTTTTGAGTAGCTGGAATTACAGGAGTGTGCCACCACGCCTTTAAGTTTACACCGTTGTAGGCCTCTTAACCTTTTAATTTTTTTTTTTTTTAAATTTTGAAACAAGGTCTCCCTAAGTTGCCCAGGCTGGCCTCTCTGTCCAGCCTCTCTGCTTTTTAAAGTCACTCAGCATGTCTTTGCTCTGATTTCCTTAAAGTTGAATTCTCAGAGCCAGCCTGGGTTCTTCATGTCAAAATCAATCATGCGACTGAACACACCACCCACAGAAGAAATGAGCCAGGCACACGCCTATAACCCTAGCACCTCCAGAGGCTGAGGCAGGAGGATCGGAGTTCAAAGTCAGCCTCAGCAACTTTGTCTCAAAAGATAAAAAGAGCTGGTGATGTGATTCGGTGGTCAAGAGCCCTTGATTCCATCCCCAGAACCAAAAAAGAAGAGATAGGAGCACCTGAGGGCACCAGGACCACCCACACCTGCTGGCCTTTCTTCACACACAGCGGGGAGGTGCACTATCTTCTGCATTTTGTTTATTTGTTCCCTTGCAGAAAATTCCATTTATGATCTGGACTCCAGTAGGAATGGAGGAGCTTCTTCTGTCCCAAGTGGTAAGTTCTTAAAAGGACCCCGAAGGGAATGAGGGCCACCTGGATGGCAGTTGAGAAAGGACATTGTAATTTGGGAGTTGTAGAGGGCTTCCACCTCCTGGTCCTGTTGGCTCAGAATCAGTAAACATGGCTCTGCCAGGGCAGCCGGCTTTGGGCTGCAACATTCTGCCACTGGGGAGCTATCCTGTCCTGCGCACAGGAGGGTTAAGGGTTCTGTGGTGCTTCCTGGCTGCCCAGAGGAGACTCAGGTCCTTCCCTGCCTGCGGGCCTCGCCCCACTATGCTGTCTCCTCCCCCACCCCAGCTTTCTCGCCTGTTCTCCCTCCTCTGCTCCCTGTTGTGTTGCTGTCTCCCGGGCTCCATCCTTTGCCGCCCGCCTGCCTCTTGGCCTGCTGCACTCCTGATCTGGAGCTTGGCGTTAGCTTGCTTTGTAGTGCTCACAGCAGCCGCCCCACTCCTCCTTTATGCTTAAGGACTCTGCAGCAGGAGCCTGGGTGAGTGGTACCTGCACTAGCAAAGGCACCTTAGGGACCAATCCCCAGGCAGTGGGCTGGGGGCGGGGCAGAGAGACCTGCCATGCAGGGAGGGAGGGACTGTGCCCCACCCGTTCAAGGAAGAAATCCGGGGTGCCCACACAATAATTGTAGTCTGGACCTTGCCTCTGACTCACACAAGTGTCACACATGTGCCACATGAGAATGTTTTAGTTAGGTGGCTGTGAGGTGTCGCCTGGCTTGCAGCATGCCAGGGTTAGCTAGAGTCGCTTTTCGGTTGTGCTAGGCCAGGAGTCCTGTATCTGTTCTGGCACTTCTCTGCCTGGATGCACTGTTCACTCCCTTGGCTGGCCTCTCAAGCTCATCCAGAACCTGGTCCCGCCATGGTAACTTAGGTTTCCATCCTGTTTCAGAAAAATTTCCCCAGGAGAATGAAATTTCTAGTTGCATCAGAAAGTGGGAACGACACTGTCCTGATGGCAACGGAAATGGTGTCTGGGTCAGTTTCCATAGTGATCTCTAGGTGGTGGGATTGTTCACTGACACTGCCCTGTGCTTTGACTAGGAGGTGCTGTGGTCCACACCCTTCCTTAAAGGTGACACTTATGTCTCTGCTCTCTTAGTGGGCCCTTATAGACTTAGTCCCCACTAGGACATGTGTCTTGTGTCCATCCCAGCTTCCCTGACAAAGATGTTTGTGTTTCAGTTCCCAGAAGGCAGGATTCTGATGACCTCTCTGATGATGTTTTCAACTATGAAGGTATAACTTTCTAAAGAAAAATTATGCATGATTTCTTGCTAAGGGGCAATTAAATCATCTACTGAGGTGGGGCCAGGGATGGGGTCCAGTGTTAGAGAACTTGCCTTGCCTGCATGAGGCCCTGGGTTCCACTCCCAGCACTGCAAAAAAAAAAAAAAAAAGAAAAAAGAAAACAACAAAAAAAGAATTGCAGCTGGGCGCAGTGATGCACACCTGTAATCTCAGGCTCGGGAGGCTGAGGCAAGAGGATTGCGAGTTTAGAGCCAGCCTAAACAACAGCGAGGTGCTTAGCAACTCAGTGAGACCCTGTCTCTAAAAAATACAAAACAGGGCTGGGGATGTGGCTCAGTGGTTGAGTCCCCCTGAGTTCAGTCTCTAGTACCAAAAAAAAGAAAGTATAACAGAGCTTTTTGGCCTTTCTGGGTAGTAGCATTCTGGACTAGGATGGGAGGTGACAGTCCTCAGCAGGTGCTCCATGCTAGCAGAGAAAGGATGTGCCAGGGGAGAAGATTTACTGGAAAGGGAATGGAGTGGAGTTCTAGAATTTACCTTCTGCTCTGCCTCCCACCTGCTGTGGGACTGTGGGCGAGTTGCTGCAGCTCCACCTCACAGTTCCTGGGTATGCAGTGAGGGTCCAGGACAGATCTGGTGGAGTCTGAGTCTGTGCTGGGAACAGTCCCTGGCACCTTTCCCGTAGTGTCATCTGTACGGGAACCCAGTCTTGGCTGTGAAGAAGCTATGTGAGGATGTAGGGCAGAGTGGCAGCTGGGAGAGTGGCCCTGTGTAACTCACCCAGGTCCTTTACTCTGAGAGAGCTCCCCACTGAAGTTTCTCCGCCGGGTCTGCTGAGGCACCGTCTAGCTCTTCCCCTTCTCTGGGGTCCTGCTGACTGGTGCTGCTGTGGCGCTCCTGCTCTTGCCTACAGAATACTGCGCTGCCAAGGCCGTCACGGGGCCCTGCCGGGCAGCCTTCCTGCGCTGGTACTATGATGCTGAGAAGAACTCCTGTGACAACTTCATCTACGGAGGGTGCCGGGGCAATAAGAACAGCTATCTCTCCAAGGAGGCCTGCATGCAGCGCTGCTTTGGTGCGTCCGCCCGACCCAAGTCCAAAGCAGAGTTAGGTGGTTGGCCCTCCCCAGGGACTCGAGTCCCTTTCTCCTTCCCTCAGAAGAGAGCTGTGGGAAGGCTGTTCTTTGGATCCCACCAGATGGCAAGGCCTCAGCCCCACAGTTAGAAGTCCCTCAGAAAAAGCTCCCTGCGAGGACCCCAAGGCTGAGGAGGCTGAGGGGCAGCCTGGGTTGGTGGCCACTCCATGAGCTGGGAAGGGTGTGAGCTGACCTCTCAAGAGTTGTGTGTTCTCTTCCAGGAAAGGAGATGTACCCTGTTCTGCCCCTTGGCCCCAAAGGTTAGTGACCTCTTGCTGTCCTCCAGCTGCCTACCGTCTTCCTTCCTCCGCTGAACTCCGTCTGCTCAGCTGCGGTTTCTTCAGGCTTGTGTTGTCTTGCCCACGTTATCTTTTCACTCTAAACATCTTTTTGTGGAAAGCTCTTGTCCTTCCATGAGATTGGAACATGTGGTGGCCATTGGTCCAGCACACTCTGTGCACAGATAGGCTGGTGTGAGTCAGGAATTCCAGAGGCCTTCCCTGCCCAGGCAGCCAGGGGTGGCTGAGGACGAATCTCCACCACGAGGCCTGGGGGCTCTGCCACCTGAGGCTGACCCGAGGGTTGAAGAGAGCTCTACTGTTGTAGGGTATAAACAGTTGGTCAGGGGTTCCAGAGAGGAGAGCCGCATGAGCGACAGGCCAGTCCCACTGTCCCCCAGCAGTCTGGCTTTCGTGGAGGCTCAGCATCCTCTCACTTTTGTTTCTGAGCCCGAGTTGTGAATCTTGGCATAGATGATTTGCCACACTGGTTTGGCCTCTTTCTTGACCTGTTTACCAGCCAAGGAGCCAAGACCTGGCCTGCAAGTCTGCCTGGTTCTAGAAACTGGAACCTGGTTTCCCGGGTGTGGGGGTGGGAAGCTGCCCAGGCCTTAAGAGTTGGTCGGGGGGTGGGTTGAGGTGGACAGGGGAATGCCCCAAAGCCAGAGTCTGAAGTTCTTTAGCCAGTGAAGGAGGGGAAGTCAAGTGGCCGCACAGGAAGTCACACACCTTAGACAGAGCCCTGCCCAGAAAGAAAGCATCCTCACTAAGCAGTGGGACGAACAATCGATCCATTGTTACATCTACCCAGCAATTAGGAGCACCTGGGTCCCTTCCAGCGCCTGCTCCAGGTGTACCCTTAGCTCCACCCTGGTGTCACTCCACCAGCAGACCTTTTGGGCACCTGCAGGGTCACATTTTTCTCTGCTGGCCAGGAGTATGTGTGGACTTGGAACCTTTGGGGTTTTATGTTACACACTACAGGTAAGCGTTTTGCACCCCTGGTGTGCATCTGTTGCCTGAGGATCCCATACAGTTTGCCCCAACTGGTGGCTGGGGGTTTGGAGTAGAAGTGGTGTTTTTCAAAAAGGAGGAGCACAAAGAGCCACCGTGTGCACATGGCACGGCACCTTCTCTTTTCAGGGGCTCTCCTTGGTGACCTCCCTGCAGGCTGTCTCCCTAGTTCCAGTTCTGCAAGCCCTTTCTGGGTTGTGAGAAGTTCTGTTCCTTGTCCTGCTCACTCAAGGCTATCGTGTATCCCTGGGGAGCCGCCTGCTTCCTCTCTGCCTCCTTGCCTCACTGGTCTCCTATCTTGTCCCCAGCGGTGGTCCTGGCAGGTCTGTTTGTGATGGTCCTGATCCTCCTCCTGGGAGCCTCTGTGGTCTGCCTGATCCGGATAGCACGCAAGAAGCAGGAGCGTGCTCTCCGCACTGTCTGGAGCTCGGCAGATGACAAGGAGCAGCTGGTGAAGAACACATATGTTCTGTGAAGGCCTTGTCGCCAGGAGAACGGGGGAAAGGAGGGGAGAATGTGTGCTTTTTTTAAAACTAGAGTGATTGATTATATCTGTGAGATCATTAGGGCTTCGGTCTGTCTGTTGCTTGGACGGTGAAGCGCTGCTTCTCGACCACCGCATCCCACGGTGGTGACTTCTTTCTGTGCCCCAGGTGTAGTTTTCTATGCTCATGTTGAACTCCACTGCCTCCTTGCCCACCATGAAAGCAATGTTTTAATAGTTTCCTTGGTTTGTTTGATTCATGGTTGTTATTGTTGTTGTTTTTAAGTAGAAACAAAAGGGTTTTTTTTTTTTTAAGAAATTAGGATTCTGAAAGGAAGAAAACAAAACATGTAAGTTTAATAAAAAAGGGTCTTCCCTTTTAAAGTGAATTTGAGCATGTGTTTTATATCTTAATTGATCTACAAATTTATACTCCACCGAAATTATATTAAGACTCGATGTGGGATATCCCATTCCAGATACTGACCCTTTAAGTATCATCTTTCAGATTTTTTTGAGTATAATCCACATTACTAAGTGCCTGTGAAGTTTCATCAGACAGCATTCAGCCTTACATCTGTGGACAATTCTGATACTGACGCCAGGCCCATCAGTGTACCCCTGTAATCCCAGTGGCTCTGGAGACCAAGGCAGGAGGATCATGAAATCAAGGCCAGTCTTGGCAACATAATAAGACCCTGTCTCAAATGAAGAAAAAGTTCCGACCCCAACTACCAATTGATTGCTGTGACCCACCCTTTGAAACACTGCCTCGGAGGGCACCCGAGGGTGAGAATAGTGAGCCTCCTGTCCAGGGAGAACCTGCCTGAGAGTGCAGTGGTTTCCCCAGAGTTACTTGGTGTCTGAGTTTGTCTCCTCAGTTCTGCAGTCTCTCCTACAGGAGGGGAGGGAGCGGCTTTTCCTTCTGGAACTCTTCTCTAGGCTCCCGCATGCCCCTGTGTTGACACAGAACAGAGTCCTGCTCTGCTGAGTTGGGTCTCCAGCCAGGCTCAGTCCTGCTGCCTCGCTGTGACTTTCCCTTCTGGACTGGAAGCCCCCTTCTTCTCTTCTCTTTCCAAACAAGGTAGTCCTCAAGGTCAGGCGGGCATTCTGTGCCCCCACCACCACCCGCATAGGATGGGCGCCTGGCCCTCATTCCTGGGTGCACAGTGCGGCATGACACTTTGAGATGTTGCTCTGGACTCTTCTTGCAACAAAAGGACTTGGCGTCCTTCCCTTGGCCCTTCCTAGAAATCCCTTAAAGCCTTAAAACCAATTCCAAAAGCAAGCTGGGCAGACACCTCATGGGCTCCTTCCCTGGCCCCTTTGCCACGGTGGATGTTGCTGGTGGACTCCAGCCTTCTCCCCACTGAGCCTGGCGGCCTTAGCTGCCCATCTAGGCATCCATGCCAGTTGGCTCCGAGCTGGTGAGCAGTGAGACCTGCTTGTGGCATCCCCAGCACATGGAGAGCCCAGAGCTCCTGGAGAGCAGGGTATTGGGAAGAGATTTGGCCAGGGGTTCTCCAGCTCCCTGTGTTGTTGGAAGGGCCACCTGAGCACACGGAAGCAGGTCTCCCTGGCCAGCAGGGGATCTTCCCTCAGGCTGCCCTGGCTGCTGCTTCTCACAGGATACCAGGGGGTCTGGCCTGGTCACAGGGCTGCTGTTGCAGGTTGCTCAGGGGACTCCGGCATGCCCTCAGGACACTTGGAGCATAACTGTCATGCTTTCAACTTTCTGCACCATTTCCTGGCTGATAATGGTGCTTTTTTGTTGCAAAGGCTGCCCAAGATGGCCAATAGCTACAGCATCAGTGAACATTTCATACTCTGTTATCCCAGGTTGCTGGCATCACTGAGAGGTAGGATGGGCTCTTAAAATATCAACCAAGCCAGGCTATGGTGGTCCACGTTTGTAATCCCAACAATCCCAGGGAGAAGATGCAAGTTCAAGGCCAACCTCAGCAATTTAGTGAGGCCCTGAGCAACTTAGTAAGACCTTGTCTCTAAGTAAAAAATATAAAGTACAGGGGATGTGGCTCAGAGATAAAGCACTCCTAGGGTTCAATCCCCAGTACTGACCCCCCCAAATCAACTAGATCTATGTTCCCAGTGACTAGGGAGACTGAGGGAGGATGATCCTAAGTTCAAGACCAGCCTGGGTTCAATTCCCAGTACTCAGGAGGAGGTGATGGCAAGGGCTGGGAATGCAGCTGAGTGGTAGAAAGGTTCCCTGGGGATTGAACTCAAGCACAAGACCCTGGTTCAATCCCCAACACGTCTACACACAAACCAGATTTCTCACTCTTCCTCCTCCTTCTGCACACACTTAACTAAGGCGGAGAGTGTGGCTGTTACCAGAAAGGGTTTCACCCAGGTCATCTGGGTGAGGATCAGGGTAAAAGGATTGAGGTTATATGGAATTTTTTGTTTGGGTTTGGGGTATTGGGAATTGAACTCGGGCATTTTACCACTGAGCCACATCCCCAGCCTTTTTAAAATTTTATTTTGAGATAGAGTCTCACTAAATTGCTGAGGCTGGTCTCGAACTTGTGATCCTCCTGCCTCTGCCTCCCAAGTCACTGGGATTACAGGCATTTGCATCATGCCTAGCTAGAGTACTTTTAAAATCTGGGATTCTACCCTTATTGTTCCTGAGTGTGATAAGTCTGTCTTTTCCCTAATATCAAGCCTTGACTTGAAGGGTATCTGACCAGCTCAGGTCAGCCTTGAAGACAATGACCACTCAGATGAGTGTCCTTTTTGCCAAGACCCCCACATGGGCCAAAATGGGAGCTATAATGAGGTTCGCCAACAATGGCAGCTTCTGAATGTGGGACCCACCCCCACCAGGTGTTTCTAAAAGCATGTACTGGCACAGCCTTGTTCGACTTTTTTAAAATTTTTATTTATTTTTATATCTTGGATTGAACCCAGGGGCGCTTAATAACACTGAGCCTCATCGCCAGCCGCTCTCATTTTTTATTTAGAGATGGTCTAGGTTGCTTAGGGCTTAAGTTGCTGATTCCCGAGCTGCTGGGATACAGATGTGTTCCACCACACCCAGCTACCTTGTTCCAATTTTGTTTATGCAAAGTCATGTTTCTGACCCCTGAGGAGTCCTGGGCAATGGCATTCACAGGGCACCTGAGACCATCTCAGTATCATTACCCAAGTTTCCAAGTCAAGTTTAACAATTCCAGAGCCAAAGGACCCTGTGCCCCTCCCTGCAGGTTTTGTATATGTGCTTGGGGGCTGGGCCACAGAAGGTCTCTCTGCTGGGAAAGACGGTTGCCTTTTGGCCCTGTGGTGACACTAAAGATCCATAGGTAAGTCTAAACTCCCTCGAGTGGGGTCTACATTAGCATTAGGCACATCCAACCTATGAAATAAGACCTGGACCCTCCCTAGGCTGCTGGGTGGCATGCTCCAGGCTTAATATGCCACATGGTGGTCTCCTGCTGCTGCCCGGGTTCCTGTTTATAGTAGCTGTGGGAGACAAAGCAAACAAATTTGGTCCCAGCCTCTGGTGGTCAGATTCATCAGTGACCAATAATTTCACCAGAAGCCAATGTGCTGTAGGATCGAGGAGCAGATTCTTAGAACAGCCTTCTCACAGCATCTCTGCTCCTGCAGGTCTTGGGTGGGCGAGAATGTGTATCCCTAGCCAGCACAGTGGCGCATGCCTGTGATCCTAGCAGCTTGGGACAAGAGAATCATGAGTTCAAAGCCAGTCTAATAAAATATGAAAAAGGGCTGGGGATATGGCTCAGTGGTTGAGTGCCCCTGGGTTCGATTCCCAGTACCAAAAAAAAAAAAAAAAAAGTGTGACTCTGACCGTTCTTTACCCAGGATTGGGTTTGCAGCACTGTTTGAAACACTAACAGGCCAGCATGTTAGGTGGTAAGTAATAAAACCCATCCCAGAGCTGACAGCTGGGTGGAGGCCAAGCTTGGACCTCCCCAGCTGGATTGGCAGTCCCTTGGCACTTCCCAAAGAAGGGCTGTCCAGATTTTCTGATTATTGGTAAGTATTCGAGGACCTAAGGGCCAAACCAGATGGGTTGCAGGCAAAGGCCAGTGCAGCGTTTGCTGAGAAAGGAAACTGAGTCTCTGCAGACGGTGTGCGTCAGGTCACGAATTCGCTAGGATGTGGTTGATTTCAAAGAAAACATTCCCGGATGTGGATCCTGATGTTTATGGACCGGGCATTCCACTCTCGTAAACTCCAGGAAAGACCAGACCCAGCTGGCTTCAGATGCTCTTGCAGTCAGCTGCGGCTGGGCTGGCCCCAGATGCGCAGGAGCACGAGGCCAAGAGGCCTGCCCTTCCCCAGCCCACACCTGGCTTCCCTGTTCTCCAAGTCGAATCCAGAAATCTCTTCCTAAATTGCAGCAATAAAGGAAAAGCCTCAGGACTGTAGTGACCCTTTGAGGATGTCTGCTTCCTTCAGGTGACACATTTTTTTAGAAAAGATGCTGACCCAAGGAGTCAGTATCTGTTTCAGTTTGGATCTGGACTGTCCCCCCAAAGGCCCGGTCCCCATCTGGTGATGCTACTGAGAGGTGATGGGAACTTCAGAAGGCAGGGCCTGGTGTGGGTAATAGGTCCCCGGGGGCATGGCCTTGAAGGAGGTATTGTGTCACCAGCTCTGTCCTTGTGATGGAGCTCTGTCTTCTGGCCATCACTAGGTGAGCAGCTTTGCTCCACCACGTGCTCCGCACCATGGTGGCCAGCACCACCACAGGCCCAGGGACGAGGGAACCAAGAGACCATGAGCTGAAACTGTGAGCCAAAGTAAACCTTTCCTCCTGTACATGGGTTTTCTCAGGCATTTGGTCACAGTGATGAGAAGCTGACAACACAATATTGCTGCAGGCCCCTTTTTCCTGCAGAGAGAGCCTCTGCTCCAAGGCATTTTATGTGGAAATGATAGGGAATCAGCAGGGGAGGGCAGGCCCGTCAGATGCCACAGCTCAGCCAACAGGGAGTTCTATACCTGAGATGAGCAGAGGCCAAGGCCAGATGGGCCTGGGACAGACAAGCTACTGTCCCTGGCCTGTTAGCCATGGCAGATGACAACTGAGTGGTGAGGAGCTGGCACGTTCCAAACAGCAGAAGGCTGGCTGGCCTTTTTTGTCTTTGGACCTCACACCTGTTTCATCCACCTCCCCAGCTGGCACCATTTGTAAACCTGAAGTCGGCAGAGCAAGGGAGAAAGGGGCACTCACTGCCACTAACGCCACAAACAGGAGTGACAACAGAGATGGGACCCCCACATCCATTTTCTCCTTTATTTCAGTAACAGAAGCCCCCAGGTTCTTCCTGGGCACAGCTGCCCAGCTAGGAATGATATTTCCCAGCTTCCCTTGCAGTTAGATGTAACCATCTGTCAGTCCTGGCCAATGGGTTGTGAGCACGTGGGTACATCTGCCTTCCTGGTCATCAGGATTGAACCAAGGGTGCTCCACCACTGAGCTGCATCCCCGGCTTTTTAAATTTTTGAGTCAGTCTCCCTAACTTGCCAAGCCTGGCCTAGAACTTGCAAACCCATGCCTCAGCCTCCTGAGTCGCTGAAATAGAGCCCAGGGCCTTGAACATGATAGGCGAGCGCTCTACCATGGAGCCACACCCCCAAGCCCTAGGTCAGGTTGTGCTCCCCACCTGCCCTTTTTCTTCTCAAGAAGCCAGTGGTAGAAGCCCGCTTCCATGGGCAATAATAAAGGGAAGGAGCCCGGGTCGCTGGGTGATCTCCTGGAGCACCAGCTCTGATTCCCCTCAACTCAGACTTTCCTGTGAAAGAAGATGGCACCATCTTGCTAAGCCTCCATCTTTTGGGTCTCTGTAAAAGATCTCAGACTCAGGTCCTAACCATAATCCAACAGTGAGTGAGAGGCGGACAGGGCCACGTTCCCCTGTGCCCATTCACCCGCCTTGAAAGGCAGCAGGGAGCTTCATCTTGGGAAGGTCTGCGTGGCTGGGTCACAGCTCACCAGCGGTGTCTTGGGCAAGAAGCTGCACTGCTTTCAGGCTCATGGCCTCAGATAAACTTGAGGATCCTATTGCCAATTTCATGATCAATAATAAGGTTTGGGGAAATAATTATAAAGACTAACCTGTATTGGGCTTCCATCGACCTGTGCCAGGCAGACTGTGCAAAACTTGTGAGGGAAGTTTTCCCCTTAGGAGAAAAGAGAGGGGCTGCTCACCACCGAGCAGTGAGGGGCAGAGTAAGGACGCCCATCAGCGGACTGACCTCAGGACCCAAACTGGCTGTTCTGTGCTGCTCTAACCTGCCATTAGCACACTCCCTGGCCTCAGGTAACCTCACTGATTCACCAAATGATAGCACCAAGGCTGAGTCACACAGATCTGGTGACAGCACCGCAGACCAGGTCCCCACCCTCATGGAATTCATGCTCCACCAGGAGAAACACACACTCTCATATCCTGCCCTCAGCTGTGGGCAAAGCCACACTCACTCAGCGGGAGAAAGACCCATTTACAATCCCCACCCCACCCTGCCTCCTCTCCTCACCTCACCGCTTCATCTCCACCCTCTGCCTTCTGTTCTCCACTCAACCTCCTTGCGATGCCTTGGACACAGGCACATTCCCACCTCAGGGCCTTTGCACTTACGATTCCTCTGCCTAGAGCACTCTCCCTCCATATCTTTAGTTTTTTTAAAAATATTTATTTTATAGTTGTATTTGGACATAATACCTTTATTTTATTTATCTTTATGTGGTGCTGAGGATCGAACCCAGGGCCTTGCACATGCTAGGTGAGCGTTTTACCCCTGAGCCACAACCCCAGCCCCCATATCTTTAGATTTTTACTCAAGATACTCAAGTCAGGTGTAGTGGTACACTCTTGTCACCTTAGCTACTCACGAGTCTGAAGCTGGAGGATCCCAAGTTCAAGACCAGCCTAGTCAACTTAGCAAGATCCTGTCTCAAACTAAAATGTGAAAAGTACTGGGGATGTAGCTCAGTGGTAGAGTGCACCTGAGTTCAATCCCCCGTACCTTAAAAAAAAAAAAATGCTGAAAATTTTTTTAAAAAAATGCTGAGAGGAGTGGTGGCTTTTGCCTGTTCTCCCAGCTACTTGGGAAGCTGAGGCAAGAGGATTAGATTGCTTGAGCCTAAGAGTTAAGAGACCAGCCTGGGCAACAGCAGCAGGACCCTTCCTCTAAATAAAACAAAACAGCTGGGCTCCTGGCTCACACCTGTAATCCCAGCAGTTTGGGAAGCTGAGGCAGGAAGATCTCCAGTTCAAAGCCAGCCTCAGCAACTTAGCAAAACCCTGTCTCTAAATAAAAAATAAATAAAAAGGGCTGGGGATGTGGCTCAGTGGTAAAGTGCCCCTGGGTTCAATGAAATAAAAAAATATATATATTCAGTGAGGCTTTCCCTGGTGACTTTAAATCCAACCCTTCCCCATCATACCAAATAATTATTACCTTTTCCTCTTTCCTCTTGTATTTGTCTTTTTTTGGTTTTTTTTTTTTTAGGTATATTTCTTAGTTGTAGTTGGACACAATACCTTTATTCATTTTTATGTGGTGCTGAGGATGGAACCCAGGGCCTCACACATACTAGGTGAGTGCTCTACCACTGAGCCCAGCCCCTTGGGGCTTTTGTTTGTTTGTTTGAGACAAGGTCTCCATGTTGACCAGGCTGGCCTCAAACTCCTGGCCTCAAGTAGCTGGGACCCAGGGCTCAGGGGCCTGCCCTCAGCTGCATTTTCTTATTCTGTTTTTGGTACTCGGGGCCACTGAGCTGCACTCCCAACCCTTTTTAATTTTGAGATAGGATCTTGCTAATTGCCAAGGTGGCCTTAAACTTGCAGTCTTCTTGCCTCAGCTTCCTGAGCAGCTGGGATAACAGGCATGTGCCACTGTGACTGGCCATTTTCCTTTTTTTTTTTTTTTTAATTTTATATATGAATGCTTTTATTGAGGTATAAGTTACATAAAACTCACCCAATTCAAATATATAATTCAGGGGGGGGTTTGGTACCAGGGATTGAAACCAGGGGTGCTTAACCATTGAGTCATATCCCCAGCCTTTTTTGAGACAGGGTCTCACTAAGTTGCTTAGGGACTCACTTAGTTACTGAGGCTGACCTCAAACTTGCAATCCCCCTATCTCAGCCTCCAGAGTCACTGGGATTACAGGTGTGCACTACCATGCCTGGTTCAATTCAGTGATTTTTAATAATTACCAAGTGGTGCAACTGTCCCTATGTATCAGTTTTTAGAATATTTCCACAATATGGCTGGATTTGGTGGTGCACACCCGCAATCCCAGCCACTCTGGAGGCTTAGGCAGGAGGATGGCAAGTTTGAGGCCAGCCCTGGCAACTTAGTGAGACTTTCAACAACTTAACAAGACCCTGTCTCAAAATAGCATGATATTAAATAAAGGACTGGGGATTGGGCTGGGAGGTAAAGCACTCCTAGGATTCAATTCCCAGTACCCCCCCCAAAAAAAAAGAACATTTTCACTTTCCTATATGGTCTCACTATATTGCCTAGGCTGGACTCAAATTTCTGAACTCAAAGGATCCTTCTACCTCAGTCTCCCAAGTGGCTGGAACTGTGGGTGCCATTACCATATGCTGTTTAGAACATTTTAATTACCTCTTGTGCATTTACAGTTAATCCCCAGTCCCCCCTCATCAGCCCTCTAGCAACCACTAACTACTGTCTCTGTAACTGCCTTCCTTGAACATGTCACATAAATGACTTCAGGCATTATAGAGTCTTGCATCTGGCCGCTTTTCCATAGCATTGTGTGCTTGAGGTTCATCCGTGATGCAGGGTGTCAGGGGCTTGTTCCTTATCATTGCTGCATATTATTCCACTGATAGGCATGCCGCATTTTGTCCATCCATTCACCAAATGACAAACTTTTTTTTCCAGTTTTTCCTTAACATACTATGTACATTTTACTCTGCTTTCCTCAGTAGAATTGTCAATTCCATGAGGCTGATTTTGTTCACCTCTGTACCCCTAGCCCTTGAACTGTACTGGATATCTAAGGTGCTCAATTAAATATATGCCAAAGGAATAAAGAATGAAGATAACCTCAGATGGTGGTGAGCAGGGGCTATGCCGGGCAGGAGAAAGGGATGGAATGACAGAGACAGGGCAGGCACCTCTGAGGACATTTAGAGCAGATATCTGAGGGTACAGCCACTTTTCCTGCCTAGAATCTCCCTTTGTGCAGTCAGGACACCCACTGTCACAGAGGCTAGGCCCCCATTCCTCTCCCAGTCTGACCAAGCCTGGTTCAGGGGTAAAAAGGCTGGGCTCAGCTGGACACCCCTTCAGTTTAGAGTCCCCAGGGTGAGTCAGAAAGCCAAGCTGAGCTTTGACTTCAGCCACTCTGCCAGAGCCTGAACCCCTGTTCGCCCTGCATCTCACTGTGACTCCCTCGGCCTTCCTATCTGAAAATAAGCAGTAACAGGGCCTGCTGTCTGGGCTGGATGCTGCGATGCTGCTCAAGCTCAGTCTCCAGCCTGATGGTATTTGGAAGTGGGACTCTAGGGAGGTTGTGAGATCAGAAGGGTGGAGCTCACAGGAATGGGGTTAGTGTCCTTAGATCTTGCTCTGGGGCACTGAGGAGGCAGAAAGAAGGCAGCTGTTCACAAGCCAGGAAGTGGCCCTTAGACACCAGCTCCTCTGTACCTTGGTCTTTAACTCCCAGCCTGGATCTGTGGTGTATTTGTTATAGCAGCCCAAGCTAAGACACCTGCCTTTATTCAAAACAAAACTAAAGGCACCACATCATGTCCTCCACGTGCATTATTCCATCTGTGCCAGGCTCCAGTCTAGGAAACCAACCCACCCAGATCGCACAGCCCCAGCAGCAGCTGTCACTCACAGGCCGGGAGTGAAACAACCTTCTGGAAGTCTCTCTGCTGCTGACACAGCTGGGCCTGGAATGGACAGGCCCCGTCCGGCCTGGGCGCCTCACCCCAGCCAGCTTCTCTCCAGGCGGGAGAGGGGCTGTGAGCCTCAGTTAAACAGTGAAGACCCCGACGGCCTGCATGGGCATCCCTCCAACCTTTTGAGGGGAAGCTCACAACAGCCCTCCATCTTCTCCCCAGAAACCTGCAGCTCCCGACACGCCCCGACCCCAGCCCGTCCACCGGTGGCCTGGATCGGGAACAGGCAATCAACTGTCCGCCTCCCCCCTTCCTACCGAGGAAAGTGTGGGTGGGGCCAGGGAGGGGCGGTGAGTCAGGACCTAGTTGCTGCAGGGACAAAGGTTGGGAGGGTGGGACTCCTCCGAATTCCTGGGGCTACAGGTTGGGCGCTCCTCCTCCTCCCTGCAGGCACTGCCTGCTCCTCCTATCCACCTTCACTCGCCACCATGGAGTTCAACCTGGCAACAGGTGCGCTCCGGGCGGGGGTCCCCGTGGGTGGGGGCAGGCTCAGCGGGCCGGGGTTCCGATTCCCACCAACCCACCCAACTTTATTTGTGTCGCAGCCCTGGACTCTAATTCCAAGAAGCCAGCGGGGACAGGCCAGGTGAGAGACCCCAGGCACGGTCCCTCCAAGGCTCAGTGCCCGCCAGAGGCGGGGGCACCTCGGAAACCAAGGGTAAGTCACCTCGCCACCAGGCATGCAGGGGGATGGGGCGACCTGGCTTCGACTTTGGTCCTTAGACCTTGTGGCACGTCGGCTTTCCGATTTGGGGTGGGGGTCTAGGAAGGGGTTCCCCGCCCTCACTGTCATCCCTGTCCCCCAGCATGGCAATGGCAGCTCCTCAGACTCCAGCAGCAGCAGCAGCTCCTCCAGCGACTCGGATGCCGAGGGGAAGGTAAAGGGCTGCCCGGGCCCAGGCAGGCCAGAGTGGGGGTCAGCGCTGGGCGGGGCCGTTCCCAGGACAGCCTGGACATCTCCCCTCCCACCCGCTGCCCACAGTGCCACGCTGCGGGCGCCAAGCAGCACGAAGCCACCCCGGGCCAGGCCAAGAAGCTCAAGGTGAAGAAGAAAAAGGAGGAGAAGAAGGACAAGAAGGAGAAGAAGGACAAGAAGGAGAAGGGCAAGAAGTCCCCTCACTGATTAAACCCTCCCGATGGTGGCGCTGTGTCTGGCTCCCGCCCGTTGCTCCGCTCCCCGGCCTGGCGCTGCCCCCTGCTGGGCGGCCAGGCCCCTGCCCGGCGTCCCAAGGACGGAGGCGGACCCAGTCCGTCAGGCTTTATTGTTTCTCGCTGTGCAGCTGGAGATCTCAGCACCTTGGCGGGGAGAGGGGCGCGGGCGGGCGCGGGCGGCGGCCCTGCCCGGAAAGGCGGCCCGAGGCGGGCGGAGATGAGCGGCGGCAGCGGGCGGGCGGCTGGCGGCTGCGCGGGCGCCCTCACCGCACCAGGTGGAAGGTGAGCCAGTACATGAGCAGGGGCTGCGCCGCCGCCACGGCCATGGTCAGGTACATGCGCAGCTGGTTCCGCGCCCCGCGCACCGGTACCCCTTCAGCCGCAGCCTCGGCCAGGATCTTCAGCCGCAGCGTCCGGATCTGGGAGGGGAGGGGAGACAGGCGCTGGGTTTACCCTCGCCACCAACCGGCCCGGCCGGAGGACTGGGCGGTGGGAGGACTGGGCGGTGGGAGGACTGAGCGGCAGGAGGACTGGGCGGCGGGAGGACTGGGCGGCGGCGGCGGGAGGACTGGGCGGACTTCTGGCCTCTGCCCACAAGAACCCGCAGCCTGGGCCAAGATCCTGCCCCTCTGCAACTCCAGCAGGGCCCGTGAGCAAAAATGAGGGTTCTAGACTCAAATGCCAGTAAGACAGCTTTACCAGCCACGGTTTTTTCCCCTCTTGGTGCTGAAATCAAATGCAGTGCCTCTCACGTGCTAGACAAGGCACCCTCCGTGCTACACCTGGCACCCTCCGGGATGACCATTTTAAAAGACAAACTAGATCCCCAACCCTGCCTCCCCAATCCCAGACTGAACCCAGACCCAGTCTACCATCGAGCTATACTCGAATCCTTTCTGAGACAAGGTCTCACTATTGCCCGGGGTGGCCTTCATTCTCCTGCCTCAGCCTCCGGTAACTGAGATTATAGGTGGGACCCATACTGCCTAAGGCTGCCCCCACCCCACCTCAGTTTTTTTTAAATGGGGTCTCCCTATGTTGCTGAGGCTGGCCTCCAACTTGAGATCTCCCCACCTAAGCCTCCTAAGTAGCTGGAATTACAGCTAGAAATGTGCCCAGCTAGAAATGCTATTTTCTAAAATATTTGAAATGCATTTTTTTAACTTTGAAATGATGACATCAGCATATCTGCTCATGGGTCATTTACAGTCCAGTAGCCCTGCGCCCCATGTGCACCCTGGGCTCTGACCTCTCCCAGCACCCTGACATGCAGACATCACCATCCCATTTTATAAAAGGGGAAACTGAGGTTTAACCCCAGAACTGATCTGAGGCATGAATTTCGGGTCAACCCAAGCCAGGGCCCTTTGCCAGCACCCCCACTCCGGATGGAAGGGCTCTTAGAGAATCTCCTTCCAGGGACATTTTGGTGGGAAAGTTCCCCACATAAGGGGAAGGGTGGGGACCCAGCCCCCAGCCTGGGTGGGAATCCTCACCGAGCCGGCTCTGCCTGACCCAGCTTGGATACCTCCTCTTCTAAGAAGCCCTCCTGACCCAGGTTGGGGGAGCCACTCCATGGCCCTCAGTTTGGCAACAGCTCTCGTCTAAATTCCTTCTCTGACATCCTTTACTTGGATGCCCCAGGGTCCAACTATGTCCAGGAGGCCTGTGTCCTCAGCCTTACCCACCCTGAGCCCCAGCTCACCATGAACACGAAGATGGACACGCAGCACCAGCCCAGCACCAAGTAGTAGCCAGTTTTCCCAAAGAGCAGGCCCATGAGAACCCCGCCGATCATTCTGGAGAGAGGGAGAATGGAGGCTGGTTTGAGGACAGGGCCCAAGGGCGGGGCTGGCAGGCAGGTTTGGGGGGTACTCACCCGACATATTTGTAGCCCAGGAAGGCCACCAGGTCAATGGTGGTGAGGTCGGTATTGACAGTGACCAGGTAGAGGCTGAGCAGGATGGCCAGCACCTCCAGGGCCAGCCAGGCCAGTGCTGAGCTTGCCTGCAAGCCCAGGAGGTCTGGGGAGAACCTGTGGGACCGAGCTCTGTCATTCAGCTGCTGGCTCAAACCCCCCCTGAGCACTGGCCTAGAGACAGCCCAGCAGTGACCAAGAGGGACCTGGGCCTGCCCTCCTAGACATCCCATTCCAGGATTCCAGTTTGTTCCCAGGCAGTGACACCCACAAGGGTCAATCACAGGTGTGACTCACAGGGGGCTGTGGCACACAGGCCGGAAGGGGTGGCAGAAGGGACTTCCCAGAACAGAGGACAGCTAAGCTGAGGTCTGAAGGAGTAAGCAGTGGTCAGAGAAGGGCTCAACAATTAATCAACTGCTTCTAATGACAGTTGTTTTCAGTGCCACAAAGGAAAGGACAAGGGACTATGAGGGAAAGACAGGGGCTCGCTCTGGAGGAGAGGTGTCAATGCTGGGTGAGGCATGAGCAGGTGACATAGGGAAGGAGCCTCCTGAGCCAAAGTAACAGAAGTGCCCAGGCCCTGGGGCAGCACCAGGCCCTCTGGAGTGGAAAGGGACAGAGTGGCATGGCAGAGGGAGCAAAGGGGATGGAGATGCCAGGCTGAGGAGCTGGGGCTCAATTCGGGGGCTGCTGGCAGCTGTATGGGTCAGTGTGGGGTGCGGCCCAGCCCACAGCTCACATAAAACCTTCCCAGATGCCCCTGGAGTGAGGGCAGCGGGGGCAGCGTGCTCAGGAGAGTGAGGAAGAGGACAGATCTCGGGTGGAGGCTAAGAGGAAGGATGGATTTAGAGGGTGTGACGGGCTGCATGTGGCAAGAGGGGAGGCAAGGGGACAGTGAGGGTGATGGACTGAGACCTCCCTGATGTGCCTTGGTCCCCAAGACCACCCCACTCCCTTACCTATCCTGTGTCCCCAGTGCAAGGCCAGCCACCAAGATGTAGGTGATGAAAGCCATCGCTGTAGGAGAAGACACAAGACAGTGGTCAGAGGAAGGGCCATTTTGGGTCTTGGCACCCAAACTTCTGCCCGAGACGTGCCCAGCCAGAGGGAGGGGGGTGTGGGCAGGGCTGGGCAGGGTGAAACCTGGAATATAGAGGTCAGGCGCGTTGACGTCAAAGCGGGGGGCCACTGGGGTGTCCTGCTGATACTGCACCTCCCAGTCCTGTGGGGAGAAAGGGGGAGCGGGCAGGATCCCCAGAGCAGGGCTCCTCCCGCCTTGCTTACAGCGCTGACCCCGGGACCCCGACCCCGACCGCCGGGCAGCGCAGTGCCAACCTGGTGCAGATAGGGGAAGACGAGCAGGCCCAGCTTTTTGCCCACATACACGGTGTCCACGGCAAAATAGTACTTGAGCTTGGTGACAGGGATGAAGCGGTCAATCTGTGGAGGCAGAGCTCAAGCCTGAGACCCTGCAGCCCCTGCCGTCCCCCCACCCCAGCCCCGGTCCACTCACGTTCTTGTCCACCAGCTCCTTGCCCTGCGCGGCCAGGCTGCTCCCGTAGGCCATGGCCATGTTGGACACAGGATCTGCCAGGAAGGCCGCCTGTGCGGAGGCAGAGGTGTTGGGGTAGCCCAGACCACCAGGTGCCCGCTGGGCTCCATAGCCCCGGTTCTGGGCTGAACTCGTGTCATCAAAAAGTTGGTGGGGGTCGGCCATGCCCGGCGGGGAGGCCGGAGTCCTCCGCTTCGAGGCTGCAGGGGAAGAGAGTGGACGCTCACTCATTCTGCAGCTCTCCTTCTTGCTCCTGCCAAATCAGGGGCTGGGGTCACCAGCAGAGTGCTGACGTCACATGGGCTCTCAGGCGCAGGCTCTGCCTATCCGTCTACCATCCACCAATCTACCCCTCCACATCCATCCATCCCTCCATCATCCATCTGTCATTACCCACCCATCCGTCACCTATCTACCCGTCCATTATCACCTACCTATCACCCACCCATCATCCGTCCATCCATCTTTGCCACCCATCCACTCATCTACAAAATAATAATTAATGACAGTGACATGGATAGCTACTCTGGGGTCTAATACGCACCAAGCCTTTTATAAACTAGGGCTCTGTCCCTGTCTCCCACGCTCTCAGTCA
Organism: Urocitellus parryii; assembly: GCF_045843805.1. NCBI lineage: Eukaryota > Metazoa > Chordata > Mammalia > Rodentia > Sciuridae > Urocitellus > Urocitellus parryii. The sequence goes on along the minus strand of NC_135545.1, from coordinate 14,505,104 downwards.
CTCAGGGAGAGTGGTTCAGGTCCAGCCACCTTGGCCTTTCAATGCTCACCAGACATACCTGCCACCTACCTGGCACACACCTACCTCAGGCCACTGCACTAGCTGTGCCTCTGCCTGGAATGCTCTCCCCACCATGCGCACACAGTTCCCCTTCTCTGCCTGCGGATGGGGCCTTCCCTGATCACCCCACCCACAGCTGTACCTCCCTTTGGGGTGGTACCTGACCCACCTTCCCTACTTCATTTTGACCACGGAATTCGGCACCAGCTGACCGATCAGCTGTTTTCTTTATTTTACTCACTGTCTCCCCACTGGACTGCGAGACCCTGGGGTAGGGACCTTCACCATGTTCACAGCTGAACCTCAGAGCTAAAGCAGATGCTCAGTGTGAATAAATGGCCACCCCCATTTGACAGATGTGAAACCAAGGCACAGAGAGCAACATGGCTCCTGAAAGGACCAAACAGAGTTGACTGGCATGGAGTCCAGACCAGATCTCTCTGGCAAAGATGACAATGATTAAACCCTGACAGATAGGCACCATGATACATTCCTGTAATCCTTGTGACTCAGACCCTGAGGCAGGAAGATCACAAGTTCAAGACCAGCCTGGACAACTTAGCAAGATCTGACTTGATAAAAAATAAAAAGGGCTGGGGGTAGAGTTCAGTGGTAGAGTCCTCGCCCAGCACACATCAGACCCTGGGTTCTAAGCAGCACATGCACACATACACACGCACACAACTCCACAAAATGTCCCCTCTGGCTTCATGGGGTGGGTGTGGGGGAGGAACATGGGCAGGAAAAGGAGACTGCTGAGGTGGCCCAGAGGGGAGTGGTGGCAGGACCCCAGAGGGTGGGGTATGGGGATGGGCTGTTTCTGGGTACATCTCCCAGGTAGGAAGGATAGGGACTTGCTGGAGGTGGTGAGGAAGTGGAAGAATCAACGCTGAGCAGTGGGGTGGATTGGGGGGGTGGAAGACCAGCAACCTGGCCCTGGGCTCCTGTTCCTGGCCACTGAGCAGTGCCACCCAGCAGACATTTGCTGAGAACTGCTACACGCCAGGCACTGCTTCGGGCACAGGGGACAGGAGGTAAGGCCATGCTGGGATGCGGGAGAAGAATCAATTATCCATGTCACAGCCTCCTCTATCCCTGGGTTCTCCCCTCTGTAGAATGGAGTTAACTGTCCCCCCCCCCCGCCCCCGTGCAGGGCTGGTGTGAGGCAAAGTGACCACTCACAAACTGCTCAGCTGCACAAAACCATGTTCCTTATTATCAGCCCCCCAGCTCTTCCTCTCAATTTTTCTTTCTCTCCTTTTTCCCCCTCTGCAGAGCTGGGGTGGAGCCCAGGCCTTCGCACGCGAGGTAGGTGCTCTGCCACCGAGCCCCGGCACTAGCCCCTTCTTCTCAATTCCTCAGTAGCCTAAACACACAGACCAGGTCTCTTTAATCATGAAGGAAGCAGCACTGGCCCTGACCTTCCCCCTTTCCTCCTTCCCTTTTCCCTTTCACCTCTGGCCAGATGAGTGACTTCCTGAAAGTTCAGGGCGAGTCTTCCTCCCTCCCTGTCATTCCCTTGGCACTGGGTATGTGGGGTTCTGCTGTCACAGGCCTAGGCCATTGTTCCACTCTTATCTAACTCGATCCCCTGGAAGCTTTTGGTGTCACTGCCCCAAATGCCAACCTCCAACTCTGTGGCTTCTGCGACACTGCATGCACCTGTTTCTCAAATCTGTCAGACCTCGCAAGCATCCACGGAGCAGAGCCTGCATGAGAGGCCCTGCTGCGGGCACAGCGCACACAGCACGGGGCAGGGACAGAACCACTCCTGCCTCCAGGAGCTCACAGGCTCCCGAATGGTCCCTCCCTGAAATGTGTGACCCAATTTTCCATCCTTACCCTGTCTTCCGCCTCTCACCTACAGCAATCCCATCCACAATCCACAATCAGCTCTGACCACCACAGGGTGCCTCCGCTTTCTGGGCTCAATCTCTAGCCGCTGTTTTTCCATTGGCACCAGATCCAGGTCTAACCTCTTCCCAGAATTCCCTCTGGCTGCCTGCCCCTGGGTCTTGACCTCAGCGTCCAAACTTTGATTCCCTTCTGCCTCACAACCAGTCAACAATTCCTTAGTTCTCACACACTATGTCCCAAGGTCCCCCTCTCTGACTCTGTCACCTCCCCACTGATTTAAATGTCTTCCCCGGTGGAGCCCTGTCTTAGCTCCACCAACCTCCCTCTAATGGGCAGCCAGTGAACCTTTCAAATGCACGCAGCAAGCCAAAACGTCCTCTGCCTAAGATCAGTGCCCCTTGTGCTGAGAGTCAGCTCCAAACATGGAATGGCCCTGTGTGACCCAGCTCTGCCAGACACCTCTGACCTAGCCACAACAGTCTCTTCAGGCCCTGTCCAAGCAGCCCCTTGCCCTGCAGGCTTTTGGATGTCCAGTACTGTCACCTGGGAGCTCTTCCTTCCTCGGCCCCTGCCAATATCACACCCAGTCCTTGGCCTAGAGGCTTCCTTCTCACAGGTCTCCCGAATCCTGGTACAAAGCAGGAGCCCCGCCTGTTCTGTCCTCCCTTCGGAGTGCACATCTCAGTTTCTAAGCAGATACTCACCTACTTGTGTCCTCTGTGCAGGCCTCCAGTGCCTTCCCCACTCCTACAAGTCTCCTCCTGGATAACTCATCATTACATGTACCCTCTCTGGTACAGAAGCTGCACTGACCCCCAGGCCAGGCCTCCTCTGGGCTCCTGCCAACACCTCCATCCCGGCCCAGCTCCCTCTGCCTCCCATCCCTGTTCTGCGCTGCTCTCATCACATCTCCATTACTTCCCGCTGCCACTTCTGCTCTGTAACTAGCAGCTCCATGAGGGCAGGCACAAGTGCTCTCTGGACACTGGCGTTATCACCTGCATCTCACACCAGTGGGCCAGCCAGGAACTTACCAAAGGTTGAAGAGGTGGAGAGACATTGCCCTCTCCCCCAAGAGTCCTCCTCAACCCGTCACATCCTGGACTATGTACCCCCCAACCCCAGTACCAGGGATTAAACTTGGGGCCTAGAGCACTGATCTACATTTCCAGCCCTTCTTGTTAAATTTTGAGACAGGGCTTGTTAAGGTGTCCGGGTTGGCCTTCATTTTTCAATCTTCCTGACTCTGTCCTCATTACGATTATAGGTACAGGGATTAAAGGTGTGCCTGGGGCAAATTACTTTTTTTTTTTCAATTTTATTTATTTTATTCACTTTAGATATATTTGTGATTGTGTGTGTGGTGCTGGGGATTGAACCCAGGGCCTTGTGCATGCAAGGCAAGCACTCTACCAACTGAGCTATATCCCCAGCCCTCATTTTAGTTATTGATGGACCTTTATTTTTTATTTATATGTGGTGCTGAGAATGGAACCCAGTGCCTCACACATTCGAGGCAAGCGCTGGCTGTACCACCGCACCACAACCCCAGCCCGAGGATTATTCTCTTTATAGCTCTTTTTACTCCCCAAATTATCTTGTTGCTTCGTTTGCTTTTTAGTGTGTCCGCCCTTTCACTGAATTCTGAGCTGTTAAGACAGCAAGGACCAGAGTCCTCAGACCTCCTTCTGAGTACCCAAATTCCAGTATAGAGCCTGACACGGGGGAGCTTAGGCAAGGTATGATGAATGAAGAAATGAAACGCACTGCGCTCATATGGAGATGAAGAGGAATTGAGAGACACAAATTCAAAGGTGGGAAAAAAGGAGATTAACAGTACAATCAGTACAAGTTCAATTTTAAATGAGCGTGAACATGATCCTCTCACCGAGGGCCCTGAAGGCCGTAGTAAGAAGCACGGGCGACAGCTCGTGGGCACTGGGGAGCCACGGAAGGGTGGGGAGCAGGGGAAGGCAGACCGCTAACTCCAAATGAATGAAAGTCGCGTTTCTCCGCACATCACACAATATCCTACTCCAAGTCGTTTTCGTCCACAGCAGTTTCCTAAAGAATCTACCCACAATGCGCCCCCTACCCGGACCTGGCATCCCTGCGCTGTGCACACCTCCAAATTCCAGATCCTCAATCTCGTGACCTCCGACCTGCAGTGACCTCTCCAACCGCCGCCGCGGCCCCGCCACGCCCCCGCCCGCCCGAACTCCTCGATCAGCCACGTACGCCACTTACGCAGCCGGGGCGTCCCCGCCGCCGCCGCCAAGCCTGCCGGGTTCATCCTTTGCCGCCGCCACCTCAGCCGCAGTTCGTAACGTGGCCGCCCGGCTCCCGTAGCCACGCCCCAGCGGTGACACGACAGCCAATGGGCTTCAAGATTGCTCAGATGGCCGCGCCCCCTCTCTCTCACGGAGGCGTGGACGAGTGAGGTGGGGTTTACGTAAGAGGCGGGAACTGGGGCTCTCAGGCGTAAGAAGAGGGGCGGGACCTGAGCGTTAGGGAGGCGGGGCCGGGAACAATCCTAGGAGTAGGCGTTGTTGGGCATGACGGGAAATGTAGGTGTCACGTGTTGAGCGAAGAGGGCGATGGGAAATGGAGTTCTCTGCCGCTTGGGACTCTTTGGGGTGGCCGAGAGCACCGGGGAGCCAGCGAAGGGTGTGAAGAAGGGGAGAAGAGGTGCACTTGTGTTTCCGAGGGGCTGATCGGAGTTGTGCGAGCTCTGACGCTTTGGGCACTCTTTAAGTATTAAAGTGAATATTTAGAGTAGGAAGAAGACACCCAACAGGTTAGGTGAGAAGAACCGGTGTCTTTCTTGGAAGACAGCTTTAGGCAGTTTCCCAGAAATTTATTAAAATGGTCTCTCAACTGGGTTTTCTCTAAAACCAAAGAGGCTCTCTAACTTCCACTTATCTCCGGCAAAGACAACGGTGGGGGTGACATCTGGCAGTGATAGCGCTCCGGAAGGATGTCGGCTGGGGACCCTATCATTGTGGCTTCCCCTTCCTCCTCGGAGATGTGGGTTTTTTCTGGGGACCTTGAAAGGCTGCCCCTGGCTTCTCAATAACGAGTCCAGGCTGCACTGAGGTCCTTGTGTATGAGATGTCCCATTTCTCTTCTCACCTCGGGTTTAGAATGTGCCCCTTCGGCTTCACCGCCGTTTTCTTCTCAGCCTCAACCCTTCCTGTTGCGTCGAGATCCATCTCTTTTTTGGGGGGTGGGGGGAGCACGAGGATTGAGCCCAGGGGCACCTAAACCACTGAGCCACACGCCCATCTCTCTCTCTTTTTTTTTTTTTTTTTTTTTTGGATTTTATTTAGAAACAGGGACTCGCCGAGTTACTTAAGGCCTCACTCAAGGGCTGCGGCTGGCTTTGAACTCGCGATCCTCCTGCCTCAGCCTCCCGAGCCACTGGGATTACAGGCGGGCACCACTCACCCGGCAAGACTGATCTCTTCTTGACTATTTTAAAATTATTATTAATAAAGTATTTTGGGGCTGGGGATGTGGCTCAAGCGGTAGCGCGCTCGCCTGGCATGCGTGCGGCCAGGGTTCGATCCTCAGCACCACATACCAACAAAGATGTTGTGTCCGCCGAGAACTAAAAAAAAAAAAAATTAAATAAATATTAAAAATTAAAAAAAAATTTGATTTAAAAAAAAAATAAAGTATTTTGGCTTCCTGTTGGCCTCTTGTGACTATAGTCATCCTTCGGTATCTGTGGAGGATTGGTTTCCGGACCCTGTAGCTTCCAGAATCCTCAAACACTCCAGCCCTTTATGTAAAACAAGGTAAATCAGGCGCGGTGGTGCACGTCTGTAATCCCAGCGCTCGGAGGCTGAGGCAGGAGGATTGAGAGTTCAAAGCCAGCCACAGCAATTTAGTGAGGCCCTAAGCAACTCAGCAAAACCCTGTCTCTAAATAAAATATAAAAAAGCTCTGGGGATGTCCCTCAGAGGTTAAGCGCTCCTGGGTTCAATCTGTGGGGGGGGGGGAGTAGTTTTTGTGTACACATAGTCCTGTATACTTTGTTTCTATTCTTTTGTGTTGTGTTGGGGATTGAATCCAGGATGCTCTACCACTGAGCCACACAGCCCTTTTTAATTTTTATTTTTGAGACAGGGTCTCACTACCCAGGCCAGCCTTGAGCTTGCAATCCTCCTTCCTCATCCTCCTGAGACACCTCCTGTATACTCTAAATAATAATAATAATAGTTATTATCATTATTATTATTAATATGTAGTGCCAAAGATCAAACTCAGGGTGTCATACATGCTAGAAAGTGGCAAGCACTCCATCATTGCACTACACCCAGCCCCTTAAATCACTCTATATTACTTCTTGGAGTTTTTTTTTTTTTTTTTTTTTGGTGTGGGAGGGATACTGGGTATTGAGTCTCTGGGTGGCACACCCAGATCATTATTTTTGGGGGGTTACTGGGGATGGACTCCAGGTTGCTTTACCACTGAACTACATCATCACACATACATCCTTTTTTGAGACAGGGTCTTGCTAAGTTGCAGGGGCTGGCCTTGAACTTGTGATCCTCCTGCCTCAGCATCCTAACTCATGAGATTACAAGCATGCTCCACAGTGCCTGACCCAGTTCATTGCTATCTTGATTAACAGGTATCTCTTCCTGTAGACTGTCAACCCAAAATTGGCCTCCGTCCCAAGAATTGCCATGGTTTTTATAAATAGAACCAGCTGGCTGGGTCTGGTCTGGCCGGGAGCCCTACTCCTCTGTGGTAAGATGGGGTTGGGATTCTGGGCTGCCTCCCAGAAGGCTGCCAGGAGGTACTCATTTCTGGCTGCAAAGGGATGTAGGGAGACCCTCAGGAAGGACACTGAAGGAATGTTTTGATGATGTTGTTGTTGTTACAGGGATCGAACCCAGGGCCTTGCTCACGCTAGGATGTGCTGTACCACTGAGCTCCACCCAGCCCTCCCTCCCAGGTATATATTTATGATCCCTGTCTATCTTTTTGTGGTGGGGCACTGGGGATTGAACCCAGGGGCACTTTACCACTGAGCCACATCCCCAGCTCTTTTTATTTAGAGACAGGGTCTCCCTAACTTGATGAGGGTCTTGTTAAATTGCAAAGACTGGCCTTGAACTTGGAATTCTCCTGCCTCAGCCTTTGCAGTCACCTTGCTGTTTTTCCTTTTCTTTGCTTCCTTTCTTTAAAAAAAAATAATATATATATATATATATATATATATATATATATATATATATATATATAATAGCTGGACACAATACTTTTATTTTATTTATTTATTTTTATGTGGTGCTGAGGATGGAACCCAGGGCCTCGAACAGCTAGGCCAGCGCTCTACCACTGAGCCACAACCCTACCTGCCTCTTTTTTTTTTCTTCAGTTCTGGGATTGAACTCAGGGCTTCATGCAATATTTTTGAGTCTGGCTCACAAAGACCCTGTCTCACTCCTAGTCACTCTTCGTGTCTCAGCTAGGATGATCCCCTTCTTCAGGTCACTCTCTTGACCTCCCTAAGCTGGGTTATGGCTTCCTCTGGCTTCCTCCATCCTACCCCTGATACTCTATGGGCTGCGGGACCTGTCACCCTGGGCTGTCACTCTACTGATCTGTCAGTTTCCCCATATACTGAGAACCCAATAGGGGCAGGGTCCAAGACTGCTTTGTTCTCAGTACTACCCAGAACAAAGTGCGATCTGAACAAAGATGTGGTGAATGGGTTAGGATCCTCGCTCTGTCCAGGAGGACACAGGGGACACCTGACCCTATCATGTCTGCCTTTGTGTAGACGTTCCTACAGGGTGGTGGCCATCCCATCTAGGGCGCAAGACTTGGCGAGTAGGGTGAGAAATGGATTTCAGTCTGCCCCTGAGCCTAGCCACGCTCTTTGATGCAGTGCACAACCTGAGCAGACTCGCGCAGCGGCGCAGAGAGGAGTTGGGGAGCGGCTGTTCCATCCACCAGGAGAGTTTGACTCTCTCCAGTTTGGGGAACCGCGATCTCCCCACCCTCTGGTCCTGTCGGGCTCCTGGCCAGGAGCGCTGGGCTCCGCCCTCGGTGCCCTGCAGAACACCTGGAGTTGGGCGTGCCTCAGTTTCCCGGAGGCTGGGCGTTCCTCCAGCCCCGCTCCTCCCCTTTTTCCTCTTCCTCTTGGGGCATCAGTGGCCCAGCGTCGGACTCCCGGAACTGAACCCAGGCGGCGGGCGGCGGCGGCGGCGGGGGCCACGTCAGCGGGCGGCCCGGGGCTGTGCGGGCGGCGGGCGCCATGCAGCGGGGCGCGCTCCTGGCGGGCGCCCTGGCCGCGTACGCCGTGTACTTGGTGCTGGGCGCGCTGCTGGTGGCGCGGCTGGAGGCGCCGCACGAAGCCCGGCTCCGAGCCGAGTTGGGGACACTGCGGGAGCAGCTGCTGCGGCGCAGCCCGTGCGTGGCGGCCCCGGCCCTGGACGCCTTCGTGGAGCGAGTGCTGGCAGCCGGACGGCTGGGGCGCGCCGCGCTGGCCAACGCGTCGGGGCCCGCCAACGCCTCGGACCCCGCCTGGGACTTCGCCTCGGCGCTCTTCTTCGCCAGCACGCTGGTCACCACCGTGGGTACGTGAGCGCGCCCCGCCGGCCAGCCAGCGCGCGGACCCCACCTGGTCCTGGCCCTTCGGACCCGCGGGTCCTTCAAAACGCCCCTCCCTCCCGGGCCTCGGAGCCCCTCAACCCACGCCCACCCGTCCAGGCCCCCGGGCCACAGGAGGCGTGACCCCCTGGGGTCCCTCAGCCAGGCCTTTCCTCCTAAGCGGGAAACACCCCTCCAGTTCTGTCGGGAAGCAAGCGTCCGGGACCTCACCGCCCGGAGACCTCACCGCCCCGTCTTAACCCTGGTGAGGATTTGGGTCTCTCCAGAGACCAAGGAGGACCTGGAAGCCTCCACCTGACATCCTGTCCCCTCTGGCTGGGAGCCTCCTGCAGGCTAGAACCTATCTCTGGGCTGCTACAGCCATTGCTTCCAACCTTGTCTCCTGTGTTGTCTCTGAAATTCTCTCCACGAAGGCTGCGCCAGGCTCTGCACAGGACCTTCCCCAGCACCACGTCTACCCTGGACGGTCAGCAAGGGCCTGGGACACTGCCCTATCCCTTAGCAGCATCTCCCTTACCACCTGCCCTCGGGTACCCTGGGCTTCACAGCCCTCTCTGCCTACAGAGACTGTCCCTACACCCACTGACTGTCCCTACACCCACTTCCTCCTGACCCCAGCCAGGACCCTGCCGCCCCACACCATCACCAAAGGCCTACCTTCCAGGGGGACACTTGGCAGGAACCTGTGGCTGCTCTGGGACTCCCAACCCTCTGGCCCTCCATCACTCTCTGCATGGGTCCCAGATAGGACAGGGCCATGCCTGTGGCCTCATACTCCCCCGCTCCAGGTCAGGACCTCCCACAGCCATCCTGACAGTGCCCCCAGCATTGCAGGGTTTCTTCCTCAGCTGGGACACTCTCTGTTCCTTCTGGACCAGTGACCCCAATTTAGTAGCCCCAACAACTGAGGGTGTGTGAAAGGGACCCCCCATGGAGGGAGGCCGAGCACCCTCTAGGAGGCCCACAGACTGTCCAACCAGAAGACCACTCCCAGACTCCCACCGCTCTGTCCCCTAACCACCTCCAGCAGACTTCTAGCCCTTTGAAACCCCAGGACTCTCCATGAAGTCCTCTTTAAACCATGAACTGAGACTCCCACCCCCCCACCCTGAAACCCCTCAGTGAGAGCCCCAGAACCACCAGGACCTCCTGTGGGGATGCTAGCGCCCCTCACACTGTTGTGGACAGCAGAATCTGCCTCCCGGCCCCACAAGATGCCAGCCCAGATGGCCTCTCCCACGTCCCCTGCCCTCTGTGGATTTCCCAAACAAGGGGATCTCCTGGGGACTTGGGAGCCCTCTGACCTTTTCCAGACTCACAGCTGGGACGTCCCTCTCCACCCAACTGCCCCAGCCTGTGTTGTCTCTGAAATTCTCTCCACGAAGGCTGCGCCAGGCTCTGCACAGGACCTTCCCCAGCACCACGTCTACCCTGGACGGTCAGCAAGGGCCTGGGACACTGCCCTATCCCTTAGCAGCATCTCCCTTACCACCTGCCCTCGGGTACCCTGGGCTTCACAGCCCTCTCTGCCTGAGGACTTCTCTGCCAGACGTCACCAGCGGCTGCTGGCCCTTTGACCCAGGACCCCAGGATTCATTTCAAACAAGGACACTGGCCCTTGATTTAAGACTGACCCCTAGACTCCCTGCTCTGAGCCCTCATTCAAGTGGGACCCTGGGATCTACCCCACCCCCAACCCTTGAGAACCCTGGCCCGGGGAAGTCCCTTGTCCCCTCACAGACCTGGGAAGTCCCTCTGCCATCACGCTCTGCTGCTCCCCAGCCCCTCCCTAGCCACCAGCTGCCCCTTTGGGAACGTGGAGGAGGGTGGTCCAGAATCCTGACGGCCTCCAGCTGGTAGTGCAGCAGTAAGGGGTGGCATCTGTCCCCCTTGGTGCCCCATCCTATGGATCGGCCAACAGAGGCCACTGGCGGCAAAGCGGGGTGATTTTCTCCCAGACTAGACTTAGCCGCCTTGCCTGGGGCGTGCTCTCCCCCACACTGCGGGGCCTGCCAGGGCAGGCCCGACCAGCCTCTGACCTTCCCTGGGTCAGCGCCTTGCTGTCTCCTCGTAGATCCTGGTTTCTGCATCATCCTCCCTGGAGGAGGAGCAGGTGAGGGAGGCCAGACACCAGGCAGATGCGGCCTGGCTTGGCATCCCGGCTCCGCTGCTGCTCCGTGTCCTCCCTCATCTGTAAAATGGGCTAATAAAGCTGGGTGTGGTGGCCCACACCTGTGATCGCAGTGACTCAGGAGGCTGAGGCAGAAGGATCCCAAGTTCGAGGTCAGCCTCAGCAATTTAAAACAAAAGCTGGGCATGTGGCTCAGTCGTAGAGCACCCCTGAATTCAGTCCCCATTAGTGAAAAAAAAGATAGTAATGCCTGGAGAGAGAGAAAATATGAGAGAGAGTGTGTGTCCATTAGCCCAAGGTCACACAGCTGGAAAGGTGTAGAGATTTGAACCAAATCTCCAGAATCCAGTGCTCTTACCCAACATACCACTCTGCCACTGAGCAAGGTCTTGCTGCCCGACGCACATAGAAGCCAGGGTTTTTACAAAAAGAAAGAGCTTTATTGAAGGCCAAGGGCAAGGAGGCGGGAGGCACATTCAAGTCCATTTCCCAGACTGGACTGGCCAGTAGGGGAGGAGCCGGAGTGGCTGGGGACGGGGTTTGACAGTCGGCTGGTCCAGGGGAACTTGGGGATGATTCTGGTCTATTCTGCCTCTGTTGACAGTGGCCCTCGCTGGTCTAGTCCAGGGCTGGGGGCCTGTTCTCTGGTTCTGCTCCTCAGAGCCTGGGTTCCTCCAGGCTGCTGAGGCCATCTTAGGTCAGATCCCAGGGTCCCGTGCCAGTTCTGAAAAACAGCCTGACGTGCCTTTAGGAACAGGGAAGTCGCCATTCGATGGCTCTGTTTCAACACTGCGTGGCTTGAAGAGGGCCAGTGTGCGTTTCCTAGAGGAACTCAGCCGTGAAGGCAGTGGATCGAGGGGTCAGGGTGGGAGGGACAGGGCAGGAGGCTTCCTCCACTGGGCTGGACAGTTTCTTTTCTCTGGCGTTGGGGATGGAGCCCAGGGCCTTGCACATACCCGACAGCACTCTACCTCCCAAACCCAGGCCAGTCAGCCACACGTGGTGCTCACACCTGTGGTCCCAACTCCCCAGGCACCTCAGGCAGAAGGATCATGAGTTCCAGGCCAGTTGGGGCAACATGGCGAGACCTGTTTCAAAAGAGTGGGAGGGGGTGAAAAAGGAGGGAGGGGGAGATGAGGCTGGGTGCGGTGACACCTATAATCCTGGCTACTCAGGAGGCTGAGGAAGGAGGATCGAAAGCTGAAGGCCAGCCTCAGCAATTCAGTGAGGCCCTAAGTAACTTAGTGAGACCCTGTTGCAAATTTTTAAAAAATTTAAACATTAGGGGGCTGGGGATGTGGCTCAAGTGATAGCGCACTCGCCTGGCATGCGTGCGGCCCGGGTTCGATCCTCACACCACATACAAAAGTGTTGTGTCCGCCGAAAACTAAAAAATAAATAAATATTAAAATTCTCTCTCTCAAAAAAATTTTAAACATTAGGGGTGTAGCTTAGTGGCAAAGCACTTCTTCTGGGTTCCATTCCCAGTACAAAAAAAAAAAAGTGGGGGGAGATGAGGAATTTGATGCAATATCCAGGGTGGGGATTCTTAGGAGTCTTGAAGATAAACATCGCTCAGAGAAAGCTGGCTGGAGTTTGGTCAAGGAGGCGTCCTTGCCAGGGTGAGCTGGTACAGCTCATGTTGACAGAGCCTCAGGCACCTGGATGGTTCTGGGTGGGGCCGGGAACCCCGAATGTACCTGGAGCCTTGGAATACAGACTGGATGTCCTTCCAAGAGACCTGTTTCTCAGTGTCCCTCATTTTGTCACAGGCCCAAATCCTAAGACCTAGTGAGAAGTTGAGGCCAGGTGTGGGCAGCGGGGATAGGGAACTGGGACCAGGGAGAAGGAAGTCAGGCTTGTGGTCACCGTAGCTGGCTGCCTCGTGTGCATGGGGCCCTGATCCACCCCCGAACACACACGCACCCACCCATGCACACACACACACTCACACACACACGGATTGTAGTACCACATCGCCACGACCCTCTCCACACTTGCGCTGGGTGCTAAGCGCCCCCCTGCTGTAGGATCACTACCACGTTTGAGGAGGGGGATTATTTATTGAGCCCTTTTTCTTTTCTTTTTTTTTGCTGGTTAGAAAACAGAGGCTCAGAAAGGAGGCGTCACCTAGCCAAGGTCATGCAGGAAAAAAATGGAAAACACTTATTTGGGACTCAGCTCTTTGAAGTAGTAAGTGGAGGCCCGCCAGCCCCATCCGATCCCAGCTCTGGTTTTCTTGTTTATGAGGATGTCCTGTGGCTTGCAAACCGGTTGTGTCAGCTGGGTCAGGGGAGGTTCTCCACCAAACCCTCATTTTGCTGGGTGTGGTGGCGCAGGCCTGTAATCCCGGCTACTTGGGGGGCTGCGGCAGGGTGATTCCAAGTTCAAGGCCAGCCTGGGCCATTGAAGGAAAACTTGTCCAAAAAATAAAAAGGGTTGGGGTGTGGCTCAGTGGTGGAGCACCCTGGTTTCAATCCCCAGGAACACACAGAACACAAAGCCTTGTTTTATTTTTTATTGATTGATCTTGCTCTGTTACCCAGGCTGTGCGAACTGCTGGGCTCAGGGTCCTCCTGCCTCAGCCTCGACGGACTGGGACTGCGGGTTGCACCACCACACCCAGCTAGAACCTGTGTTCCTGAGGTTAGAGTCATGAAGGAGAAGCTCCCAATCACAGTTGCTTAAATAAGATGGATGTGGACTCCTTGCTCACATTTGAGGTGGTCAGTCCAAGACCAGAGAGGTGCTGGGGGTCAGAGACCCATACTCCTCAGCAAAACCCTGCTCCCCTGTATCTGCTCTGGACAGTTTCTGTTTCCCAGGTCTCTTTACAGTCCAAAACGACTGCTGCACTCCAGCCTTCATGTCTGTGTTCCAGTCAACAGAACAGGAAAGAAAAGGGACGATATGGGGATTACCCCTCTCCTTCATGACCCTTCCTGGAAGTCCCTGAATTCATTCATTCATTCTTTCTTTCTTTCTTGAGTAACAGCATGAGGTTATTAGAGGAGACAGAAAAGGGGAAAACGGAACACTCTCAAGGGAGAGAGTGGATCCTCTCAGAGAGAAGGACCTGGATTCTTTCATGATAATTCATTGTCCAGAAATTAGCCACAGAGTCACATCTGGCTGCAAGGGAGGAGGGATGTCCTTATTCTAGGTGGCTGAGGGCATCTGCCAGACTCGGTGGCCCTGCCTGTAATCCCAGCAGCTGACCTTGAGCTTGGGATCCTCCTGCCTCGGCCTCCTGAGTAGCTGGGGTTACAGGTGCGCACCGCCACACCTGACATCCTTTTTCCTTTTCTCAATTTTAGTGATAAAATAGACACAACATAAAATGTACTATCTTCACCATTTTTTTAAAGAGAGAGAATTTTTTAATATTTATTTTTTAGTTCTTGGCAGACACAACATCTTTGTTTGTATGTGGTGCTGAGGATCGAACCCGGGCTGCACGCATGCCAAGCGAGCGCGCTACCGCTTGAGCCACATCCCCAGCCCTATCTTCACCATTTTTAGAAATATTTTTTAGTTGTAGAGGGACACACAATCTCTCTGTTGATTAATTTATTTTTATGTGGTGCCGAGGATCGAACCAGTGCCTCGCACATGCTAGGCCAGCGCTCTGCCATTGAGCCCCAGCCCCAGGCTCATCTTCACCATTTTGAAGTATGTAGTTCAATGTCGCTGATCACATTCACTGTTGTGTACCCCTCCCCATCATCTACTTCCAGGACTGTTTTCATCTTGCAAAAGGGAAACTCTGATGCCTATAATCCCAGTGGCTAGGGAGGCTGAGGCAGGAAGGTTACAAGTTGGAGGCCAGCCTCAGCAATTTAATGTCACCCTGTCTCAAAGTAAAAAAGGGCTGGGGATATGGCTCTGTGGTAAAGTGCCCCTGGGTTCAATTCTCAGTGCCAAAGGAGTAAAAAAACAAAACCAAACCCAGACACTCTGCCTTCCTGGAACAATAATTCCCTGATGGCCTCTCCCTCTGAGCCCTGGCAGTCACCGTTCTACTTTCTCTGAATCTGACCGCCTACCTGCCTTACTGAGGGGAATCAACCAGAACTTATCTTCTAGTGACTGGTCACTCAGCAGTTCTCAGAGATAATCCACGTTACAGCACGTATCAGAATTTCTTCTTTTCAAGGCCGAATATCAGCGTGTGCTGCATTGTGCTGGTCCATTAATCTGTGGATGGGAACTTGAGTTACTTCCTCATTCTAACTATTGTGAGCAGTTCTGTCTTCTAGAGCTTGCTTTTGGTTCTTTGAAGTATATATATATAAATGGGATCAGCGCTGGGTGTAGCTCACAGCACTTGCCTAGCAGCCCTGAGGCCTGGGTTCCATCCCCAGCGCTGCAAAGAATCAACCAACTAAGCAAACAAAAAAATACAAAGGAAAAAGAAAACACCTGGGATCCCTTTGTTTGGGAAGCAGGCTCAGTGAACACCGGCTGGTGCAGGTGTCCACCCTGCATTATGCATCGCAGTGCTGGGTCTGCAGCCTTTTAACTGTGGCATAACTGGGTCCTCGTCACCGAGTCATAGATCTGACGCTTTGGTTTGTTTATTAGGGAAATATAAAGAGATTTAAAATTGCTCTTTGTCACTCCTAGTCAGTGCCCCCACACCTGAGGTCCTCTTTGACATATTTCTGCTTGCAGAACTCATGTCCCCGCAGGCCTTGCTGGGTTCCCATAGCCCTCCAGGAGTCCACTGGGGCTTGTCACACCCTTTTAAGAGTAGGGGAAACTGAGGCCAGGCAGAAGCCTGCGTCTTTCATTAAGTACCCCCGGGATCATGCGCACAGCAGGGACAGAACAGAATCCGCTGCCCTCCTGGAACCGATGCCCTCGGGAGGCAGTAACCAAATAAGGAAACTGGGGTGTGGGAAGGCAGGAGGAAGGGGGTGTTGCAACCTAGAATAGAGTGGTCAGAGGAGGCATCACTGAGAGGGTGACATTGGATAAAAGTCTGAAGGACTGGAGAGGGGAATCCGGGGATATATGGAAAGAGCTTTGGCCCTGTGCAAAGGCCCTGAGGTAGGAGCATACTGCCCCTTTGGGTTGGGTGAAGCCTTTGTCCTTCAGTCTGAGTGAGCTGGACAGACTGTGGGGTCTGGTTAGAAGAAAAGGGAGGTCTGGGGGAGGCTGCTGTGGTCGGTGGGACAAGGGCAGGGCCATGAGGCTACGTTAGGGGGAGAAGTGGGTGGCTGTGGGTCTGTCTGAAGGCTGAGATGACAGGCCACGCTGACACATGGAATGTGAGATTCCTGAAGTCCTGGGTGAAAGTGCAGCTGGCTTGTCACTGAAATGGGTTTTGCAAGAGAGTTACTCACAGGGACTGGTGTGGAAAGTGTCTCAACTTTAATGTTAATGCTTCCCAGAGGAGAGGGTCGGGGACATTCATGGGAGAAGGAAGCAGGTTGACATGAGGTGTGGAAAAAGGTGACTGGAGGTGAAGCCATTAGTGGTCTGCGTGGGACTCATCAGTCTTCCTGGCTCTTTATGGGACATATGTTCGGAAAATGGAAGCATTAGCATGACCTGAAGGGGAAGTTTGCCCCTTGATATCAAAGAGGTCGCCTGCATGGGCCCAAGGCAAGAGTCAGGGTTTTAGCCAAAGCGGCCTCCAAGTCCCATAGAAGTTACCTGGGCCACCGTGAGCATCAAGACCCACACTCAGAGGTGTCCTCTCAGCAGAGCAGCGGGAGACTAATAATGTGTCACTTAGCTGTGTGACCTCTAAAATTAGTGATATGTATAGACTCTTCAGTGCTGGTGATGGAACTTGGGGCCTTGCCCATACCAGCAGGGACTCCCAGTCCCCAAGTCAGTGGTGGGGAGGTCCTGGAGACTGAATCCAGGGTACCACTGAGCTATGTCCCAGCCCTTTGTATTTTTTTAATTTATTTTGGTATCTGCTGAGCCACACCCCGGACCTTTTTATTTTTTATTTTGAGGGGGTGGTGGCTAAGTTGCTTAGGGCCTCACTGAGTTGCTGAGGCTGGCTTTGAACTTGAGGTTCTCCTGCCTCAGCCTCCCCAGTCGTGGGAATTCAGGTGTGTGCCACGTACCCAGCTCAAATCAGCGATCTTTATCCTTAAAAGCAAGTAACTGAAAGCAAATGTGGCGAGTCAGGGAGGCTTTCCTGAGTTTGCAAGCAACCCTGGCTCTAGGCTTGAGTGGGGGGTGGCGGCCACTCTGGGGACAGGAGGCCCTGCAGGGGGGTGGGTTGGGCTGCAGTCAGCTCTGGTTCGGGTGTCCCCCGCCACCTGGGCCAGCTCCGTGGAGCGCTGGGTGGACAGCAGCCCCCTCCCCGCAGGCTACGGCTACACGACGCCGCTGACGGACGCGGGCAAGGCCTTCTCCATCGCCTTCGCGCTCCTGGGCGTGCCGACCACCATGCTGCTGCTCACCGCCTCGGCCCAGCGCCTGTCGCTGCTGCTGACCCACGCGCCCCTGTCCTGGCTGAGCTGGCGCTGGGGCTGGGACCCGCGACGGGCCGCGCGCTGGCACCTGGTGGCCCTGCTGGGCGTCATCGTGACCGTCTGCTTTCTGGTGCCGGCCGCGGTCTTCGCCCACCTGGAGGAGGCCTGGAGCTTCCTGGACGCCTTCTACTTCTGCTTCATCTCTCTGTCCACCATCGGCCTGGGAGACTATGTCCCCGGCGAGGCCCCCGGCCAGCCCCACCGGGCCCTCTACAAGGTGCTGGTCACAGGTGAGCTGGGCCTGGCTGGTGCCGAGGGCGGGCGGGTGGCGGGAGGGCTGCGGGGGACAGCCGCGCGCCGCGCCAGGCCGACCCTCCCCGTGTCCGCAGCCTACCTCTTCCTGGGCCTGGTGGCCATGGTGCTGGTGCTGCAGACCTTCCGCCACGTGTCCGACCTCCACGGCCTCACGGAGCTCGTCCTGCTGCCCAGCCCGTGCCCCGCCAGCCTCGGTGACGACAGGGACGATCGGGTGGACATCCTGGGCGCCGCGCCCGAGCTGCACCAGCACCTCTCCGCTGGCGCCCGCGCCGACTACGCCTCCATCCCCAGGTAGCGGGCAGGACCCGACGTCCACGCAGGTGGAGCGAGGCAGGGGCTGCTCGGCCCTTGGGCCCTGGGGCTCCAGCGCCCCCCCCCTCTCCCCACCTATTGTCCCCTCTCCCCCTTGCCCCCCCTTTCTGGTTTCCTGACTACCGTCCTCCCCTCCTGATGTCCCTTCCTGCCTCAGTCTCCAAGTTCCGTCAGCCGCTCACCCACCGGCTCGTCCAGCTAGGCTGTCCCACACCCTGTCCCGACCTGTCTAGAGCAGGCCAGGTGCTCAGTGGCAGCCCTCTCTGAGCCTCGGTTTCCTCGTCCTCGGCTGTCAGAGGGCCGTCCGTTCACCCTCAGACCCGGCCTCTGTGCTGGCCCAGGGCTACACAGTTCTGGGGACACAGGAGTAGTGGAGGTGGCCCTGGTCTCTGCCTTTATAAGAGATGTGTCCCCACCTGGTGGAAGTCCCAGATGGCACAGGCAGAGTGAGTGGTCAGGCCACCAGCCCAGCTGCAGCTGGAAGGTCAGGAGAGGAAGTGACAGAACTGAGAACGGACACGTGAGGAATGGTCAGAGGAAGAAGGTGTCCTTGATTCGTGTTCCCAGGTACCTCCAGGGACCAGGGCCCGCGTGGCCATCCTGCGGCAGGCCGGGTGGCAGGACCTCCCTCAGCATCTCAGTCCAGGTCGCCCTTCACTGAGCTTGTGGGCTCCCTCTAGCCCCGCCGTGTCCTGCCTGGGTCCTTGGGCAGTTTCTCTACCTCTCAGACTGTTCCTATAAAATGGCAACCAGGACAGCGCCACTTGCAGTGGTGATGTG
Source organism: Urocitellus parryii (assembly GCF_045843805.1). Classification (NCBI taxonomy): domain Eukaryota; kingdom Metazoa; phylum Chordata; class Mammalia; order Rodentia; family Sciuridae; genus Urocitellus; species Urocitellus parryii. Next base: position 14,486,576 of record NC_135545.1, on the reverse strand, counting down.
GCCGGGGCTGCCCTGTTACTCTGTGACACTCTCTGGCGGGCTCTCTTCTGGATACTTTACAGGAAGGGAGATAATGTGGGTGATCTCCTTTCCACAAATGAGGAAACTGAGGCAAGGGAAGGCGGTCCCTTGACCCAGCCACGGGCGAGGAAGTGGTTGTAGGTTTAAGCCCCTGGGATCTGCTGCTCCTGAGATGGGCTGTCGAAGAGCCTCCTGCCAAGGGCCCTGGACTGAGCTCCTAGCTCTACCCTGTGCCTCAGTCACAGAAGGGACCACGGGGCACTGGAGCCAGGCAGGGCAGGACAGGCAGAAGCAAGAGCCTGCCCAGGCCTGGTGCTGGGGCATGGGGACAGCAGCTTCTGGCTCTTGTGCCTGGAATAAGGCAGGGAAGGGGGAGGAGCTGGTCTGAGTCCTGCAGTGACTCCGGGGGTGGCCTCATCCCGAGGGCACTGGAGAGGTATGGAGAGGTTTGGGGAAGGGGAGTCGTGGTCAGTTTGGGACTTTAGGAAGGCCCCCAGCTGCGTGTGCAGGGAGATAAGTTGGGGAAACTGAGGCAGGCTGCTGGGGGAGGCTGGGGGAGAACAGAGGGCGAGAATGGGCTGGGCAGGGCCATGGGATCGGGGAGGCCCCGAGCTGGCGGATGGGCTTTGCAGACTGGGAAGGACCAGGCCCGTGGTCAGTTGTGCCCTGGGACCTGGGAGGCAGCACAGCTCTGAGGGGGGTTGGGGGCTATTTTAACATATGGTGAGTCTGAGGGGCTACAGGGACATCCAGCAGGTGTCACAGGGCCCTGGGGCTGGGGCTCAGTGGGGTAGTCAAAGTTGGAGACAGAGATAAAGGAATTAAGGCCGTGGGAGGAGATGAAGAGAGAAGTAAGTGGCCTCAGGCTGTTTACATATTGATATCAGTTAGGAAAGATTTTGGCTTTTCTGGGGTTCTAATAAGGCAAATGTTAGATTGCTCCTCATCAGAGTCAGGGAGACCTCTGGAAATACTCTCCACAGCTATGCGAGAGCCTAGTGATCCCAGGGTCCCTGTGTCTCTGCTCTGCCACCCTCAGCTGAAGGCTTGCCTCACATGTGTTCTCCCCTCATGGTCCCAAAGTGGCTGCCAGAGGTCTAGGCATCACAATTGGACATGATCTTCTCTAGTGAGCAATGACCCTTCAATGAATGTTGTGATACCAAAGAAAAGTGCTTACAAAGGAGAAAGAAAAAGAGCACAGGATAAAGAGGAATAAGGAATAAGGAATAAGCTCAAGAGGCTGAGGCAGGAGAGTCGTGGGTTCAAAGCCAGCCTTTGCAACTCAGCAAGACCCTGTCTCTAAATGAAATATAGAAAGGGCTGGGGCTGAGCGGGTAAGCGCCTCTGGGTTCAATCCCTGGTACAGAGAGAGAGAGAAAATAGAGGAGAGGGAGGAGAGGAAAAGGAAAAGAGAAATGCCAGCTGTACCACGGAGAGTCTTCGAAGGAGAAGCCTTCCTCCTGCACTCGGCTCGGGGGTCCGCAGGTTTCCTCCCGGGCTGCGCCGGCAACGTGCACACGCGTGTCTTATTTCCCATTCTACACAAATGGTACCTAGTGTGTTGAGGTGGTGAGAATCACAGACTGTCACTCCCAAGCTGGGGGACTTTGGGCAGGTGATGTCACCTCCAGTTGCTCATTTGTGCTCATTTGTGACACGGGATGCCCACAGCGCCTACCTCATGGATGGAGAGCTACCATCTGGAGAGCGCCCAGTGGGCGCAGGACTCCGTGAAATGCTGCCTCATATTGCTGTTGTTCTCATTGTAAAATATTATGTAGATGATATAAAAAAAATTCGCATTTCAACATCACATGCTGTGACATCACTGCTTCTTGTATTTTTTCCGCCATCACGGTGTAATTCAGACATTACACCAGAGGCACACGCCCCCGTCTCATATCCTTTGTATCTGGGGGGCCTCCTCTAGGACACATGTCCCCGAGTCATTCTGGCATCCCCGAGAGGTGTGTGGGTGATTTCATCTTTTGCTGCTAAAACAATGCTGCAGCAAAAGCCTTGTGCACTGGAACCTAATGAAGGCACTGTCCCCGCCTAGGGTGCTGTGTCCCCAAGCTGGGCATGTCACTGGGAGACCTGGTGGTGTTGACTGGTGGATCTAGATGGGTTAGGTACATGGCTGCTGAGTTGATTTCTTTGGATGAAGTCACCCTCCCGGCCTGTGGGGTGGACTGGTGGGAAAGACAGGCTCCACCTGCTGTCCATTTACATAAGGGTACCTGGTCTGTGCTGTTGGGCAGGGCTTGAATCTCTCCATCCAATGACAGAGACAGGTCTGTCTCTAGCCAGGTGTCCTCAGGGGCTGAAGGATTTATGGGGGCTTGTCATGCATCACAGAAAAAAATCTGGAGGGCTGAGGGTGTAGCCCAGTAGTAGACACTTGCCTAGCGTGTGCACGGCCCTGGGTTCCACCCCCAGCGCCACAAAACCATGACAGAAACTTGAAGGGAAGTAGCTTGGTGACAAAAAAGGAACTGGTATTTGAGCACATTACAGTGTGTGCACAGGTCTGAAGAAGAGATGGCACCTGAGCAAGGACATGCCACCACTCTGTGTGACTGGCCGTGGCACACAGGAATCTATGGGGAGGAATGAGGCGATCTGGATGGGACAACAGGGATGTTCATCTGGAAGCCACCTGAGGGGTCTGGATGTTCCTGAGTCCTGGGATTTGGAAGGTTTTAGAGTTCTGGTTCTCAAGGTGTGGGCCTCAGACCTTTAGGATCAGCATCACCTAAGAACTTGATAGAAATAAAACTTCTCATGCCTACCCCAGATCTACTGAATCAAAAATTCCAGGGTGGAGTCCACCATCCTGTTTGAATGAGGTCTTTTTGTGAATCTAATGAGAGCTCAAATTTGAAAACGACTGGTTTGAAGTCAGGTTTGCAGTTCATTGAAAAGTCATAGGTCTCCCTGGAGCTGCAACTCAGAAGTAGAGTGCTTGCTTGGCATGCATGAGATTCAATCCCAAGCACAGTTAAAAAAAAATAATAAAAATAAATATAAAGTCACAATTAGAGACTTTAAAAGTTAAAATGAAAACAAATTTAGATTAAAGCTCTCCATGGCATTCCTCTGTGATTCTACAATTTCTACTGAACCAGACCTGGTCTGCCCAGTGCACACTTGCCAATCATGGAAATCTCAGGGTGAATTTTGTAAGACTTTCTTCACAAAGTGGTTAGTGTGAAGGTGGAAAGTAAGGATAAGGTTTGTGATATGGGAGAAAGAAACAGGGTAATTTAAGACATGGGGATATCTGATTGGAGGTGAAGTATCAGTAGTCTATGCATGCCCAATCAATTTTCATAGGATACATAGAAAATGGCAGCATTAGTATGATCTGAAGGTGGAGTTTTCAGGTTCCTAACATCAAAGAAGTCGCCCATTTAACACTTGTGCAGACCCAAGTGAAGAGCCATAGCTTTTAAAAAAAAATTCTTCAAGTCCCTGAAAAGTAACCGAGGCACCCATTATCACCATCACCCACATTAGGTGGTATTTACTCCAAAGTGAATGGGAGACTAGTACTACATCACTCAGCTATGTGGCCTCTAATGCTAGTGATTTTTTTAAAATGTATTTTTTAGTTGTTGATGGACCTTCATTTTATTTATTTGTATGTGGTGCTGAGAATTGAACCTAGTGCCTCACACATGCTAGGCAAGCACTCTACCTCTGAGCCACAACCCCAGGCCAATGCTAGTGATTTTTAAGCAAGTGAAGTCAGAGGGTTTATTCCTACCATCACTCAGTTTCAGAATGAGAACACATAAAATGCATGCTCCCATGAGCTGAGCAGAGAAGGCTGCTTTTAAAGACAGACTAATGGCTAGGACAGCAGAAACAGAGAATAAAATCCTGGACAGATTCTTTCAAAGATACTTTCCTTGAAGATGTTAAAATAGCCAGGTGTGGGAGGTGTGACCAGCCTTTGCTTAGAAGCTCAACTAATGGCCTCCTGTATATTTAACAGTACTTAACTGTTCACTTGTGTAGGCACTGTGCTGCCCTCTTCAGATGTTATTTTCTTGACTTCCCACAATAATGTTGGTGATGGATGACCATGTCCATATTTTGGATGAGACAATGTTTTGTTTTGTTTTTTAATATTTATTTTCTAGTTTTAGGTGGACACATCTCTATTTTACTTTTTTTTTTTTTTTTTTGGTGCTGAGGCGAGCGCGCTACCGCTTGAGCCACATCCCCAGCCCTATAAGACAATGTTAATTAGCAGTTTAATTCATTCCCACAAGATCCCTAGGAGGTCAGATTTTTTTTTCAGAGGTTGAATTTTTTAGCTGAAGGACATGCATTCAGACTGGTACCAGAACAGTCTCTGGGAGCTATCTGAAGGCATTCCTAGCACAATCTCATTTCCAGCGGCCCTCCGTAGGACCTCCGAGGGCACGCACTCGTTTCCCCGGGCGCTTGAGCCCCGCCCCCAAGCCCTAGCGTCGGTTAGGAATGCGCGTTACCGTGGTGACAGGGGCGTCACGCAGACTCGTCTCAGGAAAGGCGGAAGTTGGTTGTGGAAGTGCGGGCGGCCATTTTGAGACCGGGCAAACCGGGGCGGGACAGGTGCTGCCAAGCAACGGTTGACCGGTTTTAACCAGGTGACTGGTACCGAGGGACCGGGAGAAGAGGGCGGTGCCATCCCGGGGGGGGGGATGCGGGGGGTGGGGAGGGGCTAAAAACGGGAGGGGAGGGGAGGGGAGGGGAGGGGGCGGTAAGGCGGGGAAAGGCAGGGAAAGGCAGGGGAAGGCGGGGACCGGGCAGAGGAGGGAGAGCGAGAGGCAGGAGAGAGGAGGAGAAAAGGCGGGGCGAAGAGCAGGGCGTGGTTAAGGGAAGAAGCAGGGCGATGTATAGGGGCGGGGCTAGAAGAGGCGGGGCATAGAGCTGGTAGGTGTTAGGGGCATGGAAAAGGCGGGAGGGAAACGGTGGGGGGTGAAGGAGTCGCAGCTCGGGAAGGTGAGGATTGAGAAGTCAGAGCTGGCGTGGAACGAGAGGGAGCAGGCCCAGAAGAGGTCTCGCGGCGAGGGGAAGGCCCGCGGCGCGCTGAGATCCAGGGGTGAGGACAGATCCCGGAGCGAGGAGAGATCCCCAGGCGAGGACAGGTCCCCAGGCGAGAACAGATCCCCGGGCGAGGACAGATCCCGAGGCGAGAACAGATCCCCGGGAGAGGACAGATCCCGGGCCCAGGGGAAGCCCCGTGGCGAGAAATCCCGTGGCGAGGAGAGATGTCAGGGTGAGGGGAAGGCCGGTGGCGAGGAGAGATCCCGGGGGAAGACCCGTCCTGAGGGGAAATTCCAGGGCCAGAGGAAGGCCCGTGGCGAGAAATCCCGTGGCGAGGAGAGATCCCGGGACGAGAGTAAGGCGGGTGGCGAGCAAAGATCCCACGGCGAGGAGAAATCCCAGGGTGAAGTAAGGGTCTCTAACGAGAAGGGGCGAGGCGAGGAGAAAGTAAGCTGGGACGAGAGACCGGGAGGGGAGGAGCGGGTCTCTAACGGGGCGTGGCGTGGCGAGGAAAGGGAGCGGGGTGCAGAAAGGGGGCGGGGCAAGAGGAAAGGGCGGGGCGAGGAGCAGGCGCGGGAAGAACAGCTAGCCAAAGACCAGGGGAGAGGGAGGGTCGAAAAGCAGCGGGTCGAAGAACTGGGTCGGTGCAAGGATAAGAAGCAGAGTGAGGAGCAAGCCCTAGGACAGAAACAGGGTCGGGGACAGGGGAAAGGGCGCGGCGTGGTGAAGGCCCGAGAGAAGGACCCGGAGAGAGGCGGGACCAAGGGTAGGTCCCGGTGCCGGAGCAGCGCCCGAGCGAGGAGAAAGGGAAGACACGAAAAGAAGGTTGGGGGGCGGACAAGAAATGATGGCAGAGCCAGATGCAGGAACAAGAGTGTGATCACAGATTGCAGCAGAACAGGAGAAAACAGGGGGTGTTTGGTCAAAGCGAGGAGCAGAAACCGAGACTTGGTGAAGAGCCGGGTCAGAATACTAACAGGCCGAGCAAGAAGCAAGGGCCGAGCAAAGTTACAGGGAGAGATGAGGAGGCGGGACGAAAAGAGGTGCTCTAGTAGTGTTGTGACCAGGAGCAAGAGTAGGGCTGGGACCCGGAGTAAGACCCGGGTTGGGGTCAGGAGCAAGAGCAGGGCTGGGACCTGCAGCAAGAGCGGGGCTAGGGCCAGGAGCAAGAGCGGGGCTAGGGTCAGGAGCAAGAACCGGGAGGGATCCTGGAGCAAGTGCTGGGAGGGAGCTAGGAGGAAGAGGCGGGAGGGATCGCAGAGCAAGTGCCGGGAGGGAGCGAGGAGCAAGAGACGGCAGGGATCCTGGAGCAAGAGCCGGCAGGGATCTTGGAGCAAGAGCTGGGAGGGAGACAGGAGCAGGAGCTGGAGCCGGGAGGGAGCCAGGTACAGGAGTCGGGAGGGAGCCAGGAGGAAGAGCGGGCAGGGATCCTGGAGCAAGAGCGGGCAGGGATCCTGGAGCAAGAGCCGCCAGGGATCCTGGAGCAAGTGCTGGGAGAGAGCCAGGAGCAAGAGCCGGCAGGGATCCTGGAGCAAGAGCCGCCAGGGATCCTGGAGCAAGTGCTGGGAGAGAGCCAGGAGCAAGAGCCCGCAGGGATCCTGGAGCAAATGCTGGGAGAGAGCTAGGAGCAAGACCCGGCAGGGATCCTGGAGCAAGTGCTGGGAGGGATCCAGGAGCAGGAGTCCGCAGGGATCCAGAAGCAGGAGCCGGGAGGGATCCGGGAGCAGAAGCCCGGAGGGAGCCGGGAGCTGGAGCAGGGGCAGATGCAAGAGTAAGAGCCAGAGGGAAGCTAGCTGCAAGAGCAGGGGCGGAGCCAAGAGTAAGAGCAGAGGTGGGGCCCTGAGCAAGACCCGGGTCCGAGCCAGGGGCTGGGTCCAAGCAAAGTGCTGGAGCAGTAGCAGCAGGGCGAGGTCATCGAGGTCAATCCCAAAGTGCTGTCTTTCGCGGGGGTATTGATCCCCGCGTTCTCCAGATTCTAGCTACATGTGCGCTGCCAAACCATGTCCCCTGCCAGCCCTGTGTGGCTAAGAGTCCGAGTCCTACGGGTGCTGTGGGCACTGCTCGCGGTGCTACTGGGACCGTGGAGGCTGTGGGCAGTCATCTACGATTTCCACGAGTGCACCTGGCATGTGGTCTTGAACAAGTTCCAGAGGGTGGGTGAGAACTTGGAGAGTGACCAATTCGTTCATCAAGAGCCGGTAGACACAGTGCGCGGTGTGTTCAACATGTTGGTGGACTCACCCATCGACCGGCGCAAGGTGAGGGATCCAGGATCCAGTGAACCAGAGAGGTCCTGAATCAGTGCTCCACTTAGCTCTGCACATGTCACCTACCTCTCCTTGCAGAGATACCTGGGCTTTCCTTACTACCTGAAAATCAACTACTCCTGCAATGGACAGGTGAGTGAGTGTAGTGGGAGTTGGATGATTTTGTCAGCCTCAATTTCCTCATCCCTAACATTTTTTTTTTTTTTTGGTACTAGAGATTGAACCCAGGGGCTCTTATTTTTATTTTTTAATTTTGAGACAGGGTTTTGCTAAATTGCTGGGGCCAGCCTCAAACTTGGGATCCAACTTCCTCAGCCTCCTGAGTCACTGGGATTATAGGTGTGTGCCACCATGTCAGGCTCTCATCATTTTAACATTTTTTTTTAATATTTATTTTTTAGGTGTACTTGGACACAATACCTTTATTTTATTTATTTTTATGTGGTGCTGAGGATTGAACCCAGGGCCTTGCACATGCTAGACAAGCGCTCTGCCGCTGAGCCACAACCCCAGCCCCTAACATTTTTTTTAATATTTATTTTTTAGTTGTAGGTGGACATAATATCTTTATTATATCTTTATGTGGTGCTGAGGTTTGAACCCAGTGCCTTATGAGTACTAGGCGAGCACTCTACCACTGAGCCACAACCCCAGCCCCCATTTTAACATTTCAATAATGATAATGTCATGCAATCCTGGGGCTTAGGATTCAAGAAGATTATGTAGGTACAGTTCCCAGTGTCCCTCTAAGGACATATCATGTGCTTAAAAGTGAAGTAGAATTTGGGCTGGGATTGTGGCTCAGCAGTAGAGCGCTCCCCTAGCATTGTGTTGTGTCCGTCTACACCTAAAAAAATAAATCAATGATTTAAAAAGTGAGGTAGAATGTTATGGTTTTGATTTGCCTCTTCCTTATAACTAATGATGTTGAACATCTGTTCATGTACTTGGCTGGTTGCTTATCTCTTTGGAGAAAGGTCTTAAGTGTTTTTTTTTTTTTTTTTTTTTTTTTGTAGTTGTAGTTGGACATTATACCTTTATTTTTATGTGGTGCTAAGGATCCAACCCAGTGCCTCTCACATGCTAGGCAAGTGCTCTGCCACTGAGCTACAGCCCCAGCCCGCCCCCCTCTATTCAGGTCATTTGTTTTTGGTTTGGTTTGGTTTGGTTTGGTTCAGGGATTGAACCCTGGGTGCTTTTACCACTCAGCTATATTCCCTATCCTTTTTTATTCCTGAGGCAGGCCTCAAACTTTTGATCCTACTGCCTCAGCCTCCTGTGCTGCTGGGATTACAGGCATGGGCCACATGCCTTATTTTTTGTTTTTTTATACTAGGGTTTGAACCCAGGACCTACCAGATGAACAGATCTACATCAACATCTCAGTCCTTTTTCTAATCTAATTTTGAGATAGGGTCTCTCCAGATTGCCCAGGATAGCCTCATACTTGCCATCCTCTTGCCTCATCCTCCTGGATAGCTAGGATTATGGGATTACAGGTGTTCCATGTGCCCATTTAAATTTTTTTTTTTTAAATTATTGAGCTGTAAAAGTTGTTTTTTGTTTTGTTTTGTTTTCAGCACTGGGGATTGAACTCAGGGGCGCTTAACCACTGAGCTACCTCCCTATTCCTTTTTTGATTCTTTTTTTTTTTTTTTTTTTTTAAATGAGATTTAATTTTTTTTTTTTAAATATTTACTTATTTATTAGCTATTGGCGGACACAACATCTTTGTTGGTATGTGGTGCTGAGGATCGAACCCGGGCCGCACGCATGCCAGGCGAGCGCGCTACCGCTTGAGCCACATCCCCAGCCCCTTTTTTGATTCTTATTTAGAGACAGGGTCTTGCTGAGTTGCTTAGGGCCTCGTTAAATTAGAAAGGCTGGCTTTGAACTTAGATCCTCCTGCCTCAGCCTCTCGAGCTGTTGGGATTACAGGCATGAGCCACCAGCCCAGCCAATTTGAGTTTTCTTCTGTGGTTTGCATTTATGGTATCATAAGCGTTTGCTTAACCAATGGTCATAAAGACTTTCTCCTATGTTTTCTTCTAAGAGATTTTTAGTTTTGGCTCTTACATTTAGGTCTTTGATCCATTTTGAGTTAATTCTGTATAAGGTTTGAGGTAGAAGTCCAGCTTTTACATTTAAATATCCAATTATCCCACCACATTGTGTCCACCTATAACTAAGAAAGAAATAAATAAATAATTTAGCAATAAATGAAGGAGCTTATTTTTGGACTTAATTTTATTTGATTGTTTATATGTTATTCATATGCCAGTACCACAAAGTCTTATTATTGTAATTTTGTAATAAGTTTTATTTTTATGTGGTGTGGGGGATGGAACCCAGTGCCTCACACATGCTAAACAAGAGCCCTACCACTGAGCTACAACTCTAGCCAGTACATATGGGTTTGAGTCTGTAATCAACTAGGGTTTACTTGAAAAAGTTTGGCAGAAAATACAGCATGTTCATTGTTTGGGCTGCCTGGGTTCAAGTCACATAACAGCTGTGTGATCTGAGTCAAGTTATTTAACCTCTCTGCATCAAAATTTCCTCATCCTTAATAAGGTAATGATAATAATCATACCCATTTCTTTTTTTTTTTTTTTCTTGTGGTGCTGGGGATTGAACCCAGGGCCTTGTGCATGCGAGGCAATCACTCTACCAACTGAGCTATATCCCCAGCCCACTTCTTAATATGATCAAATGTATACTCTTAGCACAGTACCTGGTTTATAGTAAGGTTCAGTGAATGTTAGCAACTTGTTACTAAGTGTTTTACCCTATGAATCTTTTCTCCTTAGCTACGAGAGTGAGGATAATACCTCTTTCTGTTCATTCAACACCTACTATGAATGAGCCCCTCTTTTTGTTAGAGATGATACAATGGTATATTGATCTATTTTCTGTTACTATATCAAAATACCTGAAGTTGGGTATTTATAGAGAAAAGAGGCTTCTTTATTATTTAGCTCACTTCCAAGATCAGCTGGCACCATCTGTTCAGCCTTTGGTGAGGGTCCCCTTGTCTGTGTCACAACATGGCAGAAAAGAGGGAATGGAAACTGCTGTGTGGAGAAAAGGCCAAGCACGTGGGGGAACCTGCCTTGTAACAACTCACTCTTGAGAACTAACTCTGGGAGACTAGTGTTAGGTCCCACAGTGACCCCATCACCTCGCACTGGTTCCAGCACCTTCCACCATCACCACAATGAAGGCCAGGCTTTGAGCACGTGAACCTTTAGGGAACACACTTAAACCATGGCAAATGGTCAACAAAATGGTCGCGCTTTTCTTGCGGATTCAGTCCACCAGGAGAGCAATTCTTGAGTCAAGTACATAAAATAATTTTGTAGAGAAATAAATAAAGTCTCTTGGGCCATGGTGAAGATATGGCTTTGACTCTGAGTGACATGGGGCCTCAAGAAGGCTCGGAGCAAGCCAGGCCCAGTGGCGCACCCCTGTAATCCCAGCTCTTGGGAGGCTGAGGCGGGAGGATCACAGGTTCCAGGCCTTGTCAACATAGTGAGGCCTAAGCAACTTAGGGAGACCCTGCCTCTCAATAAAACATAAGGACGGGGGATGTGGCTCGGTGGTTAAGTGCTCTGGTTTCAATCCCCAACACCAAAAAGTAAAAATTACGAAAATAGAAGGCTCTGAGCAGAAGAGGGTGTGATCTGACTGGGCTTCCTGGCTCAGGTGGCAGCAGAGAGACGGGGAGGGGCCGTTGCCCTGTCCACGCAGAAGAGGGAAGACAGGACCAGGGTGGTAGCCAGTTGCCCTGACAGGGAGGGGGTCCCTGCCCCACAGCACCTGCTCCCCTGCGCCTGGGAACCTCGAGGCAGGGCCAGGTGCAGGTGCAGGTGTAGGGCAGGTTCACAGGCCCCCGGCTAAGGCTCCCTCAGGATGAAGTTCCTGGCAATGGTGGTCGCACCGCTAAGTCCTTCCCCCTTGTCTTCCTCCCCAGCCCAAGGGAGGCCTTCTGTCCGGGAGCTGCTGGGCACACGGCTGTTGCTCACACCTACACTTCTCTGTCCCTCATGCCACCCACCCTCAAAGCCTCGTCTGGCTCTCAGTACAGCCAGGATCCTGGCACATCTGGGAGATTGTCCCCAGATGCACCTCACCCCATTCCTCAGTCCCTTTCCAATGGCCCTGCCAATGCTCACCTTCAGACCCCGGGCCCAGTGCCTGGCTGTGCTCTCCCAGAGCAGTGAGCAGGGGCCTAAGGGAAGGTGGCAGTCCCCTCATGGGGGCTGAGTGCCCCGAGGTCAGGGGAGGCTGCTGGGAATCCTTCTGCCATGCTCATTCCTCTTTGCCTTGCCCGCTGCCCTCCCCAGACACTCCTGCATGCACCTTCTGTCCCCACCCACCTCCTCCAGGAAGACCTCCAGCCCTGTTTGCTGACCTTCCCATGGTGCAGAGCCTGCCCTCCCCACCCTGCCCAGGAATACGGGCCACTAAAGGGGGCTTGAGGCAGGGGGGACCCGAGGGCCCAGAAACTGTCTTAAGGATCTGCCTATGGGGCCATCTCTCCCTCAGCACTCCGAGGACCTGGTCCGCAGTGGCCACCTGATGGGGCTGAAGCCCCTAGTGCTGGTCACCTTCCAGGCCCCCGTCAACTTCCACCGCTGGAAGATAGAGCAGCTGCAGATCCAGATGGAGGCGGCCCCCTTCCGCAGCAAAGGTGGGCCCCCTGGCTGGGGGAGGGAGCGGCAGGGCGCTCCCAGGATGTTCTGGGGCCTGGAGGGACATCCTGGGAGATGCCAGTACCTCTGCCCCCTGTGCCAGCAGAACCATGCATGGCGACGGAGGTGTGTGTCATGAGCTGGTACACGCCCATGCCCATCAAGAATGGCAGTGTGGTCATGCGCGTGGATGTCAGCAGCAACGGCCTGGGGCCCATCATTCCCAGTAAAAGGTGCCTCTGCCCCAGGCCTGGGTGGTGATGGGGGGGAACATTCTGGGGGGGATCCCTAATCCCCATCCCAAGGAGCCAGGGAAGGTGGCTGTGAGCTGTTGGGTGAGCTCTGAACCAGCCCTCCCCCTGCCCTGCCCCTGATGCTAGGTTCCACGTGAACATCAATGGCTTCCTGAAGATGGGGGCAGACAACAGAATCCAGTTCACAGTGGGAGACGAGGTGAGGGCCCTGCGGCAGCGGGAAAGGTGGAAAGCTTGGGTTTCAGCAACCAAACTGCTTCCTCCCAAACAAGAGGACTCACACCAGGCCTGGAGCAGGGTTCTCCTAAGTGCACCAGAGCCTTACATCTTCGTGGGGAGCCTGGGGGTGCTCTCACACACTCACTTCCACGTGAGGTTTAGAAGGCAGGGGACCATTTGCCCTCTCAGCATGTACACACTGAGCCTGCCTGCTGCTCCATCTGAATCACTGTGCATTCGTTCACTCAGCATGCACTGCCTGAATGTCACTGTGACACCAAACAGCATGACACCTCCATTCCATTGAAGATTAAAAGATGGTAAACCGCTCTGGAGGGAAACCAAACAGGCTGAGGGGAATGGGTCTATTTGGGACGAGAGTGCCATGTTTAATAGACCGATGAAAGAAGGCCTCATTGAGAAGGTTGACATTTGAGTAGAGACTTGGAGGAGGCGAGGAGAGGGGTCACATGGATACTGGTGCAAGGTCATCTCATACAGGGGGAATAGCCTGTGCAAAGGCCCTGAGGTGGCAATGTGTCTGGTATATTTGAGAAGCACGGAGGAGGCCGATGGGCAGGAAGAGAGTGAGGGAGGGGGGAGTGGTGGGGAATAAGGTCAGGGAGGTGGAGGGGCGAATGGTGGGGGCCATGTGGTCAGGGCAAGGACTTTGGCTTTTCCCTGAATGCGTCAGAGCCATGGGGCAGGAGTTCTGAGTATCCCTCCTGTCCTTCCCTGGCAGCTCTTTGATTTAAAGCCCAGATACTTTGTGAATGTGTCATCGAGACCCCTGTGGTACAGTGTGGACCAGTCACCTGTGCTAATCCTGGGTGGCATTCCCAACGAGAAGGCCCTCCTCATGACCAGCACCAACTTCAGGGAATTCTCTCTTGTGGAAGTGAGTGGTACAGCGGGGACAGTGGGCTGGGGTCTCTTGAAAGGAGCTGGGCCTCAGCCCCTGAATGAGGGGGCCTGGGCCTGCAGAACAGGACCCCAAAGACACCAGTCCCTACCAGATAGCAACTGCAGCCAGGTGACCCAGTTGAAATTCTAGTCCTGCCACTTTCTCACTAACCCTTGGGCAACCCGGGCTTCAGATTCCCATCTGTAAAATGGGAAAACATATTTATATTTATTTTTATTTTATAAAATCATTGTGAAGGCAAGTTAATAGCATCCATCATGAGTGGCATCTATGTGTCCTAGTGCCTTCTACACTCAGGAAAATTCAGAATTGACATACATGTGGCCCTGAGGGTTCAAATTAGGAGTCACAAGCCTGCATTGTCCCAGGATGGGGAAGAAGCATCTGAAGTCAGGTTCTTGGGTTTAGTGGCAGAAACATGTCCGGATGAGTGAGTAACGGCCACCTGCTGAGCTACACCAGGTTGGTTCATGCAGAAAAATGGATCCCGTGGTTCACGTAAGCAGAATCCCATTCCATCAGTGACAGCATCACGTCCAGCCCGAGGAGGCTGGATGCCACGTGTCTGCCAAACCCAATTACCAAAGAGTGGGGAAAATGGAAAGAACCACCTGCCAAAAGTGGAGAGGAGGCTGGGCATGGGCTGCGCCTGGAGTCCCACCCACGCAGAGGCAGGAGGGTCGCTTGAGCCCAGGAATTTGAGCTTAGCCTGAGCAACACAGTGAGATCCTGCCTGAAAATAAAAGATAGAGAAGGAAATTTGTAAGTTCCTGTAATTAAAGAATTCGGGAGGGCTGGGGTGGTGGCTCAGGGGTAGAGCGCTCGCCTGGCACCTGCGAGGCCCTGGGTTCCATCCTCAGCATCATATAAAAATAAATAAATAAAGTTACTGTGTTCAAGTACAATAAGTAAATAAAGAAATAAAATATTAAAAAAGAAATTCAGGGGCTGGGGATGTGGCTCAAGTGGTAGCGCGCTCGCCTGGTGTTCGTGCGGCCCGGGTTCGATCCTCAGCACCACATACCAACAAAGATGTTGTGTCCGCCGAGAACTAAAAAATAAATATTAAAAATTCTCTCTCTCTCTCTCTCTCTCTCTCTCTAAAAAAAAAAAAAAAAAAAAAAAAAAAAAAAAAAAAAAAAAAAAAAAAAAAAAAGAAATTCAGGACTTCTGGCTCAGCCCGACCCAGGATTTTTAACAATGCCACCATCCAGCCTGGGTTTCTCTCTCTCTTGGACCTGATTCCTCTTTCTTCACTTCTTGCTCAAATAGTTCTACCCTCTGGCACTGAAGGTTGAGGGGCCCTGTCTTCCCAGGACCACGTCCAGTAGGAAAGATCTTTTCCTACATCCCTCAAGCTCCATCCCCGGGGCTCAGGCATCTGCCTGCTTCCCCGAGGCAGGGAAACCCAACAAAGTGCTTATTAAACGAGTCAGAGCCGGGTGCCATGGCGCACACCTGCAATCCCAACAGGTCCGGAGGCTGAGGTAGGAGGATTGCAAGTTCAAAGCCAGCCTCAGCAAATTAGGGAGGCCCTAAGCAACTCAGTGAGACCCTGTCTCTAGGTAAAATACAAAAAAGGCTGGGGAGGTGGCTCAGTGGTTCAGTGCCCCTAGGTTCAATTTCTAGTACCCCTCCCAAAATTAAATGAGTCAGAACCCTCAAGCTTTGCTCAAACAAGACAATTCAGCTGAGCCTCAGCTTTCCTTTTGTGCATGGATGTGGGAGAACAGGGAAGTGCAATGAGCATCCAGTTTCACAAAGGAAATGTCTATGTATTTCTTCCAGAAAACAGAGCCACCAATTTGAATATTATTAACAGGACTACACATTACCATGGCAACTCATCAGTCACAAACTTTGTTTTTTGTTTTGTTTTGTTTTGTTTTTAGTTGTAGATGGCACAATATCTTTATTTATTCATTTTTTATGTGGTGCTGAGGATTGAACCCAGGGCCTCACATCTGTGGGGCGAGCTCTCTACCGCTGAGCCCCAGCCCAGCCCCAGTCACAAACATTTTATGCAGAAAATAGTGTCGCCATGACCTCTGCGGTCTGAGCAAGACTTTTTGGATGGGCTGGGGATGTGGCTCAAGCGGTAGCGCGCTCGCCTGGCATGCGTGCGGCCCGGGTTCGATCCTCAGCACCACATACCAACAAAGATGTTGTGTCCGCCGAGAAATGGAAAATAAATATTAAAAAATTAAAAAAAAAAAAAAAAAAGACTTTTTGGAAGTAAATTCTCAAGGTCTTTTTTCTGATGTTAAATAGGGCAAGAAAGCAAGAAATTAATATTTTTTCCTTGACTTGATGGAATTTCAGCAGCACAGCCTAGAGTTTTGCTTTGATTTATACTTTTTATTGAAAAAAATTAGTAGAAATTTCCTTTTTTAGTGAAAAATTTCAATCAGACTCACCAAAGGAGAGAGAATGGGACAATGAACCAACCTTAATAATTATCAACCTTTTGCCCTTTTTTCTGAAACATTTATTATTATTACTATCATCATCATCATCATCTTATTATTATTATTATTATTATTATTATTATCATTATTATTTTGGTACCAGGGATTGAACCCAGGTGCGCTCTCCCACTGAGCCACATCCATCTCTTTTTTTATTTTTCGTTTTAGACAGGGTCTTGCTAAGTTGCCCACACTGGCCTGGAACTTGCAGTTCACCTGCCTCAGCCTCCTGAGCCACCAGCTTCCTTTATTCCTAGTTGCCTCCCTGAGCCTCTATTACCACTCAGTCAGGTGAAGGGTTCAGCATGGGGGGGGGGTGCATTTCAGTCTGCATTAGTCCCTGTGGCCTGAAGCTGGTCACCAGCTCTGGAAATTTAGATTTAGTCTAAATTTAGATTAACTTAGATTCAGTCTCAGAATCCAAGAACCCTCCACTGTCCCGCTGTTAATGACATTGTCATTAGTAACTGGCCACTGGATCAGGCAGTGTTGACCTACAGCCACGTGTGCTCTGGGTAGACGGAGGTGTGAGCCTGGATGCTTCATATCCACGTAGACACAGCGCTGACTGCAGTGAGGGGCGCAGGGACACTGAGTGCCCTTGAGCATGCTGCACTCCGGGGCACCTGACGTGCACACTGGCTCAGGTCTCTGACCTCTGCTTTCTGGCCCACGTTGGAGACATTTGTCACCAAGGCGAGGCTGCAGGCTGAGCAGGGAGAGCACCCTGGGCAGCTGCTTGTGTCCATGCCAAACAGTTAGAGCAAGAACTATCCCCAAGCAGGACAGGGGGCTGAGGCCCAGGTCACCTGCTCACCCCAGCCTCTGCTCCCCTGCAGTTGAGCATTGACAGCTGCTGGGTAGGCTCCTTCTACTGTCCCCAGGCTGACTTCTCAGCCACCATCTACGACGCCATCTCCACGGAGAGCACGCTCTTCATTCGGCAGAACCAGCTCATCTACTACTACACGGGCACCTACGCCACCCTGTACGACAGCAGCCACAGCAGCGGTGAGGGACCGGGCAGTGGCCACACCCAGGTCCTTGGCACCTCTGGCCAGGGGACCCACCATTAGAGCTGCAGGGAGGGACAGTGAGGTCATCCATGGGGACACCTGGGACTGAGATTTCCGTGGGTGGGGGGGAGGGCCCCGCCACTGTGCTGAATCATCACCAGCCTGCAGGACGGTCCCCTACTTCGCCATGTGACATGCAGACCTTCCTGAGAATTGTGAGCCACTGCGGGAGGAGGGGGTGGGAGAGGGAGCCCGAGAGCCATGTGTGCCCTGAGCAGAGTGGCAGGAAGACGCATCTAGAGACGCAGGAAAGACAGAAAGGTGGGGGCGAGGAGGGCGTGGGAGCCAGAGGCTGCAGAGCAGGGCCGGGGGGAGACCGAGCAGAGGGAGGGGACTTTTGGTTCCGCCTCATCTTTTAGAGAATACTAAAGCCCCCCAGTTTTTTTAGTCCCCCCACAACCAAAAGAGAGGTGTCAATTATGCCATTATAGAAAAAGGCACTGTAATGTGTATCACGCTGGTTAATACGTGCCCCCCACATCCTTGTTTTCCTTTTTTAGGGGCCTTTTTTGGGGGTATTGGGGATTGAACCCAGGAGCACTCAACCACTGAGCCACACCCCCAGCCCTATTTGGTGGGGTCTCAGTGAGACAGGGTCTCACTGAGCTGCTTAGGGCCGCCCTGTTGCTGAGGCTGGCTTTGAACTCATTTCCCAGCCTCCCAAGCTGCCACTATGCCTCGCTTAGGGTGTTTTTTTTTGTTTTGTTTTTTGCACCAGGGATTGAAGCCAGGAGTGCTTAACTACCAAGCTACATTCTTAGCTTTTTTCATTTTTTATTCAGAGTTAGGTGCTGAGGCTGGCCTCTATATTGTAATCCTCCTGACTCAGCCACCTGAGGCCCTGGGGTTACAGGTGTTCACCACTGCACCCAGTTCTTAGGGTCCTTTGACAGTGGGAGGAACCAAATTAAAATCATCTTAAGCCAAAGAAAATGGGTGTGTATTGGTTCCATAGCTGATGGTTCGTTGGTTTCAGGAACAGTTGGATCCAGGGGCTTGTTACTGCCAGCCAGTCTCTTCTTGTGGAGGCCATGGTGATCCTAGCAGTGGTCCACTTTTATGTTCCTCAGTGACCCCAGGGAAGAACATCTCTTGGTTACAAGGTGGAATAGTCTCTTGGTCACATACCCAGTTCACAACAAATTGCTCTCGCCAGGACAGTCCAAGAGAGAGGTCTCCTCTTCTGGACTTGAGGGATAGAGGACAAGCAAGGGAGGTTTTCTCAAAGTCAACTGGTGCCACTGCCAAGGGCCCCCCAACACCACACTGAACAGGTATCCCAGCCAGAGAGGACAGGTCTCACCAGACCAGCAGAGTGAGGATGGGGGTCCCAGGCACCAGGTACAGCCGCCTGGGCCTGAGACCTCATGCTTGTACCCCTAGGCAAGTGGGTTCGCGTCCTGGCCAGCGAGTGTATCAAGAGGCTGTGCCCCGTGTATTTCAGTAGCAATGGCTCTGACCACGTCATAGCCCTGACCACTGGCAAGCATGAGGGCTATCTCCACTTGGGGACCATCACAGGTAAGGCTGTACCTTCTCTCTGGAAGCCCGAGAGACCTCCCGGGGCCCTCTCACCTCAGGCCCTTGTTACTCACTGTGTGCCCTCAAGGCTGGTTCCAGGCTGTGTGTGTGTTTGTCCCTGTGTGTGTGTGTATGTGTGTGTGCACGCGATCGCGTGTGTGTATGTGGCAAGAGGGGTTGGTTATGCATTTGTACAGATAAGGTTTGGTCAGTCCCACGACCTGATGGAGCCATATTCTGATAGACCACTTGTGAGGGCCAGAGGGTGAGGCCTGCTCCCTGGAATCCAAGGGTAGGGGGCAGAAGCAGTGGAGACAGCAGGGGGACTTGGTTTGGTGAGGTGCCAGGTGGAGCTGGTGGTACCAGAAGGGCCTGTGTGTGGCCCCGACCTTCCTCCACAGATGGCCTGGTGTCTTTTGAGTTGCTGCCCAGGAATCAGACCACGTGCAGAAGGATGTTAGGTATTCATCTCTGTTGGGCCAGTGGCAGGAGGGCAGGGCCTGAGGCTGTGGGAGAGGAAGGAAGGGGAGGGGGGGCACGGAAAGGACGGGCAATGTCTTGGGGATGGGTGGAGCGTTATGTGGAGGGACATGGCATCGCAGAAATGGAGCTGCTCCAGGGGGACTCTCCCCTCCCCTCCCAGTTGACAGATGCTCCATAACCTGGGCCATCTTCATCCCGGGGCAGAACATTCTGATGATGCTGGTGGAGACCCAGTATGACGATTCAGATCAGAAATATCACCAGCTGGCCAGCTACGACCTGAGTACCAGGGTGATGGGCTGGGGGAGAGGGGTGGCGAGGATCTGGAGCCCAGATTGTGGATTGCATGCCCCTCCCAAGGGATCGAATGCCCTCCCACACAGAAGGGCAGTGTTGCTAGATAAGTCTGCAGTGCAGAGCAGAGTAGAGACTGAGTGGGCTGCAGACGCTCAGAGGAAGCCAGTAAAGGCCTCTTGCTCCACAAGAAGATTTGAGTAATCCCAGCAGTTCGGGAGGCTGAGGCCGGAGGATTGCAAGGTCAAAACCAGCCTCAGCAACTTAGCAAGACCCTGTCTCTAAATAAAATGTAAAAAAGGACTGGGGATGTGACTCAGTGGTTAAGAACCCCTGGGTTCAATCCCCAGTATGGAAAAAAAAAAAAAAAGATTTGATTTTACTGGCAGTAAGAACAGGGCTACCAAATATAGTTGTACAGGCTGTGCACTGCAAAATCCCACCCACAAGCCCTGCACCCTAACAGAACTGTATCCTTTCAGAGGCAGGACCCTTTTATAGTTCAGATTAAGAAATTCAGGCCCAAGTGGGAAGCCGATGGGAAGGATTTTCTGAGGAGTTGGGAAGTTGATGGTTTGCTTCACTTCAGGTTTTGAAAGCTTGGCCTCTCAGATTTTACTGTATTTTCCCCACCTATAGTCACTGAGGAGATGACCATCCACTATACCATACCACTGTTCATCCCTGATGGTAGGAGGGGAAAGCAGGGGTGACTTGCAGGGAGGGGTGGCCAGAGGGGCCCTGGCTACCCCATCCCTGCTGTCCTCTTTCTCTGCTTTGCTCAGCACGGGGCTTAGAGTTCCTGATGATCCTCGGGACAGAGTCTTACACTAACACTCCCATGATCCCCAAGGGCTTGTCCTTTAACGTGTACAACAACCTGCTATTCATCTGGGGCAACTTCCTTCTGCAGAGGTAGGCCCCCTTACCCCCTCCCCCGTCACCCCCCCCCCGTGTGGCCCAGATGCCCTCCCTGCTCAGCCTCACTAAGGGGAGGGCTCTTTCTGAAGTCACCAAGCCTTCAAAGGAGGCCAAATGCAGACATGATCAGGATGGGGATGGGGAAAACAGGGGTGGGATAGCCGGGGGTAGGCTGGGCGGAGCTGTGTGTGTGTGTGTGTGTGTGTGTGTGTGTGTGTGTGTGGTCAAGGTGTCTGATGCCTGCTAGCCAAGCACTTTGTCTCTGAGCTACAACCCCAGCCCTGGGAGCCCTTTTTTAAAATGAAATCTTATGGAAGGACCCAATGTATGTGAGCAATAGAAAAGTATTTTCTGGGGACACTTTAGAGCTCTTCCCATCTACCCACCCCGAGGAGATGGGGAGATGGAGATTTTGAGGGCAGAAGGTTACCTTGGGGATATGAGGTAGGGACAGAAGTTAGAATTCCAGGCTCCCTTTTTACTTGTTCATAAGACTAGTGGAGAAATGGAGTCTGTGGGACCTGTGTGTATCAGACGTGGGACAGGGGAAGCAGGTATCCAGGACACCCAGCTGTCACGGTGCCCTGAGTTCCCCGTGTCTATCCCCTGCAGCTACAACGCAGAAAACTTCATCTACCTGGCGGACTTCCCCAAAGAGTCATCCATCAAGTACATGGTCAATTCATTCCGAGGGGATGTAGCTATCGTCACGGAGACTGAAGAGGTGGGCTGCTTTGCCCCTTTCTCTGCTCCCTCTCTGCCCACCCCCAAACCCTCCGCCCTCGGGGAACCTCAGGAAGGACAGGAGAAGCTCCATTTATAACTGGGAATCCTAGAACTTACACACACGTTGGTGTTTGGGGTACTGGGGGGTGGCAAGGGCTCCCCCGCTGAGTCACATCTCTAGCCTTAGACCCCTGGAACTTAAACTAGGAATCTTCTAAAGTCACACAGAAGAGTGAAAGACCCGTGCAATGATCTCATTTCCAGGGGAGGCCACTTTCATTCCACGGTGCAGTTGTTCGTTCCATAAATATTAAGCACTTAACTGACTAGTGTTAGGGACACAATGGTGACCAGGTCAGCCCTGGGCCCTGTCCTCAGAGGATCACTGTTCACTGGGGAATACAGGCCTGTTCCCAGACAGTGACAACTCAGGCCTGTTCCCAGACAGTGACAGTGGTCAGGGGGGAAATCGCACCAGAGAGCCTGACCTCATCTGGTGTGGTACCAGGGAGGGTTTCATGGAGGGGATCCCCCAGCCGAAGCTCAGGAAGGGGAGGTCTGGAATCAGACGTGTGGAGAGCAGCGCCCATCAGTGTAGAAATGGGAAACTGAGGTCCAGGGACTGGTGAGACCCTGGAAGCTGCCAAGAGTGAGAAGGCAGGAATCCTGTCTTTAAGGGGCGTAGGTATTAGGAATGCTTCAGCTGCAAGTAAAAGAAACTCAAGTAGGCCGAAACAGGGTGGGCTGCACACAGGGGCTTGGCCTCCAAAAATAGAGAGATGGCACTACAGAGAAGGTACTGTGGGCTCCTCTGGTCCCTGTCACCTGGAGGTGAGTTCCAGGCCTTACTCCTCACATACTGGCCAGAGGGAGAGATAGGGCAGGAGGTCCCTGTGGCCTGCACACACACCTCGCTGCTGGACCCTCAGATCTGGTACCTCCTGGAGGGCACCTACCACCTGTACAGGATCTTCCCATCCCACGGCTGGGACATCCACGTCAGCCTGCAGGTGATGAAGCAGTCCTCCTTGTATGCCTCCAAGGAGACCATGGTCACCCTCTTCTATGAAGAGAACAAGCTGTACCAGGTGCCAGCAGGCCTTTTGTGGGGGTGCAGGGGGGTTACAGGGGGGCTGAGGCCAGTCTGCTTGACCACCTTGTCTCCGCAGCTGGTATACCTTACACACGGCAAGGAGGACCACCTGGTCAAGAGGCTGGTGCCCGTGGAGAAGCTGCTGATGTACGAGCAGCACAAGCTGCTCCACACGGTGCAGGATGGGTGAGAAGGCCTGGACCACACCGCGGGCTGAGCGCGCCCATCCCGGGTGGGACTGAAGCCATCCCAGTGATGACCCTGGGCTGCGATGGGGGAGTGTGGTGCAGATACCTGGAAGCTCAAAGGAGGAGCAGGACCCAGCCTGGGGGGAGGTGCACCCAGGAAGGCTTCAGAAGGAGATGCATGGGCTGTGTGACCTGAAGGCTGAGGAGGAATTAGCCAGGTGACAGGTGGAGCAGGGTGCTCCATGGGGCTGGGGGAGACAACCATCAAAGGCCTGAGCAGGAAAGAGGTTTGGGTGTTCAAGAACCCAGATAAAGTCCTGGCCAGAAAGAGCACAGTAGGGATATGGGGTGGTGGGAGGGGCGGGGACAAGGGGAGCCTGGTGTTCTTAGGAACTTCATCTTGAGGGTCTTGGGGAGCCATGGATGGGACTCAACGGTGGGATGCAGAGCCAGATTTTACCACGTTTCCTAATGATCCTTCTAGTCACCTGCAGAGGGTGGGTCAGGGGAAAGAGGCGCTGGAGGTGGGAGTGGGGGTGGGGTAGGGCTATGTGGGCGGGGCTCAGGAGGCAACCGGAGTGCAATAAACAGAAGGTCTGCTGTCAGAAAAGTGGACCTAACCACAGAGAACCGTAGAGGGGAGGGGGCTTTGGTCTGAGGGTTGAAGGGACAGCCAAGGGTCCGGAGGCCTCTGGGTGAGAGGAACTGAAGCCGAGGAGAAGGTCGGGGCTGGATTAGATCTGGGGAGGCTCCTGGGACGGAGAGTGGAAGAGTCAGCTGTTCCCCCACCCTGCTGCCCAGGAGTCGTCCGACGCTTTCCTTCAGCAACTTGTGCCCGTTCGAGGTGATGCGCCTGGGGAACCTGCCGAACCCGCAGGCCTACACGCGCCAGGAGCGCTACCTGGCTCGGCCCCCGATGGTCCTGAATCCCTCGGGCTTCCACAGCGAGAATTCCCTCGCGGTCTATCAAGGTCTCGTCTACTACCTGCTCCGGTTGCACTCCAAGTACCACAAGGTGGGCGCCTCAACAGGGCACTGAGACCTCATGAAGGGGAAACGGCCTAGAGGCGGGGCCTGTACAACAGAGCGCAGTCGGATAGGAGTCTGAGGTCCAGGGCGGGGGCGGGGGCGGGGCGGCCCGGGGGCGGGGCGGCCCGGGGGCGGGGCGGCCCGGGGGCGGGGCGGCCCGGGGGCGGGGCGGCCCGGGGGCGGGGCGGCCCGGGGGCGGGGCGGCCCGGGGGCGGGGCGGCCCGGGGGCGGGGCGGCCCGGGGGC